>NC_092329.1:5000000-6250000 GCF_036785885.1 Coffea arabica
AGATAGGAGGTCTAGATTGGATGCTTCACGTAAGAAACCAGACAGGCGAAGACCTGCTTCTTTAGATCTGAATAATTCTGTGATTAGTACTGCTGTGAATTCTTCTTCACCGTCTTTTGGCGTAATGAAGAAACATTCTGCTGTGAATCGCCGAACGGGCACATTTCCTAGCCCAGGAACACCAAGTTATAGGCACACAAGTGTTGGGGTTCAAAAAGGATGGAGTTCAGAGCGCGTGCCATTGCCTAATAATATTAATAGGAGGCATGTAAGTACTGCATTGATGCCTTGTAATAACGGGAGGACACTGCCTTCCAAGTGGGAGGATGCAGAGAGGTGGATCTTCAGTCCAATATCAGTAGATGGTCCAGTGAGACAGTCAGTTCAGCAGACGCAGAGGCGGCCAAAATCAAAGAGCGGGCCTCTTGGACCTCCTGGGATTGCATACCATTCGATGTATTCTCCTGCTGCCCTTATGTTTGACGGAGGGAATGTTGGAAATCAAATGGCGAATTCACCATTTTCAGCTGGAGTGATGGTGGCTGAAGGATTGTCTTTGCCAGGCTATGGTGGAGGAAATTTACCGGCATCTATTATAGAGCCTTGCATGGCAAGGTCAGTAAGTGTACATGGATGCACTGAACTGATCAGCCAGTCATCTTTGCCTGTTTACCAAGGTACTTGCTTCCTATCCGTTCATTTGGGTTGACTGATTGAAAAGGGATAATTCTCAAAGTATTCATCAAATTTCCCATGAACATTTTATGTTGTATCATTGATGAGCACATTTAATGACTTTTTTTCCAATCAATATTCTGTTATTAAACTTCAGCTAATGATGAGCACTCATTTAGACTTAGTTGCAAGGCAAAACGTCTCTCATCTCTAAGCTTGTCTTCTTCTTCTTCTGGTTTTGGGGTTGGGGAAAGTTATTGTTGGAGGCTATAACTTCTAGGTACATCTCATTGTAGTACTTCATTTCAATTCAGCCACGGTAATAGAATGGGATTCCTGATTATTTTGATAAATTGGCATTTTTTAATTAATTTTTGTGTTTATGACACTTCAGAGCTCTGAAAAATGAAAATATAAGAAAATGAAGGCTTAATTGTCTAATTCTTGTTTCTGATGCGGCTTATTCTTGAAGCTTTACGAACAGATGAGAAACTTGATGACATTGAACAATCAGCCACCAATGTGTCCCGGACGGTTTCTAGGAGGGATATGGCAACACAAATGAGCCCTGAGAGTAGTCACCACTCATCTCCCAGACATGAGTCATCATTTTCTCCATCCAGTCCCATGCTACCCATTGTTGAGTTGCACAGCATGCATTCGTCTAAACCTGAAGTTAGGGATGTGCAAGTTGATGAACGGGTCACAGTGACTAAATGGTCCAAGAAAAACAGAGCAATAGTTCCTGGGAGGGGCTCAGGAAATGCTCGTGAATGGAAAAGGAAATCTGTAGATATGCGTGCTGCAGGTTGGGATATTTCAGACACAGAAAAGACAATCTCAAAGTGAGTTACTCTGCTAGGATAATGGGGTACTGTCATTTCCATAAAATAAGTACATGTAGTTGTGCCCTCAAGTGAGTAGAGTGACCAAATATATGAAAAGCTTCCATGAACTAGAAAATTGAGCATTTTTCATAAGTTGGATATACTCATGATGAATGATCAACTAATATCCCAGAAAGCAGAAAAGAATGACAAGGAGAGGTCTATTGCATTCTTTGATTTTAGATCCTTAAATGCATATCCTAAAAGTGCTGATTTGGGTAATGCATGGAACTTGCTATAGGAGTCAGTTCAAGCCTATACGACCCTGTCCTACATGTCTGAGAGTGTCCTGTCTTTCTTGCTTTAAGAAGGAATAGAACTCTATGTTTCTATCAATTTGGGATTGTCACAAACTTGGGCTGCATTTATGCAATCTTGTTTCTGTTTCCGAGTATATTGATGATTCTAAAAAGTGGGAAATAATTCAATAGATATATTGGCATGGTTGTTCTGTCCACCTAAATCTTGATTCCAGGAAGCTAGTGATGCTTCACATTTTTATCTGTCAGTGTACTTGTTAACTTAATAGACTTACTCTAGCCATGTGATGATTCCATTAAGCTAGTGCCTTTGCTAGCTGCGTTTTCTTTGCTGAATCTTCATCCAGTTGTATTAAAACAGTATATGCACCACATCAATTGTTGGTTTTAATAGTAAAGATAATATGCCTTGCAGGATAAAAAGGGAGGAAGCAAAAATAATTGCTTGGGAGAACTTGCAGAGAGCCAAAGCTGAGGCAGCAATACGGAAACTTGAGGTTTTCTCTTGTAACATACCGTTTGAAGTTTTAAGACATAGAGTGCTTTAAGTCATTCCTCAACATCACAGACTCACAGCATGCATTTCATGTTTTGCCCTGTAATCAACTCAATGATTACTTGTGCACCCATATTTTTTGACCGTCTGAATGGAAATGAACAACCAATAGGATTTTGCGAAAATTAATCTAATATGCTGCCAGATATTTATTCTCTGAATGCTTGATTGAGATGATCTTATGACTTGTTCAGATGAAACTGGAAAAGAAGAGATCTTCATCGATGGACAAGATAATGAACAAGCTCAGATCAGCACAAAAGAAGGCCCAAGTTATGAGAAGCTCAGTCTTACCAAACCAGTCACATCAAGTTGCAAGAACCTCCCATAAGGCCATATCTTTTCCTCGAACTCGCCATATAGGTTCCTTCAGTGGCTGCTTTACCTGTCATGCATTTTAGTTAGTTGCACAGCTGTTTCTTTGCTGAACGATAAAGAGTCTCACCCCAGAGGTAAATGCTTAGGTTCATCGCATGTTGAATTTTATTATGATTTGGATATTGAGATGTAGTAGGATAACATTGTTAAAATCACATTACTTGCCATATTTGTTGCTATAACATACAAATGTTTAGTATCAAGTAGTTCAATCTGTTAATTAACAAGTTCAATTGTTGGTATTTGAAATTTGAGAATTCTTCAATAAAATTTCAGAGTATTTCCACACTTGAGGGTCCTTCAAGAGCCTTGAGAATCTAGGCTTTCATGATTATTTTATGAGTGACAATTGTTATCTCCTATATTCTTTTGGTTCCATGTACTGAATAGATGTTTTTCATATCTTTTGTCTGAAGAGGAACTGAAAGAATGAGAAACAGACTGTACAAAACATTGCAGGTATAAACTCAGATGCACTAGCTCGCATCGGACATTGCATTTTCGGAAAGGGTTTTTGCTCGTTTCTGGAATCAAACTGCGAAATATTGAAAGCTGTTTTGCTCATGGATTAATAGGTAATTCCTAATTGCCCACACCTGTGATATCCCCCCCTTTATTAAATGAAGAAGGCACCAAAGAAGAGAAGCAAGAGAGAAGTTCAACGCGTATGAAAATAAAGGGTTTCTTGTTCTGTAACCACAGGTTTCATTTGCTGATGGAATTTGTGAATTTAAGCTGAGTAGCTGAAAGAGCAATATAGTCGTTTGTGTAATATTATCTTGTAACATTACATTCTTCAATCCTTGTTTGAATTTCCGTGCTAGTGGGCCTAATTGTATGTAGGTTAAATCATGATAAAGTGGTCTTTGTCAAAACAAGTTTTCTATAGAAAGGTAGAAATACGAAAACGTGTGCTTGATGACAAGAGCAGCAGCTTGCTTGGCTGCCTTAGACATTCGTCTAAAATAAACGGGGAAAAAAAAATCTAATGATCCTCAAAATAACCATTATGACTACTTTATTGCAAAGTTAAGGAAGCCAAAAGCGAATCCTATTTTGATCACTATGGCTTTGTCATAAAAGTGGCAATCTTTGGTTTTTGGTGTATGATGCTTCTATATCATTTTGCGTATGTATTGTACAAACCAAAATTTTAAGGTTCAATACGTATAGGGATACAGAATTGAAGGGATAAAGCAAACACTCGAAATGTATGTTAGAGAAAAGAAAATAATTAATTTACAATATTATTGAAATCTTAAATAACAAAGAAAGTTACATTACAATTAAAAACTTGAGAAACTTTTCTAGAATTTCTCTAGAAAACATCCTAAATAATGTCTTATTTGTACTCTACCAAACTTGTAAGGAAAGAAATCACTTGCATAAGAAACCATCAAATAAAACACAAATTCTTAAATTACAATACATATATCATTCTTGTTTGCCAATAAAAGTAATAAATAAATACTTCTAAACTTGGTTTAGTTTGCCAATACATACATCATTCTTGTTTCAAGCCTTTCAACGGAGGATGCCAGAAGGGTAAGGTCCCCAGTCTGGCGACGTTATCATAGTCCTGAGGACCATGATCTGGTAATCCAGGAATGACCAATCCAACCATCCTAGACACAATCTCAAAGAACCCTTCTCTATACTCCATTCCCCTCGTGAAAGGGATAATGAAGCTCCTAATCAGCTCGTAAACGGCACTCAAATGCTTGGGTATAACCGACAGCAGTGAAAAGTAGTTCTGGTTTGGTTCTTCCTCTAGAATCTGTTTCGGTTTTAGTTCCAAAATAAGAGAAAAGGAATTTATAAGAACACTCCCATAAAATAATACAAGGGAAAAAAAAAACTAGAGAATAGATAAAGAAAGAAATAAAAAGTTTTTTTACCTGCCCTCGGTAGCGGCTGTTGAAGTATAAACAAAGGCCAAAGTGCTTGAACATGAGGGTTTTGTCATCAAACGGTACTCTTGGAACTATATCATTGTTGTAGACATATCTGCAATATTTTACGTCATACAATCTAAGCTTGCCCTTCACAAACTCCCCAAATTGCTCATCTCCAACTCTAGGCTGCCCAAAAGTGTACACTCCTTCCATTCTTTCCAACAGCTCATTTTCTTCATGTAAAATCAGTATGGCAGGAAACAAAATTGCCAATGCCCCTCCTAAGCTGTGTCCAGTTACCACGAATTTTGCATTCTGATTTTCCCTCAATCTATTTCTCAAAATTTCCCTTATTGTGTAATAGGCATAGTCTTTTCCACCTGAGCCTTGCTCAATTTTCTTAGGCCAACCCTTTCGTTTTTGTAAGCCTAAGGCTTTCATAAATCCAGCATGAATCTTGCCCACACCTTCGATATCATACCACGAAATATCCAAATCCGTACGCCAATCATCAGCTTCAAACGGTTGTGTCCCTCGAAAGGCCACCTCAGTCAGGTTAGAATCAGCACTGGTTCTCTTGTCTTCGAAAATGATGGCTTGTGTTGTGTATGATTCCTCATAATCTGAATGGTATTGGGTAGACAAGTTGTAAATTGTAAATTAAACTTCAGAATTGCATTCCTTTGCTAAAAGAGTTATTCGTTTAATGTTTCAGATGTAACCTTCTAATCATCTCCGTAGTTTTTTCCTCTTTATTTCTTTTAATTTTCCATTATTTGTTGTAAACGGATAGCTATCTCCCATACAAATGTCCTTTTCGGTTGAATTTTAAGCAAAGATAAATCATGAGATAGTTACGTGCCAATTAATGATCCGTGACCGCAGTTGTGGCGAAGGCTTCATTTTCATAGGCCAATTATAATTTATAGGCAAGACGTGCCCTCCAATGGACGTGATGCGAATTAGCTATAGCTTTCACTAACAGTTGAAAAAATTAAATCATAATGAAGTGATGGTCACCATCATTTTTTTTCATTCGAGTTGGTGGTGACAACTGACAACGTTGTGAGGTTAGGATTGAGATTTGAGAAGACATATAGGTTTAGGGTAACTATTAGATAAAATTTCTTAGACTTTTTTTTATTGTTAAGTTCAAAATTCAAATTCTAAATTTATTTGGAGATGGAAAGAGTGCGTGTAAAGAGAAAGGAGGATTAAAAAAAAAAAAAGATGACCACGTATTTTGCAAAATTTGAGAAGACAAATTTTACTTTTAGTGAGTAAGATTTCTATATATCCATCCGAAATGAATCGGGCAATTGTAGTTTACTTGACAACTTGTAAATCAGAACTTCTAATTTCTAAACAAAGACTAGGAGGTATTTTCCGGTTTGCTGCGATTAGGCAAAAACCAGGAAACTTGTTGATGTGCATTTGGACTTGTCAAAGTAGTGCCATCATTCATGTTTGGAACTTAATTATACGCATTATCACCACTACACTAAGAGTCAAAAATGGCCAGCAACAATGAGTGGCAAGAAATGGTTGTCTTTTGACACGAAAAAGAAAAGAGTAAAATTTCACATAAAGAGGAGAACGGAGCCACTGACCATTCCAAAAGTTGAAGGAGCCCAAGAATTCCATCTGCAAGAGTAGAATTGGAAAAAAGAAAAAAACGACTTGAAACTTGTTCCAAGCAATATAACACGAAACTTGCATTGCATGTCCTGAAATTATAATTAAATTACCTGCCAGTGATCTGTGACCACAGTTCTGGAGAAGGCTTCATTTTCATAGGCCAATTTAGCGGCCATTATAGACAAGGCTGCACCATACCTCTCGTCATTAGCTTTGATCCTTCCGTCTAAATCCACTCGCGTGTCCAGATTCGCAACTATCGACCTGAAAGTTGCAGCCGACCTGTCTGGCGTTACTACCTTTCCTGCAATTAAAGCATACACAAGGCCATACTGTTACCATATTATTTGGCTCGTTGTTCTCCATGAAACATGTACAAGATTTCAATGGCTGTTATTATCATTTTTTCTCTCTATATCAAATAGAATATGATTTGACACCAAAAATTAATGCCTAATCCAGTTTCCCTGTGTTGCATAATAATATGCTTTTGCATGCATGCATGCAGCAATCAATTTACGCATAATAATATGAATTATTGGAACATCCGACATAAATAAAACAGAAATTAAAACAAACCCGTAAGGAAATTCCGTAAAAGGCCGCCCAAGCCACCATTGCTGGATGGATAATTCTGCAACAGCTCCAGAGTAGATCCTAGGTCTGCCAAAGGTTTTTTCAACTGGAGGAGGAGCATCTGAGCCATGACAGACACAAAAACTACCCATCGGCGACGGAGGCCCCTTAGGCTGTCTGCCTCCGGGGCATCAAAGAAGTCTCTTTTTTGTAATTCGCGTGAATAGAAGATGCGAAGGAGGTCGCTAAAACCAGCTTCTTTCGGATTGAGCAGCAAATAATCTTTACAGAAATCTTCTTCGGAAGGCAAACCTAGGTTAGAATCAATGGTGCTCATTGGGTAGAAAGATGTGTTGTTACGTCAAAGTCTCAAAGGGTCAACTGATCTGCAGTTCAAAGTATAGCTATGTGATAAAATTTCTATTGCTGGGTAGATGCTTAAACAATGTGGTATTTTCTTGAATGAGAGCGATTGCCCTCTACATATACATGTATTTATAACCGAGTAAGATCATTAGCAGTTTGAATTTGTCAAAAGGGATAATTTCAGAAACCTCCCTTGAGGTTTCTAACAATTTTACTCAGCTCCCCCCAATTTTAGAAAATTACATTGACCTCCCTTGCTTTTACTATTTAAGTAACATTATAGACCCATTAGGCTAGAATTATACTTAAATATCCTAAAATACCCTTATGCAATATCATAATATCAAAAGAAAGTGAAAAAAAAGGTTTAGTGATCAATTTAACCAAAAAAAAAAGTAACAAACACTTTTATCCAAATTTGCTATGCTTCCATGATAATTGTAAACCTAAAACCTCATCAACCGTTCAAGCAAACTCTAATTTAATTCCCAAATTCTATCAATTTTGGTATCACTAAAATCCCAAATGTTACCAAAATAGCACTGCAACTTAATCCCCAAAATCTATCAATTTTGGCATCATCAAAATCCCAAACTCTACTCGAATCATTTTACAAATAGACCATAACCACCACCACCAACTAAAATACCCTCAAAAGCTTCCCCCCCAAATTAACACTATATTTTGTCTATTAACTAATCTCACACCTCAAATTATGAACCCAACACCTATCGCATATCACCTTCCTTGAACAGAAGATCTGGCCAACCGCTATTGATGTCTATGCCAAGAGCAACCCCGTACTCCAATGGCATCAGGAACAGAGAAACTAATCTTTATGACAAACCACCACCAATACTTGTAAATCAAACAAAAATGAAACTAAATGAAGATATTAGATTCTAGTACGTAATAGACATAATAGCATAACCCAAAGTCATCCATTTTTCTCTTCCAACCATAGCCCATTAATTTTATTTTTTTCCTCCCTATCACAACCATCTTTATCATCTCCATCTAATTTGACCATGAAATTTCATTTGCTCTATCAATTTGTAATTTTGGAAATTTTGATTCTTTAATATATGCAAATTATAATATGAGAAGAAATAAACGAGGGGGCTGATAGTTAAGTACTACGGAAAGAGAGAAATAGACAAGAAATAAACACTTCGAGTAGGTTTGCATGGTGGTGTAGTTGATGGGTGGAAGAGACTGTGGGATTATAGGTAAAAAGGAGAGAATCATAAGAGAGAAAAAAAAATGGAGGGAAAGAGAAAAGAAACTGCTATTAATTAAAGTAAGATTGGGGATGATAACGAATTGTTGTAGGTTTTTATTTTTTCTTTTACTTTTGGTTTGGTTTTTATATTCCACATATGTGGTAAATTATCTATTAAGTAGAGGGTATTGTAGTCATTTTATTGAACCGAGGGAGGTTAGTATAATTTTCTAAAATTGGGGGGAGCTAAGTGAAATTGTCAAAAACCTCAAGGGTGGTTTCTGAAATTATTCCTTGTCAAAAAGATGAGAATCCACAGATACCCAAATTAATGGTTCTCACGTGCGCGTATGGGAGTCATTGCAGTGTACACTAGTATACTCCAAAAAAAAAATATATATATATATATATATGTACACACTAGCATACGACAACTATGGAAAAGTTTGGCATTTGATTAAAAGTAATTACGCACCATTTGAAGAATTAGTGTTATAATAAGGGCTAATTTCTCAGAATATACATATAAAAAAAAAACATCCGCCAAATGAAGCTGTGACATGGAGTGTTTCTGAAGCTATACTTGCCGTACTGAGTCAGCACGACAGCAAAATAAATTCTCCATTCCCAATCTAACAGGAAAAAGTCAGTCAGCAGCTGCAAAAATTTTAGTGAGGGTCAGAAGATGTCAGCTGATGCACGGCCGCGACTGACATCTTTTGACTCAGGAGCCGCTGCCGTGCACAGTCAGCACGGGATTTAAGTATGTGTGTGTAGGATTTAAGGTCTTCAGAATTTATCCAGAAGTCAGCAATTGCCTTTTGGGTAAACCTGTGGAATTATCTTAGATTCTGGGTGTGTGTGTTTATTATTTACTATTGAAAGAAAAGGGGAGAAGGGGAATGTAACTGTGGGAAAATATTGCTTAGAATGGGGTGGGGTATAGGGAAGACATCTTCAAAGAGGAGACAAATCGTCACAATCATAGTCAACTGATTGTTCAAGTGCAAAGAAGAAAAATAAACCTTAACCCTAAAGACCAATTCTTGGCGGCCGAACTATTCTGTATAAAGAAGTTACTAAAACAACAGGATTAAGCATAATCAAATAGATAGATATACACTCGCACTAATGCCCTCCTACGTTAAAATACTTTCCCAATTTAATTTTACTTTTAAAAAATTTTCAATGAGCTACTAATTAAATACGATCCAAATACAATTGACCAATTTATTATTGATAAACACAACACGTCAATACTTCTCAATCAGTCGTCTACTTGCATCCAATCACGAGCTCTCGCCGGCTCGATCACTCCGCGCATATTTAATCAGTAAATTAGCTTTGGAATCTAAGAAATTTATTTTCTTGAAAACAAATATGAACAAGTCAGAATTTGCGAATCTGATAACGACTAGTCAGCAGGCTTTTTCTATAATCATTTTTTTTTGTTCGGGGCTCCGTTCTTATCCTCGAATAGGCATAGCGTGAATAATCTGCCAGTGGTGGTCCTTTTTTTCATTTTTCATTTTTTAAGAATTAAATGAAATAGTACTTATTTGGAAAGGACAAACATTGACTTGTTTATCTCAAACGTAGAAAAATATCGAAAACTTGAATAAACTTTTTTCTTTTCAATTCATAATTGGGAAAATCAACGATCATGAGAAAAAAAAAATTCAAAATTGATTGAAAAAATTTTTTGGCAAAAATTGTACTTTGATTAATTATGGGAAAATCAGCTTTACAAAGGGGATCTTCCCCTATTGATTACATCAACAATCATATCTAATGATTGATCTAAAGAATCATTATACACATCCTAAGATACACAGCAATACAAAAAGAATTTCTGTAGAGTAACTCAACCACACAACCAATCCGGATGTAAATCCCCAATCCAACATCAGCTGCCAATTTTCCTGAGTTCATGATAAATACAGTTAGTTTTCTTAATGCGTTAAAAAACTGCACTTACCCCCCAGGACGAGTAATGACTTTCATAAAGTAATCTACTTTTATATGCTAAAATGGTTTTAATAAAAAAGAAAGAAAAAAAAAATACAAGTCTTCTTAAATCCAGTTGATGTTTAAGTTTTTTAGTACCCCTTTTTCTTGAATTCTCGTATTTCATCTGCTAATGGAAGTAATTAACAGATTTGTGCTCAATGGAGAAACGCAATCATTTGCGCAGTTTATTTATTTTGTACCCGTATTTCCTTCATTTGTCAATTCAACTGACGTGCTCGTGGGCCTAATATCTTGTAGCCCTTCTAAATGCAGACAAATTTTGTTTATGTTACTTTTCTTTTTTAAAATCAAAAGCAGAAAAAAGAAAAAACATTTTAGCTACTATTCTCGTGAAAGAAGTTTTTTTTTTTTTCCTTTTTTTTTCTGTAGTAGTCTTATGACGGAAGATTGATTAATTATTCTTTTCTTGTCTTTTTCTGTAGTAATCTTTTGACGGAAGCTTGATTAATCACATGCGCAAGGACTTGACTATCACAGATTTCCTTTGAGTAAAACAATAAACTCGGTGTCCCGAAATAGCTAGACCTCTGTTTGATTTTGCATTGTGTTGTAGTTGACATCAATCGACCAATGACATTGGTTTGTGTGAATACAGAGGGTCGAAATTGAATCTCCTCTTGTGTCTTGCAGCAAAGCTAAGGGAGACTATTGACTGAAATCTAATGATACAACAAAAGATTATTTTTGTCTGGGGGCAAATTTGATACATAATCTAGAATATTTTTTGGCAGCATCAGTCTTTTTTTGAATCTGGTAGAGGAGGAGAATAGGCTAAGGAAGATAAAGTCCCCAATCGGGTTAGATTGACATAATCTTGAGGACCATGGTTTGATAATCCAGGAATTATCAAACCTACAGCCCGGAAAAATATCTCAAACCACCCTTCTCTAAACTCATTTCCTCTGGTGAAAGGGATAATGAAACTCCTTATCAACTCATAGACTGCGCTCATAAACTTTGGTAAAACCCATAGCAGCGAAAAGTAGTTCTTGTTTGGTTCCTCCTCCAGAATCTGGTTTTCAGTTCACAAAAGAGACGACAAATACGAAAATTGTTAGAATAATCCAGCTGTGAATCATAAGGCATATACTAAATAATATGAGGTGAAAATGAAATATATATATATATATATATATATGCATACCTGCCCTTTGTACGAGCTGTTGAAGTATAGACAAGGCCCAAAGTGCTTAAACAATAGGGTTTTGTCATCATATGGCAATCTTGGAACGATATCATTGTTATAAACATACCTACAATATTTCACATCATACAACCTAAGCTTCTCCTTCATGAAATTCCCAAATTTCTCATCCCCAACTCTAGGCTGCCCAAAACTGTAAACTCCTTCCATTCTATCCAACAGCCATTCCTCTTCATGCAAACTTAGTATAGCTGGAAATAAGATTGCCAATGCAGCTCCTAAGCTGTGCCCAGTGACCATGAACTTTGCTTTCCTATTTTCACTCAGTGATTTTCTCAGCTTTTCCCTTATTGCATAATAAGCATATTCTTTAGTGCCAGAGCCTTGATCAATTTGCTTAGGCCAACCCTTTTCCTTTTGCAGGCCTAAGGCTTTCATGAATCCAGCATGAAGCTTGCCTACATCTTCAAGATCATACCAAGAAAGGTCCAAATCCGTGAGCCAATCATCTGCATCAAATGGACTCGTCCCTCGAAATGCAACCACAATGAGATCCGGATCAACTTTCTTGTCTTGGAACATGATGGCCTGTGTTGTGTAAAATTGCTCGTAGTCTGAGTAAAAAAGTAGGGAAAAGTTAGGAATGGAAAATAAAAATAAAAATCTAGGGAGCAATTTATTTTCCTGAACATGTTGTTTGGTTAAATAAGAAACATGACCTAAGAGTTTTGCATTTGATTTCTTTAATTCCTGGGTCAAGTGCTTGCCAGCTTATAGATAATGACTAAATAATCAGCTCATCCTCATTTCATTGTCCGTAGTATATGGCAATCTTAAAGTTTATATAAAGTTTTTTTTTTTTAAAAAGTTTAATTTTCGTAAAGCAACTAATGAATAATAATTGTCATTTTCATGGGATAATAAATAGCATTTCTCAAGGTGAGATGACTCACCCGGCCCCCACCCCTAAGCCCTTCATTTCCCTCCAAAGAAATTGAATAATCATTTAGACGTCAAGGTGATCTACTGCCAACAACCTCCACCCACTAAGCCACCTACTATTTGCTGATAATTATATATATATATGTATTTCCGGTTTGCCGTGTTTAGGCAAAGTCTAGGAAGCTTGTCGTGTATAATACTCGTATTTGCAATTTTAAATGCATTATTGGAGTAGACAAAACAAGGTCAATGACAATGAATGGCAAGAGTAAGAGAAAACTTTCAGATGAGGAGGAGAAATCAGTGATCACTTACCGTTCCAAAAGTTGAAGTAGCCCAAGAATTCCATCTGCAAAATAAAAATTGGAAACGCAATCAATTTGATTGATCAGGAGTCAGGACCATGATACATGGGATTTAGAAAAAAAAAAAAATTACGAGTTTAGGAAATCTTGGACAAGCCATGTCCTGAAATTAATTACCTGCCATCGATCTCTGAATACTGTAGTTATAAAGGCTTCATTCTCGTAGGACAATTTTGCGGCCATTACAGATAAGGCTGCACCATACCTCTCGTCATTTGCTCCAATTCTGCTGTCTAAGTCCCATCGTTTGTCCAGATTTCCTATGGCCGACGTGAAAGTTGCAGACAGCCTATCTGGCCTCACCACCTTTCCTGCAAGCAATTAGACCACATTTTGATTATCTCACATCAATTTAACTAAACTAAGCAATTCCCTCAATTAGCTAGGCATACTGTGTCACATAAGCTTTCAAATAGGACCATCATCTTCCCCATAAGCTGACTTTTTCTTTCAATCTTCGTATGGTCTAAATCTTAATCGTTTCAAACGTGATACAGACCTATCCACTAAGTAGAAGATAGCTACTAATCAAAGGAAGTAGATGAATCCCATAGTTTACAAGATATGATATAATTTATTTCAACAAGACTTCTAACTCATGAACCGACGAAATTGTCTCTCCTATTCGCATAGCGAAATTGGGCTTGCATGCATGCACTAGCAGTTAGAAATACGAACTCAACCTAGCTAAATCACATTCTGATTTAAAGACCATCCAAAAGTACAAGGCACTATATATATATATATATATATATATATATATACATATATATATATCGATGACTGCTTCCGGCAAGAATGACAAAAGTTCTCGGGTATAAAATCGAACTTGAAGCTATAAAGAAAATAAGAACCTGAAAGAAAATTCAAGGTGAGGCGGCCAAAGCCACCATTGGCGGTTGGATAATTCAGCCACTGCTCTATGTAATATCCAATGTTGGCCATGGGTTTTTTCCCCTTGAGGAGGATCTTCTGACCAACAACAGAGACAAACACGAGCCATCGGTCGGGGAAGCCTCCTAACCTGTCAGCTATCGGGGTATCGAAGAAATCCCTCTTCTCTAATTCCGATGAATAGAAGATGCGAAGCAGATCCCAAAATCCCGCTTCTTTTGGATTCAGCAGCAGATAATCTTGGCAGAAATTTTCTTTAGAAGCCATTTGCTAGCTTAAATAGAAGCTGTGGTTGATGAATGAATTGAGTTGATTGATCAGTTTTGACGTTAAAGTTTCAGCTTTGAACTTAAATTGCTATGTATTAGCTGTATAATAAAGTTTGAGCACACTATCCAATATTTATATTGTTGTGCAGATGCTAAGACTCTAGCAATTACTCAAAATTTACTTCAAAGTAGAGTTAGTGACATAAATAATCAACCACATGAAACTCGTAGTAGTCCGAATTTGAATTTGCATAAAAAACACGTAGTCTATTTGACCCACAAAATAATTAATGTTCTCCAAGTTGTTCACATGGGGTGTGGGTTATATAATATTAGAAGAGATTAACTTTGGATTAATTAATCTTCTCAACCGTGACCGGGCACGATACGGATTGTGGATCTTGTCTGAACATGATTAACCTAATTTCTGGGATATTATTTATTTTGGACATGTTAAATAGGATTTGTTTAAAACGTACAAGTTTGAATCTGCCATGAGAGACACAAAATCTTTTTTCCTTTTTTTTTAAAACAAAAATCCTCTTTTATTTTCTGGTGTAGTGTCCTTGCAGTTCTTAGTTGTCCAGGGATATGTATATCAACGACAATGTGCTGCCGGCTCGTGGGGGTTTTGTCTTCAAATTTTGACAAATAACCGAAGCTTGTTTCTCAAAAGAGGAAATTTTTTTCTTTTTTTTTGAAAATTCAATAGATTAAATGGAAACGAAATCTAATACACTTGAGGTAGTGTCCAATTCCCAGGAATTTCTAGGCTTTACGTGCGCACACGGAAGGAAAGGATCAAGAATATAATTAAGGGACTTTCAGAAGAGGAGTATGAAATTCAATTTCGTATCTATTCAAGAAGGAGAAGTGAGAAACCCCGTCTTAATTAACAAGTAAGTAAAGAATCTCTCAAGGAAGAAACTTGCTCCACTTGCACCTCTGGAAGAATGTTGGGCGTGTTTTCTTGTTTTCTATACTTATTATGGATTCTAAGCAAAACAATTGAGGGGTTGAGCTGTATTGGTGTCATTTCAATTATTCTGGAATGCAAACAAGTTTATTGTAATAAGCGACAATTGAGATATTCTTTAAAATTAAATTTTGGTAAATGTTAATGACATCCTAGTGATCTTTTAATCATGTAAATTAGGTTTAGAAACATATGTACATACATATATATATGTATATGAATTTACAACCATCCTTTCTATAAATTGTAATATAAAAAAAATAGTAAAAAATCTGGGGAGTTCTTAAACTATCATCGTTGTCCACTTTTGGTCCCTGATCTCTTTTTTTTTATCTCCAATTGGTCCTTGAACAATTAAAAGTGTATAGTTTAAGAACTTCTAGCCATTTTAAACATAAATCCAAATAGAACCGAAGGATATTTTTGTCCAACATTAATCAAAAGCATCAAGAACTTAATCAAAAGCATCAAGGGTAGGAGTAGAAGTTCTAAGAAAAGAAAACCTTTCATTTTCCATAAACACTTCATCAAATTTCTCCAAAAAATTTCCAAATTCATTGTTTTAATACTTGAGAGAGACATAAAAAACTTATAAAATTTTGGCCACTTGGGTATGAAATCAATGAATTTAGAATTTTTGCAGAGAAATCTGATGAAGAGTTCAAGGAAAATTAAGGATTTTCTCTTTTCAAGTCTTCTACTCTTACTCTCGATACTTTTATTGAGTTTTCAATACTTTTGATTATGGTCGCACAAAAATGCCCATGGATTTCAACAGAATTTATGTTTAAAATGGCCACAATTCCTTAAATTATACACTTTTAATTGTTCAAGAGACAGTCGAAGATAAAAAATAGATTGGGAGTTAAAAAGTGGACAACTATGACAGTTTAGGAGCTCTCCAAATTCTTTACTCTAAAAAATATGTGGAGGAAGGGATGAGTTGAGTCGTATTGGGAAAATAAATGTAAATGAGAGATTCCAAATTCAAAACCTTCAATTTACACTAAAAAAATTAGGGACATTTTTATCCTTTTATATTAGTAAAAAAAAAAGGACCCGAGAATTGTTATAAAGAGTTTGGTGTTATTATAAGTGAGGAAACAAACGAAAGTAAGTCCTTTGTCTTGTTATCATAATACATAAACATAATAGAAAGCAGAGCCTCTCTTTCTGTCAAATCAAATGGATTTAATCCTAATAAGCTTTTCCCCGTCATCTATAATTTGGACATCCTTAAATCATGTGTGCAACAATGGACGATATCTCAAGGAATCCTTCAAAGTATGGCATAAAAAAATTATCACCATAATTATCATGCTTTTATAGTGGTTAGGTGGCCAAGGTCGTGACTATCCCCATTGACTTTGATTTTTCCGAATCCGATTGCTTTCAACGTTTTTAGTGCTTAGGTTGCCAAGGTCCTGTTGTCGGCAACGCAGGTTTCTCACCAATTTCCTTAACGTAATTTCCACGAACAAAATCCAAGTTTAGACTATGAATGTGTGCATTAGCCATTTTAATTGTGCCAGTCAACAATATTTATCACCATAATTATCACGCTTTTACGGTGGCACTTTTTCTTTCACCTAAGACTAGAAAAGATTTAACCAATAGCGTTTGGATTGTTGACCACCATCATAGCGTTTAAGGCTTGGTAGGGTGGGAGATCAAGGGTTCAAACCTTACCTCCCACCACTTGCTACTATATTTGACTTACCATTTTAAGTAACTTAAATCCATATGAGTGTTCGATAGTGGTTCAGTAGGTGTAGGGTAAATAAGTGACGATTGACAAAGAAAAAAAAAAAAAAACTGGAAAAGATTTTGTGCCACTCAATCCTTTTTTTTTTTTTTGTTGACAAGGAAACCCGCAACCATTATCTGAGAGTGTACACTGAGTAAACCCGCCCTATGCAATAGCTTGCCAACCACATAGAGGGGTAAGACGCACTAATCGCTATCCGAGAGTGTGCACTGGATAAATCCTGCCCCGTGCAATAGCCTGTCAACCACATGGAAGGGTAAGATGCACTAGACAAATCCTGTACGACGGACAGATATCTCAAGAGAGGTTCGAATCCGAATTGGTAGAAAGGTATGACACCAACTCTACCATCTCGACCAACTCAAGGGACAGTGCCACTCAATCCTTGCTCTTATATATTCCTTTTTATCAGAAATGAGAAACAAGCTTGGGTTTTAACTAGCATTTTCTCTTCTTTATTGTGTGATAAAGGGCTAAGATCACATGTCCCTAAAATAATTAAGAAAGAAAAGTGAGAGAGGCTTGAAGTTCCTAATTTACCTTCAATCAATATTAACTCCAATTCAAACTTGGTTGCTGATTGCCTAAAGGGTTAAATACCAAAAACCCTCCTGTGGTTTAACTAATGTTCACTTTACCTCCCTATGATTTGGAAACCTACAATTTGACTCCCCGTCGTTTTAACTAAAGTAAAAGTCTGATGGAAAACATCAAAACTAATGTCTGAACGAAAAATGTCAAAATTGCCCCTCTATAAGTCAAACCCTTGGAAGAATGTTTCGTGCATTTGAGAATGTGTAAAATACCAAAAACTCCCCTGTGGTTTGTCAAATGTGCACTTTATCTCCCTATGGTTTGAAAACCTACAATTTAACTCCATGTCGTTTCACCTAAAGTGAAAGTCTGACAGAAGTACCGTTATTGTAGATGTTTTCTGTTAGACTTTCACTTTAGTTGAAACGACAGGGAGTTAAATTGTAGGTTTCCAAATCATAGAGAGGTAAAGTGAACATTAGTCAAACCACAGGGGGATTTTTGGTATTTAAGCCTTGCCTAAATAACTACAAGGCGAATGGAAAAGGAAAAAAGAAAACACAACCTTCATCTCTACGGCCTCATTCACCTATAAAAAGTGAGAAAATAATACGTTGGTATTAAAGAGTAAAGACTGCATGTGAAAAGTGCAAAGCTCTTTTAACTCACCTTTATAGTACTTTGTTTCTAAACCATTACTAAACCAAAAATTTTAGTGCGGAAAAATCTCGTGACACCATTTTCATCTCCAACTGTCAGGTTCAAAATTTGAACTCTAAACCTTCAATGAGAGCCTTCCCCTAGCTAATGAGGCAACCTCGATGGTTAAGTTGAACTTTATTCTTCATTCTTGTTATTTAATATATATATATATATATATATATATATATATTGTGCTTCATTGCTGCCTGCTGTTGTGGGCCCAAAAGGTAACGAACCAGCCATGTCAATTGCACTTTGAGGGCTTTCGCTCAAATAAGTCCATCAGTCATTAGTCTGGTAAAGTATTTACAACCACCTAAGAGGCCTTTCCTATTGAGATGGACAGCATACATTAACTCTTAGGTTGCATCCCTAACATTTTCCTTTTTGGGCCTTTGCCCAATATTCACTAAACCAACCCCACCACATAAGCACAGTAAATTCAAATCCACCACATGCACGTGGTCATTTTTTAAGGGCAAAATTATCAAATCAAATTTTATATAATTTGATTTATAATCCCTCATATTTTGCAAAATGAAAATTTTCATCATTCATATTTTTTAAAATGAATTTTTTTACCTATCATTGATCATGTATGCGAATAGTTTTTTTTTTTAAATTCGTGTATATATCTATTTGATTTCATTGGCGAAATCAAATAGAGATATATTACATAATCTGCAACTTCGTGGTAAAAGTTTACTCTTTCTCCCAAAAAAAAAAACATACCGAACTCATTTTCTTATTGTGTGCTCGTAAAACACTGAATAAGGGAACCCATATGATATATGTGAAAACAAGCATACTTTCAACGATAAGTTAGAATAACTTCCTCTATTCATGATCAATGCCTAAAAAAACAGCCTCTGGTCAATAGTACACCAATAGCTTTCCATGTTTACAAATATGAAATATGAAAAGATGGCGAAATGTGTTAGTAAAACTTAACAGAGATTCAAGTTAGTAGAATCTAAGCTGTAATCTAAAGTTCATCCTGAATACCTGATTAAAGGACAATTAGCCAATTTGCCATCACTGACAAGCTGGGTTTGGAGGACTCAAGTGTTGCATGGTAAGGGTTTTTATTGTGACCGCATCAAAGTTGCACGTACTTTACGATAATTTCTATAAATTACAGCAGTAAACTACTAAACGGTGAAGGACCCAAGTCGTCATAATATAGATACATGTACAATTGGTGCTCAAGCTAAAATCCCAAAAAAAAAAAAAATCTCTACACAGTTATTCGATAAATTTGACCTAAGTAACACTTGTCACGTCTCTAGTTTTTTTTTTTTTTTTTTTTTCATTTAGGGATATTCCAACCTTTCTACCAGACTAATTCTCTAAAATTATGTAGAGTCTTGCTCCAAGAATACACAGCGAGATAGCATACGAGAATCAATCACGGAACTTGTATAGAAGAAGAAGAAGATCCTCATCGCTAAAAACATAAGGTAGACAAAATCGGTGACGAACTAACAAAATAAGAGGGAATTTAGGATTTTGGCCAATGGATTTTTTGTTGTCTTTTTTTCTGTAATTTGCAAATGGACCACCAAAATCCAATCCAACCAACCACCTTATTAGAAATAATAATTGGCTAATTGATCATCTCTACAAGTACACATGCATTTGCGCAGAGAGTAAATACGTGGCCATAGTTATTTATCAGGAAACATATCTTTGCAAATATCTTTTATTGATGTCATTCGCAATTTTTCCTTTTAATCTTTGGATTTTCTAACACGTGATCTGGCTCCAACTTCATTGACTCGTATGTTCAAATTCTTTACATATACACGAAAAGAGACGAAAGGAGATATAATTCTGCATATATATATATATTCCTTTAGCCGTATTGTGGATAAAAGGAAAATATATTAGATTGTTATGACTATCGAATACGATGCACCTGGGAAGGGGAGGTCCATGCCCTATTTCCACAGGACAGTTGCAAAAGAACCCTTGAATAAAAAGAACGAATGTTTTTTTTTTTTGAAGGAAAAAAAAAGAAGAACGAATGTTAGGACCTTAATGGACGTCCCACATGGGGTCTTCCAATATGGTTTGAACGCTACTAAATTTTGTATGTTTTTTTCATTTCAACTCTTGATGTTATAGTTCAATGTTCCTAGATTTGATTGGATTGGATGTAGATTTGGATGCCGAGGAATAAATGGCTTTTAGTGAAGCATGACCCTTAAGACAGAAACACGTCTATTCTTTAAAGTCAATTGTTAATCTTTATTAGTTTATCTAATCAATTTTTTATTTTCTCGTTAGTTTTTATAGTTATGTCTTAATTTCTTTTAACCATCAAATACTTGCACGTATGGCCTTAGCAATCACATTATAGGGTTGTACTTGATTTGATTACTCAGTGCAATTTTAGATTCTGATTATTGATAATCGATTGTGTTATTCTCATTTGTTTAAACATTTACATTTTAAAATTTTTAATAATCATTAAAAAAGTTAAAATCTATAAATAACCTACCAAATGTTTTACTACCAAATCGTTCCAATTTGTAGTACAGGTTATCGTCCCCTGAATGATTGTCATCTGCATTTCAGTGCACAGATCCAAACAAGTTAGCATTTGATAAAAGGATGGTAAATATTAACCAGAACATCATCATCAACCTCTAACAAAGTTCTAGAACTGGTTGGTATAAAATAAATGGCAAAAGAAAAGAGTGAAATGACACACTCTGGAACAGTAGGGGTGTACGCGAATGAGAAAACCGGGTCAGTTTCAGACGGGACCTACGGGTAGCCGGTCTTAGGAGCATGTGCCGGTTATTTGACATTGGGAGGGTGTTAATTCCCCAACCAAAGTAATTGCAGTAATTGCTTGGGAGGACTTGCGGGAAGCAAAAGCTGAGGCGGCGACGCGGAAACTTGAGGTTTTCTCTTGTTACATAAGATATATAGAGTGCTTCAAGTCATTCCTCAACATCACACACTCACAGCAAGCATTTCATGTTTTGCCCTGTAATCAACTCAATGATTACATGCGCACCCATATTTTTTGACCGTCTGAATGGAAATGAACAACCAATAGGATTTTGGAAAATTAATCCAATATGCTACCAGATATTTTTTCTCTGAATGCCTGATTGAGATGATCTTATGGTTTGTTCAGATGAAACTGGAAAAGAAGAGATCTTCATCGATGGACAAGATAATGAACAAACTCAGATCAGCACAAAAGAAGGCCCAAGAAATGAGAAGCTCAGTCCTATCACACCAGTCACATCAAGTTGCAAGAACCTCCCATGAGGCCATATCTTTTCCTCGGCCTCGCCATATAGGTTCCTTCAGTGGCTGCTTTACCTGTCATGCATTTTAGTTAGTTGCACAGCTGTTTCTTTGCTGAACGATAAAGAGTCTCACCCCAGAGGTAAATGCTTAGGTTCATCACATGTTGAATTTTATTATGATTTGGATATTGAGATGTAGTAGGATAACATTGTTAAAATCACATCACTTGCCATATTTGTTGCTAGAACATAAAAATGTTTAGTATCAAGTAGTTCGATCTGTTAATTAACATGTTCAATTGTTGGAGTCAAACTGCGAAATACAGTGATATCCAGTGTAGAAATGAATGGACAGAGACCTTGGTTCAGATGTCCAAACGGGCACCCAAGAAACCCCCTTTGCCTCCGCGATCTCACAAGAAAACCAGAGAAAAGCATCCGCTACCACGCAGCTGACCCTCCTTCCAGTGTCCCGTTCAGCTGCATCCACAGCTCTCCTAAAATTCTCCGGTGCCACTTTCAAGAAAAGATCAATATCCTCCAATGGCCTGCTAGCGAAAACATAGCCATCAGGCACCCCATCCGGGACATCATAGGCCTTAATGTTATCATCATCAATGTTTGATGATGATGAGAATAGGGAAGCATTGGATTTGGCTGTGCTGAAAAAGGGGGTTTCTTGGGTGCCCGTTTGGACATCTGAACCAAGGTCTCTGTTAATCAATTGTTTATTAAATGAAGAAGGTGATGCGACTGCCGAAGTGAAGGTCCGACCTGGCCCGGTGCCTGGGGAGCGAGCTGGAGCGTTCGACCTGCACGTGAACGAGCTGCGGGGCTAAGTCCCCTGGAGCAACTCCGACGCTCAAGTCAGAAGAAGATTCGTAAGTAAAAGAGTAGAGTTTGTGCTATGAATAGCGTACCTTGTATTTTTCCCATGCGTGGTATTTATAGGACCACAAAAGGTAGTCTTCTAGTAGAACAGGGAGTCCTTATGGGAGCAGAACTCTCCCTAGGGCTCCATAACTCAGCTAAGGCGTGCTTGGGCTCTGCGGCCTGCGCGGCCCATCTGCTTGGGGAGACCGCGCCCTCTGGGCCCCCAAGCCGACCTGCTGGGCCGAGAACCTACTACTAGCCGAGCTTGCGGGCCGGGCCGACGTGCACGTGGGCCCCACTACACTAGCCCCCCCTCAAGTCTAGAGTCATCGATCGTGCGCGTGAATCTAGGCCGAGTTCCAGGAGGTCATGTCAGCTCCTTGTGGGACCCCTGTCAGAGAGGGGCGCAAGCAACCGTCGCGTCAGTTCGCGCCTGTCACCTCAACCGTCATCTCGGCTAATTATGGCGGTCAGGAACGGTTCCCCATAAACTGCTCGAATAAATGCGCGCCCCTTCGCTTTCCCACGCTGTCGTCGCCTATAAATAGGATCCTCCAAGCGTCATTTTCACTCTCCTTCTCTCATTTTCTCAGTTCGCTCCTTCACTCCTTAGTTCGCTGCTTCATCCTTTTTCCTTCGAGAACACGTCGGGTTGCCTTGCCCTAGGAGTCCAGAGCCAGTTCGTGCATTACCTAGATCAGCCTTCCATCAGTAAGTCCCCCTTTCCTTTTTATGTCTTCTTATAGTTCTGATAGTTCTGACGTCACCAGTTCAGCCCATAGGCATAGAACAGCTAGCCCCATACTCTTAGACAGCAGCTCCTCCGGTTCCCTCAGCTCTACTCCTTCTATTTCGTTTGGTCCAGAACCCATAGTTTCTCCCAACCCGTCTCCTGCTAGAATAATGAACCCAGCCGAGCAACTTGCCCAGCCTCTGGTCGAAGCCGCTGAACAGGTAGCTCCAGATCAGATGGTGGCAGGGACCTCGGGGGGGCCGAGTGGCGACTTTGGGGAAGTCGACACCATCCCCCCAGCCCTGGAGCAAAAAGACGTTGACGAGCTGGCGGAAAAATATGAAATCCCGGCCCAATTCGAGCCCAGGGCCGCCCGCCCAGGGGAGGTCGCCAGCCGACCTCCTCCTGGCTTCGTGGCGATCTACAGGGACCAGCTGATGGCTGGTCTCCGTCTGCCCATTCCCAATTTCCTCTTCTTTATCCTTACCTTCTGGGGCATTCGCATAACTCAGGTCATCCCCAATGCTGTTCGCTCCATCATAGGCTTTTTCATCCTTTGCCGAGCACTCGAAATCCCCTTTTCTCTTGACCTGTTCCGAGCCTTCTTCCAGATGAAGGTCAGCGGGAAGGTGCCTGGGTGGTTCTACTTTGCCCGGCGAAGTGGAGCGAAAACCCCCACCCGCGAGCTGTTCACGGGGGCACCTTCTTCTATCAAGGACTGGAAGCCCCAGTTCTTCTTTGTTAGGAACTTAGGCTTCCCTCCCCTTACCTGGAGGGCAGAGACTCAAGTCTCAGATCCCCTTCCGTCCCCGCTCCCCGTGCCCGAGCTTAGCCGCCTACTCAGCTCGGACGCGAAGCTGGACGTGAAGGAGCTCAGCAACAACCAGCTCTGGGCGGCGGGGTTGATCCGAGCTAGCTCTTCGGATCCCTCCATAGAGGATAGGCCACTCTCGACAGACGAGCTGGACGCCTGTAACCATCCTGACCTTCCGTCCATTTTCTTTTATCATCATTTTTTTTTTCAACTACTGATCTCTTGGCCTCCTGTTTGTGCAGTGAAGCGATTTTCCTCACTTCTGTCCATCGGTGGCACCAGCAACCCGAGCGCTGCCACGCAGACTCCTTCGGCCATCCCAGCCAGCTCGGTGCCAGCTCCCATACCTCAACTAGCTCCTGCCCAATCCTCCAAGGCGGTTGAGGCGGGGAAGAAAAAGAAGAAGAAGACAACTGCCAAGAGAGCTAGGGTGGAAACGCCCTCGTCCCCAGCTCGGGAGGAGAGGTCGACACCTGAGACTGCTCAGGGTGGCCACTATGGCGTGAACTCAACCGAGGAGCAAGCCCGAGCTGAGGCTCCTCCTAACTTGTGGCAACGCCAGAGCTCCTTGCTCTTCGATCCCCAGACTCGGCTGACGACGCACCAGCACCCCATGCACTTCTGCCCCCAGTGGAAGCTCTCCATAAATGACCGAGCTCAGTTCCCCGAGGTGGCACGGGAGCTCGCTCACGGGGCCATCCTCCCACGGGACTACAACTTGACCAAGGCCATGGAGCCAGCCGACCTTCTCAACTACTTCTATACAGGAACGGCGCAGGTAAACTTGGTTGGGTCCGAGCTGGCCAGGCGTTACGAAAGCCTGCTTCCCCTGCTGCATGAAACGAAGACGGCCAACGAGAAGTTGCTCAGCCAGAACGAAGCAGCAGTGGCCGAAGCTGAAGGTCTGAAGAAGCAGCTCGCGCAAGTCCACACGAACTTCGAGCTAGAACTGAAGAAGAACGCCGAGCTGACCTCCCAGCTGAAAGAGGAACAGCAGAAGGCAGCTGGGCTGTCCGCTCAGGCAGAGGCAGCCAGGGCTGAGGGAAGCAAGGAGGGCGTGCGGACCTTCCTCCGGTCCGAGGAATTCAGGGGCGACCTGGCCATCCTGAATACCCCCGTTCTGCAGCACGGGTATTCCCAGGCCCTGCAGGAAGTGCAAGGGTTAGGTCTGCCCGGGTTCGATCTGGGAAACTTTCCCAGCTACAACCCCCTGCCCGTGGAGCAGCTCGACCGCCTGGTGGAGGGCTACACGCACGGACGGAAGCTGACCGACCTGGTTGCCGACCCCCTGCTGCCAGTGACCACCCCCGAATCCGAGCAGGAGGAGGAGGAGGGTGAAAACTAGAATAGGGCTTAGGGTAGAACCCGAACTGTCAGTAGGCAGTTTGTTTTGTATGAGCTCTGCTCTTCGTTGTACAGTTTTTATTGAATGAAATGAAAAGCCTTCCTTTTACTTTATACTTAATCGCATTCGCAAGGTTTCTCACAATAAGACATATCAGTTCGGCCCTATGCCAACCCAAATGAGCTATTCTCCATGAAAGTAACTTACTAGCCAAATACGTTAATATTAACCAAAGCCTTGACCTTGAAACGAACTGTCATGCGCGAGCTTAACGGAAAATCCTCAGGTTGGAATTGTGCCAAGTACGCGGGACCTCTTCCCCACTGAGGTGAGTTAACTTGCAGTATCCAGCTCGGTCTGCCTCTTTCACCACATAGGGTCCTTCCCAATTTGGATCCAGCTTGCTCGTGCCCTGGAGCCGACTTACGCTGTTCTTCCTCAAGACCAGGTCCCCTGGCTTGAAGGATAGAGGCCTCACCCTAGCATTGTAATGTCGCGCAACCTGTCCTTTATATTTAGCCATGCGTATAGCCGCCTCTTCTCTCCTTCCTTCCAGCAAATCCAGGTTAAGACGCAGCTCGTCTTCATTGTCCTGAGCTATGAATTTCTGAATCCTGCCCGAAGGCACGCCTATCTCCGCAGGAATCACAGCCTCCGCTCCATAGGTCAGAACGAAAGGGGTCTCCTGCGTGGCAGTTCGGGGAGTGGTTCGGTAGGCCCATAATATGGTGGGCAGCTCGTCCAGCCACCCAGCTCGAGCGGACTCCATCCGCGTCTTCAAACCATGCAGGATAGTCCTGTTAACGTTTTCGACCTGCCCACTGGCTTGGGGATGGCCTACCGAGGTGAAGTGCTGCCGGATTCCGAGCTCTGTGCACCAACCTTGGAGAGAATTGTCTGCGAACTGTCGTCCATTGTCTGAGACTAGGACCCGAGGTATACCAAATCGGCAAACAATGTTTCTCCAGAGAAATTTCTGAACCGTCCTGCTGCTGATGGTGGTAAGGGGCTCGGCCTCCACCCACTTGGTGAAGTAGTCCACAGCCACCAACACGTGCTCATAGCCCCCAGGAGCTCGGGGGAACGGACCCAGCAGGTCTATCCCCCACTGGAAGAAAAGCCAAGGGCTCTGAATAGGCACCATCTCCTGAGTTGGGGCGTGGTGGATCGGAGCGTGTAGTTGGCAGGATTTGCACCGAGCTACTAGTTCGGCCGAGTCCAAGAAGATAGTGGGCCAGTAATATCCAGACAACATTCCTTTTTTGGCCAAAACTCTTGGTCCGACGTGATTCCCGCAGATACCTTCATGCAGCTCACGCAAGATATATTCTCCTTCCTCCGGAGTCACGCATTTCAACCATGGACGCAGATAAGATTTCTTGTAAAGCACCCCATTCGAGAGCTCGTATCCCCGCGATTTAAGAAGGATCCGTCGTGCTTCCACCCGACTTGAGGGGAGCTCTCCATTGGCCAGGTATCGCACGAGGGAATCCATCCAGGAGCTCACTACTTGAATAACGGCCGCATCTACCTGATCATATGCCCGACTCCTGACGACCTCCACCAGGACCTCTTTGTTCAATGTGCCTACTGAGGTGGAGGCGAGCTTGGACAGTGCGTCTGCCCTCTTATTCTGGCTTCGCGGGACCTGCTTGAGCATGAAAAATTTGAATTGAGCTCTCAGCTCATGCACTTTTGCGACGTACCTCCTTAGTGGCTCTTCTTTGACTTCATAACTTCCCCCTACCTGATTTACTATCAGCTGCGAGTCGCTGTAGACTTCTATTGATTCGGCTCCCAGCTTCCGAGCTATCACCATCCCCGCGACCAGGGCCTCGTACTCGAACTCGTTGTTGGAGGCCCTGAAATCAAACCTCAGGGCGTAGGCCAGCTCATCCCCCATGGGGCTAGTCAAGAGAAGTCCCGCTCCGCATCCTTCCTGGCTCGACGACCCATCTACGAACAGTGTCCAGGTCGGAATGGTCTGATCAACTTTGCCAGTGGTCTGTTCAATCTCGACAGCCTCTTTGGCTTGTTCAGCCTCCGCTGCGTCTCCGATCCGTGTAGCCTGGGCTTCCCTTGTGGCCTGTCCGACCTTGGCAGGTCCTTCGGCCTGCTCGGCCTTTGCTGTATCTATGGTCTGCTTGGCCTTGGAAGTCTTGGTGGCTTGCTCGACCCGGGCAGCTTTTTCGGCCTGACTGGCCTCGGCTGCGTCTTGGGCCTTGGAGGTCTGCGCGACCTCGACAGCTTCTCCGACCTGCTTGGCCTTAGCTGTGTCTCTGGTCCGTTCGACCTGTGATTCCCGTTGCCCGAAGGAGACCCCTTCGGCTATAAAATCCGCCAATGCCTGGGCCTTGATGGCCGTGCGAGGTTGGTAGCTGAGGTCGTACTCAGACAGCTCCACAGCCCATCTCACCATTCTCCCTGACGCATCAGGCTTAGAAAGAATTTGTTTGAGCGGCTGGTCGGTCATAACCACCACGGGGTGGGCTTGAAAATACGACCTAAGCTTCCGAGCCGCGTGAACTAATGCCAAAACATACCGCTCAATCGAGGTGTACCTTAGCTCTGCGCCCTGCAGGGCTCGGCTGACATAGTATACGGGCTTCTGGACCTTGCCTTCTTCCCGAACTAGCACCGCACTGATTGCCTCCTCCCCTACTGCCAAATAGATAAATAAGATCTCTCCGTGTGCGGGAGAGGTCAAGGCTGGCAACCGAACGATGTGGGCTTTTAGCTCGTCGAATGCTCGCTGGCACTCGGGGGTCCACTCAAACTGGGGACCTCTTCGCAGGGCCCTGAAGAAGGGGGAACCCCGAACTGCAGATTTTGACAAGAACCTGCTCAGGGCCGCCATCCTGCCAGCTAGCCGTTGGACCTCTTTTATGTTTCGGGGAGGAGCCATGTCCATGATAGCCTTTACCTTGTCGGGATTAGCTCTTACCCCATCCTTGGATATCATGTACCCAAGGAATTTGCCCGACCTGATCCCGAAAGTACACTTCTTGGGGTTCAGGCGCATCCGTGAGCTCCGTAGGACGTCAAAGATCTCTCTGAGGTCGTTGACGAACTGCTCCTGAGTTTTGCTTTTCACCAGCATGTCATCAACGTATACCTCCATGTTGCGGCCGATCTGGTTTTTGAATAACTTGTTGACCAGCCGTTGATAGGTCGCGCCGGCGTTCTTCAATCCGAATGGCATGGTGGTATAGCAGTACGTACCGTACTCTGTGATGAAGGCAGTCTTCTCTTTATCCTCCTCGTCCAGGGCTATCTGGTGATATCCTTTGAAGGCATCCAGAAAGCAGAAAATCTCGCAGCCAGTAGTTGAATCGACCAGCTGATCGATGCGAGGGAGGGGGTAACAGTCCTTGGGACATGCCTTATTCAGGTCGGTGAAGTCTACGCACATATGCCACGCCCTGTCCTCCTTTTTCACCAGCACTGGATTGGCTAGCCAGGTCGGGTAGTAGATCTCTTTCACAATTTTGGCCTCCAACAGCTTGCCGACCTCCTCCTTGACGACCTCATTCCGTTCAGGCGCGAAATTCCTTTTCTTTTGCTTTACTGGTCGGGCGTTCGGATCTACGTGCAACTTATGGACTGCCAGCTCGGGAGGGACACCGGGCATATCGTCTGCACTCCAAGCGAAGATCTCTTCGTACTCCTCCAGAAGGGACTCCAGAGCTCTCCGTGCTGGCTCGTTTAGGCCCGATCCGACCCTGACCGCTCGATCAGGTCGCTCTAGGCAAATGGGCACTTCAACCAGACTCTCGTCCGTTTCCAACCTCTCCTCCTTCTCAATAGGCTCCCAGGGCTCCAGAAGGACTGTCTGCGCCACCAGCTTCTCCTTACCCTTAAGGGTGGCGATATAGCAGGCTCGTGCTACCTCCGGGTCTCCCAGTACCTCGGCCACCCCATCAGACGTTGGAAACTTCATGCTGAGGTGCAAAGTTGAGCAGACAGCTCGGAGTGCGTTTAAGGTTGGACGCCCTAGTATCATGTTGTAGGAGGACGGCTCCTTTACCACTGCGAAGTTCACCGGAATAGTTCGGCACTTCGGTGATTCCCCAATAGTGACCGTGAGAGTTATCATTCCCTCCGGTCTTACGGGCGGACCTGCAAAGCCTATCAGGGGAGTACGAACTGGGATGAGCTGCTTGTCCTCCAGCTGCAACTCTTTAAAAGTTTTGTAGTACAGCACGTCGATGGCGCTCCCGTTGTCGATGTATACCTTCTTTACTTTGTAGTTGCACGTGATGACCTCTATCACAATTGTCTCATGATTGTTGGAGGCTAAAGGTACCGCGTCCTCTGGTCCATAGACGATCTCCTCGTACATCTTCAAACGTTTGTTCGAGCTCTCCCCGCTGGGAGGAGGCCGATTGTTCCGCCGAGCTGTATGGCTATCTCCCCCTGCAGGTCCCCCTGCGATGGTGTTGATCACCCCGGCCAGGTTCTGAACCCCCTGCTCCGGAGTCCGATCATGGGGACCTCGAGGTCGGTCGTGCGAGCTGGTCGCCCGGTCTCGCTTGAACCCCCCTGACCTCTGATCCGCGCGTCCGTCACGGACGAACTGCCCGAGATGGCCTCTTCGTATCAGCTTTTCGATCTCCTTCTTGAGGTGTCGGCAGTCCTCAGTATCGTGTCCGACGTCTCGGTGGTAAGCGCAGTACAGGTCCTGATCCCGTCTGCTTTTGTCTCCGGCCAAGGGTCGGGGAGGTCGGGAAAGCCCTTCCTGCTCCATCACCGCAAGGACCCGAGCCCGGGGGGCTGTGAGGGAAGTCCAAGGCTTGTCCCCCCCTAATGGCCGACTTCTAGGCGGGTGGTCATAGGTAGTCTTCCGCCCTTGGTCACGTCGCACGTCTCCTTGGTCGGTTATCCTTCGGCGCTTGTCGTCCCTCTGCCTCTCTTGAGCGCTCTTCAAGCGGTTGGCCTCCTCAGCATTGGCCTTCTCATGAGCTCGATCCAGCATCTCCCGAACTGATTTAGGCGGTCTCTCCACGAGCTCGGTGTATAACTTCTGCTTCCGTAGCCCGTTAATGAAGGCAGCCATGACCACCTTGTCGTCTCGGTCGCGGACCTGGAGGGATTCGTTATTGAACCGCACCATGTATTCCCGCAGTGATTCCTCGACCCTTTGTTGGATGGTCATAAGGTGGGCGGTGCTTTTAGAGAAGGCTCGTGAGGAAACGAACTGTGCCGAGAACAGTCGCGCAAGCTGGGTGAAAGAACTGATCGATCTGGGTGGGAGGCCCTGGAACCACTGCCGAGCCCTTCCTTCTAGGAACATCGGGAAGGTCTTGCATCTGACCGCATCTGCGGCCGTTTGTAAGCGCATCTGCGTCATGAACACGAACAGGTGGTCTTCCGGATCCGTAGTGGCGTCGTAAGATTTCATGGTTGGAATTTTGAACTTCGCGGGCAGTTGGAATTCCTCGATGTCAAGCACAAAGGGGGAAGCAATGTACCTGTCCGCCTCCGGGTCGAGCATTAGGTCCAGCTCGTCCCGTACCTGTTGTCGCTCCCTCCGGGGGGAGAGCCTCCGGACGGGCTCCGGATGTTCGGTCCGGGAGTTCTTGTGAGATGGCTCTACGACCTCGACCTGCTCACGCGTGAGTTCCCGATGCGCCCGCTTGGCCCCGTGATTGGGACTCCCAGTTCGGGACTCTGACAGGTCGGCTCCTTGGACTTTAGGCTCCTTGTCGGACTGACCCCCCGGTTGCCCTTTGAGGTAGTTCATGATCGCCTCGAAGGTGGGCAGGTTTGCTGCCACCGTTTGAACCAGCTGTTCGGGCGGAATTCGTGAGGGCCCCGCCCCTCCTTCTTCAGGTGTTGGATCCCGATGAGAGTGTTGAGGGCCATTTCGCTCCATCCCTTTGGATCCACCAACGTTCCGTTGCGACCTAGTTTTCGGCATGATTCGCGAAAAGAAGTAACGTGTTTCCCACAGACGGCGCCAATTAATGCGACTGCCGAAGTGAAGGTCCGACCTGGCCCGGTGCCTGGGGAGCGAGCTGGAGCGTTCGACCTGCACGTGAACGAGCTGCGGGGCTAAGTCCCCTGGAGCAACTCCGACGCTCAAGTCAGAAGAAGATTCGTAAGTAAAAGAGTAGAGTTTGTGCTATGAATAGCGTACCTTGTATTTTTCCCATGCGTGGTATTTATAGGACCACAAAAGGTAGTCTTCTAGTAGAACAGGGAGTCCTTATGGGAGCAGAACTCTCCCTAGGGCTCCATAACTCAGCTAAGGCGTGCTTGGGCTCTGCGGCCTGCGCGGCCCATCTGCTTGGGGAGACCGCGCCCTCTGGGCCCCCAAGCCGACCTGCTGGGCCGAGAACCTACTACTAGCCGAGCTTGCGGGCCGGGCCGACGTGCACGTGGGCCCCACTACAGAAGGCATTAAAGAAGAGAAGCAAGAGAGGTGTTCAACGCGTATGAAAATAAAGGGGTTCTTGTTCTGTAACCACAGGTTTCATTTGCTGATGGAATTTGTGAATTTAATCTGAGTAGCTGAATGAGAAATATAGTCGTGTGTGTTATATTGTAACATTACATTCTTCAATCCTTGTTTGAATTTAGGCCTAAATCATAATTGTATGTAGGTTAAATCATGATAAAGTGGTCTTTGTCGAAACAAGTTTTCTATAGAAAGGTAGAAATACGAAAACGTATGCTTGATGAGAAGAGCAGCAGCTTGCTCGACTGCTTCAAACATTCCTCTAAAATAAATGGGAAAAAAAAATCTAATGATCCTCAAAATAACTGTTATGACTACTTTATTGCAAAGTTAAGGAAGCCAAAAGTGAATCCTATTTTGATCATTATGGCTTTGTCATAAAAGTAGGAATCTTTGGTTTTGGTGTATGATTCTTCTATATCATTTTGGGTACGTATTGTACAAACCAAAATTTTAGGAGAAAATAATCAACTCACAATATTATTGAAATCTCAAACAATGAAGAAAGTTACACCACAGTAGAAAATCTAACAAATTATTTTAGACTCTTTCTAAAAAACATCCTAAATAATGTCTTATTCATAATCTACCACACTTATTAGGAAAGAAACCACTTCCATTAGAAATTACAAAATAAAACACAAATTCTTAAATCAGACAACTACTAAAACCTAACTCCAATAAAACTAATAAATAACTAAATAAATACTTGTAGGCTTGATTTAGTTTGCCAACACATATGTCATTCTGGTTTCAGGCCTTTCAACGGAGGGTGCGAGGAGGGCAAGGTCCCCAATCTGGTGACGTTAACATAGTCCTGAGGACCATGAGCTGATAATCCAGGAACGACCAATCCAGCCATCCTAGACATGGTCTGAAACAACCCTTCTCTATACTCCATTCCTCTCGTGAAAGGGATAATGAAGCTCCTAATCAGCTCGTAAACGGCATTCAAAATCTTGGGTATAAGCGACAGCAGTGAGAAGTAGTTCTTGTTTGGTTCTTCCTCTAGAATCTGTTTCGGTTTTAGTTCCAAAACAAGGGAAAGAGAATTTATGAGAACACTCCCATAAAATGATACAAGGGAAAAAACTTGAGAATAGATAAAGAAAAGAGTTAAGTTTTTTCACCTGCCCTCGGTAGCAGCTGTTGAAGTATAAACAAGGACCAAAGTGCTTGAACATGAGGGTTTTGTCATCAAACGGTACTCTTGGAACCATATCATTCTTGTAGACATATCTGCAATATTTTACGTCATAAAATCTAAGCTTATCCTTCATAAACTCTCCAAATTGCTCATCTCCAACTCTAGGCTGCCCAAAAGTGTACACTCCTTCCATTCTTTCCAATAACTCATTTTCTTCATGTAAAATCAGTATGGCAGGAAACAAAATTGCCAATGCCCCTCCTAAGCTGTGTCCAGTTACCATGAATTTTGCATTCTGATTTTCCTTCAATCTATTTCTCAAAATTTCCCTTATTGTGTAATAGGCATAGTTTTTTCCATCTGAGCCTTGCTCAATTGTTTTAGGCCAACCCTTTCGTTTTTGTAAGCCTAAGGCTTTCATAAATCCAGCATGAATCTTGCCCACACCTTTGACATCATACCACGAAATATCAAAATCCGTACGCCAATCATCAGCATCAAACGGCTCTGTCCCTCGAAATGCCACCTCAATCAGGTTAGAATCAGCACTGGTTCTCTTGTCTTCGAAAATGATGGCTTGTGTTGTGTATGATTCCTCATAATCTGAATGGTATTGGGTAGACAAGTTGTAAATTGTAAATTAAACTTCGGAATTGCATTACTTTGCTAAAGAGAATTTTAGGTATAACAAACATGCATGAGATTAAGTTATTCGTTTACTTTCAGTAATTTCTCAACTCTTGACTTACAAAATTGTCCTGAATTTTTTGGCTTTCCATGAAAACGTATATGCATGCATCAGCTTAAAACCAGGAAAAACTTTGGAACTTTCACTAAAAAATCCAAGTTCAGGGAACTAAAGACCAAGTAGAGAAATTAAAGTCCAACTTTTCTAAACTCATTTGTTTCCTTCATTAGTCAGCTTTTCCATTTTTCTCATATTAAACAAAAAAATTTTTTTTTTTTTGTGCGACAGAAGCGGCTAAGCTGCATGTGATGCTTCGCTTTCCACAACTTCTTTTAGAATTACTTAATGTTTATGATGTAACCTTCTAACCATCTCCGTAGTTTTTTCCTCTATATATATTTGTGGTAAACGGATAGCTATCTCCCGTACAAATGCCATTTTCGGTTGAATTTTAGGCAAAGATAAATCATGAATTAGTGGCTTTGGCAGATGATAGTTACGTGCCAATTAATGACCTGTGACCACAGCTCTGGCCAAGGCTTCATTTTCATAGGCCAATTATACGCTAGACGTGCCCTCCAATGGACGTGATGCGGATTAGCTATAGCTTTCACTAAGAGTTGAAAATATTAAATCATAAAGAATTGATGGTCACCATCATTTTTTTTCATTCGAGTTGGTGGTGACAACTGACAACATTGTGAGGTTAGGATTGAGTTTTGAGAAGACATATAGGTTTAGGGTAACTATCAGAGAAAATCTCTTAGAGTTTTTTTCACTGTTAGATTCAAAATTTGAATCCTAAATTTATTTGGAAATGGAAAGAGTATGTGAAGAGAAAGGAGAGTTAAAAATAAAAAAGGATGACTCCACATATTTTGCAAAATTTGAGAAGACAAATTTTATTTGTAGTGAGTACGATTTCTGTATATCCATCCAAAATGAACCGGGCAATTATAGTTTACTTGACAATTGTAAATCAGAACTTCTAATTTCTAAACAAAGTCTAGGTGGTATTTTCCGGTTTGCTGCGTTTAGGCAAAAACCAAGAAACTTGTTGATGTGCATTTTGACTTGTTAAAGTAGTGCCATCATTCATGTTTAAGAGTAAAAAATGGCCAGCAACAATGAGTGGCAAGAAATGGTTGTCTTTTGACAAGACAAGGAAAGGAGAAAATTTTCACATAAAGAGGAGAACGGAGCTACTGACCATTCCAAAAGTTGAAGAAGCCCAAGAATTCCATCTGCAAGAGTAGAATTGGAAAAAGGGAAAAAAAAAAAAAGACTTGAAACTTGTTCCAAGCAATATAACATGAAACTTGCATTGCATGTACTGAAATTATATAGTATAAATTACCTGCCAGTGATCTGTGACCACAGTTCTGGAGAAGGCTTCATTTTCATAGGCCAATTTAGCAGCCATCATAGACAAGGCTGCATCATACCTCTTGTCATTAGCTTTGATCCTTCCATCTAAATCCACTCGCGTGTCCAGATTCGCAAGTATCGACCTGAAAGTTGCAGCCGACCTGTCTGGCGTTACTACCTTTCCTGCAATCAAAGCATACACAAGGCCATACTGTTACCATATTATTTGGCTTGTTGCATGAAATAAACAGCGATCTCCATGAAACATATATATAAGATTTCAATGGCCGTTATTATCATTTTTTCTCTAGCTAGCTAATCAAAAGTTGCCTTCCACATTTTATTGATCTATATCAAATAGAATATGATTTGACACCAAAAATTAATGCCTAATCCAGTTTCCCTGTGTTGCATAATAATATGCTTTTGCATGCATGCATGCAGCAATCAATTTACGCCTATAGTTTTCCGGGGAGGTAATGGATATGAATTAATGGAACATGCAACATAAATAAAAGAGAAATTAAAACAAACCCGTAAGAAAATTCCATAAAAGGCCGATAAAGCCACCATTGCTGGATGGATAATTCAGGCACAGCTCCAAAGTAGATCCTAGGACAGCCAAAGGTTTTTTTAAATGAAGGAGGACTATCTGAGCCACGAGAGACACAAAAACTATCCATCGGCGACGGAAGCCGTACGCCTCCGGGGCATGAAAGGAGTCTGCTTCCCTGTATACCTTGGGGGCATGAAAGGAGTTTGCTTCCCCGTATACCTCGGGGGAATGAAAGAAGTCTGTTTTCTCTAATTCGCGTGAGGAGAAGATGCTAAGGATGTCGCTAAAACCAACTTCTTTCGGATTGAGCTGCAAATATTCTTTAGAGAAATCTTCTTTGGAAGCCATATCTAGCTAAGAAGTAATGATACTGATTGGGTAGATAGATGTGTGGTTACGTCAAAGTCTCAAGGGTGAACTGATTTGTAGTTCAAAGTATAGCTGTGTAATTACAATTTATATTGTTGGGCAGATGCTTAAACAATGTGGTATTTTCTTCAACAATGTATTAATATTCAGTCACATGGCACCGAGTACGAATATTAGCAGTTGTCGTAGTTTGAATTCGTCAAAAAGACGAGAGTCCACAGACACCCAAAAAATTTTTTTTTTTTGAGAGACAGATACCCAAATTTACGGTTCTCAAAGTACTTCACGGGTACACATGGGATTGATTGCAGTATATACTAGTATATATACAACAACTATGGAAAAGTGTGACATTTGCAGTATATACTAGTTAATTATGTCACTACCATTGATGAATTAGTGTTGTAATAAGTAATGACATACCATGATGTGTGGATTGTCTATCTTTGCAACTAAGATGGGTTAAAAATGACGTAGATGAAAAGGGGAGAAGGGGAATGTAACCGAGGGATGATAGTGCTTAGAATGGGGCATAGGGAAGACATCTTCAATAGGGAGACAAATCGTGACAAACCTAGTCAACTGACACTGTTCAAGTGTAAAGATGAGAAGTAAACCTAAACCCTAGACCAATACTTGGTGGCCGAACTACATATAAAGAAGTTACTAAAACAACAAGATTAAGCATAATCGATTAGATATGCACTCACATTAATGCCCTCCTACATTAAAATACTTTCCCAATTTAGTCTTACTTTTAAAAAAATTTAAAAACTTAAAATCTCTCTTGACTAGCTAGTATCCGTTGGAGATCCGTTAGATAATCTCAAACGACAAAGTTGTGGGTAGCTTAATTAGAAGCGATGGTTAGTGAATGAATTGAGCAGATAGAACAGTTTTGACGTTAAAAGTTGAAACTTCAATTACTGTATAAAAAAGTTTGAGCACACTGTCCAATATTTGTATTGTTGTGCAGATGCTAAGACTGTAGCAATTACTCTAAAGATGCTTAAAAGTAGAGTTAGTGACAAAAATAATCAACCACTTGAAACCAAGTAGTTGTCCAAATTTGAATTTGCATAAAAGACTGGCAGTCTACTTGACCCAAAAAATAATTGTTCTCCAAGTTGTTCACATGGAGTATGGGTTATATAATGTTAGAAGAGGTTAACTTTGGATTAATTAATCTTCTCATGGGGCATGGGTTATATAATGTTAGAACTAGAAGAGGTTAACTTTGGATTAATTGATCTTCTCAACCGTTACCGGGCACGATGTGCATCGTGGATCTTGTCGGTGCACGACTAACCTAATTTCTGGGATATAATTAATTTATTTTGGACATGTTACGTAGGGTCTGTATATATAATACGTACAAGTTGGAATCTGCCATGAAAGACACAAAATATTTTTTCATTTTTTAAACAAATACCTCTTTTGTTTTCTGCTGCAGTGTCCCTCGCAGTTCTTAGTTGTCCAAGGATATGTACATCAACAACAATGTGCTGCTTTATCTTCTTTTGATTATGTGGAATACTTAATTGAATTATCAAACTTTTACAAATAACTGAAGCTTGTTTTCTCAAAAGGGGAAAATTTTTTTTTTTTTGAAAATTCAATAGATTAACTTCACCAAATGGAAATGAACTTTAATACACTTGAGGGAGTGTCCGATTCCCAGGAATTTTTAGCCTTTAAGTGCGAACACGGAAAGAAAAGATCAAGAACATAATTAAGGGACTTTCAGAAGAGGAGTTTGAAAATCAATTTTGTATCTATTCAAGAAGGAAAAGTAAGAAAAGAATCTCTCAAGGAAGAAACTTGCCCTACTTGCACCTCTGGAAGAATGCTGGACTTGTGTGCTTGTTTCCTATACTTATTATGGATTCTAAGCAATATAGTTGAGGAGTTGAGCTATATTGGTGCCATTTCAATTATTCTGGAATGCAAACAAGTTTATCGTAGTATGCGACAATTCAGATACTCTTCAAAATTAACTTTTGGTAAATGTTAATGGCATCCTATTGACCTTTTAACCATGTAAATTAGATTTAGAAACATACATACATACATGCATGTGTGTGTATATATCCCTTTAAATGAGTTCACAGCCATTCTTTCTATAAATTGTAATATGAAAAAAAAAGATAGCGGAGGGATGAGTTGGATCGTATTAGAGGAGGAAATGTGAGTGAAAAATCTCGAATTCGAAACTTTTCATTTACACTAAAAAAAAAAGATGGACATATTTTTATCCTTTTACATGGACTAGTACAAAAGTCCAAGAAGTGTTATAAAGAGTTTGGTGTTATATATAATTAGTGTGGAAACAAATCAAAATAGATCCTTTGTCGTGTTATCAACTTATCATAATACATAAACATAATAGAAACCCAGAGTCACTCTTTCTGTCAAATCAAACGGACCCTTAATCCTAATAAGTTTCTCCGCGTCATCTATAATTTGGACATCCTTAAATCATGTGTGCAACAATGAACGATATCTCAAGGAATCCTTCAAAGTATGGCATAAAAAAATTATCACCATAATTATCATGCTGTTATAGTGGTTAGGTGGCCAAGGTCGTGACTATCCATTGACTTTGATTTTTCCGAATCCGATTGCTTTCAACGTTTTTAGTGCTTAGGTTGCCAAGGTCCTGTTGTCTGCAACGCAGGTTTCTCACCAATTTCCTTAACGTAATTTCCACGAGCAAAATCCAAGTTTAGACTATGAATGTGTGCATTAGCCATTTTAATTGTGCCAGTCAACAATATTTATCACCATAATTATCGCGCTTTTACGTACAGTGGCGCTTTTCCTTTCGCCTAAGACTAGAAAAGATTTTGTGCCACTCAATCCTTGCTCTTGTATACTCTTTTTTATCAGAAATGAGAAATGAGTTCGGGTTTTGACTTGCATTTTCTCTTCTTTATTGTGTTGATAAAAGGGCTAAGATACTCATGGCGGGATATGCATGGTGACGAATTGCAATTGTCCACCACGATTCTACGATCATTATGATACCATGGTAAACTAATTTTCCGATCACATGTCCCAAAAAAATTGAAGAAAGAAAAATGGGAGAGGCTTGAAGTTCTTAATTTACTTTCAATCAATATTACCTCCAATTCAAACTTGGTTGCTGATTGCGTAAATAACTACAAGGCGAGTAGAAAAGGATAATAGAAAACACAACCTTGATCTCTACGGCCTCAACTACCGGTAAAAGGTGAGAAAATAATACTCTAGTATTAAAGAGTAAAGACTGCATGTGAAAGCAGAAAAGCTCTTTTAGGTTACCTTTATAGTACTTTGTTTTCTAAACCATTACCAAACCATTGGAAAAATTTTCCTGCACTCTTTCCACCTCTAACTATCATATCCAAATTTTGAACCCTAAACTTTTCAATGGAGCAATTTTAAGAGTCTTTCCCTAACTAATGAGGCAACCTCAACTTAGAGAATCAATATCAAATTGGAAAATCTCCTTGTACTCTTTCCATCTCTAACTGCCAGATCCAATTTTTGAACCCTAAACTTTTCAATGGAGCAATTTTAAGAGTCTTTCCCTAAGTAATGAGGCAACCTCAACTTATAGAATTAATATCATAGTGGAAAAATCCCCCTGCACATTTTTCATCTCCAACTATCATATCCAAAATTTGAACCCTAAACTTTTCAAAGGGAGCAATTTTAATAGTCTTCCCATAGCTAATGATGCACCCACAACGGTTAAGTTGAACTTTATTCTTCATTCGTGTTAATTATATATATATATATATATATATATATATATATATATATATATATATATATATGTAGTCCTTCATTGATATATATAGGGCTTCATTGCTTCATGCTGGTTGTGGCCCAAAAGATAACAAACCAGCCATGTATATTGCCTTGTGAGGGCTTTCGCTCAAATAGCTCCATCAGTCATTAGTCTGGCAAGTACTTAAAACAAAACTAATGGGCCATATACAAGCTACATAAGGTCCCGTTTGGATTGCATTTTCCGTCATTTTTCATGGAAAAATTACTGTAGCGATTTGATGTATGTGAGGAAAAAAGGTAATGGGAAAATGTGTTCACGGAAAATGACGAAATTTTTCTACGGAAAATAGCAATCCAAGCAAAGCCTAAGACTTTCTATTCCTTTCGCATTGACAGGGACAGCATACATTGACTCTTCGCCCTAACATTTTCGCTTTTGGGCCTTTACCCGATACACACTAACCCACACACCATCACGTAAATACACTGAATTCAAATCCAAGTCCAAGTTGGAGATGAGAAGAGACGAATCATTAAAAAATAAGAAGTCCCAAGATGAAGATTTCACGCACGAGCATTGAGCTTTTAAAATCTATCTACATAATCTGCAACTTCGCGGTAAATTTTGATATTTTCCCCTCATGGGGGTCATAAGAATCAACCTCCTGAACCTGAAGAAAAGATGGCCAAATGTGTTAGTAAAATTTAACAAAGGTTCAAGTTAGTAGAATCTAAGCTGTAATCTAAAGTTCATCCTGAATTCTTAATTAGAGGACAATGAGCCAATTTGCCACCACTGACATGTAGCTGGGTTTGGAGGACTCAAGAGTTGCATGATAAGGGTTTTTATTTTGACCGTACTTTACGATAATTTCTATAAATTACAGTGGTAAACTACTAAATGGTGAAAGACCTAAGTCGTCATAATACAGATACACGTACAATTGTTGCTCAAGCTAACTCCCCCCCCCCTCCCCAAAAAAAAAAAAAGAAACAAAAATCTCTACACAGTTCTTCGATAAATTTGATCGAGGTAAAACTTGTCATGTCTCTAGTTAAAAGAAGAAAAAAAATTATGCACAGCATAGAATAAGAAGATCCTCATTGCTATAAACAGGCAGTAGGCAAAATGGGTGACAGATGCTTGCAATGGAATACGTCCCTTCTAGCATATAGGACGGACAAACAAATAAGAGGGAATTTAGGATTTTGGCCGATAGATTTTTTTTTTTTGTCTTTTTTTCTGTAATTTGCAAATGGCCCACCGAAATCCAATCCAACCAACCACCTTATTAGAAATAATAATTGGCTAATTGATCGTCTCTACAATACACATGCATTTGCACAGAGAGTAAATACGTGGCCATATTTATTTATCAAGACTAAGGGGAGTGCCGGTACATTGAGCGAGTGTTTGGTGTCTGTGATTAGAGATGACTTTTTATTGGAAAAATAATATTATATTTTGGAAAGATATAATCATCAAATATAATAAAGCTAATAATAGTACATTGTAATTACAGCACATACTTGTACACTTTGATTTATTAATGCTTTTACAATTCTATCACTCCCAAAAGACTTCTATAGAGATGTCAGTTAAAAATTGTCCAAGAGCAGACATAAGTTGTTTCAGACAAAAGAATATTCTCTAACGACTAATTATAGCAACGTGTTAATTGTACAATATGTTAATATGTCTTTGTGTCAATTGCACAACAAAAACAACACATTAATTAAACGTGTTTATAACACCATATCAGTAATTATACCAACACATAAGCTTATATGAGGTATATTCAATGCAAAAATGATTGCAAAATAATTTCATATTTCAAAAATACCCAGATGTCTGCATAAATCAAAACTTTAAATGTACCAAAATGAGAGCGTTTCAATAAATATATCTAAACATATGCTGCCCTCAATTGTACCAAAAGATTTAAAAAAAAAAACTATACAGCATTTCACGTTCCCAAAAAGTCCCTATCCATGCGGTTGAAATTCAAACCCCCTTTGATCACAACTCATTCTTATATAGTATAAGAAAACATATCTTAGCAATTTTGCATATATCTTTTATTGATGTCATTCGCAATTTTTTGTTTTAATCTTTGGATTTTCTAACACATGATCTGACTCCAACTTCATTGACTCGAATGTTCAAATTCTTACATATACACGAAAGGTGACGAAAGGAGATATAATTCTGCATATATATTCCTTTAGCCGTATTGTGGATAAAAGGAAAATATATTTAGTATGTTATGACGATCGAATACGATGCACTTGGGAAGGGGAGGTCCATGCCCTATTTCCACAGGACACTTGCAAAAGAACCCTTGAATAAAAGGAACGAATGTTAGGACCTTAGTGGACGTCCCACATGGGGTCTTCAAATATGGTTTGAACACTACTGAATTTTGTATGTATTTTTCATTTCAACTCTTGATATTATAGTTCAATGTTTCTAGATTTGATTGGATTGGATGTAGATTTGGATGCCGAGGAACAAATGGCTTTTAGTGGAGCATGATCCTTGAGACACAAACACGCCTATTCTCCTATACTGCCTTGGGAGGCAACTTACCCTTCTGCCTTTCTTTTTTTTTTTTAAAGCCATTCCTCATCTCGTTTCTTCTCTAACCACCCTAAGAATCTTGAAAGTCAATTGTTACTCTTTATTAGTTTATAAAAAATGGGATCATGTGCTAATTCTCCACGTACATACAAATGTTTCTTCAGTTTTGACGTACAACCAAAGATTATAACTTTGAGGAACTAAACAATATAACCAAGGATCGTTGTAGAAATTAAGTTCGGTGGGCAATATGTGAAATGACAATTATTTATGCAGTGTTCCAAAATGAATGATGATTATTTTTCTTTCACTCAAAACTAAAACTGATCCTGAATTACTTTCAAGAACAAGCTAGAAAGCAGAAGCACTTAGAATGATCCTATCCTAGCCCCCATCGATCGCGCCAAACGCGCACACAGGAAAGTTGAAAGTGCATAGTAACATATAAAGCCAATCTTCTTGTCGTAAAGGATATACTAAAAAAACTAGAAACCACCAAAAACGAAATTGTTTATGATGCATGTAGAATTTTCCGTAAGATAGAAGTACATGGACAAAACCACTGATCAAATTATTTTTTCATCGGAATCAGCTGCAAGTTGGCACATTTAGAACCACAAAGTAGCATGTTAGATTTAGAACCACAAATATGTTAGATTTTGTCAGTCAATTTGAAACTCGTGTTACAAGTAAGAACAATTGACATCAGCGGAATTGCCTTAACGAAACACCCTCCATCTTTTGTTTGATGGAGTCATATCATCTATTGTAAGTGGAGAATAACAAGGGTAAGATCCAGAAAGTATCAATAATTCTCATAGTAGCATACGGAACAATTGATATTAGTAATTTTTGAGACCCATTTCTACCTCTCATAGCCACTTACCAAACAGCCCTTTTGTCATTTTGTTCGATGGAGCTACCTCTAATAGAAATTAGCCTGTTTTTAGGAAACTTTAAAAACGTTCTCTAATTAATTAGTGCTTTTTTTTTTGTTTATATACAAAAAAAATTTACCTAGAAAAAAATAAAGAACAAATTAAAAAACATGTAAAAAGAAACAGCCACCAAACGGAGCTTTCATGTTACTACTATAAACCTAGATAGATTTTCAATCAAAGTTTTATCAAGAATTCCATGCAAATTAGGGCTGAAGAATTCCATGATCAGACGTGGATAGCCAGGTGGGAAGGGAGATAGGCGATGTGGATTGCCTTCACGTGTCTAACGAGGGGCCAAAACGACGTCATCAGCGTTACTAGGGTAGTCGTAAAAGATCACCGCCTTCTGTCAGTGGTTCACGTGGATTTCTCGTGCATTCTATGACTTAGCAATCCACCCCACCCCTCTTACTTTTTCTTTTGAATTCTTATTTTAATTAGCAAATTACTCGAAAAAGCCATATCAAACTTTCTTTTCGAATAGCAGAGTTTTAATTATTCAACTTTTGAAAGTATGTATTTATTTATTAAATTATCAAAAATATAATATTTGAACCATTTCTTTCGTTTTTACACCAATAAATTTGTTAGATATAAGAGAGTCGCACAAGTCACAAGACGTAACCAGATCTGACAAAGTTAATGGAGAAAATAAATGAAATGATTGAAAATTTATATTTTTATAATTTAATGAGTAAGTACATCCTCTTAAAAATTATTAAGTAGTCAAAACTTTGTTAGTGGTTACTCGGGGTAATTTTTTCAATTTTAATTTGGTAGCATAGAACAGCCCAACTACTTTTGCTCTGCTTGCACTGTCCATTATCAATCATCAATTGATGGAATCCCGTCTACTAAAATATGCCAACTACTACTGAATGTCAACTTTGTCTCCCGGCTATCACAAAAATTCCAGTGCTTTTTTTTTTTTTTTTTACTTTTTCTTTGGCATCTCAACAAGAAAAATTGCAAGTATGCAGCATTGGCAATCAGACTATCACCTTGTTCTGATTTGATTACTTCATAGTTCATATGATTTTAGATCCTTCAAAATCAATTTTTTACCTTCTCGTTTGTTTTTATACTTATGTCTTAATTTCTTTTAACCATCAAATACTTGCATGTATGGCCTTAGCAATCACATTATAGGCTTGTTCTTGATTTGATTGCTCAGTGTAATTTTAGATTCTGATTACTGATAATCAATTGTTTTATTCTCACTTGTTTAAACATTTATATTTTCTAATAATCATTAAAAAAAAGTTAAAATCTATATATAAGCTACGAAATGTTATACTGCAACATCGTTCCAATTAGTAGTTCAGATTATCGTCCCTCGAATGATTCTCATCTGCATTTCAGTGCACAGATCCGAACAAGTTAGCATTTGATGAAAGGATGGTAGATATTAACCAGAACATCATCATCAACCTCTAACAAAGTTCCAGAACTGGTTGGTATAAAATAAATGACAAAAGAAAGAGTGGAATGACACATTCTGGAACAGTAGAGGCGTACGCGAATGAGAAACCGGGTCAGTTTCAGACGGGACCTACAGGTGGCCGGTCTAAGGAGCATGTGCCGGTTATTTGACCTTGGGAGAGTGTTAATTCCCCAACCAATGTCCCACCAGTAATTGCAGCGGCCATGGTCCCAATTTTCATCCCCTTTCTAGTCTCTACGCAGCCGGCAATCCCCATTCCCCACCCTTCCCCACTCCAAGAATTGTACTGCTACTATCAAGAATTTTCTTTCAGACAAAATGATGCTAGGATAGTTTGCACCATAGCCGTCGAACCCTTTACCTCGGCGAAGAGCTTGATTATTTCTGATCGGAATCCTACAGAACTGGCTCGATTCTTGGGCTAAGCCGCTAAGGCGTACTAAAAGAATTGTTATAACTACCTTGTTTTCAAGCAAATGGTTATCTAATTTAGTACTACTGTTTAGTACTTGATGCCTCTACTATTTCCAAAAAAGCGAAACAAGGGAAGTAATATATAAGTATATATACCATTTGGATTATTAATGATTAATCTAGTTGCCAAGTACAACCATGCATGGCGAATGCAAGTCTAAGCAATTCCCATATGCATAGCTCCTGTCTTTATACAACCCTGCAAATCAGCAACAAAAGCTATCATCTTTCTAGTGAAGACGATATGAAAATTTTTATGCTAGTACTTAGTTCTCATCCTTCTCAAAGTCTTCGCCCTCAACTACTAATAAACAAGTAACCAATTTCGTTAAGCATCTGCATAGTGCTGAACATTCTGATGAGCAGCTTGATGATGATAACCCTTTGTTGCCATAGGTAGATAACTCCCGCTTGACATTGGAACTGGGAATCCAATCCCCGTTGGCCTATTCGCCGCAGCCCGTTCCAGAGATTGCACTTGATTCTTCAAGAATTTCACGTAATGAATTGCTTCATCCAACATTGAAGCAGTGTCCATTTTAGTCCCGCCGGGGACAAGTCTCTGGAGTATCCTAATCCTTTCACTTATCCTCTCTCTTCGATGCCGGGCTGCTACGCTCTGAGGATCCTTTGATATTTTCACATTCCTTCGCTTTGGTGGCTTCACGGATTCAGGATCAATGTGAATTGGCTGCATAGCTGCTATCCTAAAAATCATTTCCCTCATCGCAGCAACTGAATTCCGCTTCTGGGATTCCGTTGCGAACCCGTTTCCCCCCGCCAGCTCGCTTCTCCACCTTCCCGAGCTTGAATTGGACAGGAAAGGCAGCGCTGATGAAGGTTCCTGAGGGAGTTGTCCAGGAGAACAGGTGAAGGAGACGGATGGCGGTAGGTTCAAGAACGCGGATGAAGGAGCATGTGAATTATGATCAACAGCACCACTACTAGAATTGTTATTATTGCTTCCTTGATTAGCACTAAAATCCATCATGGGCAATTCGTGTATATCGGCGAATCCTCCGGTGAGTTCAGAGAGCTTGTCCATCTGCATCAGCAGCATCAAATCCATCTGGTCTTCGGGAGTAGACTTGTTGAAGTCAACGTCCATGGCGAAACAGGTTGCAACAATTCCTGTTTTTATACTAGTGAAACGAAGCCCCTGAAAATAAAGATATATTTTGGGGAAAAAAAAAGAAAAAGAAAAGAAAAGGTGGGCTACTGGGAAAAGAGGCAGAGAAAGCACTACACAAGTGCTCAAAAGCTGAGATTACTGGTGTGCAGAGGGATGGGTAGGGTAAAGAGAAGGGTGTGTAGACTGGGAGTTTTATCAGAATGTGCAGTCGCAGCGAAGTGAAGCAAAGAGAGAACTACTATTGCACACAAACACACTACTGGGTATTAGGTTTGCTTGCCGAAGCAATGAAGGGGACAAAAAGGGGAATAAAATAGTGATATCGGGAACAGATTATCAATCCAGTGGGAATGCTATATATAGCAAGTGGGTTTCAATTTTACGCATTACATTAATGCTATTCCAGTATTTTAGTATTATCATGGAGTACTTCTCTTTCATTTCATGGTGTTTAGGAGTGTAATTAAGTCGAATCTAACTCTGAGCATTATACTATTCGATATCGACTCGAGTTAAAATATTTGAATTCTTCAAAGTCAATTTTATTTTACTTTACTTGAACTTGAACTCGTACAAATCGAGCCCAATCTAGCTCAATCGAGTTTAATTAAACTCAATCAAGTTTAAGAAGTATAAATTTATATTTTATTAATTTTAATTGAGAGACAAAATAGACATTTCATACTAATAGATAAAAATATTAAATAAATATATGTGTGTGTGAGAGAAGCTCAATTAAATTCGATTAAACTCTATAAGCTTTATATATTAAGTCGAGCTCGACTCATCATGTAGGTTGAACTGTTTGAACTCAAACTCGGTCAATGCGAGTTCTTGCTCATACTTTAATCGAGCAAGTTTGGAAACATAGTTGATTTAACTTGACTTGTTTGCACCTCTAATGGTGTCACAAGCTCAAAATAAGGTATTTTTCTATCCTGAGCTGCATCAAGGGTTATCAAATTTAGAATGAAGGAAATCACTGATGGGATTTACAAAATATAGCACTAGTGTGAAAGTACAATTACAAAATATGCAAGCAAATCACTGATGGGATCATACTACACATACCATAAACGATAATCCCAAATTATTTTATGCAAATCGATGGTGTAATATAGAGTTCTTTTAATTGGCATTGATAATTGCAAGTGCTTTGTTCGGTTGAAGTCACCACTCACTGTACATAAAACTAGGCAAATGAGAAAATTTTTCTTTATTCGGGTCCAAATAGGGATTCTATTTACTAGATTTTTTTTTTTTTTTTTTTTTCCAAACGATAGCAGATTCTATTTACTAGTTGATAAATGTCCGTGGCATAACTTGCAGGCATCTTAGTTAAAAAATAATAGCTAGCTCTGAAGATGAAAAGGGCAAGAAGGCTTAAAGGTTATATTAGCAGAAGAAGAATTTGGCCCCCAGCATTTGAATGGTTCGGATCCACCAACTGCTCCAGAGGATTGCCATAAGTGCTTTCGATGGTGCATGAACGAGTTTTTTCTTCTTTTTTTTTTTTTGTGGGATATATGCTTTTGAGTGGAACACTGATGAGAGACTAAACTTTGCCTTAAAAATTACTTTCTTTTAAGAGCGCTAAAACCCCACTCACATGACATGAGTCAGAGGTCTCACCAGACCCCTTTTAATGAATGATTCACCCCAGCACGACTCAACCCAACCCAACCCAAAAACCAATCAACTCGGTCGCCGGCCGGCTGCGGTGCCGGTGATCAGATATGATAGATCAGGCGGTGGGGGCCTCCTTTATTATGATAGTATCAATTTATCCACAAGTGCTGCAGCTTCAGCTAAAAAAAAAATGCCCCGCCCCCTGGAATGGAACGTTTCTCGAGGTGGATCAGGTTCCTCTGCTGCAACTGTTTCATGTGCTGGGTCTTGCCAACTAACTTTACCACCGGTAAACTCAGCCCCCCATCCCCCTTCTCTCTTTCCCACCTTCTCATTTCTATGCCTGCCTTGCGTAAAATCCTCTCATTCCATTTTGCATCCAAAGCTCATCAGTATGTTTAACTGTGGCTTTTCTGCCACAAGTTTTAATGCCAGAGCTTCATTTCTCGAGAATTCTTTTCCCTCGTTCTTTTGACTTGATACGTGTCAAATATTCACACTTTTATCATATCATTGATTACTAGGTCATAAGTTTTTCTGATCAATGTTAATGCCAATTCACTTCTTTGTGATGACACTTCTACCTTCACCCTTTTAGCGCAGTTTCTTGCCATGAAAAATAAAATAGTGAGAGCATCATTCACATTTCTTTCTTCTTTTTTTTTCGACAGAATTAAATTCTAACTGCACAAACGAAAAACAATGACAAGAAAGTTGTGGGTTTGTCACATCTGAACAAAATTGTAGTAATGGAAGTTAAAAACAGTGTTAATAATCCTATGTCAAAATGGAGGGTTCATTTCTCAAGACTATCAAATTATTACCTTGATTGCATGTAGCGAGCAAACCCTAAAATCAAAATTTACTTACCCTGAGTCGACATAACATTTGTTAACTAATGATTCCGCTAAAGTCTGTATATATACTTCCTCTTAAAACGTTTATGTATCACTCCAACATTAGTTTGATCAACAACAATTGTTGTTCAGATAAATCAAATTGTTTTCAAATCTCTGTTCTCTCACCTACTTCCCATAAATCGGTATCTGGATTGTGTAGAATGGTCTGCAATCAGACCATGTAAAGATGTATGTATTGATGGGGACAGGTAACAGGTATACCTAAGAAGAGTGTCTTAACACAAACAGAAGACCTTTGGGAAGCGACAAAGGTTGATTGTACTAAAAGACAACATCGTATTAATTGTCTCACGACCAACTATTTTGTGTGTAACTTCGGCTCCATTAATTCTAGACTCGGGAGGCTTGAGAGAGACTTGAGAGTTACTGGTGTCTGGTGTTAATTTAAAAAAAAAAAAAAAAAAAAAACCCATCAAAACTACTGCATGCTCACGAAATTTTCCATGCACGTAATCAAATGCATGTAAATTTAATATCTAGTGCTTAAAAATGTGATTGATCTGCAGCCTAGGTTCAAAGAGGAACGCACCAAATCATCAGCGAGAAAGGGTTTCTGTAACCTACCCTTTAATTTTTTTTCAACAGTTCTTTCGATACCTTCGAGATGGTTAGCAGCATTTCTATGGTATGAAATGTGCAAAATGTGATAGTTCATATTGGATGATAACATGGCTTTCACTATCGCTTCTGCCAATGGATATTTTGCATGGTCCATCCTTTTGGCGTCGGTTCTTCCTTTTCTTTTCTTTTTTTTTTGTAATTTTTTTGGGTCCTTATTTTAAAGTGCATGTTTATGGCTGCTACTCTGGAAAGACTTTGATTATCATATGTTAGAAGCTTGGTGTCGACATATTTCTGAACCAATTATTTTGCTTCTAAACAATTGGGTTCCGAACGTTACATGCTTGCATCTATGTACAACTAGAATTTCGAAAACATCGGTTAAAAGTTCATCATTGGTTCAACAGAAATGCTATGTTTGTACTTAAAATCATACGCATAATTTGTCATAGTGTCTCTTCTTGCTCATTTCATTTACAACAAAATAAAAGTAGCGTGGGACAAGTGAATCGATAAACTATAGCCTTAATGTGCTGGAGATTCTCTAATTCATTGAAGCCCAAAAATAAACAGCTGAGATTTCTTTACGTTACCTAGCGGATCCAGTTGTACTCTGCAGAAGTAATGGGGGAGAAAGTGATAGTATGACAGAAACTAGAAAGAGAAGAGAAAATAAAAGAAGCATGTGTTGTTTGCGGGGATTTTGATTGGCTTCTTTCTTGCAACATCTAGCCAAAACACAAGAAAAAATCTTGAGCACCCTGATTTCAGAGAACGGTCCCAAGCCCAAGCAACGAGCAGAATTACCACCACTACAACTAGCTATAGAGCATTGACCCGCCCCTTCTCATCTCATCACTTTCTCTTTCCATGCATTAGAAAATGGAATAAAATACTGAATTTTATCAACAGGACATGAATAAAGCGACATGTTCTCTGCAAGAAGATGTTCGATAGGATAAAAAGAATCCAGGAGGGAGAGATTTGGTTGTTTGTTGGGGTTTTTTACACCGCGCGCATTATCACGGTTGCACCACCTTATCTTCTCTCCCCCACAACCCATTTTAATATAATACCTCTAAGCATTTATGGTATATACTTTAATCAATAAATACCCTATCTTGCAAAAGGATCCCACAATAATTCTCGTTTCACCCCAGTTTCCTAACCCTTCCTTTCTCATCGGGAAATGCAGGCAGAAGAGGCAGGGCTCAGAATAGAAACAATTTGCTTTGGTTGATGAGACAGTGAACCTGGTCCCACTTTTCCTCTCTCATTCATTCTCTTTCCACATGATTTTCATCGCTTCTACTTCAATGTTGATTGCTTGGTTGCCAAATTGCAGAAACAAGGCAGTCAAAAGAGTCATGCCAAATTGCCCATTTGTTGGGCTTCAGTGTTTGTGCTCTCATTGTCACAAAGTACGCCTTTCTTGGAAAGGAATGGAGTTTCTTGGACTAGATCTTTTTCTCTGCCTTGTTGGTTAGGAACTTCTCCAATTCCTTTGTTGGGTCATGGGTGTGCGTGTGGTGTGATTCAACGGGTGACACACTCACATTACTGGTCTTTCCCCAACTCCTTTGGACAACAAATTTATTAGCGTTACATTCTTCCTAAAGATCTAGTTGAAGGCCAGACAGGGAAAAAGTCCACTACTTAATGATACTACTACAACTAGTACCTTGGCTTACGAATGCTTGCGATGTGGAGCAGTAACGATTATGTTTTGCTCTTGTCCATAGCCATTGCTATCAGTAGTTAACTTCGTCGAGAAACTATTGAAACTGAATGAATGCATAAAATGCACCTGAAGAAAGAAAGGGGATCGTTTGTACTTGTACCTCTTCCCATTTTCATAAGTATGTCAGGCTAGGTATTTACGATCTCAAATTCCTTTTCTATTCAATCCTTTAAAAGCAGATTGAAAAACCCTGTGACAAGGAGCTCAGGTAAGTTGGAGTTGGAGGGCAAGTTGTCCAATTGTATGTGGCTTTTAGCAATAGAAAACCTTTTTATTTGCTGGTTTTCAGCATAGTACAAAACTCCATGGCGGCTCAGTAGCAGATCAATGAAGATATAAAGATGTCAATTTCACTTCCTCGCCGTTTGAAGATTGGCACGGCACTATTGCGACTCCTCTAGAAACATGTACCCTCCAATGTTTTTAACTTTTTAACTTGAGATCGAGACAGAAAAATGTTGAAAATTACGTAAAACTGAAACAGTCAACATAAACCGCTCAAGAAGTTCAAATGATCGACAGGTATATTAACCTACTTATACAAAAATAGCACGGCCAAAATAAAGTGCTTGCTGCAGGCAACTTAACTTTTACCTGTTCAACCAGCATCAAAAGATTCGTATGTTTGAAGCGGGCAGCTAAAAATCTCTCGACATTCAACGTCAAGCATAATAGACGACTCTTGGCAAAAAGTCTCAAAGAAATTTTGTATGTTCAAATGGAAAAGTCAATAGAAATTAGATAATACTTCGCACGTTTAGGCACTGGAAGATTTAGGCAAAGGAACTTCAAACTTCACTACCAAGTAATAATTCAAGTTTTAGTGGTCGAGTAAAATCCAACATGAGAATGTGTCGTTTTCAGTGGACCAAATAGGAGCTATATTGCTATCCGGATCTTTTCTTTTCCAGAGAACGTGCTTTCTGGTATATTCTACTGAAAAACTACCTTCTTTTTGAACAATTTGCATCTCGGTTTAGATGAATCCCCCCCCCCCCTTCTTATTTGCTGATATACGTAAGAGATAAAGCAGATGAGATCCTTATCGTGACTAAACAGGTGGACATGAGGAAAGGGAAATTCACGATGTGGCGATGGCAGATAAAATAACTAACGGATTAGAAAGAGACCATCTTTAGAACTTACATCAGAAAATCTAGTATTTCATTGTCAAGATCAGGTGATAGTGAAGTTTACCATAAATAAATAGTGTCCCAGCTAAACTTTTGTGTGCTGAAAGTAAAACCAGAAGCTGAAATAAACTTACTCCATTTTGTCAAAATGCACTTTACTTTTGACAAAACAGAAATACCATGCCAACAATGTATTCAGATTTTATTTCCTGCATCCTCTTTCCTACTGAAAGAAAAGGAAAAACATGGACAATGAATGAATTGCATGAATTATGGCCTTTTGCAGTGACTTCTGAATTTTAAGTCCTACAGAAAATGCTTGGTTAAGCTCATGCAATTGACAACTCCAAGATGACATATCACATCAATGTGGAAGAAATAGTCATAAAAGACTTTACAGGCCTAATCTTCGCAGCTACTGCAAATACAAGTCCATCTCTAAATTCATCTGTTAGTGACTTTCAAAGGGAGAAGGGAGGAAAAAAAATGAGAGAGAGAGAAGAGGAGAAGAAGAAGAAAAGAACTAGTCCTCAAGTAAGCTAGTACTACGTATAAATTAGAAAAAGATAAACCGGAGGAACAAAAAATTTCATTTAGTCAAACAAGAAGATGATAAGTAGGTAAAACCAGAAGCTCTACCAATAATACTAGAAGTTGCAGCAAAAAGAACGTGATTGTCTTACATATTGTGTCTGCTGGCACTCTCATGCTCATTTCCATCCAAAAGCTCAGATACACAGAACTGATGTAAATTTTCATACATTTTCTTCCATTGCTGGACCATTTGCATGGATCTTTTGCGCTCAAGCTTTAGCCTTTCCATCTCCATTTCAGTAGCAGCAGAAGAACCTTGTTGCTAAAATGACAAGGGCCATACACACACTTCAGATTGGCTTAAAAACCAGAATACAAATCAAACTGAATCAATGAAGATTTACATTGCATGAGATGATAAAAGATAGACATGGTAGGATCAATATCATCTGTTTTTAACCTCAATAATTCAGGTTTAGTCATCTTCCCATCGTATATAAGTCCTAACAGGACATGCAATTTATCCAAAATACAGCCATATCATGGTAAAAGGACGTTAAAGGACCTGAAAATTTTATGTGCAATTCATAAATATCTTTCCACAGTAACTTACTGTTAGAGTCACTACAGCTCTCCCTATTTCCAATTGAACCATGATACACACTGTTTGCTTAGCTTATCTCTAAGGTTCTCCTCTTTATTCTTTACTGCTTAATGGTCCAAAACAACTGCACAATGCAGTACAAAATGGTAGCTTCTCTAGCTGAGAGTTGTGCAAGTCATTTGCTCCATGATACTCTTTTGAGTCACCAATCAAATTAGCGCCATTACAGAATTCTAAAAACTAGACCAAATTTTGCTTCCTATACTGTCATAAAGAATAATACCCATCTGTCAAATTGCAATTCAAAATTGAACACATGCCAAATCAAGTAGATTTCTAGTGATGAACAAGAAGCGAGCCCTCATACTAGAGTTGATACAATTACAGAAAAGACTCTGGAAATCAACTCCAATGCCCAGATTTTACATAACACTCTTGTGCTGAGGAACAATCTCCATGAAATATTGCAATTCGGAAGTTAGTTCTGTAACTTGGAGAATAAGAAAAAATATCCACGAGCAAATTTCATCAACCTTACAAGAAGCAAGTGGTTTCAATTTTTCCATAATTAAAAGCTCTAAAACCAGCACTAATTTCATGGAATTCATGTTGAGGACCACCTTCACTGATTTAGGGTGGAAACATAGATTATAACACATTCACAAACTCCAAACTTTCCACTGATGACCATCCAGAACTAAAAAATCACAAAGCACAGAAAGTTCTATGCAAGTAAAGGACGTACCAAAAGCTCTTGGATTTAGGGGAAAAAACACCAATTAAAATAACTATAATGAAAATATGAACCTGAAGTTCTTTTATTTGATTCTGCATGGTTTGAAAACTAATATATGGAACATCTGCAATGTTATTGTATGTCTGGCAATTGATGCAAGCCTTGGTGTCGATATTGTCATCATGTGAATTAGAATACTTCTCTAGCGGTGATGGTAGTACCACATGTCTTCTTGATGAGAAAGCCTGGAAATTCATTGATGTCCGTGGATTGCAGTGTGATGGCTGTCTAATGACAAGGACATTATTAACAGGGCCTGCAGGGTAGCAAAACCGAGAGATATACTGTCAAGAAATCACAAAAAAAAAGGAAAAAGTAATAAAAAAGTAATCTCTGTCACTTTAAGTGAAATATGAAAGCTTAGATGAATTCACCAGTCAAGTACATAAAAATTTCAGCTGAAGACACTAAAAGTCATGAAGCTCTTTATTTAAGTTGGTAGTTTCAAACAACCTTTCTTGACACATATAGAAAGCACACACCACAGAGCATCCTCTACCTAATTCCACCATGTAGTTCTCCACTAAAAACACAAATTACTTCAGATATCCACTTCACTTGTACCTTTACACACACATCAGAGTCTCTATACAGCAATATGTAAGACATTATAGTTAAATCATTGTCTATTGAACTCTTTCAGAGTACAAATAGACACTCCAAATCGAGGTGCTATTATGTTGAAAAAGTTACTCTGGAACTAGACCTTCAGAAGCCATATTCTGAATACAACAATCCAGAACTACATGTTTCTTCGAATTAGACCAATTATAACACAATAATTTCCAAAGCTTGCATAAAACATATTCATAGCCTATAGCTAAATTAGACTGGACCAAGATGGGAAACATGGGGAAAAACTGATTAAAGTTAGGTGGCAAAGCCCATGTGCACTTGATACCTTTTGCATGTCGAAAGACACGAAAAATGTTCCGGGTTCTAGTGTCCCAAACTCGAACCATCCCATCCTCCGATCCAGATACCAATAGGTATCCATCCATACTCAATCCTAAGCAAGTTATAGCTTTACTGTACCAAATACCAGAGCAAAATATCTCAGAGCAATAAAAGAAAAAGAGCGAAAGCAACATAAGCTGAATTTTTGAAATACCAAAAAAGTCAGACATGCAGGAAAAACCAAAACTTTATAGAGGCTAAATCCTTTTCATGTTTGAAGTTACATGTCACCACAAATTTGAAAATTATCAATTACAAGACCGAATAAATGAATGGTCAAGATAACAAGTCTTTTTCGACCAGAATCCAAAGGAAACAATCAAGTTGTTGCTCAAGTTATCAGATAGCAAAGAAAGAACATAATTCTAGCCACAAAGGGGGAAAAAATCTCTCAGTTCCTTAATCTGAAGACATTGCAACACTGAAAAAGCATATCAAAGTGTTAACTTCATCCAGAATGCTCCAAGAGAATAGAAAAGCAATAAATATTTCCACATCTATGTGATTTTATTAAAAGGTTGAGTAGTATATGTTAGTTTTTCAGATATTCACAATGTTACATAACAAATCAAACATGGAAAGAAACAGAGAAGGGCGCAACAATGTCCAACGAACTAGTGAAGCTGTTGTACATCATACTTGTCCAGTCTCAATGGCTGCCAGAATCCAAGTTCCACGAATGACAATGACCAATAATAAAGTGTCTGATAAATGCTAAAACCATAAAGAAGCTGGTTGCATACTTGTGTTCACTTAATGACCCAATGATATGGAACCCATAATTGCTGCTACTGTTGACTTGAGCATTAAGTGCAGCAATGTATATTTTACCATCTCTTCCACCAGCATAGAAGACATGCTCACCAGGATCCAATACAACTGCATCAATTATTGATGGGAAAACAATATTCCGCAACAGTTTCCCCCCAGATAAGCTCCATACCTGGGATGATTCACATCAAAATAACAAAATATACAAAGCCACCAATATCAATGCACACATTCATATTGAAAAGAAAGCTTGCACAAGATGAACTCAAAAGCACATAGCATATTCGAGAAAGTTGATGTCATAAAGGGGAACAGATATTCTTCTCATGTTCGACACAGTAGGTGAACCTTAGGAAAGAGACAAAGAGCACTTAATATAATCATAGGCACAAATTCATAGTTAGAATAACTATACTGTTCATAGGTAAGATAGAAAAATCTAATTCACATAAAGGACCTATTATTTCTATTCAGTTTAAAGAAAACCAAAATGGGAGGACCAGGATGTTTTGCATATGGTACTTTAGATAGCAGAAAAAAGAATAAACACTAATATCATGAATACTGCAAGTGTCAAGCTCATATATGAAGGCAAGGCTGAACAGACATTTTCCTACTGGTAAAGGCTTAATTCAGATAACTAGCTTCCACTTACAAAGCAGCAAATGGGAACTATTTGAATGAATTACTACATTAAAAGAACTAAATAGGACAGGTAGCAAACCTTGCAAGTCCTATCCTCTGAAGAAGACACGATAATAGCATTGCATCCTCCATAACCAGCCGCAACATCAGTGACTTTTAACGTATGCTCAGAGAAACTATACTCGTACAGATATTTTGCTTCCTCCCTCCGTTGATCATCAAATATCCTAAACACATGTTTTGCCATCCTTCATTCAACCATTAAACAATCAAGGGAAAGAATAAGCAAATCACAAGCAGAGATTTCGTAATCACATGAGGAGCGACCACACACGAACAGAGCCATCCTCTGCCCCAGAAATCAAAAGGGACTGATCATCAGAGAACACTAAGCATGTAACTGCCCTATAATGAGCGTGCCACTTCTTTAGCAATCTACCAGTTGCAACCTACATAATCAACAGGAAAGGATTCAAATTTATTTTCTGACTATGTAAGACATTAATATCTAATAAATAGAAAATTATTTCAAATAATTCACCTCCCATAAATATATTTCTCCAGAAACGCCGCCTCCAACCATGTAAGTGCCTTCACAGTTAGAAGCAAGAGCATTGATAGGTTCGGTAGGAAAGCTTTTGACTTCCGGCTGAGGCTACAATTACAAACCAAAAGAATAAATCAACACGCTAAACAAAAAAAAAAAAAAAAACAATGATCAAGATTTAAGCAAAAAAATAATGTTTGGAGAATTTATTAAGAGGCAATTTATCAAACATGTTAGTTTCATTTGCCAGGTGTCCATCCCAAACAAAAAGCTGTGGAGATATGCTGGGTGTACTATTCAGGGCAACCTTATTCCAGGACCAGTAGAGGATGGAGCCGGAAGAGGACTTGGAATCACGGAGCTGAGAAGAGGCAAGAAAGCGGCCGGCGACGGAGGTGAGACCGTGGGCAGGAGAAGAGCAAGAGCGAAAGCGGAGGTGCTCGGTGCCTGAACGAAGGTCCCAGCAGCTGATGCCTGCGTCGGTCGGCGATGAAGCAAGCACCAGCTCGGCTTCCATTTGATTAGATTGGATTGAGAGACCAGATTTTTTTCGCGATAAAAGGAGCTCCGTCTGCTGTTTCCGATGAAGAGTGAAGAGAGAAGAGTGGCGCCGGCGCGCAATTTTAAAATCCAATAAAGAAATTTTGGAATAACGGTTGTAGGTAAAGCCCTTGGGCCTGGCTGGGCTGGCCTAGTGTTTTAATCATAAGGGCTTTAATAGTGGGCTGGAACATTTTTCTCTGTGGCTCTTTTTTTTTTTTCTTTTCAAAATTTTAGGGGTCTTTATTGTTTTTGAATTTCCCACCAGAAGAGTTCAATTTTCATATTTTGATTGTATATGACTCTGTCTTTGTTTTTGGCTGTAGAATCTACCGAAATCACTTGTTTATATTTTGAAGACAGAAAAGATAACCTAACTTTGATATTCTGGTATATGCATGTACATATTTTATTTTTTGAGCTTAATTGACCAAAACCTCAATGTTTCTTTTTTAAAGACAATGTTGTATCGGTTCTGAAAATTACATGTAAAAGAAACCTAACTTTCTGATTTGTCACCAAAATCTTTTTTGTGCCAAATACAATAACAACACGTTAGTAAATTGATTTTATGTATAAAAAATTTTGTGAGTTGATGCTTTCTTTCCCTCACCATAAACTTTCATAATAGTGACTTTATTTGAATTTTTCTCTAAGCAATTAGCTTGGTAAGCCCATGTGTTACCTCGCTGTGTATTCTTGGGATAAGGTTCTATATAACCGTAGGAGATTAGTTTGGTCGAAAGATAGGATTACCCCTAAGTGAAAAAAAAAAAAAATAGCTTGGCAAGCAAATCTATTCCCAATTAGTCATACTAAATTCGTGCTAGTGACTATCCAACCACAAATTAAGCCATTTTAAAGTTTTTTTTTTCACTTTTGTTGTAGCTACATTGTGTGTAATCAGGCTAATAACGCACTTACTCCTGGCAATAAAATTAAGCGGATCAGGCATAGGATGGGGTGTGATTCATTCCTTGATCATGTACTCATCCAACCAAGTTCCAGGTATATATTTTTATTTTTCATCCTTGATCCAGTGGTTAAAATTGAGGTTCGAAGAATTAGAAATCTTGCGTTCGATCAAATTCTCCTACAGCTAGCCAACTGCTTCTTGAGTCCCACCCCATCCGGGAAAAAAAAAGTTTTAAAGAAAAAAGAAAAACCATCCATCCACAAGCTGCTGTAACAAGATTTCAAGTACAGATCCATTATATCCAGAATTATTAATGTCACAAGTCTTGAACCATCATCATTTCGAGAACTTAGAGATAGGATTTTGGATGCCTAACTTGACATGGCCATCATCATATTCAGTTCGAATATGCCTCCTCCTCTGACTCAAAAACAGTGGTTTCAATTCAGCCGTTTCCATAGAAAAACAATCAAATTATTGGTGCTATCCCTGCTATGCTAGTACTATGTGTCTGTAATCGACTGTTAGTGATGAACCACATTTTCCTCCGTAATGCTGATGTCTAGCAATGTTGTGGTCCAATGTCTGGCTTGATATGATATATAAAAAAAAATGAAAAAAAAAAACTGTTAAGGTGAGAAATTGGACGAAATTGAGAAAAAGGAAATTAAAACTTGGTACACAAGTAGCACAATTTATGCAGGAGAAGAAAATAACGATGAAGGCGTAATAATTGAATCAAGATCTCTTGACCAGATGATTGAGACAGTTTAAAAAACTTTCTTGCATATGAATGAATTTTGCTGTCTAATTCTAGAAGAGCGGAATCCAGATCGACGGCAGTGTTGACAAATGGTCCAATTAATGCATGTATATTTTTCTTACAATTATCATCTAATAATTGTTTGCACGTATGATGATTGTTGGTGGGATTAATTAAGTAAACAGCCAGAGTCTTTAATTAACTACTGATATCATTACCACATATATCTAGGAAGGATAATAGTAGTAGGATATTGGAAGGAAGGCCAATGCAAAATGATTGCACGAATTTTCGAAAATTGGAAAACAGATTGAAGCTCTCTCTATAATCTATGGTCTTCACCTTCTATTAAAAGGCAGCAGATCGAGATGCTTCTAAAACTTTATAACATACACCTACTTACTCTTCTTCTCTATAGTATAATACTCAAATGTTTAAATTGTCAATAAAGTGAAATGGAATTTAACAAAGAAATGTCAATAAAGTGCACTAAAAAGACTCAACCATGGAAAACCCCAAATCTTTCTTTAATACTACACATTTTTTTCCCCCATCTTTTTCTTTCCCAACTTTCGAAACTTTGTGTGTGTGTGTGTGATTGTTGAACTTCAATTCAACAAGGCTGTTAAGCAACACAAAAACACTCCCTTAAAGTTAAACCATCTTTACCTGACGAGCCGTATACAACTTTATGTATATCCAATTAGAGTCTTAAAACGAGAGAGAAAGAGAGAGAGAGAGAGAGACTAATTCTTCCATCCACATTTCCACTTCTTGATTATTTTCTTTTCTTTTCTTCTCGGGGACGAGACCTACCCTTCTACACTGCACGTGCAGCCACCTGTCACGTGCCACATCCATGAAAAAGGACAAAAGGAAGGTCCATCTTCACTGTCTAGTATGTCTACCAATATTGTGTCAAAACTAGGGTTAGGGTTTTTTATGGTATAAAGACCAAATCATTACACGACCAAGATTTTCTTGCTTCTTCTTTTGTCTAGATCATTCAGATACTTCTTTTTTCCCATCTTGGTATTTCAGAGCTTCCTATGTTGTACGTACAAATTTAAAACAGTAAAAAGCATTATAACAGCAAGACTATGCATTAACCGAGCGATGGTCAAATAAAGGGAAAAAAAAAGTTTCAAAAAATTCATAGTCCCACACTTTTTACCTTTCAAACTTTTTCCGTATAATGTCAATGAGTTTAACAAGCAAAGCTATGCTAATACCATAGCTAAAAGTTAGATGGGTTTTTAGCAAAGTTGGTTTCTGCTTTCTTTACATATCTGTCTTACACAGTGGTCAATAACAAGAAGTCTCTCTCTCTCTCTCCCTCTGTCTTTCTTTCTTTTCCCTCATAAGTCACTGTTTGGATTGTTTCTAGACACAGAGAATTGGAAGGGAATGGAAAGCAAATAGTGGAGGTATCCAAGGGAGAGTATTTTCAGTTCTTGAACACAATGATCAGATACTTAAAGTAGGAAAAGGCAAAGGTTTTCTGGTCCTCGGAGGAAGAAGTATAGAAGCCTTGACAGAAACATTTCAAACACACACATTCGATCTAGTCAGTTTCACCTACATTTCGCTTTCATCGGATAACCCACCCAAGCAGCCCAGGCAGGCAGAAGGCACCATGAAACATCCCCATTTTTAATCTCTCTTCGATTAGCAGTGCTTCTTCTATTTCAAAAAAAAAAAAAAATTTTAAAGAAAAACAAAGATTTTGTTCTCATCTTGGTGTTCGTTTGTAGCATGACTTTTTCTTGGGCTGACTGCACAATGTTACAGTTAGTTTTCAGATAAACGAGAAGACATATAGAGATCTTAACCTTAATCACAAGACATGATGACTTTCTTTTCCTTAAATCATACAACTAAAGCTAGTACCGGTACATGACTTTCTCCTTAGTCATAATAGTTGATAATTACACTAGTATTCATTACAAAGTTAATTGAACTTTGTGAAACATGTTCCTCCATTTTCTTGTGTCAGCTGCTTTTCTTTCACTTTTTTCATGATTTCAATTTTCCATGATTCTCAAATTAAAGTCACGCATTTTCCAAATTCTTGCTTTCTTTTCTTTTCTTTTTTTTTTTTTTTTCTTTTCGGGTATGGCCATATTTGTACGTATAATCCCATTAAAACATTGGTCAGAGCTCAGAAGAGGCAGCTCCAGATAGAAATTGCCAACGAACAGCCTGAAACACTTCTGAACTCTCTTAACTCCCAGAAGTAGAACTGAAAAAGAAAAGCTTCAGCAGGTCCCCCCCCCCCCCCTCTCTCTTTCCCCACCACCATCCCAAGCATTCTCTCAAGCATGTGTGCAGTAATTAATGTAACTGAAAAGTTCAGATTTCAGAACCAGGAAAAGAAACGAGAAGAAGAAGAAGCAGAAGCAGAAGACAATAATAATAAAAGGGTAATAAATGCATCACTGAAAGTAAAGCCAAGTAACATTGCACCAGCTAGAAGAAGAGATGAAAACTGAAACGTCCTCCTTGACGGAGGAGTTACTAGTAAAAGTTGATTTAATCTTTCACTCTAACAAGAACCCACCTGCATTCTTGCCTTGGAAAATACTTCTTCATATATTTACAAACATCCGTAACACACGCACTCGAATAAACCAAGACCACAATCAAAAAGGGATTAAAAAAAGGACTACTTAAATATGAACTCCAAATATAAAAATATTTTTTTTTTAAAAAAAGGAAAAAGAAAGAAGGGAAACAAAATAACAAAAACTAACATGGAGAAGGAGGCATGAGATTCAAGCCCAAGTCATCCTTTTCCATGACCAATCGAGCCTTGTTAGTCTCCACCATAGAATTGGAACATTCCGGATGCAATCTTTTCTTCGAGTGAAGTGGCACCCCAAATAGCTTTGTTCTACAAATATTACTGCTTTCCATGGGCTCTTCAACAATTGTTACACTACTCCCATGAGAAGTCTTGCTAGGTGGTGATGAATTGTTAAATGAGATGTTAGCTTGATGATGGGGAGGACCATTTTGCTTAGGGTAGTGATGGTGGTGGAAGCCTATCAATTGGTTCAAAGGCTTTTGCATCAATGACGAAGAAGAATTGGTAGTATTATGAATAATAGGTGTAGCTGAAGAAGGTAGCAAAGATGATGGAAAAGTGTTACTAGGAGCAACTGGCTTAACATGGTTTTGAACGAAGTAAATAATATCATTGTATAGTTTTCTCATGTGGGCTAGTTCAGACATCAGCATATTGTTGCTTCTTCTAAGCCTTTCATTATCTTCTGATAGAGCTGTGACAGAGCTGCTGCTGATGCTGTTGCTGTAGTTGTTACCACCTGCGGGATTAGCATTTCTGTTTATGACCGAGATTCCAACTGGCGATGAAGAGATGGGTGGTGAGTCGCACCAGTGGCTGGGCTGGTCATCAGAATCCGGTGGAGAAATGCTGACTCGATTTGGGTACGGGAAGAAAGTTGGGCTGCTGATAGGGTTGTTAAGAGGGTGGTGATGGTGGTGGTGGTTGATGGCTACTTGCGGCTGAGCCGTCTTCCTCCGATGGATCTCGCAAAGCAAGTGTTTTTCTCCTTTCTTGAAGAATTCGTTTGCAAACTCCCATCTGTCCGGAACTATTTTCCTAAAACCCTAGTTTCATCCGAAAAAGAAAACAAGACAGATAAATAATAATCAGCTTTCTCTGATTTCAACCAGTAATACCTCACTATTAGATAGTACATGTGATAATTAACATATGACTTACATAGGTGTTGAGCTGGCGGACGAAGCTAGAGAAATTGTTGTGCTTGAAGTAGTTAGGAAGGAGGTCACGAGCGAACTCAGGTGGACGCCAAACAACAAAAGTGGTGTCATCTTCACCCCAGGAGACTATATGGTCTGTGCTAGGGTCATCTACAAGTTGGTAAGTTTTGGTTAAAAACGGGGCTGGAACTGATTTGTGGGAGTCCAAAGAAAGTAATATGCCTTCGCAGTTATCAAGCATCAGAGCCATTACGATACTTGGAGACCGAAGAGAAACAATGAAGAGGGAGCAGCTGGAGAATGAATGGCGGGCTGGGGGAAGAAATCAAGAAAAATGGAAAGAAAGAAGACTAGAGAGGAAACAGGAAGAGGAGGGGAGAAGAAGGTAAGGCCGCAAGGGTTATTTTTGAAGTGGAGGTTGTGAATTTTATATTTACTGAGGGGTAGCATACCTCGGTTATGTTGTAGTGAGAGGGGAATATGTGTCTGTCTGTCTAGGACTGTGAAATAAGGGCCTTTCAAGACAAACCCGTGACAACACACACACACACTCTCCACTACACGCACTACACACACTACACACACTACGTACACTACTATCCATCCATGATTCCATGATTCCATGATCCCATCCTACTCTCTCTGCAGTCTGTAGTGGTAGTACTAGTAGCTTGGTGTATATTTTGGCTTGACCTCAGCTGGATGATGTACTGAATTTGATCCCCCGCGCACATACACTAGAAATTAAATCACGCACAAGAGCTGGTGGTGTGGAGTGGCATAATGGATTTGACGGTGGCACCCTTTTCTTCCGTAAATTTGGTTGCTTGATGTTCGATTGTTATTGGCCAGCCGTTGCTGATACTGCTAAAATCTGAGTAATAGTGGTACTATGCTAATGGTGCCGTTACAAAACTGGCTAAAGGCTATTTGCTTTTGGCCAGTGTGTACTAGTAGGTTTTTCTTCTTCTTCTTCTTTTCTGTTTTAATGTACGAGAAAACTACTAATGCATGATATTTTCAGAACCTTTTATGAAATACCTGGATACTAGATTACCCGAAAATTAATTAATACTAATGCATGATATTTTCAGATAAAAGAATTTTTTTTGCGCTGGTTTTCTATACGTTTTTTGATAACTGTTTTTTCATTTCAAAGGAAAAGCAATGCCAGACTATTCGAACCATCACTTTGACCAAACTCCAAACTGGCAAGCACCGCGAGTCGACTTAATTCATTTGCAGTCCTATAGAACTAGTTTCAAGATTAATGAATAAAGTCCGGCTATTTTGACGAAGCTCTAGTAAGGGATAGAGGAACTTTTCTGAAGTCCTTAGTTAATTTTTCTCAAAGGAATTAATATTAGCTAAAAATTTAACTGAGCTACAAATTTTCACTCTCAGATTAAATAGAGAGACGTGCGCACAATAGATGGGAAACCTTGGCATGGATTACCTGAGAGTTATTACAAACTCAAACATGAAAGCCCTCCTAATGTAGTGAACTTTTGGATTAATTAGCTGCCGTGATGAACATAATGCAATTAAACCAATCAACATCTGCTGCTTATTCATGCGGTTAATCTCTAAGTATCAACTGTTCTACATCTTCTTCTTCCCGCCTTATGATGTCATTTTCGGTTGACTAAAACACTTCATTGTCCACCTTTGCATATATACACTTTCAACTATCCAGAAAAACAAAGATGTGGATAATGAATAAGACAGCAAGGTAAAAATAAATAGTGCTACTAAACGAGTAGAGTAAATTTTCCATCAACTTTTGGTCTAACAGGTGGAATTTACTACCAATGGGGGAAAAGGAAAACCATTCACGTACAGGGGTAGATTGGTCAAGAAGTGGGGTGATTGAAATCCCGTGGTTGGAAATTGGATCTTGCTTGTGTTGGGGTTGGGGGGGGGGGGCATTTAAAAATAAATGCATGGGGAATCCAGAAGAAGAAGAAGAAGAAGATGATGGAGTTTTTTCATCACTTCACGTCAAACGAGTGTCCTCTTTTACGTTTTGTAGCTTTCTCTTTGTTGTTTAATGGAAGCAAACTCATTCACTCATCAACCACCCAACACAAACACACACACTCTCTCTTATACGTGCGTGACTGTGTGTGAGAAATTGGAGGAATCCCATCATTTTCTAATAGTAGGACTATAACTACGTCCCAACTCTTACCATATCCTGCTCGGGGTTTGTTTGCAGATATATAAGGTAAAGGATACATCGAACTACGTGATGGGATTTAAAGCCTGTGGGCTGACGACATTTTAGCTTCTTCTTCTTCTTCTGCTTCTTCTGCTTCCTTCTATTTCTTCTATTGCTTCTCTCAACTTTCTTTCTCACCCGTTCTTCTTGACTTCTTCTTCCCCACATATTCTCTCTCATAATATTCCAAACTTCAATATTTAACCACGATGCAATCTATGCACGTAGAAAACATACATGCGTGCTCTCTACATTCTACAGTAAAAATAGAACATTTAGGCTTCTTTCCACCGTCAAACTTTGGTTTCTTTGGCTGGCTTGGCTTATTTGTCGCTGATGTGGCTGGCCAGGTGCTTGAATTATTGGCCTATAAAGTTCTACATGAATTGCACCAAAAATCTAACAGCTTTTTCTTTCTTTCTTTCTTTGTAATGGCCCAAGAACAAATAAAATATTGGTATAGCCCTTTCATGTAGCTAGCCTTCGTCTTTTAAACCTCAATCTCAATGCACTTCACCTCCATGCACAATCATCAACTGATGAAAGTTTTGGGTATTAATAAACTTCTTGAAAAGAAAACTTAATAATTTTTATTTTTTTTTCAAAACCACGACTTTGCTATTTTTTTTGGGGCATATGTTATCAAACTATCAATTCCCTTATAAAGAGATTCATATTTCATAGGTTTTAGAGACAAAGACATTGCAACACTTTTTTAGGACGCAATGCATATGAGATAAAAGGTGATTAAGAAGGATGCTTGTGATACAATAAAAAAAAATGGGTACCCAAATAAAGCAATTAATTTTTTTTTATCAGATGTTAATTCACTATTTTCTTTTCCAATAATATAATTGACGTACAAATCTTGAGAATTTGTCTTCATAAAGTTCCCATGCAATAATAAAGTGTTAATATCTTCGGGCTGTTGGGTTGGGGTACGTTGAGGATGTTATAAAAGCAAGACAGAAGATTCATAGTTGATAAGTAGTGACAAACAGTTGTAGGGACATAAGATGGCCCAAAGTGAAACAATAGGAAAATGATGGCTAATTATTTCACCAAGATACCCAACTGATTATTTTGATCATGGCAATGATACTCATTATTGGGAAAGCAAAGGTTATAACTGTTCTAGTTCCCCACGCTTATGATCACTTCCCTTCTTTTTCATGCTCAAGGCTGTTCTCCACATCGCCCCTTAATTTTATCCGAATGGAACCGTAATCATATTACCAATCTTACTTAAGAAGTTAATTTTATAGTACAAGCAGCTGGTCCCGAGCAGAGGCTTGGTAATTTTTTCCCCGTAAATGATTGTCTTTTCATCCTGTCTCTTCAATTCCCTCCACAAAATTCAAGTGGAAATCATTTTTTTTTTTTTTTTAGGTTGAACCTACCTTTACGTATTTGCAGTAAAATAACCAATTATTCTACGGCACACTAATGGTATCTTCAGTCCTTCCGGGATACCCGTAAATGAAGCTTTTTTTTTTTTTTTTTTGGGAGAGGAGGAGTTTAAGAAGCGATTTATCTATGGCGATCATTGTGAGGTGATTAGGAAAACTCCATTTGGATTATGAGTTTTCGTTGAAAAATTCTCTTGACATATTTTCCAATTAATTTCGTCACTTAAAAAAAAAAGAAGCTTAAAGCTTCAAAAACAAGAAAAAAAAAAAGAAATTAGACTGCTATTATTCATTCATAAACTGGAGTCTGGAAGTAATTGCAAACGATGAAAGTGGTGCAGGAGTGAAGCGTCAAACTATCGTCAGAATTTCAATGCAATCACCACATGTTTTGAGTATATTAAAGGCAACAAATTAGGAGTATCAACTTTTATGAAACAGGACATAAAGGCAGAGATCTGTTTTGCATGTGACATTGGGTTTTCATTAGTAATAAATATTTTCCAAGTTACAGAGAATTGGAGATTAAAATAAAGAGCAGAAGAGTAATACTTAAAAATTAAGTTGAAAGCAACAGTAGTGTCAGTTTCAAGTCCCGATATCCAAATGCAATGCAAATGCTGATTATAACTATAACAAGAAGTACGTACGTATCTTCTAAAAAAAAAAAAGAAGTACGTACGTAGTTCCAAACCTTCCTTTCTTGACCTCTTTTGTTCATATTTTCCTTTGTTCTAAGTACCCCAAGCTAATTAAGTTCATACATACTTGATACTACTAGCTAGTTCATAATTCTTTTTTTTTAAAAAAAATAAAAAATTATTTTGTCATTTTTTGTTTTCTATCTCTCACACTTCTGCACACTCTGCACTGTTTCAGCGGCTGCCATGGAGACAGGACAGAGGTCCTTTTTTATATTTTTCTGATCTTTTTTTTGGGTATTGCCATTCTCGTGAATCTTCCTTTGGATTTTTCTACATTTATTCCCACCACTCTATTCCCTTATTCGTGTTACATGCATATATGAGGGAATATTTCACATGCATCATCCACCTCCTCCTCCTTTTTCACTCGTCAAAATTAAAACACTAGAGTAGTAGTAGAATTTTTCAAGGATATATATACTACTACTTTTTACCATCTCTCAACCCCCACAATTATATTTTTCTTCTTTAATATATACTAGCAGTAGTTTTAATTTATAGCTTATACTACAACTAATTTGGAGATTGATGTTAGATCAAATCTCTACGTACGTGTTACCATAAGAGTCTCTTTTAAAATCTATATATATACATACACATATATATATATATACGTACGAACATACATACATACATTTAAGATCTTACAATACTTGCTGCTTTGTTTATGGAAGCGGGGCTGGAAATTAAAGTAGGAAGGGACCCAAAGAACTACTCTACTGCAGAAGACAAAGGCGATCTCTTAACAGCTAGGCTAGGCCACCTTCAAGAAGTCACAACACAAGGATACTACGGAGCCCACCATAATCTCTCTATTTTGGTTCAGTAGTATCCCTGATGCATGTATTCATTTAATATACTCCGATTCTAACACAGGAGGAAGGAGAAGGACCATCATATCACAGTTGAAAGAGTCCAGGGGAAGATTCTATTCTAGAGTAATATCTAAAACTGCAGCTAGCGGAAGTGATCCCCACCTCCTCTCACATGACCACCGCCTAGCTATACACCTCATCTTCAAAATTGAACAATACGATAATAATAATATTAAGCATGCAGTACTTAATTAACAGTTAGCTAGCTAATACGTACTCCTCTATAGTATATATAACATTTGTTTTTTGTTTAATTAAACAACAAATGTTGAAAATGAGAATTTCTAGGACAGACAGCTTAAAACACAGACCGAATACGGATAAAAGAGGAAGCATACCATCTCTTAAATCTAGACTGGACCGGAGACTACCAGCGTTTTAGCCAGTGCTACCATACATATGCATAAAAACAAACTTAGTCATATTTAATGCACGCTTTTCTTTGCCTCTCTGACTCTCTCCCTCTCTCTCTCTCTCTCGCTTTCTAAATTTTAATACTACTATATCCATCATCCTATGTGAAAAGTATATAAGATTAAAGAAAAGAAGAAGAAAGGAAGAATCAAAATCAGTATTCTACACGACAAGCTAGCTACAAGGTTCTTTGCTCTGTCTCTTCTCGCACTCTCTTTTGTCCGTTTCACTGCTGGACCCCGACCTTCCTGCTGCTAGGCAAGAAGAAACTCAACACTTTTTGATACTCTATTTTATGCTTGCTTATAAGCTCATACATAAGCTGGTATATACTATTCACTGAGTGTTTAAATTACTTTATGTCGTCCATGATTGAAATTTGAAGTAGTGGGGGTTGGTCAAAGATGGTTCAAATTAAAAAAGTTGTGGGATTGAACATGGATGCATGGCAATTTGGCAGGGTGACTACCTAGGCTCAGACGAGCATGAGAAAATGAAATGGAATTTACTACTACTATATTCGTGGAAGGAAGGAGAGAAAGTGATGTAGCTATCAGCTAATGAATTTAAGGGTCACGAGGGGTGGTGACTGGTGAATGCCCACGAGGAATTGGCGATCTGATATTAATGGAAAGGACAAGGTACCCGCTTGTCTCTCTGGAGATGCCACGACTGCTTCTTTGTCCTTTCCTTTTTTTTTTCCTTCTACTAATCAGTGTAAATGGCCTTCCTCTGCAGCCTGGAGTTTGGACTCTTCTATTTCAGAACTCAGGCCATGCCCCTTTATTATACCAAGTGTACGTAGCTTCTTTTTTTTTTTTTTTTTTCAATCTTCACTTATCTACAACTACGAATAACCTACAGGAAAGGAACGGATCCAACTAAATAACTGGAAAATGAAAGGGGATTAAATCGCCACCGGATCAAACAGGTGCATTATGCACTCATTGGATCTGAGAAAAAGTCATATTCAGTGACAATTATGAGAGACAAAACTTGAACCCCTTAATCTCTCGTCCATAAAGATACTTAAGTGCGTGTACTCTGCTTTCTTTTGGTTTTGCTCCCTCTATCTTTGTGTTGGTATTTAACTACTTAAGTGCTGTAAATTTGTCTGCAAGATAATTTCTCATTGCTCAAATAGAAATGTTGAATAAACCACCAGGGAGGGAGTTATGATTTGCATACCTACTAATCCTTGATACACAAGTCTCATTAGGTTCTCATTCCCTGTAGATTAAGATAGAATAGGTTATACAACTGTTATCGTTGCCGAAAAAAATATATATATAGAAATGTTGAATATGATATGCCTTATGAAAACAAGCATGCCCATGAAAATGGAGGTTGTTCTTTAAGCTTAGGTTATTTGGACGATGCGGATAAAATTTGGTGGGACTTTGGTGCATGGCGATACTCTGGGCACATTATGCATATTTCACATCATGCCTAGTGTAGCTTTTTGTCAAAATTACAGTTATTCTTAGGTGTTCTCATGACTTTTCTTTTTCAGCTTATCTTAATAAAATAAGAGTGAAGTGGATCGTAAGAAGCATTGATTATAAAAAAAAAAAAAAGAAATTTGGCTTGACTTACTTTTAACTTTAATTTTAAAAAAAATGCTCTGAAGTTTTAATAACTTTATCGTCAATCATTTTTTCTATAACTTGCTTTGAAAAAAGAGATATAGAAAACCTGAGCCTGCCGCTAATCCAATAATGTGTTTTAGGCAGTCTGTGAGGGATTAAAGGACCAATTGTTTTCCAAGCATTCACAAGAAATTTAGTAGGGATTTTTTTTGGGGTGAAACTTCTGAACTTAATAATGCTACTTATCAGAAAATAGGCACACTTGCATGATTGTAGTGGTTTTTTTTGCCTAAATCTTAGGTTATTAAAGCCTCGACTCTCTGTCGAGTGAAAGATTCAAAAGAAAAAGAATTTGTAAGCAGCTCATTTACATGGCTGTGTCCGTCTGTAAGGGAAAAAGTGTGAAAATGGAATGATGATACTTGCAGACGGTGTATTATCGTATAATGATCTTTATACAAGTATGTGTATGAAGTAGGATTGTCTTTTAATTGAAATCAAGGTAAGGTCAATGCGAAACATACACACAATCATTATGGTAACTAACATACACACAATCATATATGTAGAAGAAGTTTATCTTTTGTAATAGTTTTTCTTTTGGGCAAAGGAATTGTTTTCCCAAAATAGTTTACAGATTTTAAGCTCTTTCATAATTTAAGAAAATTGGGTAAAAAACAAAGAAATTTGAAGAAAATTATATAATGAGCGCTACAGGAACTATAATTTGCAGGTGACGGAATCAACTAATACTACATAATATAGTAATATAAAAGCATACATAATAAAAGTAAATTTTATATGCACTATCATGGTGGGATCTACGACATACATGTAAAAATTGAATTTTAAATTTAAATTTTGTATAATCGTTATTTATTCAATACAGACAGTGTATATAAAAAGATTAATTGATATAATAATAGTAGTAGATATTTGTAGAATAGCAGCGTCAAGCCATCTATATTTAAAAAAAAATAAAAATCGACTAACAGCGTACCGCGTTGTTAATTACATCAAATTTAGCAAGAGAACAGAAACAGCTAAACAAAATTTTCTCATTATTTGAATTTGCAGTTTAGTCATTTCTTTTTCATAAAGGCAGTTAACTCAAGACTCCAATCTGGAACAGGAGAACAGCTTGCCGTCAGAGATATTATGCACCTTCGTTTTTCCCAGGATTCTGACCCCTGAGCCCTGGCACCTGTTAGACGGCAGGTGCAGGTTCGAACCCTTTGGGAACATTTGGCCGGGGCATCAAACTCAGAGCCCATCACGAGCTTAACTAAAAACAAGATTATACATACATATATATATATATATATATATATTATTCATCAAAAAATTAATAAAAAACAGATAGTTTCGTGTCGAAATTGATTTTCAGTTCACATAGTTGCAAGGATAATGGTAGTGCTAGTACCTTATATATGTCGCATTATTACTCTTAAGTAAGGATATATTGTGGGCAATTTTCTTAGCAAATTTAACAGTGAAAAAAATTAGTTCCTTCTTTTTAGCAGTTGTGAAATGACTGAATTTCTTGCCTTTCTCTTGAACCCATGCATCCTAGTCTGTTACTGAAATCCGCATATAGCATACCTAGACAAATTTTAGGAGACATGACCAATGAAATTAGTAAAGGATGACACTTAAATTTAGAGAAATTACTAATTGAAAAGCAAACTTGATCGAACGATGTTTTGATTAGATAGGAGAGCATCTAGCAATAGATGATTGATTAGAATAATGAAAGGAGCTAGTTGGTCTCCATGCAAAAGTTCCTTTAGGAAACACCAAAAAGCACACTAGTTTCCTTCAACTCTCAAAGAGAAAGAAGGGAAAGAGGAAAATCTCTGTGGTGTAGGTCTAAAAAGGGGTTTAGGATTTTTTTTTTTTTTTTACATATATACATATATATATATATATACCAAAGCTATCTAGATAGATTCTTAGACTTGCATGGCTCGTTGTTTCTTATCATCAAATCCTAAAAGAAAGCACATTTTAAAACCACCCCCTTTAAAGATACATTAAAAGTAGAGAACAACAAGACTAGTCTTTCTTTCATTGTCTTTCTTACATCCTTTCTTCTTTTGTTTTTTTCCACTTTCCTTGTCACCAATCTTTTGTTGAAGACCCTTCTACGTAAAGGAAGACTCAACACACAACCAACCCTTTAGTAATAGAATGTATCCTTCATACCTTCGTCAATTTTTCCTTTTTTAGGTTGACTATGTATAATTTGACTCACACAAGCAAACTTAAATTATATCACGTGTAATAAACAAATTCATGCATATCTTACCAACGTTCGGATTGTAGAAGAAACACATAAATGCATGAATGGAACACATAGATCATGTCTCAGTTTCTGTTTCTCTCAAAATATCAAAGGAGACTAGGAGGAAAAAAATTTGGTAGAAGTCAAATATATATAGGAAAAAAAAAAGAACCTCTTCGAAGTTGAATGGAAGAGTGACTTTCATCCCTTAATTAAGTCAATCGTTAATTTTTTTTTTTTTCCTTCGAATCCTAAAATACTACTGTAATTTTCTTGCACCGAGAAAACTGCATCTCAAGAATCAATGCATGATTAAAATTGAGGTTGGTTGGACCCATGAAACCCTGGAAGAAGGGCGGGCCTAGCTAGGTTCAGCAGCAGTACAAGAAAGAAATTAAGCACATACATATGACCTATAAACATGATTAAATGCAAAAGTATTAAGACACCGAATGTCAAAAAAGACAGGGAGAATGGAGTGGATGTGTAGTATGTTTGGTTAGAAGAGGGGAACATAAAGGCTGTTGGATCACATGCATATCACCTTCTTTTTCTTCTTCTTGTTCTCTTCTTTTTATACTGTGGCTGATAAACGTTAAAGAAAAAAAGTTGTAATTAGAAGGGATAGGGTCCCATCTTCACCCAAGGCTGCTGCTGGCTACTTCACTAACTTACACTACTACTACTACTACTCATTCATCCATCCATCTCCTCAATCCAAGGGATTCCAATGTGATGATCAAAAAAAAAAAATTTTTTTTTTAAAAAAAAGAAACACCCAATTGGGTCCCTCAATCCATCATCTTCACCTTCATCATTTCATGCATATATCAAAGTCCCACCTCTTACGTCCATTGCTCACAAAGCATGCTTAAAAAAGTGGGATTTTTTTGTTTTTGTTTTTGTTTTTGAGGTTTCCTCATATGACAGCCAATAATGCTGCGGATATGAATTACTCCTCCTTACCAGTACTAGTAACAATTTTTGATTGGGGTAATGAATATCTCATCATGGGAAAAATAGGACCAATTTTATCAGCCGTTGATTGAGTATTAATTGTTCGGTGTATCGGCTTTGGGTAAAGTGCAAAGTCACTGAATCATTTGCGAAATTATGCTCTCCCTTTTCATTTTCATTATTTGGTTCTTTCTTAATAATTTGGAGGGTCCTCCTCTATTCTAACTCTTTTTCTAATTAATTTTTAACTGAATTGAGTTATATTTTTTAAAAAAAAAAAAAAAAATTGGTTAGAGAACAAACGAAGAAATAAGATGTGAAAGATCGAAATGGTCGGTGGGTGAAATATGTAGCTAATTAAATTAATAGCTTGCTAATATTTGTTTATTTTACAATAAAACTCTGGTAGCTAATGGTGTCAGAATACTTCGAACACGCTGAGATATAATATCTACAAAAGCAGGGCATGCGTGCCATGCAATTTTTAACATTATCAGCCTGATATACAGATTTCTGAGCAACAGTCTTGACTCTTGAGATTGATTTCTCTGCTCACAAAATTAAGGGAAAAAAAAAACGCACTGAAACTGTATATGACAGCAGGCAATTAGCAAAATATTACTCCATCCATGTTAACAGGCGATAGTTAAGTCATTCCCCAAGAACACATTGGAAAATCATGTATTCAATCGTGTGTGTGTGTGCGTTATAGGCGAGGTCGGGCTGTTAAAGATGTATTCTTATCTCCTTAAGGGATTGAATTCCCTTTTTGTACTTAACAAGGAAAAGAACTGCTATTATTTTTCTGTCTTTGCAGATTAATAAAAAATGATGGAGAAAAATTGTCTATTACTGCCTTTTTCTTTTATTCCTCTTCTCTTTTCCTCCTTTTTATATATATATATATATATATATATATATATATATATATATATATATATATATATATATATATATATATATATATATATTGCATGTTACTACCATATGGATTGATCAAGATATGTACTCTCAATACTAAGTGCATGTCAAGAAAATAAATTTTGTTGTTTCTTTAGTGTGAAATTGTCAAAACTCATTCCATCTGCTTCAAAGAAATTGGTGAGTTACAAGAAAGTTTTAAGGTCAGTTTCTAACAAGGAAAGAGAAGATTAGACTAGTGATATTCTAAAAAACTAACAAAAAAAAAAATATTTGGTCCGTGAAAGACATTTTGCACCGAAGAAATGATAACTGCTGTTAGCTGTTGGTTTTTTTTTTTAATATATAAAAAGCACAATCGCTAATATAATTTGTGACTTTATTTCTTGTCTCACCCATCACCATCACAATGAACCATAGGTAAGCGGCGAAAAAAAAAAGGAAAAATAAAGAGAATTTCCTTTCACTATTTAAAATCTGCTCAATTTTTCTCTACTCAAGTAAGAACCGTAACAGATGAAAATTCGTACGATGAACTTCACAAGAAAGCCTATAAATCATAATGTGCTGAGATCAAATGATTTCAGGCCCGATGAACCTGTTTTAGCTTTCTCTTCTAACAAGGTCCCTCTTTTTTTTATTTTTCTTTCGAGCACTTTGAAGTCATAATTGTGGTAAAATGACCTTGTCATTGCACCTTCAATTATTAGGAAAGACAGGTACATACATACATATATATATATATATAGTTGATGCTTATAGAAGGGCCTATTGCTATTCAACTGGACAGGCAAAATTCAAGGCTTTAATGTTTGTAATCATAGAGTTTCGGGAATGAAGAATATATGCTTCAGTTGAACTAGAATTACCGGTCGAAATAAGTAATTACTGTTCTAAGGCCCTTCACAAGAGTCAAAAGCAATCAAAGCACATTCGTAGTTAGACTCAAGAAATCAACTTTTTGAAGGGCCTTCCAACAGTAATTAGCCTGAGCTTTTCAAATTTTTTGACTCTGCAATTTCTACAAATTTCGCAACATGCAGTAATTGTGAGAATTGATGTTAATGGTTCCAATAATTATAAAGTACCATAATAAATTGAAACAAGCTGCTAAAATCACCAAAAACTACATTTATATTTGTTATAATAATCAAAGGACCATTAAGTCAAACACCGATAATGTTTTGGCCCGTAATAGAGTACAAATGATGTATACTTCCACTAAATGAAAAATTGGATAAATTTCAGTTACGTCTCCTAATTTTCACCGTAATGGTTGCGTCACATTTAAGATATTTTCACAAATTAAGAATTATTTTTTTATGTTGCTTATACCAAAACAAAAAAAAACAAAAAAAATCGGAAGAGCTACAGCAAGTTTCAATATTAACTTATTTCATGGAGCTGATGGGGAACATGGGCGAATTGGGAACTAAGTTTAGAATGGAATTTTATTCCTGAAATATTTTCTGTGTAATTATTATGTTAGGATATTAATGGAATCATTGTATAGTGCAGATACTAAACTGCTGCGTTGTTGTTGCTGATTGCCAGATCTTAATAAAAAGCTAATTTTTGCCCAAGAAAAAAAAAAAAAACTTATTTCGTGCAGCTGTGGATTATAATGTGTAAAGGAAACGGTTATTATGTTCTAACTCAAAGTGGGATTACAACATTTTGATCTTAAAACCAAAGGAAAACTTGGGAAGCAAGTTTAACGGAAGGTAAAGATTTTTATAGGATAACGATAATAGTTGGAAGGAGAGGAACTTTACTTGAAGGGATGAAGATCGATGAACTTTTTTCTAATCATGCCTTAGAAAGTGATGACAAAGAGGAAAGTGAATATGCTTCCCCCATGATTATCACTAGTTGCTGCTGCAATCTAGAATTATTACCATTATTATTCCTCCTCCACTATCACCACCCAACCGCATTGATCTCCAGCCGATCTCTGTCCCGTCAATGTTAGCTTTTCTTTCTTTCTTTCTTTCTTTTTTTCCCCCCATCAGCTAAAAAGGGCTCTAAAAAAGGGCACCCCTCAAATGAAGAGGAAATCAACAGTTCTCACTGGTTGGTGTATACAGGAAAAATGTGTGGCCTTCCCTTTGAACTTAAGTCTAGTACCCGTCATGGAATGGAAAGCCTTGATCAATATTATTATTCCACTATAAAGCTGTTCTTTTCCTTTCTTCTCTCCTTTTCTCTTTGTTGCTGAGTTCGTGGGGTCTCTGCCCTTCTAAACTTCCACTTTGCATGTCTTTTTCACCCATAGGAGTAGGGATGTTGGGAGTTGGACAAATGTGGATTTTGTTCTGGAACCCAAATATGCGTTTTACATACTAGATCTCTGCCAAAGGTAACCGGTACTACTTCCTTTCATGATCCCTCTCCTTCCTTTGTAGGTCCAGATAAGTGTACATACATTCTCCTGCATGATCTGAAGACCCTTTAGGCTTTAATCCAAAAGGCTGAATCCACATCAATTTATAGTTACACTAGTCACTAGTGGTAAATAGTAATTTTCAGAATCCAGTTATACCGTAAAATCAAAGTATAAATAAAAAGAAAACAGTCCTCTTGCATTTTGTTTTTCTCGCTGATCAATTTTTGGTTTCTCATCATAGGGCCTGGTGCAAAAGCACAAAAGGCTGTTCAACTAACTTGGTGCGTTATGATGTCTTGTAGATTAATTTGTTCCATGCCTGAATTATTTGCACCTAGAGCAGTCAAATTTAGAACGTTAGTGATGTTCAGTCTGGTCAAAAATTTTTTTGGTTAAAATAGAATTTTGACTGGTACTATTATTGTACTTCTGCCCAGGTATTATGGCTTCGATGAGAGGAGAAATTACTGCCACTTATAACTAAACACATTTGCACACGAAGGTTTGGAGTGCATTTCTCACCAACTTATACCATTATTACTAAATTATAATCTGAATTATCATGATGTTGGATATGTAATCAAAAACTATCGTGACAGAAAGTGTTGTAAAAAGAAAAAAAAACAAATTATTGCATCAATTATTGAATCATATAACCTTATGATATTTCAATAATCTTTTTATCTAACGTGCATTTCATCACAAAAGTGATGCAGTATTATTAATCAAAGAATTTGGGAACCTTTACTACGTATTTATGCACTAGAATTTACACATGCAGGGGTTTGATTTCCTTACTTGATGCGTGTAGCACGTACATTTGAAGCTAGCTTCCAACAGACGCATTAATCAAAGAAAATTAGAGAAGAAATTGAAAGCTCTAAAAAAAATTTTTTTTTTTTTTAATAAAAAACAACAAAGAAAAAGAGCCTTTTGAATTGTTATTTTTAGAAGTTTTTATTTAAAAAAAAAAAAAAAGTGTTGTAGCGACTTCATATATTTAAAGTAAAAAAAAAAATGATTGAAAAATGTGTTTACAAAAAATATAAAAATTACAATCCAAACAATCAAGTACAGTTCATCTGGCAAATTAAAACTCTAACCTCATGGATAAATTACGATAGGGGCCCCTGACGACCCTCCTCTGCTTGGTTTCACTTTTAACAGCAGCAGCTCTAGAAGAATTATACTACTCCTACTTCCATATTTATTAAGTTTTCACGTCGCAGTCCATTGGTGTTTTTCTGTTCTGGTACATGCATTGCCTTTTCTAGTCACAAGAATATCTACATTTGATCTTCATAATGTGGCCCTGTGATTGTACATAAGTAATTTTGGAATGGAGCCATCTGCTTCCAGTAGTACGTGTATTTGCATGAATGCATGGGGAATATTTAGGTATATGTACGCTTTCCGGTTGCTTCCTTTTTGGAAGCTGGACCCATTGGCAATCATGTGGCACGTTTCTTTTCTCCTCGGATTTGCTTTCTGGGTTTAATTTAATTGGGTCGAATCTTGTTGGACTAATGCTGAAGCCATTACATGCAAGCTCAATTCCAATAGATTGATCCATGTTGAACGTCAAGCTCATCATTAAAATCGGCCTGGGTTCAGGCCCGAATCACTGTAACCATGGTTGACATGGAGTGATGTGTGACGGCTATTTTTAATTTGAATTTGAATTTTAAGTTTTGCATATTTGGCATCCATCCATCGAGACCTGCTGATATTGATTATAGACTTGACCATCTACATGGGCATTTTCTACATAAAACTGGAACACCAATATGGACGATTTTTTCGTGGACTCAGAAAATGGGTAAACACGAAAAGAGGTACTATAAAAGCGTTAACTCAGATGTGCAAGAACGGTCTAATGTAAAACAATAACCAAAAATGTGAGTTCCTAAAAGGGAACAAACTAGGATTTAATAGAACTAAAACTTGATAGGGAAATGTTCCAAAAAAAAAAAAAAGAAGAAGATCCAACCACTTGAAAGAACACATGCCATTCGAGTTCATCATAAAATGTTTAAATAAATAAAAATAATTTTTGTTTAAAAAAAAACTCATCTTGTTAATGCAAGTTTAACTCTTATTAATTCTTGTGTCCCAGACAACAAATTTATTAAAACTTTATCGCTTTATTATATTTATAGGTATTAAATTATGGAAATTGTGAGAGATAGACAAGTGACATTCTATATATAACTAGGAAAATTTGTTGCTATTGTTATCCAAACTTTTCAAAAATTGAAAAAATAATTAAAAATTATAATACAATAAAAATTTATTACATATTTTATAATGTTATGTGAAAAGTCAAAATATTTTTCATAGTATTTTAAAATGTATAAATACAAAATGATTTTTAAATTATACATATAATCATGTATTATACAAGTATATTATGAATAATTACTAACTAGAGTACTAAATTTCAATTATTAATCAAAAATCTTATTATTATTTCAAATAAACTTCCTAATAGTACTAGTTTGATATAAGTTTTTAAGTAAAATAGGCATGAATTAGTAAATTTTGATCATTAATCAAATTTACTATGTTTTCAGTAAGAATTACTATTATCTATAAAAATTTACTAGCACTTGAACTAAACTTACTTTCTAAAACGTAAGTTTAGGATATAAAGTACCAATTTATTCCTTTAAAAAGTAAGTTTCATATTTATTCTAATTTACCTTTTGAGAGAAAAAAGTACTAATTTATTACGTTAACTTACTATTTTCAATGAGAAATTTACTTCCTTATTTTCTATCAAATGATCACTAAAAGTGTGATACCCTGTCGTTATTCTTGCAATTGCAGTCAATCTCGCTACCTTTTGAGTTTAGTTGCCGCTCCAAAACTGCAGGGTGCTTTTGAAGAGTCCCAAGGCTTGCAAGGTAAAACCAGTTTAGTTACCGTAATGATCTAGAGCATTTTCCTTCATTATTAACTTGTACTTAATAGTTATCATCAATATGATACATTTTCTTTTACTGATTTCTTTTACGAAGAGTTATTATCTAACCACTTAAAAGGCATGTATTCTTCTTTCGAGAAACGAATTTTGACCAATTAAACCTAATCCCAGAAGTCAACCCAAAAGCCGGCAACTCTTGAATTGCTCCCAGGGACTTAACTACCCAAACCCCAACCCCCTCAAAGCCGATGTGGGATAGAAACCCGACAGGGCCTTAAAAGGCATGTATTCACTTTCTACAAATTATTGAGTTGTAAAAAACAAAATTGTTTTGAATCTACCAACTACATCATACATTATCTTTTTCTTCTGTCAATCAGAGTACATCAAAGAAATCTTTAAAAATTTCTATACCCAAAATTGAGTTCACGCCTCCACTGGCCAAAAAGAAATTCCGTCCCTGAGCTTAATGCCTCACTCATGGAATTTCATAATCTACACATTTCTAAAAATTGTAATTCAAAGTTTTACACTGCCTGGGGTCTCAACCTAAGGAACCACAAGCTACAGCGAAAGAGAGGAGGGGGTGGCGGGAGTGTTTCGTTTCTTGTATACCTAATAAATGATAATAATAATGTAATCCATGACCATTTCCCATCTACTTGACAGTCCTGTAACAGAGTGTTGGAGCAATTGGATTTGATTCCCTTCATTTACTCTGTGAGAACCCGGGAATTGAGAAAGAAGTTAAAAAAAAAAAAAACAGTACTTACAACAACACTGTGTTTAGCATGTAAGCCTTCTTACCAAGAGCACAAACAGATATATGCGACCATGTCACTAAAAGAGGCACTGAATGCAGAAGTCTAAGACGCAGTGGAAATGTACAAAGCACGTTTAATATGGAAGAAACAGTCCGCAGATACGCATAAGATGGATGTTACATTAGCTTCATGTGATCCAATTACATAAAAACCTGCATTCCAACTTGCTTAGCGCAACGACACAAGGGACAAACACTAACCTTACTTTCACAGTCTTTACACAGACAGAGATGCTTGCAAGGTAATAAAAGCATGCACACCTCATTAACTCTACAAACCTTGCAATTCATCAAGTCCTTCATCTCATTACCATCTTTGCGTAGCAGGTGAAAATCAAGCGTTCGACCATTGCAGCAAGAGGCAGTATCATCTACCTCACTATCACCACAACCTTCTTTACTATCTCTACTTTGTGCAAAGACTTGTTGTATGTTCAGTGTAAGAGTTTTGACCATGTTTTCATTGTACTGAGCACGCTGTTGCCATGCATTTGCCTCAAGGGACAACTGTTCCATTCTTAGCTCCAGTTCAATGTTCTTCTTGTTAATGTCTTCCACCTCTGCCTCTTTCTCACGGAGTTTCTGCAGGACTTTCTCTTCAACGTACGAGATGGTTTGGAGCTGGTTTGTCTGAACCTTCTCCAAAATAGCTTGCCTCAATCGGTCACCCTGAGAGCATTAAATGTTTTGTAATCAAATTATAGCTAGGTCCCAAGAAAGCACATGACCATTTATAGTCAAGTTAATCAATACAAATAATTTATCTAAGTCAAATCTGCCTAGTCCAATTAGTATTATTTGAGATAACCTAACAATGGAGAAGCTCAGGTTGGAAAGATAATTCAGCAATCCTATTAGTTAGTTAAACATACAAACTGAACTTCGAGTCACAAAATCAAGACCCGCTCAGACAACAGTGGTCCTCACTATCACCTAAACCCTGATGCCACACTGCCATAGTAAAGCACTTTATTTGGCAGCAAGGTGTTAAACTGCATACGAAAGCTCATTGGAGACCACAACCAACCTTTCCCTTAGAAGATCAGGGCCATCAGTAATTCGCTTTCCATATGCTTGAAACACAGGTGCATGGTAACAAAAAACTCTCAACAGCATCGATGGCAAAACACCCTAAACGATTAGTGACAAAAAGGCAAATAATATTGAAACAAAAAAGGAATAATAATCTTTCTGCCATTGAAGAACCACATTTCCTACTTCAGCCACTGAGCCACTATCTGCTACCAAATCTTAAAACCCCCATCGACACAAGACTACTTTGCAAAGCACAATGTTATCAGTCAAACCACTCAGGAACTAAACCAAACCCACCCACCCACCCCCCCCCCCAACCCCCAACACAAAAAAAAGGAAAAAGAAAAAAAGGAGGACAAAAAAGAAGGCAACCCATGACATTAACTTTATAGTTTATCTCACTTCTTGGGCAAAAACAACTTTGCACTGAAACAGTAACAGAAATCATAGTAATACAATGCCAAACCAGGTAAAATAAACAATAAAAATCTCAGCTTTCCTAAATTATAAACTTTAGATACTCGTGAAAAGGATTAAAGTTACCTGAATCTTTAAGAATCTTTCAATTTCAGCATCTTGCCTGTGGAACTCAAGATCAAGTTCATCACCAACAATCCCTAGAAAAGCTGAGTCACCAGAAGAAGCCAACCAGGTTTTATTATTAGTATTGTTGTTGTTGGTATTATCCAAAGACAAGCCCAGCCCGGTTGACACTGATCGAGCCTGTAAGAAATCCACAGAAGACATCTGCGAATTATTATTGTTGTTATTATGGTGATTATTATCAAGAAAATCCTGCTCTTTGGGCCTCTTTTTCTTCGGCTCGAACCCGTAATTCCACTGCAATTCCAGCCCTCCTCCTTGCTCCTCCACCGTCGCCGGAGCTAAGCCCACAACTTGAACTGGGCTCAACAAACAAACAAAGTACAAAAAGACCAAATTTTTTGGTCAGAAAATTGCAGATTATTCTAAAAATGTGATCCAAAGGTTAATAGTTGAGAGATGATAATTACAAGGAGGGACATAAGGAGGGTGGTTGGATTGATCAGGGAGATTCATCCCATTGAAGAAGGCCACCGGCGGTGAAATCTGGGCGGCTTCCATGTTGCTGTAAATGTCCCTGAAAAATAAAAAGAAATGAGGATTTGCGGAGAGATAGAGAGATATAAGAGAATTTAAGGGGACCCAGAAAATTTTTACCTTAAAGATTGCTGCTGCTTGGGCGGTGGTTGCTGGAGGTGGTGGTGGTGTTGTTGGAAATGGTGATGAGGAAAAGCCATAGCTGGCGAGAAAGATGAGAGAGAAGGAAGTTGGGAGTAGAGGGGGGTTGTTTGGGAAATATTCTGGAGGTGGTTCGGCGGAGGAAGATTCTTCTTTTATTTGCCTTTTGGCCCTTGTAGTTTCGAGGAATTTTGAAACGGAAGTTTATCATGTGGAGTGGTATGAAATAAGGGATCTTTCGTTGGACTTGTTGGATTGGGCCGTGGGGAAAGAGGGGGAGTTTTGTGGGATGGACCGCAGCAATATAATAAATTCAGCTTTGGATTCTTGTACCCTTCACCAAGGCCATAAATTAATTTTTTTCAAAATTTTTGTGAAAAATATGGGCATGAATCTTATGATTTTTGCTTGTTTAACAAATGACAATGCCTGTACTTTGCTAGCCCGAGGGGAACGAGGAACCTTACTGGTTATCCAAGGGATTAGAAAATTAAGTCCAAAATTAGGGGGTGCTTACTTAAAATTTAAGTCAATCAAAACCCACTACACAATGAGAAACAAGTGAAGCAAAACCAAAAATTAGGATATGAAGACTTATCATACACAAAAAGACAAAATATTACCCTTTTAGATTGAGAATAATATAGAAGGTATAACCAAATACAATTAATCTATTTAAGGAAGAAAAAAGCCGATTATGGAGATAGAAGAAAAATGAATTAAGAGAAAAGAGTGCAAAATGAAAGAGATAAATCCGATAGTGTATTACAAAATATATTTTGAATATTTCTTTCTTTGTTGAATTTGAATTACCTTTTATTATTAGTCTTTTGTTTGGTTGATAATCAAGTCACTAACTATTCGATGATTTGTAACTGTATAACTTATTTTGGTATTAAATGCTCTGAGATTTAATACTTGACTAAATTAAACATATCATTTTGTGAAATACCAGTGATAATTATTCATCTAATTAATAAAATAAGTGAAAATGCTAAGTTCTAATTTCTTTTTCATGGAAATACATATATGAGAATTTTACTAAATTATATTTGGGTGCCTGAAAAATTATTGACTCCATTAAAAGTATTGGGATTAGTATATCAATTTAACTACTAGTTAACAATGCAGTATCAACCCTCGACCGACTCCAACTATTACTATTAATGTAATTGTTTGTAAATCCTATCCTTAACTTGCTCATAAGTTGATGGTTACACTCCCTAAGGTTTCATTTCATAAAACTGAATCTGAATTCTGAAGTCTAAATTCTGAAATTTGAATAATGAAACAATTAATTTGCTGAATTTTAAGTACTGAAAAAAAATATATAAATGTCTGAATTTTAATGCTAAACCTATTTATACTGTTTGATAAACATTTATAACTGAATGCTTAATAAGTTAAATTTGACAATTTTGCCCTGATATCTTTTCATCCAAAAAAGAAATAAAACCTATGATCTAATTAACTTAAAATTGTTAGGCATGAAAATGACAATATTTATTTTTAAATCAAATTAATAAAAAAGATGAAATATATTATATGAGGAGTACGGAGAAGTGTGAAAGTCATTAAAAAGGGAGAAAAGAGAAATAGAAAACCCCTAAATAGAGAATATTATGTTGTTTAATTAGATAAGAATTTTGAACATAATTAACAAATAAGGGTATATTTGGTAGATAAGATAAGGTAGTTGAAGTAATTCTATTAATTCTTATCAGAATTAAGCATTCAGTTAGGATTCTTGTACTAAAAAAAATACACACAACTTTAGCATTGCTTAACAAGTTTAGTAGATGGATTTTTATTTATCAAACATTCAAAATATCTGAATGTCTGAAAAAGTTCAGTTTCAACACTTTTTAATGTTATCAAACGGACCCTAACTCTAGGTCTTGGTTCCGCCATGCTTGATGGCACTAACACACACTTTTTTGGCTTTAATTTGAACTCATAATCCAAAACTTAAAGAAGGAATCTACGTATTTTTTTTATGACCATCTATATCCCTTTCGGTGGCCAACTTGCTCTTGATGAATTGATTAGAATTTTTGTTTCTTGTTTGTCACCTTTTTGCAGTTTTTTTCCCTTACGAATTAAAGGATTACATTGTATGGCAAAGATCACCACACTGTATCTAGTCCTTATAAATCTATCAAACGGTAGAAAGAGTCAGACGTTTTGACCCAAAACCCAAATAGTAAAATAAGAAAGAGGTCGAGTACCTACTACCTACCTCAAGGTATAGAATTAATTGAGAGAGTTGCTTTCTATCTAGCATTGAATGGTTAATCAAAGACGTGTAATTTAATAAGGAAGCAGAGATTGAGATGAAATACCATTTGTGAAATATCAGCTTCACTAGCGAGAAGATGTTGAAGATGTTGATCTAATAATTAAAGTCGAGATTCTAAAATTAGAAATTTTGGATTTAAATCTTCACATCCCTTTTTCACTTTTTAAGTTCCACCCTTGCCGCAATAACTTTTGTGGATGTTTGAGGGGATTTCCAGAATATATGTCAAGATATACCAGAAAATCCAGTGGTTCAGCCAGTAAGCCGAATCTAAGCAATACCAATTAGTTGTTCATACTACATGTCTGTCTAATCTTTGAATGAGAAAATTTGTTAGATTGCATATGTCGAAGATCTCTTTCTTTGTCTTTTTTTTTTTGAGTAAACAGAATTCGCATACATTTGGCTTTAGTTCTATATATTCTCATATTTTGTCATCAACTCGAATTTGCTATCTTGGTTATAGCAGTTTTGGTTGGGATTATAAGGCGATCCTTTAGCAAATTGTTTGTAAAATCACAAATTAAATATTAACAGGAATGTAATCTTATGAGGTTTACTCGAAGAAGCAAGGATCATTCCATTGCCTCACGGATGTTAATGGATATTGCATGCCATGTTGTGTTTGCAGTCTTGTACATTACTTAGGTGTTTATCAGATCAGATTAGGGATGTAATCGAGGCAAGTCGAGCTCGACTCATATGTACCTAGGCTCGAGCTCGATCGAGCCCAAAAAATCGATACTCAAGACTTGACTCGAGGAACTCCCTTTAAACTTGAGACTCGACTCGATAAGGCTCGACCTTTAGGCAAACCTTATCAAGTCGAGTCTAATCAAGCTTCTTGACTCGACTCGAAAAATGTACACTTCTGCCTTATAGAATTTTATTATAAAGAAGAGTATATTGTAAATTCAATATAAATTATACCCATAACGGTCATTTTATAATTATAATATATATTATTTAAATACAGCCCGACTCGACGAGTAGATCGACAAGCCACGAGCCTCAAAATATTGGCTCAAAACTCGACTCGAATAACAATCGAGTAGTTCGAGACTCAGCTCGAAGCCATTGACCGAGCTATTTGCGAGTAGCTCGACTCGCGTACATCCCTAGATCAGATCAACAAAAAAAATCAATTCATAGAATGATCAACCAAGTAAAGACAAATAATTATATTTGCCCAATTGGTCCATTTGGTTTGGGATTAGGATTAGCCAACGAGAATTGAACGTCGTCATAGAATTTCTGATTTCAATTTGCTTTGCTCTATTAATTAATCACTTCGGATTCATGTTACTGTCAAGCTCAAGTAATTGACGCCAAACAAGTAAGTAATTGATGCCAAACATGTATTTCCTCTTTTCCGACATAAATATTCTTGAGATTTATGAAGAGTTAGTTAAACTCAATTTGCTATTTGAGAAAAACTCAAACAAGAATTAAATTGTAATGTTTTTGAATTGTTTCATTATTTGTCTATCATACATACACACAATCTTTTCTTTCTCTCTAAATACTACTTTTTTTATATAAAAAAAAATAGAAGTATAATATTTTTGCGATATTTCAATTTAGTATTATAATTTAGTTAATTATCAAACAAATATAACTTAATCAATTTAGCAACTTAATACTTTCTTTACTTAAATTTCATATTTTAAACTTCAATCTTATCAAATGGACCCCTAGTCAAACAAACCGGGACAAAATATATTAGTAATAAATAAAAGGAATACGGGGCGTCAATCAAGGAACAACATTAGAACGTGCCATGCAGAGTTGCAGACAGACGAGCAAGCAAGCGCCTCAATTACCAATTTAGCAGTCGGCGCTTGGATTTCATATACTCCATGTGACCACCTCTCCTCCCCTCCCCTCCACGCCTCTTTCCATACTTCTTTCAAACTCACCACCAGAATCTGCCATAGAAATTATTGTATTCTCAATCTCAACTGTTACATTCAAGAACCCCTCAATTGCTGCACTTCTACTTGGAATAGCCCTACCAAAATCAAGCCCAGTTTACCATGGCACGTCCCAAACCTGCACTAGTTCTGAGCTCCCTCTTTTTGCTACTCATTTTCTTCCAAACTATCAATCCAAATGTGAGTGCCCAAAATGATCACAGCAGCCTTCAGCACATGTCTGCAACTGAAACTATTGGCTGGCCTTTGAACAACAGCACATTCTTCGACCCCGGCGAAGATGGTCTTGAAGATGAAGAAGAAGAAGAAGAAGATGGTGGCGGTGAGGTTGGTGATCATGGGAGGACACTACTCTACTACTACTACAGATCAAGCAGGCCAAGGCGTTATTACATTTCTTATGGGGCATTAGCTGCCAACAGAATCCCCTGCCCGCCTCGCTCTGGAAGGTCTTACTATACCCACCACTGTTACAGAACACGTCGCCCAGTCAACCCCTATTCCAGAGGATGTTCCGCTATCACCCGTTGCAGGAGATGAATTTACTGAAATTCACTCAGATTCAGCATCGCTTTTTTTTTTTTTTTTTTTTTTTAATGTATTCAATTTTGTTATACTTTATCTACTTCATCAACAAACTTCCTTGTCATGGGAAAGAAAGCTGGATATGCAAAATAAAGACCAGGTACAATATGCTATTAGTATGCATCATTGAATATTTCTTGTTTAATTCTTGTTTGTCGAATATAAGTTAAAGTCTGTCTGGAATATTTTTAGCCTTGCAGTTTCTCTAATTACCTGAAGATGAAGCCTTAAGTTCATGGGGTCAGTCCCCGGATGGATATCAGGTTTGGAAATTTGTCAAAAATTGGTTACTTTGGTATAAATCTTGTCATCTTCTCTTTCACGGACCCTATGCTCTATATTAGGTGAGATTAATCATGCAATGAGCGGTGAAATGCTTTATTAATTATCAAAGTAATTTGATTATCATGGATTTCTCTACGTCTGAGTAAATGATAAATTATCCTAGAAACAGATGTCTATGAATTTTGTTCTCATGCCTGATGAGATTAATCATACACATTCTAGCAACAAATTTGACATTTTGCTCTAATCCTCATTCCTTTCAGTTACATCATGAGGTTCTTCAATTCTTTGTCACGTGCATGGCCACAATTTAAAATGCACTTATATTTAGAGGTGGCAAAATGGGCGGGATGGGCGGGATTTGATTGGGTTTGAGATGGAACCGAGTCATATGGGTTTGGGCCCAACCTTACCCATATGTGTTTTAGGACTAATTTGGGCGGGATCACTTTGGGATGGGTTTAGATTGATCCCGCCCAATGCCCAAATCTATTTTCTACATATTTTTTTTCCTTTAATTCATTTTTTATTTTTTATATAAATTTAATATTTTTGATTTATTAAATTTCTTTTAGTTTTATTAAATAAACATGCAAGTGTTTTATACTCAGGATTCCAACCAAAAATTGGATTAACAAATAAAGGAAAAAATAGATATACAACCATATTCCAACATATATCAAGATGGTCAAGGTACTTATGGTGTTGAATATTTATCCTCATCATTGTCCAAGGATGACAGGTCTAAATTGACTGAAATGTTGGAAATTCTTATGGATAATGACTAGGAATACTACTAGATTATATTCGTTGGTATGACTATAAAAATTGTTAAAGATAATTTTTGAATCTAAGACTCCGTTTGGATTGGCTATTTTTTCAAAAAATAAGTTTTTCAAATACAATATTACAGTAATATACAATAACTCAAAAAATATCCCATCCATATTAGTATATCAAATATTTCAAAAAAAAAATTTATAGTAAAAATTTTTCATATACACTACTACAATAAAATATTTCAAAAACACCCCACAAAAATAACTAATCCAAACGGAGCCCTTGCTATTTGAGTCCAATGGGTACCCAAGTATTTCCCATCAATTAATAGGTACAATTGGGATTTGTCTCATTTTAAACCCAATATCAAATTTCAGTACCCATCCCGCCCAAAGTCCCCATGGGCATGGGTAACCCATTGGGACTTGAGACAAATTGCCACCTCTACTTATATTCCAAAATACAGAAATTGACTAAACATTGGATAAAATAAAATAAAGAAGCCAGTCAATCAGGCCAATTCTCATGAGCCATACATGATGAATATGATGATCTAGCTGTTCTACCATCTACCGAGAACTTGTCAGTGGGGTGTAGAATTTAGCAATCAATAAGTTTGGAGAGTAATGGATTGGATGACGGAAGAGGAGGGAATATACATAACAAGTTTCGGATTGGAAACCTACATTTACGCTAAAGAAAAAAACAGAAAGAAAAAAAAAAGTTTGTTCCGTAGAGTAGTAACAAATTCTGCAGCTATTATGTACTACATCGTCACCATGTACCACGCTATCTTGCATCCTTATAAATTTTTTTACAGCTGATTCACAATCTGCACTTATTTTTCCTATTAAAACAATTTAACAATGTGCAATACTTCCTTAAACATACTAGTAGGATTTTTGCAGTGACTGTAGGTTCCATTATATTCAAATCTTTCGAAGACAGACAATGCTTTGATGGCTTCAATCATGGTTCAAAGAATCGGTCGAGTGCGACTCCTCACTGGAATGGAGCTCTCCGTTTTCATACAAAGACGAATTACTCTTAGATATATGAATCGTCGAAAATTAGGTCGAGTCACCGAAAATTCGATTGAGAAGTCTCCGGTAAGGATAAAAATGGCCGAATGACAACGAGTCGTTCTGAATCAACTCGAATCCAACCAAAAAAGTACATTTTACCGATTTTTTTGTTAATTTTTTTATTATTTTTGTTTAGCATATTTTTTATATTATTCACAATTTTTAAAATATTAAATATTTCAAAATTTACATTTCGTCAAAATCACGGTCGATATGTTGAAATCGATGTGAAACGGTCCGGATCGTGATCGTGACCACGACTTTGAGCCATGGCTTCAATTCCTAAGAAGTACTTGTAAAAAATGCTGAACGAAAATACCAAATATTTGCATTCGAACTACCACTTCAGAGAGAAAAACTCTTCCTAATAATAGCCTAATGGATAAGGAGGGCATTCGGCTTCTCAAAGTCAAAACACTTCATGAAAACCCCTTATAAATTGCTGCCACGGTAGAGTGGAGGGTCGGGTAAAGACTTCGAATTTAACTTTCGCACGCAAACACTACCAAATCTGTAATCAAGTCTTCTGACACAATCATCACAGTCCAGTCCAGCAAAACTCAATTATTAGCACACGCTTAAGCTGCAAAAATAACTTAATGGTTCTTATTTTATGAATATAATACTCCAGATAACTTAATGATTCTTATTTTATCAATACAGTAATATTCCAAGTAACCAAATGATTCTTACAAGTATTGTTCATTTTAATTCATAGCACTAACATTCCCTGTGAAAATAATTAATAGAACTGACAAATTGTGTTCCCATTTTTAGGCGGCGGAACTCGAGACAGTGATCAATGATTTCACGCGGTTCACGGCCAAAATCCAGCCTGTATTTCACGATTCACAGTTTCACGCTCCACGGGTAGGTACAATGGCAAAAAAACCCCAGAAAGTCATAAAACCGGTGCCAAGGAACCCATGCCAGTAGGCTTAGCTGTCCCTGTCTTCTCAATTCCTCATTCCTCAATCACCATTCTCTTCAATGACAAGAAACCGAAAAGAAAAAGAAAAGAAAGAACCAAGCATCCATTCCACATCATAAAGTCATAATCATCAATTGTATGTGCAATCGTTCTTTAATGGGATGGGGGCATTAAGTTTCTTGGGATCAAAGACGATCGAGCATTCGATTTTCTTATAGAACTTTGGCTTCACCAATTTGCCCAAAACGTAAGCTCTTGATCGCACCACAAAGTTCAACTTCAGTGGCACTGGCTGGCTGGTGGTCCCTGTTGGGGTGGTGCTCAAACTAGCTCCACTTCCATACAAAGGAATCTTGTTCCCGATCACTGATACAGTTACAGTTCTCTGACTCTTTCTCGATTGATAAAAATTCTTCATCTGCAACAAAATCCAATTTCGCAAAATCAACAAGAATGTGACAAGCTCTCTATTCTAGTAGTAACTATAAATTAAAGATTGGGAGTTCTTTCCTAATAAACAAAAATAATTTTTTTTTTTTTGGCGTGACTTACTGTTCCGGATCCAACGGTGAGGTCAAAGTATGATAAATCAACAGGGGTTGAGGTAGCATGCACACCAAAAAATGTAGCAGTATTTCGGAAATTGAATTTTAAGGTAGAGTTGATGGAGATCATATCAGTAGATACTCCCGTACCATCCGAACCAGCTTGAATCGCAAATCTCTCAAATGTAAGGCTCTGTGCAGACAACAGAGAACACAATTTAGGTAAATCCACGCTAATTCAGAAGACATTTTTTTTTTAAAAGAAAAACACACACATATAGGCAAATCCACACGAAATTATGCAAGAATTGCGTATTCATATGGCAATTCAACAAGAACCCACATAATAATTCACACCAAATTGCAAATTGAGACCAAATTTAGCCGTAATTCAATTATCAACCAGTACTTTCGTACATTTTTCTATGCGTACACTGACGAATAAAGTGTGGTTAAGCAAAGCGAAAGAAAACACTTTTGCCAACTCAATCCCTTGTAGCAAAATTTCAGCTAAAATTGATGATCAGTTCAAAATTTGGAATTTCAAATAAGGAAAGCGAATGAAACGAAACTGAACTAACCTTCATGGTGATCTTGGGCTTCTGAGGTCTACTAGCACCCCACAAGATGAGTGAAAAGAGAGAAAAAAGCAGGAAAAAACCCACAACGAAGGCGAGAAAATAGCACCGCCTGGGAAGGGGCTTTCGTGACTCTTGGTCTTCAAGCAATCCTTCCTCCTCAATCACGTCACACTCTTTCCATGGTTTTTGGCCCTTATGGCCAGGGTGTCTATTCCCACCCGATCCGCCGTCGTTTGGGTTGATCTTCCTGGATCCAGGCTTGAGGGAGCCGGAGAAGCGGCTGGTAGACGACTCCCTAGAGTGACGGCCGACGGAGGAGTGAGAGTGAGGTGGCGAGCCAGCCGGACTAAGAATGGGAGTCGAGTGAAACGACGTCGTGGTCTTCTCGCCATCGTGAGAGTCACGAGATGGGCTCTGGACGTAGTAAACCGGACGCCTTGCGTGGTCTGGCGAAGATGGTGCTAAGCTTGTAACCTCTGAGTCTGTTTTTGCGTGCATTTTGATTCCTATTTTCTGTTTTGCTGCAATTGGGAATTTTTTTTTTTCAGCTCTTTACTTCCCAAGTCCCAACCCAAAAGTAAAGGCTAAAGAAGGAAGGAAGGAAGGATCGCACTAGTACTTGATTAAAAGAGGTGCGGGTTGTTCTTTTAGCAGTCGACCAACAGAAGTGGAAGGGATGATGGGGTTTAAGTGGGATTTTGTTCTTTTCTTTTTTCTTATTTAAACTTGGGGATTTTGCATATAATATTAGATTATATGCCAAAAGGGGGATTTAAAAAAAAAAGAGAGAGAGAGAGAGAGATGAAATAATCGTGGGATAATTGTGAGAGTGGTGTTAGGGATACAAAAAGAGTGAGAGAGGCGGTGGAAGGGAAAGTGGGTAGTGAAACCGAGTAGGAATATGATGGGCTGTCAGAGGGGCGGAATGGGTTGGGAGACCGAAAGGGGAATCTTGGAAGGTCGAGAGACAGCTTTGCGTTACAGTTGGCAACTTTCACTTCTGGAGTCTACCGAGCAAATTAGTAGCGTGTTTTGCATTAAACCGCCAAATTAGTGTAATAGCATTGTTTAATTTAAACAACCAATAGCAAACTAGAGTACTAACTAGACATGTAAATTATCGTACAATTCTCAGCAGAAGACATTATTATTATTAAATATTAAGATATATTGGGGGGAGTTATACCATGGATTAAGATATATTAATAAAAAAACCTAACCCATATCCTTTGTCCAAAAGAAGTGGGAAATGCCAGTTTCGGTTTTCATTGTTTGATACTTGTGCAATTTTGGTTTTTTAAAGCTTTAGCAAAAATAAATATGGTCCTCAATGTTTGGTACGTTGTGCAATTTTATTCCTTAAAGTCTCGTCAAGAACAAAGTCAGTTCCTAATGTTACCAATTTGAAATAGATTTAGAATAACTGACGGATTTCACAAGTATTGATGGAACTATTCGCGTGCAATCACACACGTTTATTGAATTAAATTTCTTAAGAATGAAGTTAAGTAGCGGATAATTTTGAACAATAAAAATAATTCACGTGATGGGACATCAATATCTAATTAACTAGGAAACCAAAAGAAAGAAAAATTCATGTGTATGAAAAAAAATTAAGTATTACGATTTTTTGCTTGGGGGTAATAGGGATCTGAATCAATGAGCCGAGTGCTTCAATTAGTTTTAGTTTTTTAGACAAAAAATTTTCCCCTTTTACTAGTTAATTAGTTAGCACGTGAGTTATTAGTTCTTCTTGTTTAAAATTAGTACTATTTTGCTTCTTTATTTTGAAATGTAATTTAATGGACATATGACTAGAGGTGACTAAATCCGTTAGTAATTGGAAAAATTCTTTAAATGTTATGAATCTATTTTAAATTGGAAATTTGATTTGCTCTTGTCAAAATTTTAGCGACTAAAACAACACACGTACTAAACATTGAGAACCAGATTTGTTTTTGTCAAAATTTTAAGGACTAAAACTACACAATGGCTAAATAATGGAGACCCCAAAAGAAAATGTATAATAGGGTGTTCTCATTTTTTTTTTTTTGGTTTGCATCGAATTTCCAACTCTCTCTCTCTCTCGCTCGGACACACACAAATGAGTAGATTATTGGAGTTTGATGTCAAATTAAGTGTGAATGATAAACACTCTTATGTTATTGAATAATGTGGCTTCCTTTTTTTTTTTCTGGGTTTTTCCCTTCTCTTTTTGGAACTTGATTAATACAGAGGCGGAAGAGCGATTTACTCAAGTGGGATCCACAGAAAACATGTGAAACCATGTGGAAGGCTGCCTTATGGATCAAATCTTTCCGCCACAATGCTTTAATTTTTCTTCTGTCCAAGGCAATTTAGATGCTTCCACTGTTTTTAAGTCGTGGTGACTAGCTTTCTCATTTTTATCTTGTCATCTTAGCAGCTCAATTTCTTTATTAGTCAAATTATACCTCAATTTTCTTCCGACCTTAGGAAGAACAGAGGAAGAGATCACTAATACTCAATTTACATGATACTACTATTCTTTAGTATCCCTTTTTTTTTCAACAAACTACTATTCTTTAGTATCTGATTAGTATCTAATTATCTAAGGATGAACAAATTTGGTGGCGAACCTATTAGAATTTAAGAAATGATGCCCATAAATTGCTGGTATTTTATTTATTTATTTATTTTGTATTGTATCATGGAGATTAGAAACCAAAATTTCAAGAAATTATGAATCTTCACTCTTTTCTTTTTGAACACAATGGGAGTTTCATTACCAATTTGAGTTGACTTTTAACTTGTAGCTTTGTAGATTTTACTCCTAGAAAAAAAATCAAAATTTAAATGCATATTGGGAGGATATATGTTAGAATGGATATTATATTATAGTCACACTAGTTTCACTTTAACTAATAATGTAAGAGTAAATCTTATATACACTGACAGTGTATACACTATCACCATTGAATCTATGACATTTGTGCAAAAGTTGAATTTTAAATTCAAATTTTGCATATTTGTCATTCATCCAACGCTGACTGACAGTGTATACACTGTCAGTGTAGAAAAGATTAATCCATAATGTAGACATATCACGTAATGTCCAGCACTTTGGCTTAGTAAATGGCATTTTATAGGAATAATATATTTGTTTATCAGAAGACAGTAGTGAAATTACAAATTATGGAGATCTCAAGCTTAATGATTTTCTAACTTTTTATGGGTTTATATTTCATGTCATAGAATACTAGTTTATATTTCATCCCTTTTGACAAGGCTACCTAGGGTAAACTGAAAGCACAATATTATTTTTTGCAAATATGTTTCAAGAACAAAATGCATCTTGGATATACTTAGACAAGCCTTCAAATGTAGATAAACTAAGATTATCTGCTGCGTTCAGTAACAAAACTTTTGGTAGATAATCGAGTCGGTTATGCATAGCGCTCAAATTTTTTTTAAAAATTATAATGAACTCAAATCCTCAAGCAAAAATGCAGGTAAAATTTGGATTGTTTGTGATGCAAATCAAGCTTTTATTCATACAGGAACATAATCTGACAAATATCATGTGAGTGGTTATGTTAAAGGTTGGAATAAAGGAAAACAATTGACTAGTAACTCTTCATTTAAGGCTGGATTGGAATGCAAGATCCCACTTTGCTTATCCTCCAATGCATTCCAATAAGAATATTTAATGTTCTAAAGTGATATAAATTTTAGTATTACTTTTCTTATTTAATCTAGGAGCTTTAGGAGAGGAGTGGCGATAGAGCTTCAACATTTGTGATTAGGTAAGATGGTAGGAAAAGAAGCAAAAAGTCTTGCGAGGGAAAAAAAAATGGTAATCTAGTTACTGCAATCTATGCAAGTTGCGAAGACAATTTTGTGCATAAGAATAGTAGAATATGAAGATTTAGGATATCTTCTTATCAAAGCAAAACATTTTTTTTGGCAAAATAAATCGTATAATATTTTCGTAAACTGTACTCAATCTCATCTCATCAATTCCAATTCAAACAACTAACGCTATCAATTGCAGAAATTAATGCGTTCTACTGACCAGTTTTGTTTCAACCAAAAATGGGAAAGCAATCAGTATTTAACTTCACAACTCGTTGTGATTAGATGTTAGAAGATGGTTTAGCATTTTCTTGGTTAACATGAGATATTGACAAGAGAAGGTTCAAGATTTAAGCTGAGGTTAGTATTCCGTTTTATGGTACAATACTAGGGAGGAGTGCTCGCGCATTGCACACGGGTGTTTGATGCCTGTGATTAAACGAGAATTTTTAGTAGTTCAAGCGAATATCAAAAAATTCATGCACATTGAGTAACAATATCTAATGTGTACTGGGAGATGGAGAAGAAAATTATGATGCTATCTTGCTCAGTTCATATGTTTTGAAACAAACACTTGTATATGAGTTTTTCATTAACAAGACTAATGAACTTCAAAGAAATACACAAACGATTCAGAGAATGAATAAACAAAATGATTATCCACTTAAACATCTACACAACATTCTTCTTGATGAAAGTAGCCAACTTTTTCAACAACAACAAAGCATTCTCTCCCCCTTGAAAAAAACAAATTGAAGACGTGATCTTCCCCTGCAACCTTCACAACCTCCACATCTCCACCCTACTCACTCTTCTCTAATGCCTCTTTATAAAGCCATCCCCTGTCTTTCAAAATATCCTTTTCAGCAACATAAATCAGCACCCTCTTGCAGCCTAGCCTCGAAAGGTTTGGTTCCATTACAGGATTCAGTAATGGATCATCAACCTCGTAGATTTTGGATGAACATAATGCTAGATGCCCTCAATATAGGTCTTCGCTTGTAATTTCATTAACTCAATACTAATTGGCAATTTCCCAAAAAAATAAGGACAATGGAGAAAAATCGAATCAAGATTGAAGCCGTCCAATATCTCCAGCCCAACCCTTAACGCCATGTTATATGTATGGGTGGCAATGGGGCGGGGGACACCTCCCCCAACCCCCACTCCGTTGCATTTTAATTCCCCCCGTCCCCGCCCCGCCTCCCCCCGCTTTCCCCGCGGGGCTAAAAAAATTTTATTATATAATTTTATTATAATTAAATTTGAGCAAATAATCAAATACTAAAATATCAACACATCACCAAATTATTATTCATTGTAACTTCATAATTGAAACTCATAAAAATAATTAAACAAAGGTTATTTGAATACAATTTAATATGATAAAACAAATATAACTAAAATAATCAAGTTTTCACTTTTGATACAAATACAATCACTAAATTATTATTGTATTTTTTTTAGAAAAAAAAGTGTTATTGTATTAAGTGGTTAGGAATTTAATATAAATGTATTAATAAATTTAATATAAATAATTAATATTTTTTATTAATAGACATGTATAATTAGTAGTATAATTGATAATATCATTATATATATATAATTATGTACATATATATATTTTTCAAACGGGTGGCGGGGTATACCCTGCCCCCGCCCCGTTTCTAAATCGGGGGAAAAAATTCCGCCCCGCCCCCGCCGCACCCCCGCCCCCGTTGCCATCCGTAGTTATATGCTAAGTTGCCACCAGCACCGTCCCTACCAAAAAACACCCTATCAAAGTCAACATAATCCCTGAGCCATACCTCAGGACCCTTGCCATTCGAATGAAAGGCAACCCATTTGACTGCAATCTAAGAATCTTCACAAGTAGTAGGTAGAGGGTGTTCAGGGGCGAGTCGATAGTTAATTGAAACTGTTATAACACCAATCTCTGCAACTACTGTATTAAGGTGCACATGATATGTAGGAGAGAAGGCATATTCAACCAAAAGCCCCCACCATGGAAATAGACCAGAAGAGGAAGCTTTGTATCGGGCAGGTAAAGCCTAGCAGATATGTCTAGTTCTAGTGATATTTGGACATCTTTAGACTCAACTCCAGTTTCGGGATCCACTGATGCAGCTACAATATCTTTGCCTACTATACTTTCAACCCGACTGTCCGTGTATACTCGGATCGTGGGAGAGAAGTCATGGAGTATCTCAGTTGAGTTTGTACCCATTGTTGAAGTCGAAGGTGAAGAATGGAGAGAGCACTTCTGAGGCTTCAGGAATCAGAATAAAAATAAGCAAATATGATGAAATGCTTTTGCAATCGTAACTACAACTATAGAAAATCAAGGTGGTTGGGTAGACATTAGTTATTTGGCATATTAATGAGAGTTTTACATAGTTATGGCAAGCATATTCTAGATTGGAGAATTGCAGAGACATTCACGCAATTTCTTATGTTTAGATCGTAGCAATTTACTTTTCAAGTCATTTAATTTTTCCTTTCTTCAGATTATTGTTTAGCTTATGTCTCATGGATTACAAGTAATTTCATTAGCTATATGTCTGTTCTTGGGGTTAAAATTCAAAATTACACTCATTCTTGTCCTGTGTAAGGTTTTCTTTTGCATCATTTTGGTTCATTTTCTGATAACAAAACACTCATTCTTTTTTGTTTCTCATCTTTTTTGTTTCTTTTAGGTTCATCTATTTAGCTTTTCGCAGAAATTTTAATTTTGTTTATCCGTATAAGAAAGCATTTGTACTTGTATAATAAGCTCTCATTGAAACTCAAATCAATTTAGTCATTTTCATATGTGTTTATTTTATAAATTTATCAGTGGCTAAACAATTGAAACTCAAATCAGCAAGAAACCATGTAACCTATCAATTCACAATGCTTCACAATCAAATTACTATAAAAATGGATTCTGTATATGAATCACTTACTCCATGCAGTAGAAAACACATCATAACTGAATTAATAAAGATAATTTTTCCAACTTACCTTATTCCAGATATCCTCCGGAAAGCTTTTTCTTGCAGTTGCTTCAAACCTATCACATCATAAGCACACTGTCAAATTATACAAGCTAATCAAATTTGTGCGAAAATCATAATATTATAGCTAAATTACACAACCAAAGTTTCAAATTTTACGATGGATGCAGACACCTGACGTTACACACCATAAGAACCACCCACATAAACGATAAAATTAAGAAACAAAACTCATCTCAAGCTGAACCATCACGAATAGTTTCGACTGAAGACCATTCTGGAATGTTGAGTATAAAGGCAGCAAAAATAGCTCAATCCCAAAAGTCAAATTTTTTTTTTTTTGAAGAATGTGAAGAAGGAGGCATTGAAACAAACATAACTGATGCTCAAGCATAAAGTCATTAACATACCCACGCTTTTTGTCAGTTCAATTCAGATGTAAATGGCAAAGACAATTGATTATGCTTCAAGCAATTGAATATGTTAGTTAATAGCAATGTGTATTCATTTCATTTGCACAACAAAAACTACAATTCAAGTAAATGAGTCTATAAAACCATTTCAATAATTATACCAACACATAAGAACACATAAGCTTATATGAGTTATACCCGATGCAAAAACGATTACAAAATAATTTCATATTCCAAAAATACCCAAATGTCTCCATAAATAAAAGCTTTAAATGTACAAACATTTGGACATTTCTATAAACATATCCAAAGACATGCTACCATCAGTTGTACCAAAAGTTTTAAAAAAACTCCACATCATTTCACATTCCCAAAATGCCTCTATCCATGCGGTTGAAATTCAAAACCCTTCTTTGACCACAATTCATTCTTATATAGTATAAAAAAATATTCAGTAGATGTCTCAAAATGAGTGACTTCGACAGGTTTGGACAGGTCATAATTGGGTAATGGGTATAAATAGGTACTTAGACAGGTTTGGAAGGGTCATAATTAGATAATGGGGTATAAATGGGAAGGGTCATAATTAGATAATGGGGTATAAATGGTACCCATTTATACCCAATTAATAAATGGGTATGGGTATACTTATTTACCCATTTATGAGTCATTTTAAATTTTACTCATTGTTTTTCCTATTTTTTCACACATAGTTTAACAAAAAATAACGGTATTTTATTGTCATTAGATTGGTAAGAAATTTAAATTTATTTGTTTAACACTTATTAAAAGTTGAGTTTAAATGTATTATTTTTTTTAAATTGGTATAAATGGGTAAGTCGAATCAACCCACTACCTATTAATGGATTTAGTTGGCTATCCATTTAGACCCATTTAAAATTAATGGATTGGTTTGGACGGGTTATTGATGGCAGGTTTGAGCCTTCTTATGGTTATGGCAGAACCTGTACTAATTACCAAAAGAACTTTTACTAGCTTGCTATGCCATTTTTTCATTTTCTTCTTTATTAATTGCTAAGTGGAAAATGGTTTCTCTAGTTTGGTAGAAAAGATCCAGATAAACACATATGGGAAAATTAACCAGATTAGAACATATTACCATTATCTTTGACCAGACACCCTCATTAATATAACTGTAGTAGAGAAGACAAATAAAGTTATTACCAAAAAGAGGAGAAGGCAAAACCACCTCCCAAAAAAAAAAAATCAGTTTTGGAAAGAAGAATTCAGTAAAAACAGTAATAAGCTGTCATGGACAAAGCACTATTGGTTTTACAAAGAGAAGATCAAACGTGCATCTTGCTTTGGAAAGCATATTTTTGCACCACTGATTTGCTTTTGATTGCCGTTACGGATTGTAGCTTTAACGGTTTATGAAGTGGCTTTAGCAAATTAAAGTGGTGTTGAAATCTCGATGAAGATGAAAACACATCGTCCAACTGGAAAGTTTTCTATCCATCGACTATAAATCATGCAAACTGATAAATGGAGCTAAGAGCCTAAGAGACAACAATACAAAATCAACCCCATTTTCCAGCCGCATGATGAATCATAAAACTAGCAAAAACTCTGATTTCACAAGAAAGTAATTTGATTCTCCAGACAAATAGAGCATTTAATTTTGAATCGCACCCGAGTTCAAGAGGCCTATCCAACACAGTTTATATATGGTACTGACAACACGTACATCCCATGATTATACGCATTCCGCAAGAGCCTTTTTCATCAAAACTAAGCGGAAAGTTTTACCATGGTGCGAAAACTCTGTTAGCAGATACTATAAATTTTGTCTTTTCAATTCTAAACCAACTACACCATATATATCAGTAAGAAAGAAAGAAACAAATCAGGACTCTGGAATTTCCCTTACTTGTTACTCTCTACTATCTTCCTCAGTCTTCCCTTCTGTGTAACCACTACCTTCCTTGATGCTTCCCTTATTTGTAACCACGGATTCCATCTGAATTTCTCATCATCAGCCTGCATATTAGTCCATTAAAGAAGCTTATATCAAAGATCATTAATAAGCAAATGGAACCTATTAAAGTCTACCTTCTCCAGCTGTTTACTCTTTTCTTAGCTGTTGCAGTCCTTAGTTCTGCTACGGCATTAGAGTCGGCAGAAAGATCTTCTTTTATCATCCACATGGATCATTCGCTCATGCCCCTGGTTTTTTCTAACCAGGAGCAATGGTATTTGAACGCCATGAGCAATCTCAAGTCAATGAACCACCCCAATCCACACCGTCACCAGAGCCAACCAAAACTTCTTTACACATATCGCCATGCAATTCACGGGTTCAGTGCGATGTTATCAACAAATGAATTGGAATATCTGAAGAAATTGCCTGGTTTTTTGTCAGCCTATAAGGACAAGGTTGGCACTCTTGATACTACCTACACATACAAATTCCTTCAGCTAAATCATGCGGATGGACTATGGCCAGCTTCTGACTTTGGCAATGATGTAATAGTAGGAGTTATTGACACAGGAGTTTGGCCGGAGAGTCCCAGCTATAGAGATGGCGGAATGCCAAAAGTTCCATCTAGGTGGAAGGGGAGATGCGCTGGGGGAGATTCAGAAGACTTCAATTCTTCCTTGTGCAACAAGAAGCTAATTGGAGTCCGTTATTTTTACCAAGGAATCTTGGCAGCCAATGGTGGGAACGGTGAACAAAACAAGTTCACCGCAAGAGACGGGAAGGGACATGGCACACACATCTCATCAATTATTGCTGGAAACTATGTCAAACAAGCTTCATTTTTCGGATATGGCACAGGTACAGCAAGGGGGATTGCGCCAAAAGCTAGATTGGCGATATACAAGGTATCTTGGGAGGAACAAGATCCTTATGAATCTGATGTTGTTGCTGGCATTGATCAAGCACTGGCTGATGGGGTTGATATAATCTCTCTGTCTTTAGGTTTCAGCGGTGCCAGTCTATATGAAGATCCAGTTGCGATTGCTTCCTTTAGTGCAATGCAACAGAATGTATTCGTCTCATGTTCAGCTGGGAATGATGGTGAATTTGGCATTGGAAGTTTACATAATGGAATTCCATGGAGCTTGACAGTAGCAGCAAGCTCCACAGATCGTAGATTCTGTGGAACTTTGTGTTTAGGGAATGGGGTTAACCTTAATGGTTGGACCCTTTTTCCAGCAAGAGCAGTCATTAAAGACTCACCCCTAATTTATAACAAATCCATTTCAGCTTGCTTCCCTGTTGAGTTGCTTGACAAACTTTCTGGTGGAATAGTCATTTGCAATGTGTCTAAATTCAGCGCCTTCTTGGCTCAGATGTCCTCCGTGTCCAAATCCAGAGTAAAGGCTGCAATATTTGTCTCCTCAGATCCTCAAATATTTGAAGAAGCTTCATTTGAGTATCCTGGGGTTGTGATCAGCCCTTCTGATGCAGCACAAGTCATTAAGTATGCATTAACTAGTTATCAACCATCTGCTAGTATCCAGTTCCAAAAGACTTGCTTGCACTCAAAGCGTGCCCCAGGCGTTGCTTCATATAGCTCACGAGGTCCAGCTCCTAGCTTTCCGCAAATCCTGAAGCCAGATTTGATGGCGCCGGGAACACAAGTGCTAGCAGCCTGGAACCCAACTAAACCAGTGGCCAGCATCGGTTTCAACATCCAATTGTCTAGTGATTTCAATCTCGCTTCTGGTACATCCATGGCTTGTCCTCACGTTTCTGGTGTTGCCGCACTTCTTAAAGGTGCACATCCTGAATGGAGTCCAGCAGCTATTCGATCTGCCATGGTAACCACAGCAAACCCCCTTGACAACACTGGAAATCCTATCCAAGATATTGGCTTCAACAATACAATTGCCACCCCTTTATCCATGGGCGCAGGAGAAGTCAGTCCCAATAGTGCACTCAATCCGGGTCTCATATATAACGCAACAACAGAAGATTACATAAACCTTCTGTGCTCAACAAATTATACTTGGAAACAAATCAAAATAATCACAAGATCCAACTACAGTTGCTCAAATGCATCTTCTGATATGAACTATCCATCATTCATTGCTCTGTACAACAATACGACTAAGAATGTCTTGAAGCAAAGATTTCAAAGGACAGTCACAAATGTTGGAAATGGGGCAGCAATCTACAAGGCTCAAGTGACAGCACCAAAGGGCTCAGCGGTGACTGTCTACCCAGAGATATTGGTGTTTGGGAAAAAATATGAGGAGCAGAGCTATGTTCTGACAATACAGTATAATGCTAATCAAAATAAGACAATCACATTTGGTTCAATCGTTTGGGTAGAGGTTGATGGCAAGCATATTGTGCGGAGCCCTATAGCCGTTGCACCAATGATTGAAGTATGTTGTGGTTAAGCATCCTTTGTTGTAGTCTATGTTCATTATATTTAAATATGATTTATGTCATATTTATTGCTTTGGAAAGAAAAATTGCTATAAAATCTCTTTATTCTTAAGTTACAGTTTCACAGCATTCTCTTCGCAGCCCATTTCCACGGCAACTTCAAATTTCACCTTTGATCTTCTTGCAATCTTTTGCGTTTCTTTTCTTTCTCACTTAGATCAACATGGGTGCAACATTTTAATTTCGATATTTCAATCTTTTATTGTGCCTTCTAATATTCCAAAACAAGAAAAAGATACTTCAAGTTCAAAAATTCTAACTATTTTCAACTTTATGGTGCCTTCGCGTCTAGTTGGATCGTGGGCAATTCTTCCCTACAAGGAGCATGAACCACAATTGTGCCGAACTATAAAGCTATTACCAGACTGGAAGGATTGGTGCAACAACAATTGGATTAGAAAGCTATTGCCAGGCTGAAATGGCAAGCATAACAGTCTCCTTCAGTGCTAATATTTCCGAACAAAAAAGCAAAGAAAATTTTAGAGAACGACCTTTTTCCACATCTAAAATTATAATGTCCTAGCTTTTATAGGATTGGTCTTATCATTAAACTTATATCTGGATAACTCTTTCGCATCAAAGAAATGTTATTTGAAAGAGATTTTGAGTGTCCAGAATATTTGCAAACAGAAATGGTCAAGGTAAGATTAAAATAACGAGCAAGTGACCATTTCTGCTGTTGATAACGTTAGTTGTTTCGATTGGTTTGATGGGATATGATCGAGAACAATTTACGATTTATGTCCTTTTTATTGCTGTGGAAAGGAATTAGCCAAAAAGGAATTCCGTTGTCAGTGAGGAATCGATATAAATCTTCATATTCTTCTACCCTGTCTGCACAAAAGTCTCTACGCAAGCCACATCTTTGCGTGGACGCAACTTATATTTACCATATCTTTACTTGTGGACGCAACTTATGTTTACCATTTCTATACTAATTCCTTTTTGTTTCTTTTCTTTCCATCTTACCTCAGCATGTATCGTATCGTGCTTGAAGCTTTATTGACACTATTCTCATAAAATTCCTAGATTGAATTACAAAAGTACTTTATTTTATAAAACTTTAGAACGTTAAATTGTCTTAGTGGACAGTTGACCTCTTTCACCTGTTATGATAGACTCGTGAGCATGGAAGTTTATGGTCTCAAAAAATTATTTGTTACGTATGTATTGTTTTAGGAGTGCAAATGAGCTTGAATAAGTAACTCGTGAGTTTATTCAATCAAAGTTCGAGCTCAAATTCACGTTGATCGAATTCAAAATCAAGTTCGAACGATTCGAACTACTTGATTGAACTCGACTCATCAAGTTTCACATATATATGTTTTTATTAATTTTTTATTTATTAATATAAAATATCTATTTTATTTTTTATTTAAAATTATATAAAATATAAATTTATTTATTTTTTTAAATTTTGATTAGGCTCGATTAAACTCAATTGAGTTTGAATTAAGTTCAATTGGGCTCGATCAGCACCAGTTTGAATAATGCAAAACAAAATTGAGTGCGAATTTAAACTCGACTTTCAAGAGCTCGAGTTTGAATCCAAGTTTTTTTTACTCAAGTTGAGTTCGAGTAATGTCTTACTCGATCTCAATTCGACTCGATTGCACGCATCAGAGAGAGCCAACAGTCCCTCAAATTAATATGGGCTAATCTATTCAAATATATGTTTGTGCCTACTAGCCATTTGACAAACCCTCGATCAAGACAATCAACCAACGTCAAATGTGCGGGCTTTGGGTTTTGTCATTACCACTATTCAAATTGACCCACGAAACCCAACAATTTTGCATATATTGTAGGATTGAGGCATTTCATAAACCCCATAAAAAGCAACCCAACAAAAGAAAGAAGTACTATAATACATTTGAAATATGGCGAGACAGGAAAAAAAACGACAAAATACAGAAGCAACCAAAAAAAAAAGTTATAGTTGTCCAATGTTCGGGTCTTCCTTCAGTAGGATTTAATAGGAGGGCAGATCATGTAGGTTTTAAAGCAATCTCCAGCTGCAAAGTTAGAAACGCCTCAAAACCACAGCAAATTTCTTTAAACTGCAGACCTAAAAGGGCTACAACAACGAAAAAGCATCCAAATATTGAGCATATTATTATTAGGAGGGCAGAGATGCTTGGAATGTATATGCGACCAAGTCAAGTCATACTTATTCATGCAGATAATTGTGAAACAAACAGATACAACTAATGAAAGTTGTTATGTCATATTTATTCCTTAGCAAAGAAAAATTGCTATAAAATCTCCACATTCTTCAGTTACGTTTTCACATCATTCTCTTCGCAACTCATGTCCATGGCAACTGCAAACTTGGCCTGGGTTCTTCTTTCAATCTGTCGTGTTTCTTTTCTTTCTCACTCTAATCAACATAGATGTAATGTAAGTAAGATCTGCAAATGCGTCATTAGATGTTACATACATACATATAAATATAAATATAAATATATATATATATATATATTATTTAGGCAGCTTAATTTATCATGATATATTCCTAAATTAAACGAAAAAATTACTTGGAGTTTTTAAATTAACGTCACATTTTGTTTTAACTTGATTACATTAATAGTGGCACATTACTTTGGCAATAACCATCTCTTTTATCCTCTCTTCCAAAAAAATGAACCTTTTATATATCATTAGGTGTGACAAATTATACATAATACATGAGCTTCGCTTCCCGGCAAACAAGCCTCGTAGCAGGAATGAGTTTGGTGACCCAAGAAACGGATGCGATCCACGGGATCGAGGTTGATGGTGTGCTCGATTGATGCTGCTGTGGCAAAACCTGTTATAAGGATGCTGGGGAATGCATTAAGGCTTGCTTTGATGTCCTTTGGCATTACCATGTCTAAAGATGCTAACATTCTTGGATCCGTTTGGAAGGCGTGTTTTTTGAGTGTTTGAAAATTATTTCTTGTTGCAACGATCGATTTGATGCCCGTAATAATATGAAAAATGAGTAACTCTTCTTCTTACCTTCGACACATCGTTAAGAAGTCCTAGAAATGATTTCGAATATATTGAGATAATAAAATTTGTCACCTGAATTCGGAGATCAGCAGTCTCCCTCCCAACATTATTGATTATTGTGCACTGAAATATTTAAATATTACGCCTACAACACCAGTTTGCCAAACCCAAATATAAAATGTATTTTTTTTTTTTTTTTTGTCGACACTGAGGTGTCCGGGTCAAGACCCGAAGGCGGCCCGACTAATCCCCAGCGGCCCGGGAGGAGAGGCCCCATCCCCCCAAGCACGGTAACCCTGCACGACTCGAACCCCTGGCAAGCGCTCCTAAGGAGGCGTGCGCTGCCAGATGAGCTGCCCAGGAGGGGCCCCAAATATAAAATGTATGCTCAGGTATGACTTCCAGAATTTCCCATTTGAATAGTATCATAATGCAGAGCTTGAAAAAAGGGATAATTTCAGAAGCCTCACCCAAGGTTTCTTATAATACCATTCAGCTCTCCTGAAGTTTTTAAAATCTCACATACCTTCCTTAAATTGATATTTTTTTTGTAACATTTTAACCCCTTTGGAGAAAATACAAGAAAGATAAAACTTTTTGTTCCAATACTACCCTTATATTATCCTACTTATGAAATTTATAACAACAATAAAAGAATAAAATAAGGCTAAATTTTTATAAGGTGTAAATTTCTTGACATAAACTATATATTTTAGTTGTATTGGAACAAAAGCAAAATTTACACTTTGAAAAATTCATACATATGAAGGGATTTTTTTAGTTTTCAATATAACTTAAACTACACCATGAATTAAAACACATTTCCCCAAAAAGTATCTTGACTTCCTTAATTGTAATTGTGCACAAAATTTTTTGAGGTGTTAATTACTCTCTAAAATCCTCCTAAATGGTTAATCTTGATTAGATTTAATTTATTCATACCATTTGCTATTCCACCATAACGTCAATGTAAGAAAATATGGACCATTATTAGCTAGCAATTTGTTTTTGTAATTTACATTTTTCGCCTTTTAAAATTTTATTTTGTTTTGGTTTTTTGATTAAATAGTTATTAAGAGCAAGGGTAATTTTGTGAATTTGTGACCTTTGATAAGAACATTTAGTCTTGTCAAGCTGACAAGGGAGGTAAGTGAAATTTTAAAAAATTGAGCGAACCTGAGTAATATTATGGCAAACCTCAGGGGAGGTTTCTGAAATTATCCCTTGAAAAAATATTCAACTCCCTTGCGCCAAAAAGAGAAAAAACCAATCCCATAACCTTCAAGGAGCAATCAATAGACATGCAGCTTTGAGAAGTTTAACCTAATATCTGGTGATTATTAATCAAAAGAAACTAATAATGTGTCGGTTCCCCTTTTGATTTGGGTTCAATGCTCTATCTTTGTTCTGTCCTTCCTCTATCAAGTTAACTTGATACTGTTTCTTTCTAGGCCTTCCCAAATAAACCTCAGAAAAATATCATACCTACTACAAAGTCTAATCTGGATGTAATTGCGAACACCCCTTTTTCTATCTATCCTAATTGACACAATATTGGGAAAAATAACTTCAGTATTTTCCTTTGCTTGCCGGCCTGGCGTAGCTTGCTTATTAGTATTACTGTGTTATACGAATTCTCTTGCGAGAAAATTGCAGCCTAGTTAACTCTTATAATCTTGGCAGAGCATGTAGACCCCCCGCCCCAAAAAAAAAAAAAAAAACCCGTTTCTGGCTATCATATGGGACATTGAAGGGACGAAGCCGTACAAAAGCTATAGCTGCGCGAAAGATCAAAAGCAATGCATTTGGATTCCTCAATCTTTTATTGTGCCTTCTGATTTTTCTTAGCAAGAAAGGGGTACTTCTACTTCAAATTAAAATTCCAACTACTTTCAACTTTATGGTGCCTTCGCGTCTGGTTGGACCTCGGGCAATTCTTCCCTAGTAATGAGCATGAACCACAACGACACTGAACCAGAAAGCCATTACCAGACTGGAATGATTGGTGCAACAACAATTGGACTCCTTACAATATGCTTACCATTGACCTCAACCCAAATAACTGAACCAAATGTCACGGTCTTATTTTGGTTAGCCTTGTACTTTATTTTGAGAGAATAGCTTTGCTTGTCGTATTTTTGGCCAAACACCAATGTGTCTGGGTAGACGGTAACCCCTGAACCCTTTGGTGCTGTTACTTGAACCTTGTATGTTGCTGCCCCATCTCCAACATTTGTGACTATCCTTTTGAACTTTTTAGCCAACGCATTCTTAGTCTTGTTAGGATACAAGGCAATGAATGATGGATAATTCAAATCAGAAGACGTTTTTGAGCAGTTGTAGCTGGATCTTGTGATTGTTTGGATTTGTTTCTGGGTGTAATTCATGGAGCAGAGAATAGATACGTAATCTTGTGGCGTAGCATCATATATAAGGCCTGGATCAAGTGCACTGTTGGGATTGACTTGGCCGGCACCCATGGATACAGGGGTAGCAGTTGCATAACTGAAGCCCGCATCTCGAATAGGAGTTCCAGTATTGTCAAGGGGGTTTGCCGTGGTTACCATGGCAGACCGAATAGCTGCTGGAGTCCATTCGGGGTGTGCACCTTTAAGAAGTGCAGCAATACCAGCTGCGTGAGGACAAGCCATAGATGTACCAGAAGCAAGATTAAAGTCATTGGACAACCCAATGTTTGGGCCAATTATCGAAACAGCATCATTTGGTCTCCAGGCTGCCAAAACTAATGTACCTGGTGCCATTATATCCGGTTTCAAAATTTCGGGATAGCTTGGTGAAGGACCTCTTGAGGTATATTCTGCAACAATAGGTGCTGGCTTTGTCCCCAGGAGGGTCCGTTGGAACTCCATAGAAGCGGTTGGATTAACGCCATTTACTGCATAATTAATTACTTCAGCGCCCTCACCAGGGGAAATGACGACACCAGGATATGGAAAAAGGCTATCATCATAAGTATAATCACTGGAGATGAAGATGGCAGCATCAAGAGTTGATCGGGAGACATAATACAGCTGATTATTGAACGACTCGCTGCTATCACATATGACTGTTCCAGAAGAAACTTCAGATAGCAACTTGGTGGAGTTGCAAGCAGATATTGTTTTGTTGTAGATAAGAGGTGATTCTCGGACAACGGCTCTTGCAGGGAACACGGACCATCCAGTGATGGTTAATCCATTCCCTAGAGTTAAACTTCCAGCAAACCAACGGTCCATGGAGCCAGCAGCCACTGTTAAGACCCATGGAATGCCATTATGTAATTCTCCAAGATCTGTACCAGCATTTCCTGCTGAGCTTGAAACAGTAACACCCTTTTCCATTGCACCAAAAGAGGCTATTGCAATTGGATCTTCATACAAAGGAACCAAGTCAAATCCCATTGAGATTGATATGACATCAACACCATCAGCAATGGCTTGGTCCATACCAGCAAGTACATCAGAAGCATATCGCCCTTCCTCGAAAATGACCTTATACATTGCCAACCGAGCACGAGGTGCTACCCCTCTTGCTGTCCCCAACGCATAGCCAAAAAATGAAGCACCTTCAACATAATTGCCACCGACTGTGGATGAGGTGTGCGTGCCATGGCCTTCGGTGTCCCTTGCGGAGTACATTTTCTTGGTGTTGTTCGGGTTAGCAGCCAACACTCCCTTGTTGAAGTATTTAGCTCCAATTAATTTTTTGTTGCACAGTGAGGAATTGAAATCATATCCCCCGTCACAAGCTCCTTTCCACCTTGAGGGAATTTCTGTCATCCCATCATCTCTGTAGCTCAGACTTTCTGGCCAAACGCCAGTGTCGATGACACCGACTATGACATCTTTGCCATATTCAGAAGCTGGCCATATGCCTGTCACCGGATTGAGAGAAAGGAACTCAGTAGAGTGTGTGGTATCTAGTGTAGCAACTTTGTCACTGTAAGCTGACACGAAGCCCAGTGATTTCTTAACAGCTTCCAGTTCAGATTTGGATAATGATGCACTAAAACCATGGAGCACATTCTCATACGAGTAAAGAAGCATAGAAGGATTCTGATGGAAATTTGGGCTTGTAGATTTTAGTGAATCGAGAATGCTTGAATACCAATGTTGGTGGCTAGCAAAAACCTTGGGCATGAATGACTTATCCATATGAACAATGTACGTGGACCTCTGTGCTGAGACCAAATTTACAACAAAGGCTGCGAATAGGAAGAGAAAAATCATCTCTTGAACAATGCCCATTTTCTTTTGCACGAAATGTGTGGTTCTGACAGTTTCTTCAATCAGCAAGTATATATAGAGTACAACTGTAACACTTGTTTAGCAGTATATCTTGCTTGTAATAGCTAGAAAAATTAACCCAACATATAAGAATAAAACAATGCGATCGGAGGTTCTCAAATAAGCATTAAAGTTTGGGACCGCTTTAACCTTTGTTATTTTGCCCTTGGGGCCGGACCAATTATTCAAATTGCGAAGACTGTTAACTTTATTGATGGAACTTTGTGATCAATGGCTCGATTTCTTGACCTTTGACATTTGCGTATAGGATCAATGCGAGAATTATATAACAGAAAGTAACAACAAATGGACACATTGATAAGTTACGTGCAAACAGCCTTGTCTGTTGTATTGTCTTCATAATCCAATAATGCAGCTTCAGTGTTACAAAAATTTCTTCCTTTAACTTGTTATGTTCGTTATAGCGACCTGCTAAATGTAACTGTGTTAGCAGTGGACATGCAGTACTGTTTAGATTTTTTGCAAATTGCTTTATATCCTGCTATCCTCCCAGTTCCCTCATTCTTGAATTGTACTACGTTAAGGCGGAAATCGCAGCAGAAGAGAAATTACTCGAATCTGTTGCAACTAATGGAGAATTAAACTCTGCAGCTACTAAAGAACTGAAAAATCACTTGTACAGGTTGCTTCTGCAACTCAATTCCTGTGAGCTCCCCATGTTTTCTCCTTCGAACATTAGAGGCATCTTGGTGTGACTTCACATCTAGCTATGTTTTTCTCTGGTTTGGCGGGTTTCTGAAGTCACCATCAAGCATGTTACTCTTGCAATTGCCAAACAACGAAAGAGTCCTGACTCCAGTGTTTACTTTCTGTCCTGTGACATCCTTAACACAGACGTTGCATTCTTCGAGCCGGATAATTCCAAGTCAAGACTTATCCATGAGAACACAGGAGGGCCTGAATGTTTAGTGCTTGGAATGCATGAAAAAATTATTACAGAGTATAGCATAGAAGCTGAGATCAAGACCCGCTGTAAGACGCCGTCCGTGAAACTTGTGTTGGATGAAATTTCATGGCTTTGAATGAACAATATCTGCAGTTGATCGTTGGATAAGGGTTGCAAAATCTACCAAGGTGTCCTGGAAATTTTTATGAACTGGCATAATTGATTATGAAATTAACGGGTCTCCAATGATCATCAAATCAAAAGACAGACATATGCAACGATCAATTTCAACTTGGTCCTAGCGAATGTTGAAAAGAGGATAATCTATACATGTGACACTCGTTGTACAACGTACAACGAGAGAAATTTTTGAACATGGGAACAACCATAAATGAAGACTAAAGACTAATACCATAAATGAAGACTAAAGACTAAGGAGGTTGCGTTTTAGACTCACTAATCCGGCTTAGTCAAAGACAAAGGGAATCAACTTATCCTCTAAATCAATTACAACCCAATAAATGAAAAGGGATTTACTAAAACCAGCATCACTCTGCATTGACAGCTGGGGAAATCGCCTTCTATTCTTAGCTGCTATAAATTTATTGATTTCAGATGGGGTATTGCAGCAATTAAATAAACAATGCTGCAGTTTTGTATTTGGGTTAAGTTCGGTTCATATATAATGATGTACATTTAAATTCATTCCAGCAACTGAGACTATTATAATATGGAGATCATAGGCAATCTTTTAATTTGCTTACAGCTTCAGAATAAATTCATATCATGATAATATTAATGTGACAATAACCGGAGTGACATTCAACCATCCAGGACCTATACATCGATTACGACTTGGAACCTAACAGTTAATAAATACAGACTGCCTTGAGACGTTAATGATTGCAGCCTGTAACTTCTTTTGTACTCATTTTTTTGGTCTTTAGGTGTAGCAATTGATTCCTTCCAACAAAAAAAAGGGTGTAGCAATTTATGGGAAAGCATTGTCTAAAGCTTACAAATTCTTTCTTTCCCCCTCCCCCTTTTTTTTTTATTTAACACTCCGCATGTATAAGTGATGAGTCCTACTCGAATGGCTGTCACCTAAGTTGATATGACAATTGAAAAGCCCTGCAAACTCCTTCGGTTCCCACCACCCAAACAAAAAAGGGGTAATTTCACAAACCTCCCATGAGGTTTGCCTTAATATCACTTAGTACCCTCATGGTTTCCAAAATATCTCTTACCTCCCTTTGATTGACATGTCTTGTAACATTGTCACCTGTTGTGCATTAAAAAATTCATAGATAAGAAGAGATAATCAATTATTTCCATTTGTACCATTTGTTATCCTTTATATAAATATTAAAATAAACCTAATAAGCAAAAGACAAATTGAAAGAGATGTAAGTGCAATAAAAAGAAGTTGCAGAAAATAAGTAATATTACAACTTTGCAATGACAAATCATCTAACTCTAGGATTATAAAGACAACAAGACAACAAAATAAAAAACACGAGTTCAACGGCGAAAGAAGCAACTTAAAGAGGAAATTAGTAGAAGATATTATTACAAATCATAACAAGTTCTACTATTAAAAGACACTTTATAATTCACCAACATCATTTAATATAAAAAATCGATATTAGTAATTACAATAAGAAGACGACAATTAGGATTTTGAAAGCGAATGAAATCCAAATAAGTTATATTTGCTTCTAATGTCCATTTGATGTATTAGGTAATAGTAATGATAGAAGTTCCCTACCTTTTATTACTATAGGATAAAAAAAGTCACAATTATAAACGATAATTTTGTTAATTATTGTCCTGATATTTTTACTTTCCAAATTCTTTTTTTGGGCAATTTTTAGTCAATCAATTAAGGATTTCCAGAAAGGTAATATTGTCCATTTATTACCCATGATAGAGAAATCTTGTCTTGTTAATTTGACAGGAGAGGTAAAAGAGATTTTTGAAACTACAAGGTGCTAACCGATACTAAGACAAATTTGAGAAGAGGTTTGTGAAATTATCCCAACAAAAAAGGGCAATGAATAATAAAAAGAAATCATAGAATTAGCTGTATTGAGAAACGACTTTAAACCAATTAAGAATAATCAATAGAAAATTGGTGTTGTATTCTTATTGGTTGGATGAAAAGAGGAGGTCATGCATATTACCAACAACATTTGAAAAGTGAAATTTGAATTTATCCCTTTCACTGATAAACCCTTGAATCTCAATTTTTTTTTTCTGTAATGTAGATAAGAAGAATGTCAAGTGGCAAAACTCATGCTCTGCACTCTAGTAAGACCTTTTTTTTTTTTTTTAAGTGTAAGGATTTGAATCAAAGTTTTTCTACATACAATCCCTCCCATTTTACCATCCGATCTAACATTCCCTTGCACTCTAGTAAGAGTTAATTTCTAATAAACAACTTGTTTTCAATAATGTGAATTTACTTAATTGTATTGAAATCTCATATGATTTTTATCATGTAATACTAAAACAGCAAGACTCCAGTATTGTCAATGCCAAACTATAATTTGCACCAACGGAAGAGGCCAAAGGTATCAAAGTTCAATAAAAGAAGGACTAATATGAGTCAGATAAAAAATTAAGGGACTAAATGTGAAATGCGTAAAAGCTGAAAAACTTGCTGCAAGTGACGAACTGATAAAGAAATGCTACTGGGAAGAGTTCAACAAAACTGTGTCGTTCGACAATTGAATCTTTTCAAAAGCCACCGCGATTCTTTTTCTACTCCTTTTTATCTGTCACCTTCTGGAAATTAGAGGTGTGAATTGTACCAAGGGAAACTACAGCTGGTGGGGCTATTAGAAATTGCGCCATCTTTTGACCGAAATGCCTTCATTTCTGTTTGATTTATTTTGGATCCTGTCTTTCTGTCCCTTGGACTTTTTTTTAATCTAGTTTTTATGTGAATATCTTCTAGTGGATGACAATCTTGATTTTTTTTCTTCGTTTTGGCCCCATTCCTTTTGTTTGGCGCTGGGCGCCTCTGGAATCTCAAAAGCTTATAAACCAACAACCTAATTTTTGTCGTCGTACAGGGTTCAAAATATACCAAAATTTAGTATAGAATTCCAGGCTATGGTACAGATACCTAAATTAACTTGAAAAATTTAGCAGCAGCAAAACCAAGAGAGGGTTGCTTTGATACCATCATAGGGAGGTTGGTGGAGTGAAATACCTGCGAAACGTTAAACGAATATGCTTTGTTTGAAGTTCAGGGAGTGAAAAGGCACGGACATTGTGGCTGCTTGAAAATTCCAGCTAAAAAAAGGAAGGCATTCTGGTACCTCCATTATTCTGGCTCCAACTCCAACACAAAAAAAAGGAAAGAAAAAAAAGAAACAAGTACTTCTAATTTCACAAATAATTTCTGATCACTTCCATCTGTTGGCGTCTTTGTTTGACATTGCCTATCTACCCTGCAGAGGATAGACCGCAGCAGATAATGCTTATTTACTACGAATCATCAGATGAAATTTTTGGTGTCACAACAATTGGACTCCTCACGCTATGCTTACCATTATCCTCAACCCAAATAACTGCACCATATGTAACTTGGTTATTTTCGTCAATCTTAGTATGTATGGTGAGGGAATAGATTCGCTTTTCATACTTTTTTCTGAATACCAATGTCTCCGGGAAGACGGTGACCACTGAACCCTCTGGTGGTGTCACTTTTGCCTTATATGTTGCTGCCCCATCTCCAACATTTGTGACAATCCTTTTAAAGTTTTGAGTTGATGCATTAGTCCCGGATGTATACAAGGAAACAAAGGAAGGATAGTTTAGATCAGATGATGCCTTAGAACAATTGTAACTGGATCTTGTTATGGTGCGAATTTGCTTCCGAGTGTAATTAATTGAGCAGAGCAATTCCATGTAGTCTTGTGCTGTAGCGTCGTATATAAGGCCAGGATCCAGTGCACTGTTCGGATTGACTTGTCCTGCTCCCATGGATAGAGGTGAAGCAATTGGGTTATTGAAGCCATTAATCTCTCGGATTGGATTTCCAGTATTGTCCAAGGGGTTTGCTGTGGTTACCATTGAAGAGCGAATAGCTGCTGGACTCCAATCTGGGTGTGCGCCTTTAAGAAGCGCTGCAATACCAGCACCGTGAGGACAAGCCATGGAAGTACCGGAAATAAGATTGAAGTCATCTGAGTTGGACAAGCCAATGTTGGAGCCAATGTTGGATACTCTGTCATCTGGTATCCAGGCTGCTAAAACTAATGTCCCTGGTGCCATTAGATCTGGTTTCAGGATTCCTGGATAGGTTGGTGAAGGACCAAGTCGGGTGTATTCTGCAACCATTGGTGCTGGCTTTGTCCCCACGAATGTCTGTTGGAACTTGATAGTGACTGTGGGATTTGCATCCTTCGTAGCATAGTCAATCACTTTCGCAGCCTCATCAGGCCTAATGATAGCTCCAGGATATTGGAAAGAATTTTCATCGTAAGTAAAATCACTCGAGATGAAGATTGCAGCATCTGCATTTGATTCAGAGATGAAAAGAATTTGACTACTGAAAGAGGAGCTGTTATCGCAAATGATGGTTCCACCATGAAATTCAGATAGCAACTCAGTGGAATTGCAACCAGCTATTGTCTCGTTGTAGACAAGAGTTGAGTCTTTCACGACGGCCTTTGCGGGAAACAAGGACCATCCCCTCAAGTTTAATCCATTGCCTAGAGTTATACTTCCACCAAAACTACGATCCATCGAACCTGCGGCCACCGTCAGGACCCACGGAATTCCATTGTGTAATCTTCGGGGAGTATCCCCAGAATTCCCTGCTGAGGTCGAGACAAATACACCCTTTTCCATTGCAGCAAAGGAGGCTATTGCAATTGGGTCTTCATAAAAAGGAATGGAGTTGAATCCAAAGGAAATGGATATGACATCAACACCATCAGCAACAGCTTGGTCCAAACCAGCAAGTACATCGGAGGCATAGCGCCCTTCCCGAAAACTGACCTTGTATATTGCCAACCTAGCACGCGGCGCCACGCCTCTTGCTCTTCCCCTTGCATAGCCAAAGAACGAAACATCTTCAACATAATTCCCAGCAACAATAGATGAGGTATGTGTACCATGGCCGTCAGTGTCCCTTGCAGAATACTTCTTGTCCCTGTCATCTGGGTTCGCCGCCAAGAGCCCCTTGTTGAAATATCTGGCTCCGATGAGTTTTTTGTTGCACAATGAGGAATTGAAATCATACCCTCCGTCACACGATCCTTTCCACCTTGACGGAATATCTGTCATTCCATCATCTTTGTAACTTAGGCTTTCTGGCCAAACGCCGGTGTCAAGAACACCAACTATGACATCTTTGCCATAGTTAGCAGCTGGCCATAGTCCTGTCACAGGATTGAGACCAAGGAACTCAGTAGAACGTGTCGTGTCGAGCGTGGCAACTCTGTCGCTACAAGCTGAAACAAAGCCTGGCAATTTATTAACAGCTTCAAGTTCAGCTCTGGATAGCACTGCACTGAAACCGTGAAAAACATTGTCGTAGGTGTAAAGAAGCTCAAGGGGTTTCTGTGGATCTGAATTTGGGCTTGTAGATTTCAAGGAATTGAGGGTACTTGAGTACCAATGCTGGTGGCTAGCAAATGCCTTGGGCATAAATGACTTGTCCATATGGACAATGTGTGTAGACCTCTCTGCAGAGGCTAAATTTAGAAGAGAGGTAGCAAACATGAAGAGAAATGAAATCAGCTTCAACATTTTCCTTGGAACTGTTTTCCTGTCAGGTCTTCAATTCGCATATCCTTATATGTATATATATACCTCGCGGAAGATTGTAACGCTCGGGAGTAACTTATTAGTATTCATTTCAGTGACTGTAAGCTGTAAAATGATTGAGCCTCTGTTCATGGTCCAGGCTCAATTTCTTGACCTTAATGTTTTACACCTAAATATTGGATCAAAATTCAAGACCATATCTTATGAAATATCAAGTGTTGGCCCCTTGAAAAAGTGACAGAACTTCGCAAGGAAAGGACGGCAGCCTTGTTTCATGTTACTTTGAACTCAACCTATTACCTAGATTTCTGATATCAATAGTGTTAAAGCACTCATTAGATCTTCTAACTAGTAAACTATTTTTGAGAACGCCTGCAAATTGCAAGCTTTGCAATCTGCAGTCTCCCTCGTACCAGAAGAGAAATTATTGCAAAACTAATGAAAAAATGAAGCTCAGTCAATTCATCAGCTATCGAAGACTTGAAACTGATTGGCACACGTTGCAGAATTGGTAACTGTGGATTTGTTAAGCTTTCAAATCTTTGAATGACGAACGTTGTCTAAGTCTAACAAAGCTAATCCAGATATTTGACTTGGATCGCCATAGCAAAACTGCATTTGAGTGTCTCATTCTTTTAGATAAGATCTTACGAATTTATGACAAGATCAGAGAAGTGTATATGAAGTAGGTCTTATCAATTAAAAACAGGTATGACGTGTTGAGACAATGTGAGGCTGTGACAGATGAGAAAAATATTGGCGTTACCTTTCTTGCCACGACGTCCGGGTGTGTGCGCACAAGCGCGCGCGTGTTTTTTTTTTTTTTTTTGGTTCCATCTTACCATGTGATGTGATGCAACATGGCTAAAATTGTTGTATTCGGCTCTAACCATTGGCTGACTGGCCTGAGACTGCATCATTTGTTTTTTTTTTTTTTTTTTAAATAAAATGTAACAATAGTTTAGTGGTTTTTCACTTAACACGTGATGACACCACACCTTTTCATGAATCCTGTCTTGTAAAATTTTTAACTCCGAGGCTCACGAGACAATTGTTCTTATTCCAAAGCGTTAAGATTTATGCTTAAACTGTAAAGATCGAAGGATAATAATTAATTAATATCAGTGGAAGTTGCCAAGCCCGCGACTATCCGTGGCTATTGCTCCTCTTCATTGCGACTTGTGAAGGACCCAAATTTCTGATCAATTATATTTTAAAAATGCAAGTATCTGCCGCCACCAAAAAAAAAAAAAAGGAAAAAAAAATTTAAGTGTCGGTTGTATTGAGTTTCTTTGGTGAAATATGTCGAGAGCGTCGGTCATGTTGATTAGAGGTGCCAAATTGGATGGTTCAAATGGGTTTGGACGGGTCATGATTAGGTGTCGTTAGATCAATTCATTTATACTCATTTAAATAAATGGATATACATATACTTAATTCCTCATTTATGATTCACTTGAAACTCTGCTTATTTTTTTCTATGTTTTTTGCATGTTGTTTGATAAGAAATAACCATATTTTATTGTTATTATTTAGTAAGAAATTTACATTTATATGCTTAACACTGATTAAAAGTTGAGTTTAAATGTATAATTATTTTTAAATGGATAAGTCGAATCAATCAACTACCCTACCAATTAATTGAGTACCCATTTAGACCCATTGAAAATTAATAAACATGTTTGGACGAGTTTAGGCGAATTAACATAGTTGAGTTGGGTTATGATTGACACCTCTAGTGTTCATTTTCTTTGGTCAAATATGATATGATTCTTGAAATCCAATTCAAAACCAATGCAACAAGTCTTTCAGAATAAGTGTTCCGAAATTTTTGACTTTTGTATAGATAAGAATTTTTTTTTTTTGGTTTTTAACAAACTTCTTGTGAAACGAAATAATAGAAATGGAGGTTGTTATGGTTTTCCTCAAAACTTGAGGTGGCATAATTATGCAAGTTATACCATAGTGAGACAGCAAATGTGGAAGTTCCCATAGTGGGGCCATATGGTTTGTTTATACAATTATACTAATTTAATTTGATGGAGAAACAGAGACACAAGAGCAAGTCATCCGTTGAAAAATGGGGTAAACTTGCCTAATTAACAAGAAAGAGGGCACAATTTAAAGTTAATTATTTTGAAGTACATTTATACAAAGGAAAATGTTGAAATATATCCTCAAACATGTCCAAATTTGTCTTGCTGCCCAAAAGAACTCTAAAAAACTACAAACCTCTCCCTCGGGGAATCTTTCTTTTGGAAACTCAAAAATTATTAGGATTACGAGTGTATCAGTGAATCGAATGGTAGAAATTCCATCACTGGTATCCGTGGGAAATAAGATCCATGGAGCCAAAGTCCCGAATACATAGATGTGGAGGTTTCTCAAGGTTTTTGAGTTTTGCCATGTGCAAATAACCAGTCAGTTACCAGGTTCAAACCGTTTATTGGAGAAGTTTCATGCATCATCACTTCCGCATGAACTTGAAGTAACATTTGTATTTGTTCCAAAAATCGTTGTTCATACATTTATGAACTTGAAGAATGAAATTGACCTGCTTTGTGCTAATGAAGCATTTGCTTACAAGGCAAAATCTCCAGTGAAAAGCACAGGTAGAGAGCAGCTTATAGCTGGTGCTCATCAGTTGCATTTTGAGAATGCTGAACTAGCAAGAATTTGATATTTTAATATACTCTTCAGCCATAGATTATTGCAAGTCAAGGAGGTTGATTTTATGAAATAAGAACAAGATTCATGAACGTTCCACTCTTGGAGAGATTACAATGGGACTCGTGACAACGTGATTGCCATCATCTTCTATCCATGTTACTGAACCAGATGATACAATTTGATTCTCATTGCCATTATAACTAATGGTCAAAGAGTAACTCTGCTTCTCATACTTCTTTCCAAATTTAATTGTTTTCGGCGAAATTGTGACTGCAGAACCTTTTGGTGCCGTCACCTTTGCTGTGTATGTTGCCGCACCATTCCCAACGTTCGTGAGAGTCCTACGAAATTTCTTAACCAACTTGCTTTTTGTTTGATCCGAAGTCTCATACAGAGCAACAAATGATGGGTAGTTCAGATCGGATGAAGGGTTTGAGCAATTATAACTAGTTGATCTTGTTATTGCTAGAGTCTGCATCCGAGTGAAATTCATTGAGCAGATGAAGTTGATGTAGTCTTGTGGAGTAGCATCGTATATAAGACCTGGATCCAGTGCACGATTTGGATCGACATGTCCTGCTCCAATTGCTAATGGTGTAGCGACTTCATTATCTCGGCCTGTGTCTTTGATGGGGCTTCGAGTATTATCCAGCGTAGTAGCTGTGGTCATCATTGCAGACCGAACAGCAGCTGGACTCCATTCAGGATGTGCACCTTTCAGGAGTGCAGCGATTCCAGAAGCGTGAGGGCAAGACATTGATGTCCCTGAAATGGCAGTGAAATCGGTGGACAAGAGTATGCTGGAACCAATACTAGCTTCAAAACTATCAGGATAATATGCTGCTAAGATTAGGACTCCTGGTGCCATGATATCTGGTTTCAAGATACCAGGAAAGCCTTGCGAAGGACCCCTCGAGGAGGAAGCAGAAACAACTGGTGCTGGCTTTGTACCCACGAAAGTCTGCTGGAACTTGATAGTTGCGGTAGGAGAACTGCCCTTTGAAGCGTACCTGATTACCTTTGCTGCATCCTGGCGGCTAATTACAACACCAGGATGAGGAAAAAAATTGGACCTAAATATCGCAGGCTCCTCAGAAACAAAAATACCTGCTCGGGCATTAGCCTCATAAACATGGCGAATTTGTTCTCTGAATGGCACAGTTTCATCACAGATAACAACACTTCTACCTATGTCAGTTACAGTTAATAGTGACTCAGTTGAATCACAAGCAGATATGGTTTGATTGTATATGATAGGCAGGTCTTTAACCAGGGCTCTTGCGGGGAACATGGACCATCCAATGATGGTTAATCCATTTCCTAGAACCAAACTCCCGGAAAATTTGCGGTCCACAGAACCTGCAGCAACTGTCAAAGCCCAGGGAATATCATTGTGGACAGTACCAAGATCTGGACCTTTATTTCCAGCCGAAGTGGAGACGAATATTCCCTTCTCCATGGCACCAAAAGAAGCTATTGAAATAGGTTCTTCATAGGGAGGAGTAAAATCAAAACCCAAGGAAATTGAGATCACATCAACACCATCAGCTACAGCCTGATCGATGCCTGCTAGAACATCAGCTTCAAAAGATCCTTCATCCCAGAGAACTTTATAAGCTGCCAGCCTGGCACGAGGCGCAATACCTCTTGCTGTTCCTGAACCATAGCCAAAGAATGATACTCCTTCAACATAATTTCCAGCAGCGGTGCCTGCAACATGTGTTCCATGGCCTGAAGTAGCTCTAGCTGAATTCATACTGAGATTCAAGTTGGGATTTGCTGCTAAAACAGCCTTGTTGAAATACTTGGCTCCAATCAGTTTCAAGTTGCACAATGAAGAATTGAATTCTTGACCTTCCTGACATGATCCTTTCCACCTTGGAGGAATTGGTGTCATCCCATCATCTTTGAAGCTCGGATTTTCAGGCCATATGCCATCATCAACAACACCGATGATCACATCTTTGCCATAATCAGAAGCAGGCCAGAGTCCTGTTGCTGTATTGAGCGAGAGGAAATCAGGAGTGTGAGTGGTGTCAATTGTAGGTGATCTATCAGGATGAGCTGAAACAAAGCCAGGCGACTTCTTTAGAGCTTGTAAATGGTCTTTAGACATCAAGGCACTGAAACCGTGAAATGCAGCATCATAAGTGTAGAGAATTTTTGGTGCTAAACCATGATCGGATGTCTGCCCAACATTTCCAATGGAATCAATCATGGAGGTGTACCAGTAAATGTGACTGGCAAAAACCTTAGGCATTAAGGACTTGTCAATGTGGACGATGTGAATGGATCTTTCTGCTAAGGCACCAAGAATATGACTAGAAGAAAGAAACCAAACAAGCAACAGAAAGGATACTGTTTCAGTCAACCCCATGGTTAACTATTACTCTAACCTAAAACACCACAAAACTGTATATATTTCTTGCTATATATTCACGGAGAAGAAGCTAGAATAGGTGGAGATTTGTAAAAAAAAAAAATACGGGCTGAGAAGTTCTACAAGGATATGGCCTACAATGGACTAGTTCCACACTCCATAGCAATAAAATTCAAGGTAGTGATGACATAGAAGCTTAGGCAGATCATGATTGATAGTTCCATCGATTATTTTCACTCTAGAAAAAAAGTTTTATAGTCTCTTGACCGAGGCAAACGCCTTGTTCATCTTTGCTTAATGTGATATCAATTATTGCAATCATTGCCAACTTGCAAGGATCCTTTTCTTTCTTTTTTTTTTTAATAAACTGGAAATCAGAAAAACATTAGGAATCCCAAAAAATTAAGAAGCATATGTTTATGTTAAGTAATGAAAAGAGGTATATATAACAGATTTGATGGACTTCTTGTGCCTCTGGACTATAATAAGCTCCAATTATTCTAATTGTTAACTTTTTTTCCAATTTTTTGGATGACTAACATTGTTCAATCCAACAAGCAAAGCTATTGATCTAGAGGATGATAATGAAAACAGCAATCCTTGATTGATTATGCTAGGAAATGTCTTGCGAATTTATGGCAATAGCAGAAAGCCATAGAAGCGCATGAGCCATAAAGTAGGTCGGATTTAATTAGAAACCGTGTTGGGACAATGTGGACAAGATAAGATAAAGACTAAACTTCAAAGCGGATAGCTCCTGCAGCCTATCACAAGCCTGATTCTTTGCCTTAAAGATTTAGTACACAGTAGATCATTAAACTTTCTAACAGTGTGAAAGACTGATACATCACAATTGGTAATCAAAGGTTCCAAAGAGGATAATCCAAGGCAAAACGTCCCATTTGCTTCATCTTTCTTTCTTCTTCCTCCCAAACATCATGGGAAAAGGCTACAACTTTCTCAAAAATTCCTCTTGAGTCATGCCAAAAGTGTATAATTCAGCTCAAAATTTTCCATGATATAACATAAACTAGTACCTTCTTCTTCTCTTATTATTTTTATTTTTTAAATTTTTGTTACTCCACAAACGAGCTTTATTGGGGTTTTTTTAAAAAAAAAAATTTGCACGTGTTGGGTATACAATAATTGTATAGTTTGAAAATTTTCACTCTACCATATAAGAATCGAATGAGGTTAAAGTTTATAACTTGTGTAGGTACAATTGCAAAGTATAATTGACGTTTAGAATCGCCAAATGAGGTTAGATGAATTTGAATCTTCTATATCAAGAATGGTAAGTTGTACATATTAGTGTCTCACAACCATTGGCTGACACTACAAAATTGATAACATCACCAACAAAATCCAACAGTTTTCTTTGTAGGATAGAGTTTATGAGGTTTTTTTTTGAAAAAAAATTACAAATCGACTAATCAAAGAGATTTTTTTAGTTTTAAGAAAACAGTAAGGAGACTCACGTAGGTATGAATTGGACTGACAAAAAACCCTAAAGGTCGTTGGGATCTGGAAGGAGCATTAAAGCAAGTATGAGAAGATTTCCAAGGTCAAGAATAGTACGGACTGACCAGTTGGCCCGATAAGAAGAAGCAAGCCCATTAAGAGCAGGTCCAATCTGTAAAGCGACGTTTCAAGGGCCTGACGGACTGCCGACTGCCCATGTGCGTTCCGATTACGTGTTAACCCTCTTCATGTTGAGGGACCAAATTTTCTGGACGACAAAAAAGTTGTTGTACGGTTGGACACTTGTACTACCACTCTTCCCATGAAATGTATATATTAACATTATAGTTTTTCTTTCTTTTTTTTTTTTTTTCTAAAGAGAGAACAATTGTTGAAATTTAATTTCACTCCAAGAAGATATTTAAAAGGATTGCTATGAAAGGTCCAAATTTACTTTAGATTGTGAGATCTTTTCTAACAGATTTTACATGCAAGCAATTTTTTTTTGTTTTTGAAATTAATTTTCCTCCAAAACTTTAATGTGGCACTATTGTTGATGGAGATGAAAACTTTATGGGGATTGTTCATGACATACATAGCAAAAACTCTGTGGTAACCAATTTCTCAGGAAAAAAAATCAGCAGAGTTTGTCCCTAAAAAGAGAACACTGAACAGGCAACAACCTCTGGGAATCTTTCTTCTGGGAAACTCATTTATTTAAGCAGTCAAAAAATCATTGGAGATATAGCAGTGATGCATGTGAATGGTAGGACCGACATCATTCATTCCTCCCAAGCAAATTCTCAACATAAGTTTGGGAGCAGTCAATTGCCCTTTTGACTAATGAACAATTAAGGAACTGGTGTCCCTGATATCGTAAATCAAAGATGCATTTGAACAAATTCCATTCACAACTGACATTTATGGGCCGAACAAGCCTCTTTTTTTTAGTATCCATCCTCCTATGTCTAAAACATAGGTAATCCCTTGTCGGTGACATTTAGGCTTTTCTTTTGGACCAAATCCAACCATCATCCAGTCTCTGCAGCTAATGACAATGAAAGGGACTTGACACCACCTGTCAGCACATGATTCAGGGTTTGTTTGCAGGAATTTGATTCTTCATGCTGTAAAGAATTTCAGTACCGTCCAGTCCACAGAGTTTTATTTTCATTACTAGGGTGAGCCGACAAAAGGTTCGATGACAACAAAATGTTAGTAAAACTGAATTCAAACTGATGATCAAGCCACCGACAACAAAGAAAAAATGCCGCAGCACAACAACATTCAGATAGATGTACACTTGGAACTCAAGTTCTTGCTATAATTTCACGTCAGCTGCTTCTTCAAGAAACAGACAATCATACGGCATAACAAAATGACCAAGCCATTCCCTCTTTCAATATAAAGAAAGTCATTTATGAGTGGGAAGAGACAAAATTGAACGCCCAACTGAATCATCAAAATGTGTAGCATGATATGGCTCTCATGCTTAACCTACAAGGCTTATCATTGTATGTAACCAAGACTGCACAGGTGAAGGAATGGTGTACAAATATATATACAAAGGACAATCTAGAGATGAAAGTTTAATGGAAACTACAACCTGATTAACTAAATCAACCTCGCAACGGCTACTGCTCTTCATCCGTTTCTTGCTTCCTCAATAGCATCCTGTTCGTTTGGACGCTACTTTCATATCCGCTACTGTCCCCTGATTCAATCATGCGTTTTTCCATCATCCTCTCTTTCAGGCTGTCACGATTTGTACGTGCATGTTCTTTTCCAGCCCTACTACGTTCCTGAAATAGCTCAAAGAAAAGTTAAAAAATCAGATAACTGATTGGTAACAGGACATGGATCGTAGAACAAAGAGGGAACATCGCAATTTCAAACAGGAAAATTTACATGAACTAGTTACCCGGCCAAAATATAAAATGGTGCAGTGTAAATTTAACTAGTATAACTACCACCAACTACTGTGATAAATTTCAAAATGGTTTGGTCGCCAGAACAATATCTGATGGCCACATATCCAATGCTAGTAAGATATTCCAACATACGTATTATTCACGTGTCCATGTAATAATGAAGTGTAAAGTTTACAATCCACCCGCTCATAGCATGGCATGACATATAAGCACATAAAAGGCTAAATGTGTAATCTCTGTCATATAGATTGTAGTAGTCAAATATGTTGCAATTGAAACCACAATCCTACTGCAAAGGAAGAGACAAATGCATACAGAAGTAATATCAGAACAGGTTGCACAGGTAATTTTGCATGCTATGCTTCCCCCCGCATCATGATCCATTTTTACCTTGGACATTTAAATAAAATTTTAGGTAGATAAATGTAAACTTACATCTCGAAAGGGGAAATCATCAGCCTCTAACATGTGTATCACATGCCCCATCTTGGGCCTCTTCTGAGAATTTGGGTCAACGCAACGTAAAGCTACCAAAAGAGCACGTTTCAACGCTCTTGAGGAAGGCTGCTCGGGTAACTTAGGATCCAAAACTCCCTCTGCATTACGGTTGGAAACCATAGTTTTCAGCCAATCAACCAGGTTCACCTGCAAGATTGAAGTGTAAACCAAAAACAAGATCCAATGATCTTTTACATCTGCCTTGCAATATCATTGACCTTTGATGATAATAATTAGGTACTAACCTCCCCTTGAGGACGGCTGTAATCCACTGGGTTCCGCCCTGTAATGATCTCCATGAGAAGAATACCAAAACTATAAACATCACTTCTTTCGTTCAACATGCCAGTACTAGCATATTCTGGAGCAACATAACTACAACAGAACAAGAAGTTTGTCAATTTGTTCACTTGGTCAAGAATTGGCATTGATAAAACAACTCAAAGTTGGAGATTCTACTGACCCAAATGTTCCCATAACACGAGTCGTTATGTAACTCCTCTCAGACCCCAAAAGCTTCGCTAAGCCAAAATCTGATACCTTTGGGTTCCATTGCTTATCAAGCAGAATGTTGCTGGACTTGATATCGCGGTGTACAACTTTGGGTTCAAGTCCTTCATGCAGATAGGTCAGCCTGTAAGCTTCATCTGCTTAGATGGGTAACTTAACATAATTTGAAGACCAAGTTTAAATGGCAGAAAGAATAGTAGCAGACGTACCCTTTTGCTGTTCCAAGTATGATGTTCATTCGAATTTCCCATGTAAGAGGACTGTAAGGTCCTACATCTCCATGAAGCCACTGTTCCAAGTTCCCATTGTCCACGTATTCATATACCAGCATTCTGAATTGTAATTCAATTACATCAAAACCATACACCCAAACAAAAAAAGCATAAATTTAGAAATAACAAAATCACGGTCCTCAAATTGTTAGATATGAAGAATTTATAAACTTTCATGGAAATTGACAAAGCACATCACTTTGAAAAAAGCAGGTTCAATCTCAAGGTCTCCAAGTACAGAGGAAGAAATTTAATTACCGGAAACCCTTCCCCCATCCTTTAACATATAGAATAGAATGTAACGGAATAGTTTAAGAGGAGAAACACTGGGGTTAAAATCACCTATGAGCTCCTTCAACGCAATAACCAAGCAACCTAACCAAATTCTTATGCCGAACTCGCCCAATTGCCTCAACTTCAACCTTGAATTCCCTCTCCGCTTGTCCTCTGAAAACAAATATAATATGCCCATTTAAGCACACACAAGGCAGAAAAGGAAAACCAGCTATTTCCCAAACCAAATTAATATCTCTTACCGACCTCCAAATTTGCTCCTGACTGTGAAATTCATATTTGATCAAACAAATATCAAGAACCCAACGGAAAAAATTAGGTTCACTTCACACATCACATAATTGCCCGCAAGAACAAGGCACAAATGAAGCTCCAGTAATCAAATAAAGCAAGACATGCAGATATCTTACATTGCATGGTTCACATGCAATCATTTATAACATGCAATGCCAGTATTCATCTTATCCTATAACACAAAAAGATCGAAACTTCAACCAACTTACCTGTTGTTAAGCAAATTCTTGACAGCCACTTTAGTATTATCTTCCAAAACACCTTTATAAACAATCCCATACCCTCCTTCCCCAATCACATTCTCATCAGCAAATCCATTAGTTGACTCTTCAAGCTCCCTCAGAGTATACCAATGGCCCCAACCCAAATGGGATACCTCGGGCACAGCTATACCCACTTGATCACCCGACCGGGCCTCCCCACTCCCTTGACCCGACCCGCCACTCCCTGGTCCGACCCTCTCCGGATATGCAATTCTGTGTCCTTTTCCAATTTCCACATGAATTCTCCGATGCCCATTTGCGTTCTCATCCTCCACCACATGATCGGGCTCGGGCAACGGGTCAGGACCTGGAGCAGGAAGGAGGAGCAGCTTGGTGTCCTGTTCGGGCCGGGGCCTATTCGGGTCGATCCGGATTTCTTGAATTTCTTTGGACACGTTTGGAATGGTGGGATTCTTCTGGGATGCAAGCCTAGACTTCTTGCTGTGTCTCCTGGAAGTAAACCAGATGGAGATAATGAACAAAAAGAGCACAATTGCAGCTCCTACGCATACTCCCAGCACGACCCATAACCGTAACCCGAATATTGAGGTCCGTTTTGATAGCTCATCGTTCAAAAATGCTGCCCTGTTAGTAGTATTTATTTTGTTATCAGACATCTCTGCCTCTATTTCTCTCAAAACCCAGCTCAGAACATCAGAATTATTGAAAGTTAAGATGGTGAAAGATGACTGAGGAGCATAATTGTATGGGTTTTTTTATGAATGGAAGAGGGATGATGATGAAGAGGTGGGGAGTGGGGACTGTGGGAGAGTGGAGGGGAGTAGAGTAGAGACAGAAGAAGAGAGAAAGCAGGAAAGGGGGGGCAGCTGTAATGATGGGACCGCTGGGAATGGTGGAAACTTGAAAGCCCACTTGTCTTGTTTAATCTTGTGTAAAATGCTTTCAATTTTTTGTACTTGTGCCAAATCCATTAATGCGGTGTTAAATGTAGTGCAGACACTGTAGTCCAAGGTTGAGCTGCTATAACTTGGTAGTAGTATAAGATTTTGGTGTTTGTGATGATCGTTTCGTTTGGACTTTCGATTGCTGCGTAATGTGTAGTGATGGATTCCCACAATTATCTGAAGAATCCGGCTGGTTGGTGGTAGTATGTACTGTACTAACATTAAATTCGTTATCTTTTCCCTTTTTTCTTTTGTTGCTTGAGGAGGTTTTTTTTTTTTCATTTTACGAATAAAAAAAAAGTGGTAAGAGTACTTTTTACATTAACGTATAGGTTAGTTGTTAAGAATCAATTATACTCGAATGTTTTTTCGTTTGTCCTGTTTTCAAATCTAGTTCCTCTATTTTTTTTTTAAAACAAGAGATTACAGTCTGTTTAAGTGCAATTGAAGTAGCTACTGCTATGCGCATGAAGTATGTATAGCCTATTGTAAAAAACTACAAAAAAAAAAAAAAAAAAAAAATCACAAAGGCTTGATGCAAACCTTTGATTCATGTCTTTAAAAGGCTTTTTTTTGGGGAAAAGGTCTTTAGACGTTTCATTTTCATATTTTGCCCTTTTCTGATACGGTGCCTCTCATTTACTGCTAATTAATGATGTGGAATTCAATAGTATGGAAAAGGAAAGGGTGATCAAACTCAAAAGGATTTTGGTGGGGACCGGGCATTAGTTTAATTGGCTTTTAAAACTCTTGTGGTTTTTGGTAGTATTATTGCCAAGGGAGATGCCTCTCCAGTCAATGTCGTGGACCTTCTGATGGCTTTGTCGAAAACTTTTTCCTGCCCCTGTCTTAATTCAGATTTAGAGATAGAAGATAGAATGGGATGCTGAAGATATGCTCTGTAGCATGAGATTTTTAATTTTTTTTTCTTTTACTCAACGGATTTTGTCTCTTATTCAATTGGAGGATTGGGTGGGTCAGTCAGTGCGTTGGATGGCAATTATGACCCAACCCATATGAACAGAGGAAACTCAGAGCGCAACAGAAACAGCAAAAGGGGAGAGAAGATGAAGAAGGTTTGTGAGGATATCGACATTGACCCTAAAAATATATACACAGTTTTTATGGTCAGTGAGTGATGAAATCAGGTTGGCGCTTTATAGATGTTCACATTTGAGAATTCTCCAGATTGTTTGTTGCCTTGATCACATGATGAAAGCTAAGCCTAAAATGTAAAATTCCGCCTGGCATTCATTGAGTGGGAGAATTCAGATTGTTGGCCACCGACCTAACGCAATTCTAAAATTATCCTTTTATTTATGTACCACTTACTAGTAGTAGTGGATCTAAAAGGACTCGTAATTGCATTTATGTGGAGGGATAACGCGGTTTTCAAAAGAAAGCAAATGAAAGATTACAGTACAGGCTGCTCCTCCTGCTGTTGCCAATCTCGCTCGTCCAGGCCACATTCATTCATTGACTGGGGAAGATATCAAGAAACTTGGGAGCTTCGAGCCCCCCCCCCCCCTTTTTTTCCTTTTCTTTTTCCGTGCAAGTACCTGCTTTACCTTGCTGGCACCAGAACCAAAAGCAGTATATAGTAAGTATACTACGTGACAAGAATAGGTTTATCTTTTGGCTGATCTTTTTATCCAACTTACAATTAAGGAGGAAGAAACAATCCGACATGTCAATTGAGCATGAGACTACGTACGATATGTATCCAGCATTAGTTAAGAACCACCAGATCGACTTAGATTGTCCGGTCCAGCTTATCTCTTTCAACCACAGAGCCAAGAGTCATTCTTGTTCTTGGTATATGGTGCCTTTCTCGGCCTTAATGGCTGAGATTTTGGGATATACTTTTGCATCATTTTTTCTACCAAAGTGTACACAATTCGGAAAAAATGAACGGTAATTTTTAGAATCTTTGTTATAGTAAGCCTACTCTGTTTTTTCCTGTGTAGACCCAGCCTCTTTGGCTGCCTTATCTAGATTACCCAACTAATCATATTCTGACGTAACCCGAAGAGAAGATCAAGCGGCGCTATTTTCAAATCATAATCATTGCTTAACAAATACTCCGCTTGATCATAATATCATTAAGGGAGTATGTAACCATCTCAATTTTTTCCTCAACATCATTAAGGGAGTTAGGTTCTTCCACTGAACAACAAAAGCAAGTATTTTGTCATTAACAGCGCACTTCCCAAGTGCAAGATGAAAATAAAAACTAGTAGTATTAAAATGGCTCGAAGAATTCACTTACAAGGATTTTCCCTAACAATACAAGTGAATGTAATATTGGAGGGGTTGAATACTCGTATCAGGGAAAAGAACAGTCACTATGTTAATGTGCGTTTTCAGCAGAATTAGATATTTAACAGTTAAAGTATACTCAGAATGTTCATTTCTAATTTCTGAGATGTTCTTCAAATAATTAAAATTTCCTGTAATTGCCACCAAGCTGATTATTTGCACACCATTTATTCTCGTGGCTACGAAGACACACCTGACGACGAATTGTTCCCAGAGCGGCTAATATCTAATGGAAACTGCATCAAAGTATCCTCCCGGCAGAGATCCTAAACATTTGGGGGAAGCTGATATCAATTATATATTGCATCACACTACAGTGTATCAAAATATTCAGATAAACATACCTTTGCAGATGCCAAATAATTGGGAACACCAGGGTTATTCTGAGCTGATGATTGCAATCCAAATGAGAATGCTGAGCTGCTATTATTTGTCATTGAAGCTATAGCAAGTTGCTGGCTTGAGATTTTAGGATTGGAAACCCCAAATGCTGCTTGCATTGCAACCTCTTGGTTGCTAGATAATGTATGTTTTCCTCCACTTGTATTTGGCATCACATCACCCTCATTAAAATCCATGGGAAGCTGCATTGGTTGTAGGGATCCCGATACATAGTTTGGATGGAAACTGAGTCCATTTCTTATTGTCAACATCTGGAAAGCCAAGACAAGTAAAAACTATAAGTAGCAGCAGTAACGTGTATTGCTACCAAATGACACCCTTCTCTGCGATACAGAAGAAAAGATTGCATAGTTTCCGTAAAACAAAGCAAAAATCCATCTGCGAGTAGTTCATAAGCCATGAACGAAAAGCTGAAGTCTACCAATCTTGCATGCTGCATTGGTGCATTCCCAAGCAAAAGATTCTCTATGTAAATTATAGGCACTTGTAAGAGTACATAGTCCTCATAGTGAATCATTCATTAGAGCAGAGATTTCCATTGATGTTTTTACTGTTGTGTACAAGTGCAATGACAACCGCACAGACTTGTACATGAATGACTGCCCTTTCACAGATGCCAGCTAACAAATTAACAGGAGTCCTGCACATACATATTGGAAGGGACGCTAACCCTTGAAGCTCATACCTGTACAATTTAAACACGCGCAAACCTCTCTAAGAGTAAGAGGTACAGGCAAGACCCATCTAGTACATAATGAACCTCGTTTAGCAGCCAAGAGTATAGCAGCTGTATCCTGTAGCTTGACTTACAACGGCAAAAGGAACTTCCACCAAAACTTAATGGTTCATCAAAGCTCGTCCTAAAATCTTAAAAAACTGACTCATCCTTCAGAGAAACCTATATTAGGTTGTATTTCTCATGAGATAAGAGACAATGAAAAAATGTTCCAGAGCAGCACAGTTAGATTTTCAAGGGACTAAGAGACTTGAATGATAGCCTAGAATATTACCTCATCCCCTAGAATATTACCTCATCCCCTAGAATATTACCTCATCCCCATCTTTTAAGTACCTCTAGCCATACGTTTTTGTTTTTCCCTATGTTCAACTCCATAAGTCCACTTTAAATGTTTCAAACTACTTCCACCTATAATGATCTACTGACAAAACAAGTAGCTATCAAAAGCAAAATTTCATTAGTAACATGCCACTAGACAAACAAGACCATTTAATAAGAACCTATATGATAGTAACAATTGACTATGGCCTAGAAGTTCTTCCCATGAACAATAATATGTCTACTGGCTTACGAAGTTAGATTGGTTTATGTGTTCTTAAACTTGGATATTTTTGCTTGCTAGGAGTAGAGTTTAAAAACAATAGCATATGGTGTGCAGAGATATCTCAATTTCATAGTCCAGATTGACTGAACATACAGGAAGTTCTGAATAAATCATGTTAAGTTTAAGTGGAAATTTTATTTTTGTCAAAGCATACTGACATTCACAGCTCAAGTTTTGGTATTAAAGATGTAATACCATTATTTAATACATGTCAAATACAATCAATACATTTTCCATTCCCCTTATTAAGTATGCAAAAGGCATTTGCATATCGTCATGCTTAAATGTCAGAACTCACATCATGCTTTAACATGATGACAATCATCTGCCAGTACAACAAGAAAGTGGTATCATGTAACCATGAATTTATAGTGGTGATATTTAATTAAAGAGCAGCACCAAGACAAGTAAAAACCTGAACTTGTAGTTGAAGCTGTTTAAGGTATTCAATCGCTTCGTCCAGCATTGATGCCTTGTCTGTCTATCAAACAAATGAGCCAGAAACATCATGCTGAGCTAAGTCAAGAGCTATGGCAATGTTATCTAAAGCTTAAGAAAAAGGAATCAATACAGTGCGAGGTAATAGATACTTTATTCGAATTTGGAATTAAGTTCTGCAGGGCTTTCAATTTCTCATTTATTCTGCTCCTCCTCCTCTGAGAATGAAATCAAATCAGTCGAAATGGCGAAAAGATTGCACATTTTTGCAACAAAATTTTGAACTTTAATTTAAAGCAGAACCTTTTCAGACAAATTATGGACTTCTGCTGATCTACTCCTTTTCGTGCAACGCGGTTGAGCCTCGTTAATTGCTGCATCTGAAGCCTCCAATCCCTACAAAGATAAACAGACGTCAGCTACCACAATATTGGAAGTTCATTGAAGTACCCCCTCACCAGCAGGGGGGGTGGAATTGAAAAAAAAAAAAAGGAACACAGATTAAGAGACTAATTTCCATAAGATTTCAGCATCCACAGATACTGATCAGCTGGTAAAGGAGCAAAAAAAAAATTTTTTTTTTGAAAGGGTGAAATTATCAATTTCAATAGCAGAAATTCAAATATCGAAACTGATAATTCAGGAATTCAACACTAATTTAATCTAAACAAATGAAAGAGAAAAAAAAAAAAAGCAAACTTTCATGAAAAAAATGTCAAATTTGTACGATTCTGCTAAAAAAAAGCTCAAATCACACTGATAAGGACATGCAAATTTAACGTCGAAATCAAGAAAAAGCAAATGTTTCAATCATAACCTTGTTTGCACCGGAAAATTCTCCCCTATCCATCGAAGAAGTGACAGCACCACAATCTCCAGCAGCAGCTAAAGAAAAAGTCTTCTCAAGTCTCCCTTTCACCTCTCCGGCGAAGAAGCCGCCGGGATCGGAGAAATCGAAGCTAGCAGCGGAGGAGGAATTAATCATGGAAGCGGAGCCCCGATAAAGAGAGCTACTTCCGGCAGTCGCCGGTGAATTCTGGAAAAGATTATGAAGAAACACATTCATATCTTCCGGTTCGGGCGGTCCGCCGGGTTCGGAGTCGGGCTCAAACGAAGAGCGATCATCAGTTCCGTACGGATCCGACATAAATTGAAAAAAATTTTTCTTCCTTAAACGGAGGAAATTGAATTAATTCGACAAAACTGAACTTCTTGTTTTGTGATACTTGTGTGAGTGAGTGTGTTTTTTAAGTCTGTGTGTGTGTGTGTTGTTAGGACTGTCAAGTGTGTGTGTGCTGGGGAGAAGTAGTAGTGTAATGTTGAAGGGTAAAGGCCGGGGAAGATTAGGGAGGGAGATTTTGATTAGAGTGGTAATCAAGTTTGGTTGTTCTCCCGCCTTAATTGTAGTATTCTGGTTTTCGGACCAAAAGTACCTCGACTTTTCTCTTGTTTGCAGAGTTCCCCTCAAACTTGTTATAGTCATGACAAGAATTTTACTGCTACTTTTTTTTTTTTTTTTTTTTTTTGTGTTTGGGGGGGGGGGGGGGGGGTGGTTTCTTTTAGGTTTGATTTACCATTTTTTCATTAACAGAAATATATTTTGAGGCTATAAAATCATATGTAAAAAATCCAGATGTTGAAATTACATGTATTCAAACTTGTTTTATTATATACAGTGAATAACCATAAGTAGCCTACCCAAATAAAAAATAATAATAATAAGCACACAAGTAAACATTAAAATTAAATGGATTTAAATTAGCCATATAAGAGCTTTTTGTGTTTCCACTTTTTATTACGTTAATTCGCTGCGTTTGGATTGGCCATTTTTTAAAAAACAAGTTTTTTAAATACAATGCTATAGTAATACACAATAATTCAAAAAACACCTCATCCATATAATATATCAAATATTTCAAAAAATTTTTATAGTAAAAATTTTTCATATACACTGCTACAGTAAAAATTTTCAAAAACACTCCAAAAAACAACTAATTCAAATGGAAAATTTTCACTCTATTGAGAATTGGGATTAACATTATATGAGTTTTTAGTGAACATGGCTTATGAAATTATATTTAAATACTTTAGAGAGAAAGTAGGCAGGAGTTAACAAAATGAAACAAGTCCGTTCTTTTTACTCATCAAAAGTAATAAATCTCACAACAAGCATTTAAATTTAACTTATTGGTGCCTGTAATCTTTGGTAAGTGAAATAGGAATACAAGACGATTGACCGTACTTGAACTAAAGATGAAAGGATTCCTCAATCAATCAGGAGACAAGAATCTTGGATGACATTTAATTCTTTCTTAGATTCCAACATCCAGCTTTTAAGTTTTTCTTTTTCATCCCTAATGAATAAATAATGATTGCTAGTGTGGTTGCACAGGCTGTTGAGGTTTCAGAATCTACTGCTATCAAATACTACTAACTACTAACTACTAGTAGTAGTAGAGGATTGAATCATCAGCTATCCAACAAGTTGTTGATAAAAAAGAGACGACTGGGAATAAATAAATAAATAATACTTTTCATGCAATATCTAATACTCCAACCACTTACCAAGGTTTTCATTCAAGCTTTTAACTTACAAAAAAAAAAAAAAGAGGAGCAGATTGGAGGATGTCTTGATTATTATTGGCCGAAAGTGCCCAAGTCAGAGAGCACCTCTTTCATTTTCTTTTGTTGAGAAGCTGATGAGATTGGGTTATCCAGCAGGATTGCCACCTTAGCCAGAAACTGAAATCATAGTGTATTTATTACTGACATTTTGGTATTCCCGAGGTCAAGTCTCTCTCTCCTACATCTCTGCCTCTCTCTCTCTCTCTCATTTCTTTTTAGTAGTAGTATTTGATCGGTTGCGTTGCGTGTGGAAAATCTGAACCCCACAGCCAAGAAAAACCTCTACACTCAAAGCAAATTAGTATACTATAGTAAGTAATAATAATAGACCATCCCATTATATTCCCATATGCTTGTTCTGTTAGCCCTCCAATCTTTGAATTTTCTGTGGAAAATCTGAACCCCACAGCCAAGAAAAACCTCTACACTCAAAGCAAATTAGTATACTATAGCAAGTAATAATAATAGACCATCCCATTATATTCCCATATGCTTGTTCTGTTAGCCCTCCAATCTTTGAATTTTCTAAACACTAGCGCTATGTCTTTTATTGGAATGACGACTGGAGTTGCGAAAAGGCAGTTTCCATTTGTTTAATGGAAGCATGCAATTTCTGACATTCTCAATTTCTTGGAAACAAACCACCAACCCCCTACTCCCACCTCACCTCCTGCTCAAAGTGAAATTCCCAATTCATGTGCTCATGAAAGCATCACAAAGACTATCTATCGAGCCATCTTATCTTCTCTTATCTAAAACGGCATCTTCGTTTAAATGGTTTATCAAATTGCACGCTCCACAAGCAAAATGCAGTACTCCACTAGCTTCCAAGACAAATGGAAATCTCCACCCTGCCCTGTATTGCTGATGATCTTCTCTGCTTTTGCCCAGCTAATGAAGTGGTTGGTTATTTAGGAACCCACGAAAAATTATCTTCATTGCACAAGCGTCCTCCAATTTGAAGGAGCTGTTCAACCAATTTCACTCCCTAATGATATGATCTGATACGAAACTTGTCTGTTAGTTGTCATGAATAAGAGAAAAATTGTGATGCACTGATCATTTTAATTGGCCCTTTGTTCCACCAACTCCAGCCTTAGAATTATGGAGCATCTCCTTCTCCCCAAGCATCTGTGGGCACGTTACACTTTCTTGGAGGGCATTCCAACCAATGCATTGATAAAACTCTCAGACGAATAAAGGAAAAAAAGCATTTAGTAGAGGTCACCAATCTCCCAAAAGGAAATCGAAGGAAGGGTTGTGAAGATGATGAAAGAATGAGTGTTCATCATCGCCTCAAACCTCTTCTTTTCCTTTCCGACCTCTTAAACGAGAAGAGCAACAAATTTCCTCTTTTCATAATTTCTGCCCTCTTCATTTTCTTCGCTAAGATCGTTCCCCTAGCAACTTCATTTTTTTTCTTATCCTATTGAGCAGGTGATGGACAATCTAAAACAGTGGGAGCAAAAAGAAATGATAAATTCCAATCTAAAAGCCTTGTACCGTAAAAGGAAAAAGACTTCAACTTCCAATAATCAATTGAATACCTAATGAAAATGTCAAAACATTCGTTCTGTTTATACTTAGTCTAAAACAATCGTATCAGTCCACAGTAGCATAAGAAGAAAATACATCCCTGGAAGTTTTACAAGGAGCGGGCAGAGGATGTATGATCTGCTCAAACACTTCTGAGAGCCAATCGCCCCAACTCTTTCAGATGGAGGCAATTTTATTGCCCAGAACAATTGGTCTTATTCATTTAGCCAGTCCCGTTGTTTTACAAATGGGACATAAATTCTTGTGTGTAAGCCATTGTTTAATACACTCGGCATGAAAATCATGCCCGCAGTCCAGAGAACCAAGATCTTCACCATCACCATATTCTTCCTGCAAATAATAAGGTAGGTAGAACTTAAGGCCCCGCTTATAAGAGCCATAAAACTGCCAAATCAACAGCAAAAGCAAAAATCGTATCTTGCAGAAACCCAGAATGCAAAGACTTGGATGGTTTACCTGACATACACAGCACGGCTCTGTTTCAACCTCAACTGTTTTATTGCTTACATACTTCCGTTGTTTCAACTGTTTCAAAATGGTTTCTTCACTCAAACCAGTGCTCACATTTCCAATACGCTCTTCTAGTGCCAATAATTCCTGTAACGGTGCAGGAAATGAAGTTTTAAGAATGTGTAGCACAAAGCTCATGATACAAGATCAAGAAATTACTGCCTAGGTCACCTCATATGACATGTTATCAACATCAAGCCGCATATCCCTATGGCGATCATGAAAATCAGCCATCCCGAAAAAGACTGATTGGTCAAGAACCATGACATCCTGTCACAAACAAAAACATTCATCAAATAACTAAAAACAATACGTTGAGCTTCTCACAATCTACTGCCCAAAAACTAGACAAGACAAAAACTAGCTTGCCTTGCCTTGCCTGTGCCACAAAAAGGAGGACGAAGCAGGAGTACTATTCTCATGACACCTCACCCTTTTATACAAGGTATCAGTCGCCTTCTAAAAGCTGATGCAAATTATTTTTTGATCTATCAAGAGTAACATTTTGAAGTATCAAAATATCACCTGTTAGTGTGCATCTAAAGGAGTGCGCGCAATCTTCCGAATTTTTTGCTATCAAATATCTAAGTTATTGTCCTGTGCTATTTTTTGCACCAACTACAAAGGTGATTTCTATCCAATTAAACATTCAATGTAGCCTGCAATTTGCTGTCTTCCACAGGACAGAGAATGAATACTTAATCAACCAGAGTATCACTACAAAATGCTGGATAATGTAGGCAAAACTTGTCTATTTATACCTAGAAAATTATCGTAGCAATGTCAAAATACAAAAGCTTTCAATTAATGTCAAAATCTAACCTCAAATCGCAAGCCCTCTCCTCCCCTGCGCATGAGATCCAAGACATTGCGTATCTGCTAATTAGCCAAAAAGAAAACACGATTATTGACATTTATATGACGATATGCCAAAAAACATAAAGAAATCTTCATCATGTTTGAATGATTCAGCTGCAACGAAGTGCCTTAAAGGCAAGAGTGCTATCTGGAGATACGATCACAACATTAAGTGCCAAGATGAAATTCAATAGATAACTTGCAGAAAAGAAAAAAATCATATCAGAGTTGTTAACCATAGTTTTAAAATAGGACATTTAACAGACTTAAATGATATACTAATAAACTTCAGGAAAAAGATGGCTAACAATTAAGAATATTGGAAAACAAACGGGAAAAGAAAACAACGAAAAAGTAAAGCAACATGATGTACCTCAGACATTAGCCTGTTTCTTCCTTCACTGGCAGCAGCCAAATTTCTTAATGAATAAGATCCAAAAGCAGTATCAAGGTGTCTCTCCAACAATATTGCTGACCTTGAACTTGCTGCATGGCGACCCTGACTACCAGATCCAGATGAAAGTGGCATGTCTTGGGAGGACGAGGGACCTGTCCGCAGTGAAGGATAATTGCTGCTGTGACCTCCAGAGTCGCTATCAGCTGAAGATGACGAAGATCTGCGAACGAATTCTGATAGTCTCCTTGGATACTGAGAAGGATTCCGATGGGGTGTCCAAGTAGGGGTAGATGAGTGGACAACTGCACTAGAGCCAGTGCGGGAAGTTGATGCAGCGTTTCCAGGATTACTGACACTTCCGCCAGCTAAACTCCAATTAGGAGGGTTTTGTGATGAATTTCGTATCTCCGTTGGTGGTACAAACATGGGATGTTCTGAAATGTGCCTTGCCACACTGGATGAACTAGACTCCTCATATGGTACAGCATCTATATCTCCAGAAATGGCAAAACTAGATGAGCTTCCAGTTCTTGAGCTAGATGCTCCATTCCACCTGGAATGTGGGTTTCGACGCACAGATGACACATGCACTACAACTGACTGACCTTGAGAACTTCCACTGTCGGTCGTAGGTGCAGGTCTCACATCCAAAGAATTATTACGGGGGAGCAACCTAAATGAATGCTGAGCGGATGAACTATTAGGATTTCCAACATCAGTCTCTGTGGAGACTATATTATTGCGTGAAGAATCTTGTTGATGTGAGGCATTTATCCTCAAGCGAAAATTTCTGCGGGAACTCTCTGCAGTTCTTGAAGCAGTTAATGGAGGATGACTATCAGAAGATGCTCGTCCAACACTTAATCCGAGTCTCGGGATTACCTGCTCTGGTAGATTGACCGTTGAGTTGTTTTCTGAAGGGGCAGCTATACCTGTGCTGCTGGATGCATTATGCCTAGCTGGTACTGAATGCCATAGATTGCTCTCAGCATGTTGAACCAAGTTTGAACTTCCACTCCCAGAAGATTGTCCAGCATTTCCTTCCAGTGTTTTTCTTTTACACGAAAACCTTCGACCATCCAATGAACAGCCAGGCCTCCCATCAGCTTCCTCCACCAAAAATCCACCAGTTCCAGAAGACATCCCAAAAGGATTGGAAGAATTACTAGCAGATGGCATCCGCTCATTCACTGATTCACTAGCTTTGAACGCATTTTGACATTCCAAAACTTGGCAATCATCATCCTCATCTACAATAATATCTGAGTTCATATTCAGATCCTGCCGAATGGATTCAGAGCCTGAATTTTGCATAAAGAAAGTCCCACTTGCACTTTCATTGCTGTGCATATTTACACCAACATTATTTAATGAAAGAATATTAGAGGGCCCATATTGCTGTCCTTCTGCGCCAAGAGCTGCACCAGCACAAACATTTATTGGAGATGACCACCCATGTTCGTTTTTCCGATCAGTTTCACTAACCTCGCCTTGTTCCCCTCTAGAACTGCTTTCACCGAAATCCCATCCACTTAAATTCTGCCCTGGTTGGTTCACTGCATTTAGAAATCCAACACTTGTGTCTGTCGGCGACATCAAATAATCAGGTATCCTGTTTTGTGACGAATTCCTTATGCTATTCCAGTGCACCTGCTGGTCTAAGCTAGTATCGCTTGATGTTGATCCATGATCAATGCCTAAAACTTCAGGTAAGGAACCAACAGCACTCCTTTGCCCTTGCATTAGGGCTGAATGTGCTTCTTCAAGATTTCTGAACAGCTCCAAAAAATGCTTACGCAAACAGAGCTCAGAAAGCAGTTCTTCAGGTAATCTGAGATTGTCAGTAAACAAATTCACATGATTATGATTTGGCCATAAAAGAGAAGCCAAAGATAAGAGATAATACAACAGCAGAACTGGTATTGCAGAATGACGTTAAATACAAAGTCTTTCAGTGCCACCACAAAAATGTATGCATCTAACCACTAAGATGCTTTTGAAAAATTATGTACTAAATGTGGTTTGTTACAGACCTTAACTGCCAGCATTCTATGACCATGCAGTCTTACCATCAGCATTCAGATTACAGAACACAAAATCAGAATGCCAGCCTCACCATTTCAGTATTTGTTGCAGAACACTGACAGTGAAACATGCCGGTGAAGGTTTCATGCATGCCAGCCAAATGTTCTAACTTTCATGACATAAAAACTTTACCGCACCTAAAAAGCAATGCAGGCATGCATTGTTCATTGGCCTCGAGCAAAGCATTGAGATATCTAGGTATGTGCTAAAGGTTTGTTAGTCTGCTAACAACAGTAAGGTTGATTACAACCAAAACTCTTGAATGCAAGTTGCAAATATATCATTCTTCCATCATCCCAACAACTTGAAGCAAAAAAATGAGGATACAAACTTAGCTAACCTAGCAACAACTTAAAGCACGAATATGAATTTACAAGCTTTTTGTTCTGATATCCCAATCTTTACACAAAAGAGAAGACACAACGAAGAATCACCAACCATAAAATGACATTGCACTAAAGCGTTACTTAACAATATGATCACACCCGATGTGTAAATAGACGAAGAAATTAATAAAAGCAAACTGCATCAAAAATAGATTTTTTGTAGATAATAAAACTAGGAAGATTCTATTATTATTTTTCTTGGAAAAGCCTTAAAATCATTAATCAAAATGGATTGGTCAGAGAAGAAAACCACCCAGAATCAGCTCTCAATCCAACCATCAATGAGTCAAGTACCAAAAGTCATAACTTTTTTTTTTCAAAATTATAGGCATTTGCTCTGAACAAGAAGTATTTGGAAACAAGAAAGATGCAAGGAAATGAAACGAGGAAAAAAAACTAGAAAATAATAAAAATTATCAAAAAGTCAAGAATCAATAGAGGAGGATGAACCAAAAAATGGTATGATTCTATTACCTAGACCAAAAAAGAATAGCAGCCCAGAACGAACAGCAACCAAGACTGGATTTTTATCAGACAAACAGCAGCAGATTAAGCTGTAGATCTACAGTCAAGACCTGAAATGCAAAATAACCGCCAGAAATCAGCGCTGTCAAACAAAAATAACAAAAAAAAAAACAATCTTTCCATCCAAATTTAAGATTCTTTTTCCTCTATCGGCCACAAAGAAAACAAGATATTAAAAGAAAAAAAGCCCAAAACAGACAGACCTCACTGCTGAACAATCTGTGATAGATGAAGAGATACAGATGGAGAAAAGGAGAGAGATAAGAATAAAGAGAAAAGGTTTTGTAAGAAGAAGATGAGGAAGAAATGGTGGGTTATGGGTGTGAAAGAGGATGGAAGAGAGATGGGTGTGCTATTAGCATTTAGCATTGGGGGGGTAGAATAATGAGGCTGATTAAAGCCAGACCAACAGTAATCCTTTGCTATTTCAGTCAATTATGCATTTTTGACATTTCAGAAAATTAAAAAGTCATGTTAATCACGATCAGAAGCAACTGAATTGAATGCAAGAAATGTCAAGGATGGAAAATGAAATGGGACATGAGAAAGAAAATACTACTAATAGAAATCGGTATTCGGTAAGGCAGTGGCAGTAATAGTAGCGGTAGAAAACAAAACCAAAAACTGAAAAGAAAAGAAAAGAAGAAAAAGGAGAGGAGTTGTCATGTTCATGCATATGTGGGTTAAAAGGCCGCTTACCAAATGGCTTTTTTTCCTCATGTCTGATGTCTCCCCTCTCTTTTTCTATTGCCCTTAAACGTTAATCGCTGTCTTGAAATTTAAAGCTCTTCTTTCAAGGAAGGGGTTGGAGGGCTGGACGCCTAAAGCCTAAAGGGCATAGTACGAGTACTATAGTTTAATAAGAGCAGTAAATATTTTGGTTGAATGTTGAAATGTTTTTCTTTTTTGGTTGGTCTTTTCTGTCAACTCAACTGTGTCTCCCCAATGCATCTCCACGCCGAGCAGCTGGCCCCTGTTTGGCATCTCATAATCACATGTCCGTCTTTGCACTTCGTTTCTTTAAATTTAAAGGCCTAATGAACCTGCTTCTTGGTTTCACACTTGTGGGCTGTGGCAGTCTTTTTTTCTTTTTTCTCTCTCTTTTCTCTTGGGAGGTGTTTTTGTGCTGGTGGGAGTGTTGGGGGGGGGGGGGGGGGGGCGGGAGGAGTGGTTTTTTTTCTTCTTCTTCTTTTTTTTTTTTTTGTTCTTTAAAAATAGTAGTGTTTGGTGAAACTAGTGGAATCCTATTATTATGTTACCATACTTGTTTCATAGTTTAATTGTTCATTTTAATGCTGAATTAATTCCTGCTCTGCAATAATTAAAAGATAAGAAATGTATAAACAACGAGGATACAAATTTTTAGTCAATTAGACGTGAGAATCAGCAATCTTTTCCTTTTTAATGTACGCACAAAATGTTAATGGGCGATATTATCGAAAGCAACTAATCGTATCAGAAATATATTAATTCATCCCGTAGGTAGGTGTAAGTAAGAAATTTTGAATTTTTTTTTTTTTTTTGAGCAGGAGATTTTGAACTCTGAACAAGCTTTGATTGAGTTGAGTTGAATCAAACAAATACGAGATGGAGGTCTCCTTTTTCCCTTTCAAATTGCAGTATTGGAACAATCAAACCAATAGTAGTATTAGGAAACGGCTGGGTGCTCCAATGACCCCAAGAGGAAAACGAAAGAATGGAATGCGTCTCCAATTAGCTCATTCAAATTTGTCCATTTTATTCAAAACACGTGAAAAGCATGGCAAACTAGTAGTATCAATTTAACACAACTATACAGCTTCTTTTCTCCAGCACTTTAACGAAAAATTAGCGTACATGAATACAGGGTGCATACCATGATTTGTGGGGTATTTTCCATGTTATTCATTTATTTTAGCACACATACATCCTAGCAAGTACTCAAAATTTATTTTTCTTTTTATTCATAAGCGTCAGCTTATCAATTATTAGTAATTAAATTAGTCTTAAGGACACATAAAAGCCCAAAAGGAAAAGAACAAAGAGAAGGAAAGAAAAGTGGTGTAAACAGAAGGATTTGGTCACAGCAAAAATTGTCTCATTACAAAAAAGATAGATACCTGCAAGTACGTATATAAATGGTCCAACTTTGTTTTAATAATTAATTTTAAAATTAATCCTGAATGAATGACGTCTACGTAACATTTAAATTTAAAATTTAACTTTTACGTATATACATATATAGTAAATTCAATGCTGATAACGTACATATAGTCGTCGGTAAGTAAATATGTATAAGATTTTCTCTTCATTTTGACCCGTAAGTAAGTAGGCCGTAAGGCAGCTCCTATAATCTCACCATACCACGCAAGGGGCGCATAAACATACACAGCTGCTGGGCACGGCAGCAACGTCGCATCATCCAAGTCGAGTGGGGCTCTTTATTCTTCTTCCAATTCCAAGTCTTTGGTTCTATAAATATGCTCATCCTCCTTTCCTTCTTTCCTTTCTCTCTCACACTCACCGCCTCACCTCTCTAGTCTTTGATTTCTTTCTTCTTTCAATCAAATTCAAAGGTGGGCTTGCTTTGCTTTGCCTTTTTCCTTTGTGTTTTGTATTGTTGGGTTTAGGTCACAAGTCACGAGACAGAAAAGCATATTAGCATTTGCCCATTAGCAATTGGCAATTAGCAAGCTTCCTATCTTTTTCCAAATGGTCTACTCAAACCACCATTGCCTAATAAATAAAAATATATGTGTTACATAATTACAAGAGGATAAGTGTGATTCCATTCCCTGCCCAGAAGAAGGATAAGAGTCTATAATGTGATGAAATTTCCCGTGAGATTATATGCTTGTGAGGTCAGACAAGGCTGTTAGCTTAGTGTTGAATAACTTGTACATGACAAATTTTGAGGTGCCGACATGCGCCCAACCATATCAAGCTATAGGTATCATCTCATTTGGTGGCACATCCTAACGTCCATCACTCTCTTTATCTCTACATAATTTTCATTATTTTCTGGGTCAAAACACTACTCTACGAGTCTATGGCCTATGCAAAACATCAAAATCTACTGATTAATCCCATCAACAATCCTCCATTTTTTTTTGCATAATAATACTCTTCCTACCATACATTTTATGTTGTTCATGTATGTGTACAGATTGCATTTGTTGTGTCTTAAAGCAAAGAAAATCTTACTGCTTACCTATTACCTTACGGCAATAAATACAAGACAAAAACTTTTCATTTCGCTCCGTTTTCATTGGGCAAAAGCAGTTTCCACTCAAGAATAGGGTAAGAATGATGATACACGCCTCTATTCTATATATTTCTACGGGAAAGGAAAAAAAAAAAAACACACACACACACACACACACAGAGTGGAGCATCTGTCTATTCTATGGGTCATTAAGCAAGAGTTGGACTTTTTTGTGTACACTGTGCTGTAGGAGGAGTCATAAAATCAAAGGGGTCTGTGTTGGTCTACAATCATGGGACCCAATCCTTCTATCAATTTCTCCTGTCTGAAAGGTAGGTGGTGCGGTGGCTCAATTTAATCGTGATGGCAGAAGCTTTATGAGTAATGACCCTCAGAATTTTGGGTCTACAATGACACAAGAATTGGAATGACCCACCCAATTTTACGTGTGTAAAAGCATACGGGTTTGGTTTGGGGTGGGGTGGGGTGGGGCAATAATAATATCGCTGCTCAAAACCGAAGGCAGTGATGATGGAATTGCATATTTCACACAGCTGCGGGTTATGCTTATCGACCGGCCAAAAAAATGGGTAACAGATCAGATTTTGGTGTCCAAGAATAATAATCATAACAATAATGACTTGCGGAAAGATGACAAAAAAAACCCCTGAAGGAATCATCAGTGTCTTATAGCTACCACCGCGACATATTATGACAACATGTTCATCTCACTCCTTGGAAGGGGCCACTTTTTTATGGTTTTAATAAGCGCTAAAAGTGTGATTATGTGATGGTTTTCTATAGATCATCTGCTGCAGGCGACACGTTCATTTGCCTACCTCTCTCTTTTTTTGCTTTTTTGGTTTTTTTTCCACCCCAAGATGGGGATATGATATGTGGTAACACGATCAAGAAACATACTCCACAAGGCAAAGGGTATGAACTCCTGAAGAGTCTTTTGAGAATTCAAGAGGAGGAGAAAAGGACAGAAAAGAGGATGACGAATGAAGGGATGCGCCATTTATTGCTTGTAGGTGCAGCATGCATTGTGAAATGAAAGGAAATGTTACAGCAACATCAATAATGATGCAGTCACTAGCGGATCATGCAAAGGCCAAGGCCGCTCCGTAAGCCTCATTTCCTGTTGTTTTTGCTTGTGATTTGCAGGAGGACAAATGATTGTTTTGACCGTGCTTTATGGAAAAACAAAATAAAGATCAAAAGATGGCACACAGTAAGAAACAACACCAGAAAGGGGTGGACGCAAAAAAAGCCAAGCCAAGTACTTACAACTTGGTAAGAGATAAAGAGACCCAAAACATAAAGCAGGCAGAACAGAAAAGAAATGGCGCCTCACATGATCCTTGGGTCATGGAATTCAAGCTCGCTCCTTTCCGCTCCACAGACAAAATACTAAAACAGTAGCAAGTATATCATGTTTTCCTGCGTCTTTTTTATAGATTCCAAGTCTTGAGCCAAGCCTCTCATCAGCCAGTCACTAAGTGAAACCGAAATGCTGGCTCACTCTTTATCATCATGAGAGAGACAACTAGTGGCTGCCCTGCTGCAGGTCTCCTAAGGAAAGGTGGCAATACTATCTTGATCTGCATCAATTTCCCTGTTCAAGTAACAACCTGAGTAAAATCCTAAGCAAGTTATCTGACATCCAAGCCACGTCCTGGATCACGAAAGATGGCCTCAGACTGTCACAAGTTTTGACAATAACAACAATACAAGCATCATTAGCCATGACAACTACATCATCTCTCAGGCTAACGTACAAAAATTCAAGCTTTCCCTTTGAACTTGCTGATGTTATCTTAGCGATTAATTGGTGTGTGCATCCTTTCAACTATCCTATTTACGGCATCACGAGACATCACTAGAGTGTCGTGCAACAAAATGCTATAGACATTCAATCCCTGCAAAAACCAAAAGTCAAAAAAAAAAAAAAATCAGAACCAGACTAAGTGCTGGAGAAGAATCACCTCGAATAGAATCCAAAACAGCCTGTCACTACTGAAACAGGGCGGCAGATTATCAAGGAAAAATACAATTTATTTCTACATAAATTACCATCCACATTTTTGGTAGACATTTGAACTCTACTGAAACCATGAAATGGCTAATGGTTGTTCATTAATAACATAACGGGAAAAATAATCTAAATCTTCTTGAAAAGGAATCAGTATTTGAAAACTCATTGAAAGGTTATGGCAAAGATAATTATAAAAGCGTGATTGATGAGTAATTCCATAGTTCATCTGAAATTTTAAAAATTTGATAAATTGCAGTTCATCTTTCAGATGTGAATGGTCAGCAGGAATTACATCCAACAACAAACTCACGAGGGACAAATCAAAACTAAGTTGATACTTACAATTGAAGGAAGAACATTGACATAATGTATATTTTGGGTAGCAAGCTTCAGCTTTTCGTTAATTGCATCTCCATCCACCAGCAGAAGTTTCTTGGTATCCACCATTAGATTATAATAGCTGACAATATTTTTTGTCTTATGTGAAGGGATCTCTAAATCCTCAAAAACCATAAGCTGTGGATAAAGAACCATACGATGTCAAAACTAATATAATTAGATGAATGGGTGAACATAAAGAGCATAAGCTGGAAAACTATTCCTCATCCTAAAAGAAATGATAAATGTTATCATTTCCATGGGAGAGGGAGGTAGAAAGGCCAAAACAACACTGGATAAATGTAGCCACACTAGAACAGAAGTACAAGCTTTATAATAGAAGATAAATCTCTTAAAAAATATAAAATCTTCAAATGAAAGAGACTTAAATCCTCAAGGGCTTCCAGGTTAATAGTTAATTAAAAGTAGAAATGACAATTTTCCAGACTCCCAAAATTCGCAATACTCTACAAATTCAGTCAAATACAACTATCTACCTTATCTAACATATCTCGAGGTATCAGTGCTCAGAAAGGAAGGCTAGTGTGTGTGCTAACTTAATCCATGAGGAAAGCCTCAATAAGGTTTTTAGCAGGTTAGTGCTGTTGTATATCCTAGTAGTTACTTCACAATTGCAACGGAATTGCTGTTTAACAGATGAAAATACTTATATGGCAACTTGAGGGATAAACATCATCGGTAAACAAGTCCAATAATGCAATCAGAACAGAATAAAGTACCAACAATTAATATGATAAAGAAGCTCTATTTTTCACTATTAATGTTGGTGTACTCCTAATTCTAGCCGGAACTCTATCCTAGAAATCAAAGGTGTTACAAGATACAAATCATCCAGTTATGGCCAAAATATTTATGCACTACAATGAAAGAAAATTATAAAGAGGCATATAAAATTATCCAGATAGTCTAAAGCATGAAGCGATAGGCTTTGCTCTGAAAGACTGGGGGTTTCTTTTTTAAAAAAAATGGACAAAGGGTTCTTTTTTCCCCAGACAATTAAATCATCATCCAGACCAAGAAAAACTTATGGCAGGACACCACGAGCATAAGAATAAATCAAATAAATAAAGGGAAACTAGGACTGAAGTAACTTTTGGCTACATAGGGTCCAGGACAAAATTTTTGCCCATTGTTCTAAGACAACCCAACCAAATTCTAGATAAGAAAAACAAGGAGGAAATTATATAAGACAAAGTACGCTTTCAAAAACTCGCCTTTCCTTCTGCTGCTCTAGCTGACAATGCAATCTTTAGCCCCAGTCGACGGACCTTCTTATTCAGCTTGATAGCATGACTTCGTGGTTTGGGACCATGCATAGTTGCACCACCCCTGAACTGTTATTCAGCAAGCAAATCCATAGTAACCATTCAGAGTCATACAAAAAGCACCATCTATACAGAAATATAAGACAGCGGTACATCACCTGAGGACCTCGCAGTGTTCCATGTCTCGCTCGACCAGTACCCTTCTGTCGCCATGGTTTTCTACCAGTTCCACTGACCTCGCTAATGGTTTTGGTTGAATGAGTTCCCTGACAAAAACTCACTGCTCTAAGAAAATTTCACAATAATAAATTATTCTCCAGCTTAAAGCTCATTAAGAAACTATTAATATACACCGAGCACGAAATATCCTCCACTGCAAGAACTAAAACTTCTCTTCTTATATGCAAATAACAATTAAAAATGTTGAAGATAACAAGATACTAGATGCCAAAAGTTAAGAAAGTTTAAAAAACTGCAGAAGGTTATATTGACCTCACTCAGTGGCATGACATTAATAGATTTGCTATTCTTAACTCAATTGTTTAAGAGGAGGATACAAGGTACAATATTGGCTCGTGAAACATTAAGACATGTTATCCTGTCAATTTATCATACTTCCAAGTAAAGAAAGATCATCCTACCTGCTGTCGTTTTGCAAGCTGCCACCTTACAACACGATGGACAATATCTTTCCTAATTGGAACATCAAAAACATCGCCAGCCAAAACCATCAAGCCTTTATCTTCATTGGAAAAGTTTGTGACCGGAATCACCAGGTCCTGACAAAGTCCTAAGAAATCACAAATAATCAACACAGTAAAGAAGTGATGTTTCGCTAGTTGAACACAAAGTAGCAATATGCCAGTCTATAAGAAATTTTACCTTCATCGGATGAGACAGAGAATATATAACAAATCAAAACCAAAAGTAAACTTCATTTGGTAGGGCCAACTCAATCTATAACCTTCCCAGAAACAGAAAGTAAATCTCCTAGATAAACTAAAACATATCCTCATGTAAACTGAAAATCCACTACAAACTCTTATTATTTGCAGCCAGAAGCCTTTAAAAAACTTGAAAATTCTGGATTTAAGATACAAACCTAATAAGAGAAATTTGTATCACTCTCTTCAATACATTGTGTCATACCTACCTTGTCATACATCACTATAAACTCAATCATATCGTTATAAACCAAATGCAACGAAATTCTTAGAGTCAAGCCTAAGGTGTGCAATCATCTAATGCAATTCAAACTGCATTAATTGGACACTGTTTCAATTCATTCCTCACAGAAAATTTGACTTATCCATCGATTCATGAGCTAGATTTTAAAAAAAAAAGTGTAGAAAAAGAAAGTTTAATACAGTAAAATTTTCCAAAAAAATGGAGCATAATGAAGCATGCTAATCTTTCCAGAACGTATCTAAAGAAAAAGCAAAAAATAAAAAGCAAGTATTAGAAGTCATACCAACTGTGCGCTCAGGGGGGAAAACCCGTTTCCTGGACAACAAATCTGAGGGAAATGCATCTTCACATGATCCAGGAGTTAAGATAGAAGTTGAAAACCCTCGACAAGCAGCGATAAGTAACTCATTCTGCAGTCAAAAACCAGAAACAAGAAGAAAGCTAATGAATATGATGCGACCAACAAAATGTGCTACCATCTTCTTACAAAAGATTCATTTTTGCGGAAAACAAATGATAAAAAACAAGGGCACAACCACGGAAGACAAATTTCAAATCCTAACTAATTTCTTGCAAGATCAGTATAAGCAAATTGTGATAACTAATCCAGTTACCTTTTGAAGAGCAGATAATTCAACAGAAAACACACTGTGCCTAACAGCCCGCTGACAGCTCAAGCCTGCAATAAAAATTTCCCCCAGAATAATAATAAAGAGTCAGATTTTAGTCAAGTTATTCAGGAGAACAAAAAGAGCATGAAGATAACATACCACTAGAAAAACCAAGTGCCGAAGAAAATGCACCATTCCAAGAACGAAAAGCCCTTCTTGAAATCCAAAGTGCCATGCTCCAAAATGATAAACTCTCGAATCTAAGAACTCTTTATCCTTTTAATTTGAAGGGTTGTTTCTGGTCCAGCTAAACGGAAACCATCCTGGGAAAATTTATTGATTCACCTGAAAGTTCATATTTTTATCAATGGATGATTACCAGAGTAACAGATAACAGAAGAAAAATTAGAACACAGAGCCCGAGATATCATAAAATTTCCCCCCATTTGCATTGCTAGGCAGCTGAGGGAGGGGGTTGTTGGCGGAAGCATACCAGCAAAGTGACTGAGAAAGGCGAATTGATGAAGGGTTCCGATGGCACAGCCCCGAGACTCAAGTAGTAAGAAGAAGAAGAAGAGAAGCAGCTACTGAAGAAGAAACCCTTTCATAAACCCTTTGCCATGGTAACTATTTCTGTGTTTTGGGGAGAATTGTTGTCCGGGTCGGAGTTAAATGAATTTGGTTTGCACGTCCTTCGGAAAGAAATGCGGTCTATCAGTCTATGGTCTAAGCTAAAAAGTTTTGTGGGCTTTTCTCTCCCACAGTTATAAGGAATTTCAGCCTATTTGTTTCTTAGCCTGCATTTTAATGTCTAGACTTTATCAGCATACTTGTATCATTGCCCACATTCATTTTCTGATTTTGAACTTTACTAGTCTTTCGTCCAAAAAAAAAAAATTTACTAGTCAATTGCCAATGATTTTAAAACCCACCGGTATAAGTTTTACACAATTTCATCGGCTGGTCATGTCCGGATCCATTTTAAAAAAGAAAAGTAAAAAAAAAAAAAAAAAAAACAGAGTAAAATAGCTTCACGAAACTCAGGTGAAAAGTTGAAGAGATATTCGTCGATATTAATTATTTTGGGTTGCTTGTCAAAAATTAATAACACTCTGTAGATGGGAAAATAGTGGAGCATTTTGATGACGACTCGTTGGTGTACAGGTAAAACGACCCAATCAAACTCCTTCCTTTTTTGCTGGAAACATGATATGAAAATACGAATGAACATTAAAATCGACTATTTATGCGGGGTCCTAAATGCTGCTCCATCTTCTCAAGCGGCAGCAGTTAACCGCTACCATCCCAACAAGCACATATATACTAATAAGTTGATGATAAAAATCCTAGTAAAAGAGACCTTCATATCCAGAAAAAACTAGACTTATTTTAATTGGATCTAGTGATCTGCTATTATACATCAGCACAGCGCTTCAATTCATACTTCTTCACATTCTTGACACTGAGAATGACCGATGCAGTGACCAGCTCACACACCTCATTCAATTGACTCCGTTGACCTTCCCATCTTTGCACAGCTTTCTCACCATCTTTAGCCACCTCCACCCGGGCCAGTGCCTGCTGTAAATTGATATTTGAGGATCTGCAGGTTCAATACTAAAAACCATTACCAGCCTTTCATCAAGGATGAGATGTAGGAAAAGCAAGACAAGCATCCACAACCACCTTATGAAACATGGTTTCCTGGCCTTCACATGATCATTAATCCACAATTGAGGTAAATCTCATTACTGGCAGTACTCCCCTCCACCTTTTCGCATTTTCTTCATTCCATAATCCATATTGAACAACTCAGTTTCTAACTCATTGTGATATCAGTTCTATCAATATGTGTAATTCATATCTCCTAGAGAAAATTAGATCATAACATTACTTCCTGAGGAAGTAATCTGAGCATCAAGACTCCAACTGAGGAAAATCTGCAGGACATCGGAGATGTCTGCCTCTTGTATCTTTTCAAACACAATAATGTTACCACTCCTAAAGTTAATCAGTCGACACCCGGAAGCGAGCATAGAAGGTCATCGACCTCTATATAATCTCCTTCTAGAATGGTTTTCAAGTCCTGCACAGCCAAATCATACAAATCATCAGGAAGGAAGTAATGATTGATCCATGGGCCGTATAATTCTACATGTTCAAATTCAACAGATCATAAAGAAAAAGCAATCTCCATCTTTTTTAATAAGAAAGCAAAATCTATCTGGATAAACTTAAGGGCGTCAGTAAGTAAACTCAGAAAGAGTACTTAAGGAACCACATTCAATTTCCAACCCATAAGACGAATGAGGAGATAGAAGTTTGAAGAAGGGAAAAGAAGATCATGTTGGGAAAACAGGAACATTTATTACTCTATACATATAACATCTTCATTTCTGCTTGTTCAGGAAAGCTCACTGGAAATCTCAAACTTACTTATCAGGTCAATCAATTCAAGACCATCACTCAGAAGTTTTCATCATCCCATTTACCAAAGAAAAAGTGTTCATTCTAATATGGCAAGTAAATCTCAACTAAGAGGACTGTCTACCAACTTATCCACAGAATTTACAGTAAAAAAGAAAAAAGGCTTATCACCAACCTCTCTGTTTCTCCTCAAGAAATCACACATATAACAGTCACTAAAGTCCTAATGCCAGTGAACCTCCAACAAAGTGAATAGAATAAGAGCAATCCAAAAGGAACAAAGAATGCTATTGAGCTTTGACATTCCACAATCAGACAAAGCAACTGTTTTGAAAATATACTGCAGAAGTCTAAGCAGCAGGATCCTTCTAACTATAACTGATAGGAAAAATTTCGCTGAATTGAAAAGAAGAAGATTTCAGGTTTAATACCTGCTCAGAAACAGGCTTGAGGCTAATGGTCTCGTCTAACTCATTACCCTGTCCTGGAGGGAGCTTCAAAACCTCATTATCATCATTTTGCGTACTCTTGTCTTGCATTTTAGATTCTTCAATAACTGATGTAACACTTCCATCATATTGAACACCTATATGACGCACAGTTGCAACACTTTCCTCACCGCAGGAACTTATATTGTGCTCTGATAAGTTATGTCCCAGATCAGATTTGTTAAACACTCGGCAAAGGACAAAAGATCCCTGCATATACTTTGAATCATGAGATTCTGAATAAATTTTGTTGCAGCTTTAACCAAATGAATTAGAGCAGAAACTTCTAACATAATCCAATAACCAAATTTCCTAGATCTTTTAATATTCAATCTGATCATATGGGAAAGCAACCATCATCAAAATATACTTGACATCTACACAGTACACACAGATGGAAATAAATGGAAATCACAACCCTAGGAAGAATACACAACATCCGAGTCATATATGAAAGATGGTGCACACATTAGTCTCAGAGTGTAGGACTGTCGAATAGAAGCTGACATCAAGATCCTTGAAACAAGAAACCATCTATTTTCTCCTCTTCTCGCACACAAACAAATCATGATCAAAAGCTTGTCCAGCAGCAGGGCAATGGGTATCACACAGTGAATCTCAAGTCTAAACCGAGGCCTCCCGTTCAGGATCTTCACAAATCAAAACTAATTTCAATATGTTATTAGGAAATAGTCACGATGCATTTTTTCTTCTTGCCTTTAACATTAAAATCAATTAAGAAAATCACCTTTACATTTTGAAACAAAATATACTTTCTTTTATAAAAAATGATTTCATCACACCAATGCAAAAGGCACCAAAAGCTATTTATAATGCGTAATTGATAATAGCAAGATAACAAACACAAACTTAAACCTAATTCCAAATAAGAAATAACTAATCTAGCTCAACAGGTAAATCACAAACTTTATGTCTCTATTTGCGCCTGTATGTGCAAATTCTAGTACCAAGTACAATAAAGTAGAAGAGAATTTTAACAGCTTTATTAGGGAAAAAATGAATTAAATCCACATTGACCCCACTAAAATCATTTCCCGAAACCAGCATAAGCAAGACTGCCAACTGACAATCATTCATTTAACATGGCCGAATCCAATTTCTACTTCCGAATCCAATTTCTACTTCATACCCTTGAATTTAGGAAGCATAAATTACCACAAAATTTTCTCCATAAATATATTAAAAAAAAAAAAGAACCGCAGAACCCAATTCGCAATGAAAATGAAAGTATTTGGGGGAGAAAAAATTCCCATTAGATATTAACGTCAAGTTAACTAATTATGAAAAAAGTTAATCTAGTCAAACCCAATCAGCTTAGACCAACAACAATGTATAACTTCTACCAAAATATCAGGTACAAAACTTCAAATTTTTATCAGACCCATAACTTAATAAATTATGATCAAAGCATAAAAGAAGATTAATACCATATGATGATCAATGAGAGCATATTCATACAGGACCCAACGAGTCCTAACAGCATTCTCGTGTGAATCCCCCGAATAAAAATCAAAACTTTTACGCGTCCCCACCACAACTTTCCCTGCACCCGCATCAATTACATCCCTAACCCTCCCCCTCTTTTTCCAATACCCGCCACCGGCGACTCTCCTCCTCCCTCTCTCCCTCAAAACAACCCTCCTAACGTAACAATACCAGTGGCGCCTCCGCCCTCCGCTGCCGAACCGGAAGCAACCCGATTCAGGTAAGTTGAACGGGTTGAAATTGTACAAGTCTAACTCTTTAATTACGTCTTTGCCATAACAATTGGTGCCGTTGTTTTTAGAAGTAAGGTAGTAGCAGACGAGCTGTTGCTCGGAAGGGTAGAATCGAGAACCTGGTGGAAGACAAAACGACGTCGGATCATCCGGGGGCTTTGGATCCTCTCCCCTCATTTGTGGAAATTTTCCGCGAGAGCAAAGGCATGGACAGGGGACAGAAGGTAGGGTTTTATAGCAGTCAGGGACTCAAGAAGCGTGGCCCTGAAGTTTGTTTGGGGTTTTGTCTTGTGTAGTGCTAGCGCAAAAGAGTGTTCGTGCTCCTCAGTAGTACGAGCCGCCGGTCTGTCCACGATTATGCTGAATGGTTGATTGCTTTGCTGCTTAATCTTGTGTGACCCCGTTTGGAGGGTTGCGAGGACTTTATAAAGAATACAAGTGCTTTTAAGGAAACTGTTTATAACCTGCTAAATTTACCTACTTAAGTTAAGAAAATCAGTTACTAAATACCCTAAAAATACATTGAATAAATCTTATAAATATCCTAAAAATACTTTAAATAAATCTTATATACACTGACGATGTATACACTATCGCGGTTGGATATACGACACATATGCAAAATTTGATTTTCAAATTCAAATTCAGATTAATGTGTCGTACATCTAATGATGAAAGTGCATACACTACTGCCAGTGTATCAAAAATTAATCCAAATACTTTTAGTGCTTAAACTTTTTTATTGTAAACGCATTGCAACGCTAAACGGGCCATTAGTGCAGTTTAACTTTAGTAATTTTCGAGGTAGATCAAAGCTATGACAAATATAATTTATACATTTAACTTGGGATTTATAATTGTTTAGTAAAGATTTTTTCTGTTGCAGATCGAATGACTCAAATCAATCAATTTAGGTATCGTGTAATTGTTGTCTAATATGTATTTTATTAAAGACTTTTGGATTGATAGTAATGTAGTAGATGTGCTCGTTCAATTGAACTTGCTCAGTATTGGAAATTGGAATTGAAAATTGATGCAAAAGTGTGAATAAATTAATACGATTAAACAAAAATCTACCTATATTGGAATTGAAAAATGATTCAAAAGTATTATGATTGATATAATAAGTTAAATTCTTCTTGGTCAAGTTTTTCCTTTTCCGGGGATACTCCATATCCACAGTCTATACTCTATACTATATAGGTGCATGTCTCACCTTTTGAAAAGTCAACTCCATTGACAAACGAGGAATGCCCTCTGAATATTGCGCTTACTGAAGAGGGATGTCTGTCTACTTTTGTTCCGATTCTTAAGTACATTTGAATGAATTTTAAGTACGCCTAGGTTGCGATTGGAATGCGGGATTTAATGAAAGATTGAAATCTTCTCAAATTTTTATAATTATTTAAATTATTTAAGAAGTATTTAAATTTATAAATTACAAATTATTATAGTGTTTAAAATATATTTTGATAATTAGTGAATTATAAATTCAAATGTATCTAAATCAATTCAAATAATTAGAACAACTTGAGTGGATTTCAAATTCTTCATCAAATTTCTCAATCTAAACAAAAAAAAAAAAAAATGCATTTTGCCTCTTTTATGGTAAAAGTATGCACCCCGAGTGTGTATATCATACATGCAATTCGCGAAACATATAATCGACCCTTTTTCTGGTTGAACTCCCCTGGCGTTTCTCTCCACTGTAGTTCTTGAAACCAAACATTCACTAAAGGATCATTTGATTTTCACTTTCTTTCCCATTAAAAGTAAAAATGATTACCATTTCATTTAATTTTCAAGCATGAGATGCGGAAGGGGTCCATCATGATGCACTGATTTCGTGATTCTGAACAAGTTGAAATTGCAAGAACATATTGAGTTTGTTTGGATAGAGAGAATTTGGATGATTTATTTGAGATATTTACTGTAGCACTTTTTGTGATGTGATGTATGTGAGATAAAAAGGTGATTGGGAAGATAAAAAGGTGATTGGGATTTGTGAGGATAAATTTTGCAAACCAAATTCTCTCTATCCAAACAAACTCATTATTATTATTGTGATTTACAGATTTCTGACATAATACAGTTCGTTTTCGTCTAAATTAAAGCACAAGAACTCCAGAAATAACGAGTCCACCTAGTTGAGGGAACATCGGTTTACTCATTGACTGGAATGCTGCTCAACGTACAAAGACGCGGGTGATGGCCGTGAGGTATTTCATAACCAAAGAATGATTTTACAATTTCGGACACATCCGTGTGTGAATTGTGAAACTGAAACTGTGGTATCTATCCAGTGTCAAAGTGCATGGATGCGTGAACAAATCTAGCCCCACGACTGTTATCGCCGGTGCAATCAATATAAAGGGGCACATGAGGGGCCGACTTTCTTGTTTCACTGTTGCAAGATGACTGGTAGAAAGGGAGGAGGTTGAGCATCTTCTGATTTGGTTTTTACTCGTACTTGATTCTGGAGACTTGGCGAAAGGGAGGCCTTTCTGCATCTGTGTGAAGACGCCATGCCATGATCTGAATTAGCTCAGATGCAATGGTTCAGGGGTGGTTTTGAAGGGAATCCGCATCTTTGTCAGTGTGATCACCAGTTGATGCAACTTCCAGGCTGCCCATCCCAATCCATTTCTCAGCAGCAGCTCCCTCAGAAATTCCTTCTGTTGACAAACTGCACTAAATAATGCCTACTTGGCGCAAGTCCTACTCCACCTATACTTGGCGCCAGTCCACAAAGTTGAAAAACCCCAGTCCCTGGGGGATTTGGTCAGTCAAATCTTGTAAATCCCTTTAATTCTTTTATCTATACACTGACTAGTATATCCTTCTGGGGGAAACGGCAGCAATCAGGTAAAAGCGTTCACATGGGAGTTAATTTTCGGATGCTTTGAACCAATACAGTAGTATATAGAGTGCTGGTGAGCATTATATTATTATTGTTTGCCTGGCCAGGGAGAATCAGTTGGGGTTGTCAAAAAAAAAAAAATAAAGGGATGAATTCGCAAAGCCGCCGAAAATGCTAAAGAGAAACCAGCCCTACTATCGGCAATTGCATGGAACTAATAAATAAAAATTCGAATGGACCCCCAAGTCTCAGAGAGTCGGACTCCTCTACTATCAGTACTGGTTCTATAATTTTTATTTTAGGAGCACTCAGACACCGCGAAAACACACGCTGGCTCATAGGTTTCTATAAGTCGGCCCCCTCTGTACTACATCTAACAAATCTTGTTGGAAGTCAAAAACATATATACAGGCTTAGTCGATACCCCAGGTCAGATTTGCCTTCCTCTCATGTACCGGGTGGTTCCTGCAGAGACCTTAGCGCTCGAGCAGTTTTCTTCTAGTATTATAATCCTGGAAATCATCTCAAAAACAGTTTTAAAAACAAATTACCAGCCATTAACTCTCTAAACAATATCCAAAAATAAGATGAGAATAAAACTAACTCCGGCAGGTTCAAAATTCCAATCTATCATTCGAAAACTCAGTTCTAGAATCTAATTCCTTCCCTACGAAAGATATTGAAATCTTGATTCTATCAAAAACTCATTTCTTCCATTCTCATCACTTCACGCGCTCAGGAAACGATGCTGTCACTCAGGGAAAGTGAGGCTAGCTGATCAGCTGGGCCGCTTGCCTGCTGAACATTCTGCAGGACCTCCATTGCCTCAGCAACTTTTGCCTTTAAAGCATCTGGTGATTCCAGTAGATGCAAGACCTCTGTCTGGTCCATCTCCAGAAGCATGCCTGTAACTTTGGCTGCATATTCAGGCTCCAGCTGATCAACCAATGGATACAGATTTTCACCCAACATCTGCCGCATAGAAACATGTTAACAACCATCTAGACAAAACCTATTTACTGAAGCTTCATATAAAATGTTATATCCTACCGTGCGTTGCTGTTCTGGGGATGCATTTGCAAGTGCAGATGCCAGAGCGGTAGCTGGCATTGGCTGACCAATGGCACCTTCTCGGGGAAGCGTCCCACCCATGTCATATGGAGAGAGAACGCCTCCTGCTACACCAGGCATTCGCACATCAGGAACACTGCGGCCAGGTGGATACCTAAACATCCGTCCCCTTGGTAGCATCTGACAAACAAATATTTGACCTTAGTTCTGTTACACGAAAAAATACATACATAACATATACAGTAAGAGACCAACCTGCTGCTGCATCAATGGCACTGGCTGCTGGGCTTGTTGCATTGGCCCTGCTCCACGCCTTCCACCAGGCCGCTGGCCTTGCTGGACCAGTGGCACAAAGAAATTTGGCAAAGGAGCTCCACCAGGTCGCATTCCAGGTACAAGCTGCTGCTGATATCCAAATCCAGCCTAAAAATGCTTATCCCATTTAAGAGTAATGCCACAAGAAGAGAAGAAAAAAAAAAGAACAAAAGGAAGGGGGGGGGGGAGGCGGGGAGGGGAAGAAATGTAATGGCAAATACAGCAGTCAAAGGACAAACTATAACCTGTGGAGGGATTATAGTAGGAGGAGCTTGCCCATAATATAGATGTTGTCCAATAGCAGGACCACCAGGAGGATAGAGAGGCATTCTAGGAGCAATAGTTGGCCCTATTGCAACAGGCCTCATTTGCGCAAACTGAGCCTGCATTAACATCAAAATGATGAAGTCTGTCAAGAATTACAGTACCACATTCAGTCTAAGCCACACAAAACACGCTTCTGCAAGGCATTGTCATAACGATTCAGCTATGACAAATTGCAGCACATAATTACTACTATTTCTGCTTTAGGTCCCATGGAACCCTTAAATTTCAGAAACGAAAATTTGAGACCAAAACTGAACAACAAATACAGCAAAACAGGTAAGCTCAAAATCCAGTATACATGTAAGCTGAGAATGCTAAAAATCTAAATGGATATGACAACTAAATTATTGAACTTTTTAAGCACTATTAAGAAAATTCAACCATCAACCATCCACTCATATTCTAATAGACATTGTGCACTTTTTTCTTATGACTGACATAACCAATGAAAATAGAGATTTGACACCCAGAATATGCAAAAGGATGCAAATAACAGCATTTGGCAAGGAGAGTCTCATGCAGGAAAAATCAATATGCCATATGAAAGCATGTTAAATTAAGTGCCATCAGGCGAAGAATTCTTATATGTCATCCACAAAAGCAACCAGAAAACATAAATAAAAGCAGCAAAGGAGAAATCTCCTGAAAGCACGAGACCTGTAATCTTGCTCTTCGCTCTTCTTTCCTCTGCGCCAGTGCAACATAAAGTGGCTTGCTGATCACCATCTTTCCATTCATCTCAGAAAGCTATTAACAAGAAGGAAACAACCTAGTTAGCTTCTCGCCATTCCCCATATAATAGAAACATAATCTAATTTATCATCGTACAGCTCTAGAAGCTTCTTCAGGAGTTGTGAAAGCTACAAAACCTGATCCTCTGCTAATACCACTAGGATCCCGCATAACCTAAAACAAATCAAGAATGTAGTTAGGAGGACATGAACAAACCAAGGTGAACATTTGAAGGACACTCCAACATGGAGAGATGGAAAGGAAGAATAGGACAAGAGGATCAATTAAAAAAAAAACTACAGAGATTTGAATATGCACCTTGCATGAGGTTATGGTGCCAAAATCCGAAAACAGTTCCTTAAGTTTATCATCATCAATGCTGTCATCCAGGTTCTTTACATATAAATTCAAACCTTGATATTTGTCTACCACTTCCTTTGCCGTTTGCTCAAATTGACTCTTGAGCTCTTGCTCTCTTTCAGACTTCTTTTGGGCTTTTCCAACATACCACTCCTTGTCATCATATTTTTTTCCATTAAGAGCATCAACAGCTTTGGCAGCATCATCTGCATTCTCAAAGTTGACAAACCCAAAACACTTGGATTTTCCATCTGCATCCCTCATCACCACTGCACTAGTGATTGCTCCATGCTCCCCAAAAATTTTCTTTAGATCATCATCTGTGGTAGACTCTGATAGATTTTTCACATAGACATTGTTAAATTTGGTCCTACTGAAGGCGGACTCTCTCTCCTGCTTACGAAGGAACTGACCAACATACACTTGCTTATCGTTAATAAGCATTCCATTCAACTTATCAATGGCAGTCTGAGCAGATTCTGCATGGTCAAATTGAACAAAACCATAACCCTTAGATTGGCCATTGCCGTCAGTAGCTATCTTGCATGAAAGAATGTTGCCAAAGGTTGAGAATGTATCATGCAAAGCTTTGTTGTCAATTGCCTTGTCCAGATTCTGCACAGACAAGAACAATTCAATACTCCACACAAAGCATGCATAAGACAATGGCATAGTACAGTAACATTTAACCCTGGTGGTGCTTTAAGAATATAAAGCATAAAATCTCAAGAGAGAAAGAACTGTACAACACTGTTTTATTAATTCTTCAAGATCACAGAATTAGGCTAGAAAATTTACAATGCACAGCATAGTTCAATCAGATTTGATGCTCATGGGCCAAAGGAGGCTACTGAAGTGTACTAGAACAAAGCAAATAATCTAAAAACTGAAATTTGTTCATTGCTTTATCAACAATAAAAAATTTTTAATCCATGTCATGCCAAGTGAGACTATACCCAGAATAAACAAAGGGACCCGCATGGTGCATTAGATAGGGGCAAGTAATAACCCTAATAACTGAAAAGTTATTTAGCATCGTTATTCATTTAATACTAATTGCACAGCAACCCTAGCAACATGCCTTGGCAGTGCTATACTCAAGCCTGATCAATGAATAATGATGGACAGTTGACAATTGATAATACCTTGATAAAGATATTTGCAGTCCCACTCTTACGGATGCTAGGGTCTCGATGAGAGTACATGATCCTGATCGACTTGCCATTGATAGGAGTGAAGTTTAACACATCCATTGCCCTTGTAGCTGAAACAAAGAAAAACGGTATTGGTAGTAAATTTAATGGAAATGAACTTCAGGTAGAAAACTTAAATAAACAGACAAAGAGATGCAATCATATCGCCAAGAAATCAGTAAAAAGAATATCAAGTAAATTTACACAGACTAGTGTACATTACTTCTCTCTAACATTTGGATGGTAATAGACAAGCAGCAGCCTACGTGTGGAGCCGCAAAAGGAAGGTGATATAAAATCAACCTATAAAAGCAAAGGAAAGGGTAGCAATATTTATTTTTCATCTATCCATAAACTACAAACAAAGCTAATAGATAGACTTATCGCCAGAATTGGAGCCACACCCGAATCAAAGTGTCAAACTGAAAATAAATTAACAGCAATAGCTGACCAGCTTACAGCTGACTTGCGTTGTTCAAAAACCTAAAAATTCTAAACTTTAGGCACAACACGCAATCTTGTCAAGCATCCAGAAGTATGCCTACCCATCAATTATCACACACCAAAGCATAAGACGTTAAAGAATACCCTCATGCAAAACATACATTCCAACAAAATCCACAATGCAAGTCCCTATATCGTAGAAAATCATTCATATACATAAATGCCAGGGGAACTTATACAGGAAAAAGAGAACAGAAAAGAAGAAACAAGCTTTACCATCCTGAGGATTGCTATAGTTGACGTAGCCATAGCAGAGTGAGCGGCGAGTGCTGAGGTCCCTACAGACCCTTACCGAAACCACTTGTCCCACCTGGTTGAACAGATCGTACAATTGGGAGTCCGTCACGTTGACGTCCAGGTCACCCACGTAAAGCGAGGTTGACAAAAACTGATTCCCTCCACCAATGGGAGCCGCTGCTGCCGCCACAGCAGCACCACCAGCCGGAGCCGCCACTCCATTCAGCCCAGCTGTCACTCCCGCATTCTGCACCTGAATCTGCGCCATTTTTTCCTTTTCTCAAAAATAAAACTTATTTAATTTCCCCCTCCTAAATTACTATGACTGTAATTTTTGGGGAAATTAAAGAAAAGGCGGAGGGCGTGATGAAATTGGGACAAAAATATAAAATCGTCGGAGGATCCGAACGAACAATGAAGACGATGGATAGATAGAGATGATTTTTACTATATATCAATAGATTTTGTATTAAAAAGAAAAAGAAAAAAAAAAGAAGGAGATGAAGAAGAAGAAGAAAAAGGGCAAAAAATTTTGGTTTTTTTTTTGGATTTTACGGCAGGGGAGGGCAGGGGGAACTGCACCGCAACAGGCGAGAAGACAACAGTGAGGTTTATAATGAAGCACCCAAACGGTGGTGACGTATGAGAAACCCTAACGGGGTTAGGTCTCCACCGTTGGATTCTAATAGGGGTCCCACTTGGCGGTTACATTTTAGACTGAACGGTGAGATAGATTCACGATTCGGTTTCAGTTTGCTTGTGGACGCCGTTAGATGTTTTTGATCAACATTTCAGGTTCAGTTTGATTGTGACACGTGGGGAAATGTGCATGGGAGTTTTAGTAGCGTGGTTGAATCTAGCCGTGGGCTAATGTCATCTGTCGGCTGTATTCCTCTCACTTTTGTACAATCTACGAAAGAAAACTACGTAGTATTTTCATGTCTATCATTTCCTTCCTCAAGAAAAACATTTCTATCTTTTGGTTTCGATATATAGTATTAAAAATCAATCGTTTTTGCTGGGGGAAATGACAGAACATGAAAATGTCTATATGTGAGAAGTGAAAGCCCAAATAAACACGAATGTTTGGATAGTAGATTATTTAGGATAAATTTTTGAAAAAAAATACTATGTCAATTTTTTTGATGTAATATATGTAAGATAAAATGGTGATAAAAAAATATGTTTATGATACAACTAAATAAATTTGTGTAAATAATTCACTATTCAATTTCCCACTCTTTTGATCATTGATGAATATTTTTGTTACAACCACTCCATGACAAATTCTTCTGTCAATACGGGGACTAAACCACCATCGGACTAGACGGCTGTACGCACCGTGCACCCGTCTGGATTTTTTTAGGAGAGCCATTTTTTAATGTGGCGAATTTGCCTCCCACCCCACTAAGCTTTAATGCATTGATGGTCGCCACTAGCCCAAAGACCGGTGATTTTTTAAATTTCTACCTTGATCGAATTTTTTTTTTTGAAATCAAAAGAATTGAAACTTTTGAAAAGGATAAGTCATACAAACTTTATTTGATTAATATGTAACTTAAGAACGAGTACAAACTAAGACATAATAGCTGTCAAGCTATTGAGATGAAAAAAAAGGAGAAAAGAGATCACAATTCCCACTTGTGACAAAATATTGTCGAGGTGATGAGTAGGTACCCTTGTGATTGAGACGATGATTTCTTTGTTTTCTTTTTTTCTCCCTCTTTTTTTTTTTTTTTTATTTATAACCAGGTCTGAACTTTGATATACAGGTATAGTGGTATGATGGATGGACGAAGAAAAGCCCTAATATTCCGAAGTCGCTTAGTATGATAAATTAACAATTGGTCTCTGCGTTAGTTTGGCCAGAGATCATTAATTAACTGACGATTAATTTTGATGGTTTGGAATTGTGTGTGTTAAGAAGTATTGAGACAGGGAAATCCCGTAGACAATCAACTAATCATGCATGATTTAAACGACCTTCATGAATACAAACTCATTGCAGCTTGACATATACGTCTCTGAGCTCATTTCCATGGACTTAAGTGCAATTTCAATTTTGACCTTTTATTTTTCCTTTTAGCGTATGATTTAAAGTAAATCAGGTTTTCAGATACGTTTTTTGGACAGGGACAGGGACATGGAGCAGGCGGTTAAGTTATCAAAAGAAAGGTAGTAAAAGCAAGATCTATTAGCAACAGGTGTGGGACGCCGTGCATGGATCCTGAAGTATAAGGCTTTATTTAGATTGCTTTTTTCTGGACTTTTTGTAGAAAAATTATTATAACGATTTGATATATGTAAGATAAAAAAAGTGATTGAAAAATATGTTCACAAAAAATGTAATAATTTTTTTTTTGAAAATTGCAATCCAAACATAGCGGTTTTCCACCAAAAAGCATGAAGAATTCTCTAGGCATGGTGTGTTTTGTAGATCAATGAAGTGTTAATCTACCAGTAATCATTTGAAGAAGAACCGTAAAATGAATCATTTTCTAGAGTTTTTGTATAAAAATCGTATTATTGTGATTTAATATATGTGAAGTAAAAAGTTGATTGATAAATGTATTCATGAAAAAACGTAAAAATTTTTGTGTGGAAAATAGCTTTTCCGAACAACAAGGACATTGTATAGCCTCTAACGAACTGAGCACAGGAAGAAAACCATAAAGAAACTATTCTTAATTTTCTTCAGGTATACTAACACTTACCAATGGAGATGTACAATTATTAGGGATAATATCAGAAACCTCCCTTGAGGTTTCTCCTAATATCACTTGATACCCCTAAGATTTTTGAAATATCGTTTACCTCTCCTAATAATTGCAAAAAGATTGTATTAACCTCCATTTGACACATAATTCATATATCAAATAAACGGAACTCAAAAATTTTTTTTTAAAAAAGTCACTTTTTTATCTTTCTCTTTTCTCCATCATTCTTTTCTACTCATTTTTTGGATGACTATACAATATTTTATTTATAAATTATAATAAATTAAATTTTTTATCTTATATTTTTTGTAATTGTAATAAAGTGGAGTATGATTTATTTGCTTATTTTGAGTTGATTTTTATAATGATTGGTATAATTTAATGGTTTAAGCAAAGGTTCAGAAGATGTTGAAAAAAAAAAATAAAAGTTCATAAGAAATCGGTTTTGAGCATATAGAGTTAAATTGGTGCAAGTGTATTTCTCTTCAAATATCTTTTGTTAAATCGGTAAGTGATGTTTTTAAAACCTTGGGGGGTTGCCAAGTGATAATAAGGAAAATCTCAAGGGAGGTTTCTGATATTATCCCAAATTATTAAACTATGTGGCCGTTTAAACTTTACTCAATCAAAACGAATTTGATTTGATTATGTTTAAAGCCTAATATATGCATTTAGAAAGAAAAGTTGCACCAAAGCTTTACATGCAACGTTATTAAAGCAGATGTCATCATCATCTTCAGATGACAATCGGACTAGCAGCTGGCGCCGATCCGTCCAATAAATGATTAGTTATACTTTAGGTCAAATTTGAAAGGTAATGTAATTTCATAGGCCAATCATTAAGGATTAGAGCTAAGAATATGAATGATTACATGCACTAAACCTTGTGTGTCTCAGGTGGAATTAGTCAATAATCATACGCGGCGTTGCAGAACCACACCCGGGCCGAATTAATCCCATCCCTCATTAACCAATCGACCAGAAATTATGCTAAACTGACTAAGAATCATCAAGAAAAATACAAAAAAAGTTAATAAAAGGTGCGGTCTTGATCAGCAGGGTAAAGCTACAAATACGACCATGCTGTGGACATCAGCTTTACATGAAACGTCAAATATTAAAGAAGAAAGAAATGGACATGTAATTCCCTCCACCCAAGATAACTGTATACAAACCAGACTTCTCTAGTCTAGTAGTAATTTAAATTCTAGGATCCCTTTCCCAACTCCTTAATTTCCCACCAACAACATGTCATAACTATAACTGATCTTCGACCCCACAAACCACTACTGGAAATATACACAAATGTGCAAGGCCCTGAATGAATTTGTTGGTTAGCAAAAGTCGCACAAAAAAAAAAAAAAAAAAAACAATTCTAGCTAGTTGAACTTGAGTAGTGTATATATTGGCATTCCAATTTAGATTTCATTGATTGATACTGTTTCATGAAAGGCAAGACACAAACCATCTTTATCAGTTTTGAAGTCTAAAATAGTAGTACTACGTGGGAAGTGGGAGTAGGATATGAACGGAAGATGGAGGTTCGTGGACTTCAGTGTCCTACTGTCACGGTTTCGTAACTTTTAACCTAAAAGCTAAGGAAAACAAAATCGCTATAGTCAAAAGGACCGATCAGCCGCGACAGAATATTGGGAAAAAAGAGTCGTGGTAGTAGCAACATTTTCCAACGAGAGACAGAAACACTTTGGTTTCAGGTTAGGAACAGAATAAGGAGGATCAGGATCATGATCAGGGTACAAAGATACAATACTTGTCTTTCTTCTTTCCCGAAACAAAGAAAGAAAAAAAGCAAGAAAAGTACTGCATGAAATTAAGCAAATTACAACTGAAACCGAGATGAAAGATTCTTGAATTTTGCCTTGAAGTTTTCATCTGTTCTCTGGGTGCAATGGGAAGAGTTCTAGGGTCCTATCTCCCTCATTTCTACAATATCTCTTGTCCTCTTCCAAGCATTCAAAAGTCCATGACCTGCACTTTCTCTTGTAAGGACTATCTTCCTCTCTCCCAAAGTCTCCCTACACAAATTAACATGTCCTCAACATGTTAAGCACTTCATTTTGACTTTTTGAGCTAGCAGCACATCATAATGTATACCCTAATGAAGTAAAACCAAAAAATGACAACTTTTTTTTTTGTACGGAATTATATATCTTCAGACTAGGGAGATTAAAGTCTTAAATTCTTGATAAATAACTATACCAACTTCAAACTCTCCAAAGTATATATATATATATATATATATATATATATATATATATATATATATATAGAAGGTTAAGAACAAAAACAAAATCAATTATGAAGATGAGACGTACCCTTGACTCGTGTGTTAAAGAACTACTAATGGTAGTGGTGGTGGTGACACCAGGAGCTCTTGGACTATGGTTAAGGCCGAGATTATTGCGCTTTTGCTTCTGTCTCTCGCGTGCTTTGTGGTTTTGGAACCAGTAAAACACATTTTTCCCCTCTATCTTTCCATACTTTCCCAGCTGTGCCGTGATTTGTTCAATTTGTTGAGCATTTGGAGTCCTCATGCCCCCTCTGTACAGCATTTCTAGTATACCTATTTGCTCTTGGGTTGGATTCCACCTCGTCCCTCCCGGGTGTGTATCCACCTGCATGTCAAATCATCATAAGCTCAGCAACTATATTTCCAGTATCCTTAAACAAGTTCATCGCCGAAACTAGCTACATGCTTGACGTCCTTTGTAAGTTACTGCCATGCAATACATGTACGTGAATTAATTGAGGGTCTGAAATTGTTAAATTACATGGGCAGTTTCTCTCTTGTCGTCTGAGGATCCAAGCTTTCTGGGGCCGCTTTCAGGTCTGATGAAGCTCTTGAGATCGAAAGGGGGGACGGTGGTGGGAGTACTGTCGGTGTTGGAGAGCTTGGGCGCAAGAGGGCGTAAACGCTTGCAGCCAAGCGTGAGGGATGGTTCATGCTCCCAAAATCCACGTGCAAACTGATGCACCTTCATGCTTCCCATGGGTGCCAATTTGATGATGAAAGTGTAGCAATTATATAGAAGGATGAAGGAAAGAAAGAAAGAAAGAAAGAAAGGAAGGAAGGAAGAAAAGAAAGTGGGAAATGAGGTGGTGCCTAGAAGAACCAAGACCAAATGATGAGGTGAGGTTGACTTGGGATTTCCATTTCAAAAAAAGAAAGAAAAAGTGATCTGGAGCAGAGAAAAAGAGAGAGTGAGTGTGTGATGTAGAAAAATGTGCTATCATTGTATTAGTGCATTGAGCGTGTGGATGAGTGCTAGCTGTTGTAATTGGTCTTGTAGTATCAGAAAATTTTCTGTATTTAAGACTGATTGTACGATCAGTCTCAGCCAAGTTACCCACGGGAGGCTATATTGAATTTAATTAGACTGGTGATATTTATATGATTGTCGTTCCATATTATATTATTCTGGCACATATCAAAATTGAAGAAGTATGGTACATATAGATGGACGCCCATGTAGATGTAGGAGGTGTTTTTAATCAACACTTCCAAGAACGAAATTTACACACTGTAATTGATTGGTAATTTTAGGACAAAAGAATCATGTATTTCAAGGACTTGTGCTCTTTAATTGCTAATTTAACTTAGATTTTCTGAGCGCCCTAAAATTTAAAGATATTGATGGTATGTGTGTATATATATATATATATATATATATATATATATATGCGTGTGTTGGGTAGTCTAATCGATCGGGTGGTATTCTTTCTCTCTTGCTTTCATGATAAGGTGTGTATGCTTTTCGGTGGCCTCTCTTCTAAACTTTATCACTAAAAAAAGGTGAAGAGGGAGGGAATGGAAAAAGATTCCTCCAATCCCAAAACTTGAAAATGGAACTCTAATTTGCTTTCTAAGATACGGATATGGTCGTGGTGTGAGAAGAACTGAATGCCGTCTTTTAGTGGTAGAGCATGTTGAAAAAACAAACATATTAAACCAAATCTATCTATCTCTCTGATAACCCCCATATCTATCAATCTATCCAATATCCATCCATCTCTCTCAAGTCTCAACTCAAATCCTTTTCTTTTTCTTTGGGAACTGTAGTTCCAATTTCCAAAATAGTATAAAACCACCATCTCTGATCTCACTCACTTTATATCCCTCTTTTGTTGTATCACAAATTCTTGCATGCATGATTCAAACAAACACACACCTTCGCACCCTTGTTTAATTAGCCACTACGTACTGCTATATATACTTTGCCAATTTTCTATCGAATAATCATTGTCTGCCACTGATCTTGACTCTGATATGATTAGCTATCTAGTTTAAATTAATCACACTTGCCAATTTTCTTCTTCCCATACGTAGTCCAGTGAACAGATGATCAGGAAGGACTCTACGTACTGCCCTAAAATATATATATGTATATATATAATTGATGATCAAGATTTAGAATGTTACTAAAAACACCAATATATATATATATATGTATAGAATTCTAAGGTGCATGCAGATATCGTCATGCCTTGTTAATTATGCCTTCCATCAAATGACAGCGGCTTCGGCTTCAGCTTCAGGTATCCAAAACTCAATAATGCACCATCACTCTGCTCTAGCAGCAAAAGAAGACTGATCGGTCAATAAAGTTTCAAGAGAAGAAATGGATGGAGATCTGAGTTTCACAAAAATATATATATCCTTGAAAGTAGCATGTGCAATCTTGTCCTCAGCATAGATTTGCCCACGAGACATTAAGTCAAATTTGTGGTATAATTTCAAAACTCGATCTTCTAAATATCTCCTTCGGCATGGTACAATCACAAAACAAACAAAAAAAAATTAATATTGTGTTCATAATTCAAAATTGGCCATTAGAATCTAAACATGTGGCCGGAACAAGTACACCTCGGACCTTAATGTCTAATCAAATGTTCAAGTTTTCTCTGTCTTGTTCCTACCCTCGAACTTGCACTGCAATGTGGGGATTGGGAAGTATGAAATTGTTCATGATCTCAAGCATTTGATTGCGTTCTGAATTTGCACCTTGCCAGCCTTGAAATGGAGGAATATCCTTCTTCTTTTTTTTTTTTTTTTTTTTGTAAAAGATACTTCTTAGCGTGTTGACATTAAGCAAAGGGCACCTTATTATCCCTTTCTTTCCAATTTCTAAACACTACTGTACTTCACTCTTCTTCTTCTTCTTTTTTTTTTTCTTTTGGAGAAAAGGAACTAACCAATTACAAATATACAAAAAAAAAAAAAAATTAACTGGGTCTTAATTTCCAGCTAACACCAAATCTGGGAGAGATAAACACGGTACTTCACGAGCACCGAACTTCTATAGGTCGTTGTTGGAAATATGTTTCCATATTCACATACACATATATATAACACGTATATGTATACAGTATTCGGACTTTTAAAATCCCAAGAATATTGCATAATGCCTAAATAGAAGTCAGTGACAAAGTAAAACTAGTTAGTTAAAAGTGCCGTAAATCTGTCATCCCTACACAAAAACTTTGTTCAACTTAAACTACATTAATTTTAGGGTAAAAAACCTAGAATTGCGTAGTTATTGGATAAAATTACCCCGCACTTTGTCACGTATACTGCTAATTTCAGAAATTTAGAGCAATTATCGACTAAATGGTCACGGATTTACTGATTAAGTTGTTTAGTGGCCAATTACTGACGAAAAATAGTTTGATGGCCAAAACATGATCTTACCAATAGTTTAGTGGCCGCTGCGATTTTTTGCCCTTAAATTTTATGTAAAACCTTGTGAGGACCAAAATTGGTTTTGTATGCTAGCTGCACTAAAACTTTCTCCAACCCTGGCTTTCAGCCGCATAAGAATTTAAGAAAATTAAATTATGTACTGCGTAAAACGGAAAACCTACTAGACACTCTACTACTATATGAATAATTTACTGGGGGAGAGGGGGCCTTCTAAAGATTGAAAATAATTTAGTACTCTAGTATTCTAGTACAAGTCCTGGCATCCAGAAGGTCAATCTACACCATGACCGATCATATTTCATGGGTTTTATGATGCCAAATATTGACATTGCGGTTCCCGGCCAAAAGTTTGCAGATCACAGTTGACAGTAATGCTAACACCTTCAATCGCGACAGGATAATTTATGGTCGTTTACAAAATTCTCTAACCTAGTTTCCTAGGGCTTCATAATTCTGTACCTAGTCTATGTTTGTTAGGACTTCTTGTCACGAAAAAGAATAATGCTTGTCAAGCCAATCTTAACTTTAGCGAAAAAACATTTTAATCTTGCACGCATTTTAGTATTACTACAACATATGCTCTCAAGTTTTGATGGATTCCCTTCACAAAAAGATGCTAGTGTACAAAAGAAGATGTGGCACGAGGAGGAGTAGGCATATTCGTTTTAGAGTGAGTTTGATAAAATTAAGAACTGAAATCTGAAATCTGAAATTTAAAATTTAAATATATTAAGTATTTAATATTTGAGTGTATTTTGCGTTAAATGATAAGTGAGCAACTTATTACTTATTAAATCAAAATCAGTTAATCACTTAAGGCGTTCTATTTTTTGGTTATTAAACACGTCTAAACATATTAAAATTTGAATCCATATTACATTTAAGTGCTGAATTGAGTTTTTAAACAATAGCTTACTTTTCTTTAATGTTCTCTGATCGGAGGATAAGGGTGTTTTTTAGGTTTAGAAGAGATCCTATAATTTATTTTTTAGAAAAAAAGAAAAAGAAAAAGTTGGAGAGTCTGAATCAATGGATCCATCATGAGCTAACTAAAAGTCGCTAAAAGTTGAACCGATGAGACAATAAGAGTTGAACATACAAATTGATAACCTTAAGGCATGAAGTCTCTAAAATGGCCAATTGGCGAAGACTTCATAGAAGGTTTTCCAATGAAAAGGAGATGAAATTGCTGTTTTGAGACAACATCCGTCGGCACTTCAAAGAAAAAATGAGGAAGCCAATTTTATTTTTTTTGGTTTTAAATTTTCTCAACCATCCCCAACATCTGCCCTCCGGTCCCAGTCGCCCAGAGAAAAAAGATATGAAAATAAAAGATGAAAACGTGGGGGAGAGATAATTATATGTTTCCGGCCAGTGGGGAAAAAGTGAAGTGAATGATTATTATGGAAATTCCAGCAAGAATTATGAGTTTTCTCTTCTTTCATTTTTTTTCCACCATGACGTGAAAGGTTTTGGACAATCAGCTTTTGTTCCATGTCCAGCCAAACCGTCAATACCAGTGCCTTAGGAAAATCAAAACGTAGAGAATACTCATGAATGAATATACATACCTAATTAGGAGGGCTTTCCATTTTCATTTCCAATTCTTTTTTTTTTTTTCATTTCCTATTTTTTGAAGTCTTTGTCCATGCATGTTATGCTCTGCTCTCTGTCCCTCGGTCCCAAAAACACGCCCCAATGATATGTCGGTACCACCCATTTGAATTCTCTTCATATGGTTTTTGTTTTAAATTACTGTTCAATTTTGTCCGTACGTAAGATAAATTTCCCGGCGGTGCATTTTTCTCATTCCTGTGCTGTTCTGTTCTGTTCATTTTTACCTGAATTTAACACGTTGGCGGTTAAAAAGTTATTACTTGTCATGGGTAGGCTGGCTGCTACGAAAAAAATAATTATTCATTTCGGAAAATATTTCATTTTGCTCCAAACGTTATCGCGCATTTGGCCTTCACGGTTAATACATTTTTTTGCGGTTAATTACGATCCTCCTCATTGAATTTCTCTTTATTTTTCTTTCCATTTATTCCCGTCCAAATTAATATAATGTTATAAAATTATGCAATTGTGTCATTATATTTCTTTTAATTTTTGGATCAATATACCAAAAAATGATTTTTTTTTTTTGGAGAATATTTTGACATTGAGTTTACGTGGAACATTTGAACGGTGAAAAATGGATCAAAATTGTGACAAAATTTACAATGATTAATCAAACAGCAAAACTTTTTGTATATAACTAACACAAGCACTGAAACATATTACATATATATATATATATATATATATATATAAATGGAGTTGATTTTCAAAAATAATGGTTAAATTAATTTTGTTGAGGTATAATGGATTGAAATTCTGTCCGATGCAATGGAGAGGAATCTAGTTCCATTAAAATGTGCGGTGTTTTGCAGGTACCATACTTTAATAGCTAGAATATTTGTAATCCATGACCAATCAGATATTGAAATTTGAGACCGGATGGAGAAACCTGATTCCAAATTCCAACTGTGAACATTTTCTGTTTTTACTACTCAATTGCGAACCAAATCATGACACCTTGGGTGTTCCGAGTCTCTTTTACATCTTGCCCACCACAGGCCACTGTACAAAAATTCCAACTTTCGATTACAACCGCGAAGAAAGAATCTAAGGATGCATGGACATATCCTAATGATCAAAGGGGCTCATTTGCACGAGTTTGATCCCTATGATAGTATCACTTTTCTCCTGAAATTTAATTTGTATTATGCTTTTTACAAAAGGAGAGGAATAAAAAAACCAACAAACAAATTTAAAGATCCGAAAAATTAGGGATTCCTATTTCACATTATGCGTGAGAAAACCTGCTTTTGATTTTTGCCGTTTTTAAGGACTTAAAAAATGGCAGAATTAGATGCGGATTGTGAGCTTTTTTTTTCTTTTTTTTTTTTTGAGTGGGAGTTTTTGAACAAAAAATATTCTAATTATAATCCCTCGCTCCTCACATTCTTATGTTTGGATAGAGCATTATTTCAAATAATTATTTGGAATAATTACTGTAGCACTTTTTGTGATGTGATGTATGTGAGATAAAAAGGTGATTGAAAATATAAAAAAGTGAATTGGAAAATGTGTTTATGATGCAAGCGAAAAAAATTTTTGGAAAAATTTGCTATCCAAACATGAGTAAAGTTTCACTGTTGATCCATATCCACACTCTTTCAAAAACATTAAAAGAAATAAAAATAGAAAAGCAAGTACTTGTGATTTTTATTTTTTAGACACACTATCAATAATATTACTTGTTTTCGATGAAAGTTGAAGTGGACATATAATATAAGTGGTGCAAGTTTCTAACCTGATCCGCGAAATTCAAAGAAAAAACAGTCCGCAATGATCTATGCTAGACTAGCAACAAACATGCAATCCAACTCCAAATGCAAATAATTTTGAACAGGGCAGGGAGGATTTGATTGGACCATAAGAAGAGATTATGAGTAGGAAGTTTTAAGTTCAATACCTCTCGTTTATAAAAATGAAAAAAATTAAATAATTTTTGACAGCCTTTTTTTTTTCCATGGTTAAGAAGCATTTGGTTAAGTAGAAAAGACGAAATGAAGGGAAGGAAATGGGTGATTTGACGGGGTTAATTGTCGGTCAAAGAAAAAGTCTGGAAGTTGGGGTTGGGTGGTGGCATGACATGAGGTGGGAGCCCACACAGTGGAAGAAACGGTGGAAAACCATCATTGAGGGAGGGAGGACATTGTCATCATTTGCACGTGTCCCATGGACCACCATTTTTTTGATTTCATTCCCCATTCCAATTCCCCCCCAATTCCTAATTCCCATTCCTCTTCCCCGTCTTCATCGGGTCCTCCGTTTCATAATCCTATTCTTGCTCCTGCTCCCTAGAAAGAGCAGGTCACCAACATTTCGGCTGGCACCGCCGCGTAGGGCCTCCGCCTCCGATTTCCATCGTCATAGTTGGACTTGGGGTCAGGGATAACTCACTCTCAGTTCGACACTCTAGAGTTATTCATCCAAAAAGTGTTTTACCCATTAAGATTTGATGTACGTTTAGAGTACGAAATATATAATCAATTGCATTACGTCCATTTTTCACTTTAGACACTTATCAGATTTAATTTTACATTTTTTAAAACTAAGATCCTTTTTGAATTTACTATTTTTTAGAACTTTTTATAGAGAAATGTATTATAATGAATTTGATGTATGTGAGACTAGGGATACGAACGAACATAATCAAACCGAACACCATAGTATTTAAACTTCTTTAATTATTTTATTGAATTTGAAATTGTGTTGCAACTTGGTTTGTTTATCTATCAAGTCGAACTCAAACGAATTTTATGGAGTTGAGTTCGAATATTTTGAATATTTTACTTTTAAATTTTAATTTTATGCTAATCGAGCCAAACTTGAGCCGAGTTTGGAAAATTATCGAAAGTAAAATATTGTTCAAGATTACTTTGATTAGTTGAATAAACTCTTGTCGAGGCGAACTCGATTTGAGTATTGAGTAGTATGACTTGTTTTTTAACCTTGCATGAGATAAAAAGATAATTAGAAAATGTGTTAAGAAATATTTTCATTTTTTTTTAACAAAAACTAGCAATTCAAACATCACCTAACACTTGCTGAAACACTTACTAGACAATACCAAATTAATTTACCTCCCCTACAAAGAATTACTATGAAGTACAGTAGCTAGATACTCGTAAGAATATATATATATATATATATATATATATATAGACACACATACACACACACAAAGAGTGTAACGGCCGGTGGGGAGGGCAATTGTTCTTCCAATAGTTCAAAAATCCTTCTATATCTGTCTAAAATGTTAAAAATTCTCATCTACATCCTTGTAAATATTACATTTTAGCCCCAATTTTTTTTTTTACAAGAATATAAGAGTGCCTCCTAAGTATACCTCTTCACCAGTCCTGTCCCTAAGTCCCAACTTCTGGTTCCATCAGTGCTATCAGACACGTATTGAGGCCTTTGTTACGTCTCACCAACATTATGCCATGTGATCTAGAGGCATTTTTTTTTTTTGTTTCTAAGTACGGCGGATAACGGCTTTACAGTCAAGATTTCAGCTTTCATGATAGGATATCTGAATCCCACAGAGAATGTTTTTTTTTTTTGTAGCATTTGATCAACGGTACATTCTTTCAGGTTATGGTCGTCTGGATACTTTTGTTTCACGCTCTAGATGAGCCACGAACACCACAAACCAAGAATTGAGGAATGTAGTGCATGCAGAATTCTGCAGGAGACCATCTATGATACACATGTACCCCACACTTATTAACCTACTTTAGATTGTGATCTGTCTCGACCTATATAGCATTCCAATATACAAATGTCTTTAAAGTATTTCCGAGTTTCTTGATCATCTAATAAGGAAACTATAAAAAGAAACGAGAGAGTAAAAAAAAAGGAAGATGGATGCATGGTTGACGCAACAGACGATTTTTACAACTTAGAATTGAAAAGGGTAGAAGGGACGATGGACCTTTTGAATGAACATGGAATAACTCGGGAGGTTTAAGAACTACGGCATACCCTTGATTTATGAGACGGGTTGACCGGAGGCAACATCAGGAACGAGGAAAGAAAAGAATTGACAGCAGGTGGCAGTTTCAGTCTCAATCTTGATTGTACTGGAGAACCGCTTCAAGGGTCTTCCCCTCAATTTGATTGATATTCTTGAATATTTAAGGGTTTTATCCAGATTTTAGACAAAGACGTAAAAACTTTACTTGTTGAAATGAGAATCAAATTCAGCTCCTAATCATGCCCGGCCACCAAAACATGCTTCACTTAAATTCAGGAAAAACTGCAGATCCTTTTAGTATATTGTATACGCAGATGAAAAACCCTCTCGGTATTTATCCATGTCATGATGTATTCTCGAATTAATGTTTAATCAGGATTCTATATACTTTTCCATTTGAAGTAATTCAAGGCTGTCGGTAAGATTTAACACAAAAAAAAGGCTCATCATAAACATGATTAGTATTCTAGTTTAATTTTTTTTTTAAAGAAAAAAATAAAGAAAGGGAATGATTTAAGGATGCCATCTTCAGTCACTTTTGCCAATGACTTTATATTTCCATACCCTGGTTCTCGTTTTGATTGGAAACCTTTTTAGCTTGGGAATTGATGGAAAACAATCACCGATGCAATTGCTACTAACCATTGATTCTAAATCATGTCATAAGTATATGCCAGATAAAGTTAATGCGAGAGGGCATCATTTCTCTGATTGAAATTCATTCCAAGTTAGATGTTTTACACGGGCATCTTTTCATCATATGATGAGTTTGGTTCGTGACCTAAATGTTCCATGGAGTGAGTCTCTTTTCTCCCTCTTTTTCCTCTTCCTTTCCACTTTTTCCCCCCCAAAAAGAGAAAAAGAATGTATCATGTGTACTCATGGATGGATGAGTAACATGAGGGCACAGTGATCAGATGTCATGTCTTGTAAGGGAAAGTGGGCGCAAATGTGCTTAGAAAGGGATTTTTCTTAGGAGAAGGGCGTAAATGGATGACAGTCCAAAAACAATTAAGTTGGTGAATTGATGGCACTGAAAGATCCTCCCAATGCAAACTTTTTCTCTCCTTTCTTTCATTTTATTCTCTCTTGTTTTTTTTTTTCCTTTGCTTTGCTTTTTGTTGCTGCTGCTGCTTCATTTCATGCCTTTTTCTTTATTCATCTATCTGAGTTTTTTTTAACCCCTTTGTGGCGCTTGCACAAACTCAAAAGAGTTAAATCTTGACTCCCTACAAAGTCCAAATGTCTCTTTCACTTCCTTTTCATTTCCCACTATGAAATGCTATTCCCAAGTTCTACCCCACTCCTCTACCAAGTGCAGAAAAGATCACACTCCAATCACATTTGTTATTTCTTTTTCTTTTTTTTGAAAAAAAAAAACTCGGAAAGAGGGTTTCCCGCCAAATGAACTCAAGGCTCTTTCCTAGAACGTAACACACCATGATCGAAGTCAACATAAATCATCATTTACCATCAAGCCAGACAACATCCCATACTCTACTCCGAGTTAGTCAAAAAGAAAACAGAAATTCGAAAGATATTCTTATGGATATGAAGATTAAACTTGAACCAAACGAATCCACACATATTTCTTGATTAGGAACTCGGAAGTGCACGTGAATAAAATTAGTAAAACATCCTGGTTTCGTTTATATCAGAATATTCCATTTCTCACTGTCAAATGTTTGTTCTAACTTCTAACCCACACCACCCCCCTCCTCCCCCCGAAAAAAAAGAAGAAGCTAATTCACTAACAGTCAAACTAGGCTCAATTCAATTAAAGGTCGACCAATTTAATAAGGGTAAATTTTATATACATTAATAGTGTATATATTATCATCATTAGATTCATGACATATGTATAAAAGTTGGATTTCAAATTCAAATTTTACATATTTATTATTTATTCAAGACTGACAGTGTACATACTGTCAGTGCAGGAAAGATTAATCAATTTAATAATACTACATAAATAGTTTACATTATGATAATTATCCATGTTTAAAATTAGCAAAGTTTTATGAAACAATTGGGCACGTTTTGCTAATAATTTTTTAATTATAGTAACTATATGAGGATATTTTCTTGTGCTTATGTAATTGTTGAAAACGCGTACGTAAAAAATTGTGTAATTATTTTCCAAACAATTCAGATTGGCTCAAATATATGGGCTACATAATTGGGCCTAATAGAACGTGAACTTTGAATGGGCCCATCCCAAGCCAACAAAATAGGGGTTTCTGGGGCTAGGAAGGACTTGTTGAAAGTTGAAACTGGCCTCATTAGGCCCAATGTAGTCTGTTTTAGGCCTGTGTATATGTGATTATCTGAATATAAAAACACCTCTATATGAATATATGTATTTATATCTATATTAGTATATTACTGCCATTATAGTATATATACATGTACATGAACAATGAAATTTTGATACATATGTACATGCCTATACATATGTTGACACGTATATTGCACAGTTGCACACACAAACATACAAAAAAAGGTTCCTATTTAAAAATTGTCAAATTGGCAAAATAAAAGTTTGAGCTGTTTAAGTTTCAGTAACTATTATGGGCGACAACATGTTAATAGATCGTAAATTATTTATAGGAATATATATATAGATTATCCGCTAATACACCTCTGACATTAAAAACAAAAATTTAAATATACGATATTTTGCAAGAAAGTGATTCATAATTGAACCAACGCGTATTCGCATCACATTATGCACAAAGATAACTTCCTGGTTTAACGACCACTTGATTTGCCTACTCTCTAAGTAGAGAAAAGAAAAGATGATGAGTGAAAACAAAGTATTGTAGTGCCCAGGATCAAGTTCTGGACACCCCCGGGTTGCCATTTTTTGATCTCAAATGTGTCATTTTCCGTAAGATGTAATTTTGCAGGTTTGAAAGCAGAATCACTTGCTCTGGATCATTGCCAGTCTCTGTGACGAACAACAATCTTTTTTGAGAACGAACCTGTGCTTTCGCTTTATTCCTTAAAAAAAAAAAATTAGTATCTTAAAATGAAACTTCTAAATTACTAGTTCTAATTAGTGGTTCTCCAGCATACCCAAAACAACTTTCCCTTCCATCATTCCAGCGCATTCACCATGGTAATGAGACTGTTTTCTTCAACACCAGAACAAAATGTTGATCATACATTTACAGGATTATGATTACTTGACGATGAATTTGTAGGTACTTTTAACTAGGATCATTTTGATGTCTGCCCGCTTTTTACATTGAATGTTCTGGTGGCATGCGTTTATTTGCATAGCAAGAAGTGCTCTAGCAGTCTTCTGTTAAACTGCATTTGTCAAGTGGCCCTTCATTTCTATACACATCAAGCGTCATGGGGCACCTATTTTTTAATATGTGGTCATCATGTTAATTCAGAAGACTAGAAGCTGAAAGACACAATTAATTTGGAAATTAAAAGAAGCTGTGCATAAAAATGGAAGGGTTGTCAAATGTTTGACATGTTAAATGCCCAACCTAGGAAAAGAAGATCAAGGTGGGCACACTGGGCACCACAACGATAACAACATAGCCATAATTGGTTTTGTTAATCTTGGGTATGGAACTTTAACTAGGATATGTTCAGTTTTGGCATAAGATTTCTTATACTTGTCTGAATGACACCTTTGTTTGTTTGTTTGGATTGTGACTTTTCGTGAACACATTTTTTGATCACTTTTTAATCTAACATACGTCAAATTGTTACGGTACATTTTCCTACGATACGTTTATTCTCAATGTCAAGATTTGGAGCTATCCATCCACTTGTGGTCTGTTTAGCACCATTCAGTGACTATAGGAGATGAGGCGATTCAAACCATTAAAGTAAGCAAGTGTTTGACAGTCATCTATAGGAAGATAGATATGTTACATCTCTACCAATTTCTGTCGGGTTCAATTGAAGTTGTTGCTTTCCACACACCACAACCACCACCGCCACCACCCCTAACATAAAATACAAAAAGGTACTAGTTGATATCAATTATATCAAGTGAGCTAATTTATGTCAAACTTAGTGGACTTGATAAGAAAAGCTTAAATTGTTTGGGCCAATTGGACTAAGCATGGGTACTTTTCAGAACGAGGAAGTCATCATGGGTATCCCATTTTCTATCAATGTCGATGGATTGGCGCATGAGATCAGATCTTGAACATCATAGCCCAGAAACCACTCTGAACCGAAAAAAAAAAATTTGCAAATTGAACTAGTAGTACTATCTGGCAAATGCCTCGCTTCAGTTCACAGAATTATTTTGGGAGATCTTTGGTTGGAATTTCATCTTATTATTTCTGCAGCAATATTACAAATGATTTAGCAATTGATTGGAAAACGACCGAACGGGATAGGACGTTAGCAACAGTGTACATTAATGCAGATAGGATTTCGAAGTTATGATGGTCCCGGTTATTGAATCTTATTAAAGGGACAGCTTACACCATTCTTCTGGTATGTTGTTCCTGGGGACGGGTATCTGCTTTTCATCTCAATTCTTGAAGATGTGCCCACCAAATTTATTGCTGATCAGTTCCCCAGTTTTCTACAGCCTACAAAGGGAATTGGATTAAATTTGGTAATTCAACAGACAATATCAAGATGTGCCTATAAAAGCCCAGCAAAACCAATTTTCAGAAACGTTAAATGCTCTGAATTGAGTCCATCAAGCAATTTATTTTCTTGGTGTTTTTCGATTTATAATATTGGGTCCACTTTGATCATATTTTAATAGTAGGAGAGGCAGCATTGGAACACATTTTGTCGCCCAAGGAGCAGGACCAATTTAAATATTCAACGGACGGACTCAATCAATGCATGCAAAATCAGCAGTGGGAAAACGCCAAACCTTTCTTAGTTTGCTTTCAAGTCTAGGAATTTACTGCAACCTGATAATCAAGAAGGTATTATTATTGAAAGTGAAGTCTACAGTGTAATTGATAAGACGTTTCATCTGTGATTGAAAAGCTATGATTTCAGTAAGTGGGATTCACTTATTCTCATGAACAATAAAGTGCATTGTAATTGATAGAACTTTTTTTCTCGGGATTGAGGGGTTACGTGTTCAATAAGTGGGATTCATCCTCTTTAATAACAAGACAACAACAATAATAATAATAATAAAAAGAATGTGTCATTACTCAAGGTCTTCGATTCATGTCCCTCTATTTCATCTCCACATCTTAAATATTTTAGTTAAATTCAACTCCTTCTTTTTTTTAAAAAAAAAACTATATATATATATATATAAAAAAAAAAGGGTTTCACTTTCATAACCACGGTCAAATGACCCGGGATACTCCATTGCACCTACCAAATCAAAATCGAAGGGTGTTGCTTAAGCTAGAGGCCATCACTTCAGCAAGAAAACAGACCCGTGTCAGATTCTTTGTCAATCCTTATTCTGAGTTTTGCTTGGAAGCAATTTGCAACTTTTGCAGGGTTACCTTTGGTTTCGACTTTGGGCTGGTAAATGAGAAGTTGTCGTTTTCATAGGACGTTTAAATCATAGGATTTGTGTAATCACAAAAACTATGAAATTCGAGGACATCAAAACTCTCAAGATTTCCATTTGGATTGTAATTTTTTAGGATTTTTTTTTTTTTTCCAATTCCGCGTGTGTGGATCCTAATAATCCTTGAATTTATCTTCCATAAAGACTGTCTACGGTCGTAACCCCAAGTGTACAGTCTTTTAAGGACAACCCGAGGAGCCGGCCGGCCAGCCAGTTGAGCAGGCAACTGGACAAAAATCTTTTAAGATCGATTTTTCCTCCCTCATTTTATGAGTTAGTTCAGGGACTGCAAATCCTAACCGCCGGACAAAAACAGTCGTACTAACTTAGATCGCGTACAAATCAAACAAAAAATTCCAAAAGCAAGCAAAAATAAGCACCCCCGGCTCCTTACTTACCCAAATAAAATAAAACCAAAGGCGGCAATATTTAATTGGAACGCCCTTGGCGGCTTTGCGCAACATAGTAAGTAATAAAATACCAACATAGGAAAAGGACCGCCAAAAACAGGGAACGTCTAAACAACCCTTTTTTCTTATTCTTTTTTTTGGGTAGCTTGACTCTCAAAAATACCAGATTCCTTTCTGTTTCCATGAAAACTGAAAACTGAAATCTGATATATTTGAGTATATATCACATTAAGTGATAAGCGAAAAACTTATTGCTTATTTCTTGGAAGCAAGTTTTACCTAACAAATCTAATGTCATTTAATTAATTCAGATGTTATCAAAATGTCTGAATATGTTAAGATCTGAATTCATTAATTTTAAATGTTGAATTAGATTATGAACTTAGTGTTTTTTTTTTATTATTTGGGTGGTCGGTCCATACATACAACAGTTCATAGGGTGGCCAAAGGCATCTAAACAAATGCCATACATATTAAGTTGCCATTTGTACTTTTTAAGATTAAAAAAAGCCAAGAAAGAAGACTAGTAAATTGCTCACCGCCCACCTCCCCATCATGCAATGCTCCACTACCAAACAAGCCTTTTCAAAGCTTCCACCATCTCTTGAAAGCGATTGAAACATGAAACCACTACTACTTGCAATGCTTAATCGATCCCATTTTTTTTAACCCTTTCAGAGAGTCTTAGGTAAGTGTGTGTTTTTTCGTGGCTGGTGGCATCCTGCAGTATCCACAGGACGTCACAGGTAGCGCTTGGGACGCCAAGCTTGTACCCTTATCTTCTTCTTATCTTTTCTTTCGTATGGCAACTGAATGTAGGCCATAGCTGCTGTTCCTTTATCATCTCATTATTCCGATGGTCTCCATCCTCGGCACCTCCTTAATTTCCAATATTATCACCCAAGCCTCATACAAAAAACTTTCAATGAAACAGTACAAAAAATCATGAAAACTGTCAAAGAATTCAAGAACCAGGTGTCCTGAATTTATATATATATATATTAAAAAAAAAAAAAAAGTAAGTAAGCGATCCACCTCCCAGATCAAATAAACAACGAAAATCGAACTTCATCAGAGAGGGAATTAATTAGTAAATGATTCATTCAGGACTTAATTAGGCTATATAGATGGTTTATCATCTTTAATCCTCATAAAATTTCACAACTATATGTAATAGAATTTAAGCAACATATAATCCCTTTGGATTATACATCTCAAAACATCGATTCCAATGAGAAATCTTTTCACTAACAGCCGCGAAATCATAAGTTACACGCACTACCCTCCAAGAATATAGCATACTCTCTTTTAGTCCATCGTCTTTTCGCCCCGTTACAGCTCTATGTCTCCCTTCGGAGGTCATCTCTAGTTCCTGATCATCTTGCTTGTCGCCAAGAAAACAGAAAAGCCATCAAAGTAGTTGTCCTCGACATCGTTTTTCAGTTGTCGTCAGAAGTTTCCGGGCTAGGATATTCATTCAAGTCAGGCTTCTCCAGGCGAGGAGGAGTAGAATTGGATTTTGTCGAAGAAGCATGCACTGCAGTTTGTTGAAGCGCATCAACTCTGGCTCCGACCTCAGTAGCTCTCTTTCTAATAGCAGCCGCAGACAAGTCATGCAGCTCATCATCTTCAACTATGCATTCAGGGAAGTTAAGCCTCGCCGAAGGGCCTCTAAGGTAGAAGACGGCGGTGTCGTAAGCCCGCGCCGCTGCCACCGGAGAAGAGTAGGAGCCAAGCCATATTCTGGACCTCTTGTTAGGCTCCCTAATCTCAGCCACCCATTTACCCCACTTTCTCATCCTTATTCCTCTGTAGGGTTTCTCCTGTTGGTGATGATTTTCCCTTTCCTTTCTTTTCTCTGTGCTTGAACAACACCCTCCTTCCATATCACCCGATAGGTAAAAACGAAAGAAGAAAAAGAACCCTTTTTTTTTTTCTTTTTCTTCTTTTGTTCTTGAAGAAATCAGCTATCAGTCTGTGGGTGACCTGCTCACCCGAAAAGAAAGAAAGAAAGAAAGAAAGAAAGAAAGAAGAATTGAGGAGAAGATTCTGTTTTAGGTAGATAACAACTGTCCAAGGAAAAAGCTTGCCTTAGGAGGGCCAATCATATTTATATGGAGGTGGGAGAGAATACAGACACAGTTATTATAAGTATGATGAAATATATATTGTATAGAGCTTTTATACATATATATACGTGGACAGAGAAATGAATTCAGGGGGTGGCGACTGGCGAATCATGAATGGAAGAAAGCAGGAATGATGAGTTATGATTGAGGAGGAAAGGAGGGGAAGGAGTGCATCAACAGCACGCATTAGAGAGGGGGATTTCTTACTTGGCTGCTAGTCTGTCGTCTGGGCTCGGCCGCCACGTTGATTGATCTTCCTTAAAGATAAGTACAAATTTGGCCGACATAGTCCATCGCTTCATTCACTTCCTTCCCTTTTTTTTTTATTTTTTTCCTTATTTTAGGGTCGCCTCTCCCTCCCTCATGCAAGAGCCTTTTTTTTTTTCTCCTTTTAGATTTTCTTTAATTCTCTACGCTTCGTTTGAAAGGTGAAGATTTGGAGAGCTGAAAATTGATTTAGGGAGAAAGTTGCATCCGTTATCTCATTTGAGAGGCGAACCTAGAGGGAAAAAAATGGAAATGGAGGGATGCCAAATCGCTCCAAACAGTGAAGGTGTCTTCTTACAATGAATGGGAAGTAAAGAAAAGGATAGGGAAGGCAATAAGTGAATATTTCCATGTAACTATATAGCTCTCAGAAGTTGAATCCGACTTATTTACGAGTTTATGCAGTCAAAATTAAAGTGTGAGCAGCTCGAATGGTTTGAGAATTTGAGTTCCAAACTTATCATTCAAGTTTATTGAACTTAATTGAACTCAATCAAACTTTAAATTTGTATATTTTTTTTGAATTCTTCATATTTATTAGTGTAAAATGTCTATCATGTCCTTGTTTAAAAGTGTATAAATATTAATTTATATCAGTTGAACTCGATTGTAGAGCTAGATCCAATTTGAGCACGAATAACTTGTAATCTAATCTAACTCGAGCTAAAACTAAAGTTTTAAGAGCTCAAATAGTTTGACTTCAAACTAGAGTTCAAGTATTTTAGGTTGAGTTGCACTCTAATAATACAGTGCTTGAACTCGACTCAATTTACTTGCACCTTATTCCTAACTATTGTCCTTTAAAAAGTCAAATCTTCTCAACCGAAGGGGCAAACATGTAAAAACATATTACAACATTTTAGTTTTTTATATGTTAAACTCTCAAAAAACTCAGAAAAAAAAAAGATATAGAAAATCATTTCTCTTTTGTCCTTTTTCCTCATAACTTGCTCTTTCTTTTCTTTTCCTTTAACTCTAGGAAAATCGTTCAAACATTTCTCATATTTCGACAAATGAATTTTTTATCTTTCACTTTTAAAATGTTATTTTACATCTCTTATAAAATTAAGTAGGTCAAATATGATCTCACCCTAAGTTTTTTACTACTTTTTAGTCTAAATACAACCATGTGATGTACACGTGATAATGTTTATAGGTTCAAAAAGGTCAGATCCCGTTTGTATTTAAACTTATTACTCGACCTACGTTCATTTTTGTCCCTAACAAATGTGCAATTAATCAAATTACCTTATCCACAACTATTTTTACCCCTAAAAACATGACGCTTGATCTTTTTACACCTAAAAAAAAAATAATCACATGTGGGTCATGTGATGAATTCAGATTAAAATGTAATCGAAAACCTAAGTTAGGATCAAATTTAGCCTGACTTAATTTTGCAAAGAACATAAAGTCAGCATTTTAAAAGTGAAGAACGAAAAAATTTATTTAAAAAAAATGTGAGAACGTTTTAAACAATTTTCCCCATGCTAAACTGGCTAACAAGGCCTTAAGGAAACCAAAGCGGCAAAAATGTGTTCTTCTCGCATAAAATCTTGGGGTTATGACTTTTATTTGGAATACAATTTTACAAATGCATCTTTTTCTTGGACAATGTACACTTAAGTTCGTCGATTGGAAAAGTAAAACCTTGCACCTGCTCGTATAATCGAACCTCTTTGAATTTGTTTGAGATGAAAAATCTGTAGAAGGCTAGGCTATCTCCTCGGAATCAATTCTGATGATTATAAGTAAGAAAAGTTCCAACAAAGAAAGTAGTTTTTAGATAGAGGTTCCGAAATCACCATTACCTCTCTTCCTTGGCGACCTACTACTTTTATTTACCTTTGCACAATTTTTCACGTTGAGACCTCAAGATCGAGATCTCATGATAACATGTCAAATTGAAATCTGCTCAACCTTTTTATAGTCAGTTCGTGACTCATCAATCTTTTAAATGATTTAATTTGCATGTCATGATAGTTGTCAAGACACAGATCACCTTTGCATGATCTCCACTCGTTACCTATTTTCTATTTTTCCTCTCCTTTCATCGATTTAGGATCAAGATGCGTGGATTTATTTCTTTCCTAACATAGTCTAGAGTGATCTTCGTTCGCTGCAGTTATGATATTGTGTACAAGGGGAGTGCAATGTTGCTTAAACATAAGTCTAGATTCTCCAGAATGATAGTCATCCACAACCGTGGGCGATTTTGTATGGTATGGGGCCTACGTTGCTTTCTTTCCTACTCCACGTAGAAGCGGGGGGAAGCTTTTTGCTATCTGCCGACGTGGATGGGGCTGGGTTCCGCTTCTACTACGCAAGCTCAAATCACGTATGACGTAACCCTCTGGTTTCATTTTGTCAACATTACCAATAATACTCGTATAAGAGTAGAATTATGTTATCAAGAAAGGGTGTGCGTATACATATACATATACATATATGTATGTATTTGGGTGTGTACACACTTCTATATGGTATAAGGAACAATGAACTTGGTTTGAGAAAAAATTGTGGGGTTTGTCCAAGTGATCATGATGATGATTACAGCATGTTGACAGTGGTTTACAAATTTTTTTTTTTTTTTTTGGGTTTTTCGTATTCTCTTAAGAGGAGTATAGGTTAGAAAGGGTTCACAAATTCATATTAGTTTGTGGTTTATACTTTATACTTTGTGAAATTTATTCAGAAAACAAACATGATGGATGACATGAGGTGAGACGAGGGAGAAACGGTAAAAGTAGGTCGGTGGTGGATGACTATTGAAATTTCAGTAGTGTGTTGAGAATTGAGAATATACGACTTTCCGTCCACGCAATAAACAAATCAAGAAACTGGAAATTGAAGATGTGAGAATCATCTATTCCGTTCGATTTCTATTCTATTCTAGTGGTCTTACGACTTCAATTTTTCCAAAACCTAATTTTTAAGTCGGCAATTTTGTGTTTGGTCAGGTTTTGTTGGTAGGATGAGATGTTGTGCTGAACCAATTTATACCGATCACGCCACTATTGAATTTTCCTCCTCCTTTTTTTTTTTTTTTTTTTTTTTTTTGGGTTTCAGAGGCATGTTTCTCCAATATGAGATAGAAGAGAATAGCACAACGTGACCAGTAAAACAAAGTGACAAGAACGGAAAAACAGCTGAAACTTGGGGATGTAGCCTGACTAGAGATAAAGCTTGAAAGCTTGGCCACCTGCGTCAGCAAGCAAAATAGGGGTTGCCGACAGGTCGGTCCATTCTAAGGCTACGGCCTATGGGCAGCCACAGCCGCTGCTACACTACAGGCTGCTAATATTATTGAGAATGATGGCGCCCTTTCAACCGTCAGCCTCCTTTTCTTGGCCTCCAAAAATCTGTTTATGCCTTTTTACGCACTTGATAGCGGCAGCAAATGGGCATGCTTTCAACTAGGCCATGCTCAGCATCAGCAGGAGTCCACAAGGGGACCAGCCGAAGATGCATCCTTCCTTATATGGCAAGTGTGTCGATACAGAAGCTCTAAGCATAGGAACCTGCTGCATTATTAAAACATGACAAGAGACCTACTACCATCCTCGACAATTTTACGATGTGGTATGGTACTCCATGTTGGCTGTGCAATTACATTAATATCCCATTACACACAAATAATAGGCAAATCTTCTTCTTCTTCTTCTGCTGCTGCTGCTGTTGTTGTTACTGCAGACAAATGATTGAAAAAAATCTCAGCAGCGTGGCCTCAAAATCAGTAGTCTGGACCGAAGAAAAGCAATTCCGGCATTCAGGTACGCAACTACAAGCAAGGAGTTCAAAAGCCAGTTACTTTAGAAGCATCCTTTTCAAAGAGGTGGTATAAAAGAATTACTTTCCTTACTTACACAGCCTCCAAATTTAATGGTCCAAACTGGTAAGATATTTAATGCGAATATGAATTAAGGCAGCCGTGTAGACCTGCGTTGGCACCAAAGCAACCGCATCTAGCCATCGAAGATTTTGTTGGCATAGAAATTTCTGTATCCGACAAAAGAGTGTTGGAATCTTACTCTGTTTGACAAAAGCATTTCTTTGAAGCTATTAGTAACCCATAGAACAGAAATCCTCAATGAACGAACATATAGCCATTCAAGTTTTAGCATGGCTTCGGACAAACCCATATTTCACCAAACTATAATGGACCGCAATAAAGAATATGAGAAACCCAAGTCATGGCAAATAATTTAATGGCCAACCAGTGAGAACAAATCCATTATGCTTTATCCTATCTAACATTGTAGCGACCAAAAATCATAAACTATCATCCCCTCAGCTGTGCCAACAAATCTTTCATGTTCAAGACAACTAAAGAAAGAAAAGATTCTGTTACTACTATCCGTAGCTTTTAGGAGTTCCTTTCTTAAACTGTGGTGGATTTTAATGTGCGTCACCTGCAATGAGAAAATGTGGGCCTAAGACAGCCGATGAACTAAAATATAACTGGAGGAAGTATTGTCTGCCACAACATGCCATAGAATCAAATGGGAGAATAACTAACCTCGTGCATAAGACCAGAAGTGAGAAATGATGAAACACATAAACCTCCATTTCTGCAACATGACGGACACTATAATCCTCAACATCCCAGAATGAAAGGAAAAGCAAGACAACATCAAGGACCTAAAGTAAGACTCAAATCTGCAATAGCACTGGAGAGCCAAAAATGCAAGTTGAGAACCACTATTACCATCGTAATCCCACTTTCAAAGAAATGCAAGGGATGCTCCAGAGATTAATACATTATTTCTCCAGAAAAAGGCATAGGTAATTATTTATAGAGGCCAACAGACTCGCAAAAGCTCGATATGCATACCCCAGATAAATTAAATAAGCACATTAAACCACACCAATCATAATCTCAAATCACAGCACCCAAAGCCAACTATTCACGAATATAACTTCCTTTGTAAGCTCCCCAAAAAAAATTTTTTCCTTTGTAAATATTCAAACAAAAAAGGAAAAAAGATTGCATACCAGAGCATGGCACCGGGAAATTAATGCCTATATGATCAGATATTTCCTACTATAATCTCTTTGTACAGATCAAGAGGCTAAGACCCATATAAAATGTTGAATAGTTGCTCTATTTTGAACAAAGACACAGAACACTTTTATATTGCAACAAGTGAAAAGACATTGGACCTTTCAAAAGCCAATAGAGGTCCTGAATGATATATATAGCTATTTCAGTAATAGGCAATTCAAACACATAAGAACTAGATATTCAAGAATATACTTTGCTGAAGCCTAATGAAGTTTTTACAACAAAGCTTGTCAGTTGGTAGAATTGTTCCTAAGATGGCTGATGCATTTTTGATATGTTACTAGATTACGCATATAGTGTGCTTCTCTTCTCCTTCTTTTGTTCTCTGTTTTTCTTTTTAATTTTTCCCTATTATAGTTAACGTGCATTCAATATACATAATAACCAGCTTTGTCAAAAATGACTTAGCTGTGTGCCTGATGCGTCTCTAATGACTTAGTTACTTCTTCTTGTACCTTGGTCTTACAATACCAGCAAAAGTATGTTGTTTATCTCTTACATCTTTTTCCTTGTTTTCATACCATTAGTGGGGTCCGAAAATTCTGACCCCTGTTTTGTTTTCATTCTAGAGGATGTGGTTCAAGTCAGTGCGATGCTGATCCTCATGTCAAGAATCTTTTTTACCGGTGGATTAACAGAACAGGTCCTCCTATGTGAAGAAGACAAACTGAACAACCTCTACATGTCACCCAAAGAAGCCTGGAGCAAAGGCAGAGATGACTGCAAAACCTTTCCAATTATCAAGGTTAAAATCCATAGCACTTCCACTTCAGAACATATTATGTAGGTGGATCACCACATTGTGTTATATAACCAACTAGTGTGTTAATATGACTGATGAAATGCAATATTACTAATTTAATGACAATCACCTGTCTAACAGTGATTTCAGGTGACAAGAAGAGTCAATGCATTGCAAAACTCCCAACATTCATGAAAAAAACTATTGCATATTTGCAAATGATGGCTTAAAAAAATTAGAGATAATCAATTGATTAATCTGCATTAGGGGGAAAAAATGCTCACAGTTATACATTTCTAGACAAAAGTCACATAAAAGAAGCAAAGTCGCCAAGGTTTTGAAGTATAGCCTAAATACACTTATTTTGAGGGATCAAAGTACATCAATAAGATCTTTGAAGCCACATACAAGATAAAACACAGAAACAGTCCTTGAAACAGCTGAAATACATCAATTTCAAGTAACACCTCATTGATGGCAAATAGAAGATAAAACACAGAACAGTCCTTGAAATAGCTAAAATACATCAATTTCAAGTAACACCTCATTGATGGCAAATAGAGGGGGGAACAGAAAAATCTCTTTCATAGATAGCACAGCATAACCTTTCTTGAAATCACATATCCGCAGTGGGAAATAATTAAATCTTTACGAAACGATCATGCAAGTCTAGCAAGGTACGTGGAATATTGTCGGTAGAAGATTTGAAAAGTACACTACCAAAAGCATCAACCTTCAGGATACGGTCATGTACAAGGTTGGTGTCCTGTCTTAAACACATAGCATTGGAAAATGCAGTTAAATATCCCCGAGCAAGAACAGAAAATGACCTGATAAGTTCAACAAAATTGTCTGGCAAATCAAGAATCCGAGCAGCTAATTCCATGTGCAGTTAGGAATTAACTCTTGTTCCCATTATTATCCCTTAATTGATACTTAGCATGAAGCAGACAAATCAGCGTTAATCTCATATCAGGCCATGCCAAAAATATCACACTACCGAACCATTTACAGAAGCACAGTTTACCAGAATTGCAAACCATCCTCTTCTACCCCTTCCTCCTCACTGTCTAAAACATAATCTTCCTCCTCAGTGTACTCATCAGGATCTTCCTCGTCATCAATAGAATTTTTTAGTCCAATCTGAACATAACCTCTTTGATTCTCCCTCAGCCAGTCCTGTTCCTCTTCCCTGTCCTCATCCTCTTCCTCCTCCCCTTCAGAAAATGCCGAAATTCTCATTCCATCAAATTCCGTTGTCCCAACAAGCTGATCCATCAAGCTGTCTACACTCCCCTCCCCGTTTAATCCCCCGTCAAACTCACTGACTGAAAACCTCCCAGTCCTCCTCCCTCCAGATTCCCTCCTCCTCTTTATCCGCGACACCAAATCATCCTCCTTAATCTCCCCATTCTCCACATCATTCCATGGCACCCATAAATCCGCTTGCCTCCCTAATGCTCTGTACCCATCGCCAATGACAACAGTCCCCAAATTGGCCGCCCTCGCCCTCCTCAACATCTCAGAAAAATCTGAATCATCCGAAACCAAAAGCAACCAATCAATCCCTCTACTCATAGAATGCTGCATTTGCCTTTTCAATGCCCAGTCAGCAGCCTGTGGCTTATCCTCCACCGTTTTCACAAACACCCCAGCTCGACTAAGCTCGGAGGCTAATCCATACCCAACTTTCGGCGAAGTCAAAGTCCTTGCAGCTTCATTATACTTCTCATTGCCATCAATAAACCTTTCTTTAAAACGCTGTCGTTTCTTACCTTTCAATGACCTCATTCTGTTCAGCTTCTTTTGCCTCTCCCTCTCATGCAACTGCCTAAAATGCTTCTTTAAATCCAAATGTGTCTTACATTTTCTCCCGCAAACAGAGCAAATATACGGTTCAGAAGGGGTAGAAACACCTTTCCTCTCAAGAATGTCCATACGCCGTTGTTCTCGGCGTTCTTCAACAACCCATTGAGGCAAATGAATGAAAGCGTGTCGATTAGCGTAAGCAGAGATATCAACCAGGTCGCCGAAATGCTGGGCCACTTTTTTTAAGGCCATCGCCGCCTGGTACGGCGGCCCGCGAGGGGGCTTGTTATCTAAGTCCCATAAGACCACTACTTTCTTAGGCTTAGCTGTGTAGATGCCTTCTTTGGTTCTCACCATATCGATTTCGCTCTCGGCTGCAGCTGCTGCTGCTGCACAGGCTCTGATGTTGGCCCATTTACCAGATGAATTGGGGTCGGATAGGGAGAGGGGTTTTGGGGGTTTTTGGGGGGCGAATTGCGGAATGAGAAAAAGGGGTTTGGGGAATCTGTAGTGGGAGAATGGTGGAGAATTTAGGTGGATGAATTCAATGGAGGTGCATAGGGAGTTAATCATGGTAAACTTTATAGCTTATGGGTTTTTGGCGGGGGATTCCGGGATTGTGTAGGTGGTCGCAGGGAAGAGGAAGGAGACCTTGTGGAAGTTGAGATAATTTCAGGAGGGAGATGAGAATATTCTCTGCCTCCAATAGCAGCAGCTGAATGTTCGGGAAATGCAGGTGCACGAATCTTGTTGGTTCTGAATCACGTCTTCAACATGAACGCGCTTCGTCTTATATCATACCCGTTCTGCGCCTTTGCCTTTCATTTGGGGGATTTTTTTTTCTTGGATCAATGTATAGCTGAAAAACGCTCAATGATTACGCCATGATATATATATATATAAAGGTTTTGAATGGAAAAAAAAAGCATATATAGGTTTGCGAAATTGGGAGAATATGAACTTGGAGGAGTGAGTATGGTGTTCAAGGGATCGATGTTTTGTGCTGCGACCAAGTTGCCTTGGGCATTTCCCGTTTTTCAAGTCAGCAAATCACAAGTCTGTAGCAATCCAAGTGAAGTCTCAAATTGTTTACGCTCAAAAGGATGAGCAGGTTTTATCATATTACTGACAAAAGACTTCCTACATATTATGCACTGCCATCTCATATATTAGAACGAACGATCCAAAACATTATTGACATTTCTGCGACATTCATTCAACTGCCCAGCGTCCTCCTGCTGTTGAAAAGTCCATAACCGTTTTGTTTTGGATTTGAGATCCAAAACAATTGGAGAGTGGAACCAACCAACGAATGGGAGGAATGGAACTTAATCTGGATTGTAGGGCGGGCAAAAGCGCAGAACTGCCAAACAATTTTCATTTGCCGGTGGTCCAAACTAGTCATTACCACTTTACCAGTCGAGCAGAGGTGTTGGTGTCCTGAGCTGAGATGGACCAGTGGTAATGTGGGAGAGAGCCCATAAGCATAAAGGAGGAAGGTAGTAGGTACTAGTAGAACCTAACAAGTGGATGTAAAAAGCCCATTATTCAGGTGTCTGTCTGCTGACACATTGGTGACGTTGAGTGACATCTCAAATACTACATACTTTTTGCGATGTCCGAGATTAATCTTCAATCATGCCTTACTTCTCTAATCATTCTCCGGGATACTTTTGTCCGGTTGGAAGAGGCAAAATGGGATGGACAAGCTCCTGTTTAGATGGTTTTGCTTGCCTACTACTACCACAGTAGTAGTAATATTTATCTTAACCCCATATGACTCAGTTTCCAATATTTGCTTTGCTTGCAGCATCCAATTTGTTTATTTGGTGGGATTCTTGTTCTTCCTTTTCTTTTTTCATCTTGCAGCAGAGCAGCGCTTTTGTCGTAGCCAAAATTACCGTCGTGCTTCGTGAAAGGGGAGGTCCTTTGCTTAATTGAATTCACACATAATTAATGTAAAATATCAAATACATAAAAATATCAAATTAGTGATACAATTAATTACTGAGCTCTGGATGAGATAGTGACTAGCATTTGGAAGGGAGCAAGCGTGTCAAAACCATTTGTAAGTTTTGTTTTTCAACTTGACGTCAATACAGGTTGGTTCAATTAATAAAAAAGTAACACTTCCTCACAAAAATTGGTCCCAATATGAGGACTGTGTTGGTGTGCAATTTATAAGGATTTCTGTAAGCGATCTATAGATTCAGAGATATACTCTGATCGGTAACGATGATTGAAATCGAGCACACTCAAACTTTTCATGATAATCAGAAAAAAAAAATGCATTTGTAACTTGCCATAACATAACGTTGTTCACTTGGCTGGTTCAAGTGCTCGGACTTGCCTGTGCGCTTCACTTGACTTCTTTCATTCTCACAGCAAGTTTCCCGTCTCACCAAAAAAATAATAATAATAAAATTAAATGCTTTGATTGCACTGTTTGATGACATCACTTTCTTACTTTTGGATAATTATTCAAGGGACGGACAGCAGGATGGATGAGTCAGTAGTGTATTATAGTGGTGCTCTATGGAGGAGAATTTCATACTGTTCTGTGCTTTTATAATATCATACTGATGATGTGTTAGATTAATAATAATAATAATTTGAGTAGATGAGAATTTGGTGGGAGATGATGTGGATCATTTATGATTGTGATTCTCGGATTTACAGGTTGTCTGGATCCTGAATGGCGTTGACGCCACCATTATTCTCTAACCTCCCAACAATACATTACTACTTTAATTAAATCACATTTTAGTCAACCAAATTTTTTTCAGGATTGAATTTGAAAATCAGGCTTATACTAGCCTAACGTGGATTAGACAATAATTAATATTATACTCAAGAATCTCTAGTGATGCTAATTTTTTCTTTTTTTTGTCTTTTGTAACTAAGTGAAATTTCTTGCGAACCAGCAATACCCAACGACAAAAAAAGTTAGGTTCACTCAAGACTTCAAGAAATGGGGCAGCTGCAACGCGTCCTTTATTCATTCCAGATTAAGGCCTTGTTTGGATTGCCGGTTTCCGTCGAAAAATTACGTCGTTTTCTGTGATCACATTTCCCTATTACCTTTTTCCCTCACATACATCAAATCGCTACAGTAATTTTTCCATGAAAAATCACGGAAAATGCAATCCAAACACAACCTAAGATGTTTCAAATCAAATCTTGAAACGCACGCAAATATTTACCATTGCCAAAACAAAAAAAAAAGGCATCAAATATCTTACGTTAAAATTATAAAGTAAAATATTTCGGTCCTGTCTATTGATTGTTATCGGCCAAGATTTTTATTTTATATTTTTTGAAGTAGACAGCATGCGTTAATCAAACAGAATCATATGTATGTTAACTACTCCATTAACTAAAAGAACCCATCTGCTAAAATTCTAAATTCCCCCAGAAAAAGTTGCTTTCACATTCACGAGGAATATTATGCAAATTTAAGAGACCTGATGTACTTGTGAGGCCTCAAGACAAAAAACTAACTATTTTCAAAATTCCCTGCACTAAAAAAAAGAACAGAGAATAATTCACGCCTTTTGTTTCCAGGCTTAAGCAAAATGATTACTGCTTTCACTGGCCCCCCGGCCCCACCACCTGAATAGATTGATTATTCTAACCTCAAATAGATTTAACTGCTGTCGACAAAAAACTACCGTCACCCAACCATCTTCCCTTGCGATAAATCTTTGCTCTTCCCTCGTTTGTCTTTTCCCTTTTTAACATTTGTCTCCATCGGTTCATCCCCTTTTTGTTAGAAGTAATCCACGCCTTTTTAAGAATGTTTCAGCCTCTCTCTCTCTCTCTATATCTCTATCTCTCCTTGTCCTTGAGGACCCTGACCAAGGTTTGGTTCTCTAGAAGGGCTGGCTTCGCACAAAAATTGATAGATTGACTTCTCTTCCCTTTGAAAATGAAATTGAAGTTAATCAACAATCCACGGCGCCCCACTAATACTTTCACGCATTATCTTGAAGGTTTTCAACCTAGTCGTCCGGTTGCTTCTTTTACATGCAACTGTGTAAAAGCGATAACTTGGTTCGCAACTTGAACTAAAACGCCATTTCGTTAAAGTTAAAATAATAATTAAAAAAAATCTACATCTACCCACAAGTTGATCTAAAAGACCATCTTAGCAAAGTGAAGAAAAAAAAAGAAGAAATCTGGTAATATAAGCATCCTTTTTTTTTCCTTCTCTTTCAAGGAAGATTTTTAAATTTTGCAAAGAATATGGTAAAAGAAAGAAGGTTTGAGTGTTAAATTATGAACTTTACTATTGGAACCTTGATGCTTGGATCTATTTAACGGGTGCCCTCGTCGTTAAAATATGTTTCAGATGTTATATTTTTGATAAATATAAAATTAATTTTTTTTTAAAAAAAGTAAATAAATATAAGGGAAGGTGAGTGAGATTCGGTAGGAAAAAGCATATAAATGCAATGGAGGATAATAATAAATATATAAATGCAATGGAGTATTTCTTATACAGCTTAATTGCTGTTGGTGTTAATTTTATGGGATAATTTCACAAACCTCCCCGAGATTTTTAACAATTACAAATAGCTCTTCTCAGGTTTTAAAAATTACATATACCTCCCCTACTTTTAATGTTTAGTAACAATGTAGGTCCAATAAGATAGATTTTTTCACAAAAATCCTAAATTGCCCTTTTTTTTACAAAATTAAGAAAGAAAAATATAGTATATTCAATCATTTTCTTCCATACTTTACATAAATTAACAAGCTTAATTCCTAACAACCATCCAAGCATAAGTTCTGAAATCAAGTAGTTGTTCAAAAAATCCTAAATTACAGAAAATATCAATACTTGCCACGTAAAAAAAAAAACACGCACACAAACCTATTTGGCAATCAGTTGTACCAAAAATTATATATCAATACCTAAATACCTTTTCAATACAAGCTAATCTGACCTAAAACCGTCATTACAACCATCTTATAGTTTTAAAATTATTAATATCTCAAAAGTAGAGAATAAATTCTACCTCCATAATAATCGTAATAAAAAATCTAATCCAATGAAAGAAATCCATATATAATTATTGACATTTTATAAAAAAATTTTGTGACAACAAACAAAAAATGACAATTTTCACATCTTTAGTTCTTTTTCCTATCTCAATCATCAATTTCATTATTTATTTCTCTATCGCTGTGAGTCTTTTCATTTCCTTCTAATTTGACACATAATCTCCTCTCTGTTGCTTTGTGAATTTCAATTTGCTAATATCCACAAAATTGAAGATAATAAAAAGATGTTATTTTAATTAGAAAAGATAGGAGCGAAAATAAACAAGAGACAGAAAAATAGAATTTTTTGGGTTTTGTAAATTTATTGCCTTAAATTTAAAATTGTCTATCAAGTGGAGGGTATTATAGGTATTTTACTATGCTAAGGGAGGTAAGTATAATTTTTTAAACTTGAGGGGAGCCGAGTGAAATTGTTAGAAATCTCAAGGGAGGTTTCTGAAATTATCCCTAATTTTATTTAGCATAGTTAAATGAGGAGAGAGGGAGACAGCAAGGAGAGATGACTCAGTCAATAAAGAAAGGCATTAATGAAGAAGTATCTCAAGAGCATGCCACCTCTCCATCAGTACTACTAACTATTCTCTTTTGTTTGTTTTCTGATTTTCTTACTCTTTTTGGTTTCTGTTGCTGGCGCTGCTGCTGCCTTCCTTGAACATTTCTTTAATTTTCCCAGTCCACGCCCCCCTCCTCAAACCTTTCATCTATCCCCTCCCTCCTTTTGTGTGCACCTTTCTCCCCTGATTTCTCTTCAATTAACATTCCTCTCCTTTTGAAATTTCCCAACACAAATTACTTAGCAGCAAACTTCTCCTTTTCCTTTTTCCTTGAAAATTTTTTTTTTTCCAGGATTGAAGAGAACTTAAGTTGGAAGAAGAGATGTTCGAATGGTTACAAGCTGCAATAGTGGCAGCATGTATAGTAGCTTTTGTGTTGATAATTGTGATCATCAAGAGATGTTTCTGTTCCAATAGAAAGCGTAGAGAAATTCTTGGCGGAAATGAAGAAACAGTGCCTCAGAGGTTGGAATCAGGAACAGCAAAACTTCACCATGTGAGTCTTCATCATCTTGATCGAGATGGAAGCAAGAGAACAAATTATTATGTTTTCCGACGTGGGCTATCTACAAGACCTTTTTTCAACTGGGCTGATCATCCTTCTCTTGTCACCGATGCTGTTGAAAATGGATGGTCAAGATTTGCTTTTACAACCTTTACACCATCTCCCTCAGCTCGATCAACAAGATCCCTGTTAGGTCCGTGTGCAACTGGGGATCACGACAGACAAATGGAGGTGGAAATCAGTTGGGAAGTTTGCCAAGGATCAGCTGATTTTCTGCAGAAAATTAGACTTCATTCTGGATTAAAGAAAATACCAAATACGGCCATCAATTCTTCAATGGTGGCTAAATCTGCGATCAGAACAGCTTTGCCTTTGCCTGGTCCACCATTAGGAAATTCAGCTTTTCCACAGGAAGCCTATTTTGAAATCATAATTTTACCTTTTGGTGAAGATCAAAATGACGTGGTTGGCAAGGCAAAAGGAGGTAGATTAGACGGGGACAAAATAAAACTCATTCAAGAGGATTTCAACGCAAAAGTCAGTCCTGAGACTTTAATTAATTTTCCAAGTGGCCATGGTAACGGCAATAGCAAGCTAGAGGAAATGAAACTTGCTGGAAAACAGGATGGAAAAACTGGAGCTGCTGTGCTGTCGATTGGGCTTGCAGGAGGCGGCCCTCTTCCGCTTAAGCTTCCGGGAAGCTATCCAGGATCGATTGGATTCAATTCTAATGGTTCCATTTTTCTTGATGGTAAGTTTCTCATTTGCTGTCTCGTGCAATCTACACAAATTACAATGTCAGACACTGTTCTGCGGTCAAACTTTCGCTGTTCCATGTAAAAGGTGGGGATATGGCATTAAAAAAAGGAACAACAACCTAATCAGCGCCGTTCTTTTTCGAACTGCACCAGCAAATAGGCATTCGAGTACATGGAGAACAGTTAAATAGCACCATTTGCTTACACAACCAAATGTGCCACTATCTTCTGAAAAAATCTATATTCTGCATTGTCTGCACATCACTAGTTTCAGGATAGTCATGAAATCGGTTGTCATTATATACCGTCGCAGATAAATGCGCCATATTGCTTAACCACCCAATTAAAAGATGCTCCACTTCGATTTTATAGAGATAGCCTAAGGCAGAAAAAATTATGTTCAGAATATAGGTGTCAGAAAAGAGAATATAATCGACTTAAACATTAGAGAAGGGAACGAGGTCCACTCCTCAAGCTTAGGTGATAAAAGAAAATATTGGTTACTAGTTGCAAATATTCGATTTGAAGACGGTCGGTTCTTATTTGTAGTTATAGACGTTCTTAAGAAACTGACTAGGTTAGGACGAGAAATTGACCCTTGCTTATGCGCAATACCATTAATTCATAGTCTTTTGTTTTATGTATCCAGGTGTCAAACTTGTGTTCGAGTCTGAAAGGGAAGAATGGGGAAGAGCAGACACAGTGATTGGTTGTGGATACAATCCTAGCCAGAAAAAGGTTTTCTTCACGGTGGATTCTCAGCTTGTGCATGAAATTCACTGTAAATCCGAAGAATTTGGAACTCCACTCTACCCAACATTGGCAGCAAATAGTGACATTACAGTTCTTGTTAATCTTGGACAATGTGCCTTCAAATATTCACAAGCAAATCTTCAAAGAACTCCGAATCCTTGCTTCATTGGCCCTCTTGCAAATTCTCCGGTATTGGGGTATGAGGACAGCAGAGAGCTCTTTTCAATGGGGAGAATAGATGCTCAGTGGTTAAACAGAAGTACGACAAGAAGCACCAGCACCCCTGGCAACAATATGAACAGAGGAGTAGAATTTGATGAAGAATCTGAAGGTGATTTATTTGAAATCGTCTTAGATAGTTATGGAAAATCACCAATCACGAACACATCGTAGCGGCACACCCATGATTTTCGTCAGCCTTTCTTTGCCTGTTTCTCTTGTAAGCATGGCATTGTTGAAGTTGGAACAAGGCAGCCCTGCAGTGTGAAGTTGCTTGCTGAATCCCTGATCTTATTAGAAGCCCAGCGACACTTACAAACTGCGCCTTGCAGAAACCAGGGAGAAATTTTTGGCTCAATACTCCTTGGAAACTGAGATTTTGACTAGTTGTGAAGATGTTTTGTAAATAACAGAGTTGGTTAGATTGTAAAAGTTTCTTGCTTTGGGTACATATTTTGGAAGAATCAAACTTAAAAGAGATTTGACAAAATGCATTTCGTTCGTATAGGGGGTGGAGAGCTTGCTTTCATTCTGCCCGTTGATTGACTTTCAAGAAGCCAGAGTATTTAATCTGGGATATTATTAGAACTGTTTACATCCCTCAACTGTACTGTAGATACTTCTGGGCTTTTAGCACCATATCTGCTGAATTCAGTGAATCAATTTCTACTATTTAGATGCATGAACCTTAGCGATTCATGGACAGGGTATCAAATGGTTGACCAATATAATATACATCCCTTCCCTTCAAATTGTAATCTATGTATGGCTGTTATCACTTCAAAAACAACCCAAGATAAAAACAACTTTTTGTTTTGTTTAGGGCTGAAACTAGTACAACGATTCATATTATAAGCAACTAAATAAAAATAAGTATTCTGCAGCTGACCAAAAAAATATGAGTAGTATTCTACAGATGACATACAACCAAATTTTTATCTTGATTCTACGCGTGGTGTCGGTTAGATTGAATCTGGCAGACTCCGAATTTGATTCGTAATTAAGGCACCGGCAACAGGGCATCGACTGCGTCATGGAATGGAGGTCATGCTGGTATAGGAAGAAAGAGAATCTTGACCTTTCTAGTCAATTATTGGTTCAAGAAATTTAGAAATTATACAATAACACAAAAGTATGTTTTATTCACTTTGGCCTCTCTGAAGTGGCCAAACATTTTAATTAAAGCCACCAAAAGAGAAATGCTTGAATTTTGGCCTTCCGAAAGCGAAAATTTGTTGAACTTTTTGCATTTTTTTTTTAGTGTTTTAATTACTAGTATGTTTGTCGCATGACTTCATAGAAGCCCTTGGTTGAAGTGATTATGATATGTTGAAGACATTGGAGGAATGAATTTATGAAGACTCTTATTCCCACTGTCTTGCATAGATTGGTCAAACAAACAAACGAACAAACAAAAAAGAGAAAAGTGCAAAATAAAGTGATTTCTAGTTGAAAACTTTTGCCTCTTAATATAAATATACAGTAGTAGAATTCGAAGTCCAAAAACAGCCCTGGAATTTTTCTCAAGTAATCATTAAGTCCTCTCTAGGGGGCATCGCAAAGGAATCTGGAACTAAAGTTGCAAAGTGGAACAAGTTTCTTATTTGGGGAGCCAATGCAAACTCTTTCACTTTTGGGGATTCAATTGAACTGTTTGGCTATTTTCGAAGGCAAAAACTGAAATAAACGAGTTCTGCTCGAGCCCAAGCCCATCAAAGTAGCAAACAATTCGCATGTCAAATCGTGGCCTGGGCTCCTTATCTGGTCCAAAGACATGGTGAATAAGCTTTCATGCCCTGGGCTACCCGTTACTGCGATCCGTATCCTCTAGTCTGGATTAGGCTTTGGTGCCGAAGTTATGTTCTTTCATTTTCATTAACCCATTTGTCAAAATCACAGGAATAATCTGCCAAATTAAATGATGAATGTTTCAAAGTCCTAAACCCTTGCATGCATCGCAATGACAAATGTTACGACACATGCAATGTCCAAGTTTGGATTACATTACGCTCTACCAAACCTCTTGCATTTTAGATTACAGCCAAAACACTTGCTCCAGAGACTGAGATCCTATTTAATAACCCAATTCAACATTTAAATTTAATGAATTCAAATCTTAACATATTCAGATAGTTAGATAACCAAAAATTGAACATCTAAATTAATTAATTAGCACTTAATTTCTTGGGTAAAACTTGCTCCAAAAATTAAGTGATAAGTTATTCACTTTATCACTAAATGTGATATGCACTCAAATGTAATAGATTAATACTTAATAATTCATAATTTAATGGATTCAAATTTCAAATTTCAGTTTTATCAAATGCATCATAAGACGTAATAAAAGCCAAAGCTTATCACTTTATTTATTTTTTTAAAGTGAGAGGTGTTCAACTTAAGATTTCTTATTTGTAATCTCTCTCACTTTATCATCCAATCAAATTTTTTCCTTTTTTCTTAAAATTGTTTTCTGACAGGAGAAGAGAAGAGTGAGATTCAAAAAACGAGAAGGCACAGGGGATTAGAATTTAGAACTCTTATGTTCTGAGGCTGAATATTAACTACTAAACCAAGGCCACGAGTTGCTTGTTCCCAATCACATTGCTTGCTCCCAATCACCCTGAATATTAACTACTAAACCAAGGCCTTCAAACCCAAAAAATAAAAAATTGCTTGTTGCCAATCACAATCCTTGCTGGATTAGGAACAGAGGCTCCAATCTTGCAAAACCAACTTGCCAAATGGAACGGATTTATGAAATGATCCCTTGAAAAAGATCTCATTTCTCATCATGAGGAATTTTTTTTTTTTTTCTTCTAAATTGCTTCTGTAATCAATTAGAATTCGTTTGAACCATTCATCTCTTTTCTTGATTTAATTGGTAAATCTCAAAACCTTAAAATTATTTGTAAACTTTTTGACTGAGTTATAATCTAAAAGAAAATTTTTGGGAGAAGGAGATCAATGAATGATTCCTATGTACTTAAATTTTTTTTTTTCATTGTTAGCTAATTTTTCCATCAGACTTGTACAAGTCGTTTTTTTTCCCAAAGGACTTGAACAAGTCTTAATCAGAACAAAAGACATCTTTAAAAAATAAAAAAGATAGGAGAAGGGATATTTGTTGTACGACGATTCAATCCGGAGTATAATATAAGAAGTGTGTGTAAGGAGTTAGGAACATTTTCTAGTGGGATCCGAACTCTCGGATGATCCGTAGGAACATTTTTCTAGATTTTATAAATCAGTTTGTCTGTCTAACGGCTGTGTTATATTTTTAAAAATATAAAATAAATTAAATAAATTAAAATAAATATAAGCGAGAGAGTAAGTAAAAATTAAATTAAAAAAATATATAAATATTAACAAAAATAATTATTATTAACATATATATATATACACACGCATGATAGGTTATATAAATATCAGGTGTATTAATGCGTTAGAAAAAATCCTTTATAAATTAACCCGTCAAGGTTAAAACAACGTATATTCAACGCGCACGTCTTCGTACGTGTTATCTGACGATGATGTAGCTCACATTGCATGCGCAACAAAGCGACAAAGAGCGCCAATTCCACTTCGTTTGTTGCGCCAGAAAAATAAAATGTGGAGGCTATTCAGTAACAGTTATTAGAGTCCTGACTCCGGACCATTTCTACAGGCTATTAAACGGCGTTGCCAGCTCCCTGTTGTTTGTCAGTGTCAGAACCACAGAGAAAATTCAAGTCAAGTTCATTTCATTTCACATCATAACCTGTTAAAGTTCAACTCTTTTTTTTTAAAGTTCAAGTTAAAGTTCAACTCGGCAAGAACAATTGTCGACCCTTCTCCAGCAGGACTACTGTCTTTGTTCCTCTCACCATGGCTTCGGTGGACGCTGCCAAACTTCATGCGCTATTTCTCCCATACTTCGCACCAAGCCATATGATTCCTCTGGTTAATGTTGCCAGGCTCTTTGCCGCCCAGGGCGTTAAGGTTACAATCCTCACCAGCAAGTACAACGCGGTCTTGTTTCAATCCTCCATCGATCATGCCACTGGATTAGGCCACGACATCTCCGTCCACAACTTGAAATTTCCATCGGCTGAATTGGGAATACCTGAAGGAATTGAGAACTTCAGCGCGGCCACCACAACGGAAATTTTGTGGAAAGTATACATGGGCGTGATGCAGCTCCAGACTGCAATGGAAGAATTTATTGAAGAACTGAGTCCTCACTGTATTATCTCGGACATGTTCTATCCTTGGACAGTTGATTTAGCCGAGAAGCTGAAGATACCGAGAATCTTGTTCTATCCGAACAACTTCATCTCTCACTGTTTGCCCCACAGCTTGCGGGAGTATGAGCCTCATAAGTCTGTTAAGTCAGATTCTGAGAGGTTCTTGATCCCTGGTTTACCAGACAGGATCGAGATGAAAAGGTCTCAACTGGAGGATCACATGAAGACCGAAACTCCGCTTGCTGAGTTGTCAAGGAAAGTAAGAGCATCAGCGCTGAGGAGCTTTGGCTTGGCTTTTGACACCGTTTACGAGTTTGAACCTCAATATGCTGATTACTTCGGAAAGGTGAAGGGGACAAAATATTGGACCATTGGCCCTCTTTTCTACTTCTCCTACAAGGAGAAAACTGATAATTCTGCTGATGGGAAGGGCGGTTGCTTAAACTGGCTCGATACTCAGGCCCCCAACCGAGTCCTGTACGTTTCATTCGGAAGTATAGCGAAATTCGGCGACGCACAACTGCATGAAATTGCAATTGCTCTTGAGGCTTTGAACCAACCGTTTATTTGGGTCGTCAGGAAGAGGGAAAGTAACCCCGATGGTCAACAAGAAAGCTGGCTACCAGATGGTTTTGAAGAAAGAATAACCAAAGGAAACAAAGGTTTGATCATCAGGGGTTGGGCGCCTCAGTTAAAGATCTTAAACCATCCAGCAATTGGAGGGTTTATGACTCATTGCGGTTGGAACTCAACGATGGAAGCTATGACTGCTGGAGTGCCATTGATTTCGTGGCCATTGTTTGCTGAGCAGTTTTACAACGAGAAACTTCTTCTCGAGGTTCTAAAAGTAGGAGTCAGTGTTGGGGCAGATCATTATCACGCAAGTCCGATCATAGAGGATCCTTTGGTGGAATCGGAACATATACAGGCAGCAATAAACCGATTGATGAGCAGCTCTGAAGAAAGTCAGGAGATCAGAGACAGGGCAAAGGAGATGGCAGCGTTGGCAAAGAGGGCTGTGGAAGAAGGTGGATCATCCTATCAAAATCTGCTTGATTTGATTGATGCATTAAAATCATGTGCTTTTAGTGTCAATAGTTAGTTATCATCAATACTACTGGCTATGATCTTCGAATAAAAATTTTTGACGTGGCTGAATACACAAGTACTCTTGTTGGCCAGTTCGCTATTGATGTCAACAGTTAGTTATCCATACTGCTACTATGATCTTCCCACGAAAATTTTGTAATTTGGCAGAATGCATGCATAATCAAGTTGGTCAGTTCGCTACTGATCTTCAAATTCGATGTCAACTGTTAGTTATCCGTTGCTACTACTGTGATCCTCAAATGAAATTTTGTAAACTGGAAAATGTGGGCAGAATACTTGTATATTCAAGTGGGAAAATGGGGCAGAAAGAATGCATACATATTCAAGTGGGTCGGTTCACTGTTGATCTGCAGATTTGATGTCAACTGCAGTGAAGTCATCTCTGGTAACTTGAATCACCATAAACTTGAATGACAGAAGCTAGAACGCGCAAAAAACAAGAAACTCCGAGGCCCGTCAGGAAACAGTTGATACCATACTATCTCTGGCAAACAAACAACTGAACAAGAAGCCGATTCCGCACTCAAATTTCAGAATAAGAAGAAATTAATTTAAGCACGCAGCTAATCGGTGGTGTTTGTTCTGAAAAGCTGAGAACGTTGTACTCAATTACTGTTGCTTACTGTTTGGTGAAAGTGTCTTCGTCACCTGGAGAGTCTTACTTATAGGAGCACTACTGGTTCTGTCTGTCTTGAACAAGACCCAGTGAAATTGTACCGCTTTTCATCAAAAATTGATCTGGAAAGCCGGCTTCCAAAGATTAATGATATTAATAAGGGAACACTTACATCAAGCAGAAATTTAATAGGCGACTAATTACTAAACGCCATGCCATGTAACATAAGTTATATACTGCCTGCGTCTCTCATCGTCTTAAAACTTTGGGTTAATTACATTTACCTCCCCTGAGGTTTAACCAAATTACCATTTACTCCCTGAAATTTAGACAAACTACAAAAAGGTCCCTCAAATTGAAAGATGTATAACAGATACACCCCTCCCGTTTGTCTGTTGCTGTTGACTGTTAAGATTATAATGATGCCATCATACAAATTTAATGAAATGCCTAGATTGCCCCTAAATCCATAACCTTCCCTTCCCTTCGTTGCTTTTCTTCAAAACCTAACCTACTCCATTTACCACCGTTGACATAACTATGGCAGCAAAATCATCGAGATATATTATCGATACCCACTTTCATGATCATTTTCTTGGTGAGCATGTTTTCACTGTCAAAATCATAATAAATTTATAGAAATTTAATTGCCCTCATCTCTATTATTCCCATAACAACCATCCTTTTAACTCTGTTATAAGCAGAGAAAAAACCCATTTGATAATATCAAACCCAATGACCAACTACAGATATAACCCAGAGTTGAAAAAATGATTATTTGGAACTCTAAATACCCGCATGAATCAAGTCAGATCCTGGTTGATAACCATTAATTCCTCACTGCCAATTTGAGTGAGTTTGAGATTTTACTCATCTCTGGATTGGTCGATGTGATTGTGGTAGTTGCAGAGAAGGGAAATACAACAAACAAGATTATTGGCCGACAAAGGGTTACAGACTTGTAGAGACTCTTTTGTGGTGGATTGAGTGAACCTTTACATTGCTTCTATAAATTTTCTTTCATCGCTCAATTGTCGGTTTCCTTTTTTCACTCTACTTTTTTTTTCCATTCCTTTCTTTGCTTTTCACATTTTAATTTCTTTTTTGTTTTCTAGGCTTTCCTTCTTTCTTCAATTTCTTTCTTTTGTTCCTTTATGCACATATTTTATCAAATTTGAGTATTACATGCTTGGTTTTATTTTTTTCTTTTATACTGGTTAAAAACTGTTTTATTTAAGTAGCAAACTCTTAGTTTAATTTGTTATTATTGAAACCACCTTCGATTTTTTAACGGTAAGTTTTCTCTAACTACAAATTTTTACAGAGAGGGTAAATATGACATTTTACTACTTCTATTTAAGTTATGACATTTTACTACTTCTATTTAAGTATCTTTGACGGGGTTACTTAAAAAGAAGGTACTTGTAATATTACCACACCACAGGCATTTAATGGTAGTTTGGTCAAACCACAAAGGAGGTAGATGTAATTAACCCTTAAAAATTTGATGGAAATCAATAAGGATTATTCAGACTTTTGGCTATTTCCATTACTTGTAAGTGACCGAAGTTAGTGTGGGGGAGGAATCTGTTATTTGGTCAAATCTCAGGGATCGATTCGTTATTTGGTCAAACCTCAAGGGAGGTAAATGTAATTAACCCTAAAACTTAACGCCATGCCAGTTGTATTTGAATGCAACATACATGACACTTATCTTGGCGTCCATATATATGAAAAGGATTGCACCAGGACCATAATATGATTATAAGACCACAGAACAATAATGCTGGCATTCTCACTCTTACCATAGCAAAGCACAAAGGAATCCCATCTACGCAAACCAATAAAGTACACTTGATTTTCATAAAGACGAGAGGTTTCCAGTTTAAGAACATCAAGCCATGTGATTCTTTCTTTATTCTCACGCCACATCAGTTCCAAAGCGGGGGAAAAAAATTAAAGCTAATGCCATTACTTAAACTGATAAACAGGAAGGTTGAGAATAGGAACCTCATCATCACAAGAGAAAAAAGCCATTTATGGCCCTAACACCAGCATATTACCTAAAGCTTTTCCATCCGATACCAGAGTTTAATACGTCACTACCAGACATGACATCTTGCAATGACGTTTTAAAATCAAAACCAAGACAACATATGCACACCTCCAAAAGACAGTTGAATGGGCACCAAATTCTAATGACGGGTCCAAGTGAAAGATAGAACATGTACAAAACAGCTGACTAACATTACAAGTTGCTGAAAATCAAACAGGGACACTTGTCCACCTAAGGTAGTTACAAATTGCCTATTATCAAACAATAGGTGGATATTGCTTGGCCTGCTGCCGAACCCTTCTCTTGTATTCAGCAGGTTCCTACAAGTGCCATATCGACTTATTTAGTATTTTAGCTCATCACAACACTATCTCAAACCAAAGATCTAATCTTAAGCATGAAAAGCACCTGCATATACATCTGATAGCCCTCAGTTTGTGCTGGATCAGCAGGGTTTGGCTGATCGAGCAGATCCTGGATGCCAACTAGAATTTGCTTCACTGTAATGGCTGGTCGCCATCCCTAGTAAAAGACAAGTCAAGTCTCCAGGTAATTCATCAATATATAAGAAACCAGTAAAAAAAAATCGAAAAGGTCATAAGCAAGCAGAAAAACTACTCACACTATCCTCATTAAGGATCGACAAACACACTGTTCCAGAGGGATAGACATTGGGGTGGAAAAACCCTTGTGGGAACTTGCACTTGGGAGGTTTGCTGGGGTAATCCTCAGTAAAGTGCATTGTGAGTGGATAGTAGCCACCCTCCCAGTCAGTCTGCAAGAATGAAAAGGTTAGTTCATGCTTCTGTTCCTTTAGATCTCTATAAAAGCATCACCAAGTGCATGCCAAAGGAAAAAATAAAGCTATCAGAACAAAGGAAAACGGGAACATGCAAATTACATGGATGACAGCTCCACCAAAATATATCAAGATTAGGGGGAAAAAATGGAAAAGAAAAAAGGTGCAATATATTGCAGTCATTGAAAGCGTGTCTACCACTAACACTTCAACCAAATTGCAAGAAGACCTTAACAAACACAAACCAGAAAAGTAGTGAACAACAGCTCTGTGTGGATGCCATCAAACTTCAAAGAACATGAGCATGACACAAGTTTGATAAGCTATAGATTACACTAGCTTAGCCACAAATTTCAGAATTCAGATGACACATCAATAGACATTTATGATTTGATTTCACAGAAAACAAGAGATCACGTCATCTTGAAAGTACATATTGACTAGCTGGGACAACATTTTGTTGGATCATTGGGGTGGAAAAACCCCAATTGGGATCGACAAACACACTGTTCCAGAGGGATAGACATTGGGGTGGAAAAACCCTTGTGGGAACTTGCACTTGGGAAGTTTACTGGGGTAATCCTCAGTAAAGTGCATTGTGAGTGGATAGTAGCCACCCTCCCAGTCAGTCTGCAAGAATGAAAAGGTTAGTTCTTGCTTCTGTTCCTTTAGATCTCTATAAAAGCATCACCAAGTGCATGCCAAAGGAAAAAATAAAGCTATCAGACCAAAGGGAAACGGGAACATACAAATTACATGGATGACAGCTCCACCAAAATATATCGAGATTAGGTGGAAAAAATGGAAAAGAAAAAAGGTGCAATATATTGCAGTCATTGAAAGCGTGTCTACCACTAACACTTCAACCAAATTGTAAGAAGACCTTAACAAACACAAACCAGAAAAGTAGTGAACAACAGCTCTGTGTGGATGCCATCAAACTTCAAAGAACATGAGCATGACACAAGTTTCATAAGCTATAGATTACACTAGTTTAGCCACAAATTTCAGAACTCAGACAACACATCAATAGAGATTTATGATTTGATTTCACAGAAAACAAGAGATCATGTCATCTTGAAAGTACATATTGACTAGCTGGGACAACATTTTGTTGGATCACCCAGGTGAAGCGAACTAATCTAGGGGACCAATAGTATACACTGCTCTAACATGAACTCGAGTACCCGAGATTCATATTACCTTGGGATGCCAACTTATTTAATGAACCAATTCATATCACCAATAATACATATAGTGTTGTTTATAGCTTGCCAATGGGCGACAGTTCAACAGAACCTAAAAGTAAATTTTTTTTTCCCTTTTGCAACATAACAGCGAACTAATCTAGGGGACCAATAGTATACACTGCTCTAACATGAACTCGAGTACCCGAGATTCATATTACCTTGGGATGCCAACTTATTTAATGAACCAATTCATATCACCAATAATACATATAGTGTTGTTTATAGCTTGCCAATGGGCGACAGTTCAACAGAACCTAAAAGTAAATTTTTTTTTCCCTTTTGCAACATAACAATCACAATTTTCCCATCATTATTTCTACCAGCACCAACCCTCCAACACATATATGATAAAGATGATGATGATGATAATAATAATAATAATAATAAGAGGTCATTGCAACTCCTCACTCATGCCTATGAGTTCACTTGGCTGACGTAGGATTTCACCAGTAATAGCTTTCTAACCTGCTATATTTGTTGGAAATTGCTTCCTAAGAAGTTCAACTATGGGCAAAAAGGCTGAAAAATCAGAGGAAGAGGTCTGGCAGTATTTCCAAAATTTCCCTCTGATAGCACTAGCTTTCACCTTCCTCTATCTTTCATCCATTTCTATAACAATTGACAGAAGTTTCTAGTCTAGGATATGCCTATACAATATGTTATGGTCCTATAGTTAACTTATTAATGCCATAAATGCTTCATAATCACATGCTTCTGATAAAATCACTCAGAATGTTTGTAAAATTCATTGAGATTCCCAAGCTCAATCTAAAAGATTCCAACATTAGGCATCCTCATTCCATCCAAAAGTGATATACCCACCAAACTTCTCATAGCAAACCCCTAGGGAAATCCCAGATAAGGGACGGCACATTTCCCGACTTGAGGCAAATGAAGATTTCCACAGAAACTATATTCCTAAACTTTTGTCACTTTCAGTATCACTAGCTGCACCTCTGATTATAGGTGGTCTCAAAACTATACTAACCACCGTTTCACCTTTACTATGATGAAGATAATTCTGCTGCCTTAGTGGCTCATCCACTTTTGAGTGCTCGTAAAAACAACATGAACCATTTCACTTGTCCTGCCACTTCAGTGCCCTCTGAAAGATCACACAAGCTTTCTCCTAAAGTGTTGGTGTAGATTTTTTTTAAAAAAAAAAGGTTGAGGGTATTAGATCAACAATTAAGGATCTAGTTGCAAAGAATTTCATGTCATCAGATTTAAAGGTCAGCCTAGCAAATATAATATTTGTCTCAGCCATTTTACTGTTCTTGCCTTAACAAAGAGTTGATGTTCGTAATGATCCAGAAATTTGTTGAAGATTTTTCCACTATCTTCTGCCTCTATTTTTCTTTATACTTGCAAAAGCAATCTTTACTTTTTTTTCCTTTGTAATTTATTTTTGAACCTCTTTTCCCAATTTAATTTCCACCTCAGAAGTCCTCCATATGTCCCCTATGGCAATCATCCCAACACAAATTTGTTGATTTAGCAGAAATTTTCCATTATGTTGGATGTGAGTACTTCTACATGAAAATGTAATTTTATTTTCACCATAACCAAACCATCCAAGATATTACGTAAAATCTATTTCGATCCTTGCATACATATTTCTGAATACTCCGGATACAGAGCAGCAGGAGTTGGTTGTTTTTCACATCAGCATTGTCGACCATCCAATCTGTATGTTACTTGTCACACTCTTATTTCCCAAATTGATGGCTATAAGCAATTACTATTTTCCCATTTCCTTCGAATTTTCAACGCCTACAGACCACATATTTTCTCTCTTTAATGCGTAAAACTGAATGAAAAGACAACATACTAGCTTAGTTAAAGATCTCATTCATATCTAAGCTGCAACTGGATAAGCACAAGAATTTGTCATTACCTTAAAAGCGCAATACTTTTAAAAAAGAAAACACGATAACAATGCAGATATAAGGCTTACATACGTCAGATCCTCGTAATGATATGGTAATATTCGAAAGTAGAACCCAAATGTGCTTTACCTAATTACTTTCTAATACTCAAATATTCAACTGTACTCAGCAAATACCATATTTTTAAGAGAAACACCTACCATCAGCAACCTCGTAGTTATCACCCATCACGCATTATACCACTGCAGTCGACACCCCATGAAGGAAAGCAAGACTACAATTAGCCAAATACAACACATACTACCATTAACACACTCAAAAACAACTCAGCCAAAATCATACATTCGGTGAGAATGCGTGTCTGCTGGAAAAAGTACATTCCTAAGTGTTATCACCAAAAAATACTGGAGCAATTCTATCATATATACGCATCAAGACATGAAATATTCAATTTAATTCAACCAATTCCTTGTCTCATACTATCACACCACCACAAAAGGTAAAAAAAATCAAAACTTCAAAACCAATAATGCAATTACCTAAAACCCTTAATACAAAAGCACATAAATTTTCTCAACCACATCATCTCCTTATAAAATGGAAAGGGCCACGCCACATACAATAAGAAATGTCTCTTTTTTTGGCAGTTTATTTGTATAACTCTATTAAATATTTGAAGCACAACGAAAAAATCGACACTTGCAAAAGGGAATTCTCAATTCAAAAAGGAAAAGATAAAAATGCAGGAGACTTACCCCAGCCTTCCCAGGGATGGTGCAATGCCACACCATCAAATTGACGGACCCATCAGCACCGGACTCTGGCTTTGCCACAAAACCCTGCAAAGACATACGTGAGAAAATGAAAAAACGAAAACCAATTCTCCTCCTGCAAAGACAAGAAATATTCCTTTCCAAAAACTTCTGCATAGAAAATAATCAAGCACAACGAAAACCCAGTAATATATGCAACAAACAAAAAAAATAAAAGAAACGATAAACCCAGCAAAAAAAATTATAGCAAATTGAAAGAGGGACTGACATGCGGATGATTTTTGCGCCAGGCCTTGCGTTCCTCAGCGAGACGGCCACGGGCTATTCCTCCTGACATTTTTTTCTTCCCTCTCCTCTTCTTTCTGGGCTATCCTTTTCTTCTTCTACTTCTCTTTCTCTGACTCTTCAACCAATTTTATAAGCGGATTATTTCGTCAGTTAGTAATGCGGACAATTGCTTTTTTTAAAATACTAGTTGCTTTTTGTTTTAGTGCTAGGGTAAACGACAAGTAAATTAGTATATTTGCTTTTTAAGCCCTTGAGGTTTATATTCTATTGAAATTTCATGCTCTTTAAAGTTTCCTTTTTCTATGCAATGTATCATCTAGGAATCTACTTTCTAGTGTAGAGTTGTATAACTACTCCTATTTGCCATCCAAGATTTAATTGACTTATTTAACTTCCAAGATGTAACAATTTTACATGGAAAAAATGAAAGTAGATGTGTTGTTTTGATTGGCACCAAAAAATAAAAAAAAAAAACTTTTTTTATAAGAAGAATTTTAAAAAGCTTTTAAATGAATAAGATGCTTTTTCATTTATCTTGAATTATTCTTTATTTTCCCATTGAGTCTTTTCTTGTTAACACCAACTTCTATTTTGTAATTAGTCTTGAGTGCTCTTTTAAATTACTTTACAACTGCAAAATTAAGTAGAATGTGCATCTATTAAAGATAAAAAATATTAAGCATAGTCATGTGTATGTTAAAAAAAAAAAACATACAAATTGCAGTGATGCACATGTAGTAAATTAACTTGTGAAACTAATCAGAGTTATTAGTGCATATATTTGCCGATATAGACCACCGCAGAGTAATTTTATAGTTATACCAAAAAATGGCGAGCAAATCTTAACTAGTTGTTGACTAAACGATGTTAGAAAAAAAAAAAAGAATTGAATATGATGTAATTACCATTCCTTTGGGTACCTTTAATAGTCTTCTGATAAATTATGTAGATTCAGTACTCCTGAATTTCTTCACTTCTTCTGAGTATTATGTATTCATAAGAACAGAAAAAGTGTTCGATATGGGATTATTTGAAATATTATTAAATACTTTAATTGTACAACATATAAATGAATTGACGTGACAACCGAAGAAGATAACATCACTTAGTGGACTAGATCATTTGGAACTTAAAGTGTTTGACCACATTCTTGACATCACTTTACCGGTTAGCATATTTTGCTTGTGATTATAATGGTTCTGTTTAATTTTTCCCTTTTTTTTCTTTTTTTTTTTTTAAAATTGGGAGATTACTATTCATGCATGAAATTTTTAGGCGAGAGGTGTAACAAGATAATATGAAGATGAGTAATAGATCATTAAAAACCGTCAAACGGGTAGTTTGCTGATTGGCTCTCTAAATCTTTATTTGGAGATTACCGTTTCAATCCTCGCTTGTTATCATGTGATATACTTTGGGACGGACTCTGCATCACTGCAAGGAAATTAGTTTGGCGTAAATCAGGATAGCCCTTGCATCAGCAAAGAAAAAAAAAAAAAAAAAGAGCAATAAGCCATTAGACCTCATAACTGCACTTTCATGCTTATATTGTCGGGCTTCCAACGGAGAAGGGTGAAAGTTTTGCCAGTAAGCAAGGCATCAAAAGGAAGAAACACAAATTATTACAAGTTTCGGTAGCTATAAGAAGAGGAAGAAACACAAATTATTACAAGTTTCGGTAGCTATAAGAAATAAAATAGAAAAAAGGGCAAAAAACCAAAGATGATGATGACGTAATTGTACGGTCACATTAGCTGGCTAGGTGATGTAATTGATCATCTTTCTGTCTTGATCATCACATGAGTAATATGCCTTATGGTTATCAAACCCAAAGGTGGACTAACGAGTTCAGACGTCGCACAATTATATGGCATCACAGATACAATGAAAACGCCTCAAAAAAAAATTTTTTTTTTTTTAAAAAATTGAGAGGATGTTTGTTCACTTTTCAGGTTAGATATATTTAAAATTAAAAAACAAGGTTAATAGTATCGAATTAAGAGATTAATTTATATTAAAACACTATAAATGACTTATATGTGTATGTAACTCTAAAAATTACGTCAGCCTCTGATTTTTTTTTTTCTAAAAATTACATTATTAATAGGAAACTCCCCAGGGTCGGGTCCATTTCTGAGGAGGACGCACAGCTTAGGATGACAATCCCATTGAGTGTGACTCCATCTTTATCTCATTCAATAACGAGCCAGGATCCACTTTATACAAGTCAAATTAGATCCAGACTCTTTTTCCCTTGTCGTAAAAATGAAGTTATACTCAATTTACCCATCATTTTATTATATTTGTATTGTATACAACCCCAAATGGGAATGGGCCACAATAGTAACCACTCAGGTATCTGATTATCTTGTTTCGCTCCTGGACGAGTCCATTGGGCTCAGATACGCGAATCTCAAAATATATTTCTGCATTCAATGGTGGATTCATTTTAAGAAGGCAAGAGACATTTCCCTCTACAAAGAATACGAAAAATGAAAGTTGATTCAGCTGGCAAGACTGCTTCCTCGATAAAAACGCCTGTCTATGGTCTCATTCGCATACTCGCCATTTACGGTGATAATTAAAGTTGAACCAATCCAAGCTTTTTCCTATATAAAAAAAAAAAAAAAAAAAATTCTCATGATCGCCGAAGTCCTGCATGGTGGTTCTTTTGCCTAGGGTATATCGGCATCTAGGGTGTCGGGCTCTACACTATTGCAGCAGCATATTGTGTACATTTGAGAAGCTCCACCAATTGCCCCAAGAAGAAGCCCATCGTATAAATTTCAGTTATTAATTCTGTCAGTACTGTCACTATGGCTTCATAGGCATTGCAAAGATTTAAACGATTGTTCAGAATAGTAAACTATGATGTATCATTTTTCGCCATTCAGTTATTTTTTTTGCAGATGATACACACGAACGTGTTCTAAGAAGTCCTGCGTTAGGAGCTCTCATTTAAACATTTTGTGCCATGCAAGTGGCAAAGCCACTAAACGATTGTGACATTTGCTTCCTCTTGTGGTCCTTAATCCTTGTGTATGGTTCGGAAATTTACAGCTAGTTCATCATGTTTTAAACGAAACTCATGAACCTTGACCAAAGTTCCTTTTCTTAGATCGTAGATATTTTGCGAATTCATGAATACATACATCCATTGAACATTCTAGTAATTTTCCCAAGAATAAGATCCAAAGACTAGTAATTTGTACATGCCTAAAAGCTAAAAGGGGCTCGATCGGAGTAGATTGCACATATTTTTGCACTAACGTGTTTTTCCTCGAGTTTTGACCCCTTGGATAATTAGTACGAAGGTGCATCTTGGAGCCAGACCCATATGATGACCATTTGCAATAAGGCACATGACATGTCCACAAAACTTTTGATGCCTGGAGATGAATGTAAAGAAAGGTCTAAAAAGGGGGTTGCAGTTTTGATCCAAAGACAAGGAATGATGGAAGACAAAATCAAAGAACCACAATCGGATTGCATAAATGCTTTGAGAGTGCAAGAGGGCCACAGCGATATGATTGCGTTGCTACAGACTCTGGCATCGCAAAGGGATAGATATATGTATATGTATATAAATCATTCTTGCTGTGACAAACCATAATCTATGCCAATGTACTTAGAATTGAGTGCACTGATTAACAGAGCCGCGGTATTGAACCGAAAGGAAATCTTGATTTAATTATGGTACTAATGATTTGATATTTAGGTAAAATTAAAGAGAGAGTTGGGTTTTGGGAAATGATCAAATGAAAGGAGACAGAAAGATGTAAAAAGAGAGGGATAAGCATAATGCTGGGATGGAAAGGAGGTGGGGGTGAGCATGTGATGCAAAGTTCCACATGGGGTAGAAACTTAGAAAAAGCGACCAACCACAAGGAAAAAAGCTAGTGAATGACTATATGAATGAGGGGGGCAGTGGCCTCTTGCTCTGATTTTGCCAAAAAGCAGAAACCTTATTGGTTAATGAAAGAGTTATGTACATCAATCATGTGGTTTGTCCTCCGGGTTATGAGAATGAATGCAAGGTAAATTGTACACATGCATTTTGCAAAACGCTGAAAGCTGTAAACATCTCATTGCCAACTAGAAAGGCCCGGCAAAATTGGGTAAAGCTGCAGGCTTGAGGATGCAGTAAGGAACCTTTTTGATGAATTGAATGTGGGATTATGCTCTTCACATAGAAAAATGGGTCCAAAGCTTGTATTTTTTTATTTTTTTTTTTGTGTGTATATGGTTAGAGGGAGGACGGATGGGCTGGCCTGCAGGATTGTGGGCTTTGAGATAAAAAGTACAAAGTCTAACACCACCCCCCCCCCCCCTTTCACCTTCCCCCCTCGATAGGGACCTACTAGTTAATCTTGAAGTCTAGCTTAAACTCTTGCACTTTGTGCTTTTAATCTTCAATGACCGACCTCATGTAGGATACAAGGCCATGTGGCATAAGGAATGAATAATTAGAAGATTCAATCACCTGTCTTTATTGTATTGGCCTTTTCTGAGGAAGTAGTAGTAACAACAAACAAAAGCACTTGAAACCCAAGTACCAGAAGAAGAAAAAGGCTGATGAACAATTGCATTTCTTTCACTACAGTTATTTTACTCAAGTTGGGATGTTTTGTGTCATTTTTCTGTAGGCCAAATGCTGACGCACTAACCACAACGCACTAGGTGGCTGCACGAGGAAAAAGGTAGAAAAAATTTACCTAACCAACTTCCAAAATATATATATATATATATATATATATATATAAGCAAAACTAGATCCGAAGACACGATTGAAGAAAAATGTGCAGAGTGGGGTCTTTGCAGTCGTAGTTACTTGGTTTGCATCCAACTCCAAGCTAACGGTAGGATTTGGAAAATCCAGTGAGCGGAGGGAGCGTTAGGTCGAGAAAAGGAAAGCTGAGGTTGAGATCATTTCCATCAGCCCTCCCAATTCTTTCTTCTACATGAAGGAGCTGGTAAACTGCAAGATTTGGCCCCCTGTTTGTGGGGGCAATTTGCTTAGCTTGCAGTCTACCACAAAAATCCTGAAGAAAAGGTCATTCATAAAAAAATGGCAGTTTCCGAAGCAACTTCTTCTGTACTTGTTTGAAACAAAAGTCTTCCTTCCGGCTTATGCATAATGCAGTATCACATTGTTCAAACTTTCAAAGGGTGCTTGTCTTTTGCCCAATTCTTATAGCTGACGTTTATGTATAAAATATTGTTGGTTGCTTGAGGTTTTCAAACATCATCGTTTTCCTTGTTATGGTACAGAATCCTAATTAAACTAAACTGTATATATATATATATATATATATATATTATGTCATCTTTAAGCTTGTTCCATTAGAGAAGAAAATGACTTATTTATCCAAGTACTCAAAAACGCCTTCTAACGTATAAACTAATTCTATCTGTTTTATCAGTACTCTAAACACAGTTGGGATCTTTTGTGCCACTACTCGGTGCCAAATCCAGTATCAATCCCATTAATCATGTGATGGTAGAAGAAATTTAAATAAACAACATATGACAAATTAAATAAATAGGACACTTGGCATAAATATAGAAGTAGCACTGAATTACCATTGCAAAAGTGGCACTGAGGATCCCGTGTGCTCTAAACACGGGAAGATAGCATAATTACAATAGAGAATGAACTATAAGATTAGTAGTATTCCTCAAAATGTGCAAGATTTTTGTATACTATACAAAACTAGCAAAAGCTGCATGCATGTTGCAAAATTGAAGGGTTTTAATTAACGACTATAAACCTGTGAAACTAAGACATTATTGTGAATATTCCATATTCTTGACACCAACAAGTTACACCGACCAGTAGTGATTAATCTAGTAAAGTCGTAAGGTGAGCATCTTTTCTTTAGTTTTTATTATATCTCTTTCGGTTGTCAACCACAAATAAATACAGCTGCCTAATTGACCAGAAGCTTTTGGCCTGGCAATAAAGAAGCTCCTCTGCAAGTATGGACCACCCAAATACGAATAGGATTAGTCAAGTACTACTACTACTGCATAAATACAACCCCCACACACACACACATATATATATATATATATATATAGATATGAGCTTTGATTATGATTTGTAAAGAGAGACGAAGGATTTTTAAAGCAACATATTAATGGTTATAGTCCCTAGCTTGAAATAATACAGCAACAACCCAACGTCCATCATAACGGTATTTTGCCAACATCTTGGTGAATGATGAAAGGTGGAACCTAATCTGATTATCCATGGAACCAGCAAAAGACAACAAACATTTCTATCAGAATTAAAGGGATTTTTTATAGTTGTCGACTTAATGAAGTGGTCGTCGTACAATTTGTACCTCATCCTTCCCTCCCTTTACGATCCAACCCATGCATAACGAAGGTTTTTTGTCTTTAAATTCCAACATCTATGGCAAATACTAAGAGAGGGCTGCAAACACATAATACAAAACCAATAATCTATAAATTGATAAACAAATAATATAGAGGAACAGGAAGGGATGCGAGATAAGAAAAAGCATGAATGTGCACGTTCCGAGGCTGATCCCGGAAAGAAAGATGAGTACGAAGAAAGAAAGAAAGCCTAAGGTCTAGATTCTAAGAGAGCTAGGCATCAATCACAAGCCAAGTATTATTACAGCTCAGGCCGGATCTGTGGCTTCCAAATTTGACTAGCAACCTGATTCTTGAATACTGTACAGTGTAAACGCCCTTCTGTCAACTCTTTCTTTGCAAATTACTCCTATTCAGTTTCGAATTCAAGAAATGAAACCAATAATGCATTTTTTTTTGTGGTACTCCTCATTTTAACCAAAAAAAAAAAAAAAAAGAGTGCATTGTTATGAGAAAATTAAGTGAACAGGCAATATACACTAAATCATTGAAAGTATAGTGAAATGCTTTAACCGAATAATTAGTACATTCTTAAACTCAATTGTTAATTCCAAATCCCTAGTTGGCATTTGTAGCCACCATAATAAGACAACAACCATTGATTGTGTCACATTATGCAGTTCTCTAAAAAAAATTTCAGACGGATGCGTAGTGCATCTATTTGGTCCGGTAGTAGTTCAATTCCCGTCGATCCTTCCATTTGTATAATTGGATCCCTCTTTAAAATAGGTTACAGTAGAAATAATAATAGATATAGAGTAGATTATTGTCCACTATTGTTAAAAAAAATAATAATAAGACAACAACCACAAATGGAAGTCCAGTCGAAGAGCCGGTGGTATAAGGATACTAGTGTCCATTGCTCAACGGAAGATTAGGCACCCTAAAAGTTGCAAAAAAAGAAAAATGATAATCATGATTAATTTCTGTGCCAAAGTAGGAGGAGCCTGGAGGCTGGAGTGTGAGTGAGTGAATGTGGGAGCCAGCCGATTATAATTTATACAGGAGACTAAAATTGCCATGTGAGGTAGGAGACCACCAGCTGGCAGTGCCTCTAAATCTGTGGGGCAATCCGTCCTCGACCGATCCCTTTACTTCTTGCTTCCCCTGCCACCTCCCGTAATCCCTATGCCCCACACACTACTGTCCCTTTCCGCCAAAGTCCTCTCCGGCGCCTTTCATTTCTTCCTCCCTCGCACTCACGGACCTCTCTCTCTCTCTCTCTCTTAGTGTTCAGACTCCCAACCCTTTCACTGCACTCCAATCCCTAATTCCTAGCCTAAAATCATGAATTTCAGGGATGCAAGTAACAAGACTATTACAAAAAGCCCCTTTAATTTGTTCGTTTGGTACACAAGGAGGAATTTCTTTCTATATCAAGAATATTACCTATTATTCATTTTCTTTCTAGAATGTAATGACTATGGATACATCATTTGCTTCAGTAAAAATTTTAAAAAAAAAAAGAAAAGAAAAGCGAAAGGGACCAAGGCAATTACCACTTGGCCCCTCAATCTTGATCATAATATACAGCATATACACACTATTACCAAAAAAAAATAAACAAAACCATGTGCATTAGATTGCCAAGAATAATTACAGTTGAAATATATCTACTACGTGTTAGATAATCATGGTACTCTGGAGAGAGCACTTTATCTTGCCTCCAAAAAAGGAATTTTTAATGCCAATAAGAAGCCGTCGAGTACGAATTTCTATTCTTTCACAAACATAGCATGTATACAAATTGCTGGGAGGTAAGGGTTGAATGTCATGAGTCCGAACACTCATCTTTTTTTTTTTTGTTTTACCAAACAAACACTTATTCATTGATACAAAGGCATCTATTATCAAATTAGGAGATGCAAGAAGAAAACCACAAGGGAGTTTTCCTTTTTTTGTTTTCTTCTTTGCAATTTTTTATCAACCTAATCATTATTGAATCATCCAATCTCAAAATATTTGTAACCATGCTACTGGTCCACGGCACCACCCTCTTCTCTCCACTGGAGGTGGGTTCAGCACACCGGTGGGAGTTTTATTATACCTAATCAACAACTGGACCAACTTCCCATCCAATGAGAGTTGGACGAAGAAGATTTCCTGTGACAATCTTAGGAAACCAATAAGCAACAAAGAAAAAGTGCTATTTGTGCATTTGTATTCTCTCGATAATATTAATTAGGACTGCTAATTTGTCAAAGTTATATTATGGGGTTAACTTATTGTAGGGGTACGTTCCATTTTCCAACAAACACAACTACTCAATATTAAATTAGTTAATTGGTGCGAGACATGGAGGAAAAAAGAAGTCGATTTAAGAAGTTTAAGTCACCATTTCCCAAGTATATTGTTGGATTTCGACCTCACCGCTACTCAAGTTATACAATCTCAAAATATCATGTGTGATTCTTACTTGTTAGCGAATCGTTAACATTTTATTCTCAATAAATTTTCCCAAAACCCAATGAATACTTTGTATGAGAAATTTTTTTAGAATAATACTGCAATATTTGTTTTTTGGTAATGTGATGTATATGACATTAAAAAAAAATTGAGAATATAAAACAAGAGTTGAAAAACGTGTTTTTAAAGTAAAAAAAAAAATTTTTTTTGATAAAAATATTAACTTCACGTCTATTACAAATTTAAGTTAGCAAATTTTTGTCTCGACCTAAATTTTTAATTACTTTTTTAAATTTAAAATCACATGCAGTTATTTTTTATTTTATGTGCAAAAAGTCATATCCCACTTTTTTAGTAGCAAAAATAAATATGAATTGGGTCATATTCCCTTATATTAAGGAAAAATGAATATGATTTGGGTCAGTACTTATTTTTTTATGAACAATAAAATGAATACGGATCGAATCAGTTACTTGATTCTAAATTTTAAATAAAATCTAATCTTTTTACCCAAAAAACGTGACTATGTATGGGTCATGTAATAGATTAAGAATAAAAAATGATCAAAAATTTATATTGTAATCAAATTTTATTGATTTAATCTTATAAAAGATGTAACATTATCCTTTTAAAAGTGAGGGTTGAAAGAATTTATTTAGCGAAATACGAGGACATTCAAAATGATATTTCCAAAGGAAACAAAAAGAAAAATTGAGCGTACGTGGCTTGGATGCGGAAAGGCAAAGCTACAGAGAACAAGAAGTACGTAGAATGACTATATATTTGTTTGGTACATACGTGGTACACACACACAAAAACAAAAACAAAAACAAAAAAAAAAAGAAAAAGAAAAAAGAGAAGGGCAGGAGTGGCATCATCTGTTGCATAGCCTGCTCGTGTCCAAAACAATGGAAAACGATTCCGCGTCACGTGGCTTGCGCTGTGATGCACCTTTTAACTCTACCAAGTTTGAGGCGGCCAACCGTAGAATCGTCCACCACAAGTCTACACCACATCCCAGCATTGTCCCCCCAATTCTCCAGACGTGCGTGTACATGCAAATACCATAAAATTTGTGTGTAACCAGAGATGTTCCCACCTCCACGGTCTTTGAGACGAACACAAAAAACAAGTCCCACTTTACAGAGTCTTTGAGACAAAATAATACTCCTAGAAAATTAGTTAATTAGATAGAGTGTTATTTGAAATAATTACTGTAACACTTAAAAGATGATTGAAAATATAAAAAGGTGAATTGAAAAATGTGTTTATAATGCAAGTAAAATATTATTTGAAGAAATCTGCTATCCAAACACTTAAAAGTGAAGGTAGCGCTTTTAATAACACAATAGCTCCTTTAAAAAAAAAATTGCTACTAAAATCAAAAGTTTAATTCCAAATATCTTCAACATTTTTTAGTGCCACTTGCATAGAAAAAATTAAGTTAAATCAAGCCGAATTTATTTGTTTCTTATTTTACATACAGTCGATCAATTTTGATTTAGTACGCGCTAAGAATAAGATAATCATGCAATTAGTAGGAGATGTACCATAATAATCACCTTAAACTAGTTAATTAATTGATAAATAATCTGTAAGAACCAATGTAACTGTCTAATGCCATACCTGAAGTTGGAATGGGAATGAAAACAAGACTAAATAGGTGGCATACAATGAAACAAAAAAAAAAAAAGAGAAAAGGGCAAAAAGGTAAACAAATAATCCAAAAAAGGGAAAAGGGCAAAAAGGTAGACAAATAACCGCTAGAACAGGGAGAGGAGAGGGGGACAAAAAAAGAACAAACTATGCGTGTTTGGATAGTAGATTATTTGAGATAATTTTTTTAAAAATATATTATAATACTTTTTTAAAATGATATATATGAGATAAAAAAATAATTAAAAAATATGTTGATGATGCAAATAAATAAAAATTTGTAAATAAACAAGAAAATCTTAGAGAAGCCGTTGAGAACCCTTCAGGGGCAAATAGGGAAAGTTTGTGATGTAAGATTACACACTAATTGGCCACTGCCGAGGCTCTTCCGCATTGCTGCAGGTTGTGTGATTCCCAAAAAATAAAATAAAATAAAAGAAGTTTTTTTTATTGATATAAATCACAAGTATTGTATCTTTGTTCTAATTTGTTATTAATTTTGTTCAAAAAAAGATTGGCTCTTTGTTGTCGTTTTTATTTTCATAGATTTTAAGCCGCGCCCTTGACAAATTTCTTGAAAATTCTTTCTCAAAAAAAAATTTTTTTTTTTTGCAATGTAATAAAAGGAAAAAGACCCTCCCCAGCCTCTCCCCTCCCACTCTGAAAAAAAAAAAGAATATAAAAGAAAAAAGACATGAAAGTGGTTGTTGTTATTGCTGCTGTCCTAGCAGTTACTCTAGCACACAAGCCAACCTTCTTTTTCTTTTGATATACACCCACAGGCTACTTCTTCTATTCCCGCAACTACCCTTTTTTTATACTTTCTTTCCTTTCTTTCCATTTCTATTTGTTGTACATTTGTTTCTGTCCGAAGCCTGAATCCCCAACAGCTGTTTGTTTTTTAACAGTACATCTTTTGTTTGGCTTGTGTTCTTCAACTGGTTCTTTTCTAGTTGCTGCATCACTCTCTAGTCCTAAACTCTCTCTCCAGCTCTGTGAAAAAACAACAAATATTAGCCCAACCGTTTTCAAGTAAAACCCAATCTTTTTGTTTACCACCATTTTACTTCTTTCTTATTTTTTTTTGACTGTGCTTCTCCAATGGAAACTGCTGCTCCTGCTAACCATTCTGGGGAAGATAAGGATTGCTGTGTGAAAGTCGCAGTCCATATTAGGCCACTTATAGGAGATGAAAGGCTCCAGGGTTGCAAAGATTGTGTAACAGTGGTCCCTGGAAAGCCTCAGGTACAGTCACACACAGTAATGCGGTTGCTGCTTTCTGAGTACTCTGGACTGAACTGTAATTGGAAACTTTGGTTGATGATTGGAATGCATCCTGAGATCAGCTTTTATTTTCTCTCAATGTTTAGTTTTCTTGGGGGCTTGTGGATCTTAATGTGATTCTCAAGTTTTCCAGAACTTCTTTTTTTAGCTTCTTTTGCTTGTGGGGAAATCAAGTTGTTGCATGTTGCAGTCTGTGCTGTTTTGTGCGAAAATTTTTCTTTTTTTCCCCTTATTAATTGTAGAGGGTGGTCATAAAGTTCCCTTCTTTACATTGCGTATTTGATTCTTTTAGCTTACTTCTTCTTTTCATGGATGATAAGTTTATTCTGTATTCTACGGAGTAACAGAATTATTATCTTGGGAAAATTTTTGAGCTAGCGGTAAGGTCAATGGGCTGTCTTCTTTTCTAAATTTGATTGTGCATTTAGTAGAATGGAGTGCTGATTTCAGTTTCAATGTACTCTAGATTGAAGAAATGAAATTCAGAGAACTCTGTCTAGTTTTTAACCTTCTAGTGTTGCCTCCACTCAATGAATTTGAGGTTCAATGGATTAATCTAGATCTACTATTGTGTTATTTCTTATAAATTTTATAACTTTTACCCCCTGAATTTATCTCAATTTAGCAAAACCCAGGTCCAACTAGAGTCATGCATGCTTAGCATTTATCTTATTTATTCATATTCTTGTTAAGATAAAATGTAATTTTTTGTGTTCCATCCACCACTGAGATGTTAATTATGCTTCTTGTCTATGGTGTTGTCATCATACGTCTACCTTATTCAATAAAAAAAAAGGAGTGCACCTTATTCAACTTTTTCCCTTTTTTAAGCTGGCAGACTACTTTCTGCTATTGGTGCCTGGTGCTCGTTCTGGCACAATAATTCTTCATTATTATGTCTATGCCATGTTGAAAAAAATCAAAACCTACTTAATTGTCTGCATTTATGCTAATCTCTGAATCCGTAATGCTAGATCATCTCCCTATCTTTTGGGACTTATCTCGGAAACATTCAAGTGATGAAGACACGTCCCTTCATCAATAGGATATGTAGTCAAAACATTCGTTTGCTGCAAGTACTTTACTAATTGGGGAAATATTTTTCAAAACTAGGCAAAAAATTTGTAAGCTGAGGTTTCTAAGCAGTCAAATTCTTCACAGCAGACACAAGAATTTAGTTATTTATTAGCTTAAAAGCTTTGTTCTCCAAATTCTGCATAAGACAGGATAAGGAGTTCATTGTTTTGCAAATCGCATGTTCACGACCATAAGCAAAAGTTGACGACATTTAGGACATTATAATGCACCCGTTATCTGCAAGTGATATTTTCTTTTTCATTTGCTAGAACTCTGACTCGGTGTTTGTGAGCTCTTCTTGCGTCTTTTTTTGGATTTCCTTCAACCTCTTATTTTAGATACCATATACCTCAAACCTCTCTCTCTCTTTTATCGTAAACTTTATTACATATATTGATGTAAACTTAATATTTAACTGTCTCTTTCTTTCTCCTTCTTTTGTCTTAGTGTGAAACTCTTTGCTATTGCATATGCATTGCAATTATACACCTTTTAAAATCAGAGAAGCACTATACCAATATATTTGAGTTTGCACTTCAATTCCTCCTTTTTTCAAGTGTCCACTGCTAATTTTGATTCTGATACAGGTACAAATTGGTACACACTCGTTTACTTTTGATCAAGTTTATGGAAGCACAGGATCTCCATCATCTGCCATGTTTGAAGAGTGTGTTGCTCCTCTTGTCGATGGCCTATTTCAAGGATATAATGCCACAGTTCTAGCCTATGGTCAGGTAATGCTTTTGCCATCCTGAAGGAACTGTACTTCCTACATATGGACTGCAACCGTATACTTCGTTGCAAAGAGTGTGCAATGTGATCATGGTTGTATCATTAATTGCAGACAGGTTCAGGTAAAACGTATACAATGGGTACCAGCTTCAAAGATGGTTGCCAAACAGGACTAATTCCCCAAGCGATGAACGCTTTGTTCAGCAAGATTGAAACTCTGAAGCATCAAACAGAATTTCAATTACATGTCTCATTCATTGAGGTTTGGCCTCATTTTCCTTTCTTTCACATGCATATAACGGTTCACTAGATGTATGTCGTTCCTTATCTCCTATAGCAACCATCTAACATTTGAATCTTCTTGTGAAGATACATAAAGAAGAAGTAAGGGACTTGCTGGATCCAAGTTCCGCTAACAAGTCGGAGACAACAAATGGGCACGTTGGGAAACTAACAATCCCTGGAAAATCACCGATACAAATTCGTGAAACATCAAATGGTGTTATTACATTAGCAGGATCCACTGAACGTAGCATCCAAACACTGAAAGAAATGGCTGATTGCCTGGAGCAAGGATCACTAAGCAGGGCAACTGGAAGTACAAATATGAACAATCAGTCAAGGTTTAACCAGACTTGCTTAAAATTTCTTTCGCTTGTAAAAAAGCTGAAATAATCTAAGTTTCTTTACTGCCAACATACCGGACATAGGCCTTCATAATCAATTTGCTTGTGAAATCCTGGACAACTATAGGCCATTCATTGACATTGGAGAAAAGATTAAATTTTCAAGTTAAATTTTTTTGTTTAAGCAATTTTTGTTGCTTGAGTTTCACATTTCAACCTTTAACCTCATATATTAGACATTCTCCCTATAATACTGGAAAGCTCATTAAGTGTCTGCCTGTAGTGTAGTAGATTAAGGCCACAAACAGGAGAAAGTTCAAAGTCAAAGGCAAAAGTTAAGTTCTTTGGAGGATGTCGCTAATGGTTTTCGTTCCTGGATCAACGATAATATGTTGATTTTCATCCGTACACCTCATATGGTGATTTGCCCTCCTGATATATTGGATTAAGTTGTTGTATGTAAATATGTAGGTGCAATGTCTATATTCTTTTTGTTCATAATGTGTTTTCTCACATTATGCTTCAATTGATTATGCAACTGGTTATGAATGTAATTTGGAAAGTTGGCTGGGAAAATGGTCATTGAGATTTTTTGTGTAATAGATTTGATGCAGAAGTAGATGATTCAATACTCAATTATGATGGTTGCTCTGTCTCTTTCAGCCGCTCTCATGCCATTTTCACCATCACAATGGAACAGATGCATAAGCTTAACCCAATGACTCTGAGTAATGGAAATGCAAATGAGTATACAAATGAAGAATATCTTTGTGCCAAATTGCATTTGGTTGATCTTGCTGGATCAGAGCGTGCCAAAAGGACAGGTTCTGATGGTCTTCGTTTTAAGGAAGGTAAGTAAAACTCCCTTTTTAATTACTGTCTTAAGCATGTTTTTGGGTCAACATAAAAATTTATATGAAATTGTTCTACCTACAGGAGTTCACATCAACAAGGGCCTTCTAGCCCTTGGTAATGTTATTAGTGCACTTGGGGATGAGAAAAAGCGGAAAGAAGGTGTTCATGTTCCATATCGGGACAGTAAACTTACTCGGTTATTGCAGGTCTGGCATGCTGTTATTAATTATGGGCATCATATAGCTTGCATTTGTTTATTTGCTTGGAATTTGATAATAAGAAACTCACAAAGGGTATCATTAGATTGGCTTTCAATGCCTACCCTATGAAGGCTTTGTACATTGAACATGTTGAAATGTGCTTGAACTGTATATTTTAGCCACCCGAAAGACTGTTAATTGCACAAGGTGTTGATTTTCTCATTGGAAAGACATAGTAGTACTAATCTTTAGTGTCAGAGACATCTCTTGTAGTTGGCAGAAGTATAGAACTTCCTACTTTTCATTATTATGATATGAGAGTTAAGTTATGGCACCTTTCACACATCTATCTCTAACTGTACCCATAATTCTCTTCCGTAATTTACTTTTGTTATCCTATGTTTGAATCATTTTAAGGAATTAATAAATAAAAAAACTGAGCGCACATGGCTCCTTCGAAAGATTTGGCTTCAAATCCTAGAACTTTCCCAGTGTTAATATCATGTGCAGTGAATTCCATGCCAAACAAATTCGTTTGTTTGTATACCACTTGTACAGTTAAAAATCAACACATACTAAAGAGGAACCAGGAATAAGAAAGCAACAAACTGAGGCTATCCAACTTAACACGTATCAGATGTACGTTTAACTTGTGCTTAACAGGCTAAGTGGGTATCTAACTTAACATGTATCAGATGTACGTTTACCTTGTGCTTAACAGGCTAAGAGGAGTTCAAATAGTCAACTCAGGTAGTCGTAGACAACCAACTTAAGGCTTAAAGGATTTTACTTTGTTTTTGGTGTGCCAATCTTCAAAAGAAATGCTCTTACATTCTATAGTTTGTTTGTTTCTCCCTCCACGTGTATTCATTGTCTAAGTTTTGGTTATTGGCAGGATTCACTTGGTGGTAATAGCAGAACCTTCATGATAGGTACTTATGCTTTCTTCGCTGTTTCCTACTCCAGATATGCTTCTGTTGCAACTAATGAAATTTTTTTCTTGCTTTGTGCTTATACTTTCTGAATGGACTTGCCCAGCCTGCATTAGTCCTGCTGACATAAATGCTGAGGAAACTCTGAACACTTTAAAATATGCAAATCGTGCTCGGAATATCCAAAATAAGCCGGTGGTAGGTTTTAGAAAAATTTCTATTTTCTTGTGGTATTGACATTATCTTTCTGGAGATTACTTCTCTCTTGGTGTTGTATATGAATAGGTTTTGGTTTTCTGTTAAACAGATCAATAGAGATCCCATAACAAATGAGATGTTGAAGATGCGGCAACAGCTAGAGCTTTTGCAGGCAGAACTTTGTGCCCGCGGAGGCGGATGTTCTCCTGATGAAATACAGGTTCTTAAAATTGTGTTTCATGATAAAGTAGTTAGTTTGGCTGCTATTATTCCTAACAGTTGAGACCCTTGAGATTCTGTTCAATTTCTGGAGAAAAGGTCTTGATAAGAAGTAATTTTTGTAGGTTCTGAGGGAAAGGGTTGCTTGGCTTGAAGCAAATAATGAGGAACTCTGTCGTGAACTCCATGAATATCGCAGTAGATGCCCTGTGACCGAGCAGTGTGAAACAAATGCTAAGGTATACAATCGAGATCACATGCTTTTATTATTGTTTTGCTTTCTCTTATCAGAAGAAATGCTTTCCTTTTTGGTGAATAAAAACTCCTTTCTTAGTTTTGCTTATAAATTGGAAAACTTATTTTCCAGTTGGCTAGCTCCTTCTCTCTGAAAAGCGAAGGGCTTAAAAGGGGCTTGCAGAGTATGGAGTCATCTGACTATCAAATGAGTGAAAGTGGTATGATCTCTCTCATATTCTGAAGTTGTTTGAGACTTTTTCTCCATTTCTCTTGGCCTATGTATGAGCTTTAAGTAGAAACTGATCGTTCTCTTGGGTGAGTTAGTGTTCTTCACTTTTTTCTATCCAGACCAACAATCTAATTTGTTTTGGGGTCGTTTTGACACCTGGCAGGTGATTCTGGAGACATTGATGAAGAAGCAGCCAAGGAGTGGGAGCATACCCTTCTTCAAGATTCCATGGACAAAGAGTTGAATAAGCTAAATAAACGTCTGGAGCAAAAGGAGGTACCCCTTTGCAATTAATTCCATGTTGACTGATATGTTGGCAAGAGGCAATATGAGTATCTCTACAATTCTCTACGTGCTTTATGCATTTTTGTTGGGTATATTTCAACCGTCAGTATTGATACTTTTAGATTCTTTTTCTTTTGATCTTGTACTGCATTCTCCTAGTTTGCTTTTTGCCCATTCTTCCTTGATCTGGCAAGTCTTTGTAAAATAACTCCAACAAGAAGAACAAAGAAGGCTTAACAGGTCCTCCCAGAAGGGATACATAGTGTTATCCTGCCTCTATTAGTTTGGGTGATGGCTGTTATACAGTAGTTTTCTCACTTTTTAGCCCGTCTAACTATGTGGTGTAATAACTATGTGGTGTTTTAAAGAGCCATCTACAGGAAATTGTGAAGTTATTGAATTGCTGCTTTTGTCATGTTGAGAGTATTTTGCAATTTCATGGTAAAAACGAACATCTGTAAACTCTTATATATTGCTTGGTGTTTTGCTTTTCCATTAGACATCAAACCGATCCCTTTATGTCGATATGTGGTGGTGTTTTTCCATTATGTTGTTTTCTCTCATGAGTAATATTTGAGTATTCAAGTAGAGGTGATCTTATAATAACTCTCTGTTTTACATTTTGGATTGTAAATTATTTGAGATATTTTTACTGTAACATTTTTTGTGATGTGATGTATGTGAGATAAAAAGGTAATTGGGAAGATAAAAAGGTGTATTGGAAATTGTAATGATGATGTAAGCAAATATATTTGGGCAAATAATTTCCTAACCAAACACACTCATTATGTTTAATCTGAACTAGTGCATGTCATGATGACTCGTCTTATGGTACCTTTTAATGGCTTTTGCAGTCTGAGATGAAACTTTTTGGAGGATTAGATGCAGTGGCACTTAAACAACACTTTGGTAAAAAGATTATTGAACTTGAGGAAGAGAAAAGGACTGTTCAGGTGAAAAATACTACTGAATGACTTCAACTGTGCATGATATTCTAAACCCACAAAATTGATTATTTGCTTTTTCTTTCGGTGTAGCAAGAAAGAGACCGATTGTTGGCAGAAGTTGAAAACCTTGCTGCTAACTCCGATGGACAAGCTCAAAAATTGCAAGACATGCATTCCCAGAAGCTAAAATCCCTTGAAGCACAGGTCATATCTTGATGAGTGTTTCTTTCATACTGAGAATCTATTTTTTTTTTTTGTCAGTATCTGACTTCCAAAATGCTTCAAATATGTGGCCAACAGATTCAAGATCTTAAGAAGAAACAAGAGAGCCAGGTTCAGCTTCTAAAGCAAAAACAAAAGAGTGATGAGGCTGCAAAGCGGCTACAAGATGAAATACAATACATTAAGGCTCAGAAGGTAGAATTGCATGTATTCTTTCTCTTCTTCATCTCCCTTTTTTTTAAAAAAATTCTTAAGAGCTAGACTGACCAAACAGTGTCTGAAACTATAGGTCCAATTACAACAAAGAATCAAACAAGAGTCCGAACAATTTCGACAGTGGAAGGCATCTCGTGAAAAGGAACTCTTGCAGGTATTACTCAAATTGGTGCTGCCTTAACATTTATGCTTTGAAGTCCTAATTTCTGATTCTGCTTCACTTGGCTTGCTGCAAGTTGGACTACCTATTTTATTAACTTGATTCGTCCATTTCTTAAGATACTGAGATTATTTTCCCCTCTTGTAAGATTGATTATTGATTCGCTTCATTTATAACCACATAGATTATGATACATTATGCTGTGTATTAATATGCATATCCATACAATTGCAGTTGAAGAAAGAGGGAAGAAGGAACGAGTATGAAAGGCACAAGCTGCAAGCTTTGAATCAGCGTCAGAAAATGGTAGGATCTCATTTAGTCTGAAAAATGATTTTGATGCCAATTTGAAATAATCCAGATTTCTCATTTGTTTGTAACCCACAATGCAGTAATATAATATGGTGAGTGAGGTATTGGTGTTCATTGTATTTCCCACTTAAACTTCCCAAATCAGTGTTCAAATACTAAACAGTAGAATAGAAGATACTTATCTAGTTTTCTTAACCAATATTGCATCCTTCCTTGAAAGGTTCACAGCTTCCTTTAAAGGTTCATTTTACATCATTGATTGTCTCTCACAAATTCTCCATCTGTTCATTGCCTTTTAAAAAAAAAACTGGCTAAGTACTTGTTCTTTATTTTCTAGCCATGAAGTTTTTAACATAAAAACAAATATTTTCCAATTTTTGACTTGTGAAGTTGACAATGCATTTGAATTTCAAGGGTGAAAAAAGTCTATGAATCTTTCTTGTTTTCCTATGTGTATATTGGGATTTCTGACAGCCCACCTTCAGTTCAAATTCTCATCTTCTAAATAAAACCATGTTTTATGTTGGATGTCCCTATTGAGTAAATTCATTTATGCGCTTTAATGGGACAAATTCATTGCAGGTTCTTCAAAGAAAAACAGAAGAGGCTGCAATGGCTACTAAAAGGCTCAAAGAGTTGCTAGAAGCACGTAAATCCTCAGGTCGTGACAACTCAGGTTGGATCTCTTTAGCTTGTGCTTAATGTTTTTTTGTTTATTTAATTTCAGTCCTTTGTTTTCTTTATTGAAGTAAAAAATGTTGGATATTAAGAACTCAAACAAATGGAAATTTGATAATGTACTGGTGTGATGGAACTTCTACTGGTTAATAGAATGAAATATCTTCTTTACCACAATTTTGCTTCAAATGTGCACAGTGCTTTCTCGTTTCTCACTGCTTTGTTTTTCTTGCAGTAACTAGCAATGGAACTGGCTCCAATGGGCAGGTAATGGTCAGACCTTGCCCTCTGCATGTCATTCTTTGTATCTTTAACTTGGCAATTGTTTGATGATACCAAGTTTTGTATTCAGGGAAATGAGAAATCCTTGCAGCGCTGGCTTGACCATGAACTAGAAGTGATGGTGAATGTTCACGAAGTACGTTATGAGTACGAGAAGCAGTGTCAAGTGTATGTATCACTTCGATCACAATGTTGTGCTGGCATTAAAGATTATTTTTGTGGAGGAAAATTTTCATTCATTTGGTTGCTTGTTTCCTCATCTGCAGAAGAGCAGCATTGGCAGAAGAGTTGTCTGTCTTGAGACAAGCAGATGAATTTGCAGCGAAAGGAATGAGCCCTCCAAGAGTGAAAAATGGTTTATCTAGGTGTGGATTTTTTTCCTTTTCTTTAAATTTCTTATTTCTTGGATGTTGTCCAGTATTTGATTTTGTAAGCTTGAAGTTTGTGGCTTTAAGGTTGAATTGATGCACCAATGCCTGTCATAGACTAACTATTTAATATCTTATTGGGTTCAGGGCAGCTTCAATGTCACCAAATGCAAGAATAGCAAGAATTGCTTCTCTTGAAAACATGCTAAGCATCTCATCCAACTCACTTGTAGCAATGGCTTCACAGCTTTCAGAAGCTGAAGAACGGGAGCGAGCTTTTACTAGTCGTGGACGATGGAATCAACTACGGTCCATGGGGGATGCCAGAAACTTGCTCCAGTACATGTTTAATTCTCTTGGAGATGCAAGGTTTTTTTCTACCTGCTCTAGACTCTAGCTTTTTTGCAGATTCCATCCCTTTTTCTTTGGCAGGGCTCTGAAATTTCTTTTATAAATAATCCTCAAAGCTTGAATGTTAAGTGCAGTATGTCTTTAGGTGTGTTTTGTGCCAAACTACTTAGCCCTGTTATATGGTGGCCTGCTTTCTTATTTTGACACCTTTCTTTACTTACTTCTTTGAGGTGCCAAACTAGAATTCATCTTTCCATTTCTATCAAATAGACACATGATAGAGGGAACAGAATGTAGGTCCCTTAATAGCTGCCCCATATTCTTGCCTGCGACATGAATAGACTTGGTGTCTTGGTGAGCTTGAATAGCTAGCGGAAAGTATTGTTGCTTTGCAACAGTGTCAAATTTTCATTACAACACACGTTTTTCTGAAACTTTTACCATCTAAAAAGATATATCCGTCAGGCAACGAGGAATTTGACTTTCAAAACACACCTCATCATTTTCTAACGCTATTCATAGGTGCCAGTTGTGGGACAAAGAAATTGAAATCAAGGAGATGAAGGAGCAGCTCAAAGAACTTGTGGTTTTACTGCGACAGAGTGAAATTAGAAGAAAGGAAACTGAGAAGGAGCTCAAAGTTAGAGAGCAGGCGGTTGCCAGTGGATTGGCCACACCGCCACCCGTAAGCTTCCACATTCTTGTAATAGTTTCATTTAGTTCTCCATTTCATTTGCAATGCTCCTACATGTTCCATTGGGGCTGCTTTGCCATTTTGATGGAGGGAAAAAAATTATGGACTTAAAAGATGTCACTGAATACTATTTCTCTTTATGAATCACCTCTACGGAGCTGGTTCTGACTTCACTCGACCTTGTTGGCCTCATATTTGCATCTAATTCAACAGTTCTCATGCAAGTTACACTAGTTTCTACTGCTTTCTATCCTTCAGTTCCTTTTCTTGCTGTTATTCCTTTAAGCAGGTTTTTGATTATGTACAATTCTCCATGAACAGGCTAACTCTAACAAACACTTGGCTGATGAGATGAGCAGTCCCCTGTCTCCGATCCCTGTGCCAGCACAGAAACAGCTCAAGTATACTGCAGGCATTGCTAATGCTTCAGTAAGAGAGTCAGCAGCCTTCATGGATCAAACTCGAAAGGTTGCTTTACTGCATGTTTTCTTTTACCAGTTTACTGTCCATTTGCCTGGTTGGTTTCACACGTGATAAGCTCGGGTTTTGCAGATGATGCCAATTGGACAGTTATCAATGAAGAAATTGGCAGTCGTCGGGCAAGGTGGGAAATTATGGAGGTGGAAGAGGAGTCATCATCAATGGCTATTACAGTTCAAATGGAAGTGGCAGAAGCCATGGAAACTCTCAGAATGGATTAGACACAGTGACGAGACTATCATGAGAGCAAGGCCTCGCCAGCAGGCTCTACCGGATATCATGTGTAGAAATAGACGGTAGTTTGTTGTTCTTGCTTGTACATTCTTCTCCTTCCCTTTTCGGCTCTCAACACATGGCACAATGAAGTACGTGGAAATGATTGCAGGTAAATTTAGCTGCTTTTCAGTCCTAAAATCAAGTAAATGATTTCATTGTCTTTCAGGATGACTTGTATTTTGCTGACATTGCTAGACTCCCAATAACCTATGTTATATACTTGTGGATTAATCCTTCTTTTCCCGTGCCAATTGTTCTTGTTCCTGAGTTATGGCGATGAATTTCTTACATATGCATGTATATATTTATTGCATATGAAGCAGGTGCTGTGTGAAAAGGCAGTTCGGGGAAATTTTTGTCGATTCTTGTACAGGACCAACTGAAGTTTGGAAGTTTTGTTCAGACTTGGAATTTTGTAGAAGTTGAAGTTCATCAGCTGCATCATCTCAATCCATGTGGTGTCATCACGCAGGACTCCAGCGTGAAGCAGCAACAAAATCAAATGATAAATGGGGGAGTTGCAACGCCAATTCACCACTGTAAATCTTTGTGGTCATGCCAACATTTTGGTCAAATATAAAAATTTTGAAGGGAGCTGTCTCTTCAATAACTGACTGAAGCATGTCAATAATCTTTTCTAATCGTTTCTTTTCTTAGGTTTTCCCCTTTAGTTTTCGCCAATTCATTTTAGTATATATTGTGTTAAAGCCTGAAAGATTGATTTTGTGCAAAGAAATGAATCTTAAGCATTCTTTTTATAGCAGGGAGGTTCTTTTATTCTAGATTCTAGTTTGTATCTTAGTTGTGTGCAACTACAATCGAATTTCTGCAAAGGACAAAGAGAGAAAGCCTCCCATTTTAGCACTATATTGTACTGCTCTTTATTCTTACCCTTAACTGGAAGAAAGTAAAAGTAAAAGGATATATAATGTTGCAAACAATTTGACTCTCTCTCTCTCTCTCTCTCTCTCTCTCTCTCTCTCTCTCTCACGCACACACACACAGTCTATTGATGATTCTTTTTCTTCTTTTCTTTTGTTGTTTAATTTAGACAAAAAGTGTCAGATATCGGATTAAATTTCAACCAGACGTTTTTGCTAGGAGTGCTTCATAATTTAGGTATTGGTGCTTTGCAAATTGCACCAATACGATGCTTTACCCTTCTGGCCTTCTATCAGCAGGCAAATGAATGATGCATCTAACTTAGGGAGACCTCACTATTTTAGAAAGAAGCAATTTAATGGAGGTTGAAACTTTTTTAGTATTATAGAATATTCATGGATAAATATAAATATTGATGTTGATAGGAAGCAAATTTAATCATTCACTATCACATGTTTATGTATGATAAAATTCAGAAAACAAATAATAGAAAGAACACCTATATCTATTTTTGGAACACTATGTACGTAAGCATCTATTTATTCTCCAGCCACCTCGACTACATTCTGAAGTCTGAACTCTCAACTCAAAATTAAGTGCTGCACAGTAAAGTAGGATGATTAAAACAGCAAGCTAATTAATATTCTCAAAAGAAAAAAAAAAAGGCAATTAGTCTCCATTCCACCAAATCTTACACTTATCTAGTCCATCACTCTCATCTTGACCTTTTTTTTTAATCAAAATATACCCTTCCCCCCTCTCTTCCTTTTTTTTCCCCTTAAAAAGAAACTTACATTCATGTCAATGAACATGTAGGGAAGACAACTATTCTGAAACAGGACCGTATCATACTTCATCTCCTTAAATATTCATTGACTCTCAATTAGTGCCCAGAATCATGACCCTTTTTAAGATACGAAGGTGATGTCAAACTCTGAGCATTTTCTTTCGAGTATACAATATATACAATAGAGGGAATTGAACAGCATTATTCATCACATTGAGCGATACATAGATCATCCTCATACATGACCTTCTCCCTTTGGTTAAAGCTCAATCCTAAATCTGCCACTTCTGATCCCAGTAAGAAGTGAACTCAGGTTTTGCAACACCAAAAAGCATAATGCTCCTCCTTCCGCTCATTGCTTACAAGACCTCCACATTGCAAGCAAACAAAGCTGCTTCCATCAGAAAATGCATCCAGCACAATCTGCTTCCTGCCGGTCTCTGCAAGTATTGAAGTTCCATCAACATCAAGCTCACGAGATTGGTCCACCTTGTTGTGTTGAGATGATTGAGAATTCAACGGCGTTGCCTCTGCAAGTGCACACTCAGCAAGCAGGGTTGCCAACTCATCAGCAGCAATACTTTCTTGAACTTTGTTCCTGTACAGCTCCCTAGCCCGGTTAAGAGCATGATATACAGCCTCTTCCCCACCTCTCATCCTCATTGCAATCACCACCTGCTACCAACAAGAACTATAATTAGATACGTTCAAATGAAGTAACCATTCCTCAAGCTTTAAAATGTAACAGCATTTTCAGTACAAAAGAATGACACATTGAAACCATCAATCCATGTCCGCACTACAAAAGACGAGCATTTACAACCTCCAACAGCCTAAAGGTACACACTACAAAAATGATAAATTGAAAACATTTGTAACTTAGCCATGGTTTACAATTCAAATCACTAATATCTCATCCAGTACTACAAGCCTCAGAATATTTATGTAGAATGCTGTGGTCTCACAAGTCAGAATTCATGTCGCTTCATAGTTTTAGTTTGCACTCCTTACATAACATTAAAAGTCTCCTTAACCATATTGTTTACGATCTTAATTTTCAAAGGCCATTGTTAAAGCATATTAACATCAAAAGAAATAGTATAACGAATCAAACTCGAACATTAAATTTAACTAGGCTACTGTTAACAATTTAGCAAATTATAGCAACAATTCTGTCAGTATCTACTAACTCTCTTTAACTGTCATCCTCAAGTGACCTAATGGGACTAAAATTCTTACATCAATTCTGGCAAGTGAAAATACAACAAACCCCACTGAGAATCCTAGACAACTACCATCACTGAAAAACTCGACACCAAAGAGGAGGGCACACCCAAAAAAAAAAAAAAATTGATATGCAGCTATTGCAGTTCATTCAATACAAATAAAATCCCTCTTCTTCTTGCCCCTTGAGGAGGAATAAGGTATGCTTCGCTGCTTTGCTAGAAACCAAATGGTCCATGGCCAAATCAAAAGTAGAATCCCCAACAGGATGTGACATCAGCAGAGCAAAATGAGGTGCCCTGGTTTTGGCCCTCAAGGTCAAACCCTCCCCCATTTTCCCTCATGCACTGTAGCTTCACGTGGCAGAATTGGACATGATAGCGATTAGTAAGACGTTAATTTGCATCAAAAACAGAAAGCATTGATTACGATGACTTTCCAGATTGGTTCGACAAAGTACACAGTAGAGAATAAGATTTTAGTTGAACCATGCACAGAGAGGCACAAACAAAGTTGAATTCGTTACTTGAAACATATTCAAGAAATTTGAGCACAATGCACTCTAGGAAACATATAAAATCACGAATAAAATCTCTACTTAATAACCAATAGATCTGCAGCTCATGGCCCGTAGATGCTTCCAAGTACCAACGTGAATAAACGTAAAAAATAAATATAACAAACAACTCTGCAAATAAGCCCATTTCTTAATCAGCCATAACAACAGAGATTACTTGTAGGAGTCGAGAAAATCAAAAGAATTAGAACAAGGAAGGACGGGAGAGAGGAGTAATAAATTAATTACCGCATGGAGAGCTTGGGAAGGATTGCCTTGCTGAATTAGTTGGCGAGCCGTCGAGAGCAGACCCGTCATGACATCGCTCTGGTCGGACGGAATAGGTGGCGGTGGCGGTGGCGAGGAGGTGGAATCCGCCTCCATCATGTCAGCATCCATCCCGTGGTTCATGGCATATCAATTTTCAGTCTCACCACAAAATGCTTCGTTTCTTAATACTAATCGATTATATTCTCATTCCACCAAAAATACATAAATAAATAAATAATTATCGTAATATGGTATCTATGCAGAAATAATTGCAGATACCACTTCTTACGAAGAAGTTGTGTGCTTAAAAAGAATGTCCAAAAAAAAAAAAAAAAACAGAGAAACTCAAGGCCAAGGCCGAGGGGAGAACTTTTCCGATTTGGAACTGGATGGTTCTAGGAATTTCTTCTTTTCAACAGTAGTTGTTGTCGCTGGCAATTGTACTTTCGAAGCGATAGTTTTTTTAGGGCCTTTTGGGCTTTGTTTAGGACTGGACTTGCGTCAGTTTTGTGGTGCCAATCTTTCAGCAACTTAACCCACAACACACAAAAAAAACAAGCTCCTTCATCCAAGAACTCGGGTCTATTTAGCAAACGAGCTTTTGGCTAAATTTGTCTTCTACCAATTTTTTAACAACTTTACGTTCAATAATTTCAAAAAACTCTTCAAAATTTTTAAATTACACACTTTAAAATACCTAAAATACACCAAAAAAATTTCCATCTTCCACCTCAACCCACCACCACCTTCGATTCCGACACCGGCCACCTCTTTTTTTTTTCTTTCTTTCTATCCTCCTTCATCCCTCTCCTCCTCTCCTTCCCTATTCCTCGCCACCTCGCTCTCTTGCCCCCCCCCAACCACTCTCTCCTGCCCTCTCTGCCGAATCTGGTCATGCGACCAAATCGTGCTAGGAGAAGAGGAAGGGTGGCAAAAGAGGGAGATGAGGAGGGGGAAGGGGAGGAGAGGGGAAGAGGGAGAAGAGGGAGAAGAGGGGAAGAGAGAAAAAAACAAAAAAAAAAAGATTGTTTCGCTTGTTCCGGCTGGGAAGGAGAGGTGATAGGGGAGAGAGAAGGAAGAAAAAGAAGATAGGAAAGAAAAGGAAAAAGAAAAGAACAAAAATTTCCATCTTAAAAATTTTTCCTACATCTTTTACCGAAAACTACCATAAAGTTTTAGATAAACATCCAAAAAACTCATTTGTCAAATGGGGTCTCTTTTGGACTTGGATAACGACATGCGAGAGTTCAAATTATTTTTTACTGAATTAATAGTTATTGAACCATAAAAAAATAAAAAAGAACTAAAACATGATGTTTATGAAGGAGAAATAACAATATAATAAAAAGTGGGACAGAGAATGGCACAGAGTGTGAGACAGAAGATCCGTTGCGGTTCAAATAACACCCTTACCTGGAGGGTGGGATGGATTGAGTGGTAGGAGGCGACTTTAAGTGAGATTCCGAGTTCAAAACCTCCCATTTGCACTAAATAAAATAAAAAATAACACCCTTACCCTAATGTAAACATAAAACAACATTATTAGCAGTTTTTATATTTTCTTTGGAGACTCTAAATCTTACAACAGGAAAAGAAAAAGGAGAGTGCTGGAGAGTTGAAACTGGAGACCGCATGCATGGTCACTTGATTAATGTACCTAGCAGCTATGCTATGCTATGCTAGGTTTTAGGGACTAGTAGTAATATATTTATGCAAGTTATTCTTTATGAAAGGCAACACATAATTAGGAGGGGCAAGATTTATAATCTCAAAAACAATGAGACATCAAAAGGCCTTGGCACAATGAGTTTATGTCCTTAACCTTGGCAACTTAGAAGTATACGTTGATGCATAAAGTCAATTCGCCTTAATTTTATCATTCTTTTGCAATTCTATAATTTCTTCCATTTCTTTATCGTTAAGAAGTTCGTTCAGCAGAAACAAAAGGATAACAGTCACAATATATTAATTTAGGAGTAATACTTGTAATTAGAGAGTTGTATAGAATCTCACTTGAGATTTTGTTAATTACCTTGGGAAAATGTACTAGCTAGATGGATCATTGAAAGCATCAAAGATATGATTACTGCACTTACTTAGTTATCGTGTGAGATCGTTTATTGATTTGATAAATCATTTGACTCTCTCAAAAACTTTTCTGTTTGTTGTCTATGTGGAAGGAATGCAAAAAAAAATTTCTTTTTTTTTTGGTTTCTTGTGGTTGTGAGCTGTAGCGTACGTACGATATCCCTAGCTTTAGTTCCTTGTTCAATTGGTTTTCTACGGCTAGGTGCGAGTGTTAAATGAATGTGAAAAGTATTTAAAAGAATGGCGGCATTATTAAATTTAAAGCTTAATTTTACTTTCCTGCAAGAGCTTTAAGGGTGGTAGCATTGCAACTTCTCACCGTTATAAAATGCAAAAAAAAAAAAAATAAATAAATAAAGAAAAAGAAAATACCAATATACAAGAAAGACCGACATCGACTAGCTCACTGAGAGCTGACCAGGTCTGGTGCGTATATTCGATCAATTTTCCTCCATTATAACAGCCTCTTTAATCTCTTGAATCATTTTCAAGACTTGCCACATTGTCGGCCTCTGTTCCGGGGAGGCGACACTACAAGCAATAGACACCTCAAGAAGCATTTCTAGTTTGTTGTCTTCCCCTCTATTTTCCTCATCCCTGCTTAGTTTCACCCAGTTCATCATGTCGCCGGGCATCAGAATTGGAAGTTGCGACGGATGCTTCCCGCTGAGAAGCTCAAGCAAAAGAACCCCAAATGAGTAAACATCTGACTTGGATGTTGTAGTATTGGCTTGAGTTTGGTCGTTGTTGAACTTGAGTGCTTCCGGAGCTTTATAGGCCTTAAAATCAGGGTGCTCCTCATCGGAGGAGGCGGCGGTGGCAGCGATGGTGGTTGCAAGGGCGGAAAGGCAATAGTCGGTAAGGCAGGCTTCGAAGTCGGAGCCAAGGAGGACGTTGGAAGACTTGAGATTGCCATGGACGAGCCTCCAAGCTTGGTGAATGTAGGAGAGGCCCTGAGCTACGTCCTCTGCTATTTTCAAGCATGATGTCCAGTGAAGTGGCTTTGCTCTTGCTGACTTGGAACCTGAAGAATTACAATTACGTTTGCATGTTGACAAGTCAAAGAATTACAATTACGTTTGCTTGAGCTCGAGGGAAAAAGTGTTGCTTGTACTAGGATTGAGGTGATCCAGTCAAAGAATGCAACGTGGATGGATGGATTCACTAGAATCGCTACATAACTATAACTAACTAGTTTGAAATCGCTTAAAATACTAGTAACATATTACTAAGATTGCTTTCCATTTGAAGGTAGGTTAGGTTATCCGTCTAATTCAAGTTAATCCAACTAATCAAATTATTTTTAGAAGGAACTAGTAGATATTTTCTACAAGAAAAATAATATTCACATATAATTTATACGTGTGTTTGGATTGTAAGTTATTTGAGATATTTTTACTGTAGCACTTTTTGTGATGTGATGTATGTGAGATAAAAAGGTAATTGGGAAGATAAAAAGGTGTATTGGAAATTATAATGGTGATGTAAGCAAATATATTTGGACAAATAACTTACAATCCAAACACACTACTGGTTGACCTCCTGTATCAAAACAATTTTTCAATTTATTTTAAATTTTTTTAAAAAAATCAACACTTGACTCGAGGCCTCTATCTATCTTGGGGGTGCACTGACATTTTGGACCCACAATCTTTTCCCCAGGACACCTCTTGATTAAAAGGCTTAAAGAGATTGGTGGGGTCATCTTCAAAAAAAAAAAGAGAGAGATTGGTGGGGTCCAAGCCGAGACTATACTAGAAAGGTTGCCTAAAGAATAATGCTAAGGAAGTTGTGATACTTGAATCGTGATGGAACAATTCTTCAATTCTACCAAACCAAATAAACTAGGCACACGTGAAAGAGTGTTGTGTTTTCCCGAGCTTTATTGCATTAATTATGCAGCTACCTACGGGTTAAATCAAAAGGGGCCTTCTTTTTTTGACAGGTGTCCATTCAGCAATATATTTCAAACTAATTTTGCACCCATTCGTAGAATATAAATTATTTAGTGTAGTTCATAAAAATATTTACATAAAATACAAATTTATTGTATAATCTATGATAACCTTTCTTAAATACATTATTATTCAAAAATAGTCTTATAATGTAAATTTAAACATCTAATTCAGTGATTAATAATTCAAAAATGTAAAAAAAAAAAAAAATCGACAATATGATGATATTCAAAAACTTAAAAATAGGGAAGATCAAAACTTGGCTGATCTTCTATAAACAAAAGAATGGCCAACCCGTTACCAAAACATCAATTTTGGTGCTTAATTTAAATGGCATAAAGGTTAATGTGAAAAGAAAAGAAGCCGAATGAAATATTAATAAAAGATAGAATTCAGAATCAATCAAGTCATAGGAACACAGCAACCTTCTAAATCTATTCATGGCTAATAGAAACCAAAACGAAAACATAAGATGTATTTTGCTATTAAGTCAAAAACATAAAAAATCAAAAATAGTCTGATGTATATTGCATGATATGAATTGCTATATGACAATAAACTTGATACCTTGCCATTTATGTAATCAATGACACCTTCTTGTTCTTTAGAAGCTTTCTACCAAAGTCTAAAAAAAAAACATTGAAAACTGCACAAAATTTTTTTAACCCCAAAAACCTAGAAAATAAAAAAAAATTAATACGTTGTTGAAGACAATTAATAAATTGTCAAAGACAATTAAAAAATCGTGTAAAAACATAAAGTTTAAAAGGCCACTTTTAAATCACTAACCAAAAAAGCAATATGTGTTCTACTTGAATTGAAGAGTGAATCCATAAATTGAAATAACAAATTAATTACAAAAACCTTGCCAGAAATAAAAATCAAACTGTAACTTTTGAAGACTTAGAAAATTCAAATTCAATGACCTAGTTATGAAGAAGGTGTAGGAAAGTACAGACCACATACAGCGAGCATAAACAAAATCCAAATGTGGTCCTTGCATTGAAGGGAATAAAAATAAAGTTCCAAATCCAGTCCTTGCGTTGAAGTTAAAAAAAAAAAAAACTTTCCAAAAAAATTGTGGAAAAGTGTAAACATCTGCTTTGCTTGATAAAGTGATGAGCAATAGACTGAGAACCATATATATGAGTAAAAATGTAGGGCATCGATAGCGATAATCTAGTAAATATAATCTAATATTTGAATTGATGTTTCGAACTTTTGAGTTGAAGATGAGAGAGAGTTAAAAACATAATTCAAAATTATTTATACTAATCCCCAGGAAATTTAGGTTTGACGATTAGGGTTAAGGAAAAAAAAAAAGGTGAGAGAATGGAAGAGATAATTATGGAAGGATTATCTAGAATTGTAAAGTCAAGAGAAAAAAGAGGGATAGGATAGCGTAGGTTATTAAAGGGTTAACTCATAGAGCGCGTTGCACCTACTTGCTATGTCGATAAGCCACGTAGGAAAGAGATAAACTAAAAGGATAAGGATGAGAATACGACTTTATTATATATATATATATATATATGATGTCACATTTTTTGAAATATTATAAGGTTAATTCAAAAAAATAAATAGAAAATACAAGATAAGATTAAATAGAAAAAATATAGAGATGTAAAATAATATAATAATTATGTAAGACAAGTTAAATTAGTTTTTGATATGTTAATAAATGTCCAATGATCATCCCTTACAAAAAACCATCATAAAAAGCCGCTGTAATAACGGGTACGCAAAATTCAAAGTCGACAAGAAGTCAAATTCTCAAAGGGAGCTGCTAGATTCTCTATTAGTATTATGCTGGAAGCCACAGCTTACCAGAGTCAGATTCCCATCCAAAACGGGACAGCCACTGTCCTTTTTATAGGGAAATGTTTGGGATACTAATCCCCGCATCTTAAAGTTCAAACCTTCGAGTTTACTTTACCCCACGAATAAAGCAGTAGATGTAACAAAATCCTGGACTGGGGACAAAAAAAAAATCACGAGAGGGCCCCATTTAATATTTTTTGTGTCTCAAGAAAAACAACACTTAAATTTGATGGCCTGGCCTGGGACTTCAATTTATTAGGAAATGAGACATTTTAACATATGTCATGACAATGGTAAAGCAATATCTATGAGCATGTCAGACAATAATCCAGTGGCTTACAGCTGAGGTTCGACATCAGGAGAGGTTGCAATATCGATTTGCATGGGGTTCATATTCCATATTATCATCTCAAGTTACTTGATCAACTAGTGAGTGAATACTATTTATTTCCTAGCTGAGATAAAGGAAGGATTAATAAGCAAAAAAGTGTAATTAATAGAAGCAATTATCAAGAACTCACCGTGAATTAGAGAGAAAAGACTGCCATTAGGCTGGTAATCATAAACCAGAAGCCTCTCTTCTTTAGCCTGAAAATATGCCCGGAGGGGAACCAAATTCGGATGCCTCAAGGACCCCACTGATTCCATGTGCCCCTCAAACACCTCCTGACTTGTACCCGCCAATCTAGTACCGTCCAGTCTCTTCACACAGACAATCAACCGGCTGTCAAGCACTGCTTTGTAAGTGGTCCCCATCGTTCCCTTCCCCAGCAGCTCCGCCGATGCCCTCATCAGCTGCTCCAGCGTATACACCTGTGCCTCACCCGCACAGAATACCAGATTCCCGCTCTTCCCCATCCCGGCGATTTGCACTCCCTCCTGGACCCTCCTCACCTTCTCCTCCAGCTCGTAATTGTCTTCTTCAATCCTCATCAATGCCTCGGCATTGGCATTTGCAGTTGCTTCACCAACCAAAACTTTCCCAGCTGAACTTTCCTTTTTCTTCTTTTTTACCGTCCTCGTGGCAAATGCAAAACAAATGAACGAACAAATGAAAAATAGCCCGCTCCCGGATAGCCCGATTATAAGTGCCGCCTTCCCATGCGCTTTCCTGCTTGGTTGGCTGCTCACGCCTACTTTTCCCCGTTCAATTTGTGAGCTTTGATCGGCGGATACCGATTTCGGCGGCGGAGGTGAGGCGACGGGACCGAAAAAATGTTGCATTTCACGGCATTCCTTGTGTATTATTTCTCCGCAAAGTCCGGGATTCCAGCTGAACAACGACGCTTTGAAGCGTAACAATGTCGGGGTGATAGGGATTGGACCGGTGAGGTTGTTACTAGAAATGTTGAACATCTGAAGTGTGGATTGGTTTAATGCTGGGATCGAACCGTTGAACCGGTTTGAGTCTAACCGGAGGGTGTACAGCCTGTCCAGGTTGTTGAAAGAGATCGGGACCGGACCGGTTAAGTTGTTGTGGGAGAGATCGAGGGTTTTGAGACGGTGGAGAGTTGATAGCGAAGGTGGGATTGAGCCGGTGAAGGAGTTGTGGGAGAGGAAGAGAACTTTGAGGTTGACCAAACCGGAAAGATCAGGGATGGGACCGGCGAGGGAGTTGTTTTGGAGACTAAGAACTCGTAGTTGGTCCAACCGAGTCAATGTGCTCGGAGCAAAAACTCCACCTAAATCCATTCCCTCGACGACAAACCGGACCACTCTGGTTTGTGAGCATTGCACTCCAGCCCATTTGCAAAATGAGGAGCTTGTTTCGGGAGAGAACCCAAGTTTGCTTCTCAAGCCAGCTTTTGATTCAAAAGCTAACAAAGCTGAGGCATCAGATAATGGCAACACATCGATTGAATAACGCGAAGAATGAACCAAAGTAGCTAAGAAGCTTGAGCAGAATATTAGGAGAGAAATCACATTGTCCCGCAACAACAAATGTGCTCTCATTGTGCAAGCAAAACCAACCTGTTGTACAAATGATGATGAAATGAGAATTTTTTTAGCAAAGCCCTCTGTTTATCTCTTGATTGTTCTTGAGCGGACTGCTGTTGATTCTGGGGTTGTAGCCTAATAGTGGCAGTACATTGGCCTACAATTTTTTCGGTTGCATGTGATCTGAGGGTTAAGGGCTATGAAATTTGAAGGGCAGGAAGGAGGCGGATTTGCCGGACTGGAACAGAATGGGGCAGTAAGTGACAAAAGCATGCAAAGGCAGCTGTCCGAAGTGTACTGCAAACTGCAAAGACAAAGTCAGAATCACGTGAAGTCGGGAAGAAGGAAATGAAAGAAAGTTGAGGGGTGGGGAATTACGATGGCCCTTCTAAAGTTTTAGGTGGCTGTAGTTATTGTCGGTATTGACACAGTGGGTAGTACCCACTGCCTTGAGAACTACTCTGTTTTTCTGCTATGGTCTGACTCGTGTCCTTGCGCTCGCCGAATGATCTCAAATTGTGACTACGTACTTGCCCTGTTGCCCAACCTTGCTTCTACCACTTTCGATCGTGAGATATGGATAATTATTTAGTTCGATAGAAGGTTATTTTGAAAAATTTTTGCGTGTAATAATGATGTATCATTTTTTTAATGCGATGCATATAAAATAAAAATATAATTAAAAAGATAAAACAAGTGATTGAAATTTGTATTTATAATATAATCAATTTTTTTTTGAAATAATAAGCAATCCAAAACAAATTCATTACAATTTGTGTCTGAATAAAGTGATTGAAAATTGTATTTATAATACAATCAATTTTTTTTTTAAATAATAAGCAATCCAAAATAAATCCATTACAATTTGTGTCTAAATAAGTATTTACCTGCAAGTTGTAATTAAAGGTGCTATCGAGCCGAGTCGAGTTCGAATAGCACCATACTCGAACTTGAACTCTATCACAATCAGTGTTGCTCGAACTTGAACTCGAACGAGTATATAAATTTGGACTCGAGCTCGACTCGATAAAATAAAATTAATCTCGAACTCGACTCATTTGAGTTCGAGTCAATATCAAGCTCGAGCTCGAGTTTTGAACTAAACCTATAAATATTTTCTCAAAATATATAATATAAATATAATATGAAAACTCGATTAAGCTCGTCGAGCACACGAGTATTTATTTTTTGAGCTCGAACTCAACTCGTTGAATGTAACGAGTAGCTCGAACTCGGTTTGATCGAACTCGAGCCACGCTTTTGACCAAGCGGCTTGTGAGTAGGATTGCACCCCTAGTTGTAATACATAATTCGTATTATCTCATCTAGCATAGGAATAATAGGTTCTAAATTCAAACTCTCTTTTCTCACCGCACTTCTTAAGTCACACCCTTCCTCTGCTATTTAAAACAAAAAAAATTTAGTATTGAATGATTTTCGTTAGATTTAACTCTTAAGCTTGATTTGATAAGGAAAATCTTTGAAATAACATCTAAACAAAAACATAGTTGGTTTGCATCTTTTAGAATTTTTTTTTTATTAAAGCACATTTTAATATGTAATATATGTTAAATAGAAGGGTATTATGAAAATTTGTTTAGGAAATGTCCCAAAAAAATTTCCCCAAATAATTTTCAACTCGAGACCAGCTCGATAAATATTCATTTGAGTTTGAAGTAAATATAATCAATCAAATTGAAAAACAAATTTAAACTCCTGGAAAAAGAAAAAGAAAAAGAAAAAGAGCTTCAAGAGTGTAGTCTACAGCTCAATTAAACTAGTTTTAACCTTTTAGATGTCAACGACGGAAGAATTATATGTGTTTGGATAGTAGATTATTTGGAATAATTTTGTGAAAAAATATTGTGACAAGTTTTTGATGTGACATATTTGAGATAAATAGATGATTGAAAAATGTGTTGATTATACAAGTAAATAAAATTTGACAAATAATCTCTATCCAAATATGTTTTGGTGAGTACTGCGACTAAACTATTTAGGAAGAATTGTATTATGCAATTGAAGGAGGAAGATGAAGATATTTTTAATCTACGGTTAAATAGTAGTGCTAGTTAAAGAGTGAAAATTTCGAAATAAACCCCAAAAACATGCACGTAAATGTGGATGCAAATCAATTACGGAGCTAAAGCCTTGTTACAGCAAACTGCCCCAAAATGAAAATATTGCCATTTTCATTTACCATCGTCAGAGGCCCCATCTCTCCTATTCTATGATTACTCTCCTTTCTGGAACATTTGTCTACAGCTTTTTTCAGGTTGGCTGAATCAGTAATGACCCAGTGGCTCAGGCGAGTGGGGAAAGAGGATGGCTGGGAACTCTCAGAAATTTTAACATCTCACGCTTTTGGTCTGTGGTCCGGTCAATTATTCATTACGGGGCTTTATCCCCAAAGTCTGCTTCGCTAGGCAGTAGGCACCAAAAATGCCAAAGTTTTTTTCTACTCTTACATCCAACCGACATCCTTAAATTTTGTTTGGATTCCTTAATGTATATTTAAATTTATAATACATCAATTATTAAAATATATTTTAATTATACTAGAGTAATTGGTAATTTATAAATTCAAATACCTTTAAAATTACGTTACATTTAAAGGAAATTGAGATGATTCCAAATGTTTCGTCAAATTTTCGATCCAAACAAAATGGTAAGAGAGACAAGGGCAACTTTATCTTTTTCTGCTTTGCTTTTATTCTTTTTTCTTTCGTTCGCTATTTCGCCAAGTATAAATTCGATGATTAATGTACTAATAAAAAGAACCAAAAAGCGTGCCCATATGAAACACGCTTTAATGGGATAGAATGCAATTTGTCAGCTTAATCTCTTTATTCTTGGATGGTTCCAAGACAAGGACACATCCTGTGCCTGTGTCTGGAAAATGCGTCTGCATATACATATATATATATATATATATATATATATATATATATATATATATATATATATATATATATATTATCAGACGGAAAAGCTGTTTCGGATCAGTAATTAATTATTGAAGATTGATCCAGTTGAATTGATCTCTACAATACACCAATGGCACGCTAGGTTTTAAGATTTAATTTGCTGAAAAAGACAATTATCAGTCCGTTCGGGTAGGAGACTATTTGAAAAAAAAATATCTAAAATAATATTGTAGCACTTTTTTGCGACATAAAAAAAAGTTGAAAATTGTGTTTGTGATACAAATTAAAAAAAATAGAATTTTTTTTTGGCAAATCTTGATAATCAAAGTGAAAATTGTTTAGCTGCAAGTAATTTTGAGAACATAGACGCACAACCCTGCACTTTGCAGCATCATTTCAATTGCTATTGAAGCTAATATGGTTTATGAGACTAATGCAATCTTTTAGCTTGAGCAATTAATCTCTTTCCTTCTTTTGTCAAAGTTTTTGGTAACAAATTGATGTTTCGTTTAAATTTTTTTGTTGAACTAAACAATTATTCAATTTATTAATGTTTTTCTACGGAAGAATTTCAAGTTTCATACCATGATACCAAAACCATCAATACAAAAACTTTGTTATGTCCTAATTCCCAAACGAAATCAACATATTTGGATAATAGATTATTTGAAATAATTTTAAAAAAATACTGTATTACTTTTTTGACATGATGTATTGAAATAAAAAAGTAATTAAAAAAATCTATTGACGATGTAAATAAATAAATTTTGACAAATAATTCATCATCCAAACAATATTAATAATGTTTTCCTTGAATGAATTTCAAATAGAACCTTTTGCTTGAGTTGATGGAAGTACTTTCCCTAGTGCTACGGACTCCGGTCTCCTTTACACATAAACAAAGCGTAAGCAGTGGGCCTCTCTATACTTGGCCCAAGCGAATTGTACCTTGGTCCATGTGTCATAATCCATTTTTTTTCCTATTGCACACATCACCATTTTTTTTCTTTTGACAAAACAGCAAATTTTTATTGACAATGACTTGATATTACAAGAGAACGTGCCCTCTAGATCGTCCTGTGCAAGCTTCGCAGGCCACAATGGAAAGTCCATCTTCCACTTGACATTCTAAAAAGTCGATCTTGTTTAATAATTCAATTCAATATTTAAATTTAATATGTTCAGAGTATGCGCACCACTTCTAGACAGTCAGATTGCACCTCAATTTTCTTCCACCCTTCTTTTGCCATCACAAGGCCATAGTTTCTTCTCGACAAAGGCTTCACCTATTTCTGCTCCTGGAGACCCCAAAGCTGCCACCACCTCCCCTTTTCAGTTTCTTGCAACAATTCCCATCCCCGTTTAGATCGACTTAGATGACACACACTGCTGCATCTGTGTTGATTCTAATGCATTCTTGATTCCTCGGGCGCTCCATTGTCAGAGAATATTTCTCCACTCCGACCTTTCCATATTTGTCAGAGAATATTGCACACATTACTCGAGGGATAGTCTAACTAATGACATTTTTTTTTCCCGCACATTACTCGAGTGATGAATGCGTTTAATTGAACTTAGATTGCGTCCAACTCCAACCGGGCACATGATCACGCCAACTTAAAGACTGTTGAAGGGCCACCAAGAATTTAGTCTCAATGAAACTTAAACCAAGCCTCATGCTATTTATTAACAATTAAGGTCTTAGTGGTTAAATGATTTTCTCTTGAACAACTATCTGTAATCAGTTTAACACATTACCATGATAAAAATTTTTCTTTGCACGAAATGTGCTACTTAATACGTTCTCAAATCCTGGAATGGTGCCGTGAGCCTGTGACAGAATGAAAAATAAATTTTCTAAGGTCAAATATATACATACATACATATATATATATATATATATATATATATATACACACACATAAACTTTGTAGTCAACATAATTGTTTTTTTTGTAACTCTTGAAAGGTGCAAATATCTCAATATATGTATATATAAAAATTTGAGCAAATATTATATACATTAACCGTGTATACACAATTACTGTTAGATTCATGACATATGTGCAAAAGTTGAATTTTATATTCAAATTTTACATTGTTGTCATTCATCCAATGCTGACAGTATATACACTACAGTGTAGAAAAAATTAATCCTAAAAATTTTTGAAATTTTTTACAAAAATTCAAAAAAAGAAAATATGAATTTCTCGAACTTTGAGAACGGTGATCCTCCCCTGGCTCCGTCATTGGACTGTGGTGTATCCTGAGAAAGTGACACTTGTCATACTCTGAAATCTTTGGAATGCACGCAATTAGTGAATCCGCTATGTAATCATGGAGCAGTGGCAATGCATTCATTCATTGTACGGTGCCAACATCTGATATGCTAAGATGGATCGAGGTCATATTAACGTATGCATGATGTATCAATCAAAATATGGGAAGACAAGTCTTTTGCCAGATTTGTCTATTACAAGTTTTTAAAAAAAAATTTAAAAATTTAAAACTTCTACAGTAAGTTACAGTAAAAATTTAGACAAACATTCAAAAAATTCACTTGCCAAACAGGACATATATTATACTATAATCCACTCGTAGAAGAAGATGTCGTGCAATTCTAGCTCTACCTTCTTTTAAGTTGTTACCCGTTAGGCAAATCAAGCATTTCGATTGATGCTTAATGGTTGCACATGCTTAATACACAGAGCTTCTATTCTTCTTTTTTTCCCGTCCGCTTTTGGATAAAAATATGGAAAGTAAATGAAAATTTTCAAGAAAGTTCTGAATTAAATTTTTTTTTTTGGGACGTGGCACACAGTGGAAGTGAAATTTGCAAGCCTATAGGCGAAGGAAGAAAAGGTGTAGCCATAGTATACAAAAGCACCTTCGATGTTGCGGTGAGTTTATAACAAAAAATGCGTACTTTTAAGATGTTGAGTAAGTAATTTCATATTTTAGCCCTCAGGGCATATGGCGCAGCGGTTGAGGGGTCGGCCTTGAATTGCTAGCTTTCCCATTGACCGGGGTTCGATTTGTGCCCGCTGCGCTGCACATTCTGACTTGCCCGGAAAAGTTGTATGGGGCTATCGGCTTCCCTCCGGTTTGGTGTGCCGGCTCGGATCCAAAGGACTCAGGTCAGGATATGTTCCGAGTTACCAAAAAATTTTTTTTTTTCATATTTTAAGGAGTCTAGTATTTGATTACTTAAGAGCCCTTGTATCATATGTGTTTTTTCATAGGTCGCCGCAACCCTAAATCAAACCTAGCTGATTCTATAGAATTCAACTATTTTCCCACTTCTTCCTGTCATGCTAATGTCTCCATTAAAACGATAGCCTTAATTTAATTAGAAGGAAAAATATGTGATCTGTGACTCAGGGCTTCGTGACATCACGTCATCTAACACCAATAAATGATGATTAATTGATTTGATCCTCTTGGTGGACATGCTGACATGATGATGGTTTGGAAATCCATAGGTCGAAATTCAGAGTGAGTTAGTTGAGTCTTACTATGTTTGACTTGGCACAAAGAGATGTCATGTCAATTATTTTTGTCTAATTTCACAACGTGTATATTTATTTCTTTAAAGCGTAACTTATTCTTGAATACAAAGTAAATATAAAACAAAATTTTGTAAATTTCATACCAAGCATTAAAAGTATATGTATATATAGTGATCTTACCTTACATTTTATTTTTTGGGTCAATCTTGACCTTGAATCTTTCAATGACGATCAATTTGATGACTGTGCTTGCCATACTATGACTATCAAGTATGTAGAACTTTCTTTTTGACAAAAAAAAAATGTAGAACTTTCTAGAACTCTCGCCCGGATTGTTAATTGTTCTAATGGAATAACAACGTACCTCAAGCACCAAATTTGATTTCAATTCTATTGAAAGATTGTTTAAAAAATAGATCAAAGATTTCTCAGTGAACACTTATTAACACACCTAAATTATTAACTTATTATACGAATACACACAATCACTATTATTGTACTACCCTACATTTAAACACTCCATCAAATTAATTACCACTTTTACAAAAAAAAAATTGTACTTGAGACCTTTATAATGAGTGTTTATCAGGTACCTCATAGCCAAACCATTATACATAAGAGTTCATCCATACCATGAGTTTGTACCTTGTAAAAATAATCGGATACGATTGACTGGAACTGTGTATACCCTCCGATAATCTGATCGAGTCACGTCACTTCAAGTCTCGCCATTATATTTTCTTGTAGAAGTGATAAATAAACAACTAGTAGCGTTTGACAAGGGAGGATTGGTGGAGTCATTTTCTTTCCGGGACAAATGTGGTACACACAATTTTTGAAATTCAATGCGCCAAGTACGTTTTTGAAACTTGCAGATGCAGTATTAAGGACTGCTACTTTTTCATGGGACCATGATAGTCGTAGCACTTGCAAAAATTGCCAAAATCGCCAAGATTCGAGGTAAGCAAAAGCGAGAAAAAAGTTACACAGTTGCATGTCAACTGCCCCCAAAAAAAAAAAAAAACACTGGAAAACAGAGTATACTTTGGGAAGTGCACAAACTCAGCATTTTTCAGGAAGGTTCAGTAATTTGAACCTTTATGCTTAGATTACAGTTTCATGATAATTCTTGCAAACTATATAGTTGAAAACGAAAAAGTGCAATCAGCTATGAAGGAGAAGGGGCCGATTCAGAAGCGGCTAATGGTGGGAATTTAAAGTGGGGAAGCCAACATGGAATGTAGGTGAACGTTGCCCAGTAAGGACAGTACCTTGGTCGTGCAAAGAAATGAGCACACTCCCACACTGATCTCTGAAATGGTAGACCAGCAATGCAGTTCTTCCTTACATCAAGAACTCCCTTCTTAATCAGATTCCAGCAAATTGGCCCAACTGTTGTGAAATAATTATCAGACAGCGAAAGGTTGGCCAAATTTCCCAGCGCACAGACCACCTCTGGCACCATGCCATACAGATAATTCCCGGCAAAATTCAGCACCTCTACTTTCTTCAGGCATCCCAAGGAGAAAGGTATAGGACCTGTTAACAGATTGTTACCCGCGTCAAATACCACAGCTTCCTTTAAAAAACCCAATTCATAGGGCAGGCAACCGGTTAACAAGTTGTCAAGGAGTAACACTTCAGTCAGACTGGCCATGGCTCTAAATAAACCGCGAGGAATGGGGCCAAAGAATTTGTTATTGGCTAGAGTGAGATAGAAGGCGCGAGTGTTGCCAATGTTTTCAGGCAGCCTCTGCATAAAATTGTTGTTGTTCAGAAAAATTGCATCGAAAGCCTGCGTGAACAATTGAGGTGGTACTGAGCCTGCGAAAAGGTTGAACCGAATGTCCAAGAAAGACAGACTATTCATACCTAGAACGGCGGTAGGAAATGGCCCAGAAAACTGGTTATTACTGATGTCTAGCTCATATAGGTAGGGAAGCTTGGAAATGTCTGCCGAGATGGTCCCGGAGAAGTTATTGGAATTGGCATGGAACAGGGCTAAATCAGGGAGCTGATCAAGGAAGCCATCCAGGGTTGGAGCACTAAGTTGGAATCCATTGAAATCAATAGAAGCAAGAGCAATAGCCGAACAGTTGTCCGGGGGGCTAGTGCAATAAAAGCCTGTATAGTTGCATATATCAGCCCCAACCCAAGATTTGGTGATTCCTAGAGGATCAGAGGTGATTATTTTCTTAAATTTCAGGATAATGGGGTACACCACAGCCAATCTCAGGTCTGCAAAAATCAGCGGCTCCAAACTTCCTTCTACAGGTTCTGCAACCGGTGCGTCTGACAATTGGTTGCTGCTCCCACCAATGATGACCTCAAGCGGTTCTGCATTTTTTCCTTGGGTGCTAACAATCAGAGAAGCTAAGATGAGGCTGAGAATAAGATGCTTAATATTGGTAAAAATTCTATGCATTCTGTTCAGTAGAAAGCCAGAGGCAGAAAGAAAACAAAGGCCATTGCAGAAAAGGGAAGATCATTTCTTTTATACTACCAATACTATTTACTAGTCTTGAAACTTCTTTGTGGTGTGCAGCGTGCTAGGCTTGTGTTTTATTCTTCTCCAATATTGATAGTCTTCTAGACTACAGCCAACATTAAACATGGGATTACAGACCACTACTTTGGTTCTGCTGATAACATATTAGCAAACATGCACAACAACAACAACAACAGACCACTATGCACTTAGTAATAGCTATAAAATGCACCATGCACTTAGTAATAACTATAAAATGCATAACTAGGATCTATAACACATAAAAATTACTCCAGTAAGATCGCTATGCACTACTAAGAAATACTCCAACTGGCCACCAAGAACAAAAGGTTTAATGGTGGGCACAATGGTGCGCGCATGCTCTCCATTATTAAAGGTATGGCTGAAGAGGACATCTATAGTTCTTTTTAGACAATTTGCTGTTCGATTTAGATAAACTGACTAGTCTCATCTCCTCCTTATAATAATATGTTTATGTTTCCTTTTTTCCTTTTTCTTCTGTCATTTTTCTTGTCGGGAGAGTGAAAAATGCTTAATAAAGTGTGTGGATTCGCTATTTGTGATATATTTTAGGCCTAATCCAGCTATCTAGCATCAAGAATTGGAAGTGTCTGCATTCCACTGAAAACAATCTTGCATCTTCAAAGTGGAAGGAGACTGGATCGAGGATAGTTATTTCCATATTTATTTATGATTTCGAGAAAGCAGCAGCATTAACAGTTCGAGCGTATTTGCTTTTTCTTTTTTTTTTTAATTCACAATGGGAGATTTAATTAAACTGAAATTATCTTGTAAAAACAAAACAATTGAGGGAAACATTGATCCATCTCTTTGCTTTCTTTTAGAATACAAGAAGGTATGTTTCCAATTTGTTTGGTAGGACTACTTCAGCTTTATTTCCCAATATGTTCACAATCCTAAATTTTCTAAATGACCCAAATTTTTGTTGTTGCATTAGCAAACATTAATCACAGATGATTAATTTTGTCAGAAATGAGCTGAAACTAGTCTCTTTTCTTCGGCACTTTTTCCTTCGCTCAAGTACTTGTTACAAGTGGTTTAATTAATTGAACAGAAGCTTTTGCTTTCTTTCAAACCATGATGCTGCAAAATTTGTTTATAAAATATTCCAATTGTAACTATAATGAAGGATTAAGCAAGTAAGTTCTAAATAGTATCACGTATAATTAATGGTGCTCACACTAGACCTTCTTCCACAAAAGCATTTCGAGACGTCTGGTCATCTTAATTTCAAAATTTCTTGGCCAAGACAGCGAATCTATTAGTTCAATTTCTTCTACACGAACATATTAGAGATTTCCCGTCTGCAAATTCAAGTTTTCTAGTTGGTTCGGATGGAGAGGTTTGGGTAGAAAAGAAAAGAAAGTCAAGGAAAAGAATCCTTGACTTTGTTGGATATAGCAAGTTATGATCCCGCATTGGAGATTTCATAAAAAAAAAAAATTATTATTGGGAATAAATCACAGGTATTCACATCCTTTTTGAGTTCACAAAAGATGAAAAGATTTGTAGAAGTTTACACGCCAATTTAAATGGATTTAAATGGTGGGAAATTATGAAGAGAAATTCCAAAATTTCACTTGCATTTGTCTTGTTTGACTATTGGGTTAATATACATTTAATGGTCATAAGATTGGCACTCGGAGACTCTCAGGGCACAAGATCTGAAATTAATTTTAATTTCACTCTTAAAATTTTGTTTCAATTGACAGTAATGTTAGTTATAACTCTTAAGAAGTGTTTATTCCTTTGAAAAGGTACCAATTTAAATAGGGTTTGTTTTTCTAGAGACATATTATATTCCATCCATTCCACGTACATTGATAGGTTTGTATCCTTTTTCATCCATCCCAAATTATAGTTCACTTTCCAATTAAAGAATGTTGTTGACTTGTAACTTTTCTAAAATACCCTTATTTAATAGAGGTTATTATTGAATATATCCTAACTTATTTAATATAAAGCTAGTTAGTCATACTTCATTTAATGTAAGAGTATTTTTTAAAAAAATACTAAATTAGATTTATTCTTCCAATAAAATTGAGCTACCGTTTAGAAAAGTTTTCCGCCCAAGTTCAAGCGGAAAAGGAGAGAAACTTGCTCGGAGCCTGCTAATATTTTTTTAAAAATAAAAATATCCATCTTGTTTTTATAAACCTGTTGAATAAATTTAAATTTCCACTTCTTCTCTTCACCTCTCAGTCTCACTCTCTTCTTTAAATTTCTATCCTAGACTCTTAAACCAGGCCTCAGTACAGTACTGGGCTATTGGTCACCTTTCCTTCTTTTCATAACAAGGCCAAGGTAGAAACACAAATACCCCTTGGAGCCCTGTACACTTCAGTCTGACGTTGGATTCTCAGTTTTCACAAGCCGAGTTGAATGAGTTTATCTATTTCGAGGCCGCCCACGGTTTCATTGAGAACAACATTTTTCCAAAATCGATGATTGAGTCTTTAAACTACTATCACAGAGTTCAGAAATTTATTAAGAATGTCGTACTATTTTTTATTTTTTTTTTTGGTGGTAGGAATGATGCATTGAATTAAAACAAATAAATTTAAATGTTGACCGACTCATTCAAAACCGTACGATGAAACAACAATAGAAGCCCGTCATACTTTTCTTCAACAGACAAAACAAAAACGTTTTTCAGCCATGAAAAGAAATACTCCTACTCCTACAAGATATGATATGTTACGACTCGTCAAACGGACTCCACAATGGATGTTCCGTCGTCGCTTTCTCACACCGGCAAGACAGAACATAATTGTGGTGTGCTTTTGACCATTTGAATTTTAACGCCATTCACCATATAAAAGTTGCCCCGAGTCTTCAACTTATTCGATGAAGCAAAAGTAAATTGGGGAAACGCGATGTATCCATCCATTGACTTTAGAAGCTTTGCTTGACGAAACATCAATTGAACTCCTAGTCAAAGTAATTTATCGTCGTCTAACCACGTCAATCGTTTAAATTTTCTGCCTTGAGTTTTGACTTTAGTTACCAGATTTTATTTTACACACAGGAAAAATGCTTTAGCAGATAAGAATGCCGACTTTCTAGAAGAAGCAATAATATATATCGCAAGAAAAAAATATGGAATCAGTAGCTGTTACGAGACTTGAAACATTTTAGAGTCTTAGACCAATGTTCTTGACTTATTTTAACTCTAGTGCATCTGTTTAGCTATATGAAAATAACGTCTTCGAACCCGTTTGGATTGCATTTTCTAAAAGGATTTTGAAGAAAAATTACTGTAACATTTTTTAAAACGTGATTTATGCGAGACTAAAAGATAGTTAAAGAAAATGGGTCAAATGAATATTCAAGAAAAAGAAACAAATTTTCTCTATAAAGTAGCAATCTAAACAAACCATTTTTTACTATTGATTTTTTTTTTTTGGCTTAATCATTGACAAAACCTTTTTTACAGTTGATTTTTTTTTTTAAACGATTAGCTCAAGGCCTCGTGACAGCAATACTTTTAACTCCAAGAAGAAGACTACACTGCGGAATAGAATTACTTTCCTTGAGAAACACTCTTATCTTTTGCTTAGAACTCGGGAAAAAAATCAACAAAAGCGTTCGTTCGTGTGTGTTTAGAGGGTTATTGCACGGGACAAAATTTTTCCAATATACATTCTCGAATAGCAGTAACAGGTTTCCTTTTAATAATAATAATAAAAAAAAATCAACAGAAGCTTCCATCCGTCAAAGTTGTAAATGAAGCATAAAAAATGTATCTTTTGCTTAGAACTTGGGAAAAAATCAACAGAAGCTTATGTGTGTTTGGAGGGCTATTGCGTAAAATTGAAATTTATTCAGTGTGCACTCTTGAACAACAGAGTTACGAGTTTTCTTGTCAATAATAAAAAAAAAAATCAAGAGAAGCTTCCATCGGTCAAAGCTGTAAATGAAGCATAAAAAATGTTGTTCAAGTAGAATCAGCCCATAATAATTAAACTTATAGAAAGACGAAACGACCAATTCGTACTTAAATGTGAGAAGTCAAGAGTTGATAAATCCAATCCAATCCAAAACGAATAAAATAATTAACAAAAAAAAATAATGAAAACCATAAGCCACAATGTGCATTTTGGAAAAAATTTTCTTTTTAGTACATATATTTGACTTGGACTGAATGAACCCAGAGAGAATCAAACAAGACTTTCGTCATTGATGCACTCACAAGAGCGCAGAGATAACTGAAAATTTGCTGCAATATTTGTTTCTTTTTGGTTCATAATAAAATGCTTAGATACATTGGATACCATCAAGAAAACTGTTCTTTGCTTTTGACCGGACAGAAAAGAAAGGTTACAAAAGCCAAATGCAAAGCTGAAATTCTCTCTCTCTCTCAGAGATTAGAGTTGACAGGCTCATATGAAATGTTGGCACATGTGAACTAGAAATTGCTACGTCTCCATGACTTGCTGCTGCGTAATTTGATAAACATTTGGATGTCATGGTCACGCATCTATTTTACTCCATAATGCAACCAACAACAAACAAGGAACAAATATCTTCGTGTAATAATTAAACACAATTAAAGGTATCTAAATTATTTAACACTCCAACGATTGAAATATAAAAGAATTGAAATTCAAAAGTCGTAAGCTATCATCAAATCCACCATCCCTTTTTGACTTTGCCATCCATCTGCGCAATAAGCGTTGGATGGTCAATGACACATCAACCAACGCCAATGCTCATCAAAGATCAAACCAACATCTCTGCTTTCTAGTATTCTGTCTGTATTATATTCCCACAAAATCCGACCATAATCGCATATAATCTAATCTCCCCCACATCCATGCACTTATTATACACATACACCCATTCATTTAATTAATAATTAATTCAGACACGTCATATGTATGTAGCGTTATTAACAACTTGCCAATCCCCAAAGTCAAATGTTGATGCCTTAAATAAGTAATAACCATCCACCCACCCCTCTTCTCAACTCTCAGCCATTCATCACGTCCCCCTACCAATAAGAAAAGAGATGTAGTATAGCAGTAATAAAAGTCAATGTGGCAAATTAATCGATTTTACCAAGGAACAAAATTTTAGTAGGCTAATTTCCAAAAAAACAGACTTATAATAATAAAATGATTAAGGCCCCGTCTGGAGTTAGTTACAGTAGTTTATAAAGAAACAATTCTAATATAAGTATTTTTTTTCAACAAAAATGTTATTAAATTATCAAAAACTTTTCCAGAAACTTTTAATGCTTTTTATAAATGCACCGCAACCCCATACGGAAATGCAATTTTTAGTGCACGCCAATGCCAATGCTCAAAATACGTTTTCCTCCTTTTGACAAAATTGTGAAGATTTCATATTGCTAAAAACTTCAAAAGGAGCTATAGCTAGCTAGCTAATGACAATTGGCCGCTTAACTAATGGGGTTGCACAAAGTCTAAGCAAGTCATCCATCGTGCCATACACGACACGTCTGCTGCCCATCAATTACACAAGTTGACCATTTTTTGAAAATTTTCTTCACCCACAATAGGGGGTTTTGACTACTACATATCTGCCTATGCATTTCATTACTTTAATTAATACTCAACCACCACAATTAAATAGGGAACATTAGTGAAAGTGGACGACATCTACCACCGTTCATCAATCTGAAACTGAAGTTTAAAGGAAGGAAGAAAATAAATAAAACCCCATTGATATGGAGCGAGTATATAAGGTTAACAAGAAAACAAAGAAAGCCCCACTAATTGACTGATTCAAAATCCACAAATTTGCCATCTTTTCTTTGCATTTCGGAAAGTTACTCTATGCCGAATACAATTAGTCAAAGAGAGAGAACAAAATAATGTACAAGTGGCCCCTGTTAACCATTAATGTCTAGGCAGCTTCCCGACCCTAAGAGGGTTGACCGACTGAGCTTCGTTCCTCAGACCTTTCTCCCTTCTGCCTTCCTCTTCTGGACGGTTCTGATTAGATCATCTTCGTGGTGGGGGCCGGGGGGCCAAAACTTCTCCGCTCCGTGGAATGGTGCCAATCAACCGATTGACGGTTGAGATTAAGATGATTCAAGAACTAGAGCTCCTGGTGCCTCCGTAGCAGAATGTGAGTGATTATGCTCCCCTTCATATGTAACTATGAGCATAGTCGGATCATCCAACGCCCGCTCCACATGCTTACGGGCCGGGCACCCTCTTAAGCTGCTACACTTGTAATATCCCCTGAAAATTGAAATTGAATCCCAGATAAATCAGTGAGTAGACCGGATCAAGTCAACTTTGAACATTGGAAAAAAAAAGAGAGAGAGAGAGAGAGAGAAGAAGAAGAAGCTGCCAAATGACCGGAAAACCCTTGGGATAAGTTCTAGAAAGTCAAAGTCTTTGATGGCTTTCGGTACTTTTCAAACAAATAACAGGGTCATAATTGTACGTTCACGCGTCAACGAGTGAACTAGTGAGTCAACTCACTCACCTAGGATGAGGAGATCCCTTGATGGGCTTTTGACCATACTTTCTCCAGGAGTAATCATCCGGTGGAATATCGGCCATTTTCATGCTTATAGCTGGCACTCTAACCACTCTTTTCACCCTTGATTTCCTAAATCAAATCAAGATCAAACTCTAATCAATCAAATGACTCCAATAAAGTCTTAAAAATGAATTCAAGAAAATTGAACTAGTAGAAAGGATCCAGCGTCAATATTGGCAGTAATAATTGCTAACACCACTCCAATTTGACTTGTTCCTTTTCCCTCTTATTTTTTGCCTGGGGTCAAGAGTATGGTACCTTTTCTTAGGACAATGGCATCGACCACCTGAGGAAGCAGCGCCACCGCCACCGCACTTCACAGCGGAATCATCCATGGAGCTACACTTCCTCTTTAACGACGACGTGGAGAGCGGGGGCTTACCGGCGGACGATACATGAGAAGAAAGATTGGTAATCTGAAACCCAGAGGACATAGACGGCTGCATGCTCTCCGTATCCCCGGTCAACGACGACATAAATGAATTTACAGGCGATGCAGCCGCAAAATTTATGGTGGTGGAGGACTCCTTCCTCTCAATATTCACGTTCTTCATTAACTGGTGGTGGTTGTGCGGCAGCGGCGGCAACCCTTGAATGGGCGTCGGACAATAAATCCTTGAACTAGATTTCACCTTCTCCTTATCATCCTCTTGAAACAAATTATTCGCGGGTTGACTTGTTGCTGCAGGGTTACTCTGGGGTGGCTGTCTTTGCGGCTGCTCCGGTTGTTGGGTCGGCGGCAGCGGCGGTGCTGGTTGAGGGGGATTAGTAACCGGGCCGCGGCGAAACCGGGCGTGGCCGGTTCTGGTGCGGTCGAGAAGGGATATGAATTTCTTGAACTTATTGACAGCGGCATCGGCCACAGCTTGATAATCGGACGATTGTTTTGAAGAAGGATCTTGATAGATTTGAGAGGGTTGAGATTGGGATTGGGATAGCAGCCTGATGAGCATCTCAACGCTCTGAAGTCCAGCAGTCGCGGCTTCCTGAACGGCGCTTTCTTCCATTTTGGAAGCAAAAGTATCGTTTCTGAATCCTGTCATCAACTCCACAGCCATCTCCAGGCCCTAAACCATCCACTACAAGGAAGAAATGGGGTTGAAAGTTGAAAGAGAGAGGCCAAGAAGATGATGGTAAAAGGGAGAGATAAAAGGGAGAGTTAAGGGGGCTGATGGGGTTGAGAAATGAGGCACAAGGTGAGGGGCGGAAGGATTTGTATAGGAGGGACGGGGACCGGGGGGATGGAGAGTCAAACTTATGATGCTCTTTTTCTCTCTCCTGTCTGTCGCTTCTGACCAGCTTCCCGTCAAAGGCTAGAACCAGTATGGTGGGCCCACGTGGTATTTACTTTCTTTATTTCCGTTTGTCTGCTTTTGAGAAAGAGTGTGAAAGAGCATTGACTCCATCGCTTGTTTTTCCTTCTTTAGGGGGTGGGGGGGTTAAGGGGTGAACCGGTGGAGGAGAGAAATCAGAAATGTGTGGAGTTGATGAGAATGAGGGGGTGCAGAAGGTCAAAAGGCAGGAATGAGCCGTTGGATTAAATGGGGGTTGGGGAATCAATCAATTGAAATCGGGGAAGTACGTGGGGTCTTCTGGTGTTTAACTGTGGTTAGGTTGGTGCCAGTGAGGTAGAGTTGACTTTTACCAGCTTTTGATGCAAAAGTCTATCCGCATCTGGGAGAGTTGGGGCTTTCCGGGACCCACATTGCATCGGCTTTTACCGGACACCGGATGTCTCCTTGGTTAATTTTTTCCATTTTTTTTTTCTTTAAAATTTTTGTGAGGTGCTTGCCCTTGGAAAGTGTCAAAGGGAATATAAGAAGAGATCTCTTTCCAGCTTCGGATTCTTTTCTTTCTTTGTGCTACTAGATTAGTAGTTTTGTACAGCTATCATTAGTTTTGGATGGGAGGAAGATAATATATGGAATATCATGGATGACTTGATCTGCCTAATGGAAATCTTAATCAGATTTCACCACACCACAGGATGAGGATGAGATCCAACTTGCAGCCGTAGATATGTAGGATATGACGAATATTTGGTAGGATTTGAAGATGGTCAATTGAATTGATGGGATCCTGTGGCTAATCAATCGTTTTTCAAGACTCACTCACAAACATGTGGTCTGGTTTGGCCCCTTATTAGCTCCACACTTTTATTAATTGCCATCAATTGACTTTTTGCATACCTAGTTTTTTTTTTTTTTTGTTGAATAAATTGTAGACTGGTTACATATTTTAAGTGCGCTCTTGTTACATAATTCAATGTGCTATATACTATATACTATAAGGACGTTGACTTTGTAATGTGGTAGAAAAATAAGAAAAGTTGTAAGCTAAAAAGGAAAAAAAAAAATCTAATATACAGAATAAAGGAAACTTTCGAGTAAGAATAACTCTAACCAGTTTTAAATAAAACAAAATCAATTGAGATACAGTCGATTTTGTGTCAATTAATTTAATGGTTCTAACGACCCTAGCGGTCCTAGTGTAAATAAATGATCAATTGATGGGATCCTGAGGTTACCATTTACCAAGACATACAAACATGTAGTTTGATTGGCACTTTTTTTTTTTTTTTTTTTAGCTTTGGTTTGACAACTTTTACAAATCAGGTTGCACAAATCTTTTTTTTTTTCTTATGCTGTTAATTGCTATCAATTGACTTTTTTTCAGGGATCCTATTATATTTTGGATAAATTGCTGAGCGGTTTCATATTTTAAGAATGATGCAATGTAAGTGCATTACATAGGACGTTGACTTTGTAAATTAGTGTAGTAAAACAAGAAAAGGTGTAGTTTATAGAATTCTACGGTGCAGAACATAAGAAAATTAGTCAAAGTAAAAATAACCGTAACCAACTTTGAATGAGTCGATTATGAGGGAGCCAACTTCGTGTATGATCATATTTCTAAATTCAGTTGGTACATTTTGATGGCTCGGAATAGGATGACCATAGCAGCAAGTGAATAATTATACTCGACTTCAAAGTTGGAGAAAAAAAAAATTCAAAGCAAATATGTTCCAAAATTCAAGTTATGTTCCTTCCGTATATGCTTCGGCCTCATGCATTCTTCTGGTTCCAAAATTCCTTGTGCATATTTGGTCTATTCATTCATTGGTTTCCTATAAATCTTTTCAGCTCCTGCAATAAATAAATGCATTATAAAAAAGATCAGGAAAAAGTAGTGTAAGATGGCTCATCAAGGCATACATGCAGGATCATGAACCTCTCATACTCTTGTTCATCATGGGGAGCATTGACTTCCTTCCTTCTTTTGAGCAATTTTCTATTTTGCTGCCTTAACGATGAAGAAATGAAATGAGAAACCAATGCGGCTGGCTGCTAGTGGACTGGTGGTGTGTTTTGGAAGTAAATAGATTATGTAAATTCCTTCCCGTGCCTGAGGAAAACATAAAAGCGAGCGCTAGTCCATCCCGAAATTCTTTCCTTCCCACTGGCATCTATCATGTCTCATCGTTGACTATGCGTCAACAAGAAATTTCGCGAGAACTATACCTCCATTTTCCTTTGTCTTGAAGCTCCGAATATTTCAAAATGCTACCTCTTCAATGCAAATGCTAACTTAATTATCAGCAATTGGCAAATGAGTGTATTTAGCGCGGTACAATTAGTGCCAGAACTAGGATCCTGTGGTGAGGGGACCTAACGGTCATTTTTAAGATAGTTCATGCTGTTAATTTTATATAAGAAACATATTATTTATTTTGATTTAAAAATGTTAGATTCATGAGTAAAGGGTTATGTCCTACATTGGTCCGAGAGATGGAGAAAGAGCGGTTAATATGTAAGTAAGGGCTCAAGACCTAATAACTTAAGTTTTTGGGTTAGAATTAAGTTCTTAACTTACATATTGGGCTCTTTGGTTCCACCTCTCGAGGTGTTTCTCCCTAACAAAAAATCCAAATCATTTTTTTTCATCAAAGTGTCGTTAATATTTAATTTGGAACAGATTCAAGATTTTTGTTAGGGGCAAACAATAAATAAAAAAAATTCTTAAATTTAAGAGGGGCAATATAGCTAAATGAGGGAAATTTATGAAATTCAAAAAGTACAAATATGGCATAAATTTAAACATTTTAAAAAATTTCAAGATGATTGTATAATTTTATCAAATTTGATGAGGGCAATTGTCCATCCTCGATCGCATGCGTACACTTTAGATGTTGCAAGACAAAAAGCAATTGTCATTGCAACTTGCAGTGTTAAAAAATGTTAAAGAGTGTTTGTCAACTCTTAAGTTGCGTTAATTCTTTAACAAAGGGATACATAGTGATAGTGGACGTTTCGTCATTTCCCTTTTATTCTTTGTTGAGGTTGACTTTGTGGTGTCCATGGCTTTATGCTCCATTTGCACGGCTAATTACCTTTTTTTAATGCTTGATTCCTAGTCAATCACACATAAAGTACTCCATCGGAATGCTTTTCCATTAGTATACCACGCTTCAACTACTGGGTTTCCATTAGTATGTCTTGAATTAGGTCTTAAAGATATAACCTATGTCCTCCACTAAACCAGATTGAAAAGAAAAAAACAAAAAAAAATTATTTAGTTGGCCTCCAACTACTAAACAATACATACGTTCCAGGTTTTAAAAGTGTCAAACGCTCGAATATCCATAGGTTTAGTCGTTTAGTAATGAGCTTATTAATTAACTTTGATATTTACTTGAATATTTTACATTATTTGGAAGGTTGCTTGTAATCTTCTGTTTGAGGTTTTCACTTGAACGCCCTTTAGCAAAAGTTTCTTCTTAATTTCCTATTGGAACCCTATTATGAATTGACAAGAAAACGTCTCAGGCAACTAAACTTTTGATAAGCTCTCGCAGGTAGTCTGACCTACTGATTCCATAGTCTGGTAGTTATCAGTAGGTTCCATGGTCGATTCTTGTATGATCTCTCACTGTGTATTTTTGGGACAAAATACTACACAACTTTAAGGGATTAGTTTAATCGAAAAACTGGATTACCCCTAAGTAAAAAAAAAACCTAAACTCTTGATAATTTTTCGGTAGGTTATTTACTCGTAATGATTTTGGCTATTGTCCTGCGTCACAGACTTCTTGGAGGTGTACATTTGGTATGCATACTAGTTAAAAAATCTTTAGCTGCTGGTTCCACAACCCATACCGGTATTGACAATAATAATTACTACTACAAATGTGGAAATTACAATAAGTTATAGACAGTTTTTTGCGTGTAATTCATTTTTCACTCTATTATCCGTATAGTACATGCATATTCACCCCAGAACTTCTGTAACATTATCTGGGTTGTTAAATTTATTTATCGTTCATAAATCACCCTTCATAAAAGAACTCAGAGATCCTACCATTGAAGCCTGAAGCCAAGAGCTGCATTTTTTTTTTATTATTTTTTTTTTTTTTGTGTTTGGTTTGATGTGGACAAAAATACTCCAAAAAATGGATCCAGTTATCAAATTCTGTTTATTCACGGACTCGGAATTCTTCTTTTCTTGAGATCCACTCAAGCCTCAACTCAGCCGTGGACTAGACAAATGCCTCAACCTGCAATAGCTATACTTGTCCAGCGACCATAAGCCCACGTCTGGGTCTTTACCAATATAACCAGGCTTAATGCATGCTGACAATTCTCGTGTCTTGAACACTTCGTTGGATTTTGATACCGGAGATTCATTCGTGTAGAAGATCTCTCTCTCTCTCTCTCTCTTGTAAGGTAGAGTTTGAATGAGTCAAGTTCCATTAGAACATGTTTTCGATTCTTAGGTCACTTATAAAAATTTTTACATATCGCCTCTAACACGATCTTTACTATAATAGTAAAATTTGAATATATGATCTTTTATAATAAAAAAAAAAGTAATCAATTTTTATCAATTGAGCCAAAGTTATGTTGATCATCCTCATCGAAGATCATTCCTAGTCATGTGCACTCAAATTGTTTGAATTAGAACACATGCCAACTGTGGTTTTACTTTCTTACAATTTTTCTAGCCTCTAAACGCAGAAATATATAATTAAGAGAAATATAAAGGCATTTTGAACCAGGTCCTAAAGTGTAAGACAACCAAAATATCCGAAAGAAGGAACGGATATTTTTGGAACGTGGTAGGAGAACCAAATGATACTCCATCTCTGTACGTGAAGGCGAGTAGCTAATGCCTCAAACTCGCTAGGGCAATACAAGTTTGCTACTACACTACAATTCATATGATTGTTACTTGACCAAAGGCTTCCCATCAATTTTTCCTATTAACTCCACATAGACCCAATGAGAACCCCCCCCCCCCTTCCCAAAAAAAGGGGGTTTTGGTAGTACCCAAGACATTTTCAAATTTCTCTACATAACTAGTACCACTAATTTCTTTTGTTTTTTCTTAAGAGAAGCTGTCAGTATATACATTAACACGGTTCGATGAATGGTAAATGAGCAAATTTTGAATTTCAAATGCTATCACTATTAGATATATGATACATGTGAATGCTATCACTATTAAATATATATGATACATGTGCAAAATTTGAAATTAAAATTCAAAATTTACTCATGTATCACATATCTAATGATAATAATATATATACTTACAGTATATATAAGATTAATCATTTTCGTAATATGTTGTTTACTCGTTTTCTCCCACAATTTGGAGCCAAGAAGAATGGGCCTCAAACAACGTTCATCCCAATGCCAAGCAACCCAATCCGGTTACGCTACGACATCCCTAAATCATCCGTTTATCGCATGAGCGCTGCTTGGAAAAAGTCCAAGTGGGCCAAAAACTCTGAAAAGGATCACTGGTGTGGACCCAGGTTGGAAGAATTTGACTAAGCAACTGGTGGCACAGTTCTATTGTCTTCTTCCACTCTTTTGGTCATGAAAGATCGAAGAAGCAGCATCATAACTTTCATTAAGGGCAGAAGAAGAAATTTAAGATTCAAAGTAGTGTTAATTACATATATCTCCCTTAAGATTTGACCAAACTATCATTCAAACCCCAAGATTCGGCCAAATAACAAAAAACCCCCTTGAAGTTAGGGGTGTGCAAAATCAAAAAATTCCCATTTACTGACCGAATTCGAATTAAATTCGGAATTTTCGAATCGGTAAATCGGAAATCGGAATCGAATTCGGGTTTTCCGAATTCATATATTTCGAATTTGGTTCGAATTCGGTAATGGAGTTTTTCAAATCAGAATTTCCGATTTCGAATTCACAATTCGAAATCGGAATTCGAATTCACAATTCGAAATCGGAATTCGAATTCCGATTTCGAATTCAAATTCATTTTTAATATATAAATATATTTTTTATACATGTAATTATAAAATTTATACTATATAATATTATATAAAATTTATATAATTTATATAATATAATATATTTTATATTATATAATAATATATAAATTTTTCCGAATTCGGTGAAATCGAAATTTATCGAATTCCGAATTGAATTCGGAATTGGTGAATTCGAAATCGAATTTGATCGAATTATCAGATACCAAAATTTCGAAAAATTTCGAATTCAAAGTTCCGAATTACCGATTTCGAATTTGATGCACACCCCTACTTGAAGTAACTTCCGTTAAATATTCGAAACAAAACCAGTGAAAAGACTAAATTCCACAATTGCAAATGACATAATTTAAACAAAATCCTTATCACCCTCTTGTTTTATTTTCCTTTTTAGTTTATCTTCGTCTTCTTCATGACTAATATTTGGAGGATTTTAATGGAATGCTCATAACAATGACAGCCTGACTTTGTTGGCTACCATCAACCTCACCCGTGACCATCGATTATTGCTAGCAAATGGCAAAATTCAGTGAAATTTTCACCTAATACTCAAATTTGTTTGCATAGATGGCAATTCTTGCCTTATATTGGGCAAAAGAATGGATGCAAATAGCCTAAATCAACAGCTGCTCCTTTCCTTCTCCACTCAAATGTAAGATCAATCCCACAATATTTACTTCAAAACACTCATTACGGTGCACAAATATGAACAAGTCCACAAATTAGCAAACTTTTATTAAGGAATCGCCAATCAAGAGACAAGAACCCCAAACGTCTAAATCCATTTCATCTCTTCGGATCCACAATTCCAATTAAGATTTTTGTTCATAAGAAGATCCTCGTCGAGCAAATAGGAATCTTGATAAGCTCAATCTTTTTTGCCTAAGACTAGTTTGGAGTCATTAATTGAAGAAAAAACAAACAGAAAAAATCCATGATAACCATTTGCTTGTCTGAAATTTGGAGATTAAAGAATCTTCAGGGATGCTCAAGCTGCACTTTGGAGGGTTGTGGAAGGTTCTTGATATTTCTGCAAATTAAAATGATGTTGTAAAGTAAAACACATAGAATTTGGAGTTTTGCTTTTAATTAAAAAAAAAAGAATAAAAAGAAGATGGAGGAAGCGGCAATAGACAAATTGGTTGGAGTAAGTTGCTTGGGAAGGAAGTGAGAAAAGTAGGAATTCCAAAAGGAAGGGAAGCAGTGGACTCTTTCAATTTACGACTGCCATTTTTCCTTTTTTAGGTAGAGTATAGATGAAACTAATTTTTTGGGTACTTAGCAAAGAAAACAGTAATAAATAGGTACTATAAGGGCATATTATTGGACACTGACAATAAATTTTTACTAACAACTACACCATCTCTAACGGCACAAGACACTAGGGGCATTCTGATAAATGTTTGCCCATTTAAAGGGTGTGATTGTTGTTTGGTCAAATCTTGAGGCTCATTTTGCAATTTAGTTAAACCTCAACGAAGTTAAAGGTAACAAATCCTCCCAAGTACGAGTCTGGACTTTGGAGTTCGGCGGGATGGATAACGAAAGCTTAGAACAGAGTTGCATAAGCTGAGCCTAGACCAGATAAACAAATGGCAACGTGAACTTCGCGGCTCGAACAAAAAAAAAAAAAAAAAAACAAATGGCAACGTGGTCCAACTTCCAAGATGGATGGTCCAAACTCCCAATTAAGGAGGCTGGGAGGCCCATGCTCCCCATGCATATTGGGAATCTAAGTCCCAATAATATATCATTCTAGCGGACAGGTTTAGCTCGAAGAATTTGTAGCCAATAGCATTTGGATAATTAAGGGCCTTTGATTCTTGGAGTATCATCGTATTCCTTCCCCCGCAAAATAAACGAGGAACCTTCGCAGTTCTAGATCAACAAATGATAAGGGCTGTGTTTTTTTCAGCGTATATGTTGATCTCAACTAGGCTGAGTGGTAGCAATGGATGTTGATGCAAGTGGGAGGGGCTTGCATCCCTTAACCATGAGGTCTCGGATTCGAAATTCATGAAAATGGAAAAACAACGTTGGGAGAGCTTTTCCCTGTAAGGAATCCGATCCGACTCGAACAGGATTAGTCGCAAACCGTAAAACGGATGCGGACATTTTTTGGTTATACCTAACTAGGCTGAATGGCTGATTGCTCCTCCTTTGTGTATGCTGTACATTAGCTTGGAGAGTTCCAAGTTCCCTAGTGCACACAAAAATACAATCAGAATCTTGCTCTGATCATATCCCTTCCCCTTACGATTATTTTTTCTTTTTAGGGTCCGTTTGTTTCGGGTGGAAATGTTTTCCAGGAAAATATTTTCCTAATTTCCCGTGTTTGGTTGCACAAAAGTTACTGAAAACATTTTCCTATGTAAAATATTTTCACTCATCTTATGGAAAACAACTTCCCTTCCAAACTTACTGAAGTTGTTTTCCGAAATGCATGCATCCCACCTGTAGTATGTTCCAAACTTACTGAAAACATCTTGTAGTATGTTCTTTTTTTTTTCAGTGTAAACAGGAGGATTCGAACCCAAAACCTCTTCCTTACACTCCCTCCCCTGTACCACCCAACCCAACCCAACCCAACCCTCCCCCTAGTATATTCAAAATAAAAAAAAAAACCTCATCATGCTCATCCTATGCTAGTAATTAATTATGTATAATAGGGACATTCTTTTCTAGAGAAACTTTCAGCAGTGAGAGTGCAAGATATATGTCACAATAAGCATTGCATGTGATTGATATTTGACACTAAATGGCCAGCAATTTGTTTATTGTTTAAGGAGATATTTTTTATTCATATATACATTTCTCCAAGATTTTTTAAAGCTAAACAATAAGATAAATTTTCTTATTTTGCATGGGAAGAAGTATGTAGTTATAATGTGTAGAAAGTAAAGATAGAGATAAAAGTGAAAATATTTCAAAAGTTAAACAAACACCAGAAAAATGAAGTAAGAAAATATTTGGGTAAAATACAAGGAACTCCCTTGTGGTTTCGCGAAAAGACACCTTACCCCCTATCGTTTAGAAACCTCCACCTAAATACCTTAAACTTCATAACTAAAGTGGAAATTGACTTGTAACCGGACGTGCGACTTAATGATGATGGATATGCGAAAATCCTTTGTAAAGAAAATCCTCCCTCCCCTATTCTCCTCCTAAATAACACAAATATTTTTTGATCTTCTCCTTTATGATTCAAGAATCATGACTGCGTTCTTTCCGCGGCAAAGTGATCGATCTGTCATCACCGTCACATTCTACTCGTATATTTTAGTATCGGTTGCTTTTGATCAGGTCCCACCCTCAATCAAACTGGGCGACAGACGAGAAATGCTTTATGGAAAGAGTCATGTTTACAAGCTCGAGGAATCTAAGGGGCAGTAACAAAATGAAACAAGTAAGGAAGGGGAAGTACTTTCAGAGAAGAGCAAGGCATTCCATTTGCCAATTGACCGATCCTTTTCATTCGATTGAGTTCCGACCCCGAGTTCAACACACGGGTAAGCTTCTTCTTCCTCTTCTCATCTTGAGTGTCTTTTATTATTACTGGATGTAACCTAAAAGAAAGAAAAGGATAACGCCGGAATCTAAAGCTTTCCAATTCGAATTGCCTTTCCCTGTTTTTGCCTAATTCGCTTCTTAACGCATAGCATACCCGGCAAGAGCAGCTGATTCAATAGCTTTTCACTCCTCACCCCTTGGATGAAATTCTCTTTCGTTTATGAGTTACAAGTGGGAATTGAATTCAATCTTAAGCTTCGGCCTTCGGTCTTCCTCTTAAGGGCACTTCACCAACCAACCAAAGAATGTCCTCTGCCTTAAGGCCCGGGTAAAGAAAAGATCTTTCCTCTGGTCTTCTTAAAGCGGCGGAAGCAAGCTAAAGATTTCATTTCCATTGGCCAAAGCACCGACCATCTCAAGAGTTTCAATAGCTTCTGATGGGCATTCTTTTTCTTTTAGGAGTTACAGATGGAAGTAAAAAGCATTAAAGATGCTCTTGTAACAATTTTTTCTTTTTTTTTCTTCTTCTTCTTTTGGAGAGACAAAGGTATTCGACCTACAACTGGTAACTCAGCCAGTTAAAAAGTCAATTTCCACTTTAGTTATGAAGTTTAGGGTGTTTATATGTAGGTTTCTAAACGATAGGGGGGTAAGGTGTCTTTTCGCGAAACCATAAGGGGGTTCCGTGTATTTTACCCAAAATATTTTCAATAAGCTAACTAAACACCTGAAAATGATGAAAGGGAAATGATTTTCATGGAAAATTACTTCCACAGGAAAATATTTTACTTCCAACCAAACAGACCTTTAATTTTGCCGTTTTCTTCAAGATAGAAGGGCAATATAGGAGATCACGACAAACATGGGCCTCAAATAAACAATGGCCACCCAAAATGCCAACCAAACCGATCCGATCCGATCCGCTAAAATATAAGAAATCCATAGACCATCCCTCTTCTCATTTACTCCAATCCGATGATCACATGATCTGCAGTTTGTAAAACCCAAGTGGCCCCAACCTGAAAAAGGTAAGACGTGGGTGAACCAAGGTCATAGAAATTAACTTGGAACCGGTAGCTTCGTTGTATTGTCTTCTTCTTGCTTTTTGGACATGGAAGATCAAGCACGCGTTGTTCAGTTAAAAACAAGAAAATCTTGCAATGGCAGTAGTATATTTTTGAGTTCAGCTTTCAGAGGGATGGAGAACAAAGCTTACAAAACAGTTGCCAAGTGCTGAATCTGACTCCATAACCATTTCCTCTTGGTCGAATACAAAGTGGAAGGTCCTCCAAAATAAAATAAATGGACTGCTTATTCGGTTCCTGTCGATTGGAAGGACCAGTTTTGGCCAATTCGGCTGTGGCACCCTTACTCCATGCATATCACGACTCTAGGATCCGTGGTTCTCCAAACCCTTTTCCGATGGGTCACCTGCCAGAATTTCCAAAATATGTTTTAGTCTTTTAGATGGATCACGGGTGAGCTCTGCCAAGAAGGAAAAAATGTGTTAGAGTGAAACAAGACAAGAAAACGAAAAACTACTATAAGGAAAAACAAATAGTGCAGAGTAACCCACAGCTAATAAACTTGTAAAAGTCTCATTTTAGTTGAAGAAATTGTAAAGTTGAAATAGTATTACATAGATGCAGTAGCCAGAGTTTTAAGATCTCCGTAGTTAAATCTACTGCGAACATCCTTTCTTCCCATCTGTCAAGAGCTAACATCTTTGCCAGCATATTTACAAGCTTAGCACACCATAAATTTTTATTTTTTTTTTAGCAATTCTTTTAATGAAAGAGGAGTGAGATTTAAGAAATAGGGAGTGAAAGCGAGGGTTTAAATTCAAAACCTCTAATTTATGTATTCAACACAAAAGGAAGACATAACTCTAGACAATAATTTCATTTTCATTGTAGATGAGTGGAGTTGTTGCATGGATCCGCTTTTGTTCTTTTTGGAGCAGTTGAAGCCTGTAAATTCTCGTACATTTCCTAGCATAAGACAATCGTTATTTTATTCTTACTACGGTCAGTTAACTGTCGTTAAAAGCTCATAGGAGAAGGAAATACGTGCTTAATACGCGGGAAGATGCAATTTTAATCCTCGATTATACCCCCTTTACATACCCTGTGTGTGTAGGTAAGGATATTGCTTGGGTAGCTTTAAATGAATTGCGCTAAAGAGTTGTTCTGCCGCAAATGATAAAGAGTACCATAATCCTCCTGTTGCCTGCAATTTCAATCCTTGATTATACCCCTTTACTTACCCTGTGTGTATAGGCAAGGATATTGCATGTGTAGCTTTAAAAACTTTCAAGATAGTGGCATCAAATCACAAGTTGCAGCTCTCTCTTCTTTTCCTCTTCTGTTTTTGCCTATTTGAGGATATGAAGTTATGAACACAGCTCTCAAGAACCTGCTCCAAACTTGTTGCAGGAGTGAAGGCGACATTTTTGGCCCTTGGTTCATTAATTTTGCAACTAAATTTCTATCATTTTTATTAGAAACGAGAAAGCTGGAAGAGTGAACTAAATATGAGGAGATGAAGTTATGAACACAGCTCTCAAGAACCTGCTCCAAACTTGTTGCAAGAGTGAAGGCGACATTTTTGGAGATGGATCCACCTAAATTATTGAGAATTCAGAAGAAATTAAACTACCTTTGAAAATGTTTCAAAAAATCCTGAACGAGAAATGCAGACAAGGAGTTTAAAACCACTCATGGGACTTTTGTCGCTCACTGGTGGTTGGTTGGAAGGTTCATAGTTGTCCCAGTGAGCCTTTTCTCCAAGATCCTTCTACTTTACCAACTCCTGCCTCATCCCCGCTCCAACACCACCCCCACCCAGAAAAAAAAACAAAATAACAAAAAAAATTCCCCCGAATCATTCACTTAAAGATAGAGTGAAGGGAAGTAGTTGGTTCCAATTTTTGTCGGATTCTATTTCAAATGAAAGGACCATCAATCCTTAAATTACTTTGCAGCAAAAAAAAAAAAAAAAAAAAATAGAAGAATAATATAGGTGGCGTTTTTTTTCGCATGTTGGAATCGGATTCGGATTCGGAATCATTCATCATGGATTTGGAATGGAATCAGTCATTACAATACATTTGTTTGATTCAGTGCCAGGAAGGAATGTATATCATTAATATAGTTGATGTTTGGTTCGTTGGCTCTTTGTAAATGGGATATAAGAAATTTTCACTAATTAAATATATTGTATAAATGTATTAGTAAATTTAGTATAACTAATTAATAATTTCTATTAGTAAACATGTATAATTATTAGTATAATTAATAATATCAATTAAATTACATAGATTAATATATATTATATAATACATATAAATAATAATATTATTATTATAAGTTTGTAACTAATTAAATTAAATATTAAATATATAATTAAATTATATGCACATATAATATACATTTATAAATATACATATATATTATAAATATATTATTATATAATATCAATAAATTTATAATATATATTATATAAATATAATTATATTTAACTAAATAATTATAATATATAATATAATAATATAATAATATCATTATTATAAGTTTGTAACTAATTAAATTAAATATTATATATATAATTAATTATAATTATACAAATGTTATAATATAAATATAATTATATAATTATATAATATAAAAATATTAATTATACTAATATTTTATATAAATATAATGTATATTACTTATTAAATATAGTTATTATTATATTTAAAAATAATAAATATAAATATATTTTATTAATTTATTAATATTATATACATGTATATATATTATAATTATATGCACATATAATATACATTTATAAATATACATATATATTATAAACATATTATTATATAATATTAACAAATTTATAATATATATTATATAATTATAATTATATTTAACTAAATAATTATAATATATATTTATATAATATACTAATATTATAATAAAATATATAATTATAAATATTATATATATGTATATATTATAATATAAATATAAATATATAATATATATAAATATTAATTATACTAAATATTATGTAATTTTAAGATTTGGGAATCACAGTTGGGTTTTTTGACAAAACCCACCAACTTACTAAGGAATTGTGGAATGCTAAATTTTTAGATATCATTCCAAAATTTCAATTCCGATAGTATTGAACCAAACATAAATCATGGAATTTATTCCAATTCTCTATTCCGAAACCCTTTTACCAAACGCCACCTAAGAGTATGACTTTTATGATACATGAGCCAAGCAACTACTTCACGTAATATTTCAGACTATTCCCTTTAGTTCGTAGTTAGGTGATTTGCTTTGACATTTTTTCATGTCAATTATTACTGTCTTTGCAGTAAAAAATGCCACTCAACTAACAGTAGTCATAATCGTTCTTGCAAAGAAATTAGAACACTACTATCTTAAAACTTTATTTAAAGGAAGGGATTTTGGTAAAAAAAAAAAATAAAATTTCCTCCTCATCTTTGGAATCATTTCATCAGCACAATAATAGAGAGCAAAATACAGTACCATACCAGATAAAATAATTAACCAACGTTTATGGAGTAGCTCTCTCTTCCTCTTACTTTCATTCGGCCTTGTTTGGATTGCGGTTTTTCGTCGGAAAATTACGTCATTTTCCGTAATCACATTTTCTTATTACCTTTTCTCCTCACATACATCAAATCGCTACAGTAATTTTTCCATGAAAAATCATGAAAAATGTAATCCAAACACAACCTTTGTTTTTTCCTCAATCAACAAAATTTACACGCACATGGACTGTGACCATACCATGCCAGTGTCCAGTAGTAGTAAATGTGGACCCCGTAAGTGTCAGCCGTGGCAGTATAAAATACTGTACAATAGAAGAACGTACCACCAGTGGCAGATACTATGAAGAAGGGGGCCCACCACGTAGAACCTTTCAAGCATTTGAAAGAGAAATACTGCGGCGTTTGGAATCTTTTTATTTTATTCCGGTAAGAGGCGTATGGAATTGGAATCTTGACAAGTGGGAAAAGTGGACCCGACCGAGTATTTATTTGCTTTGATATTTATGTCCCCTTCCTGACACAGGTATTTCTAATCAGCCAGGCCCAATGGAGTTTCGATACTTGTTACCAAAGAGATCCATCAATGTGGCTCCACCATTACCATGGACTCGGGGCACGGACGGTTGTAGGTGCAACCGTCCCGAGCAATTTTAGTCATTATCAACTGCGCGTAACTTTTTTTGTACATCGTGTAATTTTTTTTTTATAGGATGTATTTTCACAACAGATAGTGATGGACCCCACACTTGACGAGAAAATCGAATTACATGATGTAATCTCAGCTGCACAAAATTTTGAGGGCAAATCTTGACCCTTAACCGTGCAGGGACGGTCATCAGTATGACCGTCCCTGCCCCAAATCCCATTAGCATAGCCGCGGCATGGGTCGATTGATTTGACCTTATTACTTGCCAATCGGGACTCTCCTTCCCAGTTGCGATCCAGGAATCAAGGCTGCTCATAAAAAAAAATTAGTAACGGCCATGCTAGTTGGTCTGGTATGGTGTGTTCATGCGTTATCCTATTCCACGACGCAAGCACACGGCATAAACTATGAACTAGTTAGTATATATATATATATATATATATAATTTTTTTTTTGTCGATCCCTCGTAATAGTGTATATATTAATAAAACATATTACATAACAATTAATCTTAGTCTAAATTTGAATTTTCATGGCAAAAATAAATTTATGCATATTAAAGGATGGGGACAACGTGAGAATTTTATGGTGAGCTCATCCTTATCGTGGTGGTTATTCAGTAGCGTGTTTATCCATTGCCTCAAGAACGTAAATGAAAAAAATAAAATAAAATCTATTGGATTATCTTTATTGATAATAATAAACATCTGTTTGAACTAAAATATTCAAATATCTTGGGTATGCTAACCTTTTTTTCTGATAAGTAACGAGATTTGTCGTATCGAATTCATGAGGCGAAATGAATGAACTCTAGGGCTGGTGTTGATGCACGAATAAAAGGGTTCTCATCGAAAGTGTTACTATCATATAATTTTATCGTACTTGTCGCATTTAAATAAAATCTCAGCAAAGGGAGAGGTAGGGATTCTTTATTGATTACCATTCGCAACTCGCAATGCCAATCCCTTTTCTTTCTTTTTCTTGCATTTGTTTGTTAATCCATCAATAGCCTCAATGCCAGATATTTTTGTTGGCATCGTAGTCCATTTGATTATGTTGTTTTGCCAAGGAACAAAACATATCCCATTGAAAACTAAAATATCATCCACCGAACACCCCCACCCATTATTATGTATTAATGTAATATTATATTTAAAAAACTGATTTTTAAAAAATAGGTCAAATCAAACGGAGTTCTTTTTTATTAACTCGCAGTAAAGGTATTGATAATTTACATCTTGTTTATCTTTGTCCACCTTTACCAACAACACGCATGTTACAGCTGAAGACGCATGTATATATTACGTGGAGATCAAGCGGAAAATAAAAATAATCTTTACTTTTAATAAGGCTATAATCTTGACTCTTACCAAAGCCATTTTTCTTCTTTAATTTCGGATGCTAAAGTCTTTTTCTTTAATTCATTTAATGCCTTTCCGCAGAGAAAGCCGACAAAATCAAAAGTGCAGACGTTGATTATGCTGTTAATTTTACACCTGTTGATCAGACAATCAAGACGAAGATCGACAAGCTGTACATTTTAACTTATAATAAGCAAAGGAAGCTTCACCTCACCTAGCAGGAAACTTTTTTTCTTTTCAATTGTTATATCCATATCAATTCTTACTCCAACTCTAACTCAGTCGAGGGGGCGACATAACAGGATCATGGAAATTGATAGAGATTAAATCACCATCGAATCATACGGATGCATTACGTACCTATATGGATTAAAGAGAAGTTTAAGTGGCAACTTTAATGAGAAAACAAGATTTGAACTAAATAATCATCGGATTATACATATACATTACACACCCATATAAATATTAAAAAAAATCACATTAAATAATAACTTTAATAGGAGGTACCCTTGACTTCTCGTCCCGCAAGAGATGCGGTGCCAAGCTACCTCAGGGGTAGTTGTTCGAAGGATATGAACATTGCGGTAGAATTGAGGAAAACGTGGAGAGAAGAGGGCTGCTGGTCATGGTCCCGCTACTTCCTTTTCCATCTTTCTGCTAAGTCATACTGTATCAGGTTAATTACAACATTTATAGAGGTTAGAAGTAGCGCACGATACAAGCAAACATGTTTTGAATATATTGATCATTGAGCAATCTCATCTCTCTCTCTCTCTATGTGGATTATTTTATAGAGTATTTTGCAATGCCGTGCATAGGCATGGTGTGATGAGGTACCTGTTAGTAGGTTCTAATATCTATATATATAATATATAATAAAAGGGAGAGTTGGCAAATGAATAGTGAATTTTGGTCAAGCGGTTATGCTGCTATTTTTGTGACTTTGAGGGGCGTTTTGGTCTTTTGGAATTGGATGGCAATGGCTCTGCTGGAAATTGATCTTTGGTCAAGCAGTTATTCCGTAATTATGGACAACTTTGTTGGCTTTTGTATTTGTCCTTCAGGTGTGTGTTTGGTTTCTCCAAGTGAGCCGCACAAAGCTCCTATTTTTCCTCCTACTTTTGGTCTTTTGGTCATTGAGAAGCCTCCAGTCATCCTTCTGGTCAAATGCTACGGTGATGAAATCTGAGCTCAAAACCAAAGCATAATAACGAAAAAAAAGAAAGGCAAAAGGCATAACTTTCTATGTATCTGTACGAAGAGCAATAAAGGGTCGCAGCAGTTAAGCTTCTGAACTTGTATAGATTTTCTCTAATTCAGTCAGATAAAGCTCAAGAATCATACAAATAATCTGGGCTAAAAATAAAAATTGATAATCAAGTTGGATTAATATATTTTTTCTAATTTTATTCTGAGGTTTCACGCATTTCTATCTGTTTCTTATTCTTGATAATCTGTGTATTTGTTGGTTTTTTCCTTCTTTTTTTTTTTGCACAGATTAAAACATTTAATCAATATAATCACAACAATTATTTTTCTTTCATATTTTTGTAAAATGCCGCTCAATAATATTAGATCATTAATCAACATTAAGAGCCATGTATTATTACATTATTTTTTAAATTTACAGTACTTTAATTTTTTAAATGTAAGAAACAATCTAATTAATGTTGAGTGTTCTGTAATTACACAATTATTGAGGAAATAATTAATAAATTATTATTGGCTTTAATGACTTTAAAAAATGGATTTTATTACTGCGACATGAAATAAAAATTGTTTGGAAAAAAATGAATGCATATATTGCAAACAAATGAAATAAAATAGTGCTCTGTAAAATTGTTGAATGCAGTGATTGTTTAGCATGTTCAGTAGTAGCTTTTGACTGAATGATTCCCAAAAGTTGAACAGCAGTAAAAAAAAAAAAAATGAAGTCCAACATTGTTATCACAATTAACCAAAATCGGTTAAGGTGTCATGGACTAAAAATGGTTTCTAATCCTACTATTTTTTAAAATATACAATTATAAAGATATATTAGTCTATATATTTGTATTACTCTATATAATTACAAATTTTTAATGCCCTTGTTTTTATTCTTATTTTTTGTTCTATAGAAAAGAATAATTAATATGTTATTTACTAATAGTCCTGGCATCCAATAACAATTGCATGATAACCGCTTGACAAAAAAACATTGTTCATGGGGCAACTCTCGCTTTTATATTGTTAGATAAATATCCATATTTAATGTATATATATAATTATTATAAAATGTTTCCTAATGGCTCTAAATTTAATGTGTATATATTCATTTTTCCTAATGGCTCTAAATTACTCTAAATTGAAAAGCAATGTTGTATGCTATTTTTTTATTATTCTTTTAGTCAAACATGCAACATTAATTACTTGAAATAATTAATTCCATTGTTTCTTACATTAAAAAAATTAAAGTATTGTAAATTTCAAAAACAATGTAATAATACATGGCTCTTAATGTGGATTAATGATCTAATATTAGTGAGTGACATTATACAAAAATATGAAAGAAAAGCAATTCTTGTGATTATATTGATTAAATGTTTTAATTTGTGCAAAAAAAAAAAAGACATAGGCCCATATTTATGGAACTTAGTGAGTAATAGAGATATACATAAATATAAATGGGTATCTTTATAATTACCTCACCCAAACCACATAATTTATACAAATCATACCACACAAAATGTTGACACTGCATTGTCTCAATTATAGTACTTTATTAACCATTATATTACAAAATATCCTTCATACTTCACAAACTATTAACACTATATTCACCCAACCAATTTACCGCACTATTATTTTATAATTCAAGCCAAACTTATACCACCTATATAATTCTCTATACTACAACAAATATACAATAACTAAAACTTGTGCAACTTAACACGGGAAATATTCGCCCTTCTGCGCAACGCGCAGGCCGTCCCAACTAGTTAAATGAAAAGAGCTCCAATGTTCAATACGCGTTCACATCTTCGACTCTTCGAATTTTTATTTTTGCCTTAGTTTTGCTACCTGAACCGTAAAGACCGTACATAGTCAAGAAGTTGCACTTAATCTATAATAATAATTAATCGTTCATATACTATCATAAGCTTAGATGCAAGTCACATTATTTCAATTTAAATTGAAATACTATCAAATTTTATATACTTAACATACATCTAAATTCGCTGATGTATACATTAACGGTGCACAAAAGATTTACCTAAACTACGATGCAGTGCATCTTGTAGCATCCCAAAATTTGTGCAGAAATTTCCATTAGTTAAATTTTAGAATTAGTTACGAAACTAGATATTTTCTTACTCTTATTGTTTATTCAAATGTCTGAAATTCACGAGAATAAGCTACACTTATTCAACAAATGTTATTTCTTTACTAGTACACCTTACGAAAAATATTAGGGAAAATGCGATAGATAAATCTCACAAATGATCCAAAAACTAATAAAATGTCAGGAGATGTAATATGTGGAGTATGAAGGCTACCCTTCTTGATCTTTGCTCGAGACACTTTGTGATTTTAGACAGTAGATAAGAATTATAAAATCTAAAAACATGGAGATAAATTCTAAAGTAAAAGAAAAAGTTTAAGCTGTAATATTTTACTTTATTTTAAAGTAAACATAATTAGTAGAATTGTATTCGCCTGCCATTACAAAATTCATGCTATTAATTAAGTACCGTATATATTTTTCACCTGAACTTTTTTTCATTTGAAAAAAAGTTCAGATGAACTTTCTCCCGTCTAATTCAAATTGCATTTAAATACGGCCGTCCTACGGAAATGATGCTGTCCGCTCTTCAAAGAAAAAAGGCCAAAAAAACAAAGAAGGTGGGGCCCTCAACGTGTCAGTACTCAGTAAGTCCTTAAAATCTTGCAGAACAACCTGATGTGTAGCTTTCGTAGCCGCCGCTTAGAATATGCAACGTGGCCCCTCGTCCCCCGTACCATCGCTCGTTGCCGTCCAAATCTCCACCCACTGGCCACTGGGCATTGGCATTGCTGGTGACAGATGTTCGTTCACACCCAATTATTTCAAACCATCAACCAACCAACTAAATTGCTTTAAATACAAAAAATAAAAAATTCAAACCATCAGACCCGTTTGCCTGCCTCTTTAAATCCAATTCCAAATCCAAAGGAATGCGTTGTAGTGAAAGTGAAACTTTTTCAATTCAGATATGATTTTATCTTATTTTTAATTTTTCTTGACTCAGTTGAGTCCTTGCTTAATAATTAAAAAAAAATTATTTCAAACCGTCACCATGACTTTAAAATACAAAGACTGTTGTATCAGTGCACATCTGTAGGCTGGACTTCCTTTCAATTCTTTGTATAATCCAATCGAGTTTTCCTCTTTTTTTTTTTTTTTCAAAGTAAGATAATATAAGTGTTGCCATTTGTATAAAAATAATAAGGTAGATAGAGAAAGAAAAAAGGACTAAAGATATGTAATTGCAATAAAATGTAGTTTCACTTACTTGCAAGAAATTTACAGTGACGAGGGTTATGCAAATAGCAAATTAATTCACAAATAATTGGAATTACAACAACTAAAAAAACACTACAGGGACCTAACTCCGGGGTTTTGGGTATTGGTACTGGTATTGATTGCTGTATATTTTTGGGAAAGGAAAAGGGTTCTCTCTCTAAGTCAAGCAACTTGTCCAAAACGAAACCAAGTCTCGTCTATCAGTCTACGACCGTAAAATGAGTGGTGGTGTTGTACTACACTACTACTACTACTACTAATTTAACTTTTCTTCCTTGGATTATTTTATGTTTCATTATTCATCGTCACGAGTGGCACTATTGGACTTGTTCCACCTGATTCACTTTACTTTTCTTTTTCTTTTTTCTTTTTTGGGCAGGAGGTTCATTTTTTGTTAATCGGAGTGTAAATTCCTCTTGAACTTTTCACTATTTCATTTTTCTTTTATACTAGTTTCCACGTAGCTCATGTAACAAAAAAAAAAAACTACCACACTTTGAGTTGGTGGCCACCACTAAAACATTAAGACTTGGTGGGGTGGAAGGTCAAGGGTTCAAACCTTGCCTCTCACCAATTGCCACAATATGTGGATTTATTGAACAAAAATCCATATGAGTGCGTGATGTACTCGTATGGTGCTATGGTGATTCAGTCCCCTAGTATAGAGTGTAGGTCTATCGTAACCGATAAAAAAAAAAAAAATGTAACACAAAAAAAAGAGGGTGGAAGGTGGCTTATTAAACTTTCAAGGTAATGGCTTATTAAACACACTATTAGAGCCTTGGATGACCAAAGCCACCATAGCACACCATTTTACCCGGAAACATGCCTCTCCTGCTCTCCTACTTCAAAGACAAAACTAAAGGCAAAAGTCTTCCCTAAATCAATTCCTTTCTTCGGTTGGTTAATTTTGTTCTAGTTTTTTTTCCCCATTTTCTGGCTCCTAGTCTTTTTTTTTTCTGCAATGATATTTTGATTTTATAATCTAATCTATCATATTCTTCAGATACCAACATTAAATCAAAAAGATGTTCAAACATGTCTTTTAAAATTTTTCTTTTAATTAAGATTCAAATTCCCAACCTATAATTCAAAATTGAACTTAACCCCACTCTGATGGCCAGTTTTGACTCAGTGGTGCTCTTACTTTTTTCAACAGCCTGAATCAGACTTTTGTTGTTTTCAGTGGTGCTCTTACTCATACTGCATTTTTCACGCACTCCGTCCATCACTCCTAGTCCTATCTTTTCCAGCTACTGCCCGACTTGTTATAAATAGCCTCCATCACATGCTTTCCTCAGAAAAATTCCTTATCTTCTCCACCAAAAAAAAAAAAAATAAAAAAATCAACTCTTCCCCTGTCAACATCATCAGAAAATACAGTAGAAAATACGCATTATACTACCGCTACACTCAACTCTCATCCCATACGTAAAACCGTACTCAACCATCCTTGTTTAATTTTCTTTCTGTCATTCTTTAATCCAAAAAATCAACACACTCATAATACCAATCTTACCCCTCGTCTCTCCCTTTATAATTCTAGGCTCCCTCGCCACATTTCCCAACTCAGTCTTCCCCGGCCGGCCCTCCGCCACAGAAAAGAAATCCCAAAACATGGCGACTCTTTCGTTACTTCTCTTGTTTTCTTTGCTTTCTTTCGCATCAGCTCAGGACATGTCCATCCTGAGCTACGGTAACGCAAACCTAAAGACGAGTGGCAGTGGGAGGACGGATGAAGAAGTGATGGCCTTGTACGAGGAATGGCTAGTGAAACATGGTAAGTCGTACAACGGCCTGGGAGAGAAAGATAAAAGGTTTGAAATTTTTAAGGATAATCTTAGGTACATCGACGAACAAAACAGCTTGCCCAACAGGACGTACCAGCTCGGGCTGAACCGGTTTGCTGATCTGAGCAACGAGGAGTACCGTTCCACTTACTTGGGAACCCGCCCTGATCCCAAAAGGAGGTTGGCCAAGACTTCCAGCGATCGCTACCGTCCAAAAGTAGGTGATAGCCTGCCGAACTCCATTGACTGGAGAGAAAAAGGTGCTGTTCTTCCGGTCAAAGATCAGGGAAGCTGTGGTATGAAGTTTTCCTAGCTCTATATTTTACTTTGATTTTTATTTTATTTTATTTTCTTTTTCATCTTGCTTGATGGTTAGATTTGTTGGAGCTTGTTTCATTAGCAAATTTTTTTGCTTAAAACTCCTTTGGTCCGTATGTTTTGGTTGAGAATTATTTATTTATTATTATTATTTTGTGTTTTTTATGAATAGATGTAGAAAATTTTTGGAAAATCCGAGTAAGAAATGAATATAAGTAGCCAAAGAAGAAAAAAAGGTAGTCAAGCTGTAGTAATAGCTAGCAGAGTTTTATGATGGAGAAAGTTGGTGGGTATTTTGGTAAATCGGAAATCTAGATTAATTATTGCTTTGGGTGAATATTAGTATTAATTGCTTTGGTTTGTCGTACATCTTTACCTGGGCCTTTTTATTTAAACAAAAAAAGGAAAATAAAAATTAAACTAGAGTTATTTATTTAATTTTGGGGGGGGGGGGGGGGGGGGGAAGGGGGGGGCGTCTACTGATTCTACCACACTTTCCCGTGAAATTCAAGTCCGGCTTTGAAACTATTGGTAGATTAGACTCTTTTTTTTTTTTTCCAAGTTTTAGTTGCTTATATACTAATTTTTCTAATGTTGTTGATGTTGCTACATTAATTCTTTTTATTTTCTCTCAAGATTAAGCCCTCTTATCATTCCGTAGTTGTGCCTTATTAACAGTTCACACCTGTTTCTATAATGGACAACTTCTTGCTCCGGCAAAATACTCCATCACACTTCCTTTTAGTAGCTACCAAATATTTTGGTCGTGCCTAATTTCTGGCCTACCTAACTTACTTGCGAACATTAATTTCTTTGTTGTTAGTTCATCTTATGTTGGTGAGCATTCAATTTCACAAGATACTAGCAGTATATACATGTTCGGATTTGGGAAGAAATCTAGTTGTTGTAGGCCTTACTGGTGATGGTGTCCTTGATTTTCTTTTACACGGGAACGATATGAATGGCCCTTGTTTCAGAGATATGTGTGCGACTCATTTTTTGTCGACCAATGGCTCCCACCCTCACAAGAAGAAAATATGAAAAAAAGAAGGCATAAAGAGCAGAGGCAAGCATCATGCAGGACTCGCTTGATCTCACAATCCGACGCCCCATTAAGAAATTCTTTAATCAACTTGCCGTACCACATTAGCAATTAACTAAATAGCTAAGAATCTTGTACTGTATTGCTCATTAACATAATGAGAAGGTAATCAAGAAAAGCAGAGCACCAGCAAAGTGTTTCGTTGAGTTGGTGATTTCGTTTGCCACTTACCCTTGTTAATGTCTGTGTGCTGATCTTACATTGTTTTGTGGATTAATTTAATGGGAAAACGAAGGGAGTTGCTGGGCCTTCTCAGCAGTTGCTGCCGTGGAAGGGATCAACCAGATTGTGACTGGTGATTTGATCTCCCTGTCTGAGCAAGAACTAGTGGATTGTGATACTTCTTATGATGAAGGCTGCAACGGTGGCCTCATGGACTATGCGTTTGAGTTCATCATCAACAATGGTGGCATTGATACTGAGGAGGACTATCCGTACAGAGGCAGGGACATGAGATGTGACACATACAGGGTACGCATTGAATTCTTTATGTTAGTTTAAAAAAAAAAAAATTAATCAGCAAAAAAAATAATGACTAAGAACCTAGCTCTTGCTTGCAGAAAAATGCCAGGGTGGTCACAATTGACGGCTATGAAGATGTAATTCCCTATGATGAGAGGGCACTGCAGAAGGCCGCGGCCAATCAACCCGTCAGTGTTGCCATTGAAGGTTCGAGCAGAGATTTCCAACTCTATTTGAAAGTGAGTTCATCTTTCTAGTCATTGAAAAATGCCAAAAAAAGTTTTCCTTCGTTGAATGAATATGTTTTCATGATTTAAAGTGAGGATGTTTGCAATCATTGCAACAATGATGTATATACGGAAACTTTTATGTTGTCATCAAATAATTGTTTAATTAGTTAATTTGTTCTCTTCCTAGTACTTCACTGCAACTGAAAGGTAATGGTTTAGCTCCTTTCTATTATTGAAAACTGGTTCCCATTCACCTCATAATTTTGTTGGTTTACCACGAGCAAGACTCTTTAATTTTTTAGTGTGTAGAAGGCTACAACTCGTGAGATTTTCGAGTTCAGTGCTGAACTCTGTAATTCTATAGGGATAGGACACAACATGCTGCTTAATTCTGCACAGTTTCTGCTCTTTACTTGCCTGTTAATATATATTTACTTTGAACAACTTCAGGGTGTATTCACCGGCAACTGTGGGACTGCATTAGATCACGGTGTGAATGTGGTTGGATACGGTACAGCAAACGGTAAGGATTATTGGATCGTCAGGAACTCATGGGGTGCAGAGTGGGGGGAGGATGGCTACATCAGGATGGAGCGTAATGTCAAAGCAAACTCAGGCCTATGTGGCATCACCAGTGAGCCCTCTTACCCTGTCAAGAAAGGCCCAAATCCTCCCAATCCTGGTCCTTCCCCTCCATCTCCAATCAAGCCTCCGGCAGCCTGTGATAATTACTATGAATGCCCACAGGACAACACCTGCTGCTGCGTCTACGAGTTCTATGGCTCGTGCTTCGAATGGGGATGCTGCCCTCTAGAAGGTGCCGTATGCTGTGAAGACCACTACAGCTGCTGCCCCCACGATTACCCCGTTTGCCATGTTCAGTCAGGCACTTGCTCACTTGTAAGTAAATGCTGTCATTTAACTTGTCCTTAGATAATTTTCTTGCAGATACACCGAGTTTTATCTTTGCTTATAAAACCAACTTTCTTGTTTTAACACAGAGCAAGGACAACCCTCTTGGAGTGAAGGTTATGAAGCACATGCTTGCTAGGCCTATTAAGAGCATGAAGTCAGGCACGGAAGGAATGAAGAGCAGCTCTTAAAAAGACCTGATGACCAATCTGTAAGTGGTGGATAAAGGAAAGGAAAGGCAGAGGTTTATCACCCTGTTTTCCATAGAGGCCTCTAGTCCACCACTGAAGTTACAGAATCCGATTGATGATTGATTAAAGATGATTAGACGGTCATCTGTATATAGGCTTTAAATATCTATCTAAAACTTCTATTCGAGCAAACAGAACAAGTAGAACATTCATCTGCTACAATCTGACTTGTTTATGTGTACTTAAATCTTATTTAAATGCTGGCTTGGATTTCATTTCGGTCAATGGCGATCTGGTTCCTTTTAACAGTTTATGTGCTGCTTTACTGGTTATATATTACATAAAGCTTTAGCAGCGGCATGAGTGCTATTTAGGCACTGGCCAAAAGGTGGTTATGTAAAGGCTTTAGAGAAAACCATTCTGGGAAATATTTTTGAGATCCTCACAGGAACGGTGAACTTTTAATGAACGAGGGAGGTTAGTTGATTATCATCGGGGCTATGTGAATTTAGTGCAGCAAAATTTTAAGCAAATAAAGTTAATCCATATCGAATAATGGGTGAATTCATATTTGTGTTTTGGCTTGAACGAGGCTGATCTTGAACAGTTGCAGCTGATGAACAAATTTTTTTTCCCTTTGGATGGATGGTGGTGAACTTCCATGACTGCAGGAATTCGTCGTACAAAAAAAAAAAAAACTGATATTGGATATGAATTTCTGATGGGGCTGGGCCTTTTGCCGATTTAGGTAGCTATCCAAATTTGACTGTGATGACCCTTTCAAATTCTTCTATCAGCCTTAACCACTTTTAAGGACGGGGCCCAAGTACCCCTAACATTTTTCAACCTCCAAGTTTTTCCTTGGCTTTCATCCTTGTTACATGACAAAATTTCAACCAATGACGTGCTAAACTATTTTTAACCCAAAAAAAAAAAAGAAGTGTAAAACTATTTCTTCTACAGATTTTTTATGAACAAATCCTATCCATATTTATATTGCACAAGAAATCAAAGAATGAGCTAAAGCAAATAAAAATTGATCTTAGACTATGCAAATAATAAGAGCATATAAACTTACTTTGGACAATACTCCCAGACAAACCACATATATTGTTTGAGATTCAAATCAACGAGTCGTATGATTGAAAGGGGCCACATCAATGTCCTGTTAAACATCGCAATTATTTTTCTCCGAATTTACGCACCACCTTGCAAGAAAAGCCCAAAAAAATTGGGGTTAGGGTTCGGGACCATCCAATCTGTCAAAGATTGGATATCATATCCAGCTTCTTTCACGCGCCACAATTTGATCATTGTTCTTTGCTCACTCATCTTTTTGTCCATCTTTTATCTTCTTTTTCTTCTTTCGCTTTCATGGTATATCTGTTCCTTTTTCAGTCAAGATGCTATATATATATCTTTTCTACTTAGTGGAAAAGTTAAAAAAAGAGTAGCAATATCTGAAATTTATCATTTTGTTTTTCTCTCAATCCCAGTTTGCCTCTGTCAATCGCAAAAATTTTTATTGCTTTCTTCGAAAGGAATGAATTGACAATTGGGTAGAGCTAAGGATTAATAGCCTCATCTCATCTGTAGACAGATTTTAGTGTATCCTTGGCAACTTTGTGACTGCATCAATTACAAGTCCTGCTAATGAAACAACAAGAACAGACGACCAATCTATATATATATATCATCAACTCTCATCAAGGGGTGTGTTTGGATTGCAGATTTTCAAAGAAAAATTACTATGTTTTTCGTGGATACATTTTTCAATTATCTTTTTATTTTACACATATTAAATCGCCGTAGTAATTTTTCTACAAAAAAATCCAGAAAAATGCAATCCAAACGCACGCTTATTAGTCAGCAAACTAGCAATCCTAAAGTGCAATTAAGCGTGACAACATTAGATTGGATATCTGTTTGTACCTCTACTCTATGGTTCCAAAAATCAGAAGCACTACGTAATACTCCATAACCTACATTTTGGTGGCCAAAAGAAAAAAAAATTATTTGGCAATTAGTGAGATATTGGCACATAGCTGCAGTTACAAGTGGGTAAGTAGGAAGCAAAATTTAAATCCATTCCCTAGATGCCGATATAGCAGATATATATATATATATATATATATATATATATAAGTAATGATGTGATATGTAGTTGTGTACTAACAGCTTGAATGTGACACTGTTTCCTCCAAGAGATGGAGATGTGGTACAAGAAGTTAGGTTGAATCGAAAATCCAAGATATTTCTATTGGGCCGACGCCATTAATTTCAAGCTTCTGGAGTTCAGATTACTAGTGGTGACATTTTCATCTCCTTCCAACCCTGTCTTTATTGCCCCTGAGACAAGTGTTGTCACCATTAACTTGGAACTACGTTGTATTATACTGCTGCTGCTGCTGCTGCTGCGCTTATCTGTATATCGCAGGAATATGTTGCATAATTAGAAGAAGTTGTCGTCTGACAAAAAAAGAACAACTCAAATTATGTGCGTTAATTGTAATGTTATTCAAATGTAATCCTTCCGCTCGTCTTGACCCGATGATCATAATCATGGTAGAATTGATTATAATCTTGTATGGTTATCTAAAGACCACAAAGCATAACTCAAAATTGTGTTAAAGACCATTGGATTCTAAGTTATCCATAATAACATTTCTTGTTTCAATTCCAGATAGAACGTGGAGTGCATATATGCGCATTTGAGGATCAAAAATCTCAAACATAATGTTGAAGATTGCAGTTTGCAATAAGAGCTGAGATTCATTAAATTTATACAGAGTTTTATGCATCTAAAATTAAGCTGCCAGCGCCAAATCCAATACTCTTCTTGATAGTCTTAACATTAGAATCATGACAACGGTAAGAACTAATATCCAGCTATTTAATTAAGGTTCAGAGCACACTCTTCTTCTGACTGGGGTCCAAACCCCAGTTTCACTACCCTACATTCCACTCCTAAACTATGGCTTAAAGTTCCAGGCTTTCCTTCTTGAGCTGCCTCCATTGCTCAGGTTGTTTCAGCCTTTATATCACCACTTTGCATTTCACTTAAACCAATAAATTCATTGACCTTAACAGACTGGCTTGAAGTTTTCATGGTGCAATTCTGTTTGCTCAGCAGCAGAGTATCAGTTGCTTCAATTGCATTATAAGATGGTGAGATGGAAGGCATCTTTGGAATATAAGCAGCTCCAGGACTGCAAGCTGATGAGGGCAGAAGAGGTGGAATGGACCATAATGCCGGAGGTGGTCCAATCATGCCATTATGGGGACTGTTGAAGCCTAAGTTGATGGACTTGACTGGAAATTCGTCAGGTCGATCACAGTAGAGTCTCTTTGATCCAACTAGCTGGCGTTTATCATCAACCCCATAAGCTGTTTCTCCAGTTTCGATCATCAAATGGGGTGTTGTATTGGTCCTGAAAGTATGGGGCTGCTGAATTGGTAAATATGGTCTTTGTATAGCATAGATGCCTGGTATGCTCTGCAGGTAGCTGAACTTCCTTTGGATGCTTATCACCAAATTAAGATCTTCAGCAACCTAAAATTAAATATTGAAATGTTGTAAATCTCAACTGATTAACAGATGGATACCATGGAAAATTCCGTAAGAGTTGGAGAAGGAGAGACGGACCTTGTCAAACGAGCCAAGTTGTATTATGCCTTCTCTTACTGCTATAATTGCAATCGTCTGCCAAGGATTGAAACAATTTTTGATGTGATCTTGGTGGAACTGAGAAGAATATGTATAGGAGTTTACACTAACCTGAATGCCTGAATTAAATTGAGCCTCCCATGCTCTTGGTTGCTGTTTAAAAAGAAAGATCAAGTACAAGAAAATGCAATCAATTGACATGAAAAAAAAAAAGAAAAAAAAGAGGTAATACTGGAAATTTGGTTTCAACTCCTCACAAGGGCAATTTTTTGCTTACAGGATCAACGGATACATTCCATGAATGGATGAAGCTGGGATCATTTTCATTTGGACAGTCTCTGAACACCCATTTATGACTGTTATCTGAAGCAACTTTACCCACCAATCTGTAACCAAGATCATACAAGATAATTGGAATTTTAATCCACTTAAACAGTAATCACAAGAAGGTTAAGTAAGAACATAACTGCTATCTATATGTACCCTTCTCCAAAGTTATAGACCTCATGAGACATTTTGAAGAAAATATCAGCTCCAAATCTTCCCTTCACATATCCGCTACCTGCTCGTTCGCATTCGTAAAAATCACAGAATCCATCTTCCCAAACAAGTATCCTGAGCCAAAAATTGGAAGTTAGATTACTTGATGAGTTGTAATTGGACACAAAATGATCATAATTCTCAAATAAAAACTTTACCAGTTCCTTTTGTTCCCTGTAGCACGATCAAGTATGCTTCCTCCATGATCCCACCTGCAACATTTCGAGCAAATTATGATCTTCATTACGTTACAATTACCGAAAAAGAGCATTTCAAGAATTCTTGAAATTCATTATTTGGATTGAAACATTTAAGGTACTTACTTGGGTGGAGGATAATTTCTTGGCAGGATCCTCCAGAAAACAGAATATACCCACTTAGCAGAGGTGGAAGAATCTGAACTAGAAGCAGTACTAGTTCGTGTAGTACACAAGCTTCTGAGAGTGTGCTGTAAAAGACAGTTAAGCATGGGAAGTCCACCATCCATTGTCCAGAGCCAGAGAGAACTGACTGAAAGAGAAAAACAAGCTTACAACTTCGGTGTAGGTTCCAATCACAATTAAAGGATAAAGAGCAAACAAAGAAAAGTTGCATAACCACGCGTAAGAGAGGAGAGTGAATTGCACAACTTTTGCAACCCCAAAACTTCTTTTCTTTTTTTTCCTTTTACTCTTTGGCTTTTGGACTTTCTCTGACTAGAGGAATCAGGGAGTACTTGAAAATGTGAGGTCATGGAGCTGGAAAAGATATAGTTGCCCTGCCCTCTGAAGGAAGGAACACGAGTAGGGACTATACCAAACAGGGGGTTGGTTAAATGACAAGGGTCCAAAAAACGAAAGTTGAAAGTTTGTGCATCTTTATCAGACATCAAGTACGACTTGTCCAAAGAAGTTCAAGATTAAAAACTAAGAAATCACGAGTAAGTAGTAGTTTATATGCAAATGCTAATCCAAAACCACCTATATTTATCGGGTATTCCTGCGTTAAACTAGTAGTAAACTACTGCTAAATTATTAGAACTCAAAAGTCTTGATCATCGTTTTCTATACATAAATTTCTTGAGATGGCCCGTGAACTATTTTGTCAACATAATAATCAAATCAACAGTAGTGTTGTTGGATGAATTTTGACGTTCGGGGACTACCCAAAAAAAAAAAAAAAAATCTCTTAGCAGTCTGTTTGAACTTTAATACACTTTAATTGTCCTTGGCAGAAGTAGATGACAGAAGTTACTCCCACTACGGTACTGAGCTTATGAGATTTGATGCTGCTGTCTTTCTACACAGCTTAACAACTGTCTCATTTTCCTAAGACTTTGGTGAGACTGGTCAGGCCCGATGAAATGTACAGCTCCCCAAATTCTTTGCTAGAAGTAAATACGACGCACATTAGCTGCTTGCTTTAGAGGGCATTGTCATGATTGTGCCTTCTTCTAATCAATTACTTTTTAGTTCATCAGAAATGGACTTACAACCTATCATGAAAATCTCTTTCCGCTAATCATTCTTGGTGGACGAGAAAAGTGGAACCTGTCTGTTACTCGAAATGGAAAATTGTTCGTTTTTCCCCCCCTCCCATTTTGTATTTTTGATGGTAAACAGACTATTAATTTTGCCCAATCAAGCTTTGATAAGTTGACTTTGCTTATTCAAGCGATTACCTCAGCTGAAACATTTTATATGACAAACCATTCCCTTCCTAGACTCCATCACCTCTTCCTAACATCATTCAGCTACGTACAAGCAACCAATGGCCACCAACGACACGCCATCTACACCTCAAATTGTGGCCTATCCCATATTCATGTGACCGCGAGTTCTTGCAGCTTTAGGCTCCGATAACAATAAGTTGTGTCCTAGCAACGCAGTTATGGTCACCTCTTTTTATTGTTGACAATTTGTCAAAAGGGACAATAACACAGTAGACGATCTTCCTAATATATATATATTTTTTTTTTTCGACACAGGGGTGTCCGGGTCAATCCTTACGGGGCCCGACTAATCCCCTGCGGCCTGGGCCCGGCGCCCCAACCCGGTCCAAACGCGTTAAGTGCGCGGAGAAATCCAGCGGAGCGGAGACTCGATCTTGTGACCTCAAGGTTCACGGGTGAGAGGCGCTGCCGCTGGACCATTCACGCGGGGGCCGACGATCTTCCTAAATACTAGATGATAAATTAGTAAAGCTAAACAGCCAAAATTAAAAGCATCAAGTTTGATGAAGCCGAAATTATGGTTATATAATCACTTTATGTGGTACACAACCCAATAAGTTAGTTGAGAAGAAGTCTCAAGGTGCGTTTAATAAAATTGAAAATTGAAAAATAAATTGTTAAGTTTTAAATGTAATACAGTTGAGTGTATTTATCACTTATTTTTTGGAACAAGTTTTGCCTCATAAATTTAATGCTAATTAATTAAATCAGATGTCTTAATTTGTTGTTATTAAATGTGTTTGAACATGCTAAAATCTGAACTCGTTAAATTTAAGTGCTGTATTTGAATTATCAAACAGGGCCTTAGTTTTATTCATTCACTTGTTTGAAGCTACAAGATGTTGACAATTAGAAGCTTATGCCAAGTTGGTTCGTTTACCTTTCGGCACATCGCAGTCGTAGGGAGATTTGAGTGATTGTGTGCCATAGTTAGGTCCTCCTCAAGAACCCCAGACTAATTCAAATAATCCAACCAATTTAACTGCTGAAAGAGCAACTCCAAATTCAGTGTCTGCAGAATTGAATACTACAGTCCGTTAAGGTCACAAACATGTCTAGTAATTTAAGAAATTTCTAACCAAAAGATGAGGGCATATGGTATCCTCATTTAGAGATCACAGTAAGTTGCCTAATGACATTCAAGAGACTGGATCCTAATCTTGAGGAGGCCTCCTCGAGGACAAATTGCTTGTAGTTGCAGGTGGTCCTGCAAGGTTGAGTGGTCATATCACCCCACGCCGTGCACTAAATCTTGTCCCAAGTCCATCATCAAGATTGATTTGGAACTTTGTCTTACCTCTTACAACCGGACACACCTATTTTTTCTTCACTGTATACCGTTTCCATGATGTTGATCTTAGCTTGCAAAATCCATTTTGCTGGCGTGCTATTTGTTTTATTGGGCTATATTTCGTGTCCCTCTGGCTCCCTTGCATTGGCCACCGAATGGATGAGCAGAAAATTATTATAGGAAAGAGCGACTCCAATATTTCTTAACCTCAAGAAAATGAGGAAGCCACGGTGAAGAAATGGGAATATGTATATTATGCATCTATCAGGGTGAATAGCATCAATCACTAGAGGACGCTGCAACCACAAGCTGCATCATTTGAGAACTATAATCAGCAAGCTTAGAAAGTTACAAGTCCTGGCAGATATATGGTTTCATTTGCACAAGACTGATAAATCAGGGTCCTCCGCATCCATCCTAGTTTTGTTGAGGTCGACTTTTTTGACCATCGGAAACAAACCATACTTTTCCTACCGGCTTCAATTATAGAATGGAGGTCTCATGCAAGTTCGGAATCGACACTTAAAAGCATCAGACACTTTAGTCCACCGATGATCTTGCTTGACTTGTAACAATGCGTCTACCAGACCAATCCTCCAATGCCTCAGCTTGGGTCAAATGAAAACCAAAGAAGAAAAATGAAGGAAAAATGCATCAGAAGTTTCATTTCACGGACAGGTGGACTACGCAGAGAAAATTTATTTAAAACTCTATCATCTCCACCAAAAAAGGGTCGCAAAATACTTTTAACACCAAAATTTCCATCCTAATTCCAATCCCGATCCCATCCCAAGTTAAAATATGTAGGATCACAGTGCAGAATTTGTGCTTCCACGTTAACTAACCCAAGAGCCTTTTCTCTCTCTTGAAACCTTCTTTCATTTGAAAATAGATGTCAGCGCTCTCAACAAGCTCAACCTTCACAAAACTGGAGACAACGGTAAACTTCAATTACAAAGAATCGTGCTCCCTACTCAATGACAATGGAGATAAAAGGCATAATATGTACCGTGGCATCTTGAAAGCAAGGGGCAGATAATACAACCCCACGGAAGCAGGTACCAAGACTTGACATCTCCAGATTGTAGGCCAACAGGGTATATTAACACTTTCCAACAAGACATCAATGGCATGGGCCTTCCAGCCCCCTCAATAATCACTTGTCCTACCTTCCCTTATCTTTTAGGATAGAGGTTTCAAGTACAGTTCCTACTGGTGAAGTTTCGTGATTAAAAATAAATCGCTTGGGCTTACCTTTAATCATGTTCATCTTTCCTGATCAACTTCATATAACAATCAACACGCTATACTAACTAAGATCACACTCACTAAAATGTGAGAAGAACTTGTCACCTCAGGACAAACCCCATAGAAAAATGGATTCATCCCAATCAAAACTCTTAATCCAGAAGCATTGCACGACTGCCAACTTAAATTCCAAGGCAATCATCTATCGACTTTTCGGGGGCTCAATCATATAAAAAATAAAAATAAGGAATTGCAACATGAGAGCAAGATATCTACCAAAAGCATGGGATACAAATCTGCCAGTCAAAGAAAGGATCAGCGCCTTTGAAGAGGTGATCTTACTCAGGTCAAATGACATGAGAAATACAACAAAACATTGTAAAATAGGAGAGCAAGGAAAGCTAGATACTAAAATATCTGTGAATAGTACAATACATTTTAGGATTTAATCGTTCTGCATTTACATTGACATGTAATGGAATAAGTGTCATATCAGTTAGAAGTAAAAAGGTGTTCTATATGAGCATAGAGGCACCAGAAAACTAAATTATCCTTCACTGCAAAAATAAGATACTTGGAGAATTCTTCGGGAATAACTATGAAATTCCATTGCTGAAGATTATAGCCGCCTAAACAACCTAAAATATAGGTAAAAGTCTTCCATCTTTACCTGAACCATCAAGGCCTGGAAATGCTAGCGTCATCAGAGGGAACTACTTTCTTCCCGGTGTAACGCTGAGTCAAAAGGGTGAAATGTTTCAACTACTTTACAAATGCCAAAATAAAATCTGACAGGATAACAGAAACAAAATACTAAAAATGACCAATTAATATCTAATAACTAAATGGTTGAGTATCTACCTGTTTACCAAAGGTGAAGGGCACATATCTATATTTGATCATGTGCATTATCTGCCTCTTCATCGTTGAAATGAATAGAACCAACCAATAGAATAACAAAATTGGCCAGAACACAGGTACATCAAACGCACTGAAAAAAGTCAGCACAAATGCAACACAGAAGGCTTTTGTGAGTGAATACCTGTCATTAAGAAGTAAAGAAGATTAATCCTTCCATTTTCCAGTAACAGATACTGCATAATGGTATTCGGAACTCATAAGATAAAGCATCAGGTGAAGTCTGTCAAGGTAAGATGAATGACAGTAAATCATGATTAAAGAGGAGAGAAACTAAGACTGTGTAAAATGACAAGTTGCAAAAGAGGAAATATTGTTGGACAAATACACAGTTAAAACTGAGGAAATCATATAGACAGGAAATCAAAGCCTCAATAAACGTAGCGACCATATAGCTCAGCAATATTTTGCCAGAATACAATCATGTGTGACCATAGCTGATTACTTAAGGTCTCTGAGTCGAACATGCTAGTAGCTGATTCAGACAATCAGACATTGATTTCAACATTAACATCCTATCCATTTCACTACTCAGAAGTACAAAAGATGGCTTTTCTACAGATAATAATATTTTACATCCAGGAAAGTGATTTGGATGGACTCGTGACTCATTAGACAACTCCATGCCAGGAATTCAATATCAGTGTGTCCAACAACATTATCTAAAAGTCCCCGCCCTTTTAAAAAGAAGTAAATTTAAACAATAGCTGAACAAGCATAATGCTCATTCAAGTATAGGGAGGGAGCATGGAAATTACTCAATCTTCTCCTATTGGCAACAGTTCACAAAATTTTATTAAAGGCCATTACTCAAATGTAGTTCTCTCAAATCCTAAACAGCATCATAAAATATGAACTCTAAAGTTGTATATTAATGATTATGATCACCCCAATATTGGCTGGATATATCTCCAGGGCAGCAAACGCATTCAGTGTCTGGAAAAATTAATACGTCGGCTTCCAGGTTACCAATTGTCAGGGAATCTTATTTGTAATTGCAAAACTTAAATAGCAGTATGATATGCATATGACTGTCTCATAAGCTATGGGGATGGTGAGAATAGTCATATTTCAATGCTACATTACGAGAATAGTCATATTTAAATAGAAGTATAGAGAAATACTAGGCCCCTGCAAACACCAAATCTTCTAACCACACAAAGTCAACCATAACTTGGAACCAGTACAGCCATTGAAGCCCACAATTCTGTTCAAAGTTAAAAATCAGTTCCTTTTTTAACCCTTTTTCCCAATTTGTCCTAACCCAAATTTATGCAAAGGTGACCATGACAATAAATTGGGAGCAAACAGCAACTATCAAAATCACAATATTCTCAACCCATTAATTATGTTGCATAAAAGCAATAAATTGATAGCGCAAAGTCCCACTTTTCTACATCCTCGGAGGCCTTAAAAAACAAATATTGATCTTTTCAATCAATAATTAAAAATCTTAGGTATAATAGGAGCAAATGAGGACGCTACCAAAACTTGAATTCAGGGAGGCGGCGAACAAAGGGGCGGAACTCGTCGGAGCCGCGAGTGGGCAAAGAGGGTCCATCGTCGGCGGTGAGTTCTTGGAACTCCGGGTCCACCTGAGGGGAAAGAAAGGCGATCAACAGCTGCAAGACGTAGATTCCGAGCCCATAGGTGATGATGTAGAATCCTTCAACGAAGTACACGCGTACGGTGTAGATGAAAGCGATCACCACCAAGAAGATCCACCGGTTGAGCACCTGTGGCGTCGATTTGTCGAGCATATGTTGGTAACCCCGTGACATCGAGAAAACCCATTTCGAAATCGCCGATGAAGCTGCCGAAGATGATTCGCCGGCGGCTCCATCTGTACCTCCGCCACCGACATTCATGTTCTAACTTGCTGGAGTACTTTTTTTTTTTTCTCTGGTTTTTCGGTTTTTAATTTGTATTTACCAGTATTTTTGTTGGAAGGGAATTTGTCACGTTTTAACTGATCTGTTGAACTTGGGAAGCGGAGGAGGAAATTGATTTGGATTTTGGATTAATGAAAAAGGATAAACGCAGAAGGTTTCTGACAGTTGCACTCACCTCCCTTGAGGTTTAGAAAATAGCACTAACCTCCCCTAACATGAATTTGGGACCTATAATTGACATAAGATAAGATAAATTTACTTCTATACCCTAAGAGTTTAAAGTTGTTAGTAAACAAATTTGACACAAAAAAATTAGGGCAATGAACAAGTCTAAGATAACTGATTAAACAAGATTAACGGTTATTTTTTTGTTTTATTAGGTACTGTAAGTGCACTTGCAAAATGGTGCCATTTTGATGTTCTAATATGGTGTCATTTTGTGATTTACAACACTTGAGAGGACAATGCAAATCATATATTTTCTATATAGAAGAGAAGCAAAAGCAAAAAATGTAGGAGAAAGAAACCTCTAGATAAAGTTTCATAAAAGAAAAAATTTTGGTGGTTTTGGTTGAACTTATTTTATCTTATGCATTCATGAAACAAAAGGAGAAAGAAAGCAGAAATCAAGGCAAAATCTGGAAATTTTTCACTTTAAAAATCTATGGCAAGGTAAGCAATCTTTTATCATCTCAACTTAATACACAAAATTGTGCTGTTAGTTATAGTATGATGAAATTGCTGTGTCAATCATGAGAGAACATAATTGTGTATGAAATATGGTAAATAATATGAGATCAATATACTACAAAACATGACAATAAGAAGCTCTCTTGTATTGATCAAAGATGAATTTTCTTGTTTAATCAACAGTCTTTTTATATGTTTTAGAACCTTATATTTCTGAATATATATTTGTTGTTTCTTTCAAATTTTACTACTGCCCTTGTTCTCTTTGCACATATATCTTCTGAGTTTCACTAATTGTTTCCATTTCTTAATATTTTTTATTCTTTTACTAATACTACCTCACAAAAGACAAAAAGGGTGCAAATGGAACAAAATTATTATCTCACTTCCCAAGACCTTTTAAATAATACTTTTTCTAACATGGGCTGAAGTTGCTATCAAAATCTTAAATTCAGGAGATGTTAGTGCTATTTTCCAAACCTCCAAAGAGGTGAGTGTAATTGTCAGAAATCTCAAGGGAGGTTTCTATAATTATCACCAATAAAATGTTATAGGGCTTCGTTTAAACGTTTCACGAAGCAGAAGCCCAGCAGGATTTCCCCAATTGGACTCAGAGGCCCGTTTTGCATTTTGAATGCGAATGCAAGTGCAACAAAAAAATTTTTTTAAAAAAGTAATTTGTGTGTAAATAAGAGGTTTTGAACTAGATGTCTTGGTTGCAATTCATCCCTCTTATCATCCAATATAATCCTTCATCCCCCCCTCCCCCTCACCCACTTGAGTGTGACAAGTTAAACACTGTAATTTTATTAAATTTATGAATTTTTCAAGAGTTTTTCTTTAATGGTGAAAATCTTCAAGAGTTTGAAAATCTTGTTGATGTTTGATTTGAATATTTATTCTTTTTTTGGAGAAGGACTTGAATATTTGTTTTGATAGTAAAGCTGGATCATCATTTTATCTAGCTAAGTTGTGGTTAAGCTGATGCAGCTTGGCTTTTGATTTGAATTCTATTTCTACTTTTAGCCAAGTTTGGAATGTTTCTAATTTTGGCTGTGGGCTGAGATTTTGCTAAATTTTACTGTTAATTTCGTATAATTCTTATATGTCTATTGGCTCCAATTTGCTACAATTAACTATGGATATGCTATTAAGTTATTTCTGTGGACGATGGCAAAATTTTTGTGGCACCCAAAGGGTTTTTGGTGATTAGGAGGAGACACGTATGGGGAATTTAGATTAGAGTTGTATGTCTGAGAATGTATAGATGTATAGATACACATGGGCGTGGGATCGAGCTTCAATTCAATAGCCTACTATTTACCTGCAATGTAGAAGATTCACATGGGTTGTGCTTGAAAGCGTTGGGGACATTCCTGAGGCTGAGGTAAAACCTCCGGATAATGTGCCGTTTGTTTGCAAGCTGAATCCAATAACTGAAGATGGAGACCTGCATACAATATTTTCGCGCTTTGGAACTGTTAGATAGCTTGTGGGGCATGCTTTTACTGAGTTTGAAGATAAGGAGGCCTGTGAACAAAGCATACTTCGGCATGCATAATGCTTTGATTGATTATGGCGGATATATCCATGTTGATATCAGCCGGAGCGTTGCAAAACTTTGGTCCCAGTATAGGCGCAGAGGCCAAATGAATGAAGGAAAAGGCTGCTTTCTAACGTTGGTGCTCTTGATCACATGGCTAAAAACTGCATGATGGAGATCCAACCAATTCACAGGAGCTCTCAAAATACATCCTGAAAGATGGCAACACCCAGCAAGCGGGAGATGCTTCTATGAAATGGTATTTGATGGAGATGACCTTAAAAGCACCGGCCAGGATACCATGAACTTGAGAAAATTGACAAAAGAGAAGATAGGAAGCGGGCAGAACTTTCTTTAATTTGGAGCTAAGTAGTGAGTGATTAGGCTGAAGCTCACTACTTAGGCTTGAGCGAAGCTCATGTTATACGCGGTTATGATGCTTGAATTTCTAAACCATGACCTCAAGTTTAAATTTTTTTTTTTTTTTTTTTTTTTTTGAAACTCGATTAAGGGTCCGATAGCGCTTCTATCTGCATCATTAACGTGGTACCAAGTTCTTATTATTGGTAAAGGCTGTAAGTTTCCGTCAATCTCGTACAATTCTTATTGGTAAAGGCTCCAATTTACTACAGTTAACTCTAGACTTTGTCACCCAAAATTATTTTGTGATGGCAAAACCGAGTTTGTTTTGGCACAAAGGAAATACTTTGTGCTTTTGGTGAGAAGAAAGAAGCTTATATTTCATCTTAATTAGGGATGTGTGTCTGTTTGTATATATATAGGTATACATCCGGATATGAGATCGAGCTCAAGCAGCATTTATTATTTGCGCTCGTAATGCGGTAAAGATTAATCCTTTACCCTTTATTAAAGTTTAGATGCCTTGGAAAAGTTTGAGGACCGACAAATATGAATCAGTTTGCTTTTAGACCACAAGACAAGACGGATATATGAGAGGATCTAGTCAAAGTTAACCGAAAGGGAGTTTGATTTGATGCCATGGTGGGAAAATGAAGGATATAAGTAGACTCCATTTGGTGCGCAAGATGAACTTGACGCGGGGAAGACTAATTCTGTAGAATCTTTTTGAATTTCTTCTACTTGGACATATTTTAACATATAGATATAGTAGTAGTTGGAAAGAATTCGACTTTTTAAACCTCTTGTTATTTGTTTCTAGCTTAGTTTTCCTCTATAATTTGTAAATCAACCGTTTTCATCCTCCTGGAATGGACCTCCAGCTCTATTAAATCTTTTACTATATTTCTTTCTGCTATTTTTCCTTTAGAACTTCCTAATAATGGCGCGTACAGTAGGAGTGAGCATTCGGTGCAAAATCGATAATTCAGTGCGCCCAATTTTTGTAAATTCAGTTATTTGACCTATAAAATCTCAAACTTATTTCAATTTCGTATTGGAGCTAACCGAATTCATTTCAATTCCAAACTGAATTCGGAATTGCGGGATTTCACGAGCACAATAAATTTTTTGGAAAGGAGTACCATCCAGCACAAAATTTCACCAGCTCATAATTATATATAAAAAAAGTAAAAATTGCTCAAACTTTGAGAAATCGATGGTTGCATGGAAAAATAGCTCTTTAGGTGACGAAACAAATTATTCAGCCTATTTTGCATGTTTTCTTTGTTTTTCCATTTTTGGTGTCACCCCTGCGAAGTAGCTGCATGTTGCTTCTTTCCTCTCTTTTTCTATTTTCATGTGAACAGAATGTCGCCATCCCAAGCCTTCTTAGGTTTGGTGGTGCGGGAGGTCAAGGGTTCGAACCTTACCTCCCACAAAATTTGTCACAATATGTGACGATCTTCATTGATCAGTTTCAATGGAGTTTCTACTCACATCGAGTTCTCTCCCCCTACCCCTAGAATAGGTTAGCTTAAGTTATAGGAATTCTATCGTATCGAAAAAAAAAAAAAAAAAGTGAACAGAATGTCGGAAGGATAACTAGGCTGAGCCTTGGAAAGAAGAGTGAATGAGGTTTTGGTAAGCTTGGGATTCCATTTGGAGGCACGAGCCATTGACTCTAAAATGTTGAATTTGCATATTGGACAGAAGAAACTAACGTGCTAGCTAAGCCTTGGGCGTGGCAGCACCAACTCCATTTTATCAGATCATCATCGTTCAGCGCTATTCTATTAATACCCATCAATGGCATCACATCTTTGATCAAGTGGATTGCCATCAAAGGCAGAATCAAGGGGCTTCCTCTCTGGCACTAAAATTTTTTTTTTCAAATGCTCAGAAAAGTCTTCTATGCATTCACATGCTGCCGAACTAGTTGCGAATGTGAAAGTGGATGTAACCGAGTTGACTGATTAAAATAGCACGACTTGGTATATAATATTATACTACTTTAAGACTATTATTCTCTTTAAAGTTTTTCTTCTACATTAATTTTTGCCAATTCTTTCTTGATCAATTGGGAGTTCGGTGACAATCATCAGTTTTTCCAAGTCAACTCCCGAGTAAGGTAAATTTCCTACACGGCTTCCTTCTGCACTTCATATGTATAAAATGAAAGAAAAAAAATTCAGTGTGTTTGACAAATCCCATTTGCAGCTTCATCGATCATGGTGGGAGCACCCCTCCCTTTCCATGGAAATCAAGCCCAGCCCTATGGTAATGTTCTTGTAGATTTCTAACCATTGTGAATCAAAGCATGCCTGAAATGGAGATTGATTGCTTTCTATTGCTGCAGGTAATGTGAACGAGAATCCAGATTCTGCAGCAAAGCATACACCACCAGCGCAAATGTATGCAACACCAAACGCTACGATTTCCACTCTCTTGCCATACGATGGCGGCTTACCTCCTCCAGCAGCAGCTAATCCTTACCCAGGCACCAATGCCGCCTATCCAGGAGCACCATCTCCAAGCATAAATGCCCCTCCAAATCCACCTCCTGCAAATCCTCATCCTCCTACTTCAGCAGCTCCGTCCCCTTTCCCTGGATTCCCTCCAAATTCAGGTCCAAATCCAAATCCGTCACCAGCTTATTCTTCCCCTCAGTCATCTACCTATCCTCCAGCGCCAACAACTTCGGCCCCTTACGCCCCACCTCCTCAATCATCAGGCTATCCTCCAGCGCCAACACCTTCGGCCCCTTACGCCCCGCCTCAATCATCTGGCTATCCTCCAGCGCCAACACCACCGGCTCCTTATACTCCACCCCAATCATCAAGCTATCCTTCAGCCCCAACACAGCCAGCTCCTTATACTCCACCTCAATCATCAAGCTATCCTCCGGCGCCCCAATCATCTGGCTATCCTCCAGCACCATCACCTCAATCTTCTACTTATCCTCCGCAGCCAGCTCCAGCAACACCTTACACTCAGTCAACTGCTGGGCTTCCCCAGCCCTGTCCACCAACAGGTTATCCTCCGCATCCTCCTCCTGGTGCCCCAAGTGGTTATCCCTCAGGTATGTGTGATATTGGTCTATTGATTATGTTGAAAATCTTTCATAGTGAACTTTTTAATTGATTTCTGTCTGATTGAAATTACGGATCTGTGACCAGTAATTCCTCCATCAGGAACCTTTCCTCCGCCTCCATCTTCACAGTACTATCCCCAGACTAATTCTTCACCGCCAGGAACATATCCACCACCTCCAGCTCCAGCTGGTGGATTTTACCCCCCGCGACCGTATTAGTTTCTCAAATAGAGCCTCACGAGATTGAGAAATGTGGTATCCAAGAAGACAAATGGATAGACCCTTCATGATCATATAGTCGGTGCATGAGTAATTTGCAGTTATGGCGACGACTAATTAAGCCTTTCTTCTTCTTCTTTCCTATATTTAAGTACAGTCTTTATTCTTCCTCGAAATCAGAATAATAGAATGGTTTTGTTAGCTTAGATTGTTTGGCGGGCTGGTTTTATTGGCAAAGAGAAAACATCTTCTTAATCTGCTTCTTTTTCATGAATTTATCATGAACAATTAGGAGATCAAACGAGTTAGTTGTAATCAGCTTCATAAAAATATTTTGTCGCTTTCATTTTTAGTGTCGAGAATTTGCTTCTTCCTTTCTTCTTTGACTTATGAGAACGATCAACTTCAAGTCATGATGAAATTGATACTAATTAAAGTAATTTAGGTTTGAGCGCTGAAGTTTTGCGGTCAGTATACGAGATTTAGAATCTCCTCTTGCAGTAGTATTGTATTGTGTTACAGAACTTTTTGGTCACCGATATAATAAAGTTCTCACTAATCCTTTCAACATTGAGACTTGAGAGTGTGAATAAACTCGGGCAGTTGATTCTCTCCAAAAGTAAAATATTTCCATATCAAATAGTTAATTACCGTTTCTGGTCAATTATTTTCCATTCTACAATAGGTTACCCATAATATTACATTTCTTTCCCCCTTTTTCTTTTTTGGCATTTGCCAGGAATCATTCCCCGTCTGTCAGTAGACTCCAATCCATCCATCGAAATTATGTTGCCAACTACAGCGCAAGCTGTCCAAGTCTTAATAGATTACACACCAAAAAAAAAAATTCTAAAGGAAAAAGAATATATATGTACATACTCCAGCAGAATAAAAATGATCAACTAACCCACATCCAATATTGGAAAAACGTTCTAATCGACTAGTATGATTATAACAAGTACTTTTCTCTATAACAAAGATCACTAGTTGTTGGACAAATAATTCTGTTTTTTTAAGTATTTTTCATGTCTATATAAAATAAAGAAAAATTGAACTCTCACCGAAGATTTGGTTGCATTGGCAGAAGAGGATGTAGGATTCATGTCTGGGAGATAGATATTCAGTGCATTTAGTTGAGTTTTTGCTAATTTTATGGTTCATGTTTGATTGAGGGAGGGTTTGTGTTTAAGAGGCTTTAAGTAATGTGTTGGCCATTGAGGAATGCTGCTTAATAATGCTTTCTTGATTTTTTTTTGATACAAAAAGGAATTTTTATTAAGAAGAAATCAAGCCCATATCAAGTGAAGAAATAACAAATGATAGAAGAGAAGCTCCCAAAAAACAAGCATTTGAAATATTACAAGCATATTTAGCAAGACTATGAGCAGCAATGCCTTATTGAGTGATCTAGGTATTCAACATACTTCCAAACATATTTAGTGACCTAGGTATTCAACATACTTCCAAGCATGTAATGCTTCATTTGGATTGCAATTTTTCCAAAAAAAAAAAAAAAATTTACGTTCTTCGTTGTTACATTTTTCAGTCACTTTTTTATTTCACGTATATTATCAAATCACTACACTATTTTTTATTTTTATTTTTACAAAAACAGCAGAAAATAGCAATCCCAATGAGGTCTAAATTATTGTACAAAAATCAAAAGTCATCTATTAGAACACCGCAATCCAAATCATTAGACTCCATTAACTGAATCATACTGGTAACTCGTTGTGTGACCTACAAGTATGATTTGATGGAAACCCAAGTCAATAACTGAAAGCAAAGGAGGAAAGAGACAAACTAAGCCCTCCTACCATCGAAGTCCATAACATCTTTGGAACGTTATGGGCCAAACTGCGACAATTGACATAATAAGGGGTTGTTTGAGAAAATCACAACTTGTCGAAGTGCACTTAATAAGTTAAAATATCTAAAGAAGGGCGCAAGAAAAAAATAGCTTCCCGCACATAGAAGCCGCGAACCAAATACGACTTCTTCATCAACCTGATAAATCAGGGGACTGTAAATTGAATTGCGGATACGTGTTGGTAAAGTTAAGGTTTTTGTCTGCAATCATTATCGATTAAGATGATTGAACCGAAGTTTCTTGGGTTGGACTTCGGCTGTGCATTGAGTTCCCTCAGCAATGGTCAAATCCCAAAAAAGGACTGTTTGCTTCCGCTGATATCCAAGGTTCTGGGCTACTGCATCGTAGCCGCCTCCACCACTGTCAAACTCCCTCAGGTGAATTAGTCTTCAAGCCCTTTAATTGCACGTATTGAATTCTTAATTGCTTGATCAGATCACCGTTCTTGATCCTGTCGTTCTACTGATTGTTCTTGGATTTTGTTCTGCTGGGAATCTTACAAAGTTTGGTTGTTTTTAATGGTTTCATCATTTGTAATTAGTTTAACACGACTCCTGCAGTCCCAACTTTAATGCCTTTATTCATTGTGAATCAGCTCCTACTGCTTCAATGTTTTATCCCATTATCTTTCGTTTCTTACACGACACCCCCCCCCCCCACAACAAAAAAAAACCCTCGCACCAAAAAGAAAAGGGATAAAAAGGAAGAAAGCATTTATTCAAAAAGTATGAATTTTGTGTATTAAGCCTTGTATAATGCTTTAGATGAGGCCAAATTTGCTTTTCTGTATACATGTGTGATTTCTTGGTGGAGACTACAGGTTGAAAGTGGCCCGGCTACATTGTCGGTTGAATCTTTGAAACTTGTTTTTGGTTACAGTTTTGCCTTTGGTTGAGCTGCAGGTCTACTGTGTTTTCCTAAATACAAAGTTATTGTACGGGTAAACTTGTTTTCTATCAGGGTCTTTCTGAGTTACATGTCTTTTCTGGATTTGGTGACTGATATCTATAGAGCAGTACATGTAAGCTTAGAAAACTCTATTTTTCACAAAGCTCCACATATTTAGGATATACGATATTTGCATGAAAAGAAGTGTTGAGGTTTTTGTAGCTGTTAATTTTAACGAAGAAATGTTTTCCACACTTATATGAGTAAACTTTGTGCTTCTGCATTAGAATCTGCATTCAGTAGTTTTGTGCAGTCATTTTTTTCCTCTAAAGTACACTTTAATTTTGCTAACTCCTTATGGTTGGTTTGTTGCTGTCCTCTTCATATGGTAGATACTCAAAATATTGAAACATCAAAGCATTAGAGGCCTAAGCATTGTCGCCTTTGAACTTGAAGTAATTGGATATACAATTGCCTTGGCATACTGTCTTCATAAAGGGCTTCCATTTTCAGCCTATGGAGAGTTGGCATTTCTTTTAGTACAAGGTACAGATGCAGTTGCTGTACATCTTTTTTTGACAACCCTCGTGGTAATTTTGGAAAGTCAAATTTGGTTTTTTCAGGATTTGTTTTTTAAGACAGAACTCACTATGCAATATTTCTTTATGGAAGTTAATCTTCATGGTGCTTGCTTGCTATTAAATGATGAGATAAGTGGCTCTAACCCTTTCACTTTCCCTGTTGCAGCTATAATATTGGTTGCCATCATCTATTACTTCTCTCAACCTCTAGGAACCAAGACATGGATCAGGGCATTACTGTATCCTACATGTTTCTCAAAAAATAGTGCTCCCTTTACCATTGCAATTTAGACTAATTGATGACTTGTTTATGACATATTGCTTCCTTTACTATGTTCATCACAGATATTGTGCTATAGCACCAACTATTTTAGCTGGTCGGGTTGATCCCATTCTCTTCGAGGCATTATATGTCAGTAGAATGATTTAATGTTTTATCCCATTAGTTTGGCTTATTCTTCTCTCGGCTAACTGTTCTTATGCTCTTATAGTTGCTAAGTTTAAATTTGGAATTGTATGCCTTTTTGAAGCTTGTATTTGCATTTGTTTGTGTCAGGCATCCCAGCATGCAATTTTCTTCTTTGCCAGGGTCCCACAGATAGTTGAGAATTTTAAGGTGAAAACTCAAGTTCTGCTTTCTTTACTCCTCTTCCACTGTTGTCTCATTTTCCATTTCTAATCTGGAAATGAGATTGTGTGCCTTTTTTTTTTTTGGGCAAAACAATACAATTAGTGGGTTTGTGATGCAAACTAGAATGTTATTATTGGTCTAAATCTTATATTTTCTCATGTCTGGAGAAGGGGTCTTTGGTTGATTCCAGCGTCTTTATATGTTGAATGTGGGGAGAAGGGTTCATAGGGAATGGTTGACAGGAGGTTTCTCTATCTCCCGGTCTTCTCACCATGATTTGGGAGTCTTGAAATGTCAACAAAGATTAGCAAAATTCCAATATGGCTGTTTGTGATGTTGCTCAACCTTTAGTTTTTCATGAATTGGTTTCTCTGTGCCTTGGCTTCGTTGTAGTTTGTATGCTGCTCATTGATATGTCCGCACAATCACCCAATTTTGGTCATTGAAATGGTTAGATCTCTGAGAAATGAATTCCCTGATTCAAGGAACTCTAAAATGACTATTCTGATGCAAAACCACATTTGGATGAATAGATTCTTTTCCTGGCTTTGGGATCTCCTACTGTTTCATTGATATTTTGATTACTTGTTAAATCTGGCAGGACATGATTTCCGCTATATCATGCGGACAATAACATTTAGTAAAAGGGGAGCTCAAGTTTTCCTAGGAGCAAAAACATTGTGAATAAGTAGTTTTTAGTGCAAAGTTTCTGTATGCAATGTCCATTTATATTGTAAATGCAACTCATAACTATCATTCTTGGAAGTTAATCTTTTTTTGTGTGTAAATGGAGGTGCATATGTTGTAAGGAGAATCTGTGATAAAAATATAGATTTTTAAAGGCATCTCCAACAAGAACATAACAACCGAGGTACCATAATTTTATGGAGCTAGTCATAGTATGCTGTTGTTTTTGCTGGCTAGGTGTTCTTCTTGTCTATGGTACAGTTCTATACAAGGGGCTGACGCTAATTCTTCACTTAAGTTTGCTATTGTTAGTCCTAGTAGGTCTATCAACCATTTGTAATTTCAGTAGTATTTCTACATGAAGGTATTCTTAGGTTACTAATTGTTGATTGTTATTGCAGAACGGCAGTACTGGTGAACTTAGCTTTTTGACTTCTTTGATGAATTTCGCAGGTTCCATGGGTAAGCTTATGTTGTTTGCCATCATACTGTTGTGTACTTCCTCATCTTCGGCATGGAGTTCCTAACTATTTTTTTCTTTTCCAATATTGGCAGTTAGGGTTTTTACCAGCCTCCAGGAGAAAGCTCCAACAAGTGGTATCCTTGGTCCATATTTGTCTGATCCGTTTGTTAAATTGCTATTGAGAGAGTCATTTTCATTTGCATGCAAACTTCCTGTGCAGTGTGTCTGTCTTGTTGCAAGCAATATGTCTATTTTACATCCTGACGTATGATACGATTATTAAACTACTGCATACTGGTGTTTGGATGGAAATTTGATCTCGTCCACCAATAAAAGATGATTAGTACTAATATGCAAATAGTAGTATTTGGTTTCTAGAGGGGATATAATTTTCTCTCAGTTGAAGTGATGATAATTTTGAAGTCCATTTGGAATTATCGACTTTGTCGTTGCATAATAAATTGAGTTCAATGGCAGTTGATGAGCACGCTTGTATTCTGGATTTACTTTAGCCTTTCCATCACAAGTTAATCATTTGGCCAATGGAAATGATACCTTCTTGTGCTTCATTTGAACATGACTTTATTTACTCTGATATGCCTGCTTGAATTACTGGTGTCTCTTGACTATTGCCGCTTTCATTACACCATTCTGCTCTCCTGTCATCTTCTTAATTTGCTTTTACTGACCGTTCGTTTCACTTGTGGTGATTTCCTTAATTTCTCGAAGTTGTTCTGGGTTCTGCTATCGGTGTGGTGACAAATGGTACCATCCTGAGTCAGATAATAATATATCAGAAGCCACAGCCGAAGAAAGAGAAGAAAACGGATTAGAAGATTTGGCTCTTCCGGACTCCAAGCATCATTATTGCCTTTAATTATTTATTCAGCAACTGACAGAATCGATAATGTTTTCTTTTATCAATTCGAGACTTGGGGTATCTTAGCTACCATTTGGTGGTGGGTTCAGAAGAAAGTTTCCTTTCACAGACAACGACGTGATACATTCAGATTTTTATGGCTCTTCACCCATTTGATATTTGTTTTTGTATCCAAAACACCTACGTTCGGTGTTGAGAATTTCCTGCTAAAGTTATACATTTTGTGCACGAAAGACAACTTGGATATAGGATGTATGGTTATAAAAAAGTAGAAACCCTTTCCAGTGGTAATAAATACTGAGCATGCACTTCACTTAACTTCATCTCTTGAGTACGTTTAGACGCATTATTAGTAAGTATTGCCAAATGCCAACAAAAGATTGGAAAAAAAAAAAAAAGTAAGTAAGATAATTAAGCCCTGCAGAGGAAAGACGTGCTTGACAAATTCAATGCTATATTTCAGTTCTCAAGCCCCCGTTGGGCAGCGAGCGATCAAGTGTGAAGAAACTTCATTCATAAGATTATTCCAGCAGTGCTTGTCAACATCCCTTTACATATTTCTCTTGATTTGCAAACTCTTTAATAAAATTATAAATCTGCGTCGTCCAAATATTCACTGACCAAAGACTCTTAATTGTTTTTCCAAGCTCTGAGGATGAGCAAATAGAGAGGAATTTTAAAAAGAATAAGCCTAACTGAAGGTCAATTCTAAATGCTATGAGAGGTAAAGAAAGTATTCTTTTGAAGTAGCTTGAGCCTTTTGAAGCCTGCGATTCTCAAGATACCTGCACATAAGAGTCGGTGGAGTGGCTGACAAATGTACCTTGAATCGACGACGCCACCATTGCCTTAAAAAACGTCCATCCTATACGAAAGTCGAAGACAGTTCTGTTTACCTTCCAACTTATACGAACAACTCAACAACCCATTCTTAAGGAGAACTAGCGCAACACTCAACGGAGACCCAAAAAATATTGGTCTTAACTCTTAACTGGAGCAGGAGCTATTTAAGACACTTAAAAACACTTCATCTCCGGCTGCAAAATGAAAATTTCTAGAAAAATATGCTAGCCAATCTCCATCCTATCAGCTTAGGTAATTTCATTGCTGAAACAGAAAACTAATTTCATTGCCAGGAGGATGAAGGTATTTAAGGAATGTCCTCACAAATAAGTAGGCACGTGAGACAAGGCAATTCCTAGCAGGACATTCATCAGGAATATGGAAATTTCAACAATGAAGCTGGATCATCAACCAACAAAACAGAACATTCAGTCTCCACCTAAACAACACGGCTAGCAGTATCTATCTAGTCATACACACAAGCAAAAAAGTAAATTGCAAACCTCAAGGATAAAAAGTTATAAACTAAAAGCATTTAAATTGAATATGTTATGCATCATATATAGCTATTGCAGGTCTGCAACTCAACAAACAAATAAATTTTCTTGATTTCATTAACCACAAAAATAGAGAATACTAAGTACCTTGCTGACTAACCACATCAAAATCGACAATTATTCAATGAACAGATAAGTTAACTCATATAAGCACATACTAGTTAAATCAATGAAATGAATATAATCGACATAGAGGAATAAAATTGTTCATTTAGGTAGTTTCCAGTTTAAGAATATTGGATGCAAACAAAAGGAACGCCTAGAACATGATAACCTATAATGCAGCATGAATGGCCTGCGTAACTTTGATCGATACACAAGAAAGTGCACATCATATGGTATCCGCAATAATGGCACTCACGAATTACTGACTGAGAAACCTATCACAACCAAAATATGCAAATCTGTTTAACTATAACTACCATCCACAAGGAGTAAAGGGCAGGAACGTTAGGAATGATATACTTGACAAGTATAATAAGGTATAAACATAAGGAAAACATTAAAGACTCCCATAAGGCCCAATAAGGAGATTAACAATCTCAAAAGGCATTAAAACCACACACGAAACTGCAGTCCAATGACAAAGGAGCCAATAAATACAGCACAAAACAATGCAAACAGGCCAAGAGTGTTCCTTTTTTCCCACTCCAATGCCTGGTTAAGTCATTCTCTAAGTATTTCGCGAACTACCACCAAAGCTCGACCACCTTCTGAAAGTGCAAGATACTAATCTCCTCCCTGTCAATAGTCCCAATCTCGCCTTAAAAGATGTTGACCTCCCAGTGCTGCTTGAAGCAATATTAGCTCGACCACCTTGGCCACCCACCTGATGATTCTCAGCACCACCACCTTCCTGAGCCCCACTATCACTAGCACTTGCATCCATGTTTTCTGGTTCAGTGGCATCCAAATTAACTGCTAGTGATCCCCTACTGGCCCTCAACCAATCTGCACCTTCAGAAGTGACAGCCCTACACTTCTTAACCTTAACCTTAACCAAATTGGGACATCCACCTGCTAACGCTTCCATACCGTGATCTGACACAGGACAACTCTTTATACAAAGCTTCTTCAACGCAATACATTTCTGGGCAATGCACGAAAGCTCAGCATCACCAACAGTCTCACTCCCACACAAGGCTAATCTCTCCAAATTCAGACAACCAGTAGCCAATTTCTCTAAACTCATTCGAGTAGGATTGACACCAATCAGCACCAACTCTTGCACATTTGGACAGTTCTTTGCCACAGCAATCAATCCATCATCGCTTATCCTATTTGTTTTCCATCCATCAATGTGAAGTTTCCTTAAAAGCTTACAATGCTCAGCTACAGTCTTTAAACCCTCATTAGTACACTCGGGAGTTTTAACCAAATGCAATATTTCAAGATTCAAACAATTTGAGATCGCCATCAACCCCACATCACTCACTTGAAGCCTCTCAAGATGCACCTCGACTAACCCATCTACTCGATCGGCTATAACCTCCAGCAGCTTATCCCAATCACCTGAGCATCTAAACAGTTTAAGGGTCCTCAAATTCTTCGCCCCAATAATCATCGGCCCAAAACACTGCCCATTATAGAGTTCTTTTAAACAAATAACCTTTAGTGAGGCCGCGGCCACCCCGGGACCAATCGGCTCGGCGGCAGCCCCGTCGGTGATGCCACGTAGGCGTTTTACTGACAATTCTTCGAGACCAGCGCAATTATTTAAAACAGCATTCATTCCTTTAGCACCAAAATGACAAGACCCACAGGAAAGTTTCTTCAAATTCTTACAATTTTTTGTGAATTCGGCGATTCCGGCATCTGAGAGTTCCCGGCAAGCCCGTAGCTTCAAGCGCGTGAGCTTCCTGCATTTGAGAGAGATCAAAACCAGCGCGTCATCACCAATACTAGCAGATCTGCGGTCGCATTTGAGGGCGAGCTTCGTCACCGCATCGAAGCGCGTGAAGATCGAGGGTACAAACGTTAACAGCTCCGCTTGGGCGTTTAGCGACAACCGGTGACGGCTCTGTCCCTCAACTAACAACCACCGGCGGCACACTAATGAGCAGCGTTTCCGGTCGCCGGAGCTCAAGGACTGGAAAATGTAAGCCAGGCACTCGTCGGGGAGGTTAGAAATATAATCGGCGAGTCCTTCACCGGTGAAGACGTCAGCAGGGTCCGCGTCGGGGTCATTTTCGATGTAATTGTGAATTTTCATGCCGGTCGAGATCACGGCAGCCGTGGATCTGGGCTTGCTGGGCCGATGGTGATGATGAAGGGCTTGAGCTCCGGCGATGGAAGAAGCTGACTGGCCCATAAATCCACGGCGGCAGCTGGAGGAGGAGGAGAAGGAGAGCTGGGACCCCCGTCAGAGCTGAAAATGGGATCCGAAGCTGGAGCCTTTTTCCTTTTTTCTTGCTTTCCCTGGTCAGGTGGTTATTCCAGAAACGTTGGTATTCTGGGTTTGGAGCTGGGTGGTGGGCTTAGAGGCTAATAATAATATGCTTTCTGGTTTGTGGGAGGACGGACTTGAAACTTTTATTTAATCCGGATTTTTATATTGGCTTATGAACAAAATAATAATAATAATGTGTAAGAGAAATCATACCCGTAGGTAAAATAAAAATCCAGTTACGCCGGTCTGACGAATTTTCTAGTGGAGGGAGAGGGAATTTTGACATTTTAGTAACCACGTGGTCAGGTTAGTGTTTTATTTTGAAAATATTCATGAATTTGAGAAAAGACCACTTTCACAGAGTTGGCCAAAGTGAAGTCCCAAAGTGCTTTTACGCACAGAGTTATTTAGAGTCCGATTGAATTGCTATTTTTTAAAATTTTTATACAAAAATATATTATGATGATTTGATTTATCTAAAGTAAAAAGATAATTAATAAATATGTTCAAAAAAATATAAAAAAATTTTTAGAGGAAAATGACTGTGAATTATGTTTAATAAAACATATTATTGAGTAATGTAAGAAGTTTAACTCTTAAAATGTTACTTAAGATCGATGAGTCTTCATTTGCAATAAATAAGTAATACTTAGTTCAAATTTGAATTTCACACACACACACGCCAGTTTACTTAATTATAGACAGTCATTAGTGTTCTAAATTTGCTTTTAATAGCCAAATGATTACTTCAGCCAAAAAAATTTTTGAAAAAAAAAAATTCAAACAGTTAGATAATTGCTCTACCATACGACCCCTAAATTTAGGGGTGGCAAACGGGTCGGGTTCGGGTTGGCGGGTCGGGTCGGGTTGAAGCTTAAGTATAACAAAGAACCTGCTGACCCGAACCCGACCCGCCAACCCGAAACGGGTCAGGGTACCTGACACGAACACGAAAATTTCGGGTTGGCGGGTCGACCCGAAATGACCCGAAACTTAATTTTAATTTATTAATTTATCACTGTAATTTCTAATAAAATCAATTTTTTCACAAAATTAATTACATCATCAAGTAATAAAATTTTAAATAAATAATTTCAAACCAAATCTAAAATAAATTAAACACCATAAAAGTGTTTTATCCCAAACCAAATATAATTTAAATTAAAACAACATAAAAGTAAAAAATAACATCATATATTATTTGTCCAAATATAATAATTTTAACTTCACACAAGTTAAATAAATTCATTTAGGATTAAGTAATTAATGCCTTTGGAAAAAAAGAATGATTTAGTTTAGTTAGATAAAATAATTTTTATGTTTATTAAATTAGTTTTAATTCGTAAACGGGTCACATCGGGTCATATCAGGTCACCACAGGTTGACCCGAAATTGACCTGTTTTCTTTTCGGGTTCATCGGGGTTTGACCCGATTCTGACCCGAACTCCCAAACCCTCAACCCAAACCCATTAATTTCGTGTTAGGTTCGTGTCGTGTTTTCGGGTCGTGTCAGGAATTGCCACCCCTACCTAAATTGATTGTGAGGAGCATGGTAAAGGGAATAACTCATGAGAGAGAGAGAGAGAGAGAGAGCAGGGAATAACTTGTGAAGAAACAATAGAGAGAAGCATTCCTTCATTGTGATTTTGACCAATACTACAAATATTTGTACTACTACTATTCATGCCCTGGCATACACTTTCTTTCTGATCATCAATAGAGAAAATGGATAGCAAATCAAAAGGATCCTTGACAGCCATGGATAGCAAAATGCACCGTTCCAAGAGAATTGGGAAATTAATCTCCAAAGTATAGTGTTGATTCGATTGCTTATTTTTATATCCCCATAAAATGCCACCGCCTCTAAGTAACTTTGCTACAGCAATTATTCCTTTAATCCTCCTTACGACTCTGCAGGAACATACCCACAATCAAAATCCTGAAAATTATTATACCATACAAGGATGATAGTGGTAGAAACTCACAAGTTGCGGCAGGTAGAGCTTGAGAATCATGCTCCCTCCTGACTGCTTGTTTTGTAACTTTTGTTTCAACTTGGCGGCCCATTTCGTCCACATTTCTACGATTTTTGGAATGAAAATCTTTGCAGCTACTGGACCGAATGCCATAGCCACCCGCTTTACAACAAGTAGAACAAGTGCTGCTTTCGGGCTTGAGGCTGCTACTGGGCTTGGGAGAGCGGCTAGGAGCGACGGTGTAATTCAAATAAGGATTACTTGAACTACTTGAAATGAACATAGAAATTGGATGTAAAATTGAACTACTTGATAACGGAAGCTTGCAGACAATTGAACCTTGAATTTCTTTATTAAAATATTTGGAACAAAGGTAGTGGAATACAAGGAAGTGGTATCAGAGCCACACACATACACACATAAGTAGCATGCATATTTAAGACTTTGAATTACTATTACCTTATTTGAATTACTCTCTATTTTGATTTGGCTAATTCATGCATTTATGTTTACATATTTTATTAAATTTTTACTGAAATCATTTGTAAGACTTTGAAGCCTTGTGAGACCGTTGGTAAGTCCAGGATAGGATGTTTCCGGCATAGTGCTCAGTTGTTCTTGATTAGGTAAAAACTTTAAATAAATATTAAACATTGCTGCATTTCTTAGACAATTAAAAATATGATCTAATTCAAAACAAGATAATATAGTACAAAGTCATGAATATCATATGCCTATAAATAATTCAGATTGGACTATCCCAGAAGAAAAAATAGAACATATTTATAGAATAGGCCCTTTAGATTTCAAAACAGCATTATCAGTTAAAACACATGAAGAAACAATATTCATTCAAGAAGAATATCAATCAATTCCATTACTAAATCATAGTACAATTCAGAAATATTTAAGTAAAGGATATCGATACATTCATATAGGTTTAATACAAATTGCAGTAAAACCTCTATTTCATTTAGGAGTAGACGCCCCAATATATTTAGCATTAAGAGATATTAGACTCAAAAGATATAAAACTTCTTTACTTTCTATGATTCAAACAAATGTATGTAATTGACCCATATATTTTAATTGTGCTCCAAACTTTTCAATAGATAATAGAAACTTTTATAATAATGCTTTCTGGTTTGTGGGAGGACGGACTTGAAACTTTTATTTAATCCGGATTTTTATATTGGCTTATGAACAAAATAATAATAATAATAATGTGAATGTGTAAGAGAAATCATACCCGTAGGTAAAATAAAAATCCAGTTACGCCGGTCAGATGAATTTTCTGGTGGAGGGAGAGGGACTTTTGACATTTTATTAACCACGTGGTCAGGTTAGTGTTTTATTTTGAAAATATTCCCATGAATTTGAGAAAATACCACTTTCACAGAGTTGGCCAAAGTGAAGTCCCAAAGTGCGGTGAAGATCAATTTTACGCACAGAGTTATTTAGAGTCCGATTGAATTGCTATTTTTTAAAATTTTTATACAAAAATATATTATAACGATTTAATGCATCTAAAGTAAAAAGATAATTAATAAATATGTTCAAAAAAATATGAAAATTTTTTTAGAGGAAAATGACTGTGAATTATTATGTTTAATAAAACATATTGAGTAATGTAAGAAGTTTAACTCTTAAAATGTTACTTAAGATCGATGAGTCTTCATTTGCAATAAATAAGTAATACTTAGTTCAAATTTGAATTTCACGTGTGATATTAACTTTGTATGTTCCACACACTCACACACGCCAGTTTACTTAATTATAGACAGTCATTACTGTTCTAAATTTGCTTTTAATAGCCAAATGATTACTTCAGCCAAAAAAATTTTAAAAATGCTAAACTTTTGAAAAAAAAAAAAACATTCAAACAGTTAGATAATTTCTCTACCATACGACCCCTAAATTGTGAGGAGCATGGTAAAGGGAAGGGAGTGCATCTACGGGAATATTTTGGGCTAAAGTAATAACTGCATATACCAAGATTTGTCAACAATGCCCATTCCTGGCATCAGAAAAGTGCCACATGAATTACGTGTGCTTTTTATCTGTTTGTTTGGCTGGAACTTTTTAAATTTGAGGCACTTCAGAAAGTTCAACTATTATATCCGCTTAGCAGAATTGAAAATCACATACAATCTTATCTCTTTTGCTTAGTAATTGACAAGCGACACCATTTTGGAGCAGTTGGAATATGCAATTTCTCTGCAAATTTTTCAAGATTTTCTAACACTAGGATAAATGAAATAGTGGTTGAATAAATCTTATTATTAGGAGTTGTTCAATATTTTTAGTGTTTGGTTATTTCTAGTTTGTTAGAATTTTCAAAATTTTGTTAAAATTGTTTAGGAGATTCGTTAGCAAAAGATTGTGTTGAGTTGTTAACAAGTATATTTTTTATTTTTGTTAAGATTTGTTAGGAGATATCTGTGATTAATTTGTTATAGTACCTATATAAAAGACGAAATTGATGAATGAAAAGTAAGCTTTTTTTTTTCTATTACTAAATAATGCATTGCTTCTTAATTTATGTCCTAAAAATCAACAGGAACACAATGTTGAAAGTTCTTTGGAGGGACGATTTGGTTGAATTTTTGTGGTGTTTAATTCTGACAAAGGATATAATGGCTTATTTGGGGTGCTCATTTTCGTCATTGAAAAGTAAAGGTGGCGCCTATCTTGACCATATCAAAATTAAGAAATCAAGAGATGGCAAATAGAAAGAAAGAAGAGTAAAAAAAAATAGTCTCAAGTCTCAACCACTAAAGAAAGGAATTAGCAAATGCTCAAGCAGCATCTTTTTCGGCTGGACCAGTCCTACAATCCACCTTCTGCTCTTATTAATTACTTTAAATTATCCGCACAAATATATCATTGCGATTTGGAGTTGATACCTTTCAAATAAATAATTATTCTAACTTTTATTATAGTAACTGATTTCTGCACGAAGCTAACAATGGTGTAGGGTGTTATATCATGGTGGTGTCGAATTCAGCAGGGTAGAAACTGAATGAACATTTGTCACGTGAACGCTCACCATTAGAGGACACTAATTTTACCTTAGAGAGTACCGATCGATTTTGCACTTTTAATAGTAAATTCTTAACTTTTGCTACTAGTCTCTTGATTTCCGTACTAATCTGAAATGGCGAAAAAACACCCTTTTGGGCAGTTAAAGAATATGCCTGGGGTACGATTTCGTATTAATAGTACTAACAAGATTAGTTTGGTTTGTGTACGCAAGCTTTGACTTTCCAGTTTGGGGCATATGTTTTGGTATAATCATGTTTGGAGGATGCACAATTGAATGATGTTCAGGAATTGGGTCATAAATCATTTCTTGAAAGAATTCTTATCGGCCCTAAAACATTCGCGTGTTGGGAATGGAGTGTAAAAATAGGGCTTGAACACTGTAACTTACTAGAGCACCATGCCGTTAATTGGTGGCCATGACTGAGAGTCTGAAGGTTGAATAGACAAGTGAGAGTCTGAAGGTTGAATGGATCTGGTCTAAAATGAGACTTGCTAAATTGCACTCTCTGACCCAAAATATGGAAGATTAGTTTCAAGGAATAATTTTAGAAAACCTGCCTTGACGTTTTCGACAATTTCAATGATGTTTCTTGAGATTTGTAAAATTATACTAACCTCTCGAAGGTTAAGATTTTGATAACAAAATCATTCCAAATCAAAAAAAAAAGTGCTTTAAGAAGAGATACAAAACTTTTATTTCACAACTGACCTTTATGCTTGTGTACAAGTTGTATTGTAAAGAAATGAAAAACAAATTAATAAAAGCAAGGGAAGGTAAATGCAAATAGCAAATAACAAAAAATAAGTAGTAATTGACTTTCCCTATAGAACTAAACCAATGGTTACTGTATTGGATTATAACGGCTAATTTTTCAAAGTCCTTACCATTTTGCATACAAATAGCATCAAGAAGCATTAAGATGGATCTCATTTTTACTTCCAGTAACAAAATTTTAGATGGAAAAATAGTGATTTTGTGTTGGGTTATGCAAGCTGAATGTGAAGTATATGTGCAGAAACTATAGGAGGAAATCATAAATTTCATCCACATTCTTTAACATCAAGAACAAATGTTGTAAGTGTAATCGCAAGACAATGGTGAAGATTTTTTAGAGTACAAAAAATCCAAACAAATTAGTGATCCGTATATCAATTTGGAATATCAATTTATGAGGGTGGATAAATATTTGGTACATAAATTGGCACCATTTTGTAATTGCATGTTAGTATTCATCATTAAAAAAATTCCCAATAGCTATTTTCGTTAATTAGTTACTATCAATTAATTAGTGTCCTAATTACTTAATTGCCATATGTTAATTTCCAATAAGACATAATATTTTAGGATACATGAGTAATTTTTCTCCAATCACACACTACATGGGAGGTTAGTGTTATTTGAAAATTTCAAGGGAGGCGAGTGAAATTGTCCGAAATCTCATGGGAGTTTTGAAATTATCCCTAGTTTCAATTCTAAATTCTAAAAAAGAAGAAAGAAGCAGCGGGGAAGAATGATAGTTCGATGGCAGAAAATAGTCACCCAATTGCAAGCATCATGTTGTCTTTCAATTTTCACCATGCATGTTCCCTACTATTACTATTTATATTGAGAGATGTAGAATTGTTTCACTATGTTATGTTATTTTATCTTTTCTTTTTTTTGAGGAAATGTTATTTTATCTTTGAAGTCGTGTGGGAAAAGAATATTTCCTTTTTTTTAACTCTTATCATATTTACAATTGAAATACTATTTAACAAATTTTTTTTGTTGCATACCAAAGAGTCTACAAATGACATGTTCCTCTTCCAATTTTCACCAAGTATTATAGGATAAATTGTCATCCAAATATGCTTAGTAACATGAATGTATCAATACCATGTAAAAGTTTGTTGGGGAAAAAAGAAGAAGATGAAGAGGAGGAGGAAGAAGAAGGAGAGGAGTAAATCTGTCTGACAGAAATAACTCAAAAATAAGTGACTTCTCATTCTTTGCCAAAAACAAGATACTATAACACTTAATTGCTAGAAGACTCCTCATTCAATTTGCCAATTATTGGATAAGCACTAAGCCACACATAGATGGAACCAAAAAATATTAATGGGTCCGTTTGGATTAGTTATTTTTTGGGGCGTTTTACAAAAAATTTACTGTTCATATTTTGAAAAACAGTAAATGCTGTTTGGATTAGTTGTCGTTCACAAACAGATTATTTTTGAAAAACAAAAGTGTTTGGATTCACTATTTTTGAAAACAACAGTTAAATTTTTTGGAGTTCAATAAATATCCTTCCTAAAATACTTAATGTCATTTGTAGTGATACAATTAAACGTAAACTTAATACATAGAGATTTTCATAAGTGTACATGCCAGATATAATATGTCCGTGAAAATATTAATTATTATTTTGGCATTGACAATCTGCCTTATAGTTAGAAAAACACAAAATAGATAACGACCAACATGTTCTATAAATGTTGGTGATAGTACATGTGATCGGCTATTGTCTCATATTTTCATTCCAGCCAGCAATTCCTTGAGCTGACATATCAAGTGGTTGTGCTCCGGCCTTTTGGTTGTCCTGATTTATATTATCTGCCAATGCTACATCAGCTTTTTTTTCAACAAAATATGCGTCATTGGGAACATGATCGCGCATGAAGTTGTGCAAGGCACAAAAAATAAGGACAATATTATTTTGTGTTGCCATCAAATAGTTCTGCATGGGGCCCTTAAATATCGAAAATCGCTTCTTCAAGACACCAAACGTGCATTTTATAATGTTTCTTAACGATGCATGGTGTCTGTTGAAAAATGCTCTTGCTGCCCGCTCTTGTGGGGTTCCCCGTGTACCCTTAAAGGGAACAATAAATCCTGACATATTTGTGCATGTCGCGTCCACCGCATAATACTTCTCTGCATATCATGTAATTATAATTAAATCCATTATAAATATTTATATTTAAACAAAGCAAAAACTCAATTAGGCAAGGCATTATTTGATTTAATTTTCACTCACCTACTGGTGGCATTGAAAAGGCACAATTAGGATCAAGTAAAACATCTCGTAAGATCCTAAAATCATATGCGCTACCCTCCCACCCTACCCTGATATAAATGAATCTCATATTATGGTCACACACGGTTAAAATATTTTGTGATAAACTGTCATGCCTGTTCCGGTAACGATCCCTGTTTTCGGCTCTACACCACGCTGAAACGTGTGTGCCATCAATAATTCCAACGCAATCCTAATCACAATAGGCCAGCGTTTAGTCTCCAACAGGTTTTCATAAAAAACTAATTTAACAAAATAACCCTTAACCTTAAATCAGGGTCAGAACAGCGCTGTTCTGTATTCTTGGATGAGTAATGTGATAATCTATTGGCCTGACCAAGTCACGCTCCAATCGAACGAGAGATCGAAGGCAGCGTCGTAGATGGTGGTCCACTGTCTCGAAAGAATGTTGGAATCTCTTGGCTAGCACCCTATGTCGTTCATTATGACTCAAACACAGAAGATAAATGGCGACAGACTCATGAATTCCCACCCGTTGTGTCGGGTGGGGCTCCCAATAGCCCCTCTCAAGCAACAAGTCACATAACTGCAAGAAAAGAGGAGTTTCCATGCAAAGGTTGTCGAATATTCTATCTCGATGGCCGTTTATCAGTTCTACAACCCATTAAGCACCTGACTGTGCACCATCTCAGATTCGTCGCCGCTGCAAAGGGTTTAGGTATGGATCGAATAAGGCCAATCCAACAAATACAAAAATGGTGAAAGTCAAAATGAGCTCATTCTCGTCTGATTCGTCAGAGAAATCCCCATCATGCGCATAATTATCATAATCCATTTCAAGTGTTATTGATACAGTTTCATTAAAGGTGAATTAGAGAAAAAATGTGGCAACAGTAATGATCAATATCAAAATCAATTGACTCCTAATTAACAAAAAATGACTTAAAAATACCTATACACCTGCAATAATCAATTTGGAGGAAATTATATGCGATTTACAAAGACAAGTTATTAATTGCCTTTTCAAGACAATATACAAAAGTCAGTGTTAGTAACAAATAGTATCCCTCAGTCACTATAAATTTAGAATGATACTAAAATGTATTAGCCAGCAATATCTTAAAAATACTAGAGCAATCACTTGATTGGCCACAAACAATAACCTTAAAACCAAAAACAGGTTGATAACTTGTCATGGCCCCCCAAGCATTCTAAATTTAAATACTATCTCAAGTCATTGCCACAAAGTCATCGTGAAATTAAATACTATCCAACACATTTATAGTATTTGGTCATCCTAATTTCAAATACTATCCAAACCAGCATGGTCACAAAGTTATCCTGAATTTAAATACTATCCAACACATTCATTGCCACAAAGTCATTCTGAATTTAAATACTATCCAACAATTAGTCATGGCCACACTCAACATTAAGAATTGTAAAATACTCAACAATCAAAGTCATGGCCACAAAGTATCCGGAATTTAAATAAACAAATGACAACATTAAGAAAAAAAAAGTCTAAGTTTCGGTAGCAAAAAATACAATTAACGGTCTCAAGTATAAACAAACAAAGGCAACAACTCAACCTTCAAATAAGTACTCCCGATGAACAAGGCAAACGACTAAAACGGGGGTAGGGGAGGGGGCTCCTGAGTGTCAGGCGGGAAACAGCCTTTTAACTTCATAAAGGTAATGCGGTTGGCGTCTGATCCAGCTAAATTCCAAATAGCCAACTTTTGAAGATCCTTCAACATTTCAGCAGTGGCGTATTTAGCTACGTAGGCCACGTTCTCTATACCCTGAAGTTGTTCCATGGTAACTTCATAGTCGATTTTCTTCGAGGGATCGCGGCCGAAACGATGCTTGTTCGGAAAACTAACCGACACACTCATGCTGCTGCTCTTCGTTCGACTAACCAGCGACTCAATGGTATCAAGAGCCCTGAGATATCTATTTGTCACTGAACCAGAGGCGGTGGACATAGGACTACCGCTTAAGCAATCACCCGACTTCCGCTTTCCTTTCCCCTTCTTCCCTTTCGCTTCATTCGCTCCTACTACCTCAACTTCAGCATCCTCGGCCGGATAGTCCGACCTTCCCTTTCCCCATGCACATCGTGCAGCAGTTTCCATATCTTGCTCCTCGGCTGAAGTACGGGGCTAGTTCTCGAAACCAAAGCTGAAGTTTCCGTTGCACCTTGATTGACAAAGACCTCCTCAAGCAAATGATAGACGGTGCAGTCATTTTGAAATTTTACAAATTTTGGGTTGACCTGGTAAAAAAAACACAGCCAAAAGGGAGTTAACGGAACCAGCTCATAAAAGTATTAAAAATAGGTTTTAAAAGATATAAAAACTCACAATTATTCAATAGTTATACCTGCTCCATCTTGGCCCACTTGCTATTGTCCATAAGCCAGGTAAACTTCTGGCTATCCCAACCCAGTCCCGTTCCCCGCCTCTTGAAGGCAATGTACAGTTTGGTCAGCTCTCGCAATGCATAGAATTTGGCTCTTATACTATCAAAGGAGAAGGAGGTGCTGTATTGGCCGTTCAACCGGCGATGGATTTCGGGAACCACATACACAGAAATGTTATTGTCCCTAATTTCACTAGCTCTATGCATGTTCACAAAGTGGTTGGCAAAATCAATTTCGTGCTGCCTAGAGAAATATAAATGCTCCTCACCTTGATTGCGCCTTTGTTTTCTCATCTTATTAACTCATAAATAAATCCAAAAACAAACAAATAAATAAAGTGACAGGCATGATTATTCAAGGTACAGAGACGACATAATAATAACCAAATTAGAGGAGGAGCAAGAATTACCTTGTAGTAATTAACAATGCACAGCCTTAAATCGTTTTTCCTCCCAAGCTGAGTTGGATTTTTGAGAATTCTGGATGATTTTCTGATTCAATGTTGTGTTGACATAATATAAAATTACTGACCATATTGAACAAGGATAAAAACAAAGGAGAATCAAGCAAATATACCTTTGGCAGCACGGCGGGTAATAGGGGGCATGTAGTCTTAGAAAACAGCAACCAGAGTAACCAAACTACCCTATTTTTTAGCACCAAACAGCAGTATGAAGTTAGACAAAGACATCAAGTGTTTTCGAGGTCAAAAAGAAAAATTTAACAGCCTTAAATAGCGTGCAGTAGTTCATTCAGGGAAAAAACACAGAATTAGGCCATAAAGTAAGAAAAAATAACAGTTAAACAGGTTTTCCATATTAAGGCCATAAACCAAAAATTAAGTAAACATACTAAAGTAAGAAAAAAAACACAGAAAATTAACATACTAAAGTAAGAAAAAAAACAGAAAAAATCAAAAATTAACATACTAAAGTAAGAACTACTCATCCAAAACAATATTACACAACACGGCTAAAACAGGTTTTCCGAACTGTTTTCACGCTCATAACTAAAATAAAACTGACACACTCAAGCAGCAATAAGGTTTCTGCTGGCATTTGAAATCACTGGAATAAACAACAGTCAAATTCCAACGCTGATGGCTATGGTCCAGCAATTCTGGATGGTGCTTTTGACAATCCAAACAGTTAAAAACTTAAGTGCTCCCATTTGTTTGGGTGCTGATTTTTTCCTCTTGTATGGTTAAATCAAATAAAGTGACAAAAAGCAGAAGAAGATATTAGGTTGTCACACATCAGCATCCTCTTTAAGCATTTATTGATGCAGTTACTATTTCTATTTTGCACCTACAGACCATCTAGTTGTAACACATCAAAAAGGAAAGGTAGCATCTCAATTTCTAGTAGTTGCAGATCAAAGATGAACAGCATGACAAGAATGGTAATTCTAAGGAATTGAGATATCCATAAAGAAAGGAACAAGCTACTTCTTCATAATGGTTCAGACAAGGGAAGCAACAATAGTTCTTAGTTTAGAGTTTTATTCGGTTGGAGTAATTCTTGTGAGATATGATATAATTTCTTTCAATTTCAATGTAAAGAAAAATTTTCTCTATGTACATCAACTCTGTGATTATACATCCTTTGGAACAAAGCACACTTGTTCGTGAAAAAATCAGAAAAAAAACTCAATTTGAAATACGGCTAGAATGTGGAAGCAAGTTCAGAAAAGCACACTAGCTTTTGGGAAACAACTTGAGTGTCTTTTCAAGAGCCTTTACTCGTGAATATATGCCTTCAATGCACGGCATTCAGATTAATGCTTTCTATTATATCCAATAATTACCATATCAAACTGTCTCAATACAAGTTGTAATATTTTCCTAGATCTTCTTACCAAACAAAAGCACAGTATAGTAATTATTTCAGCATGCCAGAAATAATTGGTTCATTTTTACTTAATTAACAAAAATAAGTGTTTCTCTCTTATTTTCGCAGTATAAGGAAAGACAAATGGTATGTCATTATTTTCTTTCTCTTTTATCCAACCAAATAAATCCAGGGAAAATATGTTCGCATTCATTAGCTCATCAGACAAAGCCAGTTCTAACGATGCACACATAAAAAGGTTTTCAAATTATAAAGCAAGCAATTTTGTGTATAATCATTCCAAAATTCTCCGGAAACAGAAAAAAAATCCGCAAATGAAGTCCATTCTTGGATGAAATCGAACCTTATTCATACTCAAGATCGCAAGTGTATCGCATATATTTGTGATTTGGCCACATCAATTACACATTTTTAATCTTCCCCATCGCAAAACAATCTAGTTCAGAAATTATTCTTTACAATAGAAGGCTAAGAAGCATTTGAAAGCAGGAAAATGCCAAAAACGTACCTTTTTCGACCTGTAGAGCTGAAGAGGGGGTCAGAGGTCCTTGCTATCAGAGCTGAAGTCGCGCTACGAGTCTCTGCTTGGATGCGTTCTGAAAACGTATGAGTCGAGGCAGAGTGGCCAAACTCAGTCGTCAAAGGTGCTTTAGTGGAGCATTTTGCAGAGGCAGAGATGTTCACGTAAGGGAATCTCTCAGCGTTTACACTCTTGTGCCTTTGGGAAAGTGGTTTAGGGTTACGTTTGCAAAGAAGGGTCGAAAACAAGACAATTGGGGCTTTTGGGAAAAATGACGTAGTTTTGTGTTTCTTTAACTATACACTTAATTGTTATTGGGTCACAACATTTGGTGTTATTGAAAGACAAAAACAGTTTTTGGAAAAAATTGCAAATCCAAACGGAGCCATTACTACTTGGAAGAAGCAAACTTTAATAATATCAAGAATCGAGTAGTATATGACATAGAAGTATTTTTAAATCTATAATTTGAATTTATAAAGAACATGTAAACAATCAACCACTTCCATTGCATTCCTAATGGGAAACCTTTGAGTGTCTTCTAGAATTAAGTGGCTCGGCAATTGTTCCAAGTAATTGGCATCTCAAAGTCAAGTTAAGCCAAGCTGGTATAACATAGATCCGCTTTGGTACAATCACGACTCAGATTGCGGAATCGGTCATCCGATTTGTGTCTTCTGTATTATTGGTTCTTACGTTATTGTACGTTACGAGGTTACATTACAACTTGTTTAGGTTGTGAAATTATGGCGTCACAGCTGTTCTAATGACAATCAGTTTTAGCTAACTTTTGCGAGTGGATAAATTTTGTTTTTGATTTGATTCAATAACCCAAAGGAAGAGAAACAAAAAAGAGTTTCATGCTAAATGCTAATTCGCGTGCTATTTGAAGCTCCTCATTATATTTTATGGTTATAAGTGTATAAGAAAAGAAAGAAAGAAGTATAAAAAAATGAAATTGTGCAAATTAACTTCATTGCAACTTTCATAATAACTTTAACCTTTTTTTTTTTAAGTTGAACTTGAAATCGTATGTTTGATTTCTTAGACGAAAGTGAGAAAACGTTCAATGCACGCCAATGATGTTGAACATTGAACATTCTTTTTTTGGCATCATACAAAATCATAAAAAGTTAACATAATTGTAGAATTATTTCAGTTCTTAGATTGGATAAACAAAAATGATAACAAAATATGATTTATGTATGACCAATAGACGGCTCGCCCAATCAAGGTGGAAACTGGTGTCTTCAATGTTTGACTAGGCAACATGACTTTGGTTGTTCACAATTACTAGGCATGCCTATCCAAAAGAAAATTATACTACTAATAACCTGTTTAGTAAAGTCACAATCTAAAACCTTGTTTGAAAAGGGATTTTTTCATCAAAAAATCTCTACGTTTTTCGTGAATATATTTTCAATCACCTTTTTATCTCACATATATCAAATTACTACAGTAATTACAATCCAAACACGACCTAAGCCTTTAGATTTTAGATTGGAGAGGGGGTGATCCATGCAAGTATCATGTCTAATCCATATTACACTGTTCCAAGAGAAGTTCAATTGGGAAATTATTCTCCCAAATTTGATTGCATTAAGAGCCCAATTTACTTCACTCCATGAGTCAACCTACAGTTGCCAATTAAGAAAGAAATATCTTCTACTTTCTTTTCGGTCAGAAACAAACTGTAGTATAATCATGGCATCCTTAATCAAATCATTAAAACCTAAAAGCAACTTAAATTAAATTTGGAGTTAGTCACCGCCTTTGTGGGGGTGACAGGTAATTTGACAGCAATCCCAAAATTCGCCGCCACAAAACAATCAGCAAGGCCAAAATCCTCGGCCACCCCATACACGAGAACAGAGAAAACAAACCCCAACTCACCACCATTATCGAATCCAATGACCTCAGATCCTCCACAATCACATGTCTTTTTAAAGAGAAAGAGAAAAACATTTAAATCAATGTGATATTTTTTTTAAAACTCATTCACTAAATATAATTCTTTCCAGAACTCTTAATAACTGAGAATTCAAATCTTTTTTTAAATAGAAAGAGAAAAACATTTAAGTGAACACGATTTGTTTTTTCAAAAAATAGCATTTACTAAATGCATTTGTTTGTTTGTCTAGACATTTACTTTTATGAAACATATTTAGTGAATTTTTTAAAACTCATTCACTAAATATAATTTTTTTCCAGAACTCTAAATATCTACGAATTCAAATATCTTTTTAAAGAGAAAGCGAAAAACATTTAAGTGAAGACAAATTTTTTTTCAAAAGATAGCAATTACAAAATGCATTTTTTTGTTTGTATGAAACATATTTAGTGAATTTTTTTAAACTCATTCACTAAATATAATTCTTTTTCTAGAACTCTCAATATGTTCCTTTGGAAGGTTATTATAATTTGGGAAGTATGTCTATTGAAAGAGTTATGCTTGAACCTTATTATAGCCACATCCTATAGGTTAAAAATCATTTTGTTGGAAATATTTTAGACAATTCAGCTTATTCTTGGAAATATTTTAGACAATTCATCTTATTCCAAAATTATGGCTATAGCTCTCTGGATTGTACAATCTAAAATTTCAAAAGCTTTAGCTAAATTACCAAATCTTTTCAGTTAAACCATCATGGACCTACATTAATTCCTTTTCTACGTCAAAGCCTACTTCTTACACTAGTACGATTATGACAATCTCCACATCATTCGTCCAAAAAGATCAAATAATGCAGTTAAGATTATAGTTAAACACTAACAAAAAAAATTATACAATAACATGGAAAAGAAAAAAAAAACTAAAGCTTCCCCATCTTAGTCATACTAGTATAAATACCAGTGCTACGAACAGTAGATTGCATTTTTGAAAAAAATTACAATCTATAGAAGAATTTAAAAATAGTAAAATATTATAATCACGGGCACATGAAAGTATATTTAAAAAAATGAAACTTTGTAATAATAATTCAATATATGATAAAAACATCTCCATTATTTATAAACTATCACTTTGATGAAGGTTGGATCCTGAAAAAAAATAGAAATCTATATCATAAATTGAGCGACATAAGGGTCCAATTAAATATAATTGAATATTTAATTTGATAAATAAATGAAATACTTACAAACATTTTGCCTTCGATTTGATAATCTTCTACGAAGGCGTGAACATTCTTCACACCAATCAATTCTGAGTATGATCGCCAGTATTGGGGGTTTAATTAATTCTGTTGATTTTTGTGGAGTTCATACTATAAATTAGAATGCACGATTTTTGCATGAACTAATGCGTTGGTCGAACAATGCACCTCTATTTTCCTGACAATTAAAAGCATACATAATTCAAAATTATCTTTTGTTTTAGATAGTTTGTAAATAATATTGTATAAAAATATATACATATGAATAATGTATACCTTTGTTTTTAAATCTCTAAGACAAAAAGTATCACAACGAAACATGAATCGTGCATGCCTGTCTTGAAGAGCGAGGTATAGGTTACCACTGAAATCTCTAACTTCTATGTTAACATTGTATCTGTTAAGAAGAAATTGTGATGTATGATGTAAAAAATTATATTAAAATTCAAAATATATGAAAATAATTACCTGACAATAGTGTCGACTACGTCATTACAATGGATACACACCATTTTTACAAAATGAGATTGACATGGTTGTCCACAATTTTTGCATAACTCATGGAACATATTGTCTATGTTGATACTTTAAATGTAAGCAAGTATCCGAAAATATTTAATCTAAAACAATCCAAAGAATGTATAGATTACAATTATTAATTCGAAACTACATATAGATACTTGTTCATTACTTAAATTAATTGAGAGGAATTGTACTGTAGGTATAACTGCATATTCGGATATTCATATTCTCTTAGCATTTGATATCAATAATGCTTGGGACATTATAAAACTGCATGACCGCAACCACGTCACTAATTTCTGAGCACATTTATCATTCTCAAACCTGCAAATTTTTCAAATATATATTCGTAAAAGTATGAAATATTATTAATAATTTAATATTTTGGTATTTGTAAAACTTACCAACTGTGTAGGTATTGAGCAAAATCCAAGTAGTAATTGACATATAATTTGCTTGCTCGAATAGTATAAAGTGACGGTCCTGCACAATGTGCTATATTTATTGATAAACTATAAAAATAAAATAAAATAAAGTGAAAATAAATTGAATTACCTTTATGGGAATCAGTAGTGGCATGACGACCATCTGACACGCGTGGGCTAATAAGGATACCAACAGCAAGTGGGAAGAGATCTTGCTCAATCTTATCATGGAATTGGATTGGAAGAGGTTTAATTATAGTGGGAAGATGTGTGAGGAGAGTTAGTTGGAATTAACTTCTTGTTTGAGGGAACATGGGAGTGTTTAGTTGGAGTTAACTTCTTGTTGGAGTTAACTTCTTGTTTGGGAGTGTTTAAATGTAAAATGCTATAAAAATAGAGTTGAGAGTGGGAAGGATTGTGAAGGCTTGTTGCTAAAAATCCCTTCTCAAATTTATATAGATATAGATTGGACTTTTCTTTCTGTAGGACTGGGCTTTCATCCAAGCACAAAAAACATGAATAACATCCGAAGGCGTTTTACTTATTTATGCCATCAAATATTTCCAAAGGCTTCGCTTTTTATGGATTTTGTAGACGCGAAGTAATATCTTTGAGAATTCCACGTACACTTAATAACAAGTAGTAATTTGTCCCATGTAGCTACAAGTATGGAATTTTGCCTTATTTGCAACTAATCTTGTTATATGTTTACAATAATAAAACCTGTATAGATAGTTAATACCAATTTAATGCTAACTTTGTGTGTTTTTAAATTTACCTTTATCTCTATCTATATCATAAATTTACCGTTATCTCTATTTGTATCTATACTATGTATAAAGTCTGAGGAAGGGGTTTGGGTTAAAATATATGATCATAAATATTATATATTTTTGATTGCACACGCATTGGGTGTGTATTGAGCACTAGTTTATATAAAAGCCTAACTAAAAAGTTCGATCGTGTAAACTCGATGCATGTAAATTTGGCTTCACATGAACCGAAATTTTGATCATGAATAGGTCTTCTCAGGTTCCTATAGTTGTGCATATATGCATTTGTTTGAAAAGAACAAAAATGTTATGAAGTAACTAAAGATGTACATGTTCATTTATATTTTCGAGAAGATTGATTCATAATCATCCACAAGATTCATTGGTACACTGAATGAATCCTTTCATTATTCATTAGTCTATTTATGAAACTATTCAATTCTTGTACTCGAAATACTAAATTCATGAATAAGGGTTCAATAGAGTTCGTGTACCTTTGATCCTGTATTACCTATATATAAAGGGATCCTAACCTCTTTTGAAATATCTTTTGATCAGTTGAAATATTGAAATATAGTTCTCAATTCTCTCTCTACTTCTTTTTCTAATATTCAAATTCTTATTTTATCAGTTTATTTTATTAGTTTTACAATATAAATCTTTTTATCAACACTTAGATGTCATGGATAAAAGAATGGTGACTATTAAATAGTTGAATAATAGTTTCATTTGACATCTTTCTCGCACATACGGTTGTGAATAGAAAATTATTTTATAATTTTACAAGGTGACATTATTACAACTCCATATGTTTGAGATTTACACGTTTAAATAACTAATCATTTCAAAAAAAAATTATATTGGTGGAAAACATTAATTTTTTTTCGTTAGGAGGAAATTCATAACAGTAAAGACTTAATCATGGTCACATCAATAAATTTTATGGCCACACACACATATATATACATACACTGTAGGAACGTATAAACCGGTTTCCCCCAATTGAGGTGAAAAGTAGCCCAAAGTATATTTAAGTTTGATTGGCCCACATTATTTTGGTTCAACTAAAAAACAATGAATATGTTTGGATAATTGATTATTTGCGACAATTAATTGGTTCAATTAAAAAAATAATGTGTTTGGTAATCGTCCCCTAATTACAAGGGGAAAAAATGTATTTAAGCAAACAAAATTAATTTTTTATACATTGATAGTATAATAATTTTTTAACATTAGCAACTTTAGATATATAGTGATATTTTTTACATTAGCAACTTTAGATATATGACACATATGTATGATTGAATTTTAAATTTAAATTCATATTATCTGTCATAATCTAAATTTGTTAATGTAAAAAAGTTATTAAAAAAAAAGATTGGCACATCAAAATTGGCTAATTTTGATATATTTGAAAAACAAAAAGACGTTGTTTCACTGAGCCCTGATATACAATAGGTTTTTTTTTTATCGGATATAATAAATCTACACTTATTTTATACTATGGGGAAGGGAACCTAAAGAAATTAAAGAAAAAATCGAAAGGAACTGAATCACTTATCAATCGCATTCATTTAAAAGCCACTTAAAGTGATTTGCTGCATTTTAGTGACAAATAGTAAAAGAAAAGATTCGAATCTCGACCTCCCAACCTACCAACTTAAAGGTTTCGGCGGTGGCCAATGAGCTAAGCTTTTAGCTCAGTGGCTCCCTAATGTGCAACAGGTTCATGACTCGGAATTGGGTAAAGCACACGAGTCGAAAATACGATGGCTGCACCACTGCTGAGGGGCCTGCCACTCCTCCGTCACCGCCTCCACCTCCACCGCCGCCGCCTAACACTTGGCTCGCTCTCTCTCCGCCCGTGGTTCACTTCTGTGGAATCCATCCCTCCTGACGACAAAACTGGTCCTTCCACGACCACCCAGACCACTACCATTCCAGGACTGAGCGCCAGAGACTCAGTAGCAAACCCCAGAAGATCTTGGGACGACCCAGATTACCGAAAATGGAAAGACAAGGAAGCTGAAATACTCGAAGATATCGAGCCCGTAATTTCTTTAGCCAAAGAAATCATCCATTCTAACAGGTACAGTTTACATTCCTTCCTTGCCCATTTTGTGTAAACCCAAAAGAAAAACAAAAATGTAGCTCAATTGTCCTCCAATGTCATTCTTTTGCACCATTGCTCGTTGAGTTCTTTTCTTAGCTAGTCTATCAAATTTGGTAATTGAGCATGTGTTTGCCGGTAAAGAAGGTGCAACTAGTTGAATAGGCTTAACATAAATTTAAGCTACAATTTAGATAACCAGCGAATAAGCAAATGCACTTGATTGATGCTTGTATAGTTGAATTCGTCTATTTAGTGTCATGTTAATGTTGCAAAAGTGGTGTCCGAATATTATTTTACCAAAGGCCTAAATACCATCCTTTTTCATGTACGAGAAAGAAGGCATTGTCTCCGAATGATACGCAGTTGAAGGCTTTAAAATCAAATACTATTACGAACTTATCTGAGGTCGTTAAACATTGTTTTCAAAGAGAGGCATGTGTTTGTAACGCTATTCTCCTCTATTGAAGTCTCTGTAGTCAAATAGGGCTTCCTGTTGAGGACATTGTGATCTTTGTCTACCTCAATTGTCCGTTAATGTGGGGCAAGCTTGGGTCTGTGTTTTGATTTGTCCTTCTGCTCACCATGTTAGACTTTTTCATTTGGTTTTGGAAAACTGATCTAGGTTGTGGAGTTGTAGTATGGATAATATTTGGTGATTTGGAAGGCATTTCCCTGTTGTTTTCTTGATCTTTCTGGATTTTAAATGGAGTATTAGAGTTCCTTGATTTTGTACCATCAGTTTTGTTATATTTTCCACTCCCTTTTTGAACCCAAAATTCCATACTAGTTGCTTTTAAAAGCATATGGACATAACCTTGTTGCTGATTAAGGAATGTTGTTCTTTTCCTTGTATGTTTATTTATTCATTTTTTGGGGTTGGGGGGAGGGGCGAACGGACAGAATAGCTGTCTCACATATAGTGTCAGGTATCATTTGCTATCATTGCTTTTTTGGTAAATGTATGCTTAAGGCTCTTTCTTGTTCCTTTTCTTCTTCTTCTTCTCTTTAAATGTTTCCCGCTTATGATGTCTAATAATGGCACTGTTTATTCTTGTATTGGAGTTTGTCGATTGTTCTGCTTTCTTTGCCTTATAGGTACATGGATGGTGAACGGCTAACTGCAGAAGATGAGAAAACTGTGATCGAGAGACTTCTTGCTTATCACCCTCATTCTGAAGATAAAATTGGATGTGGACTTGATTCAATCATGGTGAGTTGCATCATGTGTTTAAGATATAAGTAGTTGGTGGAGACCTGATAACTGAGTTAAATGTTTCTCCAGCAACTTGGATGCTAACAAAGTTAAAACTTCACGATATTGGGTGGTTATGTTAAATTTATTCTAGTGCCAGGCTTTTTGGGAGAATTTGCATGGTCAAGCCATTTGAACAAAGAAGAGAACTTTCAATAATCGTACTAGTATTTTGGAAATATATCTTGTGAAGATGCATTCTGAATGGTTTCGTCGGGTTTAATTATCAGCTGCTAATCAGTTTAACTGCTAAAGATCCAGACTTGTTTTAGATGCCAACAGATGCTCCTAAATTGTGTAGAAAAGATTTCATGCAATCATGGAATCAGTTGAGTTGGATAATGTTTGAAAAAAGTTTTTGCAAGAGCTTTGAAATCTTCCATGCTTTCTTCTTGGTGTTTGCATTTTTTTTTTCCCCGTTTGTAATATTCCTCCCGTTCTCTCTTCTTCTTTTCTTTCTTTTTTGCATCTTCTTTGTGTCTCTTGTTTTCTCCCAGATCACGTCATGTTTTCAATTATGAAAAGTCTGAAGTCACGCTGCAATGCTCTTATTGACTTTTCTTGTCATTCACGACATGCAAGCCTATGGCTGCTTTCTGTGGATTTGGGGCATAATTGATGGAAACTTATTGCTTAATACTTAGTTGTCGTTCCTTTCTCAGGTAATATTTTCTGAAGAAAGAAGCTTGACAAAAGTTGCTTGTAATTTTTTTTAATCATCTGTTGTAATTTTTTAGGAATTTCTTTCTACTTCATCAACAGTAGCTTGGAACATCCTTTGCTTAATAGTCCAAAGTTTGATTTTATCCAAGAAACAGTCAGTTGTTTTATGCTCCTTTGCTCAGTGTTCCAAATTTGATTTTGTCCTAGTAAGAGTCAGTTGTTTTATGCTCATTCATTTTTAGATCCCTCTCTCTCTCTCATGTTGCATTACTGGACTTTCAACCAGGCACAAAAACATGAATAACCTCCCAATGGTTTTACTTGCTGATTTTTTGCCATCAATTATTTGCATAGGCTCTTTCTTGTGGATTCTGTACACAGGAAGCAACATCTTTAAGAGTTTCATGTGCACTGGACAGCAAGTACGAATTTGCCTTGTGTATCTCTAAGTATGGATTTTTCCAGTGCTTATTTGTAACCAGTTTAATTACATCTGAATAAAGCCTAACTAAAAGGATGAAATCAGGAAAAGTAGGTGCATGTAAATTCATCTGAATAGTTTCACGTAAATCAGTGGAAAGTGAATTGGAACATGACCAGGTGTTCTCAGGTTCTTGTAATTATGCATATAAATTTTGTTTGATGACAATTATCTGGTTATCAACACTTAATGACATAGATAAGAGGATGCTGATGTTTAATTAGAGACAAGGCTAGTTCATTTGGCATTTTCCTCCTCTCTTAAATAAGAGATGAGGCCAATTTTTTGTAAGAGGCAAGAATCAGAAGATCAACTTTATTAGCTTTTTGCTGGCTTTCTTATATGACCTCTGTATTGGGGTGCTGGTGACGTCATGGTCTGCACTCGCAGTTATATGGGTCTAGATCATGCTCTTTGAGTTAGTAATCTCGTCACTTTTCCAGTTATTTGTCAGTCTCCATACCTTTGTAGAGAATGAGGTGAAAATTATAATTGATGGAGAATTGATTATGCATATCTTTGAGTGGTGGTCGCTATTACTTTGACCTTTCAAGAGATTTTGTGTTGAGCCAGTTGGCAAACTCTTCAATTATGCATCGACAGAACGTCTCTTGAATTTGTACTTTGTATGCAGGTGGATCGGCATCCCCAATTTAGACACTCAAGGTGCCTCTTTGTCGTGAGAACTGATGGTGGATGGATTGACTTCTCCTACCAGAAGTGTCTTCGGGCTTATATTCGAGATAAGTACCCTTCTCACGCTGAAAGATTTATAAAAGGACATTTTAAGCGTAGCAGCAGTTAGGTGATAATGCAGTATATGTTGGAGTTTAGCCAAGTATGCGTGAGATATTTTGGTGCAAGGATGGTTTTGCTCCTGCCGGAGACTTCATGGGCACAAATGCAATACTCAAATTTCCTGTCTTTCCATTTGTCAATGTGGTAGTTGCTAATTTGCTGACCGGCATCTTATGTTTGTTTTATTTGGCGGGACAAGAGAAAATGATTTGTAAGTTAATACTAGTTTTGCTGAGTTGGGTAAGTCTCGTGGGCTTTGCTACTTGTGCTGACTGCCTTGGATATGCATCTTCTTTATTTTTTCTTTCTGACATTCGACTTAATGATCCTCCACGGAAATTTTTATATTTGCAGCTCGCATGATCAGAAACATGAAAGATCTGCCAATTTTGCTTTTATATTCTTGTGTACCCAATTAAGAACAAAGTACGATGCTGGAAAAACATACAAGGGTTAGGAATAGCTGGCTGAAAGAAGTCAAACAGGCTGACTTGGTCCATTTTAGCTTTCCAAAGATGAATCGGAACGTGTGATACGAAACCAAAATAATCAGTTGTTAGCAGTCTTTGCCTTACAATTTCACATATATGTGCAACTATTTACGTATCTGTGGGAGGACTCGCTTGCTTCAGCCCCAGCAAAACGATTGGTATCAGGCCATGAGCCATACCCACTTTTTAGAGATTAGGTAGATCATGAGCATACCCACTTTTTAGTTATCGTTGTTGTAGGTAGCAACAGCCCACAACTGTGTATGCCGTGGGATCATAGATTTAGTGACCATGCAAGGACAGCTGCAAACCACTGGGCTTAAGTTCTTCCTTGGACTGTAGGTGAGGGTTCAAACCTTACCTGCAGTGAAAAAAATTTAAGAGTTGTGTCATAGTACTTTTTAGTTATCTGGCAAAAAAAAAAAAGAAATGACGGCTGCAACTGTGGAGTCCGGAACATGAGCCCCTTAAGGAGGAGACAATTTCATTAGCCACCAAGTTTTCTTTTCTCTACGGTGTGGTGAAGGTAGATGTATCCGAAAAATGGAAACATCAAGTCACGATCTCATGTACAGTGGTTGAGATCGAGCTTGAAAAAGTCAAAGCTTTGCCTACCGTCCAGTTGTATTCCTTTCCAATTTTTGGGCAAATAGCATAAACAGTAAGCTGGCCCAAGTTCAAAAGAAAATCGAAACCGTAGTTCATACGAAGGCGAATTGCTGGGTAGTTCGTTTGCAATGGATTTGAGTTAATGTGTTGTTAAAGCAAGAAAAAGCATTTTAATGGTCAATAAGAATGAATATGGAGGCGGGTGTTTGATTCAGATATTGGAAGATGGCTGCCCCTGTTAAACGATAAAAAGTTGAAGAAGAATTGTGATGATATATTTCCAACAAACAGGTTTCCACTACATTAAATCTTTTATCCTACACAATCTATCCTCTGCTTTAGAAGAAAAGAATAATCTGATGACTTGTGATCATCGTCCAGCAAAGAAAAGATATGCACTGGCATCGCAGGCCTCTCCATCGGTTTCAGTTATTTCTTTTTGTCTCTTCTTCCAGTCCCAGAGAATTGTAACTGCTCATGTTTGCAAGAAACACCTCCATTTTCCTGGTTGCACAATACTGCGGATTCGATGTTTTTCCCTCAGTTGACCCAAAAATATTCCGTTCTTATTGGAAAGACTGGAACAAAGAATCATGGCTGACAAGCCTGCTGGTGAATTATGTGCAAACTTTTTATCGTAGCTAAGTTGTAGTTGCTTGCACATGCTATTTTGTGAGGACAAACATGTATCATTAAAATCAGGGCTTTTGGTTGGGTGGGCTGATGAAAAAGAAAGAACTCACAGCAGGAAGGGAACTATCCTTTGTGCTCTTGCTCTACCTCTGCATGCCATAATGAGCTTCTCAATTGTTGTACTAGTACAGATTGCTTTGAATTCTTTGTTGCACTTGACTAACTTGCAAAAGAAAAAGTATGAAAATGGATTAATAACATAATTAATTGGTTGAAGACTTCTTTCGATAGCTACGGTATGTGACGACATTTGAAGGTTTGTATGGTCCCATGAGGCCATGACCCCCCATCAGCTAAAACAGTACAATCTACAGGAAACCATGCGTAAGAATGGAGATGAACGGCGAGTTCCAATAAAGGGTTTTGGATTCCTGTGGTTGTGATTAAATTGCAGAGAAAGATTGGTACTTTCTGCTCAGAGAGTGGGAAGAGAAGAGAGTCGCGGGTTGATCAGAGTTTGACCAAAATGAACAAACAAAATGGCTCAATTGGTGTGTGATGTTTGAAGGTAGAAATGCGAAAAAAGGAAATGATCATCAATCATCATACTCCTCAAAGCCCAAAAGCAAGCGTAGCATGATGGCCTCACTAACTTGCACTCACTGTATAAATCAGCAGCAACTACTGACTACTTTCAGTTATGGTTAATTCTGTACAGGTAATTAATGACCTTTAGGCTGTAATTTCATATGTAAAGAAAATGAATAAATAAAAAGAACAAAAGTTTGTACTCCATTACTCGTTATACTAAACCTCTAAGGGAGCATCCACGATCCATTACCCCCTCCAAAGTCCCATCAACCTACCACTCCTTTTCCTTCCAAAAAAAAAAAAAAAACCCACCACTCTTTTTGTTTCTTTTTCAATAGGAAGAACAAAGAGCTTCAACTCAAATTGATCATGCAGTAGCAAGTTAAATTAGGTTATTATGGAAATAGAAAATAAAATGTAGTCCAATAGTTAAACCCTATACACAAGTGGACTATTTGAATTGGACTCCCAATGTTCCACTTAATTATTCTCTAATAATCCAATTCATGTATCAGGAAGAAAAATAATCAAGTGGTCAAGCATCAACAACCATTTGCTTCCTTTCGGTAAAAAATGCACCGACTACCATTGATGATGCATGAACATTAAGTGCTTGCATCCGTTTCTTTTTCTTTTTTCCTTTTTTTTTTTTTGGCCTTTTTGGATGGTGGTCTCTAGCCTCAGTACTTCTTGGAGATCGAGCCACAAAAGAGGGAGGGAGGGAAGAAGAAAAGCAAAGCAAAGAAAAGAAAGAAAGCAACACATCATAGCAGAAACCCTACAGGCACCTATATTGGCGAACAACTTGTACAGCTATATGCTATAATTCATAATTTCTATTACCATGTATAACTCTGGTAAAAATGCAGCAAGCTGCCTCATGTTTCTAACTGTTGTGTTTGAATCAGAATTGCATACTTTACTACAACTGCTGCTGCTGCTACTACAGCAAACACATAAATACATCTTTAATTAATGGCTCAAAAGGGGAGCAAGAAAGGGCAGGACAAATCTCTCCTGCTGCAGTTTCGCCCTCCCTAGTTACCATCTCCATCTGTACTCTACTCTGTCTTTGCTCTAATTGGTGCAATTGGACGGCAGTTCTTAATACTAGTAAACCCAAGCATGCATATTATAAACCAAAGGGGTTGACAGTAAAAGAAACCATTGATTTAGGAAGGTGGTGAATCCTTTCCACTGTGTTGAATCTCGGAAAGTATTAAAGAATCCCCCGAAGAAAAAACAAGGTAGTAAAAAGGAAGGAATGATATTGAGGTTCAATTTAATCTTCTTTGGACTTGTGGGCTGTGGCAGCACTGGTAGCAGAGTCTACGCTTTGAAAGCAATAACTAGCAGAGTGGCATAGGTACCATAAGGCATGCTGCGGTGCAACTTTTGGCTGCTTTTTGTTTGAGACTATTCTGCGCTTTTGGTAAAGAGCAGAAGAGATCTATCCGCTACTCGTACACGAGAAGATCATTCCATGATCCACGATCCTTCCAGCAAAAAACGTATAAAGCGCATTGAAGATTTAACAAAAGCAGGTAGTTCTTGGTAATTCTTAAAAGAAGACGGGAATTTTAGAGCTCGAGTATTCATGTAATCATAAATTAATTATGCAAAAAGTGATGGTAACATTTCGGGATATGCAAACAAGAAATAAATAATGAAGTAATTAGCAGGCGGCTTAGTGATATTGATGCAGCTGCGTGATTCATGCCAGTCTTGGCTCGTACCACAATCAGCCAGAAAAGAAAAGTGAGACATCTGCGAATTTTGCGATTTATAAATGTATGATGGAAAGGTTTTATCTGTAACGGCATATACTTAGTGCAATTTGGTGGCCCTTTTTTCTTCCCCCTTTTTTCCTTGTTCTTTTCCCTCCCTGAAAATTTCATGCATGAGAGGCTTTATTGTTTGTGAATTAATGATCATTAATTATGGACTGGCACACTACTTATAATGCATGTAACCATCAGATGCTCATGGAATTAACATATTATTAAAACATTCATACTGAGTTGGAGGCAGAGACGACTCTTTTCTTATTAATTATTGGCCTCTACCCTTGGTATAGTATACTGCACGTTGGCTAGTTTGCATATTAATCTATTAAGCATGGCAAAATGTCATTTAGTTACTTAACATAGTCTGAATTTTTTGCTTTTCTTACCGAAGGAAATTTTGTTTTTTTCGTAAAAAAAGGGACCTATGGGATATTGATATTCCTCTATGTTGGAAATTTGATGGGGAAGAACCTACTTTAAGTTTAACGCCAAGCTCATACAAGTAGAAAATGAACAATTTGTTAATGCTCCAAAGTCTAGAGTATGACATAATGATCTAACTTCATGCATTTTATCAAATAATTTACAGTGCCATAATTGGCTTAACATTTCACAAAAGAAATTATATATTGCTTGGACCATAGCAGGATTTTAGCAAATGCGTCAGAAGTCATTTGCGCTATCATTTTTTAACTTTCCTCTTGTGTGCCTAATCAAGCTGGATTTTCTTTTTTGTTTCCTCAATTAATGTGTGTGTTTGGACGGTAGATTATTTGAAATAATTTTTTAATACTGTACTGCAACACTTTTTAATATGATGTGTGTGAGATAAAAAATGATGAAAAATGCGTTGATAATACAAATAAATAAAAATTAACAAATAAACTACAATTTGAACAAACCCATATAATTGTATAATTGTGCATTTTTCCTTAGAGGACACTCTTTGCTCTATTAGATTTTTTACATGTTTTTCTTCACTCCTCGCAATTCCTCTAGAATAGATAAATTAATTATTATTTATAATTGAATATCATATTATACACATGTGGCGTACATCCAATTTATGCTCTTTTATATGTATATATATATGCATATTATATAGCGTGAGTGTGTGGAAAATTTATCCCTTATTAATTCCGCTGTACTGAAAACTTCTGTTGTCTGTGGAAACGATAAGATGCAGTTTTACATTTTTTGTTCCATCTTAAATTGGGGACCCTGTATTGGTAACCTTCCAATGTTGTCCTACAAAATCTTGATTATTAACTGGACCCACCAAAACCCATCAACGGCCGTACGTTGCATCACATGTCGCTAAGTCGCCTGATTGGATCTCCCCAAAAAGAAATATCATCTGATTGGAAGGTGCAACATTGTATAATCCCATCCTATTTCACCTTAACACAGCTCTTACCCAATAACTGGGTATCTTTGGTAACTGGGCCCACTAATCCTTGTTACACGCTCAAGTGTCACGTGTCCAGTTATTAGTCTGCATGAGCGATACGGTTCAGCTCTGATTCACTCAACAAATGAACACAAAAATAAGAAAATCCACCCAAAAAGATTTGTAAGCACTAATTAGCTCCTAGTCAATCCTATCTACGTTGACTGTGTGTATGTGGAATCTAAATACATGCTATATGTGCCATATTTGGAATCCAAATGTAAAATGATATGCCTCGCCTCAAATCCGCAAATTCATAGAATGTTAGTATGCCAAAAGTTAATTTATAGCACAAGTTAGATTGGCAAAAAAAATGAATTGTGGTTGAGTGCATGGTTAGTAAAATATAAAACGGGTGTAAGACAAGGTAATATATGTATGCATGGTATATGATTTTTTTTAAAGGGCGCTGAAAAGTTTAGTATAAAAATGTGTGTTCAACAAAACTAGGTATAAAAATTCATACGTAAATAGTATGAACATATTTGAGAATTACAAAACTAAAAATACTGATAAATTACTATAGTTTTCAAAAACTATACTACTTTTATAGCAATTTCAAATTTATTTTATATATGAGATGTTATATTTATTAAAATTTTAGCACCTAATTACTTAAATATGTATATGTACACCTTATATATATATATCTAGATTTTATTATGATGTATAATCACTCTTATTTGTATGTAACTCAAAAAGTATGTCATTATTCTTGCTCAAATTTTAATTTTTTTAAAAAAATGAAATATAAGCCATGAAGTATAATACTTTAAAAATTTATTTACATATCTTATATGGTTAGTTGAACAGTACAAGGGTCTTTCAGACTATTTTTAAAATGTATGAAATACAATTTTTTTTTTTAAATGTTACTCCCTCCCTCCCAATTTGATAGTCCTGTTTTCCTTTTTCGTCTGTCCCAAATTGTAGTCCACTTTCCAATTGAAGAATGTAGTTGTCTTTTCATTTTTTCTAAAATACCCTTATTCAATGTAAGTTATTATTACTATAAACTACCTTGTTTAATGTAGATTATTAGTATTGAATATAACCTACCCATTTAATGCATTTAGATTTTCCAAAATATATTGATATATGAAAAGTCAACTGTATTTTAGGAAAATAGCAATCTAAATTTATTTTTCCAACAAAATTAACTACTCCCTCCGTCCTACTTTGATAGTCCTGTTTTATTTTTTTGTCTGTCCCAAATTATAGTTCAGTTTCTAATTAAAGAATGTAGTTGTATTTTAATTTTTTTAAAATACCCTTATTCAATGTAAGTTATTGTTACTATAAACTTACCCCATTTAATGAGTGTTGATTCTTGTTTTACCATCAATTCAAGTTCTCATAAAGTCGTATTCTAATTAATATGAGGGTATTTTAGGAAAATAGCTACCTAAATTGATTGTTCCAACAAAGTTAACTATTTTTTCTTAAACTGTGTGAAAAAAATCAGGACTATTAAAGTGGGACAGAGAGAATACTTTTTCTTAAACCGTGTAAAAAAAAATTAGGACTATCAAAAGTCAAAACTAAAACTATCAAACTGGAGTATGTATTAATAACGCGAATGTTTACTAACTAATCTCGAGTGTGCGCGCCCCAACATACAGTCGACATGGTATGATGGTAAATCTGCCTTGACCAAGGATTCCCCAATCATCCAAAAATTTAAGGAAAATTAGGAAAGTCCCTACGAACTAACTCAAAAAGCAAAGCCAAAAAGCCAAATAAAAACACAACTGTAAGCCATTGTTCACTCCCCTCCATTTGCTCTCCACAGTCTCCTCCTCCTTGAGTCTGAAACAGCTGAGTGAGAGAGAGAGAGAGAGAGAGAGAGAGAGAGGTGAGAGAGGGAGATGGCTCCAGCCATTTCTCTAGGCTTATCTCTCTTTATCTTCAAAGTCTGACCTTGACATAGAATGAATGAAAATCTGAATCTGACCATTACCACAGCGCTTCTCCAAAAGAAGATGGCTCATCAGCATCAAAATGAAAAACAGAAGTTTCCATTTTTATTAGATGCTTTGTACTGTGAAGAAGAGCACTGGGAAGGACTCGATAAAGAGGACTGTTTCATCAGTAATGAAGAAGAGAGCCGTATTGACGGTAAACCTCCATTGTTAATGGAGCAAGACTTGTTCTGGGGAGAGGAAGAGTTATGCTCTTTGTTCAACAAAGAACAAGAAAATGACTTGTACAATAGTCTCAAGACAAATCCGTCTCTGGCTGGGGCTAGAACCGACGCAGTTGAATGGATGCTAAAGGTCACTGCTTTTTACTCTTTCTCTGCTCCTACTGCAGTTCTTGCAGTCAACTATTTGGATCGGTTTCTCTTCAGCTTCCAATCCCACAATGAGAAGAAGCTTTGGATGACTCAACTTGCTGCTGTGGCTTGTCTTTCTCTTGCTGCCAAAGTTGAGGAGACTCAAGTGCCCCTCCTTTTGGATTTCCAAGTATGATGGGTACTTAGGAGTATATTAAAAATTGAATCTTTTGTGTACACGTCTGTTTTGTTATCTGTGGAGAGGTAATTAATCTTCGGATTGCTTTGCTTTGATTTGTTTAGGTGGAAGAATCTAAATATGTATTTGAGGCAAAGACAATACAGAGAATGGAGATCCTGGTTCTGTCCACTCTTGAGTGGAAAATGAACCCTGTGACCCCACTTTCATTTCTTGATTTTGTGACAAGAAGACTAGGATTAAAGAACCACATTTATTGGGAATTCCTTAAAAGATGCGAGTTCCTTCTTCTCTTTATCATTTCCGGTAAGCATTTGATGAATCTAAGTACTTCTATATCAGTTAAAATTGATATCTTTAATTATCCTTCTCCTATTCGGCAGCTTAATTATTTCCAATTGTAGATTGCAGATTTATGTCCTATCTTCCTTCTGTGATGGCCACTGCCACAATGCTGCATGTTATCGTCAGCGTAGAGCCCTGTCTTGGAGTAGAATACCAAGACCAACTCTTGGGCATTCTTGGCATCAACAAGGTTTGCTCCTTATCACTGAGTTTTACCTTAAGACCCGTGTTTCCTTGTGTCCATCATTGGCTTCTTGAAATCTTATCCATACTTAGTTTGTAAATAACTTGCTTTGTGTGGTGAAACAGGACAAAGTGGAGGAATGCTATCGGCTAATTTCAGAGGTGGCATCAGCCTATCATTTCCATTCATCCAACAAACGCAAGTTTAGATCATTTCCTGGCAGCCCAAAAGGTGTTATGGACTTGTCATTCAGCTCTGAGAGCTCATCCAATGATTCTTGGTCAGTAGCAGGAGCATCAGTTTCTTCATCACCGGAGCCTTTGACTAAGAAGAGTAGGGCTCAGGCTGGTCAAAAGGAGGACCAGCAACAACAGCATGCACAAGAACAAGAACTTGACCATGCAACCGCATCAGATAGCACCCCCGGATAGTCCGTCGATATTGGTCTCTCTCATTAAAATCTTTCTTTTGGACTAGCTAGTAAATAACTAGTCTACCACTACCTTCATGTTCAATAAATTTTTTCATGTTAAATTGCTCACCATCTCTGCAATTCAATCCCATTTGGGTACTGCTGTATGAACCTGTGGAAGTAGAGATGGTGGGCATTTTATCCGGAAGAATTAGTAAAATATGCTAGGAACTTGAACATATTCTCGAAGAGTACCCAAAAAAAGGACTTAGTTACCGAGTCAAGTCATTTATTTTCCTCTTTATTATCTACCTGTAAAATTCTTTCTTATTGAAATTGGGAAATGGAAAAATCTCACAGCATCGGCTGTGGCATTAATGAGTAGCGGATGTGTCTATGGAAATTCAGTTGAATAATAATAAAAGAGAGAATGTGTTAGCTAATAATTTTAGTTCAACCTGTCATTTTTCTTTGGTGTGGCTGGACATGGAATTTTTGGTACAAAGATTGATCGGGTCTGCTCCGTTTTTCAACAACAAACGAAAGGGACGGGTGTGAGCCAGAAAATATCAAAACGGGTCCGGGGAAGGGGAAATTTTGTTTGCATGTGGATGGACAAACATGTTGTCGGCCATTAGCCATTTTATTTAGGCTATGCTACTTGTTAAGATTAGATTTTCAATTGCTTTAGTTTCATGTTGTTTGACCTCGTTATAAGAGATTTTGGTTCACCTACGATTAAGCGACTCGCGTTTGAATTTGAAGCCAAACGAACGTGACTGAAGTGACTTGAGTGACTAGATTTCGGTCAGCGTTTTGGAAGGATTGGATGGTAAAATAGAATACTTGATTGTGTTTGGATTGCATTTTTTTATTTTTTTATTTTTGTAAAAAATTACTATAGCGATTTGATATATATAAGGTAAAAAGGTGATACGAAAATGTGTTCACGAAAAACGTAGCAATTTTCTTTGAAAAATTGCTGTCCAAACAGGAAACTTTTCACTTGTATAAATGAAAAAAAGAGAGAGAGAGAGTTTTAACAGTATCGTAGCATTTTTTGAAATATTATTTGGAGGAAGGTTCCCTCTTATTTTGTTGATGGAGTATTTTGCATATTTTTTTCTTTCTCATAAGAATGTTTACTTCTAGATCTATATATGTTTCTTCTCTTTTTTTTTTTAATTCAAAATGATATAAGCACTTTTCAAAAAATTTAAGATACTCTTTGAACTTCATCTAATGCAAAAGAAGAAAAGGAGTGTATGAGGTTTTTTTGAGAAGTGTTAATTATGATTTTTCCAAGACAATCTCAATGACTGTTTTTCGAGGGAACTGTTAAAGTCTCATTTAGGGCAACTATTATCTTTGTTGTTCGACTGTAATTTCTTTTTTTTTTTCATCCACATTTTGTACCATTTATTTTTTCTATTATTTGCATGATGTGGTTTGGAAAATAGTACTAGTACTAGTATATCCTTCATACGTCAAAAAAATCTCAAGGACTGGTTTTCAAGGCAGCACCTGTAAAATTTCATGTAGAGTAACTATTTCTTTGCTCACAGCTGTAAAAATCTCAGGTACTACGATATCCTTTATGCGTACTAAAGGTTCGTGTTGAAGCCTCGCAATAAAACATGATTATGGAACTTGATTTTGAGATTTTTTAAATCAAACAAAATTGAGGCTTTAGTACATACGCCCTTCGTTTCAATTTGATAGTCTTCTTTTTTCTTACACCGTTTAAGAAATTTAGTTAACATTATAGAAAAAGTAAATTTAATCTATTATTTTTTTAAAATATCCTCACATTAATATCATGAGTATCAATAATCACTACAATTTTACATTAATTATAACAACAATAATACTGGTATGTTGCACTATTTAAAATATATATTGAAACAATTATTAGTGAAAAAATTGAATATATTAAATAATATAGGCTATATTGGCTGATAACCAAGTTTATTAAATAAGGATATATTAGAGAAGTTAAAAATTAACTATACTATTCAATTGAAATGTGGATTATAATTAGGAACCGATGAAAAAAGAAATGGAAAGAGTAAGAGATATGGAGTAAACCTTTGACAAACAAGCTTTATTTTTTTTTTGAGCTATTATTTTGCAACCCATGGTTATTCATGTACTAGTAGGCAAACACACTTGAAATATATTGAACATGAGTAGCTGTACTTATATTGATTTTCTCTAGCATATCTAATGGGTATAGAATACTATACTTACACTCAATTCAGTGTGTTTGGATTGTAAATTATTTGAGATATTTTTACTGTAGCTCTTTTTGTGATGTGATGTATGTGAGATAAAAAGGTAATTGAGAAGATAAAAATGTATATTGAAAATTATAATGGTGATGTAAGCAAATATATTTGGGCAAATAATCTCCTCCATGATGCATTTTTTAAAATTTTTCAATGTAACTTATATTTTTCGTAAAAAATTGACACCTAAATCCCCCCCCCCAACACTAACCACTGATAATTGCACACCTGTACACAAACCACCCAACTATTATTTATAATAGATAGTAGTATCATAACGTGACTTCAAGCTTGTGAGGGTGACAGCGCCTCTGTTGGAAATCTAAACGTTGCGAATTTTCATACCCAAAAAATAAAAAATAAGGAAAAGAGTTGCAAATTTCAACCCCCATTTTGTAGACATTCGCTTAATTAATGTCGTAAACCTATTCTGCTACCTAAGACAATATTATAGACATTCTTAATATAGTAAAGTTTATTATTGACCCAGTCTTCTATCTACCACTAAAATGTCGGTCAGGCGTAGAAGTTGAGAACGTTTAAGGAACGAAGGCATTATCTTTTTCATAATCTCTCCGAAAAATTTGGCAAATCTCGCATAGATGACCTATTGACAAGGCAGCAGCTTAATCAACTTTTTTAATTTATTATAATCCCTACTAAACTAGCTTTACACTTGCTGTTAGCACACAAGACACTCACAAAAAGCCTTCCATGTGCTTTCTAAACCACTCCAAACTTTACTAAATCCCAATTAATTTGGGCTTCTTTTATCCTTTCTCAAGTCTTTTTATATTGATACTATACTATTCGCGCTCTTTAAGAAGAGTACCGTGAATGCCGGAGTGCGTGAGTGTGTGTGGCCCGTGGGTGTAAAACACCAAAAATACACAGGTCCATTCCTCTTGACTGGTTCATAGAAAATAGAGGGGCTCCTGCGGTCCTGCCTCTGCACAGCAGTATGAACTAAGCGTGCCAATTAATACCATAAAAACTTACCACAATTTTCTTGTCTTCTTTCAAAAACTTTGTGTATATCAATATATTAATGTTACCAAGATATTCTGCAAGCATAAATAACGACGGGAGACAGATAGGTAGAAGCGAGCCCCCACAGGTAGTCAAATTTGTTATGTAATCTGATAGTTATCAGCAGGTCCGGTGATCGATTCTCATCTGTGTATTCTTGAAACAAAAAAGATAAGTAGAAGCGTGCTAGACTAGATGTAAAGAGATATATGTTCTTCAGAAAAAATACAAAAAGTAATTAAAAAATGTAAAGAAGGGAAGTGATATTTGTACATTCAAATTAGCCCCTCGCACCTCATAAAGACATATTATTTAGTGAATTATTTGAAGTGCGAGAGGTTAAAATAGAAATGCAAATATCAATTGCCTGTAATCACAGTAACTTCTGTCCTAAGTCGACTCAAAGTGCATCATAGTGGTTTAAGGGATTACATATGTGTTTCCTTTTTTGTATTATCATTTCTCTTAAATGCCACATTTCCCATCTATTCCTTTCTGCCACTCACACTTCTTGACTTTGTGAGCATAATTTGAGCCAAAAAATATATATAAAACTCGTATATTAAAGAGAACTTTATTAGTATTTTGGTTTCTAAGGAACTTTGGGATCATAGAAATATATTAATGCTCATAATTTAGGACGATGTAAGTAGGAAAAAAAATTTTCATTTTTATTGTCCATCCCGTATGCCCCTTTATTTTCTAAGATCAAAAAAGAGAAAAGAAAATTCCACGTTGTGGGAGTTTGATAAAGTTGAGAACAAGAATGAAGGACTAGTAATGAGGGACAAAGAGGAAAGTGTTGGAATAGAATATTGTAGAGGTTCTAAAAGGAAGAAGAAGAATTAGCAAGTTAAAAGGACATAAAGGTTGCTTAAGGGAGGATTAAAAGACAATTTGGATGCGATTAGATTCAATAAGGATGCAACCAGAAAACAAAAAGGGGGAAAAGGTGAAGTGGGAGAATGTTGAAATTGGGGGACAATATCTTTAGATTTTGTTTGAGATGTCTTTATTGGCTCTTTTGTTCACTGCTTTTGGTAGTTAAGGGAATAGACTTTAGTGTATTTCAACTCACAAAGAAAAAGGAAAAAGATATATATTGCTGTGATCACAAGAGAGAGAATGGGGAGTTGGTTCCAGGTAACATTTCCTCTTCTTTTCTGGGACAGTGCCCGTCCTTTACTCCCCAGGTCCAATCCTCTCGGTCATCCTTTTGACCTTCTGAACATCAATGTCCTAAACACTCTACTGCTAAGTATGGCATTTTTTAAAAAATATTAAAAAACAACTATTTCCCTTAAGGAACATTTTATTGCAAAATTTAGAGCCTTCAATATCAATTTGAACAATCTCTATTCTCAAGAATTTGATAAAAAGAAATTAAGAGAAAGAAAATGGGAAAAAAAAAGACTAAGAGAATCAGAAAAATGTCGAAAAAGAAGATGTGGGAAGGGCTCTTTTTAAAGTGCAAACTGCAAAGAAGATTCTTAACGGCAAAGGTAAAGCTTGATGATAAACTTAATGGCTGAAATCTATAGATAAGACGTACATCACATAATTTTCAATAAAAGACAGGTTCAAGTCAAAAAAAGTAGGCGTATTTCTAGAATTTAAAAAGTTGAAATACGTCCAGAGGAGTAAGTTCTAAGCAAGTGAACATTTAACAGCTATATACGGGGTCTTATAGCGCCTATTTCACTTAATATTTGGGAATCAAAACCGTCGCATAGGTATCTATTTTTCTACTATTTGTTTTGAAGGTATCTCTTAGATATGTAAACTAAACAAAGATTAAAATACGAGTAGTAATATTGTGTTTGGATTGCATTTTCCGTCATTTTTCATGGAAAAATTACTGTAGCGATTTGATATATGTGAGGGAAAAAGGTGATAGGGAAATGTGATCACGGAAAACGACAATATTTTCGGACGGAAATAAGCAATCCAAACAAGGTGGTTGGGCACTTGTGTAGCTATTTTCTGTTGGTTCAGTTACTGCAGAAATAAAAATTACTGCAATATATTTTCTAATCATTTTTTTATCTTATATATATCAAATCATTAGAATATATATATATTTTTTATAAAAATTTTCGAAAACAACCATCCAAATGGGCATTTAGAATATAGATTCAAAAAGAATTACGCTTTTTGCTTCAGGGAAAAAGAAAAAGGATTAGGATCGTTGCTACTTCGTTTCACATCATTTTCCAGCAGAGCTACAATTCAGATCAATAATCAGAGTTATTGATCTGAGTAGTTGGCATTTCGTTTTCTTTTCTTTTCTCCATGTGAATAATTTGTCCGGGGACCGGCCGTCCAAATGGGTCGATTCTAAGAAATGACTAAGACAAAATGTTAATCACTAATGCGAAGCTTCAATTGATATCCTCAGACTGGTTAAAGGAAGAACATCTGTCTAATGCACATGCTTAATAAATGCGACCACCAGTACGACCGGACATAAAACTCCGGAACTAATTCACATTTATTTATACTAGAAAAAAATAATTTTTTACGCTATCATTATATATATATCGATAAAATTAACTGAATATCACAGCACCTGAATTTGAATTTAAATATCAAAATTTGTATATATGACATGCATCTAAATTGATTAATGTATACACTATCAGTGCACAAAAGATTTATCCTAAAAAAATAAAAATAAAAAATTTTACAATACCGTGAAGGCATTATTACTGTTAGTTCAATATATCTATAAAATTGGTTAAATAGCTTTATCTAACAATGTATATTCATATTCAAATAAAGGTACAGTGAACAGAGGGTATTGTAGAATCTCCCAAAGAAATAAACATTTCCATGTCTTTACCCCAAAAAGAAAAAGAAAAAGAAAAGAAAAGCATTTCCATGTTAAGTAGGCTTCTCAAGAATTCCTTGAAGATGTTGGACAACCAACCATTCTCCATTTCTCAAATTTGACGGCCCCATAACTCTATGATCTATCAGCACAAGTCGTTGTTTTTAGGCCTCCTATACTTGAAATTATTCCTGCGATCATACCTAACGTCCGTGCTAAGCCATACCCAAATTTTGCATACAATAATGCCTACATATTTGTAGTAACAATAATAATAATCAATTGAGCTACCTATAGGTGTAGCCAGTCCAGAAAAGAAAGTGAACAAAAAAAAAAATAAAAAAATCACCATTGTTGTGTGAATAGGGCTTAGAAAAGTCAGCCAACCAATAATGTTAAAGACCTACACCAAACCCTAGCCAAGTCTTTCATCTGAACGCTTTTAACAACCAATGAATTTTTAGAATTTGTCCGTTTACGGTGCTTACATATCTGACAGGTGTATAAATCATGTGGATTATTTGCAGCTCTCACTAATAGAAGAAACAAATTATTGTTCATTTGCTAAAATAACCGTTTCAGCAGCATCGTCTGCTATCAAATGGTCTCAGCCAAAAAGAGAGTTAGGGTTAAGAGGTCAAAAATAAGAATTTCTTGCTCCAGCCTCACCAATTCATGGCTGTGGTCCAGAAGATAAATTTATGCTCGTAGCATATGAATCTTCTAATAGAAAATAGAAATGTTTCAGTAATTTATAGGTAGACGTAAAAAATTTGGTGTCATCGCAATCCAAACAAAATGAATGGAAAAATATGAATATCGTATCATCATTTAAGCTGAATGAATATTCATCTGCATGAAGGTAACGGTAGTATGTAGTCTGCAACGAATTTATGTAAGGGGCCATACATATATTGCAAGAATAAGATTTGATTGGAACTAGACTTGGGAGGAAAGGGCAATTTGATCCAGCCACTTGGCCAGGGGATGCACATTCGTTGCGTGATTGGCATAATTGTTAATGCCCGGGGCTTTCTGTATCTATCCTATTTCTTGAGATGTTGTATTATAAAATTCTTTCTTTGTGGTATTATAAAAATCACACATGTTGGGTCAAAAAAAAAAAAAAAAAAGCCAATCTTGACCGTGTTCCTTATTATTTTCTTTAACAAACAGCAATATGCATATACTTTAAGGGGAATGAGCAGGGAACTCAACTGGCTCGTATAAAATGTTAAAAATCTCTGGATAAATCCCCTCAGGAGGAGGAATTGCCAAGCCATTTGACCCTTCACCCATTCCAACGTATCCGGTGCGTTCGTCCCAAAATATTTCTAGATCTATCATACCTAATGCCAGATGGTTGCCAAAAGCACAGACCAGAAAACACAATATGTGTCCCCGCTATGCCCACGTAACTCCAAATACCCGCAAGAGTCATCTAAAATTAAGACTAGTACTTTTTACGTGTGTCAAGTGCCAAATTTGAATTCTTGACTAACCAGCCACGCAAGAAATTTTAAATCCCTCTTGATAACTGATTTGCCTTTAGCATTCTCTTATTGTACTCATCCTCAATGCCCTCTTGACTTGTTCCTCGATTCATTTGAGTTTATATGAAACCAGCAGGCAAATCAAATCTCCACCATTTTTAAAGTGATTTTCTTCTTAGGGAAAAAAAAATAAGGAATTACGAAAAGAAATGTACATATTAAACAAGAAGGCAATCACCAATGTGCACACAGAAGATGAGCATCCAATGGTTTTGGGGTGTCTTTACTTTCTGCAGGCTGTGAGGTGTCACCATCTCAGAGGTAATGCCAAACATAACATTCAAATGGACCGCCAGGTTTAGACAGGCCCCTTGCATTTAAGTTTTGTACTATTCCGGTTTCTAAAATGTGGGTGTAGGCGAATCGTGTGGAAGTAGCAGCATAATGAGAACAATTAGGCCTATCGGTGCTGCCAAACGACGTTAGCCCAAGCGTACACCGGTGGTCCAATCTTCAGCGGTCCAAAAGCCGCGGATTCTCATTAGATCTTGGGGTCTTTCGCTGGGACCGAGCTAATTGGCCTAATATACAAAATTAGTAGATATCATTCTACTTATAAATTTTCTTATTGTCCCTTGTTTTTGTAAGTCGTTTTTGGTATGACGTGTCTAAATCTGGACTTCACTTGAAAAAACCACCGACTAGTAGCTAATTCCTTAACATGTCCGAAGAAAAGGATACGCTCAAACATCTAGCTAGTGATATTTTTGTCTCCTTGAAGTGTACAGACGAAAAAAAGCTAATTATTTGCGCATGTCACGCGATTGCTGAATTACGAAACTGTACCGGAAGGGATTTTGGATGCAAAAAGATGCATTTTATGTTTAGGATTAATTTTTTACGTTAGAAGTTTTAGATGCAAGCCAAAATAAATTTTTTAAATTTAAATAGAACTTGCGTGACATGCATTTAGCTTCACTAGTAAAAGTTTGCACGGTGAGAATTTGAACTTTTCTTTTCTCAAGGCTGAGGGACAGGGTCACAGGGGCAGAGCCAAATGAATATGAAGATGGGCGGCAATTGCCCCTCCCACCCTCAACTTTGAGAAAATTTTGATTTAGGTATAGAATTTTTGAAAATTTTTAAGTTACTTCTTTATTTGCACCCTCTGAAATATTTTATTTTTATCAACTTTGCCACTCAATATTTTTGAAATTCTCTTTCTTATCTATATTGATACTGACTTAGCCACTACTGATGGAGATAAGCTAGATATTATTAAGAAAATCAAGTGTTGATTGTCACTTGTCCATAAAATGGAGTGGAGGGATTTTGTGCCTCGTATGACAAAAGTAGAATTAATATGCAAAATGGAGATGGGGATAGTGGTCCTGAAGGTAGGGTATTAGATGGGCCTCTTGTTGGATTTGCAGCAAGCAGTGAGTTGTTTGTGAAGCAGGGATCAAGTGGGTACCTGCCAACCGCTATCAAAGCTTAGCTTACGGCTTTCAGGCCTTACTTGTCTCTATACAAAGCCAGAGCAAAAGGGACAAAACAATGTTTAATGTTGGGCCATGTCCAGACGTATGAATCATTTTCCCTGATTCAAAGACCAATTCAGCGCCAACCAGCCCTTAGCTGTGGCATGCCGAGGATGCTAAATCTATGTCTTTGGAGGAAATTAAGGCCCGTTTGGCAAATGAATTTTTTAAGTGTTTGTCTAAAATTTTACTGTAACTTACTGTAGAAGTTTTTAAAAAAATTTTTGAAGTGTGTTTTTTTTTTAATATTTTGAAGTGTATAGTTTAAAAATTTTGAGAAATTACTGTAACTAAAGTTTTTAAAAAACTTGTAACAGACAAACTTTGCAAAAAACTTGTCTGCCAAACAAGACCCTTCTGGACCTGAACTTTAGGAGCCACATCCTTCAAAAAAAAAAAAAAAATTTATAGGAGCCGCATTATTGTCCTACTATCCAGTAGTGTCATTCTGTGGTCCTAGACAAAGTACAGGCATTAAAAAAGTTGTTCTAATATCAATTGAGAGTATTTTGGTTAGGAGGTTTTCTTATTACGACCGTTCTAATTCTTCTCTTAGTAGATGAATCATTTGTTGTGGATCTATTTTAGGCTCCGTTTGGATTTGAGAGTTTTTCAAAAATTTGTTTTTCATCTACAATGTTATAGTAAAAATTTTACAAAAACAACTTCAAAAACACCATATCCAAACAAATATTTTAAAAACAACTCCAAATATACAAAAAATATATTAATATATAAATATTATATACAAAAATATATTTTGTTTAATAAATATATATTTTATATAAATATTAATACAAAATATAAATATATATAATTAAATATATTTACATATATTTATAAATATATTTATATTTATTTAAATATATTTACATATATTTATAAAATTTTTATATTTATTTAAATATATAAATATATTTAATTATATATATTTATATAAATAATATATTTATATATATTTTTAAATATTTTTATTTCAAATATTTTTATAATATGTAAATTAATATATATATATTAATATGTATATTTTGATATTTATATTTCAATTATGAATATAAGATATATTTCAATTATAGTAATATTAATATATTTCAATTATGTATATTAATATGTATAATATATATTATATCAATTGAAATAAATATTATATTTTTATATATAAATATTAATATTTTGTTTAAAATATATTTATATATATATGTGTTTATTTAAATATAAATATAAATATAAATATATTTATTTATGTATTTATATAAATATGTAAATATATTTATTTAAACTTTGTTTTATAATATGTATATTTCAATTATGTATATTTTATTATATATATAAATTATATTAATATTAATATGTAATTTAAATTATGCATATTAATATGTATATTATATATATTATATCAATTGAAATAAATATATGTATTTATATATAAATATTAATATTTGTTTAAAATATATTTATATAAATATATAAATATATACATATCAATTTTATTTTATAATATGTATATTAATGTGTATTAATATATATATTTGTATATGTATATTAAATATATAATAATATACATATTAAAAAACAAAATTGAAATAAAAATATTATATATATAAATAAATAACATTAATATATAGGAACATAGCCAGTATATATTTAAAAAGAATCTCAACAAAATTCTAAATTATAAAAATATTCAAAAATATATTTTAAAAATACCTCTAAAAACAATCCAAAAACATCTACAGTAAAAGTTTTTCATATACAAAGCAACAGTAAAGTTTTAAAAAACACCTTCAAAAACAGTTAATCCAAGCGGAGCCTTAGTTCGCTTCACTTGGAAAATTAAACTAATTTTATTGATAATGTCACGTATCAATTTTCTCGTTTGAGATGGCTAGACCTTTACTTTAGGACTTCCTGTCGATCTACTACAGTTTGCTTCACTTATAAAAAATTAAAATAATTGCTAAAAATAAAATTAATGGTCCTGACTCCTGAGCAATGACACTGATTAAGAACTTCCTTATATTTGTATTATCATTGTCCGTTGGCATGAACGCCGCATTATTGGTAAGGCAAATTTCCGAGCATTCTGCCGACTGTTCCTAACCTTCTGAGGCAGCGATATCCAGTATTCTTTCACATCCAGCCGCAGTTTCAACATATAATCTTAAGGGGTTTATTAGTACTTTTTTGAGCAATTATTGGATTGCCATTTTTTTCCAGTTTTGTTTTGAAAATATATTTTTTTTATCCCATATACATCAAATCGCTGCTGAACATTTTTCTATAAAAACTCCAGAAAATAGCAATCCCAACGGGCTCAGTGTTTTAAAAGTTAATAGAACAAGAAAATGTTTTTTTCTTAACCGCATACTGTGGTTTATCTTTTTTCCCGATTGTGATGACTTTTATATGACCAAAATAGGTCAATGATCTAAATGTGATGACCTTATCACCTTTTTATGTTTTTTCAATATTTTTTTAACAAATTCACTCTTGTTGGGCTTTGCCCAAGTATGATACATATTCGGCTATCTATATATAAAAAAAAAAGAGGTAAATACTCAATCTGAATTGGTGCACAATTTCATTGGCTTTGGCCCATAAGATAAGTTTGCTCACTTTTAGCATTAAAATTCATTTGCCTAGGGACAAAGGGAGAAAAGGACCAAAAGGAATCAGTGCGCCACTCATAAAACTAAAACGAACCCGGAAGCCCAGAGAATTATAGTCCCTTTGTGCTCGAATAAGTGGAAACTGGAAAATCTCCCCAGAATAATTTTAGACGCTGGGGAAGAATTGGAATGTGTTACAGCCCCTCTTGGATATCACATCATCTCCAGTTGAAATTCACCAGAAGAAGTTGAAATAACATATATTTTGATCCTTGGATAGCAACAATTACAATCATTTAAAATTTAAATCACTGTCATTATTGAGTGACGTGTGAATCAATGGTTTGATGAAAACTGAGGCGATGATTCCTTAAAAGAATTGAATTTTCAGAATAATTGGAATTTGTCCGATCAGCAAAGTGTCAAAGCGGTTGGGATGTTGAAAGTCCAATTAGTTACCTCAAAACACAAGAGTAAGGCCCAATTCAAACGTATATTCAAAGTTTGAGGCCTTCACATGAAATCAATGGCAAAATTCTCCAATATTGTTCAATTTGTAAGCTTTAGAGTTGCTAATTTGAAGGCATCACAAAATAAAAAGAATATTATGACATACCCTTAATTTTTTTTTAAAAAGCAAATTTCATTAACAAAGCACAACATGATTTGATTCACATCACTGTCCAAATGGTAGGTTAAACATGCACTAGAAATTATAGATATCTACAATTTAATCATATTTATATCAAGATCTGAAAAATATAATAAATTTTATATTCATCTTTTAATAGATAAATTACTGTAACTCCTTTCTCTACATATTGCAATAATCAGGTCTGTTAATTAACAGTTTTAAACTTCAATAATGATGATGAGATTATTGAAATAGATTCAAGATCCAAAAAAAATCAGAGATCTGAAATAAACTTATATCTAACAATAAAATAAGCAAAAAAATACAAAATCTCCATAGGAATCTTTTCGATAATAAAAAATTCTCACTAGGAATCTCTGGGAGAAATAGAAAATTCTCACTATAGGAGAGACTTTATTAGAAAAATAAGACAAACGAAATTCTTACCCATATTTGATACCCACGCCCCCTCACGAAGGAGAGAGATTAAGGTGGTAAGGATACATGAATATCAAATATATGTGTAAATATCATTTCCAAAAAAAAACATATCTTTAGGTGTATATAAGTAGTAAAACTTGGTAAGAACTTTATGCTTCGCAAATTTGAATACGTTAGCATAAAGCAAAATTTAACCCGTCAATACTTTATTTAATGCTATATGAAATTTGGGGGGCGGGGGGTGGTGGGGACAGCACAAATACATGTCAGGTAACAAATTATTCTTCGAATTACTGATAATGGTTGTGCATAAATGTATATATGTTGGTGTAATTGAAAACCGTGCACCACTAATTTATAAAAGCACAACTTGTGACACTTGCAAGTGTGTTTGGATATCAGATTTTTTGGGATAATTATTTTAAAAAATTATTGTGGCACTTTTTGGATGTGATGTGTGTGAAATAAAAATGTGATTGAAAAATGTATTAATGATACAAGCTAATAAAATTTGGTAAATAATCAACTATCCAAACAAATATTTTGTGGATTAAATATGGCTTTATCTAGATTTTTTTTCAAAAATGCTTTTGTTATATATTAAGTACATTTTCTAATTACTTTCACTTTTGTTATTATATCCAAAAAGTACTACAAATTGGCTCTGTTTGGATTATGTGTTTTTGGAGGTGTTTTTCAAAAACTTTATTGTAGATGTGTATATGAAAAACTTTTACTGTAAATTTTTTTGGATTGTTTTTAGAAGTATTTTTAAAATATATTTTTGAATATTTTTATAATTTATAATTTTTTTGGGATATTTTTTTAAAAATTTTACACGACCCATCACTATCCCTTCCCTTTTCCTCCTCCTCTTTCCTTTCTCTTCCTCTCCTCCTCCTCCCTCTTTCCTCTCCCTTCTCCCTTCCTTCCCCCCAACCCCAAACCCCTCTCTCGCTCGCTGGTGGTGGCTGCGACTTTAGCCACCACTCTAACCACGACCGTCTTGGTCGCGGCTTCTGGTCCCGATCAGATTTGATCGTGATTAGGAAGGTTGCTGTCAGTCGAGGGGAAGGAAATTGGGGGGCGGAGAAAGGAAAAGAAGAAGAGAGAAAGGAGGAGAAAAAATGGAGGAGGAGCGGAGAAAGGGAGGAAAGATGGGCGGAGAGAGAGAGGAGAGAGGGCCGTGGGTGTGGGGGTGGTGGCGGTAAGGTGGTGGAGACTGATGGATAGTTGTGTATTTTTTTATATATTTGGAATTGTTTTTAATGTATTGTATGAATATGGTGTTTTTGGAGTTATTTTTTGTTTGTGTATTATTATAGCATTGTAGATGAAAAATTATTTTTTAAAAAAAGTCTAAATCCAAAAAGAGCCATTTTTTTCTGTCAAGAGATAGAAATACACACCCAATTAGATTAGAAACCCAATTAGATTACCAAACAGAGCCATTTGATATTCCAAAAAGTACTACCTTTGCATTTTCAAGTAATTTCAGTGAAACTTTTAGCACGTCATTTAGCTCATCTTTTCGAAAAGGACTGAAAAGTAGGCATTCTTGTGGTGCGTCACATGGGTCACTTTTTTCAAAAGGTCAATATTTACTATTAAGTTTTGGCGCAACGACTTAAATTTCCAGAACGAGAAAAGTGTACGACTTCTGTAAGAAAAGGAAAAAGGTTTGCAACTTGGCAGCTCTAAGCTGGAATCTTCATTGGATTCCACTTCACTGGCACGGCCCTTTAATTACTAAATAAATCGCTGCCGAAAGATGTCGGCTCAATTCCTCGGGTAATCTTTAGCTGTAATAAGAGTGGGACTGGCAGGGAAGCAACCCCCAATAACTAAGAAATAATCTATTGAAGAGGCTCAGATATACATATATGTATATATATATATTTGAAAATGCTTTGTCTTCACCAAAGAGCAAGTTTGAATCGACTTTTAGACAATTCAGAAATCTCATTTTCACTTAATTAATGTATAATGCTCCCACCCCCGCCACCAACCCTGACCCTCCAAGGGAAGGCGGGGGGATTTAAACCAAAAAAAAAAAAAAGATAAATAGGATTAAAATTCGGAGGACGACTAGCCAATGGCGTGCATGGGATGTGATCCGAATCTGGAAAGGTGGGCACATGCAGTCAGGTGTCTCCATCGAAGGGAGGAAAGAGTATCTCTTGAAGATTCCACCCACGCTGCTGTTGTCCACAGTAAGAGCACGCTCCCAACTTTTAGGCTACTCAGCCACCGAGTATTTTGTCCTGGTACGGAATAATTTTGTTTGAGACTCGGACAGGACTCCGATAAAAAACAAAAAGTACTGATTAATGTGTGATCTACGTCATCTTCCATCGCGATACTGCAACTTTCAGAATCTGGCTTTCCGTTCCAAGTTGCTGTAGTAGGCTCTCACTCTCAAGCAAAATGACCGTGCTTCTAGCTGGATTATAGGACGTTTCCCTGCTCTTTCTGGGGCTGCGCTCGGTGTCTTGTTGGCCTCTAAAGAGAGAAATAATCACGAAGCCATTGGTGTGGAACAGGTCAGTCATCATATGCTGTACAGAAGTTTCTACAAGCCTTCCATTTACTTTCATTTTGGCAGATGAAAGTTTGGATGGGCTCAATTCTGGTCGTTACCGCGCCACGGTTAAAACATATGGAATTTGAAGTAGGACTGCTGAACAAAAGTTTCAACGTGCCTTCCATTTACTTTCTTTACCCTTTTTTTTTTTTTTTTACAGATAAAAGTTTGGATGGACTCAACGCTGGTCGTCACCGCACCGTGATTAAAACATGTTCTTGAAAGTTTAGATGAATTTAACTTCAATTACTACCTCGAATTAATCAGAAAAAAATTCCTAGATTATAAGAAGGTAGTCCGTTCTTGCCAAACTCAATCAATTTATATTCGCATCTACTTTCTTTCTTTTTTTTTAGGAGGAAAGATGGGCCAAAAGCAAAAGCAGCAATAAAACAGAATATTAAGTTGCATTTGGTATCTCGGCAAATTTGGGAATATGTAGAAGTTCTTGTTAATTGCAACTACCTACAATGCACAACCATCGTGCGGTACACATTAGCATATCTGAGCTGAAGCTATAGCTACATTATCTTTGGACAAATAACAGTAGCAATTCTCTTTGACGTTGGACCATTAGTTGTTCCAGTCCAAAATGAAGACGCGCATGGCTCCAGTTAGGAGAGCCCCTAATCCGAAACAGGACGTGCACGGAGCCACTCATCTTTTATCTTCCAAGCGCCGAGTCCCAACCCCAACCCCGACCCCGACCCCGGCCGCTCAGTTTTTTATTATTGACTTTTTGTTTTTGAGCTGGAAAGTGTCCCTAGGAGCTAGGAAGGGGCATCAAAGTTTGGAAACTAAAATTCTACATTAACTGGCTGCGACGGATACAATGAACTGCCACCATAAGTAGTCAAAATTTTGCTAGCATGAAATCAAGAACTTGAATATATCCTTCCACGCCAATTTCCATTCCACACATACTATAAAGTACGCTCAATGCCTATCTTTTGTACATTTTTCTGTCCAATCCTGAAATATTTTTACGTCTAATACAGAACGGATATATCTCACCCATTGCTTGACCATTTGAAACACTACAAATTTTCTCAATTTGCTTTGTCCATGCTCATTTTTGGAGGGGCTTTCTCCTAATATAACTTTGTGAAATTCTTTTTTTTTTTCTGAAAAAAATACAATCAATGTATTCCATATAAGCTTCTTTTTCCTTGCGGTTGCTACTGTATGCCATATTTTATTGGGGGGAAAAAGATACTATTTCCACGTTGTCTCAAGAATAGGCCAGAAGCCTATAACAAAGAGTACGCGGAACCCATCAGGGAGGTTAGGGAAGTGCAAATTGCCATACTAGGCCATTAATATATTACTAATTAATTACCCTTAATACATGTATCCTGATTCATTTACGTGGAACTTTAGACTTTTTATTTATCAAAAACATGTCAAGCTTTCTCGAGGCTTAGTCATTAACCCCAGCAAATCCAACCAATCACCCCATCCTTATCAATTCATTAATTAATTAACTAATCTTCCCCACAAGAACGGCAACACAGGAGCATGTCTACCTGGTTAGTCATCTCAGCATCCAGTCATGGGGTGGGGACCTTTTTTCCTCTCTTTGCGAGCCGCCAGCCCTTGATTCCTCAAATCCTGGATTGTTACGAAAATGGTCATTGATTAAAGAATCACTTTTTTTTTTGGGTGAAGCAAAAGAGCCACTTGTTCTTGTTCTTCTTCTTCCTCCTTTTTTTTTTTTTTGAAGCAAAAGAACCACTTGTTTATTCACGTCATCTATGGATGGAGTAGCTCATCTGGGGGTTGTAAATTCCTTTAAAAAAAAATAAAAAAAACCACTTTGTTCATAGAAAAGCTTCACTAATGTCTTTTCTCTTGTTCTTGTACTACTAAATTTGGATTGAGAAGACGTAATTTTATTGCACTGAGATCTACAAGGGAATGGTGCTTTTTAAAAAAAAAAAAAAAAAAAAAACTTTACCTAGTGAGTATTTGTTAGTACACTTAAAAATGTATATATTAATAATTATTACCTTACTTTTATATTAATAAACTTTCTCTATTCAACTATACTTTTTCTAAATTATTAACAACTGAATCCGATATTATCAAGTTTTCAATAGACATTGATTAGAAAGACCTACAAAAATGATTGAATCACGTGTCTGTAAACGCACTCGGTGAATAATTGATGGAGTTCGACACACCTGACACCGCTAAACTTGTGCCATGCACACAACGTTGGATGAACGAATTTATGGTAAATCTAGTACGGCTCATAGATGCTATGATGTTGAAAGGTCTATTGCATAAGGTCCACTTTGATAGAGCAAACAATACAATTTTAGGAAGAAAATATAATAATGTTACTTATCTTAATTTTGTCCTCTCAATATCATACTAAACGTGATTGAATTAGAGCTAGCCTCGTTTTAGCCTCTTGGTTTGAATAATTTCCTAAAAGAAATGCAATTAAATGACAAGAGGCCATCTGGTAGATATGACGAAACTCAAGAGGAAACTTGGTACATTTGGAGCAAAATTTACAAGCCGGAAAAAGAATAGGGATTTGACATTTGTAAGTCACAATGGAGGGTGTTTGGGACGAAGTTTCAAATTTGCTTATTGCAACGCAAATAGAAAATGCTTAGTACTTTTTTAGAGTAATTTTAAGTCACGATTGGATATATATATATATATATGACACATGAACAAATTTTAAATTTCAAATTCAAATTTTTTCACATGCGTCATATATTTAATGGTAATAGTGTACATTTTGATAATATATATAATATTAATAATCCATTCTTTTTTATCTGATGTGGAATCATTTTCCTATGCTTAGTATTGATTGCCTTGCATACTGGACAAGATATTTACCAAGTTAAAAAGGGCAAGATATTACACCAAAGAATCTTAGTAGCCCTCATGCCGTAGTGTCTTAAAAAGCCAAGAGGTGCTGGGCTGTGGTAGACAGTCGTGTGCCAAACAACCTTTTCATTGACTATCATCATTTGATCACCAAGTTAAAAATTTATAACCTGACAACCAAGATTTGTGTCGTTTAGCTCACCGAAAAAAAAAAAATTTGTACCGTGTATTTGAAAGTGATGGACCGAAATCAAATAATGAGTCATAAATCCGCAGGAAATCACAAGAGAATGACTAAGAAGCAAAGTAATTTTTTCCCTCTATCATTCAAACATGGCTGCTGCGGCTACACTGATACACATAAGGGATATATATAACTGATTTAATAATTTAACCAATTCAGATTTAAAATTTTAATTTTTAAACTCCAATTTTATGAAATTTCAGTTTATTAATTAGCTTAATTACTTTACATGGGAAACAAAAAGGGCAAGGAAGAAAAGTTATATTATGGGGAACCTACCTCGAGCTAAGCGAAATGCACGTGTACATATTACCTGCCCCCGGGAGTCGAAGGAGGGCTATTTCGGAATCTCAGTCAATTGGTTCAAAGAATCAAATTCGATTAAGAGTTGGTTCAAAATTCCGGAAACGCCTATAAATTCCAACGGGGACCTCTGCCACCTTTCTGTGTGAGGGCGTGCATTGTTTTCATTCGGCACTCTCCTTCCTTCCTTCCTTCTGAAGCAGTTGCAGTAGAGCAAAACAGAGGGCGGAGGGGATCAAGAGGAGAGAGTGTGAGAGACGCAGAAAATGGGTGGTTGGGCTATAGCGGTGCACGGCGGCGCTGGGGTGGACCCCAACCTCCCACCCCAACGTCAAGAAGAAGCAAAACAGCTCCTCACTCGTTGCCTTAATCTCGGCATCTCTGCTCTTCGCTCCTCCCTCCCCGCCATCGACGTCGTCGAACTCGTTGTATGCACCCCATTCTATTCTCTTCCCATTTTTTTTTCCTTTTTTTAGTTATTTGTTTATTCTTCTTTGCCATATATTTCATGCTCGTTAAACCGATACCGTAAGAAAAACGTATCAATTTCTACGAGAAAGGGATACAAATGCTGTCCAGGATTGTTCAGCTCTAGCAAAACTTCATCATTTTAACAAAATTTTCACTCCTAAATTTTTGTTAAAACATTAATTAATTTCAATAGAGTGTCATTAAGGGGTGGTTTTATTTTTATTTAGCTTTCGTTTTTGGTGGGGAACCACGATTTTAGGCGGTGTTTCTTGACCTTTACTTTTGCCGTAATTTGCATGCGTGCGGTTACACGTACAGGTTAGAGAACTGGAATCGGATCCTTTGTTCAACTCTGGCCGTGGATCTGCACTGACTGAGAATGGAACGGTTGAGATGGAGGCCAGCATCATGGATGGACCGAAAAGACGATGCGGCGCCGTTTCCGGCGTCACCACCGTCAAGAATCCCATTTCTCTCGCTCGCCTTGTCATGGACAAGTCTCCCCATTCCTATCTTGCCTTCTCTGGGGCTGAAGAATTTGCCAAACAACAGGTACGATGACAGAATATACATTCCCTGTAAAATCCTAGTACTTTTAAAAAAGCGGCATTGGTATGGTATGCACTGAAGAAAACTATTAACAAAAAACAATTAACGTTGTTACTTTTTAATCATTTGTCACGTGAGGGTCATGACATGTAGTCCGTTGTCGTTTTCTTGCATCCAACAAACAGTCCCACAAGAAACTCTTTATTTATTTAATTTTGTTGCAGGGAATCTACTTAGATTCTTGGTAGATTCATATGTGGCACGTTAGCAAAGTCAGTTTTTGTTTAGCTGTCTAGTTTAGTGGAAGCCATAGAATATGAAAGTTTTACTAGAATGCTATTTTTTTTTGGCGGGGGTTTGGAATCTACAGTAGATGTAGATCTCGTCTCGTGACTTGTTCTATTTTGTCAGCCTGCTGATTTTTTTTCCCTCCAAATGTGGGTTCATTTCGTCAGGGAGTAGAGATGGTGGACAATGAATATTTCATCACCGAAGACAATGTGGGCATGCTCAAATTAGCCAAAGAAGCTAATTCCATTCTGGTACGTCGCCCCAACAAACAAACAATGTATACAGTTTAATTGTTATTAATTCAAACGATTAGATTCACGGTACTAATAGTACAAGGTTTGGCCTATGATTTGGGACAGTACGATTATAGGATCCCAATTGTTGGACTGGAGTCCTGCGGCGCAGCTGCTGAGAGCCCAATCCTAATGAATGGACTACCGATCAGCGTATACGCGCCGGAGACGGTGGGGTGCGTGGTGGTAGACGGCCAAGGCAGGTGCGCAGCCGCCACCTCAACCGGGGGCCTCATGAACAAGATGACCGGTCGCATTGGTGACTCCCCCTTGATTGGAGCTGGGACCTACGCATGTGACCTATGCGGGGTCTCTTGCACCGGAGAAGGCGAGGCCATCATACGTGGGACCCTCGCTCGTGACGTGGCAGCTCTGATGGAGTACAAGGAGCTCAGCCTCCAAGATGCGGCGGATTATGTGATCAACAAAAGGCTGGACGAAGGGAAGGCTGGTTTGATTGCGGTGTCCAAAACCGGGGAGGTGGCGTGTGGGTTCAATACGAATGGAATGTTTAGGGGGTGTGCTACTGAAGATGGTTTCATGAAAGTTGGTATATGGTAGTAAATATTTTTTTGACAATTTAGAATTTGATGATTGCTGTTGCTTTGGTTGTTCTGAAGCTTTTGTCGTCAGAATAAAAAGATCATGCAATGCAAATTATGGGTGAATAATTTGCAATGACTGTTGATCTTGAGTAGGATTTTAACTATTACAAAATGTGTTATCTGGGCTGATGATCGGTAAGGGTAGTGAATCTTTTATTAATCATTTAAGGCCTCAATCTGTCTCGTTTTTTGCGTTACAATCAGTTGCTTCAACGCCACCAGTTGAACATTGATATTGACAATCATCTGTCAGACACTGATATAAAGTCATGGAGCAGATGGTGAAATTTGAGAACGAGTTCTGAAGCCCCACACAGATTGTGACATTTTAAGTTCTGCATCAAGGCCTGAATTTTTTGCACAACAACAGTTCTCACTGTCACTGCTTTTTTCTACCGTCAAGGAAAGGAAGCATCCTTGAGCAGTCTGTCTGACGAGCGTGAGCTTTGAGCTTAGAGCCAGGAGGATCAGATTTTTGTGAAAAAGAAGTCACAACCCCCTTTTCATTTCGCTGAAAAACTAGCAGTTATTAGAGGTGAACATAGCCTGATACAAGGGCTTTCGGTTGTGTTGGCAAGCCAATTTGCGCGCTCATATCTATCTTGGCAATCTCCCATACTGATAATTGCATTTCACTTATTCTTCTCATTGTTGGTGCCTTCGGTTTTGCCCAAAATGTTTTCCTTGGCTTATCATCGGTGCCGGCACATGGAAATTTGTTTAGGCATGGAAATATGGAAACTGAAACAAAAGTCATTGCATACCTTTGAAGAATCCATGCGTCAGGCTTTTGATTCAAGAGTGGTTGCAAAGTCTTGGTTCGATTAATGAAGAATCCCAAAACCTATTATTGACTCTTGAGTTATATATAACGTGATTAAATGAATCTAATGCGCTAAATTGCAATCATTATCATGATTGATCAGACAAACAGAAAACCTGGGGTGGGCAAGACTTTCTACTGATGCCGCCACGTAATGCAGCGGTGGCTTAGCGTAGTTGGTTGGCAGACAGAAAAACACCAAGGTCTTGACACGTAACTGAATGGTGGGCATTCTCATCTTTTAAATCGTCCACGGCTGCAAGAACAGGAACACGCATGTATGATGTAATATAACATGGCATTATTATTATAGGAGCAATAAAGAAAGGAATAAGGAAATTGCAAGCGGCGGCGGCGGAGGACAATGCATCTCATTGTTCTTTTTCTTTTTTAATTTCAAGTTTTGCTTAACTTGCTATTTCTACAAATATTTGGGTCATTGCAAACTTAAAAACTTTCATTATATAAATTAACTTCTGCCCCCTGAACGTTATTTATTGTTTGCTTTTTACCGTAAGATGCTGTAAGAGTGGCCAAACTTGTAATTTGCATCAAACGTAATATATTACATACAGTATGCGGTGTGCCGGTGACAAAAAGAAAGAAAGAAAGAAAGAAACGAAATTTGTGTTCCACTTAGTTATATGACGGCACAAAGAAAAATAAATAAATAAAGACAAAAAAACAGTTCGCAGCAGCTATGCGTACATAATGGTCAAATTCGAAGTACTCTTGAGCGGGGAGAAAACGTTGGGCTCTTTATTAAGGTTTTGTTTGATAATTCTACTTAATGCTAAATTAATTCATTTAGATTGTGTTTGATAATAGAAATGTCTTACCATTTAATGCATTAAGCGCTATTTAATTTGTGTACGAACTTTTAAGTGAAAATTTTCATTGAATTGATTACACATATTATAATTGTCATACATATAACACGCTCTCATACATGTTCTCGGGCAAAATATACATTTGTTTTCTTTGTTGGTTCGGACACACACGCATGCAAACATATGCTCTCCCGCACAAATATGCACACTCAACCTCCATCTCTAAATTGTGTCATTATTTTCTATTTATCTCAAACACACACATGCACGCTTTTCTTTCTCTCTGAATGCACAAATAAAGGCGAATATTTTTAAAGACAAAAACGTAATACTTCTGCAATATTTCAATTCAGCACTATAATTCAGTTAATTATCAAACAAATAAAACTTAATCAATTTAATAACTTAATACTTTTAGTACTTAATTTTTTGAATTCAGATTTTAATCTTACAAACGGAACCTAAGCTGGCTTCAGATTTAGGAGAGGTTAGCCAGCATTTCCCCGAGCTGAAATTGGGCAACGGTACTAAGGTGCAGGGTGCAGGCCATCATTTTGAAGGGGCAGTCCCTCATCGTTCACATTTCAATTGAGACTTTTTTTTTTTTTTTGGCAGAATAACATTTCAATTGAGCTTCTCTAACACTTTCCATAAAAAACTTGGCACATAGATTGATCTGAGAACAGCTGTCACGAAAAATATGTGATCACCAAAATGTTGGCCTCTCTCGATTCCCTTGTCCAAACTATTCTTGGCCGTCCACTTACTTGGGCTAAACCCTTATATATTCTAGTCTTTTGGTTTGTGTCTTTTTTTTTAATAAACAATAAAATCTGATGGAAATTTTCTTGAACAAAATTATATCCCTTTCACAGCCAAATCCATTGCAAAAATATTTCCTTTCATTAAAAATATGTTTACGAAAAATCTAGTTTTTTTTTAATGAAAAAATGGCAATTCAAACAAGGAATACGTTTTAGTGCGGGAAAGGAATATGTTTGGCCCATCCACCAGCTAGTAAGCCCACTATAGGACCTCAGACAAGCCGGCAGTATTCTAGCATTGATTTGAATCTTTCATTCAGCGACACAGCTTGGTCCCTAATCGGTTTGAATGTTATGTCAACCATTTCAATTGACAAAGAAAGGCCGCGCTCCTCGTGCTTGGTCCCTAATCAGTTTGAATGTAATGTCAACCATTTCAATTGACAAAGAAAGATCGCGCTCCTCGTGTTTGTGCTTTTAGGCCTGACGAATTTAGTTGGCAATGAGTTACGATGATGAGGGGGTTGCTTTTATGGTGAAAAGTCGGATCAACTATGCATGGGTAGGCAAAACCATTGCTAAGATGACAACTTAGCATAGGTATCTTTGTCCATTTATTTGGGGTCCAAAGGTAACCAGCAAAGGTTATATTATCTGAAGTAGTGGACAGTAAATATCAATCTATATTGGTTGGGTCATTAGATAAATTAGTGAAACTATAGATGCTCATTTTTTTAAACTTAATATTATGAGAGAGTGAAAATGGATCAATGATTGATAAACTTAAGCAATAAATAAATAAAAGAACAAAAGTCAAAGAATCACTTAAATTCGTACCACTGTTGCCTTAAGTTTCCTTATGTATGTACAAGTAATTAATTTTATGGTCATTTAAAAATATATTTTTTAATGAAAATTTGGTTTTTCAATTTGAAATTTATTTCGTAAAGGATTTTTATGAGATGGTGATTTTTGTACGGTCTTTACTTATTTGCTAATTACTAACATTAATTGAAATTTCACAAATGAAGTACTTAAAAAAAAGAAAGGAGGCCAGTAATTGGTAAATAATTAATTAACAAAATTACTAAAGAAACCATAATTTTTATATATGTGAGGAAAAATTAAATACTCTTAATAGAAAGATACAAAAGGAATTTAAAAGATGAAAAATGTATATTAACAACACTAAGTGATGCTCCGAAATATTGGATGGATGGTATAAAAAAGGATTAATCCAAATTAAATTAACCGTGTATACACTAACTACCTAGACGCATGCCACAATTTGTGTAGATAAATTTTTGTGAAAATTCATGAAATATGCGATGCAATCCCCAAACCTTGAGTAATTTTTTTAAACTTAATGTTTTGAGAGTATGCAAAATGAATCAATGATCAATTGTAAGTAAAGAAAAAGAAAGGTCAATGAATATTAGTGCATAAGACGCATTCTAGATGTGTGCAAGTGATCAAAATTATGGTATTTTGGTAAAAATATTATTCATGAAAATTAGTTTTGTAAAGGAAATTTATGATATGGTGATTAGTTATTTGGTAATTAATTTCAATTGGCTAATTACTAACATAATTTAAGTTCAGGAGGGCGTGTAATTAATTAATTAATTGACACAACTACCCTTGAAATCATAATTTTTTATCTGAGGAAAAATTAGATACTCTTAATAATACTTCCTCCCACAGCACAGGGTACCAAACCTATGGCCTCAAAAGTTGGACTCAGCCTTTTGCAGTAGGCTATTACCAAAAGCCAGTCCTGGTCCAATCCCACAAGTGTTGTTGGCATCAATATACCAGTGCAGTGGCTCATATGCATCCTCCCACGAAAGTCCTGCATTTAACCGAAGAATTGCTGGATCAGGATAACATTCTTGGGGAATAAAACCATCCCAAATGTGTTTGTCCACCCCTCCACGGCCAGCCATGTTACTTTCCCCAGCTAACAAGAATTCGTGCTTTTTGATTAGGACCATTTGGTATTGGCTTGTGTAGTGGGGATAATCCACGCATGACACGTGTTAGCTCGGCACATTGCACGCATCAGGTCGGCGCTTGGGATATCAAATCCTGCACGGGCCAGCTCGGCATAAGGGGGCCAGCTCGGCCGTGTCAAGGGCCTCCTATGATGGGCTTGATGGGCCGCCGCCTCCGAACATGTAGGGGCCGCCGCATAAAATCCTAGGAAGACTCCGAACCCTAAGGGGACTTTGACTCCCATAAGGAAACTACAACTCATCCGGTCCTATATATACTACGCTACCAAGACTACACAAGGTACGCTGACACAAGTATTCTCTACTACTACTATACTCTCCGGCCAAACTGACTTGATCGTCGGAGCTATTCCAGGGACTTTCGTCCCGCCTCCGGTTTTCTCTTTTCAGGACCCCCAGCTCGACTCGCCCTTGCAGGTCGGCAGCACCTGAACAGCCCGGCCGTCTTAACTCAGCTCGGATACGGTTTTTGGCAGTCGCATCAGCTTGGTTTCTTTGTACAGGAGCATTCGTCATGATCATTATCAACCATGAAATTCCAAACAAAAATATCAAAACTATTTTTTTGATACTGCTCGGAGACATATTGTTAGAGCAGGCATGCACAGTAAACAGTTATTTTTTGGTATGAAAAAAAATATCTATAAAAGCAGCTTTTACTAATCTCCAATATATATGATACATCCAACAAATTCTGCTTGCATTTGATTTTGGAAAAGCCTAAAAAGAAAAATCTACTTTTGGCTTTTAATTTGTTATACAAATAAACAAGATACTGAAATGAAGTCTAAAACGGGAAAATCTGCTTCTACAAAGTTGAAATACCAATGAAACCCGTCTGAAAATTTGCGAAAGGTTTTCGTTTCCTGGTTACTTAGTACATCTTATACCTCTCAGGATTTAGACTTGTGCAAGGAAGCAGGATACATTCTGTTCTCCGGTAGAATGTGGGCTTGACCGGCCTTCTTGCTTACGCTTACGACGAATTTCATGCTTAGAAAAGATCATTCTGTTCCTTTCTTGGTCATGGCCTTCATGGAATTCCTTACCTAACTAAAATTGGAAGAGCCGATGAGGCTTTTCATTTCAACTTTCGAACGCCCAACAGAATTTAAAGTAACAATTCAAATAAGATATCTGTCGGTGTTATAAAGATATTAATTTTTGGGTTCTTACAAGTTTAAAAAAAGAAGAAGAAATTAAATACCATGCTGGATTCATTGAATTAAATACATGCATTTTGCTATAGATTCATGAAGTGTGATCAATGAGGCTGGATATATTATGCATTTTACCCATGATTCAAAGACTTTACCTAAATGGCCTAAGAAAAGTGTCCAAAACAAAATTTTGACATGTTTTGCAGGCACTACTCTGAACGTGAACGGGCAGCAGAGGCACAGACTGAAGAAAGGTATCGGCCAACATCTCCCCAAGCCGGACCTGTGCTGAAGTGCTGAGGTGCAAGGAATCCGGCTCCATGGGTAGCCCATAGGCATCCACCGTTTTCACATTTGGGAGGTCAACCTCGAACTGAGCTTTCCTCACAACATCCACGTATGGTCCTTGTCCTGATGCCAATGCCACCTACATCCCACAAACCACCGAACAAACTCAACCCCAATGCATTAATGGCCACTGAATCCAACGACGCAAAAGAAGACAAATTCTATGATGATGGAGTAGATAAAATGCACATGCAGAACAACCAACCAAATAAATTTTGGATATGTTTCGCCGACCGGCCGGCCAGCCACGAGGTGTCTGTCTTATTAATGTAGGAACACCTTTTTTGAGTTATTAAACTATACACTATACGTTATTAATGTAGGAACACCTTTTTTGAGTTTTTAAACTATACACTATACGTTAATAATGGACCTTAGTTTACTTCATTCATGTGATATGTACAAATGTGTTTTCTCCTTGGAATTTAGCTTGTGAATAATGTAGAGTGGTCAATTAATAAACATCAAAGTCTTTGGTGCATAGGACCTTTGTTTTCATCTCGAAGACGCTGGTGGTTTTTTTTTTTTGGGGTGTAATAAACAATGAATTATGATATTATCAGCAATGGCTGGCACTGATCACGACAGTTCCCCATTCCTAAGTTAATTCTTCTTACCTGGATCACAGGAAGTGCAGGCAACTGTAGATCAGCACGCAGATGGGTGAACAATCTCTCCAACCTGATCTTGTATAATTTGGCATCTTCATGCTCAATTGTGTCGCTTTCTCCTTGATACCACAGAAGTGCTCTGATAATCCCGCCACCTTGCAAGGCGGCCTCCGCCCTCCTAATCAGCCGGTTGTACAGCTCTCTGCCACGGCCCCACTCACTGATCTTTGTACCTCCAATGGCACAAGGGACCAAACCAATGGCCCCAATACTCGAGTCCTTACTCATAACAGAATTTGCAAACGCCATCCCCGGCCCAACCCCACAAGTGTTGTTCACATCTATATCCTTGTGCAAGGGGTCCTGAGCTTGCACCCAAGTCTGGACGGCACTCAGCCGGAGAATGCTTGGTGTTTTTGATTGGGACTGAAATGGGATGACACCATCCCAGGTGCGATTGATTACGCCGCCTCTGCCGGACATGTTGCTTTGCCCGGCCAGCAGGAATATGCTCTGGACTTGTGAAGGAGGAGGAGAGTATACATTGTTGGAATTCACAGGGCTCACCAACCAGGCGTAGGCTAGAAGCATTAGCCAAAGAAAGGCAAACATCCCTTTATTGATAGATGATGCAGCACCCAATCCAGACAAACCTTATGCTGTCCGTATGGAATTCAGAGCTAGTTGGACCACTTTGGAAGCAAGAATATAATAAGCAGGCCTGATGATATTAAATAGTGACGGACTATAACTTCTTCGCTCGCAAACTTTGATTACAGGTTAGTAATCGTTGAGTTGCTAAGAATTGCCGCGTACACATCCGACGATTTCCACGCCAACATATGTTGATTTACTAAATGGTAAGAAAGGATGGATCACTTTTTACAAAGAAGATTTCGCTCTTAAAAGAAACCCTTTAGTTCTAACATACACGCCTTGTCCCAATCTCTGCGTTGATAAATAGAATCAAAAGTATTCAAACTTTCTTTTTCTCTAAAAAAATTTGATTTTTGCTAATGCCTTAATTTTCTAATGGTTCCAATGTTGTTAGTCAAATCAAATGTGAAGAGGAACAATGATCTCCAAACGCGGTAGTCACTGACTAGGTCGTTGTGGGGCAGAAATTAATAATGCATTGCATGCAGAGATCTAAAGAGATGCCTAAATGTGATAGTAATATGTCATTTTGGTAGAAGCAATACACATACGGATTTGACTTTGATGCATATATTATGCATAGTGATTGGTTATGTTTTTAAGAATGAAGTTAAACCTCCCTTACATAATCTCTAAGATCTCAACTGCTCGAGAGTCAATAGCTTTTTGCTTTAAGAATTGCTTGCTACTCAAGTCAATATACTCATATAATAGCAGAGAAAAAGAATTTCGTGTCACCTATATTGTGTTCAGTTCAGGATCAAGGCATCTTTATGCATAGTTTTGAAAAACTATTTGAAAGTTCCTTACACGAAAATATATAGATGTACTTTTATTTCTTGGCCTCCCACTAAAGGCGTATAGAGACTTTGAATGAACTGAGTTCTCTTTATATATATGATTTAGACTAATTTGAGATATTACATGTTATTCAAGCCGTGTGGAAACTGAGAAACTAAACCAAGGTCAGTCAGTCAGGATTTGATATTCTTGATCGAATTCTAACTTATTGACTGGGGCATCCTTTGAGTCCTTCCAAGTTCTATGCTGACTTTCTTAGGATGAAGAACAAGCGATAATTAAGGCATAAAGCACTCGGATCGGATGACCACCCATTACTTGTAGGCACAGAAATTAGGGGCCCTTCTGAGGATAGTGCAGTGAAGGGCCTTAATTGTACTAAATTGTATCCAAGTTCTGGAGGCCTAGAAACTGGCAGTACTAAATTCAATTGTGGGTGGCCTCAATGGAGGCCCATTCAATCTGCAGGTGGGTGCAAGACGCATTCTAGATGTGTGCATAAGACGCATTCTAGATGTGTGCAAGTGATCAAAATTATGGTATTTTGGTAAAAATATTATTCATGAAAATTAGTTTTGTAAAGGAAATTTATGATATGGTGATTAGTTATTTGGTAATTAATTTCAATTGGCTAATTACTAACATAATTTAAGTTCAGGAGGGCGTGTAATTAATTAATTAATTGACACAACTACCCTTGAAATCATAATTTTTTATCTGAGGAAAAATTAGATACTCTTAATAATACTTCCTCCCACAGCACAGGGTACCAAACCTATGGCCTCAAAAGTTGGACTCAGCCTTTTGCAGTAGGCTATTACCAAAAGCCAGTCCTGGTCCAATCCCACAAGTGTTGTTGGCATCAATATACCAGTGCAGTGGCTCATATGCATCCTCCCACGAAAGTCCTGCATTTAACCGAAGAATTGCTGGATCAGGATAACATTCTTGGGGAATAAAACCATCCCAAATGTGTTTGTCCACCCCTCCACGGCCAGCCATGTTACTTTCCCCAGCTAACAAGAATTCGTGCTTTTTGATTAGGACCATTTGGTATTGGCTTGTGTAGTGGGGATAATCCACGCATGACACGTGTTAGCTCGGCACATTGCACGCATCAGGTCGGCGCTTGGGATATCAAATCCTGCACGGGCCAGCTCGGCATAAGGGGGCCAGCTCGGCCGTGTCAAGGGCCTCCTATGATGGGCTTGATGGGCCGCCGCCTCCGAACATGTAGGGGCCGCCGCATAAAATCCTAGGAAGACTCCGAACCCTAAGGAGACTTTGACTCCCATAAGGAAACTACAACTCATCCGGTCCTATATATACTACGCTACCAAGACTACACAAGGTACGCTGACACAAGTATTCTCTACTACTACTATACTCTCCGGCCAAACTGACTTGATCGTCGGAGCTATTCCAGGGACTTTCGTCCCGCCTCCGGTTTTCTCTTTTCAGGACCCCCAGCTCGACTCGCCCTTGCAGGTCGGCAGCACCTGAACAGCCCGGCCGTCTTAACTCAGCTCGGATACGGTTTTTGGCAGTCGCATCAATTGGCGCCGTCTGTGGGAACGAGTATTCTCTTTTTTCGCGAAAAACATGCCAAAGACTAGGTCGCAAAGGAATGCTGGCGGATCCAAGGGGACCGAGCGAGGTGGCCCTCAAAACCCCTCTCGGGGTCCCACACCCGGAGAAGGAGGGGCAGGGCCCTCACGAATCCCGCCTGAACAACTGGTTCAGACGGTGGCAGAAAACCTGCCCACCTTCGAGGCAATCATGGACTACCTCAAGGGGCAGTCGGAAGGTCATCAGGACAAGGAGACAAAGGTTCAGGGAGCAGATCAGTCCGAGTCCCGAACTGGAAGTCCTACCAAAACTGGGGCCAAGCGGGCACGCCGGGAGGTCACGCGCGAGCAAGTCGAGGTCATGGAGCCTTCTCACAAGAACTCCCGAACTGAACACCCGGAGCCCGTCCGGAGGCTCCCCAGGGGAGACCTCTCCCCCCGGAAAGAACGACAGCAGGTGCAGGACGAACTGGACCTACTTCTGGACCCGGAAGCGGACAGGTACATTGCTTCCCCCTTTGTGCTCGATATCGAGGAATACCAACTGCCTGCGAAGTTCAAAATTCCAAACATGAAACCTTACGACGCGACCACGGATCCGGAGGACCACCAGTTCGTGTTCATGACGCAGATGCGTTTACAAACCGCCGCGGATGCAGTCAGGTGTAAAACCTTCCCAATGTTCCTAGAAGGAAGGGCCCGGCAGTGGTTCCAGGGACTCCCCCCTAGGTCGATCAGTTCTTTCCCTCAGCTCGCACGGCAGTTCTCAGCACAGTTCGTTTCTTCGCGAGCCTACTCTAAAAGCACCGCTCACCTCATGACTATCCAACAGAAGCCCGAGGAGCCCTTGCGCGAGTACATGGTGCGCTTCAATAATGAGTCCCTCCAAGTTCGAGATCGCGACGACAAGGTGGTCATGGCCGCCTTCATCAATGGGCTGCGCAAGCAAAAGCTGTACACCGAGCTTGTGGAGAGACCTCCCAAGTCAGTTCGGGAGATGCTGGACCGAGCCCATGAGAAGGCCAACGCGGAGGAGGCCAATCGCCTTAAGAGTGCACAGGAAAAATTGAGGGATGACAAGCGCAGGAGGGGCGCCGACCAGGTGAGGGCGCGGCCTGACCAGGGAAGGAAGATTGCTTATGACCGTCTCCCCAGGAGCCGCCCAATGGGAGAGGACAAGTCTTGGACTGGCCTCACGGCACCTAGAGCTCGAGTACTCGCAGTGATGGAGCAGGAGGGGCTATCCAGACCTCCTCGGCCCTTGGCCGGGGACAGAAGCAGACGGGATCAAGGTCTGTATTGCGCCTATCACCGGGATGTGGGGCACGATACGGAGGATTGCCGTCACCTCAAGAAAGATATTGAAATGCTGATCAAACGAGGCCATCTGGAGCAATTCGTACGGGAGGAACGAGCTGACCAACAACGGGGAAGGCCCAGGTCGGAACGTCCGAGTTACTTCCGGGACCGACCTCAGTTACCCCGTGGCCGAACTCCCGAGCAAGAAATACAGAACCTGGCAGGGGTGATTAATACTATTGCCGGGGGACCTGCTGGCGGAGATAGCCATGCAGCTTGGCGGCACAATCGCCCACCTCCCACGGGGGAGAGCTCGGCCAAGCGATTGAAGATGTATGAGGAAATAATCTATGGACCTGAGGACGCAGTCCCTTTGGCCTCTAATAATCATGAAGCCATTGTAATAGAAGTCATCACCTGTAACTTCAAGGTGAGGAAGGTGTATATAGACAACGGGAGTACCATAGACGTGCTTTATTATAAGACCTTCAAGGAGCTGCAGCTGGAGGATAGACAGCTCGTACCGGTTCGAACTCCGTTGATCGGCTTTGCTGGTCCTCCTGTGAGGCCGGAAGGGATGATCACTCTCCAGGTCACGGTGGGGGTGGCCCCGAGGTGCCGGACGATCCCGGTAAACTTCGCGGTGGTTAAGGAGCCGTCATCCTACAACATGATCCTGGGACGTCCCACGTTGAATGCCCTCCGGGCTGTTTGCTCTATCTTGCACCTCAGCATTAAATTTTCTACTTCTGCGGGGGTGGCTGAGGTGCTGGGAGATCCAGAGGTGGCAAGGGCGTGTTATATTGCCACCCTCAAGGGTAAAGAAAAACTGGTAGCTCAGACAATTTGTCTGGAATCCTGGGAACACCTGGAGAAGGGAGAAAGATTGGAGACAGACGAGGGATTGGCCGAGCTGCCCGTCCAGCCCGACCGACCTGAGCGCACAGTAAAGGTCGGCGCCGGCCTGGGTGAGCTGATCAGAAGTTCTTTGGAATCTCTCTTGGAGGAGTACGCTGAGATTTTTGCTTGGAGTGCTGATGACATGCCAGGAATCCCCACCGAGCTGGCAGTCCACAGGCTACATGTGGATCCCAACGTCCGGCCAGTAAAGCAGAAGAAGAGGAACTTCGCTTCTGAGCGAAAGGAGGTCGTCAAGAGCGAGGTGGGAAAGTTGCTGGAGGCTAAGATCGTTAAGGAAGTCTACTTTCCGACCTGGCTGGCCAATCCGGTGCTGGTCAAGAAAGAAGAGAAAGCTTGGCGGATGTGTGTGGATTTCACTGACTTGAATAAGGCTTGCCCAAAGGACTGTTACCCACTCCCACGGATTGATCAGCTCGTGGACTCGACAGCGGGCTATGAGATCTTCTGTTTCTTGGACGCCTTTAAGGGGTACCATCAGATAGCCCTAGACGAGGAGGATCAAGAGAAGACCTCGTTCATCACCGAGGACGGGACATATTGTTACGTTACCATGCCGTTTGGGCTAAAGAACGCATGTGCGACCTATCAGAGGTTGGTGAATAAGCTGTTTAGAAATCAGATCGGTCGGAACCTGGAAGTCTACGTGGATGATATGTTGGTAAAAAGTCGAACCCAGGAGCAGTTCATCTCCGACCTGAGGGAAATTTTCGAGGTCCTTCGGAGCTCACGAATGCGGCTAAATCCCAAAAAATGTACTTTTGGGGTCAGGTCGGGAAAGTTCCTGGGCTACATGATTTCTAAGGAAGGGGTGAGAGCTAACCCAGATAAGATCAAGGCTATCATGGACATGGCTCCACCCCGGAATATTAAGGATGTGCAACGCCTAACGGGGAGGATGGCAGCCTTGAACAGGTTCCTGTCCAAGTCGGCAGTTCGGGGGTCGCCTTTCTTCAAAGCCCTGAAAGGAGGTCGGCAGTTCGAGTGGAATCTGGAATGCCAGAGGGCGTTCGATGAGCTGAAAATCCACCTCGCTCGGTTGCCAGCCCTAACATCTCCCGAGTTGGGAGAGACCCTGTTCATCTACTTGGCTGTGGGTGAGGGAGCTGTTAGCGCGGTGCTGGTGCGAGAGGAGAACAAGGTACAGAAGCCCGTATATTATGTTAGCCGCGCCCTGCAGGGGGCCGAGGCCAGGTACTCGGCGGTGGAGCGATATGTTTTGGCATTAGTACACGCAGCTCGGAAACTCAGGACGTACTTTCAAGCTCACCCCGTAGTAGTCATGACGGACCAGCCCCTGAAGCAGATCATTTCCAAACCCGAGTCCTCGGGTCGAATGGTGAAATGGGCTGTGGAGTTGTCCGAATACGACCTGGGATATCAGCCCAGGACGGCCATCAAAGCCCAAGCCCTGGCGGACTTCATAGCGGATGGTGTTTCCTTTGGATTGCCCGAAGCGGAGGTCGGTCAGGTCAGGAATGTACAGGCCGGGAACGATGGAGAAGATGCTAAAAAGGCACATAACGGACAAGCAGCAAAGCCCTTACAGACCCCAAAGACTACCAAGGCCACTCAGGCCCGAGAAGCAGTAGAGGTCTTACAGGCCGGAGACGCTGCTGAGATCATCCAGGCCATACAGGTAGCGGAGGATGGACCGTCCGAAGAAGCAGCTGAGGCCCAGCAGGCCGAAGAAGCTGCCAAGGACAGGCAGGCCGGAGAAGCGGCTGAGGTCGAACGGACCCAAGGAACTGCCCAGGTCGGAAAGACCAAGGGGGCAGCTAAGGTCGGGCGGGCCGAAGATGCCGTTGAGGCCACGCATCCAGAAAAAGCGGTAAAGGCAGACCTGTCTGGGAAGACTGCCCGGGCTGGAAAGGACACAGAAGCTGCAGATCCCACCTGGACATTATACGTGGATGGCGCATCAAGTAAGGAAGGATGTGGTGCAGGGCTCTTCTTAATTAGCCCCACTGGGGAGGAGCTGCCCTACGCCTTGAGGTTCGATTTTAGAGCCTCTAACAACGAGTCAGAGTACGAGGCTCTGATTGCGGGGATGGAGATGGCCCGAAGGTTGGGGGCCAGATCGATAAAAGTCTACAGTGATTCACAGCTGATAGTGAACCAAGTAGGGGGGAGCTATGAGGTCAAAGAAGGCTCACTAAGAAAGTATGTGGCTAAAACATGTGAACTGAAGGGTCAGTTCGAGCAGTTCACGCTCGAGCAGATTCCGCGGAGCCAGAACAAGCGAGCCGACGCCCTGTCTAAACTAGCCTCCACCTCGACTGGCTTCTCAGGTCGGGAAATACTGGTAGAGGTCGTCAGAAGTCGGGCCTATGAACAGGTAAACGCTGCAGTCATTCAGGTAGTGAGCTCCTGGATGGATCCTATCATTCAGTATCTGGTTCGTGGGGAGCTTCCACCAAGCAGGACGGAGGCTCGCAAAATCCTCATCAAGTCACAGAAGTACGCACTCACACATGGAATTTTGTACAGGAAATCTTACTTGCAGCCCTGGTTGAGGTGCATAACGCCTGAGGAGGGCAACTACGTCTTACGCGAGCTGCATGAAGGCATCTGCGGCAACCACGTCGGTCTGAGAGTATTAGCCAAAAAGGGAATGTTGGCTGGATACTATTGGCCAACCATCTTTAGGGATTCAGCTGAGCTGGTATCCAGGTGTAGGTCTTGCCAGCTGCACGCCCCCGTACATCACACCCCCACTCAGGAAATGATTCCTCTCAGCAGCCCGTGGCCATTCTTCCAATGGGGTATTGACCTGTTAGGACCGTTTCCCCGAGCCCTCGGGGGCTGTGAGCACTTGGTAATAGCCATTGATTACTTCACCAAGTGGGTAGAGGCCGAACCCCTCAACACGATCAGCAGCAGATCGATCCAGAAGTTCCTTTGGAAGAGCATAGTCTGCCGATTTGGCATACCGAAGGTTCTTGTCTCGGACAATGGCAGACAGTTCGCTGACCAATCTCTTCAAGAGTGGTGCACGGAGCTCGGCATCCAGCAGCACTTCTCCTCAGTAGGGCATCCCCAGGCCAATGGGCAGGTCGAAAATGTCAACAGAACCATCCTGCATGGCCTAAGGACGAGGTTAGAGTCCGCCCGAACTAGTTGGCTAGAGGAGCTACCTACCATACTATGGGCTTACCGGACAACACCTCGAACAGCCACCCAGGAGACTCCATTCGTCTTGACGTATGGGGTCGAGGCGGTAATACCCGCAGAGGTCGGAATACCCTCAGGTAGGGTGCAACACTTTGTGGCTCAAGATAATGAGGAGGAGATGCGGCTTAACTTGGACCTGATCGAACACCGAAGGGAAGAGGCGGCTATACGGATGGCTAAGTACAAGGGCCAGGTCGCACGCTACTACAATGCTAGGGTAAGACACCTTTCTTTCAAGGCAGGAGACTTGGTGTTACGCAAGAACTCCGTCAGCCGAGCTGTGGGCACGGGAAAACTAGACCCAAATTGGGAAGGTCCCTACGTGGTGAAAGAGGTCGGCCGGGCAGGTTATTCCAAGCTGGCTCGCCTGGATGGAAGCGAAGTCCCGCGTATCTGGCACAACTCAAACCTGAGACTTTTCCTTTAGTACCCTGCCCGAGCTGAGGTGACCAGCTGGACAGGTCTGCTCTTTGCTTATCTAGCTCACTTTACTAGTCCCCTTTATTAGTTAGCTCGGCCTGGACGGGCGTCCCTCAATCTAGAAGTTTTTTCTTTAGTAGTTTGCCTGAAGCTGAGGTAGTCGGCTGGACAGACTTATTCTTCATTAGTTCAGTACTAAGAATTATAAATGTACTCGAAAACATGGAATAAAAGAAAATTTTTACAAGTGTTGGGTAAGAAAAGAGGCTGTTCATTCCATTTCAAAAGGACATACATAAGGGGGGCCATACAAAAGCGAGCTGGCCGAGCTCGAATCTAAGCCTAGCCTAACAGACCTGCCTAAGGCACTACCTCTCTAGTTCTCCCCTTGTTGTTCTTGCTCCGGCTCGGGGGAGGTCCCGGGCAGAGCAGGGTCGGCGACCAAGGCGGCCAGGTCGCGCCCGTTGGAATAGCCCGTGACAAGTCTGTCAATCTGATCGGCGGCCTGAGGATTGTAGTCAGGCCATTTGCTCAGGTCAAAGCCCGGTAAGTTCAAGGACTGAACATCCACCATGGCCTTGGTGTAGCCGAGCTGCAAGACGGGGCCATTCAAGATGGCCAGATCATTCATGAAGACATCGGACTTTTTGAAGTCCTGAACGCCTAGCTGGCGCCATTCCGCTCTCGCCGTCTCAGTCAGTTCGGCTGCTTTCTTCTGCTCAGCCTCGAGCTGGGTAGTTAGTTCGGCGGTCTTTTTCTTTTCCAGCTCGCAGGCAGCCTGGGAGTCAGCGAGCTGCTTCTTCGTAGCCTCCAGCTTTGCCTCGGCCGCCTCAAGCTGACTGGACAGCCTGTTCTTGGCTGCATCAGCCTGGGAGAGATTCTCTCCCATGTTTTCATATCGCTGAGCCAGCTCGGCACCGGCGACGTTGAGCTGCAGGTCCAACTGTGAGAAGTCTACGGATTAAAGATACTAATAAAGTACCAAGTGAAGAAGCTACCTGGGCTGCGCTCAGGTAGTAGTGCGACAGCAACTCGGAGTTGGATGCGAGCTGGATAAAGTGATGGTCGCGTGGGAGCACCGAACCTTTGACGAGCTCTCGAGCAGCCTCTGGAAACTGAGCTCGGTCATTCATCGACAACCCCCACTTCGGGCAGAAATGGAGGGGGTGGGGGTGTGTGCTCAGCTCGGTGGGGGGCTTGAGAGGAATGATGTTCCTCGTCCGCCACATCGAAGGGGGCGACTCAGATGAGGCCTGCAGCTCGGCAGTGTTGACCCCATAGTGCTCCGTGGAAGCGCCAGTAGGAGATGGTTGGGGCGTAGGTGTAGCCGAGGTGGTCACCTCGGTCCTGGCTTTCTTGGCGGTGGTCTTCCTCCTCTTCTTTTTGGGTTCCTCCAAGGGGGTAGACTGAGCTGCGGGAATAGGCTCTGGTGGGGGAGGAACCACGTTACCAGGAGCTGAGGAGGGTACCGAGGTAGCCGCGCGCGAGCTGCCTGTCCCTCCTATGTTCAGAAGCTGGGAGAACCTCTTCACTGAGAGCAAAGAAAGGGGTCAGTTCGTGCGGCAAAGGAAAAGAAAGGAAAGCAAGGAAAAGAAGATCAAAGGGATTACAAGCTGTAAGCTCCTCGGGTGTGAGAGGTCGGAGGTCAGGCGCAGGGTCGTTCACCTCTGCTCGAATCAGCCCCGCCGACCGGAGATGGGCGTTGCTAAATTCCTTCACCGATAATCGAGCATCCGAGCTAACCAGGAGGTCCAGCTCGGCCGCAGGAAGAGGTGAAGGAATGGGGTCGGACACCTGGGTCTCCTCCCTCCAGGTCAAGGGAGGAAAGCCCGTGTTCTTCACATAGAAGAACTGAGCTTTCCAGCCCTTAATGGAAGAAGGGGTGTGCGTGAACAGTTCGCGGGTGGGGAGTTCTCCCCCGCTCCTGCGAGCAAAATAAAACCAGCCATGAACTGGCCCGCTCACCTTCATTTGGAAGAATGACCTGAAAAGGTCTAGGGAATAGGGAATTTCGAGGACTCGGCACATCATAAAGAAGCCGAAGATCGATCTGATGGCGTTTGGAACGAGCTGGGTTATTCGAATTCCCCAAAAGGTTAGAATTTGGTAAAGGAATTGGGGAATGGGAAGACGGAGACCAGCTATGAGCTGATCCCTGTAGATGGCCACAAACTCAGAAGGAGGTCGGCAAGCATACTCCCCTGGTCGGGCAGCCTTAGCCTCGAACTGGAGGGGGATATCATACCTCCCCACCAGCTCGTCCACACTTCCCTGGTCTAGGATAGGGGGGATAAGCTCGACTTCCCCGAAGTCGATATCCGGCCCCTTGGAAGGTCCCGCCCTAGTCCGAGCTGGAGTTACCTCTAGGGGAATCCCTAGGTCGGCAGCCCCAGCGTCAGGTCGGGCAGGCTGGTTGGGTTGGTCCATCTCTAAAGTGGGAGAGTGTATGGGGGAAGGTAGGTATTCCGACGAGCTGGAAGAAGAAGAGCTAGAGGAGGAGGAGATTATCTCTATAGGTGCAGGTCGGGCTACTCTACGCCTAGGTACCGAGCTAGTGATATCTGAGTGCGTGGACGAAGAAGACATAAAAGGGAAAAGAAGACTTACTAGTGGATGAGGAGCTGTTGTGTGCTTAGGGGGAAGCGCTACTCTGGAGTTCTCTAGGCAGGAGGCGAGCTGATGGGATTTGTGAAAGAAGAGAAATGAGAAGGGAGGTGTGAAAGTGACGTCTTGTAGGGCCTATTTATAAGCCCCCTGGGCGGGAAGCCGAAAGGTCCCGAGTTGGAAATTTGAATTTATTGCTAAAAGACGGTTGACCTGGAGAAACGCTTGAGCTGACAACCGCCATCATGGGGGACGTGACTCTTGAAGTGACGGTTATGACAGCAAACGTGGCAGTTACTCGGACAAGGCGCGCTGTCGTGGGATTGTGGGCCCTACTGCAGGCTGACCTGACGCTTCGAAATTTGGTCCAGACTCACATGACCTATCAGTGACTCTAGACTCAAGGGGGGCTAGTGTAGTGGGGATAATCCACGCATGACACGTGTTAGCTCGGCACATTGCACGCATCAGGTCGGCGCAGGGGATATCAAATCCTGCACGGGCCAGCTCGGCATAAGGGGGCCAGCTCGGCCGTGTCAAGGGCCTCCTATGATGGGCTTGATGGGCCGCCGCCTCCGAACATGTAGGGGCCGCCGCATAAAATCCTAGGAAGACTCCGAACCCTAAGGGGACTTTGACTCCCATAAGGAAACTACAACTCATCCGGTCCTATATATACTACGCTACCAAGACTACACAAGGTACGCTGACACAAGTATTCTCTACTACTACTATACTCTCCGGCCAAACTGACTTGATCGTCGGAGCTATTCCAGGGACTTTCGTCCCGCCTCCGGTTTTCTCTTTTCAGGACCCCCAGCTCGACTCGCCCTTGCAGGTCGGCAGCACCTGAACAGCCCGGCCGTCTTAACTCAGCTCGGATACGGTTTTTGGCAGTCGCATCAGCTTGGTTTCTTTGTACAGGAGCATTCGTCATGATCATTATCAACCATGAAATTCCAAACAAAAATATCAAAACTATTTTTTTGATACTGCTCGGAGACATATTGTTAGAGCAGGCATGCACAGTAAACAGTTATTTTTTGGTATGAAAAAAAATATCTATAAAAGCAGCTTTTACTAATCTCCAATATATATGATACATCCAACAAATTCTGCTTGCATTTGATTTTGGAAAAGCCTAAAAAGAAAAATCTACTTTTGGCTTTTAATTTGTTATACAAATAAACAAGATACTGAAATGAAGTCTAAAACGGGAAAATCTGCTTCTACAAAGTTGAAATACCAATGAAACCCGTCTGAAAATTTGCGAAAGGTTTTCGTTTCCTGGTTACTTAGTACATCTTATACCTCTCAGGATTTAGACTTGTGCAAGGAAGCAGGATACATTCTGTTCTCCGGTAGAATGTGGGCTTGACCGGCCTTCTTGCTTACGCTTACGACGAATTTCATGCTTAGAAAAGATCATTCTGTTCCTTTCTTGGTCATGGCCTTCATGGAATTCCTTACCTAACTAAAATTGGAAGAGCCGATGAGGCTTTTCATTTCAACTTTCGAACGCCCAACAGAATTTAAAGTAACAATTCAAATAAGATATCTGTCGGTGTTATAAAGATATTAATTTTTGGGTTCTTACAAGTTTAAAAAAAGAAGAAGAAATTAAATACCATGCTGGATTCATTGAATTAAATACATGCATTTTGCTATAGATTCATGAAGTGTGATCAATGAGGCTGGATATATTATGCATTTTACCCATGATTCAAAGACTTTACCTAAATGGCCTAAGAAAAGTGTCCAAAACAAAATTTTGACATGTTTTGCAGGCACTACTCTGAACGTGAACGGGCAGCAGAGGCACAGACTGAAGAAAGGTATCGGCCAACATCTCCCCAAGCCGGACCTGTGCTGAAGTGCTGAGGTGCAAGGAATCCGGCTCCATGGGTAGCCCATAGGCATCCACCGTTTTCACATTTGGGAGGTCAACCTCGAACTGAGCTTTCCTCACAACATCCACGTATGGTCCTTGTCCTGATGCCAATGCCACCTACATCCCACAAACCACCGAACAAACTCAACCCCAATGCATTAATGGCCACTGAATCCAACGACGCAAAAGAAGACAAATTCTATGATGATGGAGTAGATAAAATGCACATGCAGAACAACCAACCAAATAAATTTTGGATATGTTTCGCCGACCGGCCGGCCAGCCACGAGGTGTCTGTCTTATTAATGTAGGAACACCTTTTTTGAGTTATTAAACTATACACTATACGTTATTAATGTAGGAACACCTTTTTTGAGTTTTTAAACTATACACTATACGTTAATAATGGACCTTAGTTTACTTCATTCATGTGATATGTACAAATGTGTTTTCTCCTTGGAATTTAGCTTGTGAATAATGTAGAGTGGTCAATTAATAAACATCAAAGTCTTTGGTGCATAGGACCTTTGTTTTCATCTCGAAGACGCTGGTGGTTTTTTTTTTTTGGGGTGTAATAAACAATGAATTATGATATTATCAGCAATGGCTGGCACTGATCACGACAGTTCCCCATTCCTAAGTTAATTCTTCTTACCTGGATCACAGGAAGTGCAGGCAACTGTAGATCAGCACGCAGATGGGTGAACAATCTCTCCAACCTGATCTTGTATAATTTGGCATCTTCATGCTCAATTGTGTCGCTTTCTCCTTGATACCACAGAAGTGCTCTGATAATCCCGCCACCTTGCAAGGCGGCCTCCGCCCTCCTAATCAGCCGGTTGTACAGCTCTCTGCCACGGCCCCACTCACTGATCTTTGTACCTCCAATGGCACAAGGGACCAAACCAATGGCCCCAATACTCGAGTCCTTACTCATAACAGAATTTGCAAACGCCATCCCCGGCCCAACCCCACAAGTGTTGTTCACATCTATATCCTTGTGCAAGGGGTCCTGAGCTTGCACCCAAGTCTGGACGGCACTCAGCCGGAGAATGCTTGGTGTTTTTGATTGGGACTGAAATGGGATGACACCATCCCAGGTGCGATTGATTACGCCGCCTCTGCCGGACATGTTGCTTTGCCCGGCCAGCAGGAATATGCTCTGGACTTGTGAAGGAGGAGGAGAGTATACATTGTTGGAATTCACAGGGCTCACCAACCAGGCGTAGGCTAGAAGCATTAGCCAAAGAAAGGCAAACATCCCTTTATTGATAGATGATGCAGCACCCAATCCAGACAAACCTTATGCTGTCCGTATGGAATTCAGAGCTAGTTGGACCACTTTGGAAGCAAGAATATAATAAGCAGGCCTGATGATATTAAATAGTGACGGACTATAACTTCTTCGCTCGCAAACTTTGATTACAGGTTAGTAATCGTTGAGTTGCTAAGAATTGCCGCGTACACATCCGACGATTTCCACGCCAACATATGTTGATTTACTAAATGGTAAGAAAGGATGGATCACTTTTTACAAAGAAGATTTCGCTCTTAAAAGAAACCCTTTAGTTCTAACATACACGCCTTGTCCCAATCTCTGCGTTGATAAATAGAATCAAAAGTATTCAAACTTTCTTTTTCTCTAAAAAAATTTGATTTTTGCTAATGCCTTAATTTTCTAATGGTTCCAATGTTGTTAGTCAAATCAAATGTGAAGAGGAACAATGATCTCCAAACGCGGTAGTCACTGACTAGGTCGTTGTGGGGCAGAAATTAATAATGCATTGCATGCAGAGATCTAAAGAGATGCCTAAATGTGATAGTAATATGTCATTTTGGTAGAAGCAATACACATACGGATTTGACTTTGATGCATATATTATGCATAGTGATTGGTTATGTTTTTAAGAATGAAGTTAAACCTCCCTTACATAATCTCTAAGATCTCAACTGCTCGAGAGTCAATAGCTTTTTGCTTTAAGAATTGCTTGCTACTCAAGTCAATATACTCATATAATAGCAGAGAAAAAGAATTTCGTGTCACCTATATTGTGTTCAGTTCAGGATCAAGGCATCTTTATGCATAGTTTTGAAAAACTATTTGAAAGTTCCTTACACGAAAATATATAGATGTACTTTTATTTCTTGGCCTCCCACTAAAGGCGTATAGAGACTTTGAATGAACTGAGTTCTCTTTATATATATGATTTAGACTAATTTGAGATATTACATGTTATTCAAGCCGTGTGGAAACTGAGAAACTAAACCAAGGTCAGTCAGTCAGGATTTGATATTCTTGATCGAATTCTAACTTATTGACTGGGGCATCCTTTGAGTCCTTCCAAGTTCTATGCTGACTTTCTTAGGATGAAGAACAAGCGATAATTAAGGCATAAAGCACTCGGATCGGATGACCACCCATTACTTGTAGGCACAGAAATTAGGGGCCCTTCTGAGGATAGTGCAGTGAAGGGCCTTAATTGTACTAAATTGTATCCAAGTTCTGGAGGCCTAGAAACTGGCAGTACTAAATTCAATTGTGGGTGGCCTCAATGGAGGCCCATTCAATCTGCAGGTGGGCCTCAAGAAACATAACGCTGTTCGATCATATCAGCAAAAACTTGTGGTCCAATTCAGGGAAAAGACAGCTACTTCACAAATAAAAAAGAAATGAGAAATATATGGCTGAAATTATTTGACTCAGAAACTACTTCATAACGCTGTTAGAATATGCTGGAATATATATAAAAGAAGACTTGTAAGTATTGTTTTGGATGGTTATCTTTTAGCCTTACTTTAAAGATGTGTGTGTATATATATAGATATATGAATTCCTTACAAATTATGACACAGGTAAGAATTCCTCGGAGCGGATAATTTTCAACAATTGCTGTGAATTGTAAAGAAGATTTATTAGCATGTATCGGTTGTGACTAGAATTGGGGTAAAATCTGAAAATCAGAATTGAGAAGTGGAGCTTCCTTTTTTTTTTTTTTTTTTTAAAAAAAAAGATCGTTTTTATGTGAGTACAAAATTATACTTCTTCTAGAGTGCATCATTAGATATGGAAAATCGTGGGCATCCTGTAAGACTTTCAGTCGAGGAAGATGCTGGAAACTAAAACGAGAAATTCCTGAATTGGTCCAAATTTTAAAGCTTTGGACAATTTCTGGAAGGAAATTAACAGTCCAGACTGACTTTTCTCATTTATCTAATTGATCAATTCTGAAAGTCAAAGCTGTGTCCGTTGGTCCGTATTGCTTTTAAGACCACGTCAATTAACAGTTTGGCAGTTTTATATTGGAGTAGCAGCTGCTAATTGTGACCTTTTCTCTTGCATATCTATAAAATCACTAAATACTAAAAATATATATATATTTGTACCTTTTTAAAAAAAAAAAAAAAGAACCCCTTGGTAATTTTTAGTTTAACCTTAAATTATTTCTTCTGTTCTGACAGAGGTAGTGAAAGATGAGTTATCACCTGACAAAAATTATTTAACCATCCTCTTTGGTCAAACACTTTATAATCGTAACTCTCACTACATGCTCCCCCGGAAGGGAAAAAAACAAATCATTTTATTTCCACAACGTCATGAGGCTGCTGAAGAATCCTGTAGTCAACGGCAGTTTCAATTATTTTTTAATTATGAACTTATACGAAGTCAGAGAATGACTACATATAGATTTATTCAAACCTGATTCAGGTGGATCATTAATTGGAGCAGTCGCAGTTGTTGCTCATGCCATGGCTACCCTGCTTCGATTTCTCCTTTCTTCATTACTCCTGTCGTTGCCACTTCCATCTTTCTCGAGAACCTATACAAGTTTAACAAAGGGCTCATCGCTTTCGACTCGAGATTTTCTTGTTTCGACCCCAGATGCCATTTTCGCCGCTGGATTTTTCAGCGTCGGTGAAAATTCTTACTGCTTTTCTATATGGTTCGCTGAGCGATATGATGATAATCACACAATAGTTTGGATGGCCAATCGAGATCAGCTGGTTAACGGACAACACACCAAGCTGATTCTACAAAATTCAGGCAATCTTGAGTTGACTGATGCGGGACAGCTTCTTGTTTGGTCAAGTGCTACAGAATCAAGCTCTTCTGTTCAATTGGAACTTCATGATAATGGTAACCTTATTCTGAGCACTTCTGATGGCCAAAATCTTTGGCAAAGTTTTGATTCCCCTACAGATACTCTCCTTCCCGAGCAACTGTTTACCAGAAACTCAATTCTTGTTTCCTCCAGAAGCAAAACTAATTATTCCTCTGGTTTTTACAAGTTATATTTCGGTAGCGATAATGTCCTGCATCTCCGGTACGAGGGTCCTGAAATAACTAATGTTTTCTGGCCTGATCCAACGCTTGTTATCTGGACCGCAGGCAGGTCCACCTACAACAGTAGTAAAGTTGCCATGTTAAACTCATCAGGCTACTTCTTGTCATCTGATACACTTCAGTTTAATACTTCTGATTGTGGTGTTAGACTTCAGAGAAGATTGGTAATGGATGTTGATGGCAACCTTCGGGTCTATAGTCTAGATAAGGCCACTCAGAGCTGGCAGGTTACATGGCAACAAAGCTCTGAACCATGCAGTATTCCTGGCATTTGTGGCGCCAACAGCATATGTAGCTCTGCTCCTGACAGTGAGAGGAAATGCACTTGTCTACCTGGATATAAGATGAACAATTTGACGGATTGGTCTAATGGGTGTGAGCCGGATTTCAAGCTCTCGTGCACTGACACTGTTTCATCAGGTTTTGTCCAATTGCTCAATGTCCAATATAATGGCTACGATCTTGGCTCGTTCACTAATTACACCTTCGAGAGTTGTAAAAACTTATGCTTGAGTTATTGTGAATGCAAAGGATTTCAATATACGTTTGACTTAGTAAATGGTTACTATAGTTGTAAGCCCAAGACTATTTTATTCAATGGATATCGTTCGGGTGATTTTCCAGATCCCATGTACATAAGAGTACCCACAATAAATCTGAATACGATTAAGCCTAGCCGAGATCTAAATTTGCAATGCAGTGCCCAGATTACGCCATTGGACAGGACTTATGAAAGAAAAAACCAAGATTGGGTGAAGTCTTTTCTGTGGTGTACTCTGGCTATTGGAGCTTTCGAGATAATCTGTTTATTCACTTACTTCTTCAAAACCCAAAGACGGTCTAGTGCAAAGATACAGGGCTACCTTCAGGTTGCAACGGGATTTAGGAAATTCAGTTATGCCGAGCTGAAGAAGGCAACAAGGAACTTCAGCGAAGAAATAGGACAAGGAGGGGGTGGTGTTGTATACAAAGGCATGTTGTCGGATAATCGAGTTGCTGCAATCAAGTATCTAAAGGAAGCAATCCAAGGAGAAGCTGAATTTCTTGCAGAGATAAGCACCATTGGGAGGCTCAACCATATGAATTTGATAGAAATATGGGGCTATTGTGCCGAGGGGAAGCACAGGCTTTTGGTGTACGAATACATGGAACACGGGACTCTAGCAAACAGTTTGTATTCTGATAAACTTGATTGGAAGAAGAGATATGAAATTGCTCTAGGTACAGCCAGGGGACTTGCTTACCTGCACGAAGAGTGCCTTGAGTGGGTTTTGCATTGTGATGTGAAGCCAGAAAACATACTTTTGAACTCTGGTTATCAGCCAAAGGTAGCAGACTTTGGGCTCTCTAAACTGCTGAACAGAAGTGGTATCGACAATCTACAATTTTCCAAGATTAGGGGAACTAGAGGTTACATGGCACCCGAATGGGCTTTCAACCTTCCAATCACTTCTAAGGTTGATGTCTATAGCTACGGAATTGTTGTGTTGGAACTAATAACTGGAAGGAAACCTACAGGTGGAAATTCTAATGATGACAGCAGCGCGGTTGAGCCGAGAAGGCTTGTGAGTTGGGTGAAGGGGAAAATGCAGGAAGCTAATGGAAGAGGATCACCTACATCTGTTATGGGAATTGTTGACCCTGCCCTGGATGGTGAATTTGATATGGAGCGGATGGAAATTTTGGTTAAAGTTGCTCTGAAGTGTGCAGAGGAGGACATAGATGCCAGGCCAACAATGAGGGAGGTGGTGGACATTCTGCTTCATCAAGAGAGTGAAGGAGCAGTAATGTTCTAGTAAGCCTATAGCTCTGAAATTCAATTTTTTTCAAGAAATCTTGTAAATGTTGTATGTCCTAATCAATAGTTATATGTCTCTGGTTTTATTGAAATCCACCCTTTTTCTTTTTTCAATTTTTTTTTTTGGATCATTTGATTACACAGGTGTTTTAATTGCTTTGCCCCCACAGCATTCATTGCTGCGCACAAATATTCGCAGCTTGGAAATGGGGAATTTTTGTCATCTAATCCCATGGACTAATCAATACCTGGCATTGATATTTTATGTAAATGTTATTCAGGAAACATGTTCCACAACCTGAAACCAAAAGATGAATTGAACGGTAATGAACATTTATTGGAGAAAAAGCTGTCTAATTGAAATTTGAAAGTACAACTGGTTCACCGGTTCAGTATTTACTCGAAGAAAGCAAATATACAGTTGTTATAATTCATAATCGTTTAATGGTAACTGCACTATACTTGCAATCGTATATTTGCTTTGTTAGTGATTTCGTCAAAGATTTGTTCTCCTTAACCATGGAAAGGAAAAGAGGAAAAAAGTCACAGATAAAGATGCGAATTTGCTTTTATTATCAAATGGTCCGACTCATTTAAGCAAGCAATTTTTAACAAAATCAGCTAAACGTACAGAAAATCATAGAGAACGGCAAAGAAAACAGGAGAAAATCGGAGACCAGCTTTTCTGCCTTGATAACAAATTGGTGATCTTCAAGTGGAGCTCTAGCTTGGTGAAATGATGCGAGTCTTTTCAACTGGACGTCAAAATGCAGCTGGTTTGGTCATCATCTTTGTCATTCAAGCTTTTGTACTGTTTCCTACAAAATAGAGATTTCAATTTAATAACGTTTAAAGCTTTGTTATATGGAATCAATTCCTATTCATTTCTTTGTGTAACGTTTGGTATTCCATATTCTAAGGAAACTTTGCTGATGTTTGATTACGACAAATCAACTGCTCCTAACAGAACCAAAGAGCTAAAACATATTGAATTTGGAATTACATATAATAAGACTAAAAACTGAATTTCAATAGCTTAGTGTCTTTTAATTTTGTAGTATTTGTGTAGTATGCTACTGAGGTCTGGTTCCAAAAACTTTTTAACAAATATTGTCCATTTTTTGGACTCCATTAGTTGCTACATGTATAATTCAATTAGTCAATTCATGTTCTATCTAACTTAACGGTTAATCCATTTCCAATGTGGATGCCTGAAGGGCTAAGAGCAAAATTGGTAACAAAACTAATGTAGTCCTCTGTGAGCATTACTGGGAAGAGGATAAGGCAGAGTCTGGAAAAACGCATCAGCCAACATCTCCCCTAGCTGGACCTGAGCCTGAGCAGTGAGGTGTAAATTATCCGGCTGCAGCTCTAAACCCTTTGCATCTACACATCGCACGTTTGGAAGCTCAGTTCCCAACTGAGCCTGTCTCACAATCTCAACGTATGGTCCTTCACCGGATGCCAATGCAACCTGTGAAAATCAGTCGAACAAATTCAGTCCTGAATCAAGAAAACAGAATTTGATCGAAACATTGAACTCTCTGAAGCATCAAATAGAAGTTTAAAAGGCTGGAAAGAATGACCTGAAACACGGGGAGGATAGGGGATTGCAAACCAGAGCGAACATCCGTTAAAAACCTCTGCAAATTGCTCTTGTAACGTCTGGCGTCTTCGAAACTGACGGTGTCACTCTCGCCTTGATACCACAACAGAGCCCTGATTATTCCACCACTTTGAACGGCCGCTCTAGCCCTCCTGATAAGCTGGTTATACAGGTCGGTGCCGCGAGCCCATTGGCTTATATTCGTCCCTCCAACGGCACAAGGGACCAGGCCAATAGACCCCGAGCTGGGGTCCCCTTGTAAGACTGAATTAGCAAATGCCATACCTGGTCCAATCCCACAAGTTTTATTCACATCGATGTCTCTGTGCAAGGGCTCTGTTGCCTCCTCCCACGACAGGTTTGCACTAAGTCGTCGAATGAACGGATTGGATTTACATTCAGGAGGAATAATCCCATCCCAGATGCCATCAATCACTCCTCCTCTGCCAGCCATGTTGCTTTGTCCGGCTAAGATGAATACGTTCTTTGGTGAATCTGTAGCATAACCATCAGTCGCCTGGGCATTGCCACTCATAAAGCTTACATAGGCCGAAAGCAGAAAGAGAAATTCAATCGTCATTTCTGCAGAGCAATGCTGTATCAAATTAGTTAGGGAAAACTGCCTCCTTATACAAAGCTGTTGGTGTTAGAATAATCAATAACTTAATGCTGATCCAAATTCAAAATTGGAAACACATTTATTCAGGTCTTTCCTAAGCTGGCTGATGTAGCTTTTTGATATTCAGGATGATGCAGCAAAGCCCCACATTTATGACTATGTTGGCTCATCAAACGGGAAAATTAAGCTATTGTCATTTGGAAGGAGCGCGTTACAACAATTATAAGCGTGCATTTTTTTTTTTTCCCTCTTTTCCACATACCAAGAGAGAAAAAAGTTGTAATAATGTGTTCCTTGTGGTACGATTATATTATATCCAAATACCAAAAGCTAAGTCCTCTACGAACAATTATAGCGAAGATCCAACTTAATTAATATTTTGAATTGAATTTGTGGTGGGGTTGACTCGGTTATTTTAGTAATCCCAACACGCACGTGAATCATCCAGTTTTTTTTTTTTTTTTTTTTTTGAAAAAGGAATCATCCACGTTACAGTCCCCAACAAGTTAACAAAAGCAACAGCAACAAGATTTGAATGAAAACCCAAAAAAAAAAAAAGAAAAAAGAGAAAGTCGAAGACTATTTTGGATACAACCAAGTGCAAAAGAATGCCAATTGCAGATCAAAAGTCAAACACTAATCTTAGCCCATTCCCCTGCTATACAAAATACCTCTGGTTGTCAGGCTTCATGGCCCATGTTTCAGAGTCGTCAAACTTTAACTCCAAAATTCTGTTTAACCAGTTGATCCAGAAAGGATACGAGCCCAGTTCTATTTAACTTTCACACAGTACATTTATAGCTGGAGAGAGGGAGAGAGAGGATATGACCAATTCGCTATGGCCTTTTTTTTTTCTTTACTTTTTTCCCCTGTGTTTGTAAGTAGGGTGCATCTGAATTGAGCCGAGCTCGAGCATTTATGGTCTCAGAATGGTATATGAAGCTCAGAGCTCAATCAAGCCAACTCATAATATTTTTGATGGCAATGAGATAAAAAGGACATCATATTCATGACCCCAAAAAAAAAAAGTCTATGCACGAGTCCTCCAACTAGTTTTGCCTGGTTCTTGAACTTCTGAAAGAAACAAAAGCGGTTAATTAGTTCATGGAAAATTTGAGAAGGTGTAGGGTCCCAATGTTTCAAGAGAAACAAAATAGACAAGGAAGATGGAGTGAAGGAATTATTAAAACAGAAAAAGGAACCAAAAAATGACAAAAAAAAAAAAAAAAAGGGTAGCCGCCAGGTTTGACAGCAGTCGCAAGCGATGGAATATTGTGGCCCGAAAGTGGGAAAACATTTTGTCACAAGCCGCACGACTCCACAGGCCAAACGAATTCCATAAAGTGAAAGTCCAACCGAATATCAGGGCCGTAGTAGATTTCAGGGCCCGATTTGCGATTCTGATTAAACAGAGTTTGATTAAGCAGCTAATTGGACAGGAAAAAACCACGTCAACCTGCATCATGGCTGATTGATGGCTGCATTAATTGGAAATAAATTAGAAAGTCAACGTGTTCTTCTTCTTCAGTCTTGCCTCCCCCCAAACTCTCTAATAATAAAACCATTGCTTAATTAGGACTTAATCCCCGAAATCTGAATGCCATTAGGCCTCCACTCGTCATAATATATTTAGTCTATCAACATGTTTCTTTTCTATTGCTCATAATATTGCTTGTGCCATCATTTCCTTCTTAGTGTTTGGCAAGTTGCAAGATCCAGGTGGAAAGGAGCAGCCCTCCCAAGTCTCAACAATATTATTGACCTCTTTTTTTTTTTCTGTACAGCATATATTTGGTTCTTTTCTTTTTTGTTTGAATTTACGATTGTCAAAGACAACAGATTTTCTTGTCTTTCGCCCTGGCAAGATTTAGTTGAATACAAGAGACGACTCGTATCCAGGATATCTTTAATTAAAAAAACTTCAACCCGTAAATGATATTAGCCCTTTTAAAATTCTTTCCTGGGGCTCATCAGCCTGAAGTGGAAATCATCTGGATTAGACTTTTTTCTGGGTTGAAATTTGAAGCTTTGCACATTGTCACATCTGGATTGGAAGTTTCACAATCTCACGCTAAGCACACTAATTATTTCGAAAGAAGGAATTTTTTGCATGCACAAGCACAGCACAACGTTAAATTTTTTTTATTTTTTTGTCTTCGTAACTTAGGTTAGGTATCATTATTGTCGGCCCTCGAAAGCAAAAGCACGGTGATTTTGAAGAGAGCCAATTTTGACCCAGTCAAGCACGTCTACCTTCAAGAATTAATTCCGACACGTTTACTTACTTACCCTGGATGGATGGATGGATGGATGATTCATGGTCGTAGATATCCACAGGGTCAACCCATCATCCCAACACAAGTTACTGTTAGCATTTGGTTTCAATCAAATCCATTGACCCCTCATTTGACATGACCTGTCCAAATCCAATCAAAAAGATACAAAACAAAACTTAATTCTAGAAGGGTTCGCTAGCTATTCTAATTGAGTATCCCTCAAGGATTAATGAAGATGCGCAGCGTGGGTATAATGAAACGATAAAAATATACAGCTAGATTGCAAGTTAACTTTTTTGTTTGTTTGTTTTAGACTTTTAGACAAATCATTGGCTTAATTTACAATTTATTTGTCAAAATCCAACTTGAACTCTTGGTTAGTTGTAATCCACTTCTTGACCCCAAAGCGTATAAACTAAAGGAGATGCGTTAAAATACTGCGATTTTTTTAATGCAATGAAAGAGAGCGGAATGAGAAAAAGTGGAGACAGAGACCATCAAGTCGGATGAGTAGGCTCCTCCGGCAGCGGCGGAGTCTTCTTCATGTACGAGACCCTCTTCCTTGGCCCTTTTGTTTTGGTCTCTTAATTTAATAAGTAGTCAAATCCAAAAGGGTCCCTCTGGTCTTTTTCAATCAGCAGTACGGGAAATTTGGAAAAGTAATTGTAACACGAGAACCACGACTTTCACGATACTTATCCTCTCTATCTCTTCTGTCTTTCTTTTGGTTTGCTCAGCTGCTATTCATAATTGATAGTACTCTGCTATTGAAATACAACTCATCCAGAATGGGTGGTTAGTGGTTGCATTATTAGTTTGTAAAATCTTAGCTAGGATATCAGGACAAAACACAGTAGTGTATGCATATTAAGGTCCCACCTCGTACTTTTTTTTTTTTTTTTAAAATATCATTCCTTAATTATACCTTCTAAATGGTGAAGCAATTTGCATTTGCATTTAGATTAGTTCATTTTGGATTCCATTTTTCTGGATTATTTATAAAAAAAAAAAATACTGTACTGATTTGATATATATAAAGTAAAATACATTTATATTATCGCACCGCCGGCGCGGGCCAAAAAAAAACGTAGGAATATGTTTTTAAGAAATATCATTCAAATATGCAACAGGAAAAATATTTTGAGTCAAAGTTCTTTATTTTGAGCGCTGTTTACAAAATCTGTCTCCGAAGTCAAAGATTTTCTTAGTTTGGTGTCGGTTTTTTTTTTTTTGGTTTTTGGGGTGAATCACGAGAAGTGGTTGCAATTTGTGTACGAGAAACTGCTTGGAAAGAACTGCTGAAGTCCTAAAACAGCTGTTACTGTTTTTTTTTTTTTAGTCAAAGCTGTTATGGAAACAACTGGTGGCGTGATAATTTTTGTTAGTTGGTGTGAGAATGAACTTTCTTCTTTCCCGTCTATTTAATATTTTCGTTGCAAGTTTGACCGCTTAAACAGAATGAAAATTGGAAAATGAAAACGGTTTTCGTTTTGTCCACCGTTTTAGTTGCTTTGAATTGAAGAAACAAAATCCAACCTGTTTAGTTACATAGAAACTTCAGTCTAGAAGGAGAAGACAAGAAGCAAATGATCGAAGGCCTTCTCCCTCCGATGTACCAAAAAAAAAATAAATAAAGAAGGTCTTCTCAATATTGGTTTAATTTATATTATTGTTAACATTTTGGAAACTACCTCCACTTATTAATTACTCTTCTTAATAAAATTGGTTAAATGAAAGACTGAAGTCCACTTCTTAAAGCAAAGTTCTGCTGGGTAATTTATGGTCCCAATACCCCCTTCCTCATCCCTTTGAACTTTCTCAATCATTTTCCTTCTTTCTTCTAATCCAGATCACTATCAACTACGAGTATTTTCCACGTACTAAATCATGATCAAAAAGATCAAAGGAGACAACTTGTAAGTTTTTATTTTCCAGAAAAAGAAATAAAAAAAAAAAAAGATGATTGGGTTTCCTTCACAAAAATTTTTTTAAAAAAGGGGTATATTGAACGCTAGGTTTATTCGTGGGATGAGCTTTTATAACAATTTGATAAGGTGCATCCAATAAAGAGTCACAGAAATACGCTACGACTAGCATGTAGCAATCATAGGATGGTGCCACCTCACCTTCCATGATAAGCTTTGATAAAATTACGAATTCCCGCGTCATAGAAAGGAAAAGACATTACAAAAAAAAAAAAAAAAAAGGAAAAGAAATAATCGTCATAATTCAGACCTTAATACGGACGTAATTCTTATAAAGATGACAATTTTTTTTTAATCCAAATATAATCTTGGTAAGAGAAAAATAAATTGGATAATTCCTATTTTTCTGCCACTAATCATATCAAATTTTAAACTATTATATCATCAACAGCAACAACAGCAAATTGCATATTACTATAGTAGCTCTTCCAAAACAGCTACTAGTAATTTTTTTTATTCGAATCTATCCTTCGGTCGGTACTGCAAGTCAGAACATATATTGCTTTATTTGAAAAGAAATTTTTCACAAAAAAAAAAAAAATTCAGCATTTTTCGTGAATAAATTTATCAACGGAGCAGAGCCAACTTAGGTTCACAACTACCACTAATAGAGAGAGTCCAGTAAAGAACGGAAGTACAGAACAGACATAAAGCAGCAAAGATGATTTTTTTTTGTATGGAGACTCGTGAAAGAAGTGGATTATAGCTGGCAAAAACTAATGACCTGGGACTTGGGGGACCGCGGAGATGTGTGAAAATTTCAAAAGTTGCAGTTAGGCCCGTTAAAGTTTTGCACACATCACTCAGAAACGGACAATGGACGCTGCAGATCCCACTTAACAAACTTCCGACGTGGCAAGACAGATATCTTATGATTAAGCTGTAACATGTCGGGCGTTTAGTCATCAGCCCTTAATACACGTGTTTCCTCTCGGGTCCCACCATCACAACTGTCCGTTGGAGCGGAAATTCGGCGCCATATAGTATTGGAGTGGTACTTTCCAAGCCATGCTGTTAACTGTTGTACTGTACCCAATAATTCAAGAGAGAGACAGGCAGAATTATCTCGTGTGTGTGTGTGTGTGAAATCCTGATGAATAATTACTCCAGTTGGTTACTGATTCTCAAGCATGCACGTTTTTTTTTTTTTTTTTTTTGTAAACTCTCTCTCTCTCTCTCTCTTTTTTTGTTTTGTTAGTATTTATCGCTTTATTTCTTTTTCTCGCTTTTCTCTTTCACCAACGCAATGCATGGCTGGAGGGCTTTAAGGCTCAGGAGGGTGCTTCTGTGAAGAACAGGAACTACGGCAGTTGAATGTAGTTTGCAAAAACATTTCAATATTATTGACAGTTGCAAATCTTGAATGTAGTTTTGCTGCACTGAATTAAAAGCAGCTTTGGAAAACAAACGATGCCCAGAAAAAAGAAAAAAAGGAATCCCTGAACGTTGAGGTAGCATTGGATTTGAATGTAGAACCAACGGAATGTAATCTGGCTTTAAAACATCACAGTGACTGACCCGGAACCATGATGCTGTCTTCACGTAAAGATGTCTATTAAATCCATTTTTCCAACTGTGATCCTGTGAATGTGATCAGCAGGAACTACATGTATCAATTTTCCAAGGAAGAGAAATCCAAAAACAAAAAACAAAAAACAAAAATTCAGTGGCATCAATGCTCCCAAAAAATGAAAGCACTGGCTGGGTCTTTGATTCTTGAAGGTGAATTGAATTTGTCACCTGTGGCTATGAGGTTTGTTTATCCGTTACAAATGATGGTACTTGGTAGTGCTGCATCTTAACAGTGATCTTGTGGTCCTCATCTGTACGATGCGGCCAGCTGCATTGATCAAAAAGCTTTAATGAAAACAGAATTGATAGTTGCTGGGATTTCTCTTTTTACTGGTATGAGATTCAATTCAATGGATGTGCTTCGAAACAATCGAATGATCCAGGCTAACATTTTCGGGCTTTTGAGATCGTACAAGATCTTTTGATATTATATTGCTCCTATATATATATTAGCTTTCGAAGTTTGACAATCTTTTAATTATCAGCCACAGTCCCTAATCTTCTTAGTCTACAAGTTGAATCCAGAAGAGAATACGTTGGTTTTTGTCACTTCCCTTGAAAAAAAAGAAGCGGAGGAGACGAGGGGAAGCATCCTCTTCCCCTCGGGCTTTTCCCCACCACGTGGATCATTCATCCAAATGGTGTATTAACTATTCACCAAAAGCCCGGACGAATGATTCCCACAAATTACAATGCCATCTTTATTCGGAATATGTTGATTAATTAATGCTGGTACCACAGATGTTCTTTACTTGTACTTACTTGCCTAAAAAGCAAGAATGGCAAAGCTAAAAAGCTACTGCAATAAAGCCTGACATCTCCTCCATTATCCCATTCAAGTGAAGCGAATCAAGACGGTTTTCCATTTTTCTCTATTTCTTTTTCCCCCCCCGGTCACTCCAATATGGCTATTTAAAACAATTAAAGCAGTGTATTAGCGTCAAAAGTTTTAGTTAATGTTGTCTAAAGTTGCACACCTAACCTCCTGGTCGGAAGATATTTTCGGCTGCTTTTCCTTTTTCCTTTGAAAATTGGAAGGCTTTGAGTATCTGACTTCCAAGGTCACGAAACCGGTGTAATTTAACTGCGCCACGCATTTTCTTTATACTCCTTCCGTCCCACTATAATAGTCCTAATTATTTTTTCATACAGTTTAAAAAAAAATAGTTAATTTTATTGGAACAATCAATTTAGGTAACTATTTTCCTAAAATGCCCTCACATTAATTAGAGTACAACTTTATGGGAACTTGAATTGATAGTAAAAAAAAAAATCAACTCTCATTAAATGGGGTAGGTTTATAGTAACAACAACTTACATTCTTCAATTGGAAAGTGGACTACAATTTGGGACAGACGAAAAAGGAAAACAGGACTATCAAAGTGGGACGGAGGGAGTATTTATATAAGATTAACTTTTTATATACTGATAGTATAGTATAGTATTTTTTTATATTAATAATTTTAGATATATACTAAATACGCATAACTTGAATTTCAAATTTAAATTTATGTTATATAACATGATCTAATTTTTTTTTGTAAAAAATTATATACTGATAGTGTATAAAAAATTATCTTTATATATATATATATATATATATATATTTTAAAAATGTATTAACACTTCCAGTTTTCTTGCTAGATAAGTTTAGGCACATTGGTGTATCGATTATTAATACTCTAAACCTCAGAAGACGCAAAGTACAACCATTTATGTTGTCTCCTTAATGACAACTATAACAATAGCTGCTCAATTACTACTGCACAAATCTAAAGTTTTTATTAGAACCTTTACTTTCTTTCTCCACATAAATTGTAAAAATACGGGCCACGAGTTACTACGAAATTTAATCCATATGGATTTGTTCACAACTTTTTTTTTTCACTCTATCATTACTAGTAGTATGTGACAGGTAGTTTACTTGGACTCATTTTTATACATTCCATCCCTGTTGCCATGTAGCAATAGAGTAAGACATTAGTGATCTGCAGCTAGCGAATTATAATACGAACCACTCAAAAAAAAAATAAAAAAAGGAGAGGCTAACTCTGAAACTCTGGTTTAGGACTGAAGTAAAAATTGGAGCATAGCCCGAAGGTGCAAAATTAAGAAAAAAAAAGAAAGGGAGCCGGGGTGGGGGGAGGAGGGGTGAGGTGAATTTTGGAGTCACGTGATGGGTTCGGTAATTGGCATGGGCTATCGGGTGTGAACGTGCGGGTACGGCCCAAGGACAGAATTAGGTGAGGGACGGACGATGGTGGCACGTGACACCGGCATGCGTGGCAAAAGACAGAAAAATTTTTCAGTGGTACGTTTCTCCAGACAGCTGTCACCCCAGCGTAACCAGCAAGAAACGGACTGCATCATTTGTCTTCTCTGTTAGCATTTTATTTTTACGAATTGGATCGGATCGGATCGGATTCTTTTTGCGGTAACTGCGATTTCCTCAATCCTCAGGGAGATAAATTAGAAACGGTTTATTGTCTCCGGAATATTCCAGAAACTCTGAGCTAACTAAAAAACACGTGGTGTTCGAAATGCGAAAAGACCACGGGAAATTACGAAACCAACCCCCTTTTTTTCACGCATCAGAAACAGAAACCAAACTCGATTGGATTGCCATTTATCAAAAAAGAATTGTTACGTTTTCTATAAATATATTTTTTAATTATTTTTTTATTTTTCATATATCGGATCATTATAATAAATTTTTTATAAAATATCCAAAAAAAAAGCAATCCAAAAAAGGCCAAAATTTTGCTATAGCAAAAAAAAAAAAACAATGAGTTAGGAGTATATGAGTATCGTGAATAGGTTTTCAGAATTTAAAAACAATGAAATTGACATGAATATTGTCACCATAATATTAGTTCATGAGTGACGCCTTGAAGGAATGACTTGTGAGCGATAGGAATTAATTTGACGTCCCAACTGCATTCATCAATTTAATTTTGATCTACTTTGTGCAAAAGCCTTGTCCAATCAAGATTGACGTGCTTATTGAAGGTCAATTATCGATGAAAGACGCAAACAATTAAGTTCCTCCATTAAAGAATAGCCGTCGAATTAAGATACGCGACAATTTTTCAAATGAGATTCCGATCTGCTAAACTTTTTCTTGGGAAACTAGTCTATTTTGTATCGTGTCCAAGAAAAAAAAAGGTATAATACATGATGAGCCATGGAAATACAAATAAGATTAATAACTCTTACAGTTAATTGATCCTTGACAATATTCCTATTCATACCAAGTGTCTTTTACCATAATAGCTAAAACAACACAACAGTTTACTAAAGCAGGGAAATTATACATCAACTTAAAAAGCATAAACAGATAGTGTGTCTGAATATTAGATTATTTGAGATATTTTTTTTAAAAAAAGAATAACGTAACACTTTTTATATGTGATGCATGTGAGATAAAAAAAAGTCGATTGAAAAATATACTGATAATACGTGTAAGTAAAATTTTACAAATAAGCTACAATCCAAAGCATGATAAATGACACTAACGAACTTTTTCTTTTCCTTTTTTATGGGTTTTTTTTTAGCTCGCAATGATTAAGCATAACACAATACTGCAGTTTCTCAATTCTATTCTGGTTCATTTCCTTTCATCACCAATTAATGAGAAGAGGAGCTCCCTTGCAATAGCTTAATGAATCAATGCAATATGGGAACCGAATCAAGCAATCCCCGGAAAGTTAAGAAGATAGACATTAATTATTCCGAGTTTCTTCAATTATTTTAGTTTTATCTTCAGGTCATTATTAATGTTTTAAAGAGAGAGATAATTCAACCTATGTGATTCTTTATTATTGTTCGTAGAATTAAATTTCATGCCAATAACGACTTGTGCTTTTTATCGGTGGCGTAACAGACACAACCATAATCAAATACCCAGAACAATGCCCACATTGATGGGAAAGAGAAACATCAATATCATGCCCCATGCACAGCGCGTCATCGCGGAAGGAAAAAACGTTAAAGTCGGTTTTGGCGGTTCAAAAAATTGAGAAGGGGCCACGTGTGACTGGCACGTGGAGGTGGGTACCCGCAAAGTGATAGGCAGTTAAGCATGGGGAGTGGTCAGTTTCTAGTTTTACAGCCTGGCCTCGTCCCCCCATTTCTGCGTCCGTTTTTGTCCTTTAGCGCCACCTCATCACCACCCGCCCCCTAGGACCCCACTCCAATTTAAACCAACTCCCCAACTAAAAATCCAGAATTAAATAATTTTAAAAAAACACTTTAATAATCCCAAAAAAAAAAAGAAAGAAGAAAAGAAAAAGAGAAAAAAAAATAAAATCCCTCTATGCTCTCCAGCCTGGCTCAGTCAAAGTCCATCCAACCTCCTCAACCGTACGTACACTCAATTCAAATCAACTCCCCTCCCCACTTAAAAAATCACACACACTCACACACTCCATTATATAATTAACTTCCAAAACGGTCGGTGATTTGAAATTAAATTCCCATAATCCAAAAAAACCCGAGATTTTAGTGAGTGTGATTCATATAGGTGTCCACTCCGCTCTCTCGCCCACCGACGCGTGTCCCTCGCCAGCTGTATCCTACGCCTTAACTGCCTTTTACCGGTTATCCCAACCGGCTCCAACCAGTCATCCCTATCCTAACTCTCTCATATTTATACCCCCCAATTTGCCCTCTTCACTCTGCTTTTTTATATTAGCAGTAAGGCGAGGCTCCGCCTCCCCCATCTAATTGTACAGTGGCACTCACCCGTAAATTTCTCTAGGCTCTTAGGTGGTTAATAATTAGGTTAACAAAGCAAACAGCCATGGGGACGATCGCGCACAGAAAAGAATCGGATCGGATCAAGGGTCCGTGGAGCCCCGAAGAAGATGAGCTGTTACAGAGGCTTGTTGAGAAGCATGGCCCCAGGAATTGGTCCTTGATTAGCAAGTCGATTCCGGGTCGATCCGGGAAATCCTGCAGGCTCCGCTGGTGTAACCAACTTTCGCCGCAGGTGGAGCATCGGGCTTTTACGGCCGACGAGGACGAGAAGATCATTCGGGCTCATGCCAAGTTTGGGAACAAATGGGCCACCATAGCCCGTTTGCTCTCAGGTCGAACCGATAACGCCATCAAGAACCACTGGAATTCCACCCTCAAGAGAAGGTGCTCTTCCATGTCCGACGATTTCAACTTCGAAGTCCCTCAGCAGCCTCTCAAGAGATCCGCCAGCGTCGGTCCCGGTACGAATGTTTCCGCCATATATGTCAACCCGAGCAGCCCTTCTGGATCCGACTTGAGTGACTCGAGCCTTTCGGGTTTCGGATCCGGTCATGTTTTCCGACCCCTTGCTCTCACCGGCGGGATCTCCCCTCCGGTTCAACAGATCGAGACGCTTTCGTCGGCAGCACCAGACCCGCCAACATCCCTAACCCTATCCCTACCCGGCTCCAGCTCCGCAAAAAGTCCGACCCAGAACTCCAAGTCGGTTGATGATCCAACCCCTTCACTCGGGGCGGCGGGTCAAACCGTACAGCAGCCAACTCAGGTCATGGTAAGACCTCCTCCCCCGCCACCTCCTCCGTCCCCGCCGCCACCGTTGGCACCAGCGCCACCGACCCCAATGGCGCCGCCGCAAGCAGCACCAGTGGCACCACCGCAGTCGCAGGGAGGATTCGTGTACCCGGTTCCCGCCCCAGCCCCCATGCCGGGTCAAGTAGCAGAGAGGCAGTTCTTTAGCCCAGAATTCTTGGGGGTATTGCAGGAAATGATAAGGAAAGAAGTGAGGAGTTACATGTCAGGGATAGAGCAGAATGGGATGTGTATGCAGACTGAAGCAATCAGGAATGCTGTGGTCAAGCGTATTGGAATTAGCAAAATTGATTAAATAATTTATGCAAAGAAATTAAATCCGGACCAAATTAATGAATGCTGATTGAGTGGTGGGGGACTGCGAATTGGCCACGAAAAATCTCTTTCATGTCCATGTCCGCGGACATGAATTTTGGTATCAATTGATTGGTGGGGTGAAGGGAGAAGTGGGCAATAGAAGGGAAGTAGTAATTTTGTTTTTCTTGTTGGGCTCTTAAATTTGGGGGGGCGATTAGCATTTCCGTTTGGGTTCTTCTATACAAAAATAATCTTTAGATGGGTTATTGTACAGACTAAGAGAGGATGAGGGGAGCGAGTTAAATATTTCCTGGTGAACAGAAGTTGCTGGAAGAAAGCAATCCCAAAAAAAAAATAAAAATGAAGAAAACAATAATCAGTTCCGAGTATCTATTTTTTCTTAGGTGCCTATTTCACTGCTTAGATTAATATGACTTTGCCTTTGGATAAATTACAATTTGGTTGAAGACGGACGAATGCAGTTTCCTTGTTCTCGGGTCTTTAACTCTTGTTTTCCAACCTAAATTTGAATTTTGGATGGTAACTGGCGAGAGATTCTGAGAGATGGTAAACAAGTCGGTTACAACTTCCTAAAGCCGTTGAAGGAGTAAATAAATGATGGCTTGTGGCAGGTGATTAAGTTGAATCGCGAGCGCAGTCAGTTGAATCTCTCTCTTGGATTTCTGCGAAAGGAAAAGTGATATTGGCACTATAACGTTAAATGTGGACAATAATATTCTAGTAATTTGGCCGTTGGATATGTAGAGTGCACAAGTAAAAGCCTATCGCCAACCGGACTTCACATGATCGAGTCGAAATTCTCTCTGATTGCTAGGACTATGTATACGAATCGTTACCGTGTAATTTTTCACTTAAATCTTCATCCTAAATTGGCTCTTATTATGTATGACACACAAAATCCAAGTTAGTTTTAAGTTGTAATCAAGTTTCGTTTTGTACATTGACTAAATTATCAGGAAAATCATGGAGATGAAGCGCATGCTAATTTTTTGGACTTAAACTTGACAATGGTGATTAGAAGAGTAGACAAGCATTAAATATTTTTTTTGGGGGGTACGCATGTTGGGCCAAACCCAATTCTGAAAGCACGACACCCGTTTCTGGGGCCTGTCATGCTGGCTTGGTTTTATCTATATAACCTATCTCTAAACCGGATTGAGTTGAACAAAAGCAGGCATTATTTTATCTGCATCGTCTAGTTATACAAGAAAAAAAAGAGGAAATGGAGGGCTACATTATGGGACCAGGAGTGGTGCATGACGATGACAAATTGCATGGGAGGAGTTGTTATGTTGACTGTGATCCTCTTTCGTCTTGATTAATATGTGTGTATATATATACATATTAATCAAGACGATATATAGGGATAATTGCAAAAAACCTCCTCTGAGATTTTCGACAGTTGCACTCACCTCCTCTAAGGTTTGAAAAATAACACCAACTTGCCTTAGTATGAATTTGGGGCTTATAGTTGACATAAGATAGGATGAATTTACTTCTATACCCTAAGAGTTTAAGGTTATTAGTAAACGAATTTGAGTAAAAAAACTTAGGGCAATAAACAAGTCTAAAATAATTAATTAAATAAGATTAATGATTATTTTTCGCTTCATTAGGCACTGTAAGTGCACTTACAAAATGACGCTAATTGATGCTCCAATATGGTGTCATTTTGTGATTGACAACACTTGAAATAACAATAAAAAATCATATATTTTCTACATAGAAGAGAAGCATAAACAAGAAAAATGTAGGATAAATAAACCTCCAAACAAAGTTTCATAAAAGAATAAATTTTAGTGGTTTTGGTTGAACTTATTTCATCTTATGCATTCGTAAAACAAAAGGAGAAAAAAAGCAGAAATCAAGGCAAAATCTAAAGATTTTTCTATTAAAAATATGTGGCAATCAGAAGATGATAGATAAGCAATCCTTATCATCTGAACTTAATACACAAAATTGTGGTGTTAGTTATAGTATGATGAAATTGTTGTGTCGATCATAAGAGAGTATAACTGTGTACAAAATATGGTAAATAGTGTTAGATCGATATACTATAAAGTATGACAATAAGAAACTCTTTTGTATTGATCAAAGGTAAATTTTTTTACTTGATCAATAGTCTTTTTATATATTTTAGAATCTTAGATTTTTGAACATATATTTGTTGCTTCTTGTAGATTTTATTGCTGCGCTTATTCTCTTTGCACATATATCCTCTAAGTTTCACTAATGTTTCTATCTCTTAATGTTTTTCATTCTTTTACTAATACAACCTCACAAGAAACAAAAAGGATACAAATGAAACAAAATTATTATCTCACATCCCAAAAGACTTTTTTAATGGCACTTTCTCTAACATGGGTTGAAGTTGCTATCAAAATTTTAAATTCAAGGGAGGTTAGTGTTATTTTTCAAATATTAGGGGAGGTGAGTGCAACTGTTAGAAATCTCAGGAGAGATTTCTGCAATTATCCCATATGTATGCGGGATAATTTTACCTAATATATATGTATTACCTATTTATTCCATATATATATATGCAGTAGATTGTTCTAATGCTACCAAGTTGAGTTGACAACATTACTGTACATTTTACCTAAATAAATCAATTGGGCATTTTTACAACTTAGTATGCATTTCATTTCAGGAGGGCTTAAATGTTTTGTCTTATTTTCACATTGGAGGAACTCTTGAACCTACGTTATTGTATGTTACTTGCTATACCCTTCTGAACGATAACGATTGAACAGTTTGGCCGTACTATCTAACCATTTTGCTAAGGCATCATACTTCATAAATACGTTCACTTATGATCATGCATACCTAGTTGACTTGGATTACTAGCGTTAGGATGCATTTGATAAAATTGAAATATGAAATTTGAATCCATTAAATTATTGGATTGTTAAAAATTAAATCTAATATATTTGGATGTATATCACATTCAATGATAAGTGAATAGCTTATCACTTATTTTTTGGAACAAGTTTTATTTAGAAAATTCAGTACCACTTAATTTATTCAAATGTTCAATTTTTTATTATCAAATTCATTTGAACATGTTAAGATCTGAATCCATTAAATTTTAAGTGTTCAATTAAATTATCAGACAAGGCCTTGGTTTCATAACCATATGGCAATGATTGCTTTAATTGATATAAAGAGGGTTGTATTCCTCGCAAATGCTTGGGTTTAGATCTGAACTGCACGAGTATTTATCTTCTGGCGTTATTTGACTAGTGGAGATTGTCTCAATTTGCATTGAAGAGAATGTCTCTCGCCATTTCTTGCCTTTGACTTCGCCCCATGGGTGGCAGTCACTTCACTTGATTGATATTGTTGATTTTATGCTTCAAAAATATTAATTCATGCTTGGTTGAAAAGAGTACAATTTGATACCAAGAAAAATATTTTTTGGTCTAATTTGAAGCGAATATTATAAGATAGAATGAGCAATCTAACAGTCCACTTGCGCAACTAGGTAGAAGAAGAATGGAAAGCAAGGAAGGGAAAAAGGGGAAAAAAAAAGCTCATTTGCTTTTAGGACTAACACTACATTGCATTTTCGAACTTCTACAAGCAGAGAAAGAAGTCCGGTACTTGTAGAGGTGGCAAAAAGTCTCAAGACCCAGTTGGCTCCCATGCTCAAATTTATTTTGGACAGAATGGGTATGTAAATGGACATAATTGAAAATATATCTAATAATATCCATTTAAAATTGGGATCTAATTGGGACTTAGTTTGAACTTCCATGGGTCTTTCTTTTCTCCCAAAACCTAAAAATATTGATTTTTCTAAAAGCCAAAACCACCCACCAATTTTGAGACATTTGATTAGCAAAATTTGTTATGTCCAAATTGAACTTCAAAAAGTAGGTTCACTTTCAAATTTTATGAAATTTAGTGCTCGAAAACTGAATTTTTTTTTTTTAAAAAAGGATCAATTGACATAGGTTTTACTAGATGATTTTTCCACAATGCAAAGAATTAGCACTGATCAATTTCATCATGACATGAATTGTACAAATATGTATAAGATCGTCTATTGGAGTAAACATGGGCAACATTTAGTCGTATGAAGTAGAAATTTGGGCAAGTACAAAACTGAATCATCAAATATTTTAGGAGAATGCATGACTTTGATGGGGGAAATTTTACAAAATAAACAAAGTAAACCCTTGTTTGATAACTCAATTCAGCATTTAAATTTAATGGTTCAGATCTTAATATGTTCAGACGCGTTTGATAACAAAAAATAGAACATCTGAATTAATTAAGTGGCACTGAATTTTCTAGATAAAACTAACTCTAAAAATAAGTGATAAGTTATTCACTTATCATTTATTGTGATATACACTCAAATGTAGCATATTTAGTACTTAATAATTCAATAACTTAATGAATTTAGATGTTAGATTTCATATTTCAGTTTTAAACTTCAATTTCATTAGATGTACCCTAACTAAATGATATTAAAAAAAAGGTAACATTGAGACATTTGATTAGGGAAAATGGAGTTAAAAAAATAAAATGAGATTATTGGGTATTTGGGTGAGACCATTTTAATCCCCTCATATTGTCCCATGACTAATATGGGACTGTTTGGGTATAACCCATATTTTGGAGTCCCAATTAAATGTTGCCCAAATCCCATCCATCCTGCTCATTTGCTATCTCTAACTACTTCAAACAAAAATCATAAAAGCTTAATTAAGCACACAACAGAACCAAGTTGGAGAGAAACATAAACATAGCCTTTGCACTTAGTATAAATGAAGATTATCCAAGAAACTAAAAAAAGGAAGATGGAAAAACATGAGTACAAACATAAAAATAAAGCAAAAATAGGAACAAATGTCCATTACATGTTAGAAAATAATCAAAGGAAAAGCCTAATATCTTATAATCAATAGAGATGACAAAATAATAAGGGAAAACCCGGTGTTCCTAATTTTCAGCAAGAAAAGTGTAAAAAATAGAAGGGAAAAGGAAAAAAAAAACTAAGGAAGAAATGGTCAGTACAGCGGCGAACCAATGCCACTCTCGTTTGTTTGTTAAGCTAGAACACCAATCAAGCTTATTAAAGACGTCAAATCCATCATTAATCTCAAGGTTAATCTATGGCAATAAAACAAAAAGGTACAATTGGGAAGAAGGAAAGCAATTATGGGCAGAAAAATGAAAGATAGTTTTCTAAATTAGCAGTGAGTTAGTTTTCTAAATTGGCAGTGAGTTCCAATCAAGTCATTTCATAATTAGCAGAGAACGGTAATTAGGGTTTAATTAAAATTTATCTATGGGTGATAATGTGGTAATCTAATATTAGTCTATTAAGCCAAATCTACCGGTCATAGCTTAGACAGCACATCCACCATACCAGATAATCAAACAGTAAGTTAAGATTAATCAATTGGGCCTAAATAAAGTACTTGAGGCCCACATTGACCAATCAATAATGTCTTAATATGATCAATAAAATTAATTCATTTGGGCTGGAGTCTTTTAAGCTCATCTAGCCCTAGGCCGACAAAACCTATCAAGGACATCAACAAACGTGACAATAGAAAAAGGCAAGACACTAATTCTTCGGGTCTGTTTGGTTATTAGATGACACAGGATTAGATTATCTCGTATCATTCTATGTTTAGTTGTATTTTACATATGAAATGACAAATTTTAACTAACTGAATTAATTTCCTACACATGGGATAAAATAATCCCATGTGAGATGTAGTATTAGTTATTACGCGATGACTAAGAGATAGAATGATGAAATTTTAAATTAATTTAACCTTACAAATAATATAAATTTGTACTCTCATAATTATATAATCTTACCCTCACACAATAATATAACATGAATGGACTAATTTGCTTCTACTAATTACTTTAAAATTTTTTGACTAATTTACCTCTACTACTAACAAAACAATATTTGGACTAATTTGCTCTTATGGATGATACAAATTCATTCTGAATATTATATAACCATTTTCTCACATAATAATATGATAATAAATTGACTAATTTGCCCCTATTAATTATATTAAAATTTTTTAACTATTTTGCCCATGTTTATTATTTTAAATTTTTAACAAATTTATCTCCATTAATTAATTTAAAATTTTTGACTAATTTGCCCCTACTTGTATCATAATAAAAGGATTATATTGCCCTTGAACTAAATTGCCTTTACTCACCTTATTTTCTCAACCAAATTCTATAAAATACATAATGTTATTAATTGAATTTTGCAAATGAGGATTTTAATAAGGTCAAATTTAGCCAAAAAAAATCTTCTATATTGGCTTGAACTTGGGTCATTTAAAACTCTTCAATGGGTTGGATTTTATTTAATTAAACCTTAACTTAGCCAAAATTTGACCCAATATTTAATTAAATTTCAAATTTAGATTAAAAAACTGTGTTAAAACCTATTTTTAAGTGCCTGAACGAGTTGAATTTGAGTGAATGCCAATTTTTATATATCAAAATCTTTGATTTACTTTATAATTCTAAAGTTTCAAATTACTTTATTTTAATAAAAGTTATAAATTGTTAAATTATTTTATTTAGATGATTCTACAAATTAAAGGGCATTTTGATCATTAACATAGTAATCCTATTTATCAAATCTCTAACCAAACATGAGATAGAATTATTTTTCAATGGCAAAAAACTTGTGTAAATCTGGTCTACGAGTGAGCCCGTAGACCCTGTAGACCGAGTGGTCTAAAACTCACTACATTGAGTTTGGTGATCTTTAACTCCAAAAAAAGAAAAGGAAAGAAAAACCAAAAAAAGCCACAAATGAAAAACACCGAAGGTGGTGGAAAAGTGATAGAAAATGAAATGAAATTGCTCAATTGAACCCCGCATATTTTTGGGTTTAGTAATTTGGGTCTTATTTTTGGGAATATCAATTTAGGCGAGACTTGTAACTAGAGGTATCAAAATGAGTGATTTGGGTTGAGTAAAATGGGTAATGAGTATAAATGAATCAACCCATTTAATTAGAGGAGTATCAATGGATAAGTCAAAAAGTGAGTTTGATAACCCAATTACCCATTTACAACCCATTTATTCTAATTTTTTACAAACTCATCTAAATTCATTTTATAAATTAAATTATCAATTTATACCACTTTGCATCCATCATTAATTTTAATTATTTATTTATTATGTCAAATAAGTCTAATTACCAATTTTTTTCCATCCGTGTGATATGTCGCAAAATTACATACTATTTAATAATTGAACAATAAGAATCTAAAAATTTGGACTAAATAATATGAAAGTAAACATAAAAACTTAATTCAAAACTTTGAACCCCTAGTATTTTTTTCGTGCACAATTTTAAAATTTCATTTTGAAAAGGTAAGAAAGGAGGTTAAATCTTGTCATAAATTGGTAATACTTAAAAATGACCAAACTAACAAATTACAAAGAAATAAAATGAAAAGATAAAATCAACAAATAATAATAATAAATAAAATAAAAGTAGTTAACATCACGAAGCATAGTAGCCCTTGTACATTGATTTCTCATCCATCTTTCGCTAGCATAAAGGGCACAAACATTTGACAGCTATAACAAGATGGTTCGCTTAAAACAAGGATAGCAAAATTACAATTTGCATCCTGATGAACAAGACTATTGGCTCAATTGAGAACTGCAAGCCATCCTGATGGGACTAGCAATTACTTCATTTAGTATACAAACAAAGATAAATCTTCAATAGATTGGAATAACTGATAGAATAGTGAAAGGTTACATGGCCAAAACTTCTTGCCAACCTTTAGCACCAGAATAAACAACAGCTACCTGAATTCCCACAAATTGGTAGACAAAATACATACACTTAGAATCCATGAAACTTTTACATGTTAATACTTCACTTTCTGAAGCTAACCATTTTTCAGAAACTCAAGGAAGTTAAGATGTGGGATGCATGACCCTTAACCTATGGTCTACATTATTAAGGTCAACGAATGGACGATATGGGACTACTCCGACTATCAGAGAAAGGGTCTTGAGAGTTCGACCCCATTTTAATTCGAATTGATTCTTCATCAGTATCCTGTACTAGCAAAGTACCATGAAATCACAAATTCCATCACATAATTCTTTTTTTTCACCCCTTTAGAATCTATCATCTGATGCAAGAAGACACAAGAGACTTCCAGCTAAAAGTTCTTCCATGCAACAGTGACAAACTTTCTTGCCAAAATCAAGAAAAAAACTTTTTTAAAGTTCCTACCAGAGCACTTTCATAGGCCTAATCATTTTTGAACCATATGATCGATTTCTTGAATATCTAATGCATCCTTGATGAAACATTAGAAGAGCAAGCTTGTCAGGGGCTGTAATAAAAAGACAGGCAGCAGAAGCAGAATAAGTAAAAGAAAATGATTGTCTAGTTTCCATCCTCACTCTATAAGTAAGAAGCCAAAGCAGCAGGGTCTATGGCAGTGATGACATTATTGGAAACCTATTTTACTCGGTCATGCAAATTGTAATTTTACTAGGAACGCAACATCAAGTTTGAGATAAAAATTAACCACTTTAACACAACATTCTAAAAGGTGATTAAAGGCAATAGAAACCTAACTGCTTAAAATCTAAGCACTAGCCAACTTCATCAAATCACTGCAAAGTACATAATACCGAGCATAAAGTTGTCCTAATGCATCAAAATACTTAAGAAGCACTCAGCTTCTCAAACTTCGTACAACTACAATTTCTCGCTAACGTTTTCATTGCATAACAGAGCTCCTCCAGATTGCATAGCATGACACTTCTCCAGCTCTTTGTCAAGTTGATCAGCTGAAGACAACATCCAAGCAACCATGCAAGACAAATAACATGAACCGAGTATATCCACAAGCACTTACCCTGTACTAGGGGTGGCAATTTCCGCCACGACTTGAAAACACGACATGAACCTAACACGAAATTAATGGGTTTGGTTTGAGATTTTGCAGGTTCGGGTCAGAATCGGGTCAAACTAGATGAACCCGAAAAGAAAATGGGTCGAATTCGAGTCAACCACGATAGCCCGTTTACAAATTAAAAATAATTTAATAAACATAAAAATTATTTTATCTAACTAAACTAAGTTATTCTTTTTTTCCAAAGGCATTAATCACTTAATCCTAAATGAATTTATTTAACTTGTGTGAAGTTGAAATTATTATATTTGGACAAATAATGTATTATATTATTTTTTACTTTTATACTGTTTTAATTTATTTTATATTTGGTTTGGGATAAAACACTTTTACGGTGTTTTAATTTATTTTAGATTTGGTTTGGGATTATTTATTTAAAAATTTATTACTTGATTATGTAATTAGTCTTGTGTGAAATTGGTTTTATTACAAATTACAATGGTAAATTAATAAATTAAAATTAAATTTCGGGTCTACCCGCCAACCCGAAATTTTCGGATTCGGGTAAGGTATCCTGACCCATTTCGGGTTGGCGGGGTCAGGTTCGGATCAGCGGATTTGGACCCGATTGCCACCCCTACCCTGCACCATAACTTATTGTCTATGAGTAACAGAAGTGGGGTCTCTGGTGACATGTATTTTCCAACAAAATTGGTAGCAATAGAAGCAAAATCACATCATGAATTCGATATGGATACATAGCCAGATTGGAACTCCTAACAGAAAAAATCGACAAAAAACAGTAAAAGATGAAGAAAAAAAGGATCCTAAAAAATAAAAAAGGAAGAGCTGACTTGGGCCAGTTGTTTAAGACAAATCATTGTCAAACAAACGCATAATCTTGGCCAAAATTATCAACACTAGAGTAAGAAGACCAGAAAATTATGAAATATATAGCTTACCTAAATATGAAGGTTAGTAAATTTAGCAACTAAAGATGCAAACTACCATTTGCATTGTGCTCTTTGTGAACCATCCGGTTCAATGTACAATATATCAAATTCCTTCTATATCAATGATGTGAGCTGTCTCGAGCGCTTGGAAGAACCTTGGGTCAACTCATCTGTATTGGTAGGCTCATGGCTTGTATAAGAACATTGTTCCTGAATGTGCTCTGACAAAATTTCATCTATCTAAGATAAAATTCAAAGAACAAACTAGAAAATTACTGCTGAAAAAGTTGCTACTTTTTATTTTGAGTTTGCAACTATTAATCATTTCATGTTTCTCTATTTTTGTCTCCGTAAGATTTTGTAGGTCAGCGTATTCTTGTTTTAATGGAACTTAATACATCAACAGAACATCATATTGTGCACATAATATTGAACTAAAACAATGACAGGCTGGAGAAGTTGGGACTCTCAGAAGTTTTGACTGTCCTGGATGTGTGCTGAAATGCACATTAAACTATATTCTATATGTAGCATGTTTCTTTATAAGAAACTCTTTGCATTTGTCTCTATTGATGCCTATGTTACCCTTTAGCTTTGATTAGGTAACACAGAAGGTAATTCAAGTAGAAAATGATAAAAAAGAGAATATACAGAATGCTGGTAAAGTTGCAATAGAAGAGGCAGAAGTTTCGTCATCTCATGGGAAGGTGTACTGCATCACTCATGTCAATTTTTACTAGGTGGAATATTAAGCAGCTGCTAATACAATCAATTTATACTCACTCATGCAATGAACAGGTGAAAGTGACTCTCATCTTGGAGCTTGTGGTCATAAAATCAACAACAAATCGAGAAATTTAGTGTTGGATAGATCAAAGTACTGTAGTACAAAACATGAAAATCTTGCAAGTAGATTTTTGCTCTACAGAACTTTAGTCGCAGAAGTGCAGCAATAGAGTAATACAACCCATTTTTTTACCTTGTATTTTAGTAGTAGTAGAAGTACTGTGTTAGTGCTTGGTACTTTTTGCTCTATTAATTATTTCTTCACAAGGCGCCAGTGTTCCTACTACTATAACTCTTTAGGCTGTTACATTGTGGACAAAAATGGAATAGGAATACTTGCTTAGACCAGATTCATCTTATTATGACCACTGTGACTTTTTAAGTTCTATGGAGCAAATCATTCACATCAGAGGTTATACCTACTTGGTGAAAAGGTATACATGTTGATCACAATACTCGATCAAGCATATTGAACAAGAGCTATAGTTACCAGAACCATATAGAGTTAAGGATTTTCTTGGTTTTCAACAATAATTAGTATACTAGTAATTCGTATGTCCTTCAGAATGCTCAGGAGCTGCAAACACCTTTGCATTGATCCCAAATTCAGCACCCTTAACTCTCTCAACACCCTTAACAAATACAACAAGAAATATGTTACCGATCCCTGATTTACCTCTAAAAGATTTTTCTTCTAAGATATCCTGTTTCACACTGTTGCCTTACATGCATTGTTGATTCAACATGTGTAAATGAAAAAATGACCCGTAACAGAAGATTCCTTTCAGCCCGAAAACACATATTTACTCAAAGTTTGAGTAAACAAAATTCACAGGTACGAAAGGTAGCAACAACACCTAACCATCTTACATAAATGAGCTAAATCAGCTCATTCTAATACTAACTGTGTTTGGATACACGACTGCCTCAAATTCAGAAATATTTAATAAGAAAGATTAGCAAGGCTATATATATATATATATATATATATATATATGATGTGATTAGGACAACAACCTCATCAAATTGAAATGCCAATTAGTATCGACGCTAAATGGTTGTTCTAAGAGATCTTTACAGCTAAATTTCAGAAAAGCATTTACTCAACTGAGTATTCAAATTCAAAATACTAAACTGGCTGGATGGAAGTCAAGTACAGCAAAATGCTATACAGTTGTTGCTGTAAGAATGCTACTAAATTTAAAACTAAACCCATGCCTTCAGACCAGTTGGGATCTTAAAAAGTAATGCCCAAGAGTAGCTTTAACATTAGCAGTAACATGCAAGTAAATATCTTATTGTATCTTCTTACAATTAAAAGAGAAAAGGGAAAATTCATGTATCAACAGATTCATCGCATCGGCCATTATTATTCCCACCTATAGGGAATTGTGTTAAATTAGAGATTAAATTCTAGAAAGTGGTACATTATGGAGAACTATTTTCCTCAATAGCAGTCAATTTTTGCCTTGTAAACCACTTAGATTTTTAAAATCCTATTACCTGGGTAGATGTTAGACCTAAATCAATGCCTTACAATTTCCCTTGCTCCTCCAGATACTCCTCTGGATTCTTTAAGTCCCAACCGAAAGGCAAAAGGCCACATATCTATACTTTTTGTGCCATATAAATGAGTTTGTTTGCCACCTATATTTGTTTCTAATGGAAAAAACATGAGATCAATGTTCAATACTTATAAGCCACAAACGACCTTAAGCAATCATGCCAAAAGTTGAGATGTTTTTGAACTAACTTCCCTCAGAAGATAAGAAAGAAAATGGTAGAACAAGCACCAAGCACTACATAGACTACTATTTAGAAGAATTTATTTTGTGCTTTGAACATAGTTTTAGCAACAGCAAAACGACTCAATCTTAACAATTTTCACAAAGAGATGAACCATGTATAGGTAGAATCAATTATCTTTAGAAATGAGAAAGAAATTTGGCAAAAATATACTAGTCTAAAAACTTGTAAAAATTAGAAAAACAAACCAATCTTCTTTCTTACTCATCGACCAAGTATGCAAGAATTGCTCTGTAATGAGTCAAATGAGTAATTGCAATGTAAACTCAATCTCAATAACAAAAAATAACCAACCAATCCCCCTTTCCTCCAACCCAATTCGAACACTAACAATCAACAGTAGCTAGTATATTTGGAAGCATAATACAACTTCTCACAAGTATAAAACGAAAGGAACTTCATAATTATATTAGCCTGGACAGCATATTTTGTTCTATTTGCCAACCTGTTTAACGTCTCTTTTGGCTTGCAAAGTTACTTGCAGCATCACGGATGACATTCTCTGGAAAAATCTTCAAGACACCACGGGTTTTTTCATAGATCAGCTCAGGAATTTGCGCTTTCGAGGTGGATTTGATGCTATTGAAATCGGGCGAGGAAGGGGCAAAGGCCTTCTATTAAAGAGAGACGGAGAGAAGGTGGAGGGGAAACAAGTAGCGGAGGAAGAGAAGGGGAGGAGCAGTGGACTTGCTGGTGGGAAGGAGAAGGTGATAGTGGAGACAACAACAATTGATGGTGGAAATACAAGTTTAGGAATATAAGTTAAATGTGTTGATTGGATTTGATGAATTATCTAATTATATCCAATTAGGTAACTAATTAGTGAATTAGTTAATTGATGAACTACCTAATCAAATTACCTAATTTGATGAATTACCTAATTATATCCAAGGATAACTCATTTATATTCATATGTAAAAATTTAATATATTCATATCCAGTTATTAATGACAAGTATGAATAAAATTAATTAAATGAATTTGTTTGCCATCTATACCTGTAACTGTGATGTATTGTGTCTTAGAAATGTTGGCATATCTACGCAGGCACTTATTATGTCATGGTACGAGGGAAATGATAAGTGTGATTGGCATCCAAATGACATGGAAATTGTGGTACCATGCCTATTTGAAGAGGTAACAAACTCGTATGCATTGGAGACAAAATGATCCAAGATTGAATGCTGAATTGTAATGAAGTGTTTGCTAAGGGATAACTACGTAATTGATTCGCAGGGATATAAGCTGTACTAGGTATCTTTCGTAGTCGTAGCGATTGGGAAAAGTAGCAATCACCGTGTTACAATTTTATATTTTAGTAAGGTATATACTTGAATCACGAAACATCATAAAAGTCCTTATTGTATTTTATAAGAATAAGATGTTGTAGTGTGAAAAGCGCAATACACAAAAAAAAAAAGAAAAATTAATGTACTTTAAATTTTTTTTGGTGAATTTTAAAGCATTAATGAATGTGATAGCACCTTTTAACAATTGAAACTACTGTGAATTTTGTCGAATTTTTGTAATTTGAAATATGGTGCATACTAAATTATAGAAGAAACTAAAAATAATTGTAAAATCTATAAAATTATTAAGAAAAGCTTCTAGAAGTTTTGAACTGATGAATAACATACAGTATAGATATAAATATGTAAATATTAATGCTTAAAATGTGTAAGCATTTTTTTGCACGAATTACTTTTGCAAAATTGTAAGCGATCAATTCGAAAAGATATTAATTTCCCATGCAAAAACATTAAAATTGATTGATCTTATATAATTTAAAAGTATTATATCCTCCCTGCCCCTGCAAAGTATTTAATATATCCTCCCTGCAAATATAAATATAAATATATTTAATTAAATAATTATAATATATATTTATGTAATATAGTATATGCGTATATAATAATTATAATTATAAATATAAATATATTATAATAGTTATAAATATATTATATAGTTATATTATACTAAAATATATAATTATAATAAAATACTATAATTATAATATATAATATATATAATTATATATTAATTTTTTAAACCAATGATAAGAAGGACTCCATTTCTAAACAAAAATCAGGCTTGGGTTTTATCCAAAACCCTTTAGGTTATTAGGGAACCGAGGAATTCCAAATTTTTAGACATGATTCCAAAGTCTCAATTCTAATAGTAGTAATTCAAATAATAATTATGAAATTTATTCTAATTCTTTGTTCCGAAATCCTCTTACCGAACACCGGCTAATAAAGACAGACAATTTCTCGACGGAGGATTTTCTACCGTTGGATTACCACTTACATCGTTAGATCATTAAAGTTGTTTCTTTAATTTTGTTTCGTTCTAGGATTTTCGTTCTAGTGAGTATATGCAGATCCCGAGAGTCTTCTAGGGCAAATGCAACCTCATAAAAATCACGTCGACTTCCCTTTCCAGATAACTCAACAGGATTAGCAACCAAGAGACGAGTTCTGCATCAGGGGCCACGCGGCTGGTAATGGTGACTCTCATTGGATGAAGCATCTCTTCCTTTAGGCGAGAACACAAAGCAACGTAGAGTTTTTTCTTCAATACCACCATGTGTGATTATGTTTAGTAGGATTCCCTTTCCAGATAACTCAACAGGATTAGCAACCAAGAGACGAGTTCTGCATCAGGGGCCACGCGGCTGGTAATGGTGACTCTCATTGGATGAAGCATCTCTTCCTTTAGGCGAGAACACAAAGCAACGTAGAGTTTTTTCTTCAATACCACCATGTGTGATTATGTTTAGTAGGATTCCCTTTCCAGATAACTCAACAGGATTAGCAACCAAGAGACGAGTTCTGCATCAGGGGCCACGCGGCTGGTAATGGTGACTCTCAGTGGATGAAGCATCTCTTCCTTCAGGCGAGAACACAAAGCAACGTGAGTTTTTTCTTCAATACCACCATGTGTGATTATGTTTAGTAGGATGTTCTTGAGGCTTTGAAGTGAAAACGGATTATTCTTAGTGGATAGTTTCTCTACTAAACATGATAAAACTTGCATTTAGTCTGATGTACACCCATTTTGCTTGAAATATTTCGTTAAAAAGCTCGACTCTTGCTATGTATTCTGTTTTATGGTTGACTTCCTGATGCATAAACTTATTTAACATAACACTGGGGTGAGGTTTTGCTGTAAACTCAGGTCTAAATGATTTTGTTTCTTGAACGTGCACAGAGATTAGCATGAAATAAGATTAGCTCTCAGTAGTCCCGTAATCAGAAGTTGAAATTTCTGTTTTGCTAAAAAAAAAATTTGATGCTTTTAACCTCGTTCAAAAGTTATTAATTTTCTTTGTCATTTGGTTAATTGCAGACTCGACAGGTGATTTCATCTTCATGTAGCATTTGATACTTAATATTTTCTTTAGCTGAATTCTAGGCTTCGATCAATTGAAATTATTATTTGACGGGACAAACCTGACGGCATTTTATGGTAGGTTCTACCATAAGTCTGACACAGTTTATATGGTGATTTGTGGTCTTGCAGGTTATAGTTTCAGGGTACTCTGGTATTTGCATTTCTCTGGTTGGTTTGCCTACCTGGATCTACTCCTCCATTCACGATCAGGCTAAGTAAACTTAAATTTTCCCATTTTGTTTTTCTATTCTCTGTGGTTTACATCAGTTTGCTTTGGCAATTGTCTTCCATTTGGTACTTAGTTTTGTGTTTTGGTTGCATCCCTTACAGTTAAGATTTAATTCAACTTGTGAGTGACTTATTGTAGAGAAGTTGCCGATCGCGAACTAATTTGCTCCTTAAGTCACATTTTTCGGACAAAAGAACTATTCCAGGGCTAGTATTCTTGGTGACACGGGATTATATTTTTTGGAAGCATAATTGCCAAATACCCGTAGGAGGAGGTTGTGGGTGTATCTTTCACGGCATTGGTATCTTTTATATTTTTATTTCATTGATTTTCTTTTTGGGATCCATATGGATTCTAAACTTGATACTGAGGCATTGATGGCAATGCCCACTTTTATTGAAGTTAAATTTGAGTATTTGTTTTCTTTTCCTACCTTTTCCAAGTGAAGGTTTTATTTTTAGTTTCTTTGGGCTAAGCTATTTCGTATTCCAAGCATACTCTGTAATTTTGAGTCTATTTAGGCTTTTGATCTTTTTTCCTTTGGTTTATTCTAAATAAAAATTTGTTTTGTTATGCTGGTGATTTAATGGTGCTTTATTTGCTTGGTTAGTCATTCAATATTGTCTTTGGTCTGGTTTTCTTGAGAACTGATTCAATCATATCTTGTTTTGACTGAAAGTGAAATTTTCTAGATTGCAACTCGTAAAATTGCCTTTTCTCCCTTTTTTTAAGATGGAAGAACTGAAAAATGACTATTCATAGTCCATCCAACAATTGAGATAATGGTTTTGGTAAAGCTTTCAGCACATAAATAACATGATGCTCATATTTTGAGCACGTAAGTCGAAGTAGTAAAACTTCTGTAACTACATGTTCTCAGATTAATAAATGCTTTTGGTTGTAGTGTACTGTTTGTGCTCTGTGCGATGCATATTTTAAAGATATTTTCTGAATGTTATAAATTTGAGTGCACATGAAATGACTATCAGTTTATCCAGTAATCTACGTGGAGAAGATTAAGTATAATCCTTAGAGGTTGCATATTTGGGGTGGGCAGCTTCACCTAGTACTTCTACTTGAGAAGTCTACCCTGGCCATCCAAACCCTATTTTCTCATATATTTTTCAATAGTTTTACCAGCTCCAACAGCTTCCTGCCTGAGCTGAACTTGGGAATTATTTATAGAAGGTTATTTTGATAATATTGATATTTGATATTTTGTGAACGTCCTAAACACTAAGTCCGTTGAATCTTCTAGTGTTTTATGACATGGTTGCTTATTTTAGTAATGTTGATGTTTGATGTTTCATTTATGGTTAGTTGATAACATAAATCAGTTTGTTTGCTGGTTTTTGCAAAGAATGTTTGCTGTAGTGTATGATAGCTGTGGTGGTCCTAAGGTCTTGAAGTGGAAAGTGGTTGAAAATCCCGTACTCGATTTTAATGAGGTTTTGATCAAGGTTGAAGCCTGTGGCGTTAATAGAAGAGACTTATGGATACGGGAAGGCATATATCAACACTTGGGAAAGAACAAATATTTGGGCTTTGAGTGCTCGGGAACTATTGTAAAAAGAGGAGCAGCAGCTTCTAAATTGCCTATAGGCTCCAAGGTTGGCTTAGCTTAATTTACATGCAAATTTTTGTGTGCTTATTCCAAAAAATAAATAAATTAATCAATACAAATCAGCTTCTACTTTGAAACATGCTTTTGTGTTCCTCTTGTCCATTACTTGCTACTAATAAATTTTGACTAGGTACAAAGTTTTTTTTTTTCCTCTATGTTTAAACTTTGAAGTGATACTAAAGCAACATGAGAGGTATTCAAGGGCGGTAAAAGCAAAAAGAAAGCGACATGCTACTGTTCACCTATAGAATATTAGAGATGCCAAATTAGGGGGTGTGGAAGATAGTTACTGTAGCAAGTAAAACTGCTTAAAATAGCAAAGATATGCGAGTTTTTCTTTTTGGTACATTGGATGGCCTAGACATAGCTAACAGGTATACCTGACTTCTTTCATCTGCATTGCTTGCCTCATCATGCCAGTTTATTGGTCTCCAGTCTCCACTGCCTGGGCAACCAGCAAAAGTGAGCTTGACCTTAACCTCTTTAAACAGGCAAAACTGCTTTTCATGTCTGCCAAGAAAAGTACAAAACTGCTTGCTTACATCTTGGGATGTGGATAATTTGGTACTTTAAGGTTCCAATCTATCCATTCTACCAATTGATTATGCTACAACTCCTTTAAAATATAGGAAGCACAAGCTTCTTCTAAATCCTTTGATCCAATGGCAATCTGGTAATGCATAGAGAGTGGTTTCAAAATCCTCATCCATGCATCAGTCCTTGTGTCTATATAAATTTTGCCCTCTTGGACATTGGTCTGTCAAGATGAACCAACCTCAGCATATATTACTTGCACCTCTCCCGCTTCCGAATTCTGTCCTGCTTACTTGCCTAGATTCTTAAGGGGATATTTGCTTGTAGGTTTGCGCTCTTCTTAATGGTGGAGGATATGCGGAGTATGTGGCTGTTCCAGAAGACTATGTGATGTCTATACCCTCTGGGTTAACTTTTGAGCAAGCTGCTGCAATACCATGTTCAGCATCACTCATTTGGCTCAGCTTTTTTGAAAGGAACAATCTTATTCGTGATGACAAAGTTTTGGTAACGCTTTGCTTGTTATCCTGAGTGTTCTTTATTTGAGCTTATAAAAATAAATAAGAAATTATTTCTTTTTAAACATTTCAGATTCATGGGGCAGCATGGGGAGTTGGTTCATTAGCGGTCAGAATTGCGAAAAGTCTAGGGTGTGTTGTATTTGCAACAGCAGGTTTGTTGGTTTTGGTCTGACTTGCATTTCGTTGCCTTAAAATTCTTGTATGTGTGCATTGGATTGTACATACAAATTTTCCTTTTGTTTAAAATACGAACAAGTTAATAGTTGGTCTTTCTAGTTAGTTGCCTAAATTAATTGCAAAAGAATTTAGATAATTTTAGAACATCGACATTACATGGCAGGAGACAAGAGCTAGCTAGCTAGGTTCAAACTTAAGATTTAAGATTGAAGATGACGAGTTAACCGTTGTACAAGGTTTGATTAGATTTTGTTGTTTTTTCTTCCAGGATCCGAGGAAAAAGTAGATTTTTGCAGGACTTTAGATGCTGATTTTGCCATTAACTACAAGAAGCAGGATTTCTCTGAGGTCGTGGCTCGTGAAACTAATGGGACTGGTACATATTTTGGTTTCGTCTAACATATTTTTGTATGGAAACTTTGCACTCCAACCCCTTCTTCCCCTGCCTCTTCCCTGGCTAAGTTTGAAGTGTACGATGTTATTTTAGGATTCATGACAAAATTTTGCTAACTAGTCAGAAGATGTGAAACCTTTATTTTATTTATTTTGGTATAGTTGGATTCAATTTATTTCTACACTGAAGTAATTCGTTTCAGCATGGTAGTTGATCCTTAATTACTTTCAGGTGAATGTTGTTGTTAGTTAGTTATTGTTTGCTAATGCATTGTTTATTTTCGTTCGTTCCTTTTTCTTTTGAAGGGGTGAATTGTGTATTAGATTGTCTTGGAGATGATGTTGTTGACCAGAATTTGAAAAGCCTAGCGGTTGGCGGTAAGCTTATATGTATTGGATATAAAGATCATTGGAAATGGAGTTCCGTGGAGATGAAGGATCTTGTCTCTAAAGATGCAACAATCATGGGTATCTCTTATTAACACTTTTCATTCATCTTTTGTGTTGAGGTACCATAGTCAAACTTGCATAACTAGTAGGTTTTGTTATTTAATGCAGGGATAAATATAAACACCTTTAATGTGGTTGGAAAGCGTAACATGCTTGAAGGGATCCGGCGAGACATTTGGCCTCTTCTAAACAACAATCCCCACCTTGTGGACATTTGTGCGACTTACTCATTTGCTCAAGCCACACAAGCACACACCTTAATGGAGAAGAACCTCCATCGAGGAAAGATTGTGCTATTACCCCGTACGGACCTTCCTTAAAGGAAGGAAGGTGGAAAATCTCTCTAGTTTCCTTCTCATATTTGTATAAAATAGGAGTTGCTTGATAGTTGGAACCAATAGCGGCTGTTCACAAAATTTGTTTTTGCATTCTGGCGCTTGCTTCAGCTAGCAACAATCGAATTATTACACAAATTACATTAAATTAAGCGCACGCAATGTCAAGCCCAAGAAATAGTTTTATAATCAAATATTGATCTACGTAGAATTTAACTTCAATTTCAAAATCACGTCAGTTGGATTAATTTGTAACGCCAACTCTGACAAACTACAGCTCCAAAACGAAAAAAGATTGTCCAACTCCGAACCTTGTCTAAACGATCACTAAGAAAAAGTAATCCATGGTTTGGCAAATAGGTTTGAGTTTAGAGGTCGACTATATCGACCTGGAGCTACCAAGCCCTCCGATGGCATTTCGATTGATTGTCTAACAAAAATTTGTCCGGCATTAATCCCATAAAACTCACTGAAAATGAACTAGCATTCAGCAAATTTGAGGTATAGCAAATTTTAGTATTTTTCACAAATTTTCTAGACTTCGCATTTGGGAAATGCGAAGTCCATTAGCATTTTCAAAGAGTTTGCATTTGCTAAATGCAAAGTCTACAAATTCTCTTTTTTTTTTTAAAAAAAAAAAAAAATTTTTTTAACCCAACCAAGGCCTATTTACAAAATGCAAAACAACACAAATTTTTGTGACTTTACAAAATCTGAAATTTACTGCATTTTATTCTAAAATGAAAAGTATTAATATTTGGTTACCTCATAAATCGAAGTGCCTTTTCTTTTTCTTTTTATGAGGATATTCTTGTAAAAAAATAACTTGATTGTATGTGCGTCTGTGTGTCTGTGTGTGTTTTTTTTTTCTAAAGAAAAATTATGTGGAATTATAGATAATGAATTGGTACATCGTAAACTAACTAATCGAGCCAAATAACATCCAATGAACTGTTTTGGTAGATTTAACATGTATAGTAGGGCACATTACCTCACTAATTACACAATGACCATAAGTAGATCAATAAGATTATTTACATTGATTGATTTGAAAGATAGTTATTCTCTCAGCAATTTGGTAGATTTAACATATATAGCATACCTCACAAATTACACAAGGACCATAAGTAGATGAATACGATTATTTACATTTATTGATTTGAAAGATATTTATTCTCTCAGCACTAACTGATGGATTAAGGTTTATAAAATGTGATGTTGGATTACTAAAAGAATTGATCGATAATGTGGTTATAAAAGTGGAGTAGCATACTACCTTAAAAGTTAAACTAAATTCCAAACTATTAGCCATATCGTGAATTGTTATTTTCCATCTGTTAATTTCGTAATTAGAAGGACTTGCATGTAGAAAAAGTTAGGTATCATGTCATGACCAAAGTTTATTTTGACTAGTGTTCGAGGCACACACATTTAATAAAAGAAATTTATGTCAAATTTTTTGATTATATTTGAAATTATTTTCAAGAGAACTAGTTTTATACTGTAATGGTAAATATGCAGAAAATTCATTAAAATAAAATATATAAATAAATAATTATTTAGTAGTAATTCATAACCATAAAAGATAGTTGCTAATAAAAATTAAGGTTTACTAAATATGTTGAAAAGCAAAATAATAAGAAATACATCTTAGTCGGTATTGGATATATTGGAAGTGGGAAGTGGGTAGTTATCAAGGATAGTTTAGAAAAAACATGAAGTGATATAAAAAGTTTACACCACCTCCCTCTTCCTGTAAATATAGTATAGATAATAAGATGTGATATGTAACTAGGAACTTAGTGTGTATTTAGTTGGTTTGTAATTGTGCCTTGATTGAAAACACCATATAATACAAAGGAAGAGTGAATCACCAAGCAAACAAGGTCCATACTTTTAAAAGTGAAAATCAGTGAAGGTCCATGTACACAAATTATTTCTGTAGACAAAAGGATGCATCACTTATGTCCTCCCAAGTTTTCTATGAGTCCATCATCCCTCAAGTTTACGCACTCTATTAGTTCTACGAGGTTGGTTAGGCACATCTCTAGTTTTTTTTTTTTTTTTTCTGACACAGTGGGTATCTAGGATTCGACGGATTATTTTTCCGGGCCCAACTAATCTCACTGTGCTTGGGCCCCTGCCCCCGAGAGACACAAGACGATAACAAGAATCAAACCACGACTACACGGTGTCAGGACCTGAAGAGGCTTCCCCAGCACCAACCGAGCCAACCCTGGGGGGCGGTTAGGCACATCTCTAGTTACTTGAGTAATTAATTTATGACTCCATAGTAATGTCCACCGATTGCAAAGTTTTGAAGCCATTGCCTACTCGTGTTCACCTCAATTTGTTGAGCAGTGTCTTGTGATCCCATCTAAGGTAAACTTAATAATTCAGGCTGAGGTCCTTGGCCTTTATTTTGTGATGTAATTCTATCTAATCATTAGAATTTAAGGTAACCTTTTTTTGTGAATGTGTGGATCCTTGTTGGCTGAACTAGGAGATAATTTGAATAAATGTTTTCTTTGTTTGGAGAGAGATTTTAGTTTCTTTCCAGTCTGACCTAGACGCAAATCTTGTTGTGAAGGGGATGTTACACTTCTAATGGTAGGCTAGTACTAGTTCAAGCGACTGATGTCACCAAGTTCACTGGGAAATATACTTTAGCGACATACGCTGCCATTCTCTGGGGTAAACAATGAAACATTTACATAGCAGCATTTAATCCATAGTAGAAAACTAATCATTCAAGCACTTATTATCAATCATCATAATGCTTTCAGTGGCATGTTGTTTCTTTATATTTGTTGTTAACTTGACATTTAGTCCTGTTGCAGACTCATGCGGTTGCAAGAAACAAATGTTAACCATAGGCTCTTGGTTTAGTTATTGGAGTTTTGGGTCAATTAGCACTCAAGGAAGAGGCACCAGTGGCTTGTGAAAGGAGTTGGCATTTTAATAGCTTCTTGACAATCTGCAGAACACAAAGGGGTACAGCTAGTTCGTACAAGCATATGATTCTCACATACTCTGTTATCTTAAGAAAATGCATGTAGTTGATGTATGATAATTGCTTAACTGTTCAGGGTGAACAGTTGCTAGTGATCACAATTGTACATAAGTGCATTTCAATAGTTTTCTATAACATTTATTTTTGGAGAGACAATTTTGTAATCAAATTTTCTCTAAAATGTGATCACTACCTGATATGGAATGTAAAGGCCATGTGTGTTTACTTGATTTTATGATGCTTTCCTTTTATCACTTAAAGCTTTTGCTGGCTGTTGAAATGTTATTCTTTTTCATTTTCACCTTTTTGTACTCGTTATTACTGAATGATGGTGTGATGCTTTCCATGTAGGATATCAAAACAATGATTACATGCTTCTAATAGTATGTTTCTGGCTATTTTGAGATGCATTTTTCTTGTTTAATTGTCCTTATTTATCTTCTTGTGGAGCATGTATGAACTCATTTGGCAACTTGTTTGGAGTTTCAAAGTTGATTTAGCACCTTACACAGTGTTACTTTACTTCTCTTTAGCAGGCCCTCTAAATTTGGTATTGAGTGACTATTTAGTTTTGTTATCTTTGATCATTTGGCATCTTGAAGAGACATACTAAAAGGATATCCATTTGGTTTCCAATTTTGTGGTTGGAACCATGGTGGCCCACGGTAGTTCCATTCAGTTTCCTTTTTCATGTTTGGAGCTGGGTAGTCCCCTGTCTTAAAATGGTTTTCTAATAACGTGGCCCCTCCCCCAAGCTGTCGGTTCCTAAAGGCTGCTTTCCTTGATTTACTTGAAGCTAGTATGTATCATCATAATTTGTGTCAGTTACTTGTGACATAATCAATAACTGCTTTTTTGTTTAATTTGAAGATGTTGGCTGTCCGTATTCAAAGAGCTGGAGGGCCGGATGTGTTAATACCGGAAGAATTAGAATTGCCTGAGATCAAAATTTATGACGTTTTAATTGATGTAGAATGGTGTGGGGTTAACAGAATAGATTTGGACCAAAGAATAGAAGGGAAGAAGTGCTCAAATGGTGTGGCCTATTGTCCAGGGCTTGAATGCTCTGGGCGTATTATAGCTGTGGGGAAATATGTCAGTCAGCATAAGCCATCTGATCGGGTAAGTTTTAGTCAATTGAATGAGAAATAAAGTTAAATGGGTATAAAATATTGTTGATTGTTCTTTTTCTGGAAGGAATCTAAAACTTTATTTAACTGTTGATTATCTCTTCTATGTTCATTGCATTAGTGTTACTTGTGATATGAGAATGAAAATGTTACCAATTTAAACTACTAAGCTGTTTACCCTCCAAAAACATCCTTTTGTTGCCTCGTCGAGCGTGCTCTGAAGGCTTATGTAATGCAGTTTGGATCTTGTGTTTAAAGATTCTTGAATTCAACTTTGCGTTTTTGTATTTATCGTAATTTGGTGGTTCCTCTAGCATTTCGATGTCCTAAATGTGTATTTGGCCAACTTAAATGGTGCTTGGAATGCAAGAAAATGTATATTTTATAGTGCGTTGAAGGCAGGCTCATAAACACAGGAAAGGCTCTCGATATGTTGCTCTAGCTCTTCTAATTTTTTGTTTATTGGAGCAAATTGCTCGTTATTCTATATTTTTTTCATTGCATTGGATGAAAACGTAAAACATAAAGTGGATAGTAGTATTTGATATTTGATATTTCCTTCTGTTGGATGCACTAGGGTAAGAGAAAATTATTCTATTACTTAGGCAAGTAAGATAGAATTATGAGGTCAACTAAAGTTGTATTTGCTGATGCTTCCGATTAGTTTTGATGTATCTTTGAAAAAAATATTATTGACATATTATGCAGGTTTGTGCGATTCTTGATGGAGGGGGTTATGCTGATAAAGTGGTAGTGCCAGCCAATCAAGTTTTTGAGGTTCCTGAATGTATTTCCCTCAAAGAAGCTGCATGTTTTCCTGAGGCTGCTTGTACCATTTGGCAGGCCTTTTGCAAGGTCAAGATAGAAAGAAGAAAAACCATATTGGTAATTGAGTAATTAGCATTCTCATGAATAACTATCCTTTTACAACTTTCTTATGATAAAAATCCAATTCCTGTTTTGTCTAATGTACTGTTTTAAACTTGTGTTATGAATTTTTTATTCCATCACGAGAAATGTAACTTTGTCTTGGGTGATTTTGGACCTATTCTTTTTCTTTTTGCTGAGGAGGACATTTTAAATATGCATTTTTGTTTGTTACTATTGTTGTTTTAAAAGCTATTATGTGTTTAGTGTGTCCTGCCATCTTTCAAGTTTCTGCGTTTATGTATATTGGAATGTCACATTTGGTATAAAATGTTTGTAGTTAAGAAAGTCTGATATGCTTATCATTGATAATAATACAAAATGATAGTCAGTTTGAAACATTTCAGGTACATGAAGCCTGTGGTTATTATGCAGTATTTGCGATACAGATGGCAAGACTAAAGGGGATTCGGGTGTTTGTTGCTACAGGTTTGCGTTCAGTTTTCAAATGCAAAAGTCTGTTTAAAGCCGCAGATTGTATTTAAAAATGCTACTGGGATAATCAATTTTTTTGGGTTGCAAATGTCTTTGTAGAAAATGATGAAAATAGTAATTTTTACATGGAGCTAGGCGCCTACAAATGTATCAACTGGAACGATGATGATTTTCTTACTCAGGTGCAGAAACTAACGTCAGATAGAGGTATAGTTTTTATTTTAACTTTTTGGGATATTTGTAGTAATGTATTTACTATTGAGTATCCAGGCTTCTTAATGTTTTTCATTTTATTTTGTTGTTGGGAACGGTGAATAAGTTAGAGAATATACTTAATTGTTTAGAGTCAAACTTTTGGCACAACGACTAGAAGATACGATGAAATGCTTTCATTTGATATCCATGCTATTTCCTATGTTTACTATTTTTGAATTTTGATTAATATTATTCAATGTCAGGTGGTATTGAAATTATCTTGGATAGTAGGGGAGATCATTTGCCTCAAGATCTAGAAGCCTTATGTTTCGGGGGTGTGGTCGTATTTTTGGACATGCATGGTAAAACATTGGTGGATGTTGATATTCAGTGGCATAACGTATCTCTCATATTAAGCATAACCTTCTTTCAGCTCTAAACCATTCTTCAGGACCCAACCAGGCATGGTTGCCGGGGTTATAGAGAGGAATGGAGAACAAATTGGGTGGTTAAGTGGCCTATCCATTACAATTTTTCCTGACTTGGTTGAGTATGTCTTCATATTGGCAATGCACGCATCTATTATGAAGGCCAACATTCTGCTTGACTCTGTCATCTTTTGGAACTTCTTGCCATAAAAATCTCAGATAAATTGGTGCGCATTAGTTTTAAGTTACCTTGTAGTCACTAGTCTTGTGTGTTTTCTAGTATTGCACATTATATAGGATGAAGTGTTAGATAAGAAATGCCCATTGATGCGGATTGGAAGTCCATTCGATTGGATACTAACTAGTATTTTCTTGTTACAATTTGAATTAGGTATGTGATTTTACCTACTCTTAAGCGGATCATGAATGTAATTCTCAAGAAATGGTCTATATTCTATAGGAGTTAACTTTTCTTTAATGCTATTATATCTGGTTATTTTTTTTGGTCTCCTAGATCTTTGATTGCTTTCACAATTGCCTTATCACATATGAGCTGTATTGGCTGGTGTATGCAGTGGTTGATAGGGCCCAAAATTTGGACAGAAAAGTCGTTCTTGGCGCTAAGCTGTATATGCAGGATGCAATCAATACTGGACTGGTGAAATTGCATCCTGGAAAGTGCTTCCATCTTTCTGAGGCAAATCTTGCTCATAGGTACATGGAGAGCATGAACATAGGTCAGAAAATGTTGTCCCCTTTGGCTTCATGGAATCCAAGTTTAGTGCCTTTTGTTTACAAGGGGATGTTAGCAAAACACGTCAAGGGGAAAACACTGCTTGATTGTCAAGCGAAGGGACAACCTGATAAAAGGCGAAAATTAGAATAGAGTTTCAGGGGTCTAAAAGCTACAATTGTGTCCAAACCTATGTTTGGATTTTGAACTGTCCATTCTAAATTTTTGTAGTTCAGATTGTGTGGCACGTACATTTTCAGTGTCTATTTTGAGAATTTGCAGTCCAGACATGAAAGTTGTATTGTAAGGTTAATGATTATGTAAGTTGCAGACTTCTTTATGCTGGATTCTAACATAAGAATGGATTTGTTGCGTCAATGGTGAATTGGTTGCAGTTTCCGCCTAATGAAGTTCTCGTGTGTGGGGTATTTTTTGGTACTTGCCAATTTTCACGTGTAGGTGTTATTTGAGCTGGAATTGCTAAGTTGCTTTTTCATTTAGGGTGCTGATATTAGCACATAAATTCCAATTTTTTAATTTATATATTTTGAAAGAAAAAAGAAAGGAGAAGAAGGCATCGAAAGGCTTTTCTGCTCTCTTCTTTCTCGCCGCCCATCACGTCCTTCGCTCTCCTCTATCTTCTTGTCTTACTACTAGGGAAACCAAGCTGCCCAAGGCGCAGCTTGGGCCCACCTAGAATATTATTTAAAATATATTATTACATTTTATTTAGAAAAATATCAGCAATATAAGAATAAAAAAATATGGCAAATACAGATTCAACATGATAGTGTTTCTGTTTAGCATTGCTAATTGGAAACATTAGCACAAAAATAATAGTCCTGAGTTAAAAATTAACTGAAAAAAAAAGTAAGAACATTTGTTTTGTAAAATTAATTATAACAAATAGATACACCTTCACATGTCCTTATTTGAAAATATAATAATAGCATGGCAAATTATGTCAACATGGTTACGAAGAAATAACTCATTCAACTCGCAACACACGAGTCTAAAAGCATCACCGAACATATAATGTCCCAAAATTTCAGAAAGAAAATTAACAATATGAGCTATGTTAACAATATGAGCTGTGTTAGAAAATTAACACCCTTTATTTTGGGAGCGGTTGTCGAAGATAACAGAAATGAAGCAGAGATTGAATGGTCGTGATTCATGGGGTTGGAGTCTTTGAGAATTCTTGATGAAAGAGCAAGCCATTTCGGCTGATCCTCATCCACCCACTTTGTAAGACCAGCAATTTTGGCAGATCTATAATTGAATCATATATGGGTTCTTCTAATTGGTACCTAGAGCTGGCAAAAAAGCCCAACACCCAACAACCCACCCAACCCGTCCATTAATTTTAAAGGATGGGTTGGGTCAATTGGGTTATGGGTTTTATTGGATTGGATTGGATAAGAACAACCCAACTTATTCATTGAACGGGTTGAATTTTTTATTTGGGTATCCAATACCTAACTTGTTTAAAAGTAATTCAAAATAATAAATACATTATTCAATACACATATGCTTAACTATTTGTATTTGGACATGTGTTAATAATGCATTGATTAATTTGTATTCAAAATTCTCATATATATATTTTCAATCAATTTTTTTAACTTTTATTTAAAAGAAAAAAGATGCCCAAGATGACCAAAATGACACTTGACAGCCACCATCTTTATTTTCTTTTAAATCATGTCTCCACCCGATTTATTGGTCTGAAGATAATTATTCAGTCCTTTCCCTCTCTTCTTTTTCTCCCCTGATAAATTTTTTTTTTTTAAAAATCCACAATACTTTTTGATTGCTGTTTAACAAAAAATTACAATTGATCCGCAGGTAGTGAAACAAATTCTAACATAAATTTAAAGTACTAAATTGACAATTTGTTAAAAGGCATGTAACTCTTAAAACTGATTTATAAGTTGTGATTAATACAATCATTCTAGAACACGAGTATTTACTTATTACAAGGCATATGGACTCTACATGTTGAACAGGACACAAATAAAGAGAATACCTAATACTAATACTAGAACACCGTTTCACATACGTAGTCCAAAAGCATTTTCTTCGAATCTAGCTATTCTGACTGATACAGAATTTTTGGTCTCGATATCTAATGCATAAACTTTGCAAGCCGAAATTTTGGTTTCAAGAGTACTCTAATTGTTGATACTAATAATGTTATTATACTTATAATCATTAGAGTCCAATGAATTAAGGAAAGCCTGCTTCTGCTTCTGCTAGTTACAAAGTGCACCTTAATTAATTGGTTGTCAATTATTTGCTAGACTCAAAACAATCTGGAATTTCAAATTCAAATTTTACACAGTTGTCATTCATCCAACGCTGATAGTGTATACATTGTCAGTGTAAGAAAGATTAATTCTTACTTTTATTATATGCTACAAACAGATATAGTAGTAGTATTACTTTTCTCGATCAGGTATTATAATCTTAAGTAATCACAAGATTCCTGATTTTTTAAATTTTTTTAGTATAAGAAGTGAGTGTGTGTTTGTGTGCATGAAAATACATTTATGTATGTGAAAATGTGTTTATATGTGTGAATTTTTTTTTTTTGTGTGTTAAAATGTATGTGAAAAAGTTTATGTATTAAAATCTATTAATTAATCTGTTGGGTCATATTTGGGTCATAGGTTTGAGACAACCCAATATAACCCAACCCAAAATCAACCCAATCTAAAGTTGGACGGATTGGATATAACCCATTTAAGTGAAAACTCAATATTAATCCGCCCAAAATCCGCCCAATTGCCAGGTATATTAGTACCTAGTTGATACGCGCTACATTTAAATCACACCTAATTTATCATGTAAATGAAGACATTAAGAATTATAATTCTATCTTATATTTATAAATTTTCGTATTTAATTTTTCTTTTCTATATATTAATACTTGAACTCCTCATTTAGTAAGTCCCAAATATAGATTGATCTTATATAAGCACAGTTACAATATAGATATATGGGGAAAAAAACTATTGAAAACATATTAATACTAAGTGCAACCTACTTCACCATTTTTCACCAAAAAAGACAAAATGTTAAATAAATAAATAAGTAATCAACAAGATATTCCTGTTATAAATTTTGATTTATGCATCTATATCTTTTTTCCGTATGATAAAAACATGTCGTGTTAAACAAATTGACTAGTAGTTCATCAAATTCTTGTGTTTGTGGCATACAAATAAGTTCTCCATTCACTGCTCAGAGTCTTTTGTCATCAATCACTGGACCGCAGCATCAGATTTCCCAGTCCCTAAGGGGAGTGCTGTATTAAATGAAGCGAATGAAACAGAAACGAGTACTTAAAAGTAGAGACAATTTCCTCAAAGTCTTGAACAGGTCATGAATACAGATTGGTTTCTTGATAATTTACACCGGTGAACACGTCAACAGATGGATTGCTTTTTCAATCCAATCAAAAACGCTTAACGTACGCTTACATGAATTACAAAAACAATTCTACGCAAAACTAAACTTGGGGCAAAAAAATAAAAAAGAAAGGAGGAGGATCAGAGAAAGGAATACACAAGAAATTAAGATTGGGACGATCATTCTCAGATTTACCAGCTTTTTCTATGAGCATGAAGCCCAGTTGGTTTTTCTGCTGGTTCACTTAGCACACTCTTAGGAGAAGACGATCCAGAACTTTTTGGAGATGCCACTTTGTCATTCACCATATTCTTTTCGCTTAATCTTCTTACATAATCTTTCTTGGTCTTCTTTGTTTCCTCCGAAGTTGAGCTCCTTTGTTTAATCATAGGTACTAAATACCATCCAAGGGATGTGCATAGTATCGCAAATGATCTTCCATACATGACCAAGAGCAGTAGAATCAAGGCCATCATAACCGGCATGTACCAACAAGGGCGCCTCAAATTTTTCAACTTTAAGCTCCATCTAATGCTCTTCTTTACAGGTCTTTGGCTGGATTCCTCTTTCTGTTGTTGTCGAACTTCTTTAACAAAGGTTGAGGTCTCAATTGCATGTTTATCTTCTGATGGTAATGATTTCATGCGTGACATCTGTTTTTCTTTAACATTGCCAACATGATTGTTACCATTTCCTTGCTTCCTGTCCCTGGCCTTCACAACAATCGGTTTCCAATTGTTGGAATTTGAATATACAAAACGAACAAAGGAGATGTCTTCTGAGCCTTTTTGTGTGTAAATCTTCTGCTTCTTGTCTTCAAGTTCAGCCAAAACTGCAGAGAACTTCTCAAGACCTCGATTTGCATAAGGGTTCTTGCTATCTCTACTTCTACTGGAATAACTCGTCTTTCTTGATCTCTTTGGCGTTGAGCACGGGCCAAGAAGTTCATCGATATCATCTTCATCTTCTTGACCGCTGAAATTTCTTTAATGTAAACAGCATAAAGAGGTAGGGATGGCAATTGGGGCAGGTCAGAAGTAGGGATGGCGTGACAGGTCGGAGGTAAGGATGGCAATTGGGGCGCATAGAAATGATGGCGTGGCGGTGGGGGCAGGCGGAGGGGGGTGGGCCTCCTGCCACATTATTCGCCATATCCCTTGCATAAGCAAATAAATTTTAAAAATTAAATATATATAATTATTTATTTAATTGTATTAGTTATACTATTGAAGACATTCACATTATATATATAATTTAATTAATATTGTTAGGCAAACTAAGACCTCTATTATTAGTCATAATTAAGACTTTCTTGAAATTACACGTTGACTGTAATTTCTTTAATGTAAACAGCAGGCAACAAATAATGCTTGAAATCTGTGTACTCCAATTCATGACCCTTATTTTATATTTTTTACTGTTTCACAGGTTGATTTGGTTATCTTTGCGCATATGTTTTTTAGTCAAACTTAATGATTTCCCCAATAGTATTGAGTGGACCGATAGCACAGGCTATTGGTTTATGAGTACATGGAGCATGGTTCTCCGGTCTCCAGTGAAAAATCTACATTCTGATAGACTTGATTGGAGGAAAAAAAAAGAGGTATGATATTGCTGTTGGTTACTCTCTTACTCGCGTGAAGAGTGCTTAGAGTGGGTTTTGCACTGCGGTTTGAAGCCTCTGAGCATACTCTTGGACTCGAATTACCAGTCAAAGCTGGCAGATTTTTTCCTTTCCAAACTATTGAAGAGAGGTGGGACTAGGGGTGTCAACGAATCGAATTGAGCTCGAATATTAGTTTGATCGAATTCGAGTTCGACAAGGTGCTTGAGACTCGAGATCGAGCTCGAGATCGACGAATATTAATTTTACATGCTCGAATTCGATTCGTAAGGAATTCGTGAGGATCGAGCTCGTGTTCGAAATTGCTCGAATTGCGATCGAGCTCGAGTTCGAGCGATCGAACTCGAGCTCGAGTAGTCGAGCTCGAGTTCGAAATTGCTCGAATTGTGGTCGAGCTCGAACTCGAACGGTCGAACTCGTGTTCGAAATTGCTCGAGCTCGAGCTCGAGCTCGAAGGTCCATTAAAATTGTGCTCGTTTAAAGCCTGCTGAATGCTGAACCAAATGATCTACACAAAGATACTCTATCAACGACATTTTGCAATACAATGAAAGGGGTAAAGAACACAAAAACGTTAATAACTAACACAGATATTTTAAAATGTGTTTGACTGAATCTTGGAGCAGGACGTTTTTATACACCAAGTAACTGCACAAGCTGTTATTGTTAAAATATGTCGTTCAAACTATCTACTCTAGTAATCAATATTTCAAGCAGCACAAAGAGGGACAGCAGAGGTATCTTGTTAGTCAGACAAAATCATATTCATCTGATTCCTTTTTAGCCTTGACATTTGTTACATGTTAAGGCTAAAATCATACATCTAATGCCTGGACACAGAACACAAATAAGTCAGTCTGCAATATCCTTTTTAGCCTTGACATTTGTTACATGTTAAGGCTAAAATCATACATCTAATACCTGGACACAGAACACAAATAAGTCAGTCTGCAATATCTTTAAGCCGAATTTGTCCTTCATTCAGCCTTTTATGTGAACCAAATCACTGAACATCACTGTCCAAAGTCCAAACTCATCCATATGATTGAGAATCTAAGACAAGCCAGCTTTAAATATCAATTTAAAGCCAAAGCATCAAACTGTCAAAAATTTAGCAGCCTAATGCCAAGTTGTCAACCAATATCCAAATGCATCCATACATATTTTAACATCAAAACCAGCATCCAAATTCAAAGATAAGTCAGACAACCAACATCCACCAAGTCACGCAAATAGAAACAACAAAGACAAAGTGTCAACAACTCAACATTCAAGAGAATGTCTTCAACAGGCAATGTCAATTGTCAAGAAATAATCATACTTAAAAAAGTGAAACAAATTTTGCAATTAAAGCAGTAAAACAGCAACTTCTTGTCCATTCCACGATAATCCTTTCCAACTTTCCAATTTCAACTGCAGGCCCTATATAAAAAAAATAATTTAAGTAATAAAATAGTAGTGGTAAAATCTAAAACAAGATATTTGAAGAGAAATCGAAGTGTTAAACACAAATAATGTACCTTTCCAATTATCACATTCATTTTATGGGAAGTAGAATCTCTTTTGCTGCCTATTTACATTACAGGAATCTGCCCCTGACATGACTCGATTGGAATAAGATTCAACTGCGGTTATGGGCTGACCTGAAAATAAAAGAAATTTTAGCTGATTTTCGAATCAAAAGCTGCACTTGGATGAGAAAAAAGAGCTAATTCTAACTAGTACAACGAATTCCATAACGAGTTCATCCCAGTAGTTGAACATTTTTAACTAATACAGCGAATTCCTATAATACAAGGAAATTTAATAATGAAGATAAAAAAAAATTATACTTAACAAACCTGAAAATAATCAAGAGGGTTAAAAAAGAACTATAGCAGGCATTGCACCAGTCATAGATAATTTTAAGTTGGTTGCTTTTCCTTTACTTCCAAGAGTTAATAAAGATTGAGAATAAAAACTATAACGAACTAAAACTAACTTCAATGACCAGAGATTAAAAGCTAATTGAATGATTTTTCCTTTTATATCAGTTAATAGAAGCCTTTTAACAACGAATAAATTTCTTCAAGAAATGTATTAAAGAAAGAATTGATGGAAGTATGAAGTAAAAATTGGTTGTGGAATCTGAACTCTCACTTTAGCAAAAGTTTGAATAATCTAAAACATGTGATTGGGTTAAAATATTACGGATACCATCCCATTTTACTGGACCTCCATTAATTCTCAATACCCAGGAAAAGAGAACAAAGTTTTTCCTACACTCTGTCATGGCAATAGTCTTAAATTCGTTGCTACTTTTATCTCAGAATGCTGCCAGTCACAAACACACTCGCGCACTCAACCGTTTTCACATAAACTACAAAAGAACAGGACAACCTTCCCAAAACATTGAACAAGTTTAAACAGAGGTTTAAAGGAATCATATCAATTGCTGATTATATAGGAGTATGGGAAATTCAAAATTTTTCCCTTCGTTACCATCTGTTGACTTCTACCTGGTTTCCCATTCTGGATGCAGAGTCTTTACTAACTCGGAGCCTCCAGGGTGGAGTAGTAAAGAAGCAAATCTAACTAGACAATAGAAGAGACAAAGCAAAGCTGACAAAAACATTTAAATTTAAAGCTCGCAAAAACATTTAAAGCTCGAGCTCTTCCCTTCGCAAACAGGAAGCAAAACTGTCGGTGGTTTTCTTTTTCTTTCTTCTTTTTTTTTCCAACTACTACCAGTATTTGTGTCGTAATCACCTTCATTGCTACTGTTTTGCAGCAGAAAACCATTTCCGGGCTTGTTGCTACTGCTAATTTAGTAAAAGAAAACCATTGCTACTCTAACTTAGTAAATATCTTTTGCCGGAAGCGTACAGATTATGAACCCTAGTTATGCGCCTATTTTGCTAAGATTTATTCAGTGAATCATACTCCAGAGATCACAGAATTTAAGCCAAACCTTATAAAATGAAAATGACGAGGTTGCGACGAAGCTGGGACCAGCCAAATTACTTAAGGATAACATCTTACCTGCTGCACGACTGCACCTGCTTCAAGATCCAAGGATTCCAAGCTGCCGGTCGCCGCACGCCTGCACCGAGCCACCGACTGCACAATCCAAATGGGTGGAGTAGCAACAACAAAATGAAACGGCTGGAGCTGGACGGCTGGAGCTAGCAACCCAAATGGGTTTGATTTGAAATTGGAATTAGGGATTGAGGTGAGGAATGGGGATTAAGGAATAGGTAATTAGGGACAGCCGTGCACTGAGGTGAGGAAGAAGAAAGAAGACGGCGTTTTTGGACAAAGATTGAATTGAAGCTCTCGACGGCTTGACCTAATTAGAGTTTGATACTTTGATATGTGAATTTTTTTTTTTAAGGAATTATCTGGAAAGACAAGAATACCCCAATTATATTTTAAATTTTAATAGGTAAAACATGTAATTAAGCTTACAACTATATATATCTAAGTAATTTTACAAATATAAAATTATATATATTTAAATATACCTTAAGCTCGAAAAGCTCGCGAACCTATCGAACATAGCATTTCTAGGCTCGAATTCAATTCGTTGAAATATTCGAATAGTTTGAGATCGACTCGAGCTCGATTTTATCGAACTCGAGCCGATCTTTTGCTTGAACTGCTCGCGAGCAGCTCGATTCGTTGACACCCCTAGGTGGGACATAACTCAACCTTTCCAGAACTAAGGGAACTAGAAGCTACATGGCTGCTGGATGGGTTTTCAATCTTCTCATAACCTCAAAAGTTGATGTTTATAGTTATGGAGTCATTGTGCAGGAATTGTTAACCGGATGATGCCCAGTTGGAGGCCATTTTATGGAGGAAAAAACCAATGTGATGGAGCCAAAGAGACTAGTTGCATGGGTGAAGGAGAAAATACACGAAAGTAATGGAAGAACATTATTGATAGCAAAAATTGCAGAGCCTACCATAAATTCTGAATTCGATGTGGCAAGTATGGAAATTCTAGTTAGAGTTGCTCTCCAGTGTCTGGAGGAAGTCAAAGATGCAAGGCCAACAATGAGCCAATTGGTGGACAAGTTGCTCCATCAAAAAATCGAGGAATATTAAGATGCAGTTCATGTGCTCTTCAGATGCACACCAACAACAACAATCAAGTAGTTAGACTAAATGGCTCAGTCTTGAATTGCTGACTAGTATGTGTGTTCTGATTAGATATTTTCTGGTCCTGTAATTTACAAGTTTCCACCATATTATTGTGAATGAAACATTAAAGTAAGACATATTTGTCTTCCAATGAATTCAAGGTAAATGCTAATTTACCTTAAATTACCACATACTCCTCTTATTCTTCAATAATATTCATATAAACACCTTATAGTTTTACATATGGTGTAAAATGAGTAGAAAACACCTCTACTTAACCCAAGAGTGAAATAAATAAAGATGCTTTTTAAAATGTGTTTGACTTTAAATTCATGGAAACTAAGGACACGTAATTGGTACTTCTCCTCCTAAACATAGATTGGAAGTCAATTTGTGTAAGAAAAGATGGGAAAATTGATTCATAGAATTTAATTCATTATCGTTGCATAAAGTTCTCTTTTCTGTCTCTCTCTCTACCAAACTGTGTATTGCATATAGATAACATAGTTTAATAAGTGATACCAAGTCATTTCTCCTCAATATCCAGGAATATAGAGTTCAATAGATTCAGAGACAGGCCAATGAAATGGCACATTATCTAGTCGGTATATGAGTGAATTACCAGTGGAGTGGTTTGAGGCAATGCCTTCCTGTATTAACGCTATGTTCCATGGGGATTTGACTCATTTGGAGTGATAGGAAAAAATGTTTTTGGGAAGAAGGTTGAATTGGGTAAAAAAGTGAAAAGAGTTATAAGTAGGAGATATTGAATTCAAGATCTTTCATTTAAAAAAATGAAGTGTTTATAAATTAAAAAAATGGTTATGATTCCCTATTTGCATAAACATAGGACAAAGAGTAGGTTTTTTGTCCTTTTTTGAGGACTATTCATCATTTTCCTTTTTTCAATCAAATTTCAATGGATCTATAAATAAATGCAAACACTTAATGCACCAGTTAAAAAATAATGTGTTCCTTGAAGGAGAAAGGTAGGATTTAAAAAGGGCAAGGGAGATTTAAACACCAAAATGTAATTGTCAAATACCATCTTAATTATAGTGGTTTAAATATTATCATTGCAAAATTTATTTTGTCAAAAAATTATACTTTATTAAATTAGAATTAATCAAGTAAATAAAGTTTCCAAACTATAATACAAAAGTGATCCCTTATTTTCATTTTTAAAGTTTAGCAGGAATCTATTCTACATTTATGATCTCCACTCAATTCAATTACATTATGTTTTCCATAATATAATATAACATAAAATATTATATATTGCATATGAGGAATGTACATATAATTGTATTTTTTTTCTTTTTGATGCTCTTCAATTTATATGCATATAAGTATGCTAGTTTAAAGCCATAATTTGACCATTTTCATAGTGTTATATATTGTCTAAACTTGTTGATATTGTTGTCACATTTTGTTGGTAAAAATATGTGTATCACCCAATCACAGATGAATTTATATTCACGATGTGATTATGATGTGATTTATTCTAAAGTGTTCTTTAGTCATTGGCTCCACCTTTGCTCATACAAAGCACCATGAATATCAATACAATACTGATTAAAATGATTTTTTTAATTATTTTAACTCAACAATTATAATGTATTATTTAAACGAGTTTATTTAAAAAAAAGAAATTAAGTTATTCAAATTTTTGAGATGGATAGAGAGAATAAAAAATTTTACATGTTAGATATCATTAGGAATAGAAATTTCTGATCCATAATTATGCACGTCCCTACGTACATCGACAAGAAATAGAACACAATCCTTTGACTTGACAAGAAATAGAACACAATCCTTTGACTTGATATTTTACGAGTGTTTCAGTCTTATCCCAGTCATTTTCCCAACTATGTCCCAAATATTATCAAAAGCATAGGAATCAAAAACTAAATCCATTCCACCATAGGTTATGACAAGAGTCATTCATGTCATGTCAGTCCATTTTATGTTTAGGGCATGCTTAGGAAATATTATTAACATATTATACAGGTCTGTGCAATTCTTGATGGAGAAGGGTATGCTGATAAAGTGGTGGTACCAGCTAGTCAGGTCTTTGAGGTTCTTGATTCTATTTCTCTCAAAGATGCTGCGTGTTTTCTCAATGTTGGTTGTACTATTTGGCGGGCCTTTTCCAAGGGCAACATAGAATAAGGAAAAACCATATTGGTAATTGAGCAATTAGCATTGTCACGAAATGTACTGCTTTAAACTTGTTATGTTATTAGTGAATTTTTAATTCCATCATGAGAAATGTAACTTTGGCTTAAGTGATTTTGGACCTATTCTTTTTCTCTTTCCCGAGAAAAATATTTCAAATAGGGCAAAATGCCCCATTGACCTTCAAATTATTATAAAATTCAACTTTTAACCCTCGAACTATTAACTGATAAGTTTTAGCCCTCCAACTAATTAAAGCATATAATTCTAGACTTTTGACAACTTGAACCGTTATATCTAACAAAGATAAAGGATTCATAAGATACTAGTGGCCCTCAAACTATTACAAAGTTCAACTTTTAACCCTCAAATTATTCATTAGTAAGTTTTAACCCTCTAACTAATTCAAAAGTATAATTCTACTCTTTCATGATTTGCACTCTCAAACTATTACAAAGTAAACCAAGACTTGTTAAAATATTCTCAGAAAATGAATGGTATGCTAGATTTATGTCATCAAGAGAAGCACATAAACCCAATGAATTTGGAATAATACCAAAAATGTGTTAAATTCAAGTGAAGACAACTCAATTAATTTAAATTACCTATCCTTACTGAAATTTCTCTATTCAGGGTTTTGGATTTTAGGATTTCAATTGATTTTGATCATGCATAATTTCAAAAACCACCCTGAGGTTTCTGACAATTATACAAAAATACCTTCCAATATCAAAAATTACACTGCCCTCCTTTCATTTTGATGTGACCAGATGTCATATTCAATAGTAATAAAGTGACTAAAATACCCTCACAAAATCTGTCCCTAAAATACTAGAAATATGGGAAAAATATAAGTCTTCCAAGTTTAGTATTTTTATATGCAATTTGACACTATTAAGTGTATGACCTTGTTGAGATGATTTTTTTTTGCCTTGGATTGGTTATTATGGGTATTCAACCAATTTGAAGCGTATGACCTTGTTATTTATCATATTTAATATTTGTTTTAGTTTATTTAGTTTATAGTGCTTTGTACATCTAGAATCTTTGATTTTGAAGCATAATAAATGAACTCCTAAATATTATAGATGAATTTAAATCCACCATTTCGCGGCCTTCTGATTCAACCACTATATAACTATCAAAGGCTCAACTTTTATTGGTACATTCTTATAATTTTATCCATATTTCAAATGGACTTTACAATCTCAATGAAAATGAATATAGCTAGTAAACTCATGTTCATTATTATCAGTATTTGGATAGGTGACATTACATTGTTGCCAATGCTTTTTGATTTTTGAACTTGCGTTGGATCTTCTCGTCTTCGACTGCTTACTTCTTTAGGTTCGATGCCATCAAACTACTCGAAAATTTTAATTATTGCTTTGCATTAACACCCATAGTTTCTGTTTTTGATCCTCAATAATATGCTTGCATGAAATGAGCTTTGGTGATAGTTTGATGAAAACATGTTTCTCTGGTTGCCTTTGTATTCAGTTGAAATTGGCCTTTATTTTTACCTTTTTCATCAGCATTTTATGCTATATATTGTCCACAAAGTACCGTTGCACTTCCAACGGTTGTTGTAGGACTTTACTATCCAGAATATTGATTTGTTTAATGTTATTTTCATGTCCTAAGTGGATCAACTTGGTGCCAATTTTTCTTCTTTTTTTATTGCCATTTTTCTTGTCCAAAATTTTAACTCATTTTCTAGTAAGTTCAATGAGGACACACATGGAATATAATTTGTTTAACAAGACTGATTCATTTCTTTTAAGATTAATTTTTGTAACATGAATTTAGTTTATTATCAAATATGTCAATCAAGGGAAAAGTAGTGTAATTTTTTATATTGGAGGTATTTGTGTAATTGTCAAAAATCTCAGGGGAAATTTCTTAAATCATCCCTTTTGGTCAAATTCAATGATTGGAGATTTGGTAAATTAATTTGTGAGTCAAATGGGGTAAAACAACTTTACCCTAACATATGTCTTGTGAAGACAAAACACCCCCCACAGGGAGTGGACCCTACAGACTATTCCCCACCCTCCACAACCGCCAGACCAAGTCCTGGAGGGCATTTGAAGGCCACTGTTGTGCATGTCATGCTATTTTTGTTAAACATAACGACTGAAGTTGACAAAAGGACTAAAATTATATATTTTAATTAATTAAAGGGTTTAAACTTATCAATTAATAGTTAAAGGGTCAAAAATTAAATTTTATACTAGTTTGAGGGACATTGGGATATTTTGCCCTTTCTAATATACATTTTTGTTTGTTACTATTGTTTGTTTAAAAGCTATTATGAGTTAATATCACTGCAGTTCAAATTGTGTGTCCTGCCATCTTTCAAGTTTCTGCATTTGTATATATTTTTTGGAGTATGTCATATTTGGTATAAAATGGTCTTTAGTTAATAAAGTTTGATATGCTTATCATTGATAGTAATGCAAAATGATGTCAGTGTGTAACTTTTCAGAGACATGAAACTTGTGGTTATTATGCAGTATTTGCCATACAAATGGTGAGACTTAAGGGGGATATGGTTTTGTGTGCTACAGGTTTGCTTTAAGTTTTACCTGCAAAAGTTTGTTTAAGGCCATAGATTGGATTCAAAAATGCTACTGGGATAATCAATTTTTCCTATGTTGCAAATGTCTTTGTAAAAAATGATGAAAATAGTAAGTTTTACATGGAGTTAGGTACCTATAACTGTATAACTTGAAGGATAACGGTTTTCCTACTCAAGTGAAGAAACTAACATCAGACAAAGGTATAGCTTATAGTGTGATTGACTGGAGTTCCTACTCTTTGTACTAGTGTCTTCTTCTTTGATGCATTAATTGTCATATCAGCTATTTAGTCTTTCCAATTACCTACATATTTATTCCCATCCATTTTATCAAATTCATCACACCACATGCAGCCACCACAACCGTCATTCCAAAACCCAAAAAAACTTAGTCAGGGCCACTTCAAACCCAAGTTCTGTGCATTTTCAAAACTCACACACCCATTGTTTCAAAGACACCTTGTCATGGTAATTGCCATCTTGATCAAAATATGAAAATATTATAAACTTGGTTAATATCGGCCTCTGGCCATATGTGCTGGTAATTATCATAGTTGTGCTTGGGTAGGAGTTCAACAATTTGTTGTTGGGCACGATGGCAAATGACTAAGAACTGACATGCATGTCTCTGGTTGTAGCCTATGATGGATTGGATTTAGTTTATACTTTCTATGCTTGCTCATAATATTTGGGGCGCATTTGGGATCTCTAATTGAAGGAGAAGGGTTGGGGTAGGATTGAAACATTCTTGTAAAATCTTTGATGATAGCGGCTCTAATGATGCTTTCTACTTCCTATCGATGATGGGCGTGTCTTGTTTTCTACTTCCTATCAACGATGGACGTGCATAATCATGGATCAAAAATGTGTTTTTGCATCCCAAGTGAAATTGGCATGCAAATAGTCAGAAATCTTTTGTTATCTCACTAACCTTCAACTTCATTAGATAAGCTTACCACGATTTAGGCTTATCAAATCGACAAACCCCCAACCTATCAACAGTATGTATTACATAATTCGCCCCAACTAATCTTAACAAACATACAAACATATGAAAAAAATACACATGCATTAACAAATATATTGTTTCTTATTTATTATACACTTTGATAAGTTGTATAATAAATCTTATTTATTATTGTCAAATGTATAGGATCTCATGCATAAGTTGCAACATGGATGATGATATTTGGATGTTTTGTGTTTTATGGAGTGAAACACATATTTTCTACCAATAAAGTGTGACAACAATATCTACTAATTTAGACAATACATAACAAATACTTATTTTTATACATGTAAGGTGGTTGATATTAAATTGAAATATGCTAAAAAAAATACAATTATATGTACGTTTATGATATTTATTGTATTAACTTTTATCATGTATTATAAAATATAGAACATAATGTAGTTGTATCAATTGAAGACTATAAATCACAAATGCAGAACAGATTCCTATTTAACTCTAAAAATAGAAAATAAGGGACTACTTCCTATTATAGCTTAAAAACTTTATTTATTCAATTGGCCTTAATTTAATAATATTGAATTTATTTAAATTTTTTGACAGTTTGTAATGATGATTTCTAAACCACTATAAATAATATGGTCTTTGACAAGTAAGTTATGATATTTGTTTGGGATTTATGTATAGATCTATTAAAAATTGATTTAAAAGGAAAATGATGACAGATCCATAAAAAAGAATAAAAATTCTACTCTTTGTCCTTTGTTTTTGTAAATGGAGAATATAACCAGTTATATGTGCTCTAAACAGCTTGGTAAAAAGAACCAAAAGAACTTTAGACAATGAAGAGTACAATTATGAATTAAATTTTGAATTAATTATTTCTTTTTTCTTACACTAATTGACTTCCTATCTATGTTTAGGAGGAGAAATACCCATGTCTTCCTAGTTTCTGTAAATATTTAGAGTCAAACACATTCTAAAAGGCATCTTTATTCATATCACCAGGGGTTAAGTAGAGGTATTTCCTTAAACATTTTACATGTTATATAAATCTACAAGGTGGAAAGTTTATAGGGAAGTTATTGAACAATAGGAGGATTATGCGGTATTTTAAGGAAATTGCTATTTACGTTAAAATCATTGAATAACAAATATTTCGTCCACAATCATAAATAGAAAATATCTGACTTTAACACACATACTAACAGTAATTCAAGATGATTGCAACTGATTGAAGAGCATATGAAATGCATTCTAACATTCGTCACTTTCTTGATGGAGTAACTTGTCAACTACGTAGCTCATTGTTGGTCCTGCATCTAGGTCTTCCCCTATGAGTTGGAGAGTAACTCGAACTAGAACTTCAATATTTGTCATAACGTTCATGGCAAGGTTTGCAATTTTTACAATCACTGTTGGTGATGTTCTTCCATTAGTTTCAAGCATCTTATCTTTCACCCATGTGACGTGATCGACACTGGAGTAATTAGTGCTATTCTATTCTGAGCTAAAGACTTATTACTAACGTGATTGCATGGGTAATTAGTCCTATTTTAATGGTGTTTATGTAACGCCCCGAGGCAGAAGAAAAGGAAAAATTTCTGGTGAATAGAGTTTTGTGAGGAATCCGGCCCACATAAATCTGGAAGAAATTCGGTCCACATAAAGAGCTTAAAGAGCCAGCTCTTTAAGGCTTTCCGATAAGGCCCAATAAGTACTAAAATACCCTTTTATTTGAAAATTATTATTTATTAAAGCCCACTACCCAATTATTTCACACAAGTGTAAATAAACCTAGAAAATAGGGTTTTACACTTCGGTTTCAAGTTTGGAGCGAAATTAGGGTTTTCGCGATTTTTAACCGGATGAATTTTCGGTACAGAGTAAGGATTAATTTTGGGGATTAAAAGTAACTTTTAAGTGAGAAATAATATGTGACTAGTGGCAATGATATAAGGTTAGTGAATTGGAAGTAAAACCCTAATACGTGAGTTTTTAAGAAAAACGGCGCGAACCGGCGGGTCCCGCGCATTACCGATTGAACGCACTGCTTGACCACCATTTTTCTTACCCAACAAGTTTGTTGACTTTTGTACATAATATCTTCTTAAATTGCAGCAAGGTTGACCGAAATTAGTGGCCAAGAAAGGCAAGAAAGAAAGAGAAAAAAAAGAGGTGGTGGTGGTGACACTTGTCACCACCTCATGGCTTCTTAACCAAGACCATTACTATCCATTTAACTCCAACACTTAGCCAATTTCTTCTTCATTTCTGCTGGTGCTGGCCGTGAGAAGCAAGAAGAAAAACCCAAAGGAAAACATTCCATTTCATCTTCAAATCCAACAACTTAGGAAGAAATCCAACAAAGTAAACCGATTAAACTTGTTCTTGAGTGACTAGCTAGTGGCTTGTGGTGTGATTTTTGAAGGAGAAAGCTTGGGCTACTTGTAGTGACTTCTATTCAAGGTAAGAGAGTTTATCTCTCTAAGTTTTGCTTTCAAATTTGTTAAAGTAAGCTTGGCAACTTGATTTTATGGTGAGATTATGGATGATTAGCATGTTTTAGAAGTTTTCCCCAATTTATTTGATGAACTAGGGCTTATGGAAATTCTGCCCAAATTATTATATGATGCTCATATGTTGCAATTGAGGTTTTATAAGGTGTTGTGGTAGTGATTAGACCAAGAAATTAAGGAAAGTTGCACTAGAAACTCAAAATTCCAAAATCTGGAAAATTGTCTCAACATTCTGTCTGAATTTTTATCTATATGTTAGAGGCTGTTTTGGCCTTAGGTCAAAGAAGAAAAGTTGTAGAGAATGGCATTTTATAGGTACCTACAAAATTTCAGCTCAATCGGAGCAACGTAGGATGTGAAAAGTCCAAAATACCCCTACTGTTCTAAGTATTTCCCAGCAGTCCGTTTCTTCAGTTCAGTCCAGTTTATCACGATTTTTGACCAGGATCCATTCTGAATTAGCTCTGGGCCAAAACATGAAAGTTGTAGTGTTCTGAAGTAGCTTTAAAATGCCTCTAAGAACACATGATTTGGACTTGTGTACACTGAGTTATGACCATTACAGTGTTCTGCGTTTAAACAGCCGACGAATTGGTTTCTGGTTTAGTATTTTGAGAATTTGACCAAGTTACACTAGAAACTGGACTAAGTGACCTTCATGAACATTGTAGCCCTGTGTCTTAGCTTCGAAACGGCATAGGTTGCACCTCAATCCGATAAGCGTAGCCTCGGATATGTTATTTCCGCTTTCATACGTCAAATCTGTTTTGTGCTAGATTGAATTTCTGCACTTGCTATCGTTGTGAATCTTATTATTATGATATTGTGAGCCTATGGAACGGCTCTTGTCATGAATTGCTGATATATGTGATGTTGGATTTTGGTTGAGAAAAATAATGAAGCCTAAATAGCTGGAAAATTAGGTAAATACAAAGGGCATGCTGCCCGAATTTTTACTCGAGAACTAGAAAACTATATTTGCAACTTGAGTGAAGGTTAAGTGATTACCACTTGAACTAGCGAGAACTTTTGCTACTTTGTTATCGATGGTTATACGTTAAAAACCTAAACGAACTTGTACTCTTGAGGAAAAGATATAATGGCCAATGTAAACTTGTATTTCCTTGTACTTTTAACTCAAGTATTGTTTCCAAGTATATATGCTATAAAAACCTTATGATTTGAAAAGCGAGCAAGTGTTTCACGAATGCCTTTCAAATGAATTTCAATTGGTTGATTCTTATGAACGGAACGTTTAAGTTTCAAATCTTACTTGTGTTTCAAAGTTCTCAAATTGGATTTCAATCGCAGATCTGGACTCCAAACCTGGAGTATAATTGAACGTGACTACGTGAAGCACTATAGTTTGAGTGAGTGATCCCTCCACTACTTCTCAAAGATTACTTTTGACATGACTCTTGCATTGATTGCACAATTGCATATCATTGTGTTTGTGTGTGTGCCATGACATAATTTGGCTCCAATGAGTTCCTGGAAAGTCTTGTGCTTAGAACCAATGTCTCCACTATTGTTTACACATTCTTTGGAGCCCGATGGCTTCTTACTTCTGTTTCACGGTTACTTGATCTAAACGAGCATTGGATATTTAAGCACAAGAATTTCACTGGCTCACATGAGCAATAAATGAACATTTGATTACTGCATCATGACATCATATCAATGCTTGATTGTGAAATATACTTGGCTGTTCATTTTACTGGTCACTCGCTGAGCTTCTAGCTCACCCCCTATTATCTTCTTCTCCCCACAGGGATCGAAGTAAAGGAAGAACTTGTTTTTGGATCTTTGTGTGGCTGGATGGCGTACATCTTGTATAGTTTAGTTTTGGTTTTGGTTTATGTACTTTTGGGCTGTATAAATATTTGGAATTGAATCGGATGTAAATCTATATTTTATGCTTAGAACTGGTTTCCGCTTCGCTTATGATATGTAATTTTGGAGAATTGGATGTATTATTTGAGTTGTACCTTGTAATTTACTTGAGGAATGTAGTAAGTGAGTGAGTCCCGGCGAGAGCTGGGCAGGCGGCCCGCTAAACCCTTTGGTTCGCCTTAGGGGGAGGTGGGGTCGTTACAGTTTAAGCTAAAGACTTTTGAGTCTGTTTAAGCTTTTGATCATTTTTCCTTTGGTTTATTCTAAATAAAAATTTATTTTGTTATGCTGGTGATTTAATGGTGCTTTATTTGCTTGGTTAGTCATTCAATATTGTCTTTGGCCTGCATTTCTTGAGAACTGATTCAATCATATCTTGTTTTGACTGAAAGTGAAATTTTCCAGATTGCAATGCGTAAAATTGCCTTTTTCCCCTTTTTTAAGATGGAAGAACTTAAAAATGACTATTCATAGTCCATCCAACAATTGAGATAATGGTTTTGGTAAAGCTTTCAGCACATACATAGCATGATGCTCGTATTTTGACCATGTAAGTCGAAGTAGTAGAGCTTCTGTAATTACATGTTCGCAGATTAATAAATGCTTTTGGTTGTAGTGTACTGTTTGTGCTTTGCACGATACATATTTTAAAGATATTTTCTGAATATTATAAATATGGGTGCACATGAAATGCCTAGCAGTTTATCCAGTAATCTAAATAGAGAAGATTAAGTATAATCCTTAGAGGTTAACATACTTGGGGTGGGCAGCTTCACCTGGTACTTCTACTTGAGATGTCTACCCTTGCCATCCAAACCCTATTTTCTCATATACTCTTCAATAGTTTTACCATAAGCTTGCTTTAACAGCTTCCTGCCTGAGGTGATCTTGGGAATTATATAAACTTGAAAGCCACCTTGTCATGGCAGCTGGCATGTTGAGGAAAATAAGGAAAAATTATAAATTTTTGGTTAAGTTCAGCCGCTAGCCATATGTATTAATAATTATTATGGTTGGGTTTGGGGTCGGAGTTCGACAATTTGTCGTTGGCCCTGATGGCAAACGCTTGAATCATCATATGAAGTTCTCTAATGAACATCTGTGGTGTAATGTGTTTTTTTTGTGCCTTCTGGGTGTGTTGGTAGTGTTTGCTATGCAATTGGTGATTTCTAGGTTGAAGAAAAACAAATGGACAAAAACTTTTTCAGTGGTAAAATGTTTGGCAAAAACTGTCCTAGGGGTTGCTTTCTACTTTCTCGCTATGTATCTAGGCGCATGCATAGTTGAAGATCAAAAATCTTTTCTCTCGCTAGTGATAATGACGTGGTCCATATGTGCTGGTAATTATCATGGTTGGGTTTGGGTAGGAGTTCAACAATTTGTTGTTGGGCACGATGGCAAATGACTAAGAACTGACATGCATGTCTCTGGTTGAAGCCTATGATGGATTGGATTTAGTTGATACTTTCTATGCTTGCTCATAATATTTGGGGCGCATTTGAAATCTCTAATTGAAGGAGAAGGGTTAGGGTAGGATTGAAACATTCTTGTAAAATCTTTGATGATAGCGGCTCTAATGATTGCTTTCTACTTCCTATCGATCATGGACGTGGCTTGCTTTCTACTTCCTATCAATGATGGACGTGCATAATCATGGATCAAAAATATGTTTTTGCATCCCAAGTGAAATTGACATGCAAATAGTCAGAAATCTTTTGTTATCTCGCTATCCTTCAACTTCATTAGATAAGCTTACCACGATTTAGGCTTTTCAAATCGACAAACCCCCAACCTATCAACAGTATCTATTACATAATTCCCCCTAACTAATCTTAACAAACATACAAAGATATGAAAAAAATACACATGCATTAACAAATATATTGTTTCTTATTTATTATACACTCTGATATGTTGTATAATAGATCTTATTTATTATTGTCAAATGTATAGCATCTCATGCATAAGTTGCAAAATGGATGATGATATTTGGATGTTTTGTGTTTTATGGAGTGAAACACATATTTTCTACCAATAAAGTGTGACAACAATATCTACTAATTTAGACAATACATAACAAATACTTATTTATACACATGTAAGGTGGTTGATATTAAATTGAAATATGCTCAAAAAAATACAATTATATGTACGTTTATGATATTTATTGTATTAACTTTTATCATGTATTATAAAATATAGAACATAATGTAGTTGTATCAATTGAAGACCATAAATCACAAATGCCGAACAGATTCCTATTTAACTCTAAAAATAGAAAATAAGGGACTACTTCCTATTATAGCTTAAAAACTTTATTTATTCAATTGGCCTTAATTTAATAATATACAATTTATTTAAATTTTTTGACAGTTTGTAATGATGATTTCTAAACCACTATAAATAATATGGTCTTTAACAAGTAAGTTATGATATTTGTTTGGCATTTATTTATAGGTCTATTAAAAATTGATTAAAAAGGAAAATGATGATAGATCCATAAAAAAGAATAAAAATTCTACTCTTTGTCCTTTGTTCTTGTAAATGGAGAATATAACCAGTTATATATGCTCTAAACAGCTTGGTAAAAAGAACCAAAAGAACTTTAGACGATGAAGAGTACAATTATGAATTAATTATTTCTTTCTTTCTTACACAAATTGACTTCCTATCTATGTTTAGGAGGAGAAATACCCATGTCTTCCTAGTTTCTGTAAATATTTAGAGTCAAACACATTCTAAAAGGCATCTTTATTCATATCACCAGGGGTTAAGTAGAGGTATTTCCTTAAACATTTTACATATTATATAAATCTACAAGGTGGAAAGTTTATAGGGAAGTTATTGAACAATAGGAGGATTATGCGGTATTTTAAGGAAATTGCTATTTACGTTAAAATCATTGAATAACAAATATTTCGTCCACAATCATAAATAGAAAATATCTGACTTTAACACACATACTAACAGTAATTCAAGATGATTGCAACTGATTGAAGAGCATATGAAATGCATTCTAACATTCGTCACTTTCTTGATGGAGTAACTTGTCAACTACGTAGCTCATTGTTGGTCCTGCATCTAGGTCTTCCCCTGTGAGTTGGAGAGTAACTCGAACTAGAACTTCAATATTTGTCATAACGTTCATGGCAAGGTTTGCAATTTTTGCAATCACTGTTGGTGATGTTCTTCCATTAGTTTCAAGCATCTTATCTTTCACCCATGTGACGTGATCGACACTGGAGTAATTAGTGCTATTCTATTCTGAGCTAAAGACTTATTACTAACGTGATTACGTGGGTAATTAGTCCTATTTTATTAAAAGATTATGGCTAACAAACATTTTTTCATAAATTTTATTAATTTTTTCAAAAAATTAGTTGTTAGCATGTGACGGTACGTGACTAGACTTGGATAGCAATTAACAAAAATCAGTCAATGGGATTAATTGTGCTTAAAAATTGAAATACTTGGGACCACATTTACTTTCATCTAAACTTTATGAACTAAAACTGCTCATGCCCTAAACATTTGAGATCAAAACCACAATTCTTTCTATTATTCAACAATAAGAGGATTGTTTTGTCATTTAAAGTAAATTACTATTTGCCTTAAATTCAGAAAGAGAAATATTTCTTACTTTAATATTTTATTTACAACAGTAAGGTGGAAACATATAAATTATATGAACATCAAATATCTAATTTTAACACACAGCAATTTAAGATGATCACAACTCATTGAAAAGTATGTGAGATGTATCCTAATATTCATCACTTTCTTGATGGAGCAACGTGTCCACCACTTGGCTCATTGTTGGTCTTGCATCTTTGTCTTCCTCTACGCATTGGAGAGCAACTTGAACAAGAATTTCCACCCTTGCCATATCAAATTCAGCATTTATGACAGGGTCTACAATTTTTGCAATTGCTATTGGTGATGCTCTTCCATTAGCTTCGTGCATTTTCTCCTTCACCCACGTAACTAGTCTCCTTGGCTCCATTGCACTGGTGCTTTCCTCCATAGAATGGCCTTCAACTGGGCTTCTTCCGGTTAATAATTCCAGCACAACAATTCCATAACTATAAACATCAACTTTGGAGGTTATGGGTAGATTGAAAACCCATTCAGGGGCCATGTAGCCTCTAATTCCCCTTATCCTAGAAAACGTTGATTTATCTGTCCCACCTCTATTCAATAGTTTGGACAGGCCAAAATCTGCCACCTTCGGCTGGTAATTCGAATCTAGGAGTATGTTCTGAGGCTTCACATCACAGTGCAAAACCCACTCTAAGCACTCTTCATGCAAGTAAGAAAGTCCTTTGGCTGTACCAAGAGCAATATCATACCTCTTTTTCCAATCAAGTCTGCCAGAATGCAAATTTTTTGCTAGAGAACCATGCTCCATGTACTCATAAACCAATAGCCTGTGCTTACCTTCAACACAATATCCCCATATCTCAATCAAATTCATATGGTTCAACTTGCCAATAGTACTCAACTCTGCAAGAAATTCGGCTTCTCCCTGGTTGGCTTCATTGAGACACTTTATGGCAGCAACTCGATTATCTGTCAACACGCCTTTATACACAATGCCTCCCCCTCCTTGTCCTATTTCTGCGCTGAAGTTTTTTGATGCTTTTTTCAACTCAGCAAAAGTGAATTTCCTGAATCCTGTTGCAACCTGAGTGTAACCCTGTATTCTTGCACTAGGTCCTCGTCGGGTTTTGAACAAGTAAGTGAAGAAACAGATGATCTCAAAAGTCCCAACTGCCAAAGTGCACCGCAAGGATGACTTTACCCACCCATGTTGACCTTTTTTCTGGTATGCTCGGCCGAGTGAAGCAGCATCGACTGTGCACTTTATGTTGGTTTGTTGAAGAGGCTTTTGATCAAATGAGGTTATAATAGATTGGGGCAATCTTAGATAAATTGGGAAATCAAAACCACTTGAACGATACCCATTGAACAAACTGGCCTTAGGGTAACAATTATAATAGCCTTTATCTTTATCAAATTTGAATTGGAAGCCTTTACAACTGCAATAGTTGAGGCATAAATTTTGACAATTATCAAGCGTGGAATTACTAAAGAAACCAATATCATAGCCATAAAATTCAACATTTTGGAGAAGAAGAAAACCTGATGCATTACTATCATTGTATGGCAGTTGGAAATCTGGTTCGCATCCATAAGCCCAATCTTTCTGGCTTTTGATTTTGTATCCAGGTGCACAAGTGCATTTTCTTCCGGTCTCATGGGCGTAAGTGCACAAACTATTTTCTCCACATATCCCATGAACTGTGCATGGTTGCAGTGTGGATTGCCACGTAACTTTCCAATTCCGACTTGCCATATCAAGACTGTAGACCCGGACATTGCCATCAAAATCCACGGTCAATCTTCTTTGTATGCCTGGACCATAATCAACAGTAATAATGTCAAACTGATCTGATGACTGGAATCTCCCCCATGAATCAAGAGTGGCAACCTTACTGTTGTTATAAGGGTACCTCCCGTTGTCCCAACTATGTTTCCATGGGTCAGGCCATGAAATACCTGCTGTTTGAGGACCCTGGTACAATAGGCTAAGGACGTTATCATCACCAAAGTATAACTTGTAGAATCCAGAAGAATAATTCGTCAGGCTTCGGGAAGATATGAGAACAGAGTTTTGGGTGAGCGACTGCCCTGGAAGAAGCGTGTTTGTTGGGGAGTTAAAGCTTTGCCAAAGATTTCCGCCCTCTATATTGCTCAGCACAAGATTGCCATTGTCATGGAGTTGCAATTGAAGAGAAGAGTTTGATTGCGTGCTACTTGTCCAAACAGTAAACTGTCCTGCATCTGTCAGCACAAGACTGCCAGACTTGAGCAGGGAAAGCCTGGAATTTTTTCCATTAACCGGTCGGTCCCTATTGGCCATCCAGACAATGGTGTAATTTCCATGATCATATAGCTCAGTAAACCATATACTAAAGCAATACGCATTCTCGCCAACACTGAAAAATCCCGCAGTGAAATTTCCATGCGGTTTTGAAATCAGAACATCTTTAGAAGAAAGTGATGATCCTGTAGTCAAACTATCAGTGCTTTTCGAGGATGATACAAATGCTAATAACAAAGCTAAAACAGAAATTAAGATAGCATTAAAGAATAGACCCATTGGAGTTGGAGAAGTGTAATTTTGCAAGTACATGCATGCAAACTTCTTGTGGACAAACATGGCAGAAAGTAGAGGAATATATAGATAGTATGAGTGGTCTCTCGTAAGACATGACTTCTTGACTTCTTGTGGTTTGTGGAACTACTTTTTGCATATTGGAAGTCAAGCCACTTTGATAGTATGAGTGGTATCTCGTAAGACATGACTTCTTGACTTCTTGTGGTTTGTGGAATTACTTGTTGCAGATTGGAAGTCAAACCACTTTGCTTTTTAATTTTCTCAGGAGTTTGGCTTTGATTAGACTGGTGTAGCTGGGAATCATCGCTCAAATGTAAACTAGAGATGCACACTTCCAGTTATGGAGATAATTTGCTCGAGTTTTTTTTTCCTGTATACTTACTAGAACTATGACACTTTATTTCTTAGAGGCTTGTTAAAATCCTCAAATCTGGTGATAGAGATAGAACATACAACGAAAAGCCTAATATACACAGAACACTCTCTTTTCGTTTTTCTTTTTTGTCAATTCCTGATTTGGACTGGAAACATTTTCATATCCTAGTCACCAGCTCGTCCCCCTCGGTAAGTATCCTTTCATTTAATTGGGTGGTTCATCCCAACTTCCATGCAAGTCTCTTTAAACTCCCTTCATAGACTAAGAATAAGAGTAAGTTGGATAATTGTCATTACAAACCAACCACTTCTAGAATAGTTGATCACTAAAAGAGTTTCAATGCTCTACTTGGATGTAAGACAATGAATCAAATCTTTTACCCTACATTCTAACATTCAAGCTTTCCTGGAAATGTTTATTTAGCAGGTGCATGGGCGTCCCGTCTAAACTGGGGATGGTTCACCGGACTCCCCTAAAAAAAAAATCTAATTGGGTTGAGGCCGGAGGGGATTGGGTCACTGGTTTCTCTATATGTTTTCAGAATAAAAAGAAGTAAATACTGTGTTAACCTTGGGGAGCCCACTACTTACAGCCCATTTGTCCCCAACATCTAACCTTTGGTGATCAATTATTAATGTGATAAATTTGCATCCCCAGCTACCTCATGTCTATTGTCCGCAATATGTGTCTGTCGGGCAATCACGTGTCCTTAACTATGCCCTCCCTTTCTTCACTTCCAAAGAGTTCTCCTTGTATTGGAAAAAGAAAAAGATTTAGACCCTCTTTGATAATCTAATGTCACATTTAAATTTAATGAATTCAAATTTTAATATATTCAGACTCATTTGATAGCAAATGACACTGAATTTTCTAGACAAAACTTGCTCTCAAAATTAAGTGATAAACTATTCACTTATTACTGAATGTGATATATACTCAAATATATTAGATTTAACACTTGACAATTCAATAATTCAATAAATTCAACTTTCAAATTTTAAATTTTAGATTTCAAACTTCAGTTTTTAAATTTCAATTTTATCAAACGCACCCTTAATAACCATTAATCCCAGAAACCCAACTCCGGTAGGCAACCGTGAGGTCCCGATTCAGTCTTCCCTTTTTACTTGTAAAGTCTAGAGTTTCTCCTTCATTCATGTTACAAAAAAAAAAAAAAAGGAAAAAAAAGGAGGAAGTTAACATCCATTATTCCGTTTGCATCTCTCTGAATTTTCTACAGGTAATATTGTACAGCTGCGAGTTCTAGAACTACGAATGGGATGCATCAATTTTAACCGAAATTATTTTGTCTCCCATAAGGAAGATTTCATGGCATTTGGCCTTCTTTCAGACCTAAAATTAAGGGGGTAAAAAAAATTTCATGGCCTGAAAATTGAAGCCTATGCAATCCTATCTTATGCCGACTTTGATGAGGTCCCATCGGGTGTTTCACACTTTCTTCGTAAAGATTTGCGCTTCACTTAAACGTCCTTGGGAAAGGTAATAGAATTAGTTTATTTGATTCAATTCTTCGGCAAAAATACTTCAGGCTATCCCCTTTCACGCATTTACGACATGTATATTGAGTATAAATTCATTGAATTTGACCGAAATGAAGGATTGTGGGATTTTTTTTTTCCTTTTTTTTGTGTGGGAGGGGACGGTTGTGTCCATGTTGCTTCATTTTTTCGTTTCTATAGATATCGAGATTTGACTGATGTAATTGATTTTTTCAATCGTCATAACCACATTAAAAAATCAGGTCAACAAAAAATCCCTATTATTGCACCCGCCCTCATTTTCAATTGAATCCATCCAACCCCTATTGTTGTTGCCTTTTTCTCAATTAAAGAATATCAAGGTTGCATAGTGTGCTGAACAATTTCCAGCAATTCGTTAATAAATTTTGTTATTTTTTAATAAAAGAACTAAGTTTTTGCCATGTGAGACGTATATGTTGCCAGAAAAGGATAAATACGCCCTCGATGAAATTAATGATTGGGTCGGGAACATGTATTGTCGTACATTGAAACGAAAAATACGTACCCAGTTAACAATTTGTGAACACAAAAAAAAAAAAAGTGAGCTAAGTATGCTCTCATGTGTTATTTCTCAATCGAAATTAAAAAAAAAAACTTCTTTTATTCAGTGTTTATTTGGATTTCTATGCTAAGGGCACATGTCACATGGTGAGATCATATTTAATTTCGCTACTTAAAGGGTGAATTGAACCAATTGAACAAATTAGAGAGCATAGTGAGAAATCGACATTCTTGGCGAGGGTAAGTTGCAATTAACCCATTGCCGTTTCAAATATTCCTCTTATTAGAAGCAAGTGATTACTACGATATTCCAATTGCATCAGCGTATGAAAAGTCAATCACATACTGCACACGCTAATTGTTCAAAAGTCCTACATTTTGTCTTCAAACGTTTTACCGAAATGCAGTTAATGTGATAAATTTGCTTGAGGTTGTCGAAGATAAGCACAGTTACAATATAGACATATGAAAAAAAAACACTATTGAAAACATATTATTACTAAGTACAACATTCTTTAACATTTTTCACCAAAAAAAATGTTAAATAAATAAATAAGTAATCAAAAAGATATTCCTGTTATAAATTTTGATTTATGCATCTATATCTTTTTTCCGTATGATAAAAACATGTCTTCTTTGTTTAACAAATTGACTACTGCATCTAATTCTTGTTCTCCATTCACTGCTCAGAGTTTTTCGTCATCAATCACCGGACCGCAGCATCAGATTTCCCAGTCCCTAAGGGGAGTGCCATATTAAATGAAGCGAATGAAACATATACGAGCTAGTACTTAAAACTAAGTAGAGACAATTTCCTCAAAGGCTTGAACAGGTCATGAATACAGATTGGTTTCTTGATAATTTACACCGGTGAACACGTCAACAGATGGATTGCTTTTTCAATCCAATCAAAAACGCTTAACGTACGTTTACATGAATCACAAAAACAATTCTACTCAAAACTAAACTTGGGAAAAAAAATAAAAAAGAAAGGAGGAGGATCAGAGAAAGGAATACACAAGAAATTAAGATTGGGACGACCATTCTCAGATTTACCAGCTTTTTCTATGAGCATGAAGCCCAGTTGGTTTTTCTGCTGGTTCACTTAGCACACTCTTAGGAGAAGACGATCCAGAACTTTTTGGAGATGCCACTTTGTCATTCACCATATTCTTTTCGCCTAATCTTCTTACATAATCTTTCTTGGTCTTCTTTGTTTCCTCCGAAGTTGAGCTCCTTTGTTTAATCATAGGTACTAAATACCATCCAAGGGATGTGCATAGTATCGCAAATGATCTTCCATACATGACCAAGAGCAATAGAATCAAGACCATCATAACCGGCATGTACCAACAGGGGCGCCTCAAATTTTTCAACTTTAAGCTCCATCTAATGCTCTTCTTTGCAGGTCTTTGGCTGGATTCCTCTTTCTGTTGTTGTCGAACTTCTTTAACAACGGTTGAGGTCTCAATTGCATGTTTATCTTCTGATGGTAATGAATTCATGCGTGACATCTGCTTTTCTTTAACATTGCCAACATGATTGTTACCATTTCCTTGCTTCCTGTCCCTGGCCTTCACAACAATCGGTTTCCAATCGTTGGAATTCGAATATACAAAACGAACAAAGGAGATGTCTTCTGAGCCTTTTTGTGTGTAAATCTTCTGCTTCTTGTCTTCAAGTTCGGCCAAAACTGCAGAGAACTTCTCAAGACCTCGATTTGCATAAGGGTTATTGCTATCTCTACTTCTACTGGAATAACTCGTCTTTCTTGATCTCTTTGGCGTTGAGCACGGGCCGAGAAGTTCATCGATATCATCTTCATCTTCTTGACCGCTGAAACTGCCACAAACAAGAGGAGGCAACATCTGGAAATGAAGAGGGAATCAGTGGAGAGAAGGGATTGTATACGGGATTACAGTTAATAATCTTGGATTGAGTATGGAAGTGAATTGAATCTAGAGGGGCAGGGAGAAATAAAATGGTAGCATATATAAAGAGGAAGAGCCAGCTGCGAAGACTTGACTAGATCCAACGGGAAGAGTCAAACTGAATTGAGGTACAAGAAAATTAACTCAGTATTCGCTATTCGGCGGAAGCTTCTATAGAGTTTTTGGTGTTTCTTTGACTTCTTGGATGGGGGTTTAATAGAAGTATAGAACTTTACACAAAACCGTATTGAAATATTCCTTGCTGACCATACAATTCTTTTTTTGCATCCATTATAATAATCAACAGTATATGGACATTAGAATTTTTATTATGTGCTTGTTTAGATTTAAATCTAGTGGGCAAGTCTTGGACGAGGGGTTTTGACTTTTGAAATGGTCCAAAATCTTGGTTCATTAATTAATGTTGGTATCACATGTAAGTTAAACCAGCAATGACGTGTCACGCCAGGCCGAAAAAAATATAATAATAATAATAATGTTTGGTACATTAAAAACTAATGATACCACTTCTAGACTGTCTCCGTTCTCCACTGGTCAGTTGGCAAGAGAAGGAGAGGTTAGTTGATTCAAGAGTGGATAATAATACGATAATGTGTGGATTACAAATGAGGTGACAAACAGGGGATAAAGACCTCTTCACTTCCTCTGCATCCAATCCAAACCAAGAGGAGCGGCTGCGGAGCAAGAATGAGGGCTACTATCTATTTTAGTGGTGTGTGTTGTGTGATAAAGTAATTTTACCAACTTTGCTAATTTTTGCCAATTTGATTCATTTCTTCTTTTCTTTTTCGGCCAATTTGATGTTTATGCATATCGGTTACTGCTATACATCTTGTATACACCCTACCAAGCATGCAGTCACAATCGCAAACCATGTCATCTTTTTTGTTTTGTTCAGCGGCTGTGCTCATGATGATTAATGTACTCTTGCTTAAACAATAATATTTTAGTTGCCTGGAGGTCCTTTTTTTTTTTCTCTCTAACCTTGTTTTCCAACGGAAAAGTATTTAAGAAGCGGGAGAAAGAATTTGTATCCAAATCGTTTAGTACCTAATTTTTAATTCTAGCCACTACATCATTGCCTTATCGGCTAGTTGCCTGGAAGTCAAAACAAGCGCACAAACTACACGAGCAAATTATTTGGATGATCACTAAACTTTTAAAATTGTTGAATTTTGACCATTGAACTATTAAAAATCTGGTCTAAAGTTTGGATATCAAGCTATTCTATTAAATTTAATCGTTAAACATGACAAATTTGAGTATTCACACGATTCACGAGACAAAAGAAAGAGGCATAATTAACGATTAAATTTGACGAAATGACTTGAAATTTAAACTTTAAATAGTTCAGTGATCAAAATCAGACTTTTAATAGTTTAGTGGTTAAAATCCAACGATTCCAAAAGCTCAGTAGTCATCCGAATAATTTGCTCAAACTAAATTTGTGGGATCAGAATACAAACTAAAGTGTATGGTAAGCTAAAGACCGTAGAAGCCTGGCACATTTTTTTTTTTCTTTTTCAGTTGCCTGAACGGCAAAGTCACCTCAAATATTACTTAATTCTAAACATCATCAAAACTGTGTCATCAGTTTTGAAAATATCAAAAATCGACAAATTGGATGATTACACCAATCTTGTGGTAAATGAAGAATGTTTTTGTCTTGTCTGTTGCGTTCATAAAATGCAAACTTTTTTCTTGGTGTGTCCACTTCAATGTGTCCCAATCTTAGCCGCTTGTTTGGAGGTGTACCACTCTTTTCCCTTGAAGCACTTGAGAAAAACCTCTTCTGTCAAAGTTAGTACAGTTTTATCTGTTTCTTTTAGTTTTTGTTTTTATTCATGATTGGTAATAGGAAGAAAAAGCTATGTGTCCATATATTGCATTGGTGATTGGACCCATTAAGATGATGAAAAAAAAGTTTTTTTTTTCTTTTTTACTTCTGAATATTGTATTGGGACAATAAAGGTTGCCTTAGCGTAATATGTCTCCTAAATACAGGCTAACTAAAGCAGATGAATGGCAATAATTTGGTGATTTTGTTGTATGTCAAATAATAGCAATTGTCTTCTCCGTTGAGCCGGAAATACATTTCCGGCTCAAGATAATTACCTAAAACATTCCAGAAAGTTAGGGATTGGAAAAATTAGATAAACGTTGGACAACTGAAACAAAACCGAGTTGGCGTGTTAATCCTTTTGGCTTCAACATGTAAAAGGTACAATTCATTCTAATCCCCATAATTTGCAAGTCTTCGTTGAACAGCGAGAACTAGTAAAGTCCCACAACATCACCAGTTCGCTTTTCTTGAACGTCGATTTACGCGTTGGGCCAAGATTTTTCCCAGGTTACAAATGCGAAATATCTACGTGGTGGGTTACAATACGTGTTCATACGTAATTTTCTGATTAACAAAACCATATTAGTTATAACTTTCTCACTCATGCAAACAAATTATTTACATGTAAAAGCCTAGATTTGATACTAGCGTATGTACTCGCTGCCTCCGATGACGCCGGATTGTACCTTTCCTTTTTAGTTCCGTCTCAAAATCCTTGTGCACTAGTATCGTGGTATCAGGGCAAAGTGCATGTTGGCCCGGTTGACCATCCATATAAATGGAGATTCTAGAGAACCATTATGCCTCAATAAGAATTAATGAAAAGAGAACTCTTTTGACTTGAATTTGGAAAAAAAAAACTTATTGTTTGGATTACCATTTTTCTCCAAAAAAATTTTCAAGTTTTCCGTAAACATATTTTTCAATCATCTTTTTATTTCATGTACATCAAATAGCTACAGTATTATTATTATTTTTTTTTACAAAAATTTCAAAAAGTAGCAGTCCAAATGAATTTGTAAAAGTTAATTTCCAAAGCAAGTAATCAACATGCCTTTGGTAATTGCATAGGTTTTGGCTTTGAATCTCATTAGATGTGAGCTATGAATCTAATAATATGTCCCACAGAATTCATGTTAAGATTAAGGGTGTGTTTGATCAAATTACAGTTTGAAAATTGAAATTTAAAATCTGAAATCTGAATCCATTAAGTCATTGAATTGTTAAATACTAAATATGACACATTTGAGTGTACATCACATTTGAGTGTACATCACATTAAGTGATAAAGTGGATAATTTATCACTTATTTTTTAAAATAAGTTTCGCATAGGTAATTAAGTACCAATTAATTAATTCAGATGTTCTATTTTTAATAATCAAACATGTCTGAAAATATTAAAATTTGAATCTATTAAATTTAAATATTGAACTGAGTTATTGAACAGGATCTAACTGTTGCTAAGATGTTCAGTGAATCGTAACATGTTGGTCGTTGGTTAAGTGTAATCTTATTACAAAAAAAAAAAAAGAAAAGTAATCTTACACAGAAAAATTCGAGTTGTTAGTACATACCTCATTTGTAGCATTATACATGAGTTTAGTTTTTGAGTCAAGTTGCATAATGCACGGAAGAGCCCTAGTCATTTATTGGCTACTGCGTAAAATAGCTTCCACCAGGTTATACAGTCTTCTGGCAGCGCTAAATGCCGGGGGATGAAATTTGTTTCGAGGAGTGAAGAAAATAAAGCCCCTTTGTCTCATCTGCTAGACTCTCTTATTTTTATTACTACAGGCCTCGTCGAGAGTCATGAGTCAAGAGTCTATAGTCTTCGTAAACCTCTAATCAATACTACTATCGCTTGTCTCATTTTTTTTTTTTTTAATTTTGGGTCAAAATATCGCTTGTCTCATTTATTGACTAAAAAAATGTACCGTCGGCGTCGGGGCCGAAGTTTCAATATGATGGGACAAATAGCGATGCCAATTAATTACTGAAATGCAGAGACTGAATTATCTTTACGGAATCCTTAATTAAAAACACTACTTTGTGCTTTTTCCAAAAAAAAAAAGAAAAAGAAAACTCTACTTTGTGTAAGGTCATAGGCAAATCATTCTTTCCAAGTTATTCTAATTTATTCTAGATGATATCTTGGGGAAAAAACAACTAATCTTTATAGTTCCCTGTCGTTCTTGCCATTCTAAGTGATTATTTTCTTAAAATCTTAATCAGTCATTTCAACGAAGAAAAGTGTAAAACATGCAATTAGTTTCTCTAGCATTCGGATAAGATAGCGGGAAAGTTGTGTATAATTAAAATTAATATCCACATGGACCACATCCCATCCAGTTGGTCAAAATGGCAAGCCACACTAGATTGTCACGTAGGGCTGCACAAATCTTTTAGAGTATTTATAGCAGTACTTTTTTTTTTTTTTATCAGTAATAATACATTTATATAATCTACTCTATCCTAATCTAGGGGGAGGGGGAGCCTAAGGAGCTTGTGATAAGGGTTAGTGGGTATCCAGACCCAACTAAATCAAGGGAGTGTTATGGCACAATCCTTAGATTTTTTTCGCTACTAGTGAGGTTTGAACCCTCACCAACAATCCAAGTCCCTTCCTGATGACCACTGAGCCATTGCCCGGTGGTTATTTATAGCAGTACTTGTCAGTGCTTAATTTCAGATAAGACTCATGAATTACTTTGGTGCTTTTCTCGGGCAACGAATATATTGATGGAGTTCTTTCTTTGTTGGCTGGCAAATTTCAAAGTCTTCATTCACTGTCCAGGGCTAGGCTTCGTAGTTCTCTAAAACGTCTAGATGATTTGGAAATGTTGCAGCACCTTTCCCTGTTTCTGATGATATCTCTAGCTGTCATGAACCATTTAGATAATCTTTATCATTTGTCACATGTAATCTGCTTGCTTCATCAGTCATCACTCGACTTTATTTCCACGTTCCAAGTTCCAACTTCTAGAATATCAAGAAAGAAAAAACCACCTTATTCTGGTCCCATCATTTTGGCATTTTCAAGTTAGAAAGTTTTTGTTTTTCTAAGTTGTAGCAACACTTGTACACATTTGGCTGAGGGAGGATAAGTCCCTAACCTTAGAAGCATGTGAATCTAAAGTCACATTTTTTTAGACGTTTAAAACAAAAAGTCTAGAACTTTTTGGCCAGGACAAACAATGAGAGAGAGAGAGAGAGTACTTGATGGATTGCCCATTTTCTTTCGAATTAATCATACAATTTGGTTCCACCCATGATTAAGATATCTGTCAATTGAAACCCATGCTAATAATATGGAGTACTCTCTAGTAAAACAACGACATCACACCTTAGCAGCATTTCTGGAGTTTTTCTATTGGATGAGCACAATAATATTTCCATTAACTAGGTGGGCGTGCCCGCGCATCGCGCGGCTGTATGGTACCTATGATTAAAGAAAATTTTTCATTAGACAAAAAATAGTATATTTTAGAAAAAAAATAGTCATCAAATATGACAAAATTAATAATAGTACATTCTAATTACAACACACATTTGTATACTTTACTTTATCAATATTTTTACAATTTTACCATTCCCAAAAGTCCCCTACAGATATCAGTTAAAAATCACCTAAGAGGAGATATAAGTTGTTTCAGACAAAGGAATACCCTTCAATGGTTAGTTATAGCAACGTGTTAATTGCACAATATTTTAATATATTTTTATGTTAATTGCACAACAAAAGTCACACTTCAATTAAATATGTCTATAACACCATTTCAATAATTACACAAACACATAAGCTTATATGAGTTGTACTCGATGCAAAACAGTTGTAAAATAATTCCATATTCCAAAAATACTCAAATGTCTCTATAAATCAAAGATTTAAATGTACCAAAATGAGGACATTTCGGTAAATATACCCAAACACATGCTGCTCTCAGTTGTACCGAAAATTTAAAAAAAAAACTACATAACATTCCATATTCCCAAAAAGCCTCATCCATGAGATTGGAATTCAAACCCCCTTCGACCACAACTCATTCTTATATCATTCATAATCCAACACCATAATTTCAGAGAGTTGGGTCAACAAGTCTACACAGTTTTAGCACCTGTACAACCAATAAGGGAGAAAGAGAGATATTTATTGCCACTTTTCCCCCAAAAGGAAAAAATGCAATTTATTTCCGTTTGGATTAGCTATTTTTGGAGGTATTTTTGAAAAATTTTACTATAGCAGGATTTTTAGAGTATATTTTGCAATATTTTTAGAAAATATTTTGAAATATTTAAGAGTAGTAGAGTTTTTAAAATATTTTTTGAATATTAAAAAAAATGTATACTACTTTTTAGAGTACCTTTTAGAATGTTTTTTAAAAATTTTTACAGTATTTGAAAAACTAATTTTTGAAAAACTAGTGAATCCAAACACATATGTTTTTGCCGATTGGTCCCCATGATTAAACAAGAAAGTCACGTGTTACCATTCTGATTTTTGTGGTTATACCAATTCAGTATATTGAAACTCGAATTGGATTTGAAGGATTCCAACAAACTCGATTCTGCATTTAACAAACTCGATTCTGCATCCTTAAATGCAGAGTCAAGTTCTTCGCCAGTCAACCAACCTAAATGATTCGCCGGTCAAAAATGACTCGGTCGTCCATGAGATATGAGAAGGAAATACCAGGAGTCTGCTTCTACCACTTCTCAGCCAAAATCGCCTTGGATTGGATGTATGCGGAGAGGCAACCAAGTTCCCTCAGTCTCTGGACCCGACCAACTCAAGAAATTGACCTCAGAATTTGTAGTTTCTTTCAATAAACAGGGGTAGGTTTAGCGGTCTCCTTTGTGGCAATCACGTCCATAGTCCATACATGAATATTTTCCCTCCTTGCTGCCATACTAGTTAGTTTTGGCATTCCTACACAAGAAGACTCTGACCGCTGCTCTTAATGGTTCTGTAATTAGCATTGATGATCACATTGAACATAACTCAGAATTGCGATTTTAAATATTATGTGGTCCATTCTTTGATGGACAACTCTGCGTGCAAATCTTACACATATTTCATCCTTCATAATCCGCATATACAAGGGGGTCCATGTTAAGACTAGTTTGCAAATCCATGTGTGATCACCAGAGTTCTGAGATTTCTGATTTGAAAGAGCTTCTGTTGCTTTCGTAACATGCAAAACTAGCATTGTGCATCACACCATCTAAGAACACTTTTGATACAGAATGTGCATAGACTGCAAAGATCTCTGCACTCTACAACTACACCACCTGAAGTTAGGATGTTTAACTTTTCGACCGATGCATAAAGCAGCTTCAAAATTCAAAAGCTACATATCCACCACTTGAGGGCGTTCGCATCATCTGACGAAGTGAAACTGCGACCATGTAGAAAGTGCAAGCACATATATCGCTCAAGAAAGTGGGTGCAAAAAAGAAAAGGGTTCACCAAATGCTAAAATAAGAAAAGAAAAGGGAAACACTTGGATATACCATATGTTCAGTCAAGGCTAGCATCAACTGGTTCAGTCTTTGTTGTTGCCAAGATCTAAATCTTCATCATCCTTCATGTATTTCTCCTGCACTGCTGCAACTGTAGCAAGTGTGTTAAGCGAAACCAATCTAACAACTCCCAAGACACAGAGAAGAAAATCTGGACTTACACGCACATAAAGGGAACGGTACTATTTTGATGGATGAAGAGAACCAAAGCGCATTTACTATGAATTGCAAATAGTTAAAAAACTGTGAAGAATGTACAGCACACAAAAAGTATAGAGTTGCAAATGATGGTATGAGATGGATAACAGTTCTTTCAATTTCCTTGGTGGAGGCCGGGATGTAAAAACCAAAACTAGTTCTGAGACAAGTCAATTAGAACTGGACAGCCAACCACCCGTCAGCTAGCAACATCTCCAATTCAAGTGATTTTTCATTCATTAATGATGCAATATCCTTTAGGTAACTGAAATCCATCATCTCAAATTAGTATGTACTAACCACATAAAATAAATAACCTCATGAAAAAGGATATCTATAGTAATCCCAATCAACAGGGCCAACTGCAATCTTGCTAAACTCAACAGCGCTTTCTTCTATGCCAGCAAAAATATAACCATTGCTCTTATCAATCAACTTCACTAGATTACCCACGCTTTCTTTGTCCTGGAAAGGCAAAAAAAACTGAGTAAGACGGAAGCCAAAACTTAGAATCACAAGTCACTTTGACTTCAAAAATACCAGCAAACCTGAATATCCAATGTCGTGAAATTGACTAGTCCATAACTTTCTATTACTTCACAGAGCTCCTTTGTAAGTTTTCTGCATCAGAAATAAATCAATAAAAAACAAATAGCCAAAAGCCTTCAGCTTTCTTTTAACTTATGCTTTTGCACACAAAACTTAGAAAAGGCTTCCAGCTCTCTAAACAAAGTTATTGTTGTCATCAATTATTTGAGTGATGAATTGGAGCTCAAGCTGTAAGGTACTAGATGGTTACACTAGTAGCGAATAATAGTAATGCTAAATTCTAACAGGGAATAACAAGCACTAAGTTTGCCTGAATATACCAAGACCAAGCTACATTAGTTTCCTTTTATATGCACCAAGGTACGCTATAACCTTATGTATAATATTATCGCAACAAATAACTACTCAGATCACCAACTTGTGCCACTAACTTGCATGTCTCATACTTGGTCTAGACAGTAGAAAAATGCACACCTTTAATTTTACGATACCATCAGCACCAGTACAGACTCAATCAACATCTCTTATAAATAAGCCCTTGCATGAAAAATTTTACTCACCTGTACTTAGCTGACCTGGGATCCTGATCAAGGTGATGCTGCAAATAAGATAAATCTTGTACATCTGTATAAAAGTCCAGGTTGAAAGCTGTAAACACCAGCAAACGGAAAGTGTCAGAAGAGACAACAGAAATAGTTACTTCCTGAAATCAGCGGAAAGTGAACTTCATTGGCTCAACCTAGCCTTCCATAGCTTTCAATTAGATCAATCTTAGACAAGACATTAACATGAGGAAGTTCCAAGTGCACCATGGTCGATAAGCACAGAAGCAATGCACTGATATACTTCCCAGGATCACTACAAAGATGAGCATCAACCAAATGCACTGCAGTCAACTGCGCAAAAAGTAGAATCCATTGAGGAAGCAGGCAACTCTATGTGCTAAAAAAGAAGATGAAGTTGACAATCCTTGCATTTCAAGCATGTTAATATTATGGTATATCATTTAAATACATAACCATACCCTTAGGTTTAATCTCTTTATGAGTTTCATGATGACTCTTTTTGCATTCGCATGGAGGAAAAATAACTCCACTTGACCAGGGAAATCAAACAGAAGATAATGATCTGCAAGTTGATGATTATACTTTTAGAAATGTCAGGGTTGCCAAGACAAAAGAAATCAGATTAAGAACAAAGTAGTTCAACTAGACATATTTACCCCCTTAGTAATGTGCCAACCCCATGAATTGCTCCCAAACATGTATAGATTTTGAAGGTAGAAGACCCAATGGTAATGCTGCATGAGACTAGTTTATCGTCCAGTTTACGCAGATTGTTGTCTAATCTGACTAATGTTTCTACATCTACCAAAGGAATTATAAAATCTAAATGGAACCAAGAAGCAAGCAGTCCCTTGAAATAGTTTAGCAATTATTTGTGACAGATGCTGAGTAATCACAGAAAAAGTGATTTTATATAGCTTAACAATCTGTGTACAAAACCTTAGAAAACACAAGTTTCTAAAAGACAATAGTGAATATCAACGCTAGCTGAAGTAGACACCGAGACAAAGAGATAGCAACTCAAAACAAGAGACAAGCATAATCCAGAAACCTTTAATAAGCGGCTTCAATTTGGATTCCAACCAGTCGATATTCTTCTCCAAATAGTCCATGCAGTAAACAAGACCTATCAATTTGACATGTAAAATACATAAAGGTCAGGTAAGCCACAATTGACTCACACAAGTGCTCGTTATTCCCCTCCATCTCCCTCATTTCTTATGACAATGGAGCCCTTGACAAATAGCATTATATAACAATATCCCTTGTTGACAATAGATAGCTTTGCCCACTGTTTTCGTCATATCTTTACAATTTAACTGATATCTTGTAGAAGAATCAGGAAAATAGCAACAGAAAGCAGTTGGGGCCATTACCTCCATTCGGACCAAGAGAATGCTCAGCCATAACATCTTCAAGTTTTACAAGATCCTCAATATTCACAGCGCATTCATATCTTCATTACATCATAAGGTACTAACTTGATTAAATAACATCTCACTCCACGAATTAGATGACCACTAAAACAAACTCGGTAAATTCATAAACAATTCGAACAAACACGAGAAAGTAGAAAAGGATACGGCAAAGCATCATTTGCAGGATCTAGATTGACAACAGCAACCTTTCTGCAATGAAGCAAAATGGACGTTATCTTACTTATCAGGGCACCTTTTAACTATAAAACCATAGCTAAAAAAAAACTCTTTTTCTTCGCCAAAACAGTACAATCAACAAGTATTCCATCTAGAATTAACTACCACATTGCATTCTTCTACTGTCGAGCAGCAAAATGTAACCTTTTTGGTAGAAAAATAATACAATTGCTCTTCACCGTACGCCACTAATAACAGCAGGAGGAATCGATTATGGGAAACACTGCAAGGAGAATTATTATGTCGTACAAAAGGGTATAGAAGAGAAAGGGAAATTACCGTCCGATGAGATTTAGGAACTGAGACATGCCGTTGCAGTAAGTAGTCTTGCCTGAGCCAGGTGGGCCGATCACCACTTGACCAAATACCATCTTCTTCTCTTTTTTTTTTTCGTTTTTGCCTTTTTGGGGTTCTGCTCTCTTTCTATTCTTAATAGAAACTTGAAGGGATTAATGTCGAAAGGGTGTCAAAGGATGAAAGCCAATAGGGTACAACCGGAGAAAGAAAGGTGGAGTCTGAAGCAATAAAGAGATGGGAAGAAGAAGGAGCAGCAGCAGAAGTTTCCGGGTTTCGGGTTTCCAAATTGGTTTGGAATCGAATCGCTGGAAGTTTCCAAGGTTCTGTTTATTGAATTAGGGGAGCAAAGGTTAAAACTTAAAAAGGGGCACTCCGAGAATCGAACTCGGGACCTCTCGCACCCAAAGCGAGAATCATACCACTAGACCAAGTGCCCACCTTTTCCTAGAATCATACCATTAGATAAGTCGAGCCGACGAAAATAATTTTGGCTAATCCATTTGGCGGTGACGCCATTTCTTTTTTTTTTTTTTTTTAAGATGGTTACGTCTAAGGCTGCAAACGAGTCGAGCCAAATCGAGTTTTGACTTAATCGAGCCAATTCTTAACTTAATTTTAGTGAATTCGATCTCGACGAGCCAACAATTTAAAGCTCGAGTTTGAGCTCGAAAAAAATAAAAAATAATTATTTTATTTTTAAAAAAATAAATAAAATAATATTTTTTCTTGTAATTTTACTATTAAAATAAAAAAATAAAAAATATACATACTTAAAATAAAAATAATATATATATATATATACTCGAACTCGCGAGCTAACGAGCTTAATATCTTGAACTCGAGTTCGAGCTTGATTTTGACTCGAGTCAACTCGAGTTCGATATTGATCGAGTTCGAGTCGAGCTTGACTCAAGTCGCTCACGAGCGGATCGGTTCGTTTGCAGCACTAGTTACGCCAAATTCATTTCAAGCTATCCAAGCAGCATTTTCATGGACACTTGGCTTTGGCCAAATTCGGATCATGCTTTTCTTTTTTCTTTTTTTTTTTCACCTAGGGGTGTCTAGGCCGTAAGGGCCCGGGGGAAGGTGCCCAACCTAAACTCCGAACGAGATACACCTGGGACTCGAACCGTAGTCGACATACCCTAAAAAGGGGGACCGAAACCACACGAGCTACCCCAGGAGGGGCGGATCATGCTATTCGAGTAGTGCTTTAGTATTTGAATATTCTAGCATGTATCCTCCTTGATCTTAATTGAGTTTCCCCTCTGGGAATAATCGCCTAGTCGATAAAGAAACGGGAGCATATTTACTAGTATTTTATTTTAAAAAACTCTGAGCTAAAATTCAAGGTCAAGTATTAATTGAATTTATTCAGATTGATTTCAAGTTCAATCATAACTAGTCACGTTTGACTTTAATTTCAAACCAAGTTTAGCTATTTATAATCAACTTGATTGGACAAATTTAACTCAAAATTGTGAGAATCAATTTCTCTGTTTTTTAAAAGAAGAAATTCTGCAGTTGGTCACGAATATTTCAATCCATTAACTCTACTCATCAAGGTGAGCTCTAAGTTGCCTCACATTCTCCACCATGAAATGCATTAAAGTTAGCAGGTATATGGTTATTTTCACTCTGTTTTTGCTTGACTTAAATGTCGCACTTAAAATATATGGGGCTAATGAAACTTTAACAATTGATAACATGGAAACCTATCATAGCATACAACTTGAAAAGAATCATTAGTTTTGATCCTATGTGCAAGAAGAGACCTTTTAAAACTCTCTTATGCACTAAGTTAAGGGTTCAAACTCGTCTAGTATATCACACAAGAAGTATAATGCTTATTATTCTTAAAAAAATAGAAAGTGCATGGGTTCAAACCCCCGCATAATGCATCACATAAGAATAGAATTGCAAACGAATCTAACTGCTCGCGAATCGATCGCGAGCGGCTTGAGTCCGAGTTCAACTCAAGATCGGTCAACATCGAGGTCGAGCTGATCAAGTTAAACTCGAATTCGAATCCAAATTCAAAAATACTAAGCTCGTTAGCTCGCGATTTGACTCGAACTCGATTATATATATTATTTTTTATTTTAATTGTAAAATTACATATATATTTCTAATATTTTATTATTTGTTAAGAAAAATTATTATTTTATTTTTTAAGAAAATAAAATTATTATTTTATTTATTTTTTAAAAATAAAATAATTATTTTTAATTTTTTTAAACTCGAGTTCAAACTTTGCATTTTGAACTCGTTGAGCTCGAATTTCATAAACTCAGGTTGAGACTCGACTCGATTAGGTTGAAACTTGATTTGATTCGACTCGTTTGCACCCCTACACAATAAGTATAGTGCTTATGATCAAACTCTGCCAAGTGCATCACACAAATAATATAATGCTTCTTGTTCTTAAAAAATTCAGAGAATGCCCCTACACAAAAAATATAGTGCTTATGATCAAACTCTGCGAAGTGCATCACACAAAAAAATAATGCTTGTTGTTATTAAAAATTCAGAGAATGCAATAGTATACGCACTTGTTTGATCTGATGATTTAGCTCTCGGCCCCGAAAAAGTATGCTTGGAAAGTTCTCTCTTACACATGTGCTAGGCCATATTGTATCCTTTTGCTGCTTTTATTCGAGTAAAAAACAAAGATGACCCGAGAGAGAGAGAGGGACCAAATTTTTGGAAATTCAATCCGGCTAACTTCTTGACGGCAAAAGGATGTCCTTTTTATAAATAAACAAAGATGACACGAGAGAGAGAGAGAGCGCGCAAATTTTTGGAAATTTAATGACATCCATCTAACTTCTTGACGGCAAAATGACGTCCTTTTACCAATGTTTTCAGAACCGGACCGGACCGGCCGGTTCGACCGGTTGGACCGCGAACCGGCCATGTCACCGGTCCGGTCTAATGTTAAAGCCGGAAGTTCATGGAGAACCGTTGAAACCCGGACGAACCGTGCGAACCGTTAAGAACCGTGAACCGGCGGTTTTTTAAATCCTTCAACAAAATATCAAGAATGGTGTAGCTAAGATTCGAACCTGGGTCTCCAAGTTTAAATATGACAATCTTACCGCTAGACTGTACTTAAGTTTGTTGAGAATTCTACTTGACTAAAAAATATATTAAAACATCAAGTTCTTCTCTTATTTTTTTTTTTCAATTTTTTCTTCTTAACCATTTTTAACCCAAATATCCACAACAAGATTTTCTCAAGTCTTCACCATTATTATCAGGATATTATCTTTAGCAGATTGTAAACAAGTTGAAAATTTCAACTTTTCTTGTTTTCCAACATTTTAGTAAGTTTAATTTTTTTCTTTTCAAGGTTTTTTTCTATATTATTATCTTTAGTTGATTTTTTGCATTTTCTTCTTTTTCCCCTCAATTTTCATATGTTTCCCTCATTTTTGTTTTATTTTTATTCGATTAATTAAGGATGAAATTTTTGCAAAAGTAGTGCACATCCGTGTAGGAATTGGGTAGGAATTACAAATAATAACATTGGGTTGGTCAAAAATATGGTAGTTGGCACATAATCGAAGCTATTGATAATTGAATTTAAAATAATTAATGGTACAGGATCATTGAATTTAATATAACATGTTAATTAGTAATGTTTAGTAGCAATTAATTTTTTATGAGTTTAACTGTATATTTGTTTTTAAAAAAATTTTAATTTTTTTTAGTTTGAGCAATTAGATTTATATTTTTATAATAAAATTTTAACTTTTTCAGCTTAAGTTGATGAAATTGTGAAGGTGGTGTGGTTGCTTATCATGCCACTGATAAAAGTTTGCTATTCAAATAGTTTGTTTTAACTTGAACTCTTTTATAGATTTTTTTAAGGGTTGTAAAAGAATTTCAATATTTAATTTATTTATTTTTTGTGTTTTTATTTGTGATAATTGGTGCACATTTGGATTGTATCTATTTATGTTTATAATGAATTTATGAAAACTTGTGGTGAATTATGATATTTTAATTATATTTATCATTCCATGTTTTGTGTATAACTTTTAGAAAATTTATTATTATCATAACTTAAATTAAGTTATGTTGGTAAAGTTCAAGTGTAAAATGAAACCTGCTTAGTACTTAACACTAAAAAAAAAAAAAAAAAAAAAAAAAAAAAAAAAAAAAAAAAAAAAAAACAGTGAACCTTTGAACCGGCCGGTTGGACCGGTCGGACCGGTCGAACCGCGAACCGGCCACCTCTCCGGTTCACTGACCGGTCCGAGTTTAAAAACATTGCCTTTTACATTGCAATTCTTGAAGTACTGCATAGTACATACTTCACTCGGTTGGGGAAGCCAGGATCCAAATATTAACTAGATTTTGATATATTCACAGGGCAACAAAATTTAATGGATAAGCATGAAATTGTTTTAGTTGCATCTAGGATGTCCATGAATTTTTTTAAAAAATTATTTAATTTTAAATAATAACCATGTCGGGTTTTAATAATTTTAATCTATTGAAGAAATTTTGTCACAAAATTAGCTAAACGTACAAGTTTAGTGAATATCAATTATTTATCATTGTGTAAATGTATCATAAACATCAACATTCAATTATTCAATACAAATCTACCAAATTAAGTGCCTTTATACCGTTAGAATGAAAAAAAAAATTAAATGAAGGGGTAAAAATTTTTAGAAGAGAGAGATTGATTTTGAATGGTTTGTTAGAAGAAAACTTTTGAATGCTAAATGGGTAGATCCAATTAATCAATTGCCTATGAATTCTCTTCCGTACAGGAGAGAGAAATGAGTTTATTGATAATATTAATGTAGTATATTAGATTCAAAAATATTCCATAGAAATATTTGCAAATGTCGCTGTTTGGATTGCAATTTTTTGAAGTTTTTATAGAAAATGTACTGTAATGATTTGATACATGTGAGGTAAAAAAATTATTGAAAAATGTATTCACGAAAAACGTAAAAAAAAATTTTGACGGAAAATGGCTTTCCAATTCATATATGTAGTACCATCTACAACCCAACGGTGATATCACTTTTTTGCAGATGTTAGGACTTAGGAAACCTTTCCCCTTATCCCCCCCTTTTTTTTTGTATGCAATGCATGAAACATTGCAGGGCAAACTAGGGTCGATCTCGATGTAGAGTTGATGGAGAATAAGTTCATTATGTCCAGATTGGTTAGATTAAACCAGTAGACTATCAATAATTGGCAGAATAGTAATGCCTAATTCAAAATCTAAAGCTGTGACCTTAGTTTGGGACAGAAAATGAAAGGAAATTCAAGCATGAATGCAGTCCTTTTCATTGAGGGGCTGTAGAAATTGTGGTGCATGGCGTACTTGGGAGGAGAACATACATTTATTTCCAATTTGAATTTGAAAATGATTAAAGTTTGTTTGGATTGATCATTATTTGCCAAAATTTATTTGCTTACATCATCATTACAATTTCCAACACACCTTTTTATCTTTCCAATTACCTTTTTATCTCACATACATCACATCACAAAAAATGCTACAGTAAAAATATCTCAAATAATTTACAATCCAAACAGACCTCTCTGGTACTGGCTAAGCATCTTATCATTTGTCACAACTTAGAGAACCCCCAAACCCCACAACTACAAGCACACCCCAGAGGAAAAATCTCACTAGAATAGGGACATTTTATGATTGCTCATGTGACTGAACATTATAACAACAACGTCAATTGTCAAACAAACTTGGGCTCCAGCAGGCATGTGACCTTGATGGGTTCGTAAGGAACAATTATGAGTTTGGTTCAAAGGCAACTAATTTCCGTGCAACTTTCGCAAAAAAGAGTGCGTTTGGATTGTGATTTTCTAGAATTTTTTTTTGTAGAAAAAGTGTACTATAGTGATTTGACGCACGTGAAGTATGAAAATAATTAAAAAATATTATTCATTAAAAATGTAAATTTTTTTTTTGGAGAAAAATGATAATTCAAACAAGACAGATCCGCAAAACTACCAATCCAAAATTTGGTAGTAAAATTTTACAAGAATAAAGAAAAAACAATATTCAATCGGGAAATTGAAGTACCTTGGAATTTTTGAATTCATCAATTGGATTAACAACCTTTTAAGAAAAATGTAAGATAATTTTTATTTTTAAGTTAATTGTTAAGCATAAGTTTCTAGAAATAGTCCAGAAAGGCAGAAATAAATATTTCTTCTGCCCTGTTAAAAGTATCATACTTCTTATTTTAGAATGTTCCAAAATGTTTGTTAATTTATTAAAGTCAAAGTTACTTTTGATCTCTTTTTCCAATATTATCTCCACTTTTATCTATATTTCATATTAAATTCAAATTTAAAATTTAATTTTTGAGGGTAATTTTGAAAACAAATTCATTAGCATCACCTTCAATTCACTGTTTTTTTAAAATGTTGGAATTCAGAAATATGACAAAAACACAGGGAGTACTGTTCTTTTACTACTTTTAGCTTCTTCAATCCAAATGGTAAAGAAATTAATTGAAAACATTAAAAGCATATTGTTCCCAACGACCCCTATCACCCCTCCCCACCCCACGCAAACAAAAGAAAAAGGGGAAACAAAGTAAGTATCTGGCAAGAGGTAGTTGGATGGTGCATGGTGGAAATGATTGTCGCCATTCCAACTGTGGTATAATTATTTACATTTTAGCTTTTGGTCACCTCCACATTACTCTATCTACCTCCTCCGTCTCAATCCTTATCTAACCGCCTTTCCTCTGCTTTAGTGTCCCAGGGAGCTCTTAGCTGTTAAACTGAAAGAAACTTAGCAGAGAGAAGAGGTAGAAACAGAGAAATATCCATACCTCCATAGCCAATGGCATTTGCAGGCACAACCCAGAAATGCATGGCTTGCGACAAGACTGTGTATTTGGTGGATAAGTTAACTGCAGACAATCGAATCTACCACAAGGCTTGTTTTAGATGCCACCATTGCAAGGGCACCCTTAAGGTTGTTGCTTGAAACACCACTTCTTTCATAGTTTTGTTCTTCGGTTCGCTTTTTTCTCCTCATGTTCCTAATTCAGTAGGCAGAGAGTTGAAGTTTTCTTGCATTATTTGTTCATTTTCCTTGATCGTGGTTTCCTACACAGATCTTCACTGTCGGTCAAGATTCTTGTGTTTAGAATAAACTGATAATCAGGCAAATCTGATTTTACAATTCTTTGATTCAGATTCCAACTTTGGTCTCGCCGGTTCTTTAGATTGGCTAACAATAATGTGAAATTTTCCTGTTTAGTTTTTGTTTCCGAATCAGTGGCTGATTATGACTTGTAGTTTTCAAACTGCTTTCATTTTGTGTCCAGAAAGGTTTTCATTTTAGCAAATTCGGATATTCTCTACAATTAGTTTCAATTATTAAATCTATTCTGTTTCATTCAGAAATCTTTTTCCATCAACTATAGGATAACCTCATATGTAATTGTAGTTTTTCATGGCTCTCTTTTAATCAATGCATCAAAATTCCAGCTTGGCAACTACAATTCCTTCGAGGGAGTTCTGTATTGCAGGCCACATTTTGATCAGCTCTTCAAAAGAACTGGCAGCCTGGAGAAAAGCTTTGAAGGTAAACACGAACTAACCAAAGTAAAAACAAGAACGTTTGGAACGGCCAAAGGAACTAATTTCATTTAACAATTTCTCAGGGACACCAAAAATTGCAAAACCAGAGAAACCTGTTGATTTTGAGGTAAGTCTGGTCCAGGAATGATCAAAAGACTTGATAGTCTTTTATTCCACCACATGCAATCTTTTTTCCTCCTCTAAACTTATTTGTTGAAACAGAAACCACTGGCGAATAAAGTTTCAAGCATGTTTGTTGGAACAAGAGATAAATGTGTCGGCTGCAACAAGACTGTCTATCCAACTGAAAAGGTAAAAACTTGGAGTAATTATTTTACTGAACTAATTACATATTCATGTAGTATTATACTCTTTTCTATAGTTCTTATTTTCTACCTGTTCCTCTATGCTTAGCTAATAAACCCTCAAATAATATCACATAATTTTTTTTTTACTCAACATGAATTTCACTTTAAGGTCTCTGTAAATGGGACTGCATACCACAAGAGCTGCTTCAAATGTACTCATGGAGGATGTGTCATCAGCCCATCCAACTACATTGCCCACGAAGGGCGCCTATATTGTAAACACCATCACATTCAACTCATCAAGGAGAAAGGCAACCTGAGCCAGCTTGAGGGTGACCATGAGAAGAATTCAGCCAGAGGCACAGAAGTAGCTGCAGAATCATAATTTACCATCTGCAGACTTTGAATTTCAGTGCTTTACCTCTTGGTTTCCTTCTCTTCAACATCAATTTGGTTCTCTAGAGCCTGCATTTTCATCAAGTTAAGAATATTGATTACAGGCACAAGAAAGTCGGAGTTGTCAATGTCTTTTGTGGATGTTCGTGGGCCTTTGATGGCTAATCTTGGCTTTGTGTTGTGATCTTGTAAACCGTTGAAAACTGATATCTGAAGGCTTCAAATTTCAGTCCAGAGTGATTGCTCATGCATTAATACAGGAAATGATCTTGCAGCTGTCATAATGTGAACATAACCAACCGATACACCCTTCTAAAGCCTGGTTATCTATAACAAAACTTAATCAGGGAATTGGTTAGAGAAGGAGCTTCTTGTTCGGAATGATTAACACCAGCTCCAACTTGGAAGACACCACTTCAACAGGGAAAGATTCAAGAGAAAAATGACAAGCTTAATAATCCCAGTTAAATGACACAAAGAAAAAGAGAAACAGAGCTACAGCTTATATAATAAGCTTTTTTAGCAGCAACTTTACCTTTGTAGCAAGAGTCTTAACTGATCCAGGAGCAATTAGCTGCTACACATGATTCAAGGTTATTCAACTATTACAGCTTAACTCCTGAAAGCAGCTTCTTGTTTTACTATTTGGGAACAATACTGAGTACCAAGTTACATGATACTACTGCAGAGAACTGAACGAGACAAGAGTACCAAGTTACATCATACTGATGTAGAGACAATGTGAGAAGCATGGTAAATAATTCATGATTCACAGCAATTTAGTAGCACATACTTTGCAACATACATTTGAGGGTGCGCAGTTGAGGACAGATCAACTAATACAAAGAGAAGTAGAAGAACATGCTTCAGATTAATGGGTTGTTATTTGAATAAAATGGGAAGAGAAAGGGGTTAGGAGGGAGGGAGGGAAGGGGAAGAATCAAATCGATGAATATAAAGAGAAATAAAAGGACATGTTTCAAAATAGTGGGGTGTTATACAGTGCAAAATAGCAAAAACTAGAAAAGTTTCAGAAGAGAGATTCTTCCAGTAAATAAGTCGTCACAAAGGCCCATTGGGCACCTAATAACAGCAAGAAAAATCTGTACAATGACAATTGAATGAAGCATAACATATCCCGTTTCATTGTCTGTAGTTGGGGTGATCCATGAAGGATCAATCATTAGAAAATTCCATTGTATCAAGAAGGTGCCCATCTTGAGCTATATGTTTGAGATCTATAACATAATTGTTGCGAAGAAATCCAAATCCATACGTCCCATTTCTATACTGCCAAATTCTTCCCTCAACCTGCCGAGGATTTATAGTGGTGCCTGGAATAACCAAATCATAACTTGAGGTCATGTGAAGCATGCGTGACACAGCACCATGATCTGAACGCTGCAGATGATCATGGCAGTCATCAACCTCCGCAGGTGGCCTCAGATGTACACGACTATGATACTCATATTCTTCTTCAGCAGAAAAGGGAGGCTCAATCAATGCCGTACTTGACGTCCAAAATACTGGGTTATAACCATTAAATGGTCTAGATGAGTCTTCAATCCTTCGGCATGCTATACCCCCAATGTCATCATAGCTTGTCAAATAAAATTCCAAACTCATATCATCACCAATGCCCTGCAGCAACAAATAGGAGAAAGCATTATACACTCTACCAAAGTAAGTTAGAAATATCCACTCAAAAAAGAAGAATCATAGGTAGTCCAGTTCAATCCTACATCTGCAATCATCTCTACTAACAGATGTCACTTAAAATTAAAATGGTGCACTAAATTCCAGCTGATGTACATAACAAGGCAACACAGATGATGACAAGGCTATAGACAAAGCAATTTGTATTTCCCACACTCATCTACCAAGCAACTTGTAGTACATACCAATTGGATCCTTTTCTTGAAGATGCAAATTTTTTTATATGATACAGTACTAACCAAATCCAATAAAGTGAGGCATCGAGAACATGGATACAGAAAGCACTTAGTCATAGATCATTACTAGCTAATCCTTCACCTGAAAAAGTAAACCACTTCTAAAAACTAAGTCAAACGAGTTGCAGCATTAAGACAATGGAAGGGGCCAAAAAAAAAAAAAAAGAGTTAATACAAAGTTCAAGGCTTTGATTGAAAAGAAAAGTCCTACCTTAACAAGAAATAATTTACTACATTTCATGGAAATGCACCACTAAAACAGTGGACAGAGGAAACCAAAGTCATACATCATTACCAAGTTCAACTATCATGTCAGAAAAAAGAGAGTCTTTTGGGTGTGGCATGAGTGGGAATGCCAAATAACTACTACAATTGAGGTGGAAAAACAAACTTGATGAAAATCAGTAGTCACTCTAGAGTTCGAATCTTTTAGTTCTTTAATAGAAAACTGAAACTGCTTCTGATTAAACAATACTTGAAATGCTAAACGCACAATATAAAAAACACAACACATGTTAACTTCTAAAGAATGAATTATACAGAGGACAAAAGACCACCTTCCACAAACCCTGCAAAGGTCGGGCAGGTGTGGGCGAGCAATTAACGATCTTGACAAAATGCTCTGGCTCCAACTTTCTCCTTCCCTGTTTTTCCTTTTCCTTCCTCCTCTGCCTCCTTGACGAACCATTACCACCTGGACTCGTCCTATTTGCAAAATGCTGGTAAATTTCTGACATTAAACGATCTGGTAAGCTCCCAGGGGATCCACTAACATCCTCATACTCCTTCCCCCTCACATTCCCTGAACTATGCACCTTAATAAACCTCCCATTTGGACTCGAACTTGAATTCAAACTATTGCCAATAGAAATCACACTTTCCTCAAGCACAACATGACATTTCCCCATAAAACTCACATTCACAGGAATCAAATCATTATCTAAAACCGACAATTCGCCTGAATCAACTAAATTCTCAGATAATTCCAGCTTGCCCTCGGGATCAAGATAATTTATGGACTCACCTTTAGATGTTAAACTAATCCATAAGAAAGGCAACTTTATTACCTCATAAGTACGAGTTTTCGAGGGAGAAACCCTTGAACCCGTGATATAAAAGGGGCCCCACTCGAAGAAAACCAGCGGCGACGAGGGTTGAACGGCAGTGCCGGCCGAGGTGCCACACCGGCGCCAAAATCCAATTAGATTTTCGTATTCAAGAAGGGTTTTGTAGAGAAGTTTATAAGAGATTTTACCGTTGCCCCATTTATTGATGAGGGTTTTAGAGCGGCCCCACCTGCGGTCGCACATAGAGAACCAGAGCCGCTGGTCGTGGCGGCACAAAGAAAGGAAGCGTTTTGAGGTGGAAGCGAACGTGCCGAGCTCTGATTGGTCGAGGAATGATAAGATGCAGATCTGCACATCTTCTGGGAAATCTGAGAAAGAAAATGATGATTTTATGTCCCCATCATTTCCATTTGATGCCATCCGTTTTTTTTTTTTTGGGCTGGGTATTTCACTTCCTTGCTTTTGCTTATATACGTTTTTTGCCTCCCCTTGGAGCTGGGAGATTAGGGAAGGCGGTTGGAAGGCAAAGGGGGCAGGTTAGGGAGAGAAGTGGGATGAGGTGAAGGAGAGAAGATTCTTCAGGGGGGAATGGATTATTCCTGCGTTTAGAGAGAAGCTTCCTACCTTTGGGACAGCTGACTGGCAGTTGGCAGTTGGATGGATTCAAAAACCATAGCAATAAGACTCACAAGTAGTAAGTAACTGAGAACACCTGGGCTTCCACCCCGATACACGTAATAAACATCCCTGCCCTGTTCTGGCTCTGTCCTCTCTAGGTTGCATAATAGTTCAACCGAGCGGAGCAACTCAAGTCAAAAGTCAACTCAAGCTCGATTAACACAGAACCCGAATCGCAGTCGAGCTCAAGGTTAAGCTTGAGTTCAAAGATATTTACTTCATTAATTTGCCATCCGACTTGATTATACATATATATATATATATATATATATGGGTGTGTGTAAAAATATATGTATGTATGTGTATTGTGTGTGTATATAAATATATATGTGTCTCCATATATATATATATAATTTTTATTTTAATATTAAAATTATATATATTTTTAATATTTTATTATTTATTAAAAAAATAACTATTTTATTTATTTTTTTAAAAAATAATTATTTTTATTTTTTAAACTCAAGTTCGAGCTCAATTCGACTTGAATTTGAAATTGAACTTGAATTTAAATTGAAAGCTTGTCGAGTTCGAGTTTGATAAAATTAATCCGAGATTCGACTTGATTGAACCAAAATTCGACTTGACTCGACTCGTTTACCGCCCTAATCCTCTGTCAAATTTGATGCTCAAAATTATTTACTTTAATGATATTTAAATTTTATTCAATATTAGCTTATCTGTTTAGTAATTCAAACAAGTTTTCATCGATTTAAACTCAAGTTGCTTGAATTTTTTAGTCTGTAATCTTCGTATAATTTGGAGCTCGAATTGCTTGAATTTTTTAGTATATAACCTATAAATTTTATGCTAATTGAACTCGTTCGAAAATGAATGAAGTTTAAATTCTGTTAATATGTTCTGTTTATGTTTTTGCTTGATTAAACGGTGAATCAGGCTCCCACAAGCATTTACCGTATGGGCGGGCGGATTTTGTTCTTCTTCGTTAAGATCATGTAACAGCATAATTGTGTTTACAGTTACTTTTAGTCAGCACTATATAATGGTTTAGGATGATGAGGATTCAACCCTTTTCTTGATTGTTGATCCGGAACCAATAGGGTATGTAGAGATAGCTTGAGTTGATTTCTCATGCATACTTTAAATCTATCCTTTCCGTACAAAATATCACAAATCTTGCACAAAAATTCCATGGCTTGTAACAAGTATACGATGTAGCAAGCAAAGAAGTTTCAGTGATCCTTGGAAGCACAGATGCAAATGTCTAGCTGAAGCGTTTCCAGTCTTACCTATTCCTCTATAACCACATAGAGCTATTTAGCAGTTATTGAAGAAACCGAGCTCCTACTCTGATGGAAAGCCAACCCATCAAACCTTAATACAAAACAAGCTTTTGGTTAGGATGCGAAAATTTGAACCCTGTCAAATCTCATCACTAGTCTTTTTGGCATCTCCATAATCAAAATTTTTAGAAGATGGAAGGTATCTGCAAAACGGTCTTGTAACGATGCCTTCTATCTCTCTGACTGCTTTCACACGGCACTGCTGTTTGATCTGGAGCGGCTATAGCCTTTCATCTCGCGAGAATTCTCTAGTGAGACTGATGGCCTTCCAACTTTCGTCTCACGAGAATTCTCGAGTGAGACTGACAGCCTTCCACCTATATAATCTCTTTGATCGCGCTGCCGGAGAGATGATCTCCCGTTACCCATTTGCTGGTTGCCACCCTCAAAGATTTGTCCTAACAATCCTTTGACTGTCTTCGGAGATAGATAGGATTTGGCCTGTAAAACAGAAGAATAAGTGCTCAAGAACTCTTCATATACAGGAACTACAAGCTTGATGGTTGCATCTCCCATTTGGTCTCTCAAGTCTGCATCTGGAATGTTGTACAAACTTCTATGCTTTTGCAGCATCTCGTCAAATCCTTTCATGAAGGCCTCCATCTTCCCCCTTGCAACGGCTCCAATACCATCCTTGTTAACTCTGTTGAGTTCTTCTTTATCAAGTAGTCTCACTAAAGCTCCCCAAGTTTGCTTTTGATACAAATATGCGGACTCTTCTGCAACGATTTTGTACTGCTTTTTCATGTACTGGTCTCCCAGAAGCTTCCCAAGTTCAGTATTTCTTGTCCTCATGTAAACATACCAGTAAGTATTCATGACGAATACATTGGAAAGTGATTTATCCTTGTAACGTAATCGCTTTGACTCAATGTTCCTCTGGATCGCTTCCATGACATTGGCAATAGCATCTCTGAGTAAGTTCTCGTCTGTTTCTGGCTTTGAAAGAATGCCAGCTTTCCATGATTGCTCAATCCTGAATACCTGAGCCATGGGTTTACTGTAAATTTCTGATGCCAAGTATTTGAGATAGTTAATGGCATATCGAACTAATTTTGGAACTGAGCCATCTTGTGGTGGAGGTAGACCGTCTTGGTTACCTTCAATTTGAAGGCCAAATTCCCAAAAGACTTTTGTTGAAGCATGAACTAAAAGTTTTTCAAGTTCTCGGAATCTATCACAGATATCAGCACCAGCTTCACCATCAAAAGTCTCTGAGAATTCAGGTTTTAGTTTTTCCAAGGAATGAAACATGTCTAGGAGCTTGAATAGCTTCTGTGGTTCTTTATTGCATCTCGCAACCCCTTCACCAAACCGAAAGAAGACAGCCATGATCTTGTCAGCAATCTTGGTGAAGCATTCAGGCCATATAACTCCCTCCATAATGCTTCTTAGTACTTGACTGCAGAGATTCTTCTCTGATACAAGAACAGATTTCACTGCCAGTCCAAAGTGTTGGATCCAAAGGGATATTGCTGTCTCTAGGTTCTCCCATTCTATCTCATCAATTTCTTCGGGAGTGTAAGTCCTCAGGTAATCTGGATTCAGTCTCATCAATGCTTTGGCTGCTCTTCTATATCTTGCCTAGTGATGAAGTGAAACGCATTCTTAGGATCAGTTTAGGAACAGCATTATAATGCAATAGTAATTAAAACTTGAGACTAGAATCAATTACAGTATTCTGATATTGATGGAGTTATTTTGCTTCTTCAAAGCTGTCACTTTGAAACGCAAACGTGTTTCCTGTTTATTGCCCTAAAATCTACACAATCTGGTTCGGATTTACTCCAACTCAAACACACCATATCCTCTGAATTAAATACTCTGTTATCATCATAATTGTAACAAGCGCTCATCCTTGCATTTTCAACTCTTTTTTTTTTCTTTTTCCAAGGAGATCCACTCTGAGATATCCTACGCGAAGTATATCAGTTTTCTTATCCTGTATTTCAGGTCTCTTGAGCTCTATGGTTTGTAATTCATCATTGCAAAGAATTTGAGAAATAGTTGAGTACAAAAATTATGGTTGAGATGGATAAATGAGAATGACTATGCTGAAACTCCTTGCTGGTTACAAATTCCTTACCTAAATGGGGCTCTTATGAGGGCCAAAATACGAAGCAAAAGAGCAACAGAATTATAAACAAGCATTTTTGTGTGTTAGATGAAAGTCTTAAATGAAATAAATGTTAATGGTTTCATTGGATTTCTGCTTCTTGCCCTCCATGGAATGGACATGGTCGTGGAGAGGGATAGATCTTACCTTCACATAGATATCGATGCATATATCCATACAGTCATTGGAAGCCAGGGTCCTTGAAATTCGTTCAAGAACTTCAATTTCCAGCTCACTGCCCAACACTGTAGGCACAATCTCCTGCACATCATCCTTCTCTGCTTGGCCTATATCCTCATGCCTTAGCTGCAGCAACAAGCTTTCATATTCATCTTGCAGATTCAGTAAAGCCTCATCAAGCAAACCATCAAACTTCATTGCATCAACCTCTGTCTCATAAAGAGCCTTTAGAGTGATCAAAGTTTCCTTAAGTTGCTGCGTCCTGTACTGATCTGTGGCCTTAGTCCTACTCAGAAACTCCACCACTTCCTGCAACTTCTGGATTGCTGGCTCGCACTCTTGACTAATAGAATCGATCGACCCGTTCAATTTTTCCACACACTCCACGTACTTGATCAATTTCTTAAGCCTCTTCTTCGGTACCGTTTCATTAGATAATTTCGCGGCAAGCTCAAGGAGCTTACGTTGCAGGGACTCGGAGAGTTTGAAGCTTTGAAGAAGGGTAAGAGCAGGAGAAATTGCTCGATTTATTCTGGTATCAAGAGCTTTGTTAGCAATTGAAAGTGTTTGTAAAGGAGCAACTCTTTTTGATGCCATACTTAGAGATTCATGCATCACAGCAAATTTCTTATCCGCTTCTTCTAAGCTTGCATCTACACTAACCGAGGTATGAACAAGTTTTTTGAGATCATCACAGGCTGATCTTAATCTGGAAAGCGTTGGATCATTTTCTTTGAGCTCCATAGCCGTTGTTAATCTGGTTTACAGAACAATGAGAAAGAGAGAAGAATGATGTTTCAAGAATTTGTGTAACTAAGGGGTACAAGGATACATGACCACGGCCTTTTTTTTGGATTCAAGGAAGGCAAGAAGACGGGAGTAAACGCCAAATGTCGAAATCTCGATGGGAACTAAGACTCAACCGTCATTGGAGAACATATTAAGATTTATGACAGCAAGTCCATGCAGAAACTACAAATATTCCAGCCGGAGTCACGGTGTTAGCCCCAAGTGGTTTGCATAAATGCTGAGTCGAGAAACAGAAAACACTTGGAAAATGACCCTTTAGTTTAAGTTTAGAATGGAAAATATTTTGAGGGAATAAGGGACCAATGACGTTTTGGGATTCAGATAGCCGCTTTCAAAGGCGATTTTTTTAGTTATTACTCTCTGATCAAGACCAAATCATATTCTCAATGTCCTAAAAACTAATGAACTAGGCTTTGGAGTCGGAAAGAACAAGGAATTTTCTGGCTTCATGTACCATTATTCATTTTCTGCTAATTAATACGTAGAATTGGTCCAGGAGAATAAGAATATTACATGTTCTAATTTCTATGAATATCTGTTGAGACCAAGTGAAATACATCTACAACTAAATACTAGATAAATAGGTGACTAAATGTAAGATTTTCTTCTTTTTTTTTTTATAGAAAAATGATAAAGGAAGAGTTTGAACCTAAACCAAGAATCTTATGATGATGGTAAACAAACAAACCAACTGAGTTGGGTTTTAAATATTGCAAGAAGTTGGAGGATAAAGGCACAATCTACACAAGCCCAAAACAAAATGGACTAAAGGAACAGCTGTTGTGGAGTCCATGTAAAGCGCATCTTCGCGTTGAATTGGGCAGTAGTAATGAGATTGGACAAGTAAACCAGATCCTTAGGTGCCAGCCCAGAGTATAATAATAGACAATAGTCTCTCCTCTAGCAGGCACTCGACGGCCGCTCTTGAAGCCCCTGATTAAAGCATTTCAGACTCAATAAACGGCATCCAAATAATCGGTTCTTCTAATCATCCAAAAGAGCTTATCTGGGAAGGCAACGAGTAACTTAAAGTTGTAACTAGAGCTAATCACACTTCTGATTCAACTGATAGGAGTAATTCTTTGATGGTAAATTCTAAAGACAGCTATAAAGCAAAAGCTTTGCCAACACGGCTGATTGAGAGAAACCTGGCATTTCAGAAATGGGTTCTGTTTGAAGTCGCATTTATGATCCTAAGCTTTTTCTTTCTGATTTTAGGGACTTAAGTTTGCATCTAAGAGGGAAGGTAAATGAGCTAGACATTGAATTGGAGGAGTTGGCAAGAGAATAAATGTCTCGACTCTCGACTCTGGACCTTTCTGCAGGATTCATCCGCGTCTGGAATCATAAATGCTATCTCAGAGAACATTTCTTGGATGTTCATAATTTTCCAGAATGACAACTCACCATATGAGTAGAGCCTTGATTTTGATTTTGTCCGTGCTCAGAAAGGGCCACGACATTCTGCCGACACCATATTCCACTTCCTCACCTCCCCACCACACCACCCCCAAACAAAAAGAGAAAAAAAAAAGGCAGATAGTCTGCGCAAAAAACAGACTAGCAAAAGCAACCCCACCAAAAAAATATACAAAGGCATATAGTCTGCGCCCAACGCCAAGAAAAACAGACTAGCAAAAGCAATACCACGCTTAAAGAAAACTACACCAGAACGAAAAATACCTTTGCTTTCTTTGAGAGTCGAACTCAAGACCTCCCGCTTACTAAACGGGTGCTCTAACCAACTGAGCTAAGAAAGCAGATATTTTTTGATATTTCCAAATATTATAATCAATTATAAATTGTAACAGTCCATTTTTTTTTCCACAATAGTAACAGTCCAATTTCACTTCCTAGAAAGGCACCATATGTTACTTGAATAATAATAAGTATATGGATTAATCATCTATATATAGATAGTGTAACATTATTAATTTTAAATCAATGACAATTATGCAAATTTTGAATTTTAAATCTAACTTTTGTACATGTGTTATGGATCTAACGGGAGTAGTGTATACATTAACAATATATATAAGATTTATTCCAAGTATTACATAACTGATGCACTATACAGTGTCCGTTGAAATAAAAAAAAAAGAGGGAATTCTGGAATTGTGGGTTGCAATACTAGCGATGAGAATAAGAACTATCATTTGGATTAATTTTTACTTGGGCGAGAACAAATAGATGAATTAAGTTATGGTATAAGTGTTGTTAAACCAACTTTGAGAATTTGACTGTTGGGTGAATAACAATCACAACCATAATCGAAAGCTCTAATGAAAAATGGAGGAGAACTCTCATGCGATTCCTATGAGGAGATTTACTGATAAATACGTGAGCTTAATGCCTCGATGCAACACATTTTGCACAAAACTCTCGCGATAATCTAGAATTTAAAGTCTCTACTTTTAGTTCTTTTTATCAAAGAAGGTAGCTCGAATTTCATGAGATGTGTGTGATTAGTTCTTGAAAAGAACATATAATTATGTAGCTTAGAAACCTCTTTCAACATTTTGTCATGCTCTTGCTTTCTAAAATAATTCACGTAACACAAATTATATGTTCCTGCATTACTTCTGAACAAGCTGTGGCCAAAAAAAAATAAAGGCATGGGAGAAAACTGAAAAGGCAAACATGATCGATAATTGGATCATGGATGAACATGATGGATTCAATTGTCACCAGAAAAAGTTGATATCCACCAATCATTCCTGAGTAGGAACGCTTGAATTCAGTAACTTTGTCATAAAAATGGGGTACTGGGGCCGGAATCTGAGGTTTTGCTTTGTGAAATTATGCATACCATGAATGTGCTTTTGTACCCAACAACTTCTCTGCAGCAGCAACCTTGAAATCCTTTCTTTCTTCATTTTACTTTTCAGTTTTTGTGAGCAAATTGCAGCTGCAGCAGCAAGGGTTGATTGAGAAGCAACGAGACATAATTGTAGGGCACACGGCTTTCAAACAGCGCACGTGTGGCGCTTGACTAAGACGAGTTTAGTAGCCCAGTACGATGCTGGTCCACTGTCCTCGTGAGTTTTTTGACATATACAAATCAGACGCACAATTAATCATGCCGCGCCCTTTTGCCGCTGCTTACAATTGTCAAATTAAAATCAGAAATCCAATCGAAACCCATAAAAAGTTTTCACGTGATCTCTAGAACAAGTCAAAATTAAAGGACAAATTAAGAAGAATGCAGGAGGACAATGCCCCAGATTGTATGTAAATGCTCTTACTGCTGTCAGAATAAAAGCCCCAAAAGAGCTGCTAGCTGTTTCTAGTCCAACTTCTCCCCACACCACACGTTAATGATTCTTGGATGTTGTCTTCCTCTTCCTCAATCATTCTGTCATGGATTCTTTAATTAAGCTAAAGTGATGACGGGCTAACTTAATATTTACCTATTTAGCTCTTTATTCGGAAAGTTAAGATCCATGTTGTACCTCACGAGACAGTTTCTTGAATCTTTTTCTTCTTTCTGTTTTTTTTTTCCACCTAAAAAGTGTAAAAGTTAGAACCATTTAATGCCGAACAATGACAACCATTGTCCAGGTGAAATGAGCTATACAGGGTTTGCTAGCAAATTTGATGCTTGTATGGAAGTGTCAGTTTGACGTTGATGTGATCACAAATGAATGAACATTTCTCTGGGCATTTGTATGGACAATAAACGGAACGGGACACGAGATCGGCTGTCACAGAGAGAGAACGGTAGTCCTTTCTCTTCTGTTTGGTCCACTCAAATATTAATAATACCGCTCGTCGTCCATTCAGATGGCTTGCATTATTGAGCGACCAATTCATCCCATTACACATCTGCCTGTTTCATATATACTGGGCATTTTGGCCCTTCTTCGCTGATGATAAATTGCTTTTAACTTCACCAATGTAAAGCAAATTCTTTTATTCTAATGACCGTTATATTAACCAATATGCATGTTCTTAGTTCTTACATGGAGGAAACATTTTGGGCCTCGCTGATATGTAAAGCATGGAAAATTAGCAGCAGCTACATTAATTTACAAAAGGGACGTGTTTTTCTTCTGACATAAACAGTGGGGGATGGAGATTTGACTAAATGATGTGGTCTTAAATAGTGTTGAATGCGAAAGACATCAAGATTCAACTCAAGATGTCTTCTTGTGAGAGAGGGGACTCTTCCACAGGTTTGAAGTTTGAACTCATGACGAAGTAAACAAACAAACAGCCAAATTCAACCTTACCTGTGCATGCAAAGGGACCACGTTGGCAAGTTCATGACTGCAGATCTCTGCACCACCCTAATTATGGAGCGAGTACTCTCTTCTAGTGTAGTCCCAAATCCCAATTAGCTGCAGCAAGCTAAGGTCAAGTTGAAGATTGCTAGTGTACAGACATGTTTACAGCAGATCGATGAGCGAACACTGAACACTTTACAAGACGGTGGAATGGGTACCAAACGGCGGTTGACTTTCTTGCCCTAAGAAGTGATACATGCAATTCTAAAATTTCACAGTCAAATGGAGGTTTTCCTAGCTTTTTGGATGTTAAAATGAAGACAGGATTTCAGTTCTTTCTTGACAAACTGCAACGAATCTTATCCCAATCCCCCGGTCTGCGCTTTTGTCCGGATAAAGCCAAGTTGACAACCTAAATTTCTTCAGTTGTCATATCAGAACTTCTCAGTCTGCCAAGCGTTAGGGACGTCAACGGGCATCCAAGTTCCAACTCAAGGCGAAGCGACAATTTCCTGGTATTCTCGTCAAAAACCATATAGTAGTTATAATATTTAATAAAAACCCGGCGGACAATGACCCATGAAGGCCACTGAATCAACAGGTTATCAGTTAAACCAGTGATTTCATTGCCAAGTCAAGTGGAATTAGTCCTGCAAGGAATTAACCTCACATAAATTCACCTATAAAAAACGACTTTCAAAACATGATATGCTTATGCCACGAATGCAAGTACTGAAACTCATAAAAATCAAGAAATAAACCATGAAGTAAGTTAGTAATTTTTTAGTTTATGTATTTAAACCATATGTAGCTTAGGGTAGGACTTTCCATTTCAAAACAGCATACTCAATAGTCAATATTCCACATAAATGTAGAAAATAATTACTTGCCTAAAGGAAAATTAAACCAAATTTCCTAACTTTGTCATCATTCATCTCTATGATCATCAAGTTGGCAATTTTTCACTTTACAGTCCATCAATTAGCTGTGTTGATTTATACTTTCGTAAAATGACTATTGGAATATCTTCATCACAAATATTCCAATCATGTATCATGACAGACTAAGGTTTCACTGTACATATGACGAATGGGAACGGCTTTCAGCATTACAACAAAGCCAGCAAAAGGGCATGTGCATATGATTTTAGGGTCTGGGACCAGCTGACTCGGAAATATACCCTACTACCGCCCCATGAAGCACTCAACTACTGAGACTTGCACTCCCCAATTTCGGCCTACAATGTATCATCTACTTTTTTGCATCCTAATACCACCAACCCGAATTTTGAGCTGTGGTAATTTATACTGCATAGCACCTGTTGTAGGTTGTATATTATGTTCGACAGAGAAAAGCTTTCTTTGCACAATCAAGAAAACACGCATTAGAATTTAGAAGACCAAACATCAGAAATGCACAATCAAGAAAACTGCATGACTTTTAGATTCCAGATTGCTACAAGAGTAGTTGGTGAATCCAAGCTCTTCTATTGGTGTTCTTTATGGCCATTTATCCAGACGGACAGATATGATGCAGTTTTTGAGTGGACAGATTGCTGCGTTCAAAACCCTTTTGAGAAAGACACTAGACATAGTCAAGAGTTTGAACGGGTAAATTCCTTTAGCAACTAAGGGAAGACACTGTCGGTTTTTTGAACTATACAATCCTATTTTGTAGATGAAGAGATAGATTTTTTTAAGCTAATCCATGCTCTCATGCAAGACGTTTAAAGCAATCTTAAACTGAATTGACTAGTCAGATAAGTACTTGCACTGTCAGAATACCTAAAAAATGTACCAAAAACTTCAAATTTTTTTTAGCATTTTATGAGGGATTTCTGACAGTCAGTCAGTGAGGCCAATGTAGATAAATGCTAAAAAAGTGGGGAACTAATTAGCCGTATCTGATGCATTCAGAGTTTAACATTCACGTACACTGTCGATCAAAGTTTTAAAATGAGTGATGAGTACTAATTCGCTTAAAACTATTTTAAGGTTGACATAATATCATTGAAAAGTGGTTTGGTGCTGGCTGGTGGAAAACTGTCTGTGGACTTGTTCAGGAAGAGACGATGGCTTCCTGACAACTGGGGTTCTTTACAATTTGCCTTCCCCTAAAACGCGAAAGATTTCTTGGTATCGTCTAAAGAGGTGTGAAAGAAAAAATGTAACAGACCTTACCATAATTTACCACTACCAATTGCCAATAATCAATCCCCCACCCTTCCCCCTTCCCCCTCGAGTCCTTCCCCACCCTACCAAATAAATGACAAGCCAACTGGCAATTTGATTCTCCACAAAATCAGATAAAAAAATAAAGGCAAAAGGATGGAGCATAGGACAAAAATGGTCTAGGATTTGAATACACGTTTTGTTTGGATTAATATCACTCTATACTTTCTACTCTCTTACTTAATATATATCGAACCAACAAAGGAAGAACAGAAAGGTCATTCTCTGAGTGTTACTGGCTCTTCTTCATCATAAAAATCTGTATTAAATCGCCAACTGTGTTTCCAAGAGGCCTGTTAAGCATGAACTTATCAGCTTCTGAATATAGTAATGGATGTGCGTCTGGATGGACTAGGTATTTGGATCCATTTTCAAGTTCTGCAGATCAATGCAACAGAAGTTTGCCATTTAATGATTATTCTCTAGGCAAAGGGGCATACCTGTATGAGGATGAAGAAGATGAAGATTTGTCCATGCTGTCAGATGCATCGTCTGGACCTCCACATATCCATCAGGATGAAGACAGCTCTGAAGAGACCAGATATGCTAGCGGTATTTCAGTTTCAGAACCAAAAAAGAGCAAGCATAAAAAGAAAGCCAAACAGCAGAGGAAGAAGCAACAGAATCTTCATCTCGATGATACTGCTAGCTCCCCAGTACTGAGCTTCTCGAAGGCAAGTAGTACATATAACAAAACAATAATGTGGTAGAGTTAGAAGCCCCTTTTAATTTTCTTCAGCGCATATGTTCCACAGAAGTCCAAAGCACAGGTAATGGACCTATGCTAGTTCATTTTGATGCTAGTATAACTGAGTTGACTTGAATTCTCATGTTCCAGGCTTCTCATGGGACTTTCTTTGAGAACAATGCAGCTCTTAATTATAACGACAACTATTCGACGGAGCATGATTCATGCTTGTCTCAAGGCTTTTCTGCAACACATTTCAAGGTTCTTGCTTGTTTAGTTTCTGAAAAATAAAAACAATCCGTGATCTTCCTTATTGAATTCTCTTTTTCTTCCTCAATTTTTTTCCTCTCTCTTTTCAAGTGTTTCTGCATATTCTATGTTCTTTCAGGGCAAATCGGTTCTGAGCAAGCACTTTGGATTTTTTAAGCCATCTATAACTGAAAAAGATGATTAAGAAGAACCCAGTAAGTCATCTTATATACAGTCAATCTCTCGATTTCATGCCTGCTTTAATCCTAATTGTGCCTGTTTATCTTTGTGGGAGTAAACAGGAGATTCGAAAGGAAGGAGGAGGCAAAGTATGTTTTCTGTATGTGAAGCAAGAGTTACCAAGAGAGAATTTCTCCGTGTAAAAGTAAAAGACAGAATATATCTGCAGATCTTGTATTTACCCACCTTTATTTACTCTTCTTTTCGTTATTTCTTCCTGTCTATGCAGTGGGAAACAACCTCAGAACATAAATGTCAATAGTAGTTTTTCTTTCTATCTATTTTTCATTTGCTCTGGATAATGACAGCACCCAAATATAATTAATCAGCCTCCAGCGGATCCATTAATTATTAACGCAATTTGAACGGTTAGAAATCTAACAATTTCGTGCATTATTTGATCCTACAGATTATTTTCCTAAGAATACATGCACAGAGAAATCAAAGCACATAGAGTTTGTTTCCTGTCTGAACAAGATATTATTACATTGGATTTGCAAGAGTGGAACTTCATTCCGTAGCCAAGAATTAATTGATTGCTTGATACAACAAAAAGTTTGCGGGGCTCCAATGGTCAGAATCCATAGTGATCAAGCAGGGATAGTATCATGACAAAGAATCACAGCTTTTAGCTTTAGAAAAGCTATAATCATGTGATTTTGTAAATGCCATATTTATTAGGGGACCGGCTCGGAGTAAATAACAGATCCAGGTCGTACTATTACCACTGAAAACCCGATTTAGCTAAAGGCTTAATGCCTTTTATAGGGCCACATGCAGATATTAATTCGCGACTTTAAGCTGTGTACAAGGACAAGCACCCACAAACAACAAAAAAAAAAGGGGCCAGTGGAGGGCCATCATCGAGCACAGACAAAGCTCAAGGGACATTAAGGAAGCCACAACAATGCTATACTCCTGAGGATCGCCAGCCTAGAGAAAACTCCATGAGGTGGAGTGAGATGGATGAATCCGGTAACATAATCTCTTCAATCTCAAAGAGGACAATATCTATGATGAAAACTGATGTTTTATTCTTGATTTCTAGCAAACGGACCAAAAACTTAAACCCCACCTCTTGTGACAGCTACTCAATAAAATAAGACACATATATGTTAAAGGAGTCCAAATTATTGAATTTGTTCTTGTGGGATTTCTTTCAAATCTTCATTGAAGATCTTACCATCCTTAGAATGAACCCATATCTCGGAGAGTTACACCCATTCCAAGAAAAAGACGAGTCCTCCAGCTATGTGTCCTGTGTCCTGACACTCTTTTTTCTAGTACAGTAGTAATTGTGAATACCTTAGAGAATAATTCCTCCAAAAGAATCACCTTGAATGGCAATTTAGGATGCAACGGTAAGATATACCGGCATCAAATAAAAGCCCATGAATTTGGAAAAAAAAAAAAAAAGGGTTCTGAGTTAATTTATTGATAAGCATTACCAAAAGCCCATAATTTTTATCCTTTTCCTCCTTAGAGCCATTACTCATTGCAGGCAAAACTAATCTTCCTAATCTTGCAAAGTTGCATGCATGAGACTGATGTTCAAAACCAGAAACGTATTGAAAAGTATTAATCAAAAAAAATGTTACCATTCCGACGCAGTCTAAAACCCTATAAGCTAGAGTCGTACATTATTTTATGTCTGTCCCCTTTGTAACTACAGCTTTTAGCCTGTAATTAGCCTAACCTAAGTAAATCAAGCACTTGAATGGATAATTTATTGATATTTCCTGTTAAGTCAAACCATGTTTCCACACTGACAGAAATCTTTGTCCACATTCTGTTAAAATATAAGAGCTCGGTCTCACCAATAACTCCACATATTAGTCTTTTCTCCTTTTTCTGGGATCAATAATTGAATAATTCCATGAGCACACGTGCATTTAAATTGTGCGCTCACAAAGGCAGACACTGAGAAAGGGAGGATAGTACTTTTGTCACTGTTTAAGCTAAAACATGAAGGTTAGGCTCCCGAGAGTATTATGCTGCAAAATCTTTCACAATTCTATAGCCGCCGTTAAGTATCTTATGGAAATTGAAAAGAAGAAATAGATTAAAATTCATTGCCAATAGTTAGTTGCAGAACATACTCGTGCCCTTTACATCCGCACATTAGGGCGGGTTTGGAGATCCCATGCAAGGAATCTTCGGACTGCGTCCCCCGTCTATGCTAATTGGTGGAAGATGTCTAAATTCTACATCCGCACAGGACCGTTGAAGATATTATGTACATTAGGTCATCACATTAATTTCTCAAATCAAAAGCTGTACAAGCTAGAAGAAGCATCAAATCTGAACTCTGCATTACCAAATACCAATCCCAATGCACTCAATCCTAACAATTTATTGAATAAATTGTAGAAAGCTTTTAAGGGCCTAATGCTTTTTCTTTTTAATCTCTGTTCTGATCAAAGGGAACCAAAATATATTTACATTTTCAACAGTAGTTATTTTTTATTTCATATGCATAAAATTGGAAATTCAGAATACAACATCGACAAAAAAAAAAATATTGCTGTCCAGTTGTTATCTGATTCTGCAGATTCTAACGTGAATGGAGAAGTTGTAGGATAGTACTACAATTGGTCCTAAAGATGCTAACGGAATTGGACATGGACCCTCCTCATGTGCTATACTGATGTCTTAGTTCTTCAAGACATTAGACCTGCAGAGCTAAGGACTGAAATATCGGCCATCTCCCCAGTAAAGGAAGCTCTTATTTTTCTTGACAAATTAGTGAATTACTGCAGTCAACTCGTATGCAGCTGATATCTTAATCACTTTGTCGTCGTCGTCATTCTTGACTGCATTCTAACTACAATCCTTTTCTAACTTTCTTCACATGCTTCATCAGGCATTTTTTTCCCCATCAGATCATTCAGGTCACATCTCTTTATCATCTGCTTTTGTTCGTTTTCATCATCAACTGAATGATTGAAAAGCCAATCAATAATAAGCTCACGGTTTCAGAACGAAACAAATATGAAACTTTGACTTGGATGAAGGTGGTTTTGACAAAGAAAAACAATCCGTCCTTTCTAACACTGTTACATCTACCTACGTCTCTGGCTCTGGAATAAGGGCCCATTTATTCATATGATTTGCAGCATGCATAAACTGAAATACCTATACGTTGCTAAAAAATATACCCATACGTTGCCTAAGCAACAAAAAACTCCATACACGTAAACTAATCATTGGGGTTGGTCCAGTGACTAAGGGAGGCTTTTAAAATTTTCTCACAGTTAGGTTCAGGGTTCGAATTCTATATTTAGCAGTCGGGAACAGGAAGACTGTGGGGAAGGGTGGGAGATTAAAAAAACAAAAAGGAAAGAATAAAGAGCACATATAAACTACCATTGTAAGGACTCTCAAGTGTAAGTCCGTTATAAGTTGCAAGTCTTTCTGGTGATGCAACAGTATAGGAAAGTTTAGGTCGTAATCATCTTTCCATTTTTATCTCTTTTCACAGAAAAAGAATATGCATAAGAAAAAGGGGGGCTTTATCTGAGACTAGTGATCAGATTCAGCGAGACAAAATCTCACAATAAATTCGTCCAAGTAACTTCTTCAAGCAGTGGTCTTTTAATTTGGTTGCAGATCTAGCAGTGGCCCGCGGAAATTAGAAAGCCAACTTGATAGACCATTTAAGTCCAGAAAGAAACGACTATGAATTGTATGATCCGAAATTGATGATGTTTCCACATCAACCACATCCGGGAGAGCTGGAAAACAAATTCGACAAAGACAAAAGACATGCAATACAAAATAGACTCCAACGGATGGATGGCATGGTAAAAAATTGTCCCATTCGATGTTCCAGCTGAAAAATAATGTTCCAGCAAAGGGCATTCTTTAAATACTCCTCCTTTGTAAACTAAAATAGCCCAGGACATTCAGGCGTAGTTGAAAAAGATAGTCCCAAAAAGTTTTGAAGTTGCCTCGTAGGAAAGAAAGACGTTGAAGGCTGGAGGTGGACCTTACTCAAAAACCTGTCGTAGCCGTCCACATCTCCACCCGGATGTCATGATTGGTTTCCATTTGTTTTACTAACTTTTTAGTGGACACAATGACTTCTCCCTCGAACGAGTATTAGACGGATCAGTTAGACCCATATCCGGTGTGTGTGTTAGATATAAGCTCCTCAGCTCAACCCATAAGTCAGCATATGCCTTTTGATTTGGGTTGTGGGTTTAGTTTATATCCGGTGTGTGTGTGTTTCTTAACTAAGGTACGGGAGTTAGACCCCATATCCTATCCCCGGGGCAAGACAGCCAATGTTGAAAACGGACAGGCAACGAAGTCTTCACAGTCACTGGCCTCGGCCGGCTTTGTCGTTAAATCAATTTCACCACCATATATATTAAATTAGTTCACACGCAAAATTCCACAAGACGTCTTTTCTTCAACTCGAGATTCATGAAGAGGAAAGGAACATGGAAGAAGAAAGGGGGAACAGAAAAAAAAAAAACAATAAAACAAATACACGTCTTTAGCATTCTTATTCGTTCATTCGTCAACTACCAGTACAGCCAACACCGTAGCATTGATTAAGTCTAGGAACAAATAACTTAGTATTGAAAATCATTTTCACGGTACCGTTATCCTTAGAGAAAAGAATGCTACCAGCAAGTGTGTCATGACAAACGAGAACTTACCTTAAACGCCTTTGGGCCAAAAAAAAAAATAGTAGGAAATTAGAGCCCCTAGCAAACTTCAGTGTACTCGAAATGTAACTACGCAGGATTCCATTTTTCATGTAACGTTTACTACAGAAAAAACAACATACACGGAGAAAAAAAAATAAAAATTATAAATAAAACAAAATCATTTAAAAAACATTACTCTCACGGGCTACAAAATTAATTTGGGAATACATTGCACAACATGCTTCAAACCTCAGCCATGTTGGAACATTTCCTCAAGGCCAGGATAAAAAAAAAAAATAAAAAAAGCAGTTATGTTCCATATATATGTCTGTGCACAGGTGGAGCTTCAAGTGTCTTAACCACTTGCATCCACGGTTTGTCTATGATCAAGAGAGAGTGTTTTGACAGATGTCCAACAAATAAAACGGGATCTCTAAAAGCGTAGAACTCGAAATTCTTTCTACCATTCGACTTAGTTTCTGACTCATGGCCTTTCAACTTCCGCTTTAATTTTCCAATTTGCAACTTCCTTAACGCTATGTCCTGGCCATTTGCCAGATCGGTATCATCATCTCCATCTATTGGCATCCCAAAGTCAATCAAGCACATTGCCCTGAATCCAAACAATGCAAAGACGTCAGCTTTTAGTTTAACACGGTACACTTACAGTTGCACTTAACACATGTTCTCACGTCAATTCCTGCACCCTGCAAACACTTTTGCAGGTGGTCCTACATATTATTTCTATGTGATTAATCTTCAGGGATTCAACAACTATCAAAGATGAAACCATTTCTATGTAATTCAGTCTTCTACATAACAACCCTCAACTGATGTTTCTTTCTGTGTGTTTTGTGTCTATGTTTTCCCCTTGTTTTGGCAAAAACCTTGTACATTTAGCACTCCAATAAATAATCATGAAAATGAGTAAAAAAAAAAAAAAAGAGAGAAACAAGGAACAAGAAAAAATAGTTTCTCTCATATTAGTACCTGGGACTGTAAACAACAACCGATGATGAACTACGGGAAGGCGGGAATGAAAGCCCAATAACCTCCCCAGGGAATTCTTGATACCTCCTTGGTAGTGAAAATGTATGCCTCATAGACCATTCACCCAGTTGCTTAGCTTCCACATCAAATGCATAAACTTGGTTAGAAGAAGTTGAAATTATTAGCACGTTGCTGCTTCGTGGGGTAAAACCACCAGCTGTGACAGAAGCACCGTCCAGTCTTGCTATGAACCAATGCTGCCTGGTAACCAAAAATAAATCCAGAATTAAAGGTAACTGACAGCAATAGCACAAATATTTCAACTTCAACGGTCAAAACTAGAATAACACAACTAAGCTATCCATAGCTACCTAAAAGAAGGTACATAGGGTACATGCAAAGAAGCAGACAAACACGTAACTCACATTCTGAAACTTAGGGTACACTAGCATTTTAAAATCATGTATACCATAAAATTTAATTATATGCAAATTGTATAGTGGTGTTTCCCACCTTTGAAGCTCTAAATTGAATATATATACATCTCCAAAGCAGTTGACAGCAGCTAGCCATTGCCCATCACAACTGGTAAACATCCTTGTGATGGGAGGTTCACTTGGGGGCAATCCATCTCCACACTCTTTACGACAAGGTACAAAGGTGTGAACCAGCTTCGAACTTTCAATGTCCGCAACCTGCAGCAGACATGGAAGAAATTATATGAAAGTTCCAAGGGAGGGAGGGAGGGAGGGAGGGAGAGGAGAGTAGGAACGAATCCAAAAAGGAGTACACTTGTGTACCCAATATTAGGCATTCTCAAGGAAGAACTCTAGTAAAATTTTAAATATCTTATATAGCTAAATTAACCCCAGAAATATCTGACTCATCAGAGTGAGACGAATGCAATATACGTAAAATCATGGAAAAGTAAACAATGGGAGGATGCATACATCACACGAAATGCAACATTATGATTCAACAGTTAGTCCTCTTATAGCAGAAAATTCAACAAATTATGCAACTCTCTAATTGTGGCTGAAAAGAGGCATAACATTTTACTTCACAGACACCAAGAACATAGGATTGATATGAAAAGAGAAAAGAAAAAAGGAAAAAGATCATAGAAGCCAAAGATCAAATCTATGCTACAGAAACTAACCAACAGCATCAAGGAAAGAGGATAATCAATAAAATGAAACTAATATCTAGCAAAAGATACAATCTGCAGCAAAAATTTTGACAAGTAATCACCACCCCACTAGTTTAAACTCCCTTAGATCCAATAACACCCCATTTCTCTTTAATGGAGATATTCCATGACCTGCAGTACAACTTTTCAAAACATGTAACACCAAGACTTCTACACAAACTTTCCATCTAATTCAACTGGTCATCATGTAACAGAATCAAGGCACTGAACTGCTACTGACTGAGGTCTTAACTTGTCACAACAAAGTTGTATCTCTGTATAGGTACAATTTGGTACATTAGTATTTCTATCTCCCAAACAAAGGAGATAACATCCTCAACTTGGTCAATCTCAAGAACCTATTAATGTGCTTTCATCACAGTTCCATACAATTACGCTCTCTATATAGACTGAAACTTTCAAAACCTGGTCATGTGCATACCCTTGTGCAGAAGAAGATACTTCTATGCATCTAGTTAGGCAGATCTCAAGATATTGAAATCAAAGCACCACATGAGACCTTTGCAAGAATAATTGAAATGAAACAGAAGACAGCGAAGACGCACAGGAGGAACGCCAGCAAAAAATTTAAGCTAAAAGAGAAAAATATCACAGCTTACATAAATCTTTCTGTCATTCCCAGCAATCATCAACCGAGAAGAATCGGAACTAAAAGCCAAAGAATGAGCATATGGTAAATCCAAGGGTAGCTGCCTTTTGCTGACAGTCCATGCTTGATTTCCAGATTTCGTCCTTTTCAATTCAAATAGGCTTGGTTTCACGTGGTCAGAATAAGCAAATAACGAGCCTGAAAAAGCAATTGTACTGCATATGATTTTTCTGGAAGCCCTACACTTAACTCGGGCCACCAGATCGGTTGGTGTAGGTCCACTAGAAGGCCCAAATCCAATGTCAGAAACAGTACCATTTTTCGGACGAACAGAAAGAATATCCAACCACTCAGAAGCCTGAACCAAAAGGAAAGAAGTTTGATTGAAAACCGTATCTTGCACTAACTGTATTTGTACTCTCTGCGGTGCAGGACATATATCATGTGGAGAAAACTTTGTAAACTCCTTGACAGAATATGCAAAAAGCTTCGTGTCATCAGCAGCTGATATAAGCATTGGGACACCCAAGTGAGCCCATTTATGGTAACTAAATTCAAGTGGCTTCTCCTTACCACGAGGTCTCTTCAACTTTTCATCAGGAGATGCATCTGTCAATAGGAAGATTGCCATTAGAATGTGAGAAACATCAATTTAACCTAGCAACCAACAAAGGAGAGTTGAGCAAACTTTCCCAATGGGCCAAGCAACACAGGAAGGGGGAAAAACCAAAAAACAAAAAGAGAAACAAAGATGAACTACCTTCACGACTAATGGGTACTGCAATGGTCAAGGCCCTCACATCATGCGTATGGGCCCTTACATAACCAACATAGACCCACTTCTTCATCACTTCACCAGAACCAACTACTTCACCAGAGAGCTTATACAAAATAACCTGTTTCCAAGAGTACATGATTATTAGCATTACCTCAGTTGTCCAACCCGCATATAGTCTCTATAATACCCAAAAATGAAAAGCATTTAATCAAACACCTCAATTTTGCAATCAAAAGATCAACTCCAGAGTGCAAAAAAGAACCTATAGAATTTAGAGGACTAAGAGATACATTGATCTGCTTCAGCCCAAGAAGAATTAATTCACTTCTTCTGCTAAACCATGCATTCAAAAGACTTCAAGGCTGTGACACCAAAGTTGCTGTCTATTAAGTATCATATTGGGACAAAGCCAAAGAGGCTTAAACTGCTAAAGGGTCTAGCACAAACAAGAACACCGAGCCTTGCCCTACACATCTTGAAGTCTGCATCGAACAAATGAGCAACTTCCCCTTATCTAGTCGGTAAAGGTCAGATTAATTGGCCCATCTACTTGCCTTCTTACACTCACTTTACTAGCAATTTCTATCAATACTAATCAAGAAAATAGTAATCTAGGCTTCACAATAAGCAAACCAAAATAAGAATCCCTGAACTCCTAAACCTATACTCCCACCAACATGAATCCTACTTATTCAATTACTAATGCTTACATCGTCACAAGGCTAAAATACTTCTCAATGTGTCATCCCACGTCTTAAACAAATTGGGATAATATGAAGCAAGAGCACAATTTCTTCCCATTTAATACCCAATTCAGTGTATCTGCTGTAAGACTGAGTGGAGAGACACTACCTGACCATCTGATCCAGCAGAAAACACCCTGTTATGACTAGGAGCTGCAGCTAAAGCATTCACGTCTCCCTTATGGTAGGAATGTGCTTGGAGAAGAGTCCCATGCTTAATGTCCCAAAACTGAACGCTGCCAGTACTATCTGCACTAACAAGGGTCCCACATCTGAAGCAAAATGAAAAGCAAAACAAGAAATAGGATTAAAAAACCATTATTTCACCAGAGCAACGGCAACTCCTTCATTCTGACATCATAATAGGTAAAACACCAGGCATCTACCTCAAGGCAAGTAATGACAATATGCAGAGTTCAGGTCCACTGCCCAATCCTCCAAGGCCAACTGTTATACGATACATTTCATGATACAATTTAGCATCCCAACATCTAATATATCTGCAAAAAACATGACTGTGTCTCAAAAACTAAAAAGCATATATAAAGCTTCAACATTTGAAAGACTCTTTAAGATTCCCATAAAGCAACCAGAAGAAGTTTAAAATACTCAATGAAAAGTTCTACCATCTCAAGAATAAGACATACCCGTCACTACTCCCGGAATATATCCTGCTAGCATCAGGACTCCATGTTACACTCAACACACGCCCTAGCCATATCAAATGCAAATTAATATTCTCATTGTCAAAGCAGAAATAGTGAGCATAAAGTTTCAGCAAGGGCAGCTGTCTCACCACTGACCCTTGGTAATGATCTACTATAAGTAAGTCTATCTGCGCTTGAAACAGTGTAGATCCGCACGCACCCATCATCACAAGCAACTGCAAGACGTGTATTGTCAGAAACTGGTTGCTCATGAAGGTTCACCGAATCATCATCATCATCCTCTTCACTGTCACTGCTTCGATCATCATCAACACCATTAGTCATATCGTTAACATGGCCATTTTCATGAGAACCAGAGTCCTGCTTTAACTGAAGCTTCAGATTATTACAAGGCTCAGCTGCCATCTGCCAAATTGAGATGCCAATAGAATCTAGCACAGTCTGCAGACAAAATAAAACAACATATGCATTACTTATCATTAGAAGACGTACCACTATATTAAGCAATACATTGAAACCTACAAAGCTGTGCAAACTAATTGCGCATAAGATATCTAAAAGAACTCATATTTAAGTAGCAGCTGCATTTATGAGAAGCACCAATATACAAGGTTAAGGCCACGTGCCATAAGAACGAACGCATTTCTATATTCTGTTCAGCGAACAATTAAGCCCAGCAAATCATTACCATCCATGAATGGTTTATTTATTACACGTGTCACCGCCAAGAGCAAAGTGTGTATTGTATTTTAAACATTGACTCCCAGCAAATCATGATCATCCATAAATGACTGATTATTCGATAGACAACAAAATAGTAAAGTGCAGTATGCATCATTTCCAGCTATATTATTAAAGTCTAAACTAATCACAATAACAGATAATCACCAGCATTTACACATCTTCCTATTCTATTCTAGACCTACCAGCTAAGCAATTACTGCAATAGCCTCTTATTTCCTCACAAATACTTCAATAAAACCTTCTTAGACAAGAAACATACGTGGCACTAAGTGTTAAGACAAGAACATCTGAAAACCCACCCATAGAATTAAATAAACACCAAACATATGTAAGAAGCAGGGACATTCAAAACAACACATTTACATCTTAGAATATTCAGGGCCTGAATCAAACTAGTATCACCTTTTGCCGTAAGTCATAAAGGTCCCATTCTGAAACTGATCCATCGATACTTGACGAAAACAACCGTCCAGACTGTGCACCTTCCGACCCCGGGCGACACCAAACCAAAGACGATACCCTCAAATTCGGACTTCCATGTATCGTCTGTGGCAACCTCAATCAAATTAATAAACAACTAAATTCTCCTTCTTCAACAGAAGAAAGAATTAGAAAATGAACAGTAAACAAGAAATGAAAGTACCAGCTGACAGTGCCAGCCAACGGAGCCAGGAGAGACAAGCCAAATCTCAACAGTTCCGTCTTCCCGAGCCGCGGCCACCTGAGAATCATCGGCACTGGTGGCCAAAGCTACCACTGGCGACGGCCGCCACTCTACCGAGCTGCACCGATAGACTTCCGGCATCTCGGTGGCTCAACTAAACTCTCTCCTAGGGTGTCAAAGGGAGAGAGAAGGGGGGCAGTAGAGGGAGAAACAAGTGAAGGGAACGCGGCGGAGGAAGAAAAAGGGGATGAAGGAGGCATATGAAAAAAAAGGTAGGCGATTGAGAGAAGGGTTAGGTATTTTTCGGGAATATAATAGAACTGGAGACGAGGGTTTAAGCGCTATCTTTGCTCCCTGCGGGTTTTTGGTTCGGGTATGGGTGTGTGACTGTGCGTGAAGACGATTCCCCTGGATCATGGAGCGGTCCTGGATCCAGATGGCCAATATCTGGACCGCTCCTGTTTGTGTAATCTGAACCGGGAGCCCAAGCCAAAGCCCTACATTTGCTCGATCTCACTCATTTCTCCATTTCCTTTTTTTTTTTTGGTAAGGATTAGATTTTTGTTGAATTTAAATAAAAAAAAATAGCAAGTTTAGTCCTATAAATCCAAAAAAATCCTATAAAGTGCAATGGAGGATGATTGATAACAAGTCCTCTTTGTTTGTTATTTAATTCAGTTTAAAAAGTGAATTCATGCAACTAAAATCAATATACTTATAGTATACTAATCATTACAATTCAACAGAAAAACATTACATCGTATTTCTAGTATACTAATCATCACAATTCAACATGAAAAATTTATATACTGAACGAACTCACTATAATTGTACGTTTCTGCTATTTTCAAATGCCGCTTATTTCGTATAATCTACCATGTAATAAATTTATTATCTTTGCAAAAAGGAACTTTTTTACATCTATTTAGAGATTCTATATACAAATCTGAATGCTATAACTTTTTTTCCCTTTTTGTTTTGACTTAAGAATAATGAACAATACAATTGCAGTTGTAATTTATATGAGATATCATTAAATCAAATTCTTTTAACTGAGATCGTATTTGTGCATGACTTGAGCAACGAAAGGCCGTAGACATATTTATGCTGTAAATTGTTTTATTTTATATTCTTTTGTATGGCAGCTTCAACAATGATCTCTCCCTAAAAAGAGTACAAAAACATGAATTTAAGGTTTAACACTTCTTACTTTCTTATGAATATATTCTCATATTTAACTTATGGTAACTATTCTGGTCAATGTTTCAATGAATGTGAAAATTTTATAAATTTATGGAGTGACGTCATAAAAGCCTTAAGAATCTTGATGCTTTCAATTCATAAATGTCACAAATTCCACTGGAGTTCAAATAGTGCAAACTTCAATAGTATTCAGACTAACATTTAAGGGATGAAACTACAATACTCGGTGTTTTATTTTTATGTGAAATGTGAAATCTAATCTATCATGGATATTATCAAACATATGGGCCTTATTTGGTAAACAAGTTTTTTGTCAAATTTGTCTGTTACAAGTTTTTTTAATAACTGTAGTTACAGTAATCTCAAAAAACTTTTAAAAATTTTTAAACTATACACTTTAAAATATTAAAAAATTTACACACTTCAGAAAAATTTTCTACAACTTCTACAATAAACTACAGTAAAATTTTAGACAAACACCCAAAAAATTCACTTGCCAAACGGGGTCATGGATCAAATGTGCATCTTGTAAATTTGAATAATCACCTTAGCTATCAATATTTAATTTGACCAATTATTTTCATGCCATTAAACCTACGTGCATTTGTAGCCAGGGCAAGTATATATAATTTGACCAAGCAATAATCACTTCACAGATTTCATTTGTTGGGTAGATAGAAAAATATATACATGGTGTTGACCCTATTTTGATTGTTATTTTTTGGAATTTTCATATAAAAACATACTGCATTGATTTAATATATGTGAAATAAAAATATGTTTATGAAATCCGTAAAAATTTTTCTTTAAAAACTACAAACCAAACAAGACCATAAGTCTTCATCACAGTCTTAATTCATTTGATTGTGGACTAATATACGAACCTTTTAAGCTTTCACAAAGAATATTTTATTTGAGCAATTGATACAATGAAAATTGTCAAATTGGTAAATGCTTTTAAGTGCCTAAGAATATTCAAATTAAATACAGAGAGAATTACTTTTTTAATCGACTATCCCAAACGGGAATACCAAGATAATGACAGGCTAGTCATCACACACAATAATCTAGTAAGCAGCTAATTCAAATGTTAATCTGAGTTATTAACCCCCAAAATAAAAACATTGTACAATATTAGTTAATAGTAAAAAAACGAAAGAAAAATAAAACCGTAACACGCTCTCTTCAACCAGTTACTACGAGGACAAACGTGACACTTACACAAGAAGCACGCACAAGACTTCAACATCAGATCCGAATTCTGCCAGTTGCCAGTAAAGTACGACTAAACGGCTTGTATATATATATATATTCATCAGTTTCTCTTCTCTAGAAGCTCGTAATCACAAAACGCTTCTTCAAGAGCACTACTAGCACCAAATTTGAGAGATAGACAGACGAAGACGAAGGAAGGCTCCAAATTCATCACCTAATTGTATTGAGTTGTCGTTTAATTGGCTCAATCAAGTGCATACTTTCTCCCTCTATAACCTGCACTCTCCTCCTCAATGGAGGACGCCTTCGCTAGATCCGTCTCCGAGGTTCTTAAGCATTCCTTGCATTCGTATTGTGTTGTGTCGGTTTTTTTTGATGTTCTTGATTTAATAAGGAAGCTTGTGATTGATTGCTTCTGCAGGTTCTGGAGTTCTTTGCAGTGGACCCAAGCAAAGGTCTTACGGATTCTCAGGTATTTCAGTTAATTACTAGTAGCACTCTTTTGGAAAATGTGAAGTTCAATTGTCAATTTTTTTGTAATTCAAAGTTCAATTCTTGCTTTAAATATAGGTGATTAAGTATATTTTACTTCACTTTGCTTACTTTTTTTTTTTTCAAATTATTTGGTTCTATAGGTTGCAGAGCATGCCAGATTATATGGTCGAAATGGTAGGCTGTGTTATATTAATTGAGACTGTTTTTTTTTTTTTTTTTTCATTTTTGCTTTGTTTTTGCTGGATATAAAGTTCGAATTTTTCCTGGGATCGTTGTTGAATACAAGTGCATGATTGGCAATTCGGTTAATGAAGTTAAAAAAAATAGAAAATTAATTGTTTGATGTGCACTATGAGCTAAAGAAGGGACTCGGGTTTACTTGGACATGTAGGGTGGTATGGGTTGGATTGATACATGCTTGATATTAGCTGTTGGACTAAAACCTGATTTCCCTAATGAAGAAATGAAAAGCATGGATTGATACATACTTGATATTAGCTGTTAGACTAAAACTCAATTTCCCTAACAAAGAAATGAAAAGCATAGCTGCATACTCTTCCTCTTTCTTCAAATACTGTTTTAGATACCAGGTACATTGAGAACCAACCACATTTACATTTTTTTTTTGCAAATGATTTTTATTGGAGTCATGAAGTGGTGGAGGTGCTCGTTCCTCAAATGGTGTTTGCAAAATGCACATTTGTTTGCTTCATACTGTTTTCATTAGAGTATTTCTTGCCAAATTTTTATTATTTCTAATAAATATATTCTGACGCATGTTTCACTTTTTGACATGTCATGGATGGTCCAGTGCTGCCTCAAGAACAAAGTAAGTTCGAGCAATGCTCTTGCAATAGTCTGAATGTAGTGCAGGAGTTCTCCCTTGTTATTCTTTTTTTTCCCCTTAATTTAAAAATTATTTTGTATAATGGCTCATCTTGGCACTTCTGTTATTATCTTAGAAGCTATATCTTGCCGTGGTTCAAAAGTTGGCTTGAAAAGCTATTCCTTAAAAAGAAACATATACGTCACGCAAAAACATATCTTATACAATAAAGCCTGTTACTATGTTAAAATCTTGTATATTTGAAGTAAATACTAGTTTTTTCACACGTAGTGTCAGAAATATATCCTTCATGTCACTTTGTCAAAAAGAAAAATGACCAATACCTGTTATAGAATCATATCTATGAAACCTGGAAGGAGATCCTGCAGGTCATTCTGACTTTTTGGCTTTAGCATATGTTTTCTTCTCGTCAGGATGTGTGCATCCCAATTGTGCTTCCACTAGCATTCAAGGTTTTTAAATTATCAATTATAATCCTATCAATGTAGGAAAGAGGGGCTGGTAAGAGAGGGAGAGTGAGAGAGACAGTTAACGAGCAGACTCCCAATAATGCTTAATAGCTGTCTCATTTGTTGAAAGAGATGTTGGACGTCACTTTTTGTTCATGATTCAGTCATTCCCAGAATATTTCAGTGTCTTAACCCCCATAGTTTGAGCATGAATATTTGGCTGGCTCAGCCTGTAAGGCCTCATATTTTCTTGTAAGCACTTCCATTGAGCAATAATATGAACTCTCTAGTATAGCAAGGCTGGGTATTCCTCATCATCCATAATATTTACTGGGAAGAAAAAGATAAGCACCATAATTGAAAATAAAATTGTATCCTCAAAAGCTGCACATATTCATTTGCAATTCTGCAGCATCTTTAGTTTTTGCCACTACTGATAAACTCTTTTAGGTACTTGATTCACTGATAGGTTTTTAGGTTTTTGATGGGTTGATGCTTATTTCTTAGGCTTCTACCATATGGAAGGTATAAGTGCATGACTGTCATTGAGAATTAAACCATCTGTTTCAATGTTTCCATTGCCAGTTAGTTATTGCCGTCCTTATTTTATTGAAAAAAGGGTAAATCACTCTTGGTAATACCTTCTCATGTGTATCCATTTTTTTTCCAGGCACTCCTTTTTGGAGATTAGTGCTGAAGCAGTTTGACGATTTGCTGGTTAAAATATTAATTGCATCTGCTGCTGTATCCTTCCTTTTGGCATTGATGAATGGAGAGACAGGGTTATCAGCCTTTGTGGAGCCCTCTGTAAGATGAAGCTTCTTTATGGGTTTTGATTTATTTTGCTTGAACTTTGCGTCCACTCTACATAAGATATACCTTCTCTATCTATTTTGCATTCATTTTTCTTGAACTTTCCAGCTACTCAGTTTCCTACCATTTTCCCCTTCGATATTAAGCATGATATTCATGCTGTTGTTTGATTGCAAAATGTTTTACAGTTCTCATTTTTTATTTGCTTCTATAACAAAGACAATGCTTGCTGAGGATCCTGTTACCTATATTCTAGGGCTGCAATATTCCTGTTGAAATTCGATGTTTAGGTTATGTCATATTTTACATATGCTTCTATGGATCGGATTATCATGCTCTGCTACACCTTGTTGCATTTTGTGATCTAACAATTTCGTCTTTTAGGTGATACTGATGATATTGGCTGCAAATGCTGCTGTAGGAGTAATTACAGAAACAAATGCTGAAAAGGCTCTTGAGGTCATTTTTCATCTTTGAGTATTTGATCACTGTCATAAACATAGAGAAGTTTGGACAGATACATTGAGTTGGACTGTTACAAGTTTGTCTTTTGCATGTACTACTTAAATGTCATCATGGTTTCTTTGTTTTTTCTTTGCTCGGCATGTATTTCAGCTCAACCTTTGGTTTTTGCTTATATTAACTTCATTGATCTGTTGTGCCTAGTGACTTTCCAGCTGCTATTGTTAATGAGTCATTTTCTCCATAGAGCAGATTTCAATGCATATGTTGCATCCCCACATAGAATATGAATTTCCTTGCATAAGTTCTTTGTCATAAAGTTAGTAGGTTCTGCATTTTCTAAGCTTTCTTGGTGCTTGCTAAAGCTCCAAGGAACAGATATTGATGAACTTTAGGTTGTGGAAGGTCATATCTGCTAAACATGGTAGCTGAGTGAGGTTTCTTACTTGCCGGAAGGAATGATCATTGAAACATCAGAGTGGGTTTGGTTTTCTTTCTGCCATTTCAAATATATTGCTTGCTTAGTTTGTAGTTTTCAGTGCCTTGGGAGGGGGGGGGTGGTTAAGCAGGGAGGAATAATTCTGAAACATCTCTGTAGCAAATAGAAAAGGTACCTGAAGGTTGATATTGCTTCATTTGTTGATTCCTGTGGTAGTACATTTCCATGTTGGATTGCATTGTTATCTTTTAAAAGTCTCACCAGTTGATATCTGGAAAAGAAATGGAGCAGTTTCTTGGGATGGGAAAGACTGGTGGTTGGAGTGTTGAGCTTTAGTTCCTTCTCATTCTTTGCTGTTTTCATTTCTGGGTTTCATTTTTATTCTATCATTTTTGCTTGATGTACTTTGAATCGTTGACCTTTTACTGAAGTTTTACTGTTTTAATATTTCTGGATTGTGTTGTTCGGCCCTCGTGGTTTGAAACCTTAGATGGTGGAAAACCAGTTGTCTGATGCAAATATTACTGCACGTATAGACAATTGGTTGTGACGCAAGTTGTTAGTTTTGTTTATTTTTTATGAAAGAAGTGGTTTTTGCATAAGTTCGTTGTGGATGATGTTAAGTTTTGCCTTTTGTTGCCCTTGTACAAGTCTTCTGAACTACAAAGCATGCTAAATTAACGAATGCTTGTGAAAGACTTCCCTTACTTCGCAAGAGATTTGGTTTTTTAAGCATCTAATGGTAATAAATTATGACAAAAAATGTCATATTCTCACCTATTATCATCTACATTTTTCAAGATATGCAAGTTTATTGTAGGGAATTACCTGTTTCTGTTCTGGAAATATTTGAAGTTGGATATTCTGTTCGTAATGTATTCACTCTCTCTGTTCCTTTGGCAGTCTTGTACTCTGCATTTAGGGCATTGCATATTCGTTGTAAGAGTGTTGTTTTAGCTTTTTATTTTCACTACTAACCTTCTTGGAACTTTTTAAACATTGTCCTATTGATGGATAGAGTAGAAAGTTTTGGAGTATCTGGAATATTTCATAATTCAAGAAATTTTATGTAATATTAAAGCAAAGGTGTTGAAGTCCATGTGCAAAGGTGCATATAAAGTTTAAAAATACTGTTGTTATATCTTTGGTGGATTAGCTCTCTCTATCTCTCCATTGTGGACATTATATGCTTATTTTACTGGATGTTCAAATCTGTTCATCTTTCCTGCTTTTTGCTCATTGCTTAAAAAATTGGATGCAGGAACTGCGTGCTTACCAAGCTGATGTTGCCACTGTCCTGCGAAATGGTAAAAGAAAGCATTTGTAAAACTCCCACAAAAATGTTGAATGCTGGTTTTGCTACAACGTTTAATTTTCTTGAGAAGTAGTTGTAGCTAGTCTGATGTTTTTCTTTTTAATCTGCCATGTTGATGAATTCTTGTTGGTTGGATATCTTTAATTATTCTATTTCCAGTTTATACCTGTAAAAGAATTCATGAATGAGAATAAACAAGGATTAATTTATTTAACCAGCTTGTGCTTTTTTATTTTCCTTTTGATTACTTTCACTTCTTTTTACCCCAATCAGGTGCTGTTTGCTTTAGTTCCTTAGATAGAGATAAGAACACAAGGGGGTAAACGCTTAAGGACCACCATAGGTTGGCTTGGGTGTACTCATTAGCTAGGTTGTTATGATTTAGCTAATAGGTCTTGGTTCAGATTGATAGGCAGTAATGGATATATTGAGTTGTTATTTTGTCTTTCATATTGAGTTGTTAATTTGAATGACATGAATTGTGTCTTTGCAGACATTAACTTTGCAACATCCGTAATATCCGAGCATGGTTTTACATAATGAATTGTTGACAATGAGAAGACTGCCCTTGGATTTACCATTTTGACATTTCAATCTGGTGGCTGATTTGAAGATGGAAAACTTTCATGTAGTATTAGTAGCTGCTGCTGCTGTTGTTGTTTTGCAAATAATTTTTATTTACGAAAAATAAATGATGCTCAAGAAGGGTAGGGGTTTTATTTAAGTGCAGATGAAACTAGGTTGCTGACCTCTAATGTGAGGAGAGAAGAAAATGAGAAAAATTTTGCCTCCTTTGTGTTGCCAAAACTATCCGTTGGTACGGTTTAAGAGGTCCTGTTTTGACTCCACTATGAGTATCTAATATTAGTATATTCAGTGGCTTTATTTTGTTGGCATGTTTGATTAAAACTAGTTCCACACCAAAGCAAGATAAAATTCTAGATTATCCATTATAAGCAAGAAGTTGGTGGAAGGTACTTCCTAATGTGTATAGATTGACATATCTTCCATCCACTCAATCACAACTTTATCTTTACTTGTTTCCACTTTTCCTTTTGATATTGAATTATGATCTCAAGCTTGTGTGGCCTGTTTTAAAACCACCATGCTACATTCCTAGTAAAATTGTGAAGTAATGCATCTGACACCCTTGGTTATCAAGCTTCTTTCTCAAATCATTTGCAATTCATGGAATGCTTTGTCTTGGTAATCACATTTTTGTGTTTTATTGTAGGAGACTTTGAATCTACTAATTCTTTGAACTTTTTATGGCAATGATGTTATCAGGTTGCTTTTCAATATTACCTGCAACAGACCTTGTTCCTGGAGATATTGTGGAAGTTTGTGGTATATTCGCAGCTTAAGTAGTAATTCAGTTAACTGTAGAGGAGATTTTCTGTTTCAATGTTCTCTATGAAGTAAATATCCTTTTTTCCCTTTTTTCTCTGTTGGAAGAGCAGTTGGATGCAAAATTCCAGCAGATATGAGAATGATAAAGATGCTTAGTGATCATCTACGTGTTGATCAAGCTATTCTGACAGGTATATATCCATTAAAGTCATGTCAAATCGAGCTTTTATGCATTGCTATTTGTTGTATTGTGAAGGAGTACATTAGAAGCATATTGCTTAGTAAACTGTTGTGGTTCCTGTGGTTCTTTGCCGAATTGTTCCTTGTTTTGATACATCATTTTTCCATCTGGTGGATATGGGCTGTTTATTATCTACCTACTGCTGTCTCTTCAAGCTTTCAATTTTTTCCTTGTCAAACTTGTGCTTCAAATCAATCATGATTCTTCCGTGTTCTATATTGATGATGTTTGCAAGACCATCAGGGTACATTCTTCTAGCTAGTTTACTGGAGTCTTCTCCTGTAGCTCTTGGCTGCCTTATTGTTGTATCCAATGATTGGATTTGTTACAAGTGCTGTTATATGTAGATTCCTTTGTGTTTTTGTACCAATGGTTTTGCATAGTTACTAAGATTTCAGTCTGTATCTGCCTTGCTGCTTCCTTTTCCTCCTGCATTTTCTTTCTGATGACAGGCAATGAATACTTCTAGTGGTTCATTACAGGTGAGAGCTGTTCTGTGGAGAAAGAGCTTGATTCTACAATTGCTACAAATGCTGTATACCAGGATAAGACAAACATCCTTTTCTCGGTACATTCTGAAGCTACTTTAAATTGCACTATATACTGTAGTCTGAGGAGATTTAGTGCAGTACTTGCTAGTAAGATGGGCAGACCTGTGGTGTGTTGGTTTTGTTAAAGTATATATTTGTACAACTACCATACGTTCTTGACTTTCAAATTTTGAATTCTTTACAAGGTAAAATGCCATTAGTAAGTAACAAGATCTATGGGTAGTTTTTTTTTGTTTTTCCAAAACCATGGTGATGCTAATACTTCAGAAATTTCTGTATCCTCAAAAAGATGTAGTTAAAACATGCATGGCCAGAATGCCAGAGCAAGCTGTGCTCTTACATCATGTACAGTAGCATGATGATTCACACATTATGCATGGTAGACAGGATTGTGCTGCATGTTGAAGTTTCATATGAGTAAAAACTCCTGCACCAATAGAGAAACTGAATCAACGTATCTTAGATGTTACAGCACATGCAAAACAGTTCAACCTTTTTTCAACTGCAAATTCCTGCGTTGCAACCAGCCTGGGTTCTCAATGGATACATTTTTTAACTTCACTACCTACTTCAGCTGTACAAAATGGTGGATAGATCAACTTTGCTTGGATAATATGAAGATTTGTTCCATTTGATTCCTGGTGTTCTGTCAAGTTTTTTGCACTCTGATGTGACTTGTATAGGTAGTCTGAGACTTCCTATTCTGTTCATATGAACATGACTGGATCAAATACATATTAGAACAGAAAGTATATGCACTGCAGAAGTTTTCTGGCTCGAGCTTATTTTGGAATTTCTGATATAACGCTTGAACTCTTTATCATTTTAGTGTTATGGGGACTTAAAATGCTCCTGGATTTATTCAATGTGCCTGTGATTTGTTGCACATGGTCACTAGTGTTCATGACTTTACACTAATTTTGACAATTCATGAATTAAGACTGTTCGAAGATCTTTGGCTTCCAAACATATTCATTTCGAAAGCCCCTTTTATACTGCCAGAAGAACTGAATCCAAGGTTTTTGCTGGCCAGGGAACAGTTGTTGTTGCTGGCAGGGCAAAGGCTGTTGTAGTTGGTGTTGGCTCTAATACTGCGATGGGAAGCATACGTGATTCCATGTTGAGAACTGAGGATGTCAGTTGTTTCTCATGTAGTTATTCTTGTAGGATGTGTTATGATGAATGTTTTGAAAAAATCTTTTATTTGGTGCAGGAAGTGACACCATTGAAGAAGAAGTTGGATGAATTTGGAACTTTTTTGGCCAAGGTGATTGTGCATCTCTTGCCTGTCTTTGTTTCTCTTTCTTTCTGCAGATTGTACCTCCTGCCTGTAACTAGAATACAAAACTTGCATAAACATTGATTTTTTGTTTCCTTGTCTTACTGCCTAAGCCTTTACAGTACTATGTTGTAGTTTTCTGGAATGACTAGAGAGTTTTCTGGAATTTTGGTATAATGTTGGAGCTACAGGCTATATTTTCCTTTTTTTTTTTAATTTTCTTTTGAAGTTTCAGAACAATATCATCTTGAAGCTAAAATCGCCTATCTTTAAAATTTTGGTAGCATCTAAAGATTTATTGCGAATGACTGTCTGAAAATGTCTGCAGCAACCAGAGTCACGAGTAGAGATGGTCCAAATGTTGTTTGTATTTGTTGTGTTTGCACATTGAACATTTAAATACCAATTTGGACTGAACATATGTGCTCTTTTTTTATCACCTTGTTGCAATGGAATTTCCAGTTGCTTCTTACCCCTTCCAGTAGTTTTTATTAGTTGGCTTTCAGTGTTTTCTTTGTTATATCTGTTTGTATCAGTTCAATTTGCTGTAGATTTTCTTTAAGAAAAGCTGCTGTGTTCCCACTTGACTTTACTTTCAGATTTAAAAATCTCCATAGAGCTATTTAGACCACTGCACCCGTTAGATATCTTTCCTGAACTACATTTTCCTTTGAAATTCGCAGGACATAATTTTTTTTTTAACTTCAAACCATATAATCAGCAAAACTTTTCTCTTTCTGATTTCAGCTTTGGAACAAGAAAATGCACTTTTTTTTATTTGAAATTATTTACTTTGCCTTGATTTATGTCAGTTAATATTTTAAAGTAGGGAATACAATGAAATTCAATAGACAAATCTTAGTAAACATGACCAATGGTATGTGCTTATCATTTCAATGGCGTGTCATTTCATAATCGGGATACAAATGGTATGTGCTTATCATTTCAATGGTGTGTTAATTCATATTCGGATTACAAATGGTGTGGTTTGAGCATATATGCAATGTATCAGGGGATCATATAATCTACATGTACTCTGGTTTGAGCATATTTACAATGTATCAACTTTTTTTACATTATTGCTCGTAGACATACAGAATCCGTTATCTTGACTAGTCTTGCTCCCATGCCTTAGAATATGAAAATTAGATTAGAGTATCTTCTAAAATCGTATGACTTGTTTCTTGTATGAGAGAAATGAAAGCTTATCTTTGAACTTTCTTTATGTCATTTTTTCTTTGAGTTTGTCCAAGATTTGCTCTTTTCTCTTCTTTTAGGTTATTGCTGGTATATGTGTATTGGTTTGGATTGTGAACATTGGTCATTTTCGGGATCCTGCCCATGGCGGTCTTTTGAGAGGTGCTATACATTACTTTAAGGTAATATTTGTGGATGAGTTTCTTTTTTTAAAATGATCACTTTCTGTCTAAAGTTATGATTCATGTCACTTACATTTTGTTTTTCACACGTCTGGACTGCACAGATTGCTGTTGCACTTGCAGTGGCTGCAATTCCTGAAGGGCTTCCTGCTGTTGTTACAACGTGAGTGCTTAATTTAAAAACTTTTGGCATATTTTCCGATCATAAAGCTTGATAAATTACTCTACTTGATACCACTGTTCATACAATGCCGTCTTCATCTGAACAGGTATACTCATTTTTATGGGTAGACCTTTTTGTTATGTTTATTCCATGTAAAATGTTAGTACTGCAAATTGCAATTATTATGGAATATTAATCTTTGGGAAAATTACAATGTGGCACTCTGTGGTTTAGCGCTTTTTAACATAGCCCTCTTATGGCTTTACATAACCTCCCCATATGTTAGATTTAAGTTTCAAAATGCTTTTTAACATAGCCCTCTTATGGCTTTACATAACCTCCCCATATGTTAGATTTAAGTTTCAAAATTACAGAAATCATTCTCTGTAACCGAGCCAGCTGATGTTAAGAGTACCCTTAGGTCAAGATAGAAAATTTTTGTTAAGCTTGGGGGTTTATGTATAGTTTTTAAAACCATAGGAAGGTCAGGTGAAGAAGAGTTAAACCAGAGGGGGCTAAAATGTAATTCACACAATTTATATATCTTGACCACTGTAGTCATTTCAGTTTTTAAATAGGGGGACATTGACATTATAGCTGGTGCCTTTTTGGAGGACGATATCCATCACTTTGACACTTTAGTTCAAAGCACAAGGGAGTTATGTATAGCTTTTAGAAACCATAGAAGGGTCATGTGAAAAAGCACTAAACCACAGGGGGCTAAATTTTAATTACCCTAAATCTTTTTACTTTCTGCTTCATCCACATTTTGCATTGAAATTCATCGATAAAAATTGAAGTCTAGGACCTTTTTAGTTGTGAGATTTTGTATGAGTTTGTTGAACTGTTGATGCACTTCTATCATCATAGGCATTGTTTAATGTAAGACTGTATTAGGTCTGAGTTATCATGGCTTCCTATTTGAGTTTTTGAAGATATTTATGATGCTTTACATGTCTTGTCTGTGTTGATACTCATAAATGTACTTAATAGAATTGGTGTAAGCACTGTTAATATGGATAAAAGAAATGAACCTTTGCATTTTCTGTTAAAGCCTGAAACTGGTTTTAACGTCTGTGGGAGTAAATGACTTCTATAAACTTTACTTTTTTTTTCTTTTTAAAAGCAGGACAGTTTCACGTAGTTTATGATATCGTGAATGCATAGATTTAATTTTAGTTTTCATTTTCATGCAATCATAGGATCACATGCCTGCATTGGTTTATCGCAGGTAGCGTAGGCCTGAAATGATATTCAGTTCCTATTTAAGTTATTTGTAATGCTTCTGATATTTCGTTCTGAGGACACATATATTTACTGTGTAAAAGTTTCTTGCCATAAGCTAATCTCCTTTAGAATTAACTTTCTGCAGCTTGTCTACTATTCTCATGGTTTCCCTACTAACTTCCATAGGTGTTTAGCACTTGGAACGAAGCGAATGGCTCGCTTAAATGCTATAGTAAGATCCTTGCCATCTGTAGAGACCTTGGGCTGCACAACAGTTATATGCAGTGACAAGACTGGTACCCTGACTACCAATATGATGTCCGTCTCAAAGGTGAACATCATGTCTTTTTTCGTCAGTTTTGTATTTCTGCCTGTTATTTTTTCCTTAAGCTGACAATATCAGCAAAATAGATGCTTTAGAAGTACTTACCTAGTCATACTGGTAAATTTGATTAGTGGTGTATTCTTGGCAGTTGCTTGTTCTGCATTTCCAGTGAGAGTAACATGTTACATTTCATAAACAGGATACCAGATGGCATTTTGGCTTTCCTATTAGATGAATGCATTTCTTTAGTGCTCCATTATGGCATTGCATATTCTGTTTCTGCATAAGTTATCAAATTTATGTATCTGCTTTAGTTTAAGACCAGTTCATTCCCCTGCTAGCACTCACCACCCCCTTGAAGAATAAAGACTACGTTCTTGGTTTGTTAGTACACTTACCCAACCTGTGAAGCAATTGGAGGTGTATGTCTTGAACAACCTGTAGAGTAACTTGAATCTTAGTTTTAACCAAATGCCCAGTGTACTTGATATGGGGGAGAGAAATCTGTGTGATCTCTATCTGAATTTAGAGTGATTCAACAGTCCACCAAACAACCTAGCTGTTCTAGCTATTGCTGATTATTTGCTAAAATATGTTTCACATTTTTAAGATTGAAGCCAGCTTTCTTTTTTCTTTTTAATGTATATATGCTAATGAGAATGAAATGTAGCAAACATGGTATTGAGTCAATTTCCTTTTCAGATATGTGTACTTCAGTCTGTAAATCATGGTCCCATTGCTGCCCAGTATAGTGTGAGTGGCACAACCTATGCCCCAGAAGGTTTTATCTTTGACAGCAATGGTATTCAGGTAAATGTTATTATAAACAATGCTTCACTTTGGCTTTAATGTTCACATATCTTTAGGGCCATATCGCTCTTTTATTGTAATATAGTCTTTCATCTGTTAAATGTTTGTCAGAGAGCTTGTTGACTTTCTGATTTTAGCAATGCATATATCTGATACAGTTTAAAAAAATATTAAGTACTACTGGGGCAATCTTTTAGTTGCTATCTATTGTACAAGAAAGGTGCATCTAAGAATAGGAACAAACTTGGACGTAGTGTGGCACCAAAACGAGACAAAGGTTAGCTGGTGTATTGAGCTATTGAGAAAGAGTTGTCCTTCTTTAGTGTTTGTACTTCAGGGAAACATAAATGACCAAATTGAGTGGTGAAGAAGTATATCAATGCCTATTAATTTACAGATAACACAAGACAGTTGAATGTTGGAGTAGAGTTTCATTTAGCTGAGGACTATCTCATGTAAACTAAAAACTCTGCTGAGTCTGCAGCAGAAATTTGGAGTAGTGGGAGGCATATGCTCGTTGGATGAATGCTGTTTAGCAAATTGGAGAGGCACCAATTTCTTTATTAAATTACAAATTCAGGATTTATCTAGTAAAAAGGTAAAAATGAAATATCTATTGCCCTCACTGATCATCTCGCGTGCAACTTTGTAAAAGCACAAGTAGGTTTCATCTCAGCACCCAACTTTATTGTATGTATCATGTCTGCCAAGATTACTTTTTTTTGAGTCAATATCCTGTTGACAATACTGAAAGAACGTGACAATGTTTATTTTTATTAGCAAGCAGTGGACTTTGGATTTTTCTTTGGAACTGTCATTGGGGGAAATTGTGGCTCTTCTAGGATCTGTTGTTTACTGTTGGATTTACTCATTTATATTGTTCTGCAGCTTGAGATTCCCGCCCAGTATCATTGTCTCCTCCACATAGCAATGTGTTCAGCTCTTTGTAATGAGTCTGTGATACAATACAATCCTGAAAAGAGGAACTATGAAAAAATTGGTGAATCAACCGAAGTCGCCCTCCGGGTATTAGCAGAAAAGGTTGTTCTCTTTGTTTTTCCAAAACCTGCAGCTGTATCTTCTGTTGAACTCCATATTGAGTTTGAACTTTGTTTATCCTGGCATCAGATTGGTCTTCCTGGGTTTGATTCCATGCCTTCTGCTTTGAATATGCTAAGCAAGCATGAAAGGGCATCTTATTGTAACCGTTATTGGGAGAACCAATTCAAAAAGGTTTGGACTCATTTTGTTGATGTTGTGTCATCTTATATCATGTTTGTGGCATTGAAAGCTTATTCCGGTAACAATATACTGTTTTACTGCATGATAACAATTATTTGGTTGACTTTTATGTGTCTTTTAGTTTCTCCACTGGCATCTTTGGTGAATATGTAGCATTGCTAGTAGTTACCAAACTCGGAGTCTTTATGGCATTAGGGGGAAAATGTGTAGCTCTTATTTTCATGGAAATTGTTAAGTTACCTCAAACAATACAATGTTTTACTTGATAGTCATTATTTCCTTGAGTTTTGTGGATTTTTTTATTTCTCCAACTGATGTCTTTGGTGAACATGTTGCATTGATATGGATTACTTTATTTTGAGTCTGTGAGGATTGGGGCCGAGATGTTTAGTGCTGACTTGTCTGGAATTTGTCAAGTTATTCTGAGGCAATCCAGTGTATGCTTGCAAATTCATCCTATAGTGTTTAAGTAAATAGTAATTTTTATAAACTATACTAGCCACTTATCTGCCTTGTAAAAATTTAGATCAATAGTTTGACCATTGAAGATAGAGATTTTATTTTTTTGCAATTTTGCTCAATCATGAACTGCAGTTATATGCTTGGCCAACTCTTGTTGTTTCTACCTTGAAGGCTTCACCCGTACTTCTAGTTTTCATATTGTTTTAATATGAGATTTAAATATAAAGTAGTCAGGAGCATTGTTTCATTGTATTAGGATTTAGAACTGGTTGTCAAAGTCTTCATTCTCCCTTCCTGGTTTCATGCTTCCCCTCATTCTAGATCATGTATAAAAAACCCTTAACTACTGCCTCATATACTCTAAGAAGAAAATACCATGTTGTTGCCAACTACACGAAAAGTTTCATTCACCAATTCTAACTGTTGGTTTCGGATACAGTGAGTCAAAATTCAGCAAATATGGCATGAAATGCATCTTCAAACAAAAATATATGGTAAATTTTCTCTGAAAAATTTGAGCAGGTAAAGTGATACTAGGGTGGGTTCAAGAGGATTAAGTATAATTAAATGTAAGGGTAAAATTCGTCAAAATGCCATTGATGAATTTTCCAGGTCAAAAGTCTCCCCCCGGAGGGGGGTAAAAAGGCAAGTGGAATATCCTGACTATAATTGTGCCTATCCATCTTCCCAATGACTAATGTTCAGTTGAAAGCTTTGAAAAATCGCTATTACTTACTTCATACCTCTTGCCTGTTGGTATGCTATCTCTGAGACATAATTTTTTACTCTAGTTGATTTTTGCTTTCTTTTAAAGCCATTTGGTCAGCTAATACCTTTTTATTTGATCATAAATTAGTGGACAAGGGATTGGCCAACTGAGAATGATTACATGTTTCATAGAATACCAATTCTCCTTTCTCAGTTGATGTTTGGTCAGTTGTATATGGTATACACACTGTTTACCATTAGTTCCTAAAGCATGCCTTTGTGATTTGTCATTGGATGCACTTCTAGGGAGTGATTCTTTGGGATATTTCTTCAGATATCTGTGTTGGAATTTTCTCGTGATCGCAAGATGATGAGTGCCCTTTGTAGCCGGAAGCAGATGGATATCATGCTCACTAAAGGTGCTCCAGAGAGTATACTTTCTCGATGTACAACTATCCTATGCAATGATGATGGTTCCACTGTTCCTCTAACCGCAGCAATAAGAGCCGAGCTGGAATCAAGATTCCATAGGTTAGGGCCATAGGCTTTCTCACCTATCTGAGTCTTCTTGTTTATACATTGAGAAAACAACTTAGAACTACCCCGGAATATATGACACATGGTTGAATAAATTTGTTGTTGCTATTTTGCCACAATTGTTTCTTTTTATATAAACTGGCTCTAGTTTAATGATAGGAAAGCAAATTTGGCAGACAAGAAAGGCACACACCCAGTTATACTAGTGCATCGAGGGAGGGAATTTTAAAGCTCCGGTTTTCCTAAGATCAAGACCAGTCACTAAGATCTGGTTTTCCTTGTTCCTTCTCCACTCCTACATTGTATCTGATGATGAGTGTGCTGCATGTCATACTAAAGAATAACATTCTGTGAATTGTAAATCTCTTGGTTCTGTTGCCAAAGATGATAGACTATACTTCAACAGCCAACTTTTTTAACTTCTGAATGGATTTTTTGTACACAATGACGTACAGCCCTCGTCAACTGTGAATCCATCCAGATGTGCTGCACTAAATCAGGCTGCTGCGTGAATATACTAGTCTATATGATAGTCTAATATGTTGGTCTTTGTAACTAGTCCGTATTGCACTAACATTTGATTTACTAATGATCTTAACAACTAAACTTGAGAATTTGACTAAATCAGTAAGAGTGGAAATTTGCATTAAACCTGAGTTTAAACTCATTGTTAAGTGGCTCTATTGAATTGCCTCAATAGTAAAATGTGTCCGGCAATGAATATGAGTTTTGTCTTGTGGTCTGGAAATGAATAATGAACTTTGGGATATACTGTAAATGTTGGAGTCATGTTTGATTTTCTTGATCTTCTACCTGTTTATAGTTTACTCTGTTGTACTAGGACCCGTTTATAAGTGGGGTACTAGTTATTTTAAGTACTCTACCTTAACCTTGGCCTGGTGCTGAGAGATTTTCTTTCAACCAGTTTTGCAGGGAAAGAAACCTTAAGATGCTTGGCTCTGGCCTGGAAAAAGATGCCTACGGGTCAACAGGCTCTCTCGTTTCATGATGAAAAGGAACTTACATTTATTGGGTTGGTATGCTTTCTGTTCAGTAATGTCTTTAACATTTCTTCCAGTCTTCGTCATATACTACTAATCTCTAGACTAGAATATCTCAACCCTCATGTCCATAAACTGACCTGATAACCAGACTTTTTGTTCACTATCCTGATATTTTTGCTGGAAAAAAATTAGAAATGTTTGCTTTGAAAATGTGAATTGTTGGTACCACTCGCAATGCTGTAAGACCAGATGTTGGTGTCTCTTGCTTATCAACTGGTTGTGATGTAGTCAACTTTGTGATCAACTGCACTTGTTACATCCTAGGGAAATCAGTAATTTTGTAATTTTTTGTGATAAAAGCTATAGCATCTGTATATGCCATCTGTTATGTTAATAATTTGAAAATTCAGGATGGTTGCAAACTCAATGAGTCTGTTCTTCTAGATTCTATGTAAATGTTATATTAGGTGTGGAGAAATAGGGGCATAGGTTTCCAACAGTCATTATGTCTAGTCATATCACCATTTCTCCATTCTTGTTAACTTACAAGATGCATCTCTCTCTCTCTCTCTCTCTCTCTCTTCCCACCCTCCTGTTTTTTGTGTTTCTTGCTTTATTAGCATACAAATTGACAGGAGTAACAGCATTAGCTGGATGGTTAAGATGCTTCTATTGCTCACTGTTTTTCCCTTTCGAACAGTATATTCCCTCTACAAGATTCATCTTTGATTTTCTTGTTAAAATGAAGGTTGGAATGCTTGATCCACCAAGAGAGGAAGTAAGAAATGCTATAGCTTCGTGCATGACTGCTGGTATACGTGTTATTGTTGTCACTGGAGATAATAAGGTAATTCTATTTCCACTGTTTTGGTTTTATTTTGGATGTCTTTGAGCTAGGTCATATGTTTTTGAACTGATTTTAATTTGGGATGCAATGTTAGACCACTGCAGAATCTGTGTGCCAAAAAATTGGTGCCTTCAATCACTTAGAAGATTTTGCAGGGCACTCTTACACTGCTTCTGAGTTTGAACAACTTCCAGCATTGCAAAAAACCATGGCATTGCAACGAATGTCACTTTTTACCAGGTCCTCTCAGATTTTATCTTGAGCTGCATCTTCTTTAAAATCTGTTTGAAGAGAGTACTAGTTGGGGTTTAATATGTTTAACTGACATTTTCTGGTTTGTTTCCTTGTCAGGGTTGAACCATCTCACAAAAGGATACTTGTTGAAGCTTTGCAACATCAAAATGAGGTGGTTAGTATCCTGTAATGCACATGACTACTATGACTACTTCAGTGAAGTTTTGTTTTCATGAATTGAACAAAGGAAGTTACTACTTGTCATGGTCATAATGCTTGAGAGTCACTGGCCTCTTTATAGCTTGGGAGGTTAAAGTTTCACTGCTACCATGTTAGTTTGGACTTCATCAAGAAATTGTTGCTTGTGGAATTCAGTTTTGTTTTATTTTATATATTTGATTTTGTTTTTTCGGCTCTTAATATAAAGCTTGGTAGTCTCCTGAGTCCTGCATTTTTTGATTAACCATATAGGATCTTTCTCGCTTTCATATGTCCTTTTTCCAGTGAGGGGAGGGGGGTGGTTTGGGTTGTACATATAAAAAAACGTTCATGTCATTGAGGCGACTTTTTAGTTAGGAATCGGGTCTCGAATTTAATGCCTTGACCAAACTCTTTGATATGGCATTTATTGCAGCCACCCATTTTGGATGGTCGATTAGTGCAACTGTTAATACATGATATTTTCCAATAACATGATAGAAGAGTTCTATTGTGGTAATTTTTTTTCCGTGATTTCTGACTAGTAGGGAAAAGATGATGTTTACAAGGCATTCTACCATCACTACTACCGTGATTGTAGTGGTTGTGAGTCGAGTTTATCATGACTTTTGACTAACTGGCCCAATCAGGTTGTTTAGAGTAAAGCATGTAGTTGTTCAAACCTGTTTAAGAGCACTTGGTTTTCCTTGCAGGCTTAATCTTCTTCCATTCAACCTTTCCGCCTTCTCTAGTGGATTAAGTTTCCTGTCTCCTTTGCATAGTCACTTTAATTTAGGAATATGACAAATAAAGTATCACAGATTTGGCCTTAGTAGAGTTAGTGAACACATGAATGTGAGCATGTGAAACTAATTGTGCTACGATGTCTTCTGAATCTTTATCTTGTGCAAAAGAAATTAAGCCCTGAAGTTTAAGTTGGCAGACTGGTTGACAGAGTAAATGATGCACCTGCAGTGTAGAAAGCAGACACTAGTTGCACTTCAACATATCTTTCTGAATATTTATCCTGTGCAAAACGAACTAAACCATAATTTTTAAGGTTGCTATGACTGGTGACGGAGTCAATGATGCCCCTGCACTGAAGAAAGCAGACATTGGAATTGCAATGGGATCAGGAACAGCTGTTGCCAAGGTACTTGACTTTTAGCTGTCTATATGAGAAATGAAGAAAATTGAAGTAACTGTTATGCTTATTTACTTCTTGCTACCATCTGTGTGGACCTAATGATTTGACTATGTCCTGATGGAGAAATAGCAACTAGATTTCCAGCTGTAGAAGTTGCTGGCAGCGATGGAAATTTTAGCGTATAATATCCCTCTACGGAGAGTGAATAAGACTAACGGCATATCCCTTTACAGAGAGCAAGAGTAATGGCAATATCTGTTTTGGCCTATACTTGCTGTTGCTACTTGCTTTTGATTTGACTGCCTATCCTGTTCTACTATTTTTATTCACTACAAAACAAGCAATCCTTTAAGTGTTTAGGTTTCTGAAACAGAATGTGCTACATATCCTGCTTCAGATTTCTTCAATGTCCTTAAACAGACTAACCTTGCCAGTTTGTCAGTGCAATCCTACAGAATGAAAATTGGACTGTTCTAGTGTAGTTTCTTTTATTTTTGATTTGGAAGCTAATATAGTAGTGGGCCTCTTTCTGTAGCCAAATTCAAGCTTTTCTCTCCATTTCCAATTCTAAAAAATACAAAATGGCTTTCTGTTTTTCTACCTCTGCTTTATTACTTTCCATGACCTAAATGCTTCTCTTTCTTGCTGGATTTCTGTTTCATAATTGCACCACTAGTCCTGTCTCAAATATCAAAATTGGCTTTGCTGCAGCATTAATTATCTGAAGTTCAAAATTTTTCGAACTGTGTTTTATATACCCATCATAGTAAACCAAGTTCAGTTTGAAATTCACAGCTACTCGAACGACGAAACTCATATAAACCTGATGGTCTGAGTAGGTGCCCTTGTACGGGAACATTTTTTTTTTTTGGGGCTTGCAGGGGAACATCCAAGTTTCAGTAAGGCAATTGTAATAAGCACATCAACATGTGCTTATTACAATTGCCTTACTGAAACTTGGATGATGTCTGGTTAGTTTGATACTTCTACTTAACCGGATTTACTTGCAATTGGCCAAGCTTTATTTTGTACAACAGCATTGCACATTCTGAGTGCATCTTCAGAGACCTTTGTCATTAAGTCAGATTTGCTTCTATGGTTGCCTTTCAGAGTGCATCAGATATGGTTTTGGCTGATGACAATTTTGCAACAATCATTGCAGTGAGTTTTTCTTTCCTTGCTTTTCACGGTTTTTTTAATAGACTTGCGGTTTTATGCTTTGCGTACTGAATGATTTTAGACATTAAGTTAATATTGCAAAACTTACACCATAAATTTGATTATCTATTTAACCTTTTTTATTCATTGGTAGGCTGTTGCAGAGGGAAGGGCTATTTATAACAACACAAAGCAGTTCATCAGATACATGATATCTTCAAATATTGGTGAAGTAGTTTGTATTTTCTTTGCAGCAGTACTTGGGATACCTGATACCCTTATGCCTGTGAGTTCAATTGGTTGCTACATTTTTTAAGTTTTCATAGCAATTGTTCTTAAGTTCCTTTTTTCCAGCTTTTTAAATAGATTATCACTTTGCTAAGCCCTTGCTTTTGATTCAATAGTTGGTCAAGTGCATGTTCATGTTTCTATTGAGTTTTATATATAAGTCAAGGAAAATGCTCCCCCACCCCCCTGGTTTATCTCCTCAAAACTTGCTTTCTGTTGTACCAAATCTCTCTCTCTCTCTCTCTCTGTGGCATGGTTACAGTAGTTTGTCCTTGACCAGTTGATGTTCATGGTGCTGCACTTTGGGCTTGTGACAAATAACAAAGATGACTTGCCTTACACGCTTAAATGTCTGTTTCACGTTACAATGCTTTCTTGACATTTGTTGGACACCCTGTTCATAATTCATGATTCTTCTATGCACTGTGGCAGATGAAAAAAGTGTTCACTAACAGGACTAAAGCAGGTGGAGAAGTGTGAGCGGATTTTGTTCAAGACATATCTGTAAACAGAAATTAAGATTCTAGATTACAAAAAGCACTGAGAAACTAAGAAACAATGCATTGACGGAGATGGTGCAGCTGAATTTAAGGTTTTAAAATTGGATTGTGAAGCTCGAAAAGATGGGGACAACCATATGTCACAAATAGCACCTATAACAGAAAAGTAGAGATCTTTTAAGATGGTTTGGGTATTGAAATGGACCTAATAAAGCCGACATTGACTGATGTATTTCTCAAATTGATCCTAGATGGAATGTCAGCTGAGAGAATTCTACAGATTCATTAATTTGTGATATTTCATTTATCAGTATTCTTAAATGTATCCTAAAGGCAAACAAGTATTTTGGCGAGTGGGCTGTTTAATAGTATCTGAAAGTTGAGACTGTGCTTTTACTGGCAAAATTCATGGAATATTGAATGATCATTTGGTGTTCATTTGTCATTGTTCAGTTTGCATTTGTAAAAAGCAACAAAAGTTTGAAACTTGTGCTAAATCATTTTTTGGATGGCTCATTATCTTGCAGGTCCAGCTGCTTTGGGTAAATTTGGTCACTGATGGGCTGCCTGCAACAGCAATTGGATTCAATAAGCAAGACTCGGATGTTATGAAGGCTAAACCCCGTAAGGTATTTACAATGAGTTTGCTTAAAAATAAGTTCTTTGGTCTAGATTCCTGTTTGGTCATGGGCCTATGCATGGGGCAAGGGGGCTTCATATTTTCTTGTTTGGGTCCCTTTTAGGTTTTTTTTTTTTTGGGGGGGGGGGGTATGAATTTTAGGTTATATCTTTAGTATGTTACAAAATTTAAGCTCGTTGAGGTAGCTTTATCTTTCCTCTCTTTTCGTTTTTGAAGTATTACTCTAGTTGATGGTTATTTGCACTGGGTAAAGATTGATTGGCCATTGTCTGTATAGTAATTAGCATGGTATTACCCTTTTGTGGTGCAAGGATCATATCAAGTATGATTTAGTTACTTGAGCTGTTTAATTGAGGATGTCTATCCAGAAATGCTTTTTCCTTTTTTTGGCCAATAGAAAAGGCACAATTTTGTCGAATATTTAATTTGCTTTTGCAAACAGGTTAATTTTGTCGAATATTTATTGTAACCAATGAGATCCCAATCTTCACTTTTCTTTCAAGATCAGATGTAAATATGCTGTCAGTGCAGTATGTGTGTTTTGTTTTTTCTTTTTGGAATTTTTGCAATGTTCAAGATATTTAATTAACATCTCGCCTATTGATGTGTGGCAAAAACTTTAGTATCCCAAAAAAGGGGTAAATCACTCCTTATGTAGGAGAAGCGACGGAAATTAATTTTTACTCCTCTGATTTGTGAAGGATGAGAGATCACGTTTCCGATGTTATTATCTTATGTTTTGTTATCTTTTCTTTTTATTCTTTATGAGCATCGGAGGTTCATCTCAACTTTGTTTGAATGGCAGGTCAATGAAGCAGTGGTGTCTGGATGGCTGTTCTTTCGTTATTTGGTTATTGGAGGTAGAAATAAATAGCTTAACAAGTCTTTGTTTATGCATTTTGTTTGTGAGTGTTCATAGCTTGTGCTTGCTTGTGTTTCAAGTGGTTAGCATTTTGCAGATGATATTCTTACATATAAACCTAGGAGATTAGTTATGTTTCAAATTGCTAGCACATGAGGTTTACTATCAGCTGTCTATTGGACTTTCTGGTGAAATAATCTAAAATCCTCTTCCTTATGTCCCCTTATGGTGTGCTATTGGTTAACATCTTTTCCAGATATTTTTGCTGCTAAAAAATATTTTTACAAATTGCTGCTTGGGCACAGTTTTCCTAGTATACTGCAAGTTACCAAGTGCTGCTTGGGGACAGTTTTCCTAATTTACTGCATTACTTGACCTGTATGTCAGGTTAGTTCTTGTCTTTGATAGTTTTATAGTAACTAAGAATGAGCAATTAGAAGAGAGGAAACAGGTTTAGGTAGGAGAGAGATCATTGTCCTTACCTCCGTCCCATCCTCCTTTTCTGAGTGGTCGGGATCTGCCCTCAGAGAGGTCCTAAGTCCTAAATCTGGGAGTTTACTCCAATAACATGTACACTAATGTTTTCATCTGACCAGTTTACTCATTAAATTATGCAACTTGGATTAGAATTCACCCAGAGTTGCCATGCACCTAGCCCATTCTCTAGGTCCAACTCAGTACCACATTGATAGATTTTGGAATGTCATATATAATGTTTTCTTGTAGAAAGAGTCCAAATAACTTGCATTAAAGTCAAGCTGTATATGTAAGTCATAGTATGTGACAGATGATGCATTTTTTAAATTCTAAACTTTATCCTTATTCGTCCTATTTGTTGTTATTGAGATCTTTGTTACTGCAGCATATGTTGGACTTGCTACTATTGCTGGATTCATATGGTGGTTTGTGTACTCTGATAGTGGGCCTAAAATTCCATACAGTGAATTGGTAAGCTTTCTATTTGAGATTTTTTGTTTTCAAAATGTGAAGTGTGAAGTATCATAGACACTAAAGCAGACCTGTATACTTTATTTTCCTATTTTGTGTACAAGCATTTTTTAGCTCCTAATATCTTCATAATTGTTGCATTTATCACTTTCACTAGTGTTCTTCTTTAAGCTTTGCTTATCCATTTTGATTGTGCACATCGTATGTTTTACAATTATTTGCTAAAACTAGGAGACTCTGGTATGTACTAAGTCCAAAAATTGTTTGACTGACACTTCTTTGTTGTATCTGATTATTTCAGATGAATTTTGATAGCTGTTCAACAAGGGAAACTGCTTATCCATGCAGCATATTTGGCGATCGGCATCCATCAACTGTTTCAATGACAGTGCTTGTTGTGGTCGAGATGTTCAATGCCTTGAATAATCTTAGTGAAAATCAGTCCCTCCTGTGAGTTCGCTGAAATATGTGAAAGTTTGTTTTGTTATATGAACTTATATTTACCTTCAGTTCTGAGCTGCCTTTGTTTCGAATGGTACTCTCTTTCTGTTTCTTGATCTTGTAATGCATTTTCGTTTCGCTGGTTGCAATGGAGGCTCAAATGCTGTTTATGATTGTCAGTGTCATTCCTCCCTGGAGTAACTTGTGGCTAGTTGCTTCGATTGTCCTGACAATACTCCTCCACATGCTTATTCTATATGTGCAGCCATTAGCAGTCCTTTTCTCTGTAAGTCCTTTTCTCTGTAAGTCGATTTTTTTCTTGTTCCAACAATTTCAAGTGATTTATAACTGATGATGCTCCTCCATTTTCATGTAGGCTTTTGATATTCTAATTTTTACCCGTTCTATTTGCAGGTTACACCATTAAGTTGGTCAGAGTGGACAGTTGTGTTGTACCTTTCATTTCCTGTGAGCAATCATACCTTGAAAATATTTATGCATGAATGGTTAATTTCTTTATATAGATGGGAATGCAAAAATTATGTATATTACGAACTTCCACCTTCGCTTATGATCTTATAAACTGGATGAACGTTGATCTCCATTTTTTTTTTCGGTAAAGAATATCTCAGAAGTAGTAAAACTAATCATGTAATTCCTTGTCCTCAATGGCCACAAGGTTAGAACAGATTCACTAAATTAATTACTGATTGTTAAGTCTGTCCGTGGATCAACAAAAAGTCTTCTTAGCTGTGTTAGCTCTTGGGTACTGCATGTTAATGCCCTTAGTTTTCCTTCACACCATACAGAGTGTAGACAAGAAGAAGCACCAATTTGCATAGTTTCTGGAATTGTACAAAAATTGACTGGACATGTATGCTTTAACAGTTCCTTTCAAGCTCAGTTTCTTAATTATAATTAAAAAAAGCAATTAGAGATGCATGATTCCAGGGACAAATGAATAGCGTGAATTGAGTTAGTTTGATGCTTTGTACATATGAAGCAGAGTTGTGTTTTTACTAGCATTCTATGGGAGAGGGGGATGGCATCAATTTGGAAAGATAAGAGAAGAAAGGGGGTCTTAAGTCATCCTTATTCAATTTGCATCTGAACAGAACCTCTTCATTGGCTTACAACAAATTCCTTGTGACTGTTGTTGCCTGGCTAACATCATTTACTCTGATGTCATATTAGTGGTAACAGTTGATATAAGATTCACTTACTAAGAAAGTGCTAGAAACTGTATATTAGACTAGTGTAAACCTTTCATAAACGTAAAAACGCAAGTTTGCTATCAGTTTACATGCATTCCACATTTTTAATGAGAGTTTCCCTCTGGTTCAGGTTATAATAATTGATGAGATACTGAAGTTCTTCTCAAGAAATTCTGGTAGTATTGTTTTCACGTTTTTCTTTTTTTTTCTTTTTCTGTCTTCCCTAATGACTGAGATATAATTTTCTATGGTAGGGTATTATTCTTGATACATCATTAATATTTTTCATATTCCTCCTGTTGTTTCGATTGGTTCAGGCTTAAGGTTCACCTTTAGATTTCGGAGAGGAGATTTACTTCCAAAAAAGGAGTTGCGTGACAAGTAACAAAGAGTGCTGGCCAACTCCTAAGTTTTCTGATGGAGGTATTTTGCATCTTTTCTGTTGCATACAGCTGTGAGTGCGTATGATCTAATCTCAGATACATGACTTGCTTATGTTCTCATCTGCAGGCGAATTGGAATTTGCATTATGTATTGCAAGGGATTTCATCTGAGCTCTGGATATCCATTATACTGTAGTTTTAATGGTTCGAAAGCCCTGTAGTTTTGTAACCACAAAGAGGAGAGCTGGAAAAGCTACACTTCTCCGCATCAATTTTGACCAGTTACGGAAGAAGTTGACTGTTTTGGTGGGTGACCGCTCCAGGGATCGGAGCGAATTGATTGTAATTATATCTCGGAACTAGCAAAATTACTGATGGCACAATAATTTTCCAAGTTATAAAGCGTTATTCATTCTTCCTTCCCTTTTGGGGAGTTTCAAGTATTCCTTATCCATGATTATTTTCTGAGAATACAAATTGGACATGTAGAGAAAAATGATTTATTAATTCGACATTTTTAAAATTTTTTCGTACAATTCCACATTTAGCTTCATATAATTCCTTTTTTTTTTTTTTTTACTATGTAAAAAAACTAAACTGCCCATGAGTTCTAAACTTTTCAACTTTTCATATGCAATTCAGCTGCCACCAGTGAGGATTTGAAAGCCCTTCTGGGTATTGGGTCCCTGACAACGTAAAATGCCGTGGTGACTCTTTTTGCGTCTTCTTCATCCACATGGTATCGAAGCAGGTTAGAAGTTGTCATATCAAATAATAATAATAATAATAATCAACTGGCGAGTGTAAACAATAAATATTCTTCCAAACTTTTTGCCTAACTAAAGAGAAGGTTTATGTATGTGAATCCGTAAGTGGAGTATAAAAATCATTACTACGTATGTCTATTTGGAGTATACGGATACATCTAATATTTACATTAGTTTAAAATATCTTTTACTTTGAGGAAAGAAAAAAAAGGAAAAGAGAAATGAAAATCAAGAACGCCCCGACCCGTTATTAAATTATCAACCCAAATAAAAGTGAGAAAAGGCGGCGGACTGCTCGTCAGCTTCTCTTATTATTTTTAACAAAACAAAATAAAATTCATTCAATTCAGAAGAGGACGACCACCATAGCCGTCGGTCTGACCATCATCGCAGAGTTGGAGTCGGACGACAGGAGATTTTATTATAGTTTAGTTTCCTTTCCTCCACTGGGGTCAATCATAAAGGTTCGTAGGATATCCACCTTTGGAACATGGCTCTGCACTGAACTGGCTTGTACTCTGGTGCCGTGTGCCCAGCTCCCTGTAGGCAGACGCAAGACTGAGCAAGAACTCGAGCATATAAGACCTCAAATCAAATGTAATGAGATGTGCATTCCAAAGTTTTATGTTATCCCCAGGGAATTTTTATTCTAGTTAAAAGGGAGGGATAAAGAGAGAGTCCATTTCTTGCCTTGACTGTCGCGAATGTCATCCGGTTGGCATAAGTTCTCGTATATCTACACAATCACAGGATATATTATAAAAGCCTCAAATTTAGGGTTTTGTCAAGAGCTTCACGTCGAGTTAAAAATGCATAAGAAGCTAATTCTTGGAACCTACCCAGCAACTTGACCTTCAACAAACCAAGGTCGCCATTCATCTACAATGCTGTAGTTTAGAGATCTTATCCAGTCTTGAGTTCCAAAATGCGGCAAAACCATGTCATGGTCACCACTGATTTACAAAAAAAAAAAAAAAGAATTTTCATGGCATATAGCAGTACTGCTCTGCTGGCTAACTTAACTTATAAGGATTCACTTCTAAATATAGTCATGATTAAGGCATCTGTGGAAATAAAATTGCTCTACCTGTAAACGAGTGACCTGTAGCCTAAGGTGCTGAGATTTGCATGATAAGGTACGCTGCTGTGGATTGTCTTTGTATAAAGCAAGTTGTCGTTGCATCGATGCCAATATCCAACATGCTTCTGCGTGAAGTGTACAAAAGTTTGTGATGCGATATCAGAGGAAATCTGGTTCATGGACTAGAAGGAGCGGAATTGTGTAAGAGCAATAAATTTAGGAGCCAAAGCTGTTTGGCACTGCAATTTTTCCATTATAGTACCTGTTGCCCATTTCTTTTATTGCATCCTGCATTTACAGATTTTATTTCCTCGCCAAATTTCATCACATATTTTTGCAGCCTAGTTTACTTACTAATGGTTGAAAGTTTCACATCACCAGAAATTAGGAGCAATGAGACAGCAATCGGATTTATTCCACATGCTGTATCAATCTCCAACAGTGGATAGCTAATGTCGTCATGCTCTTTTTCGGAAGATTCTTTTTTGTTTTTGTTTCTTCTACTGAGATGCACTTTCACTCGTTCTTTCCTCTCTGCGTAAGAAAAATATGTCTCAACATGGATTACGTTCTAATAAGCCAACATGGATATCTTTCATTATTAGGAAACTAGAGTGCTCCATTTGCCGTGAATTTATTTTCCTGTGATGTTGTAAATAACCACAAAACATTATGTCAAATTCTCACTCAATACAGTAGCCCAGTAAAAGTAAAACCTGCATCCGCATGCATAATGTCGTCAAGACTGAAGTGAAAAGGGAGAAGCATTAGCTTGAGTGAGCAAGCATACTGCATCTAAAGTTAAGGTGATTGAAAGTACCTTCGGGATGTCGAGGGCTTCCCGGACACTTTGGTCATTAGCCCAAATTTCAGCCAGCACAAATGCTTGTTCCTTCCAAAAAATGGGTTAAAATGAATCGTAAGGATCCAGAAAACTAACTGGTGAATATGAAGCTATTGCTATGGGAGTTGTGGCAGATGACAAGATCTTACACGACATTTGAATGCAAGGAGTAGGTCATGTCCACTAAGTTCTTGGGATGTTTCATCCAGATCTCTTCTCTGAGCATAGGTTTTTTGAGGCTTTGGCGCTCGTAAACCACAATAATTTTCCAAAATGTTCGAAAATTTGATGCTCTCAACTAACTGCAGAGGTCCATAATTGACGTCATTATCTTGATATCGAATATTACAAGTATGTAGTAGTTGAAGACTCGTAAAAGGTAACAGTTGCTAGTACCTGATTAAAGTTCTGCATATCCTTCATACACAGAAAGTTTTCAGGATCTATAGTTATGTACATTCCTTTACAATTCCTGATCAAGGACTGTTTAAGAATGATGAATATTATGATCAACAGGAGGAGTACAAGAGAAAAGATGATCAAGGAAATCAAGAAATATGCCACCTCATGGAGGTCATCAGGGATAAGCCCCATTCCATGAGCAAATTGCACTCGATAGTTGTGATCCAATGGAGTTGCTCCTGGATTGCCAAGTAAGTATCCCTGAAAACCATTCCGATAAATTACTATGACACTGGTTACGTTATCTTGTTGAATGCCATCATCACTCTATCAATGATTGGCATATGAATATTTGATACCTTAAGATCAATCAGTGGCTGATTTCCATTTTCATTCCCTGCAGTGCCAAGAAAACGAAGTGTTTGAACCGTCTAAAGCAACCACCTCCACTCATGAAAATGAGGTCTAAATTAACTCATGATACATATAGAGACTGGCTGCACCATGACATATCATATCAACAGAGATGATTTCCACAAAAGACTCCCTTCATATCTCATATTTAAAAGGCTGCAAAGATGCAATGTCTTGAGAGAACTTTTAGGGATTGACTTCCAAGTAGGAACATGACATTCGATCCTCTAGTAAATGCAGCTGATGTAATGTACACCATCAATAATCTAAATCTCCCTTACAATCTTTGAGCAGCATAACAAAAATTTCATCTCATGCTCGCAACATTTTTCATTTGTTATCCAGTTGAAAGTTTCTTTTACTGTAGAAAATTAGCAGAAGTTATTAAAAGGAGGAGGTAGACAAACCACTATGGCTTAGGCAAAAAGTATCATATTTCACAGTGGGAGAGAACTGACATAATAGTTGCAGTCAAGCAAGTATAAAACTGAAGCAAGTTATAAACCACTCGCAAAACCAGGGCCAAATTTTAGGTGATTTCGGTCTTTCAACTGATTAATATTGATCCGTCAAAAGTTCTTACCATCTGATATTAATTGTGCTATGACTGGAACAGGAAGACCTGAATACGAGTCTCCACCAATGTAGAAAGAATTTGACAAGTGCTCCGGGTGATCAATCAGAAACTGGAAATTAAATAGAACCAGTAACATCAGAAATAAAATATATTATGCAGGCAATTTCAATATCATAAGCATTCTTTCCACCTTGATGGTATGCAATCCCACATGTTTTATAATTATTGAGTTGTGAATCCAAGTTGGAACCCGAATTACAAAGTGATGGAAGATTTCTTTAAAAATATTTGCATCATTTGTTTTGGGAGACCATAACCTTACGAATTCCTTATAATGGTGGATGTTGTACCAGAAGAATTGACAGTAAAAGAGGCTCACCTTCCTAAGAAACTGGTAAGCTTGATTGCTTGCTTGCAAAGTAGTAGATTCAAGAGCCTCTGGATTTCTTGCGTAGGAAAATCCAGTACCTACTGGCCAGTCCAAAAAAATTATGCTTGCCACCTAAACATGAAATCCGCCAATCTCAATGTCATGATTTATACAAAGTTATACTACTATTATACATATATGTATCTGATTTCCTTTCAAGGAAACACATCAAACCTCTGTCCAGGAATAAGGTTTCAAGACCAATCTGGGTAAACTGCCACTGTACTCCACTGCCTCAAAAGTAAATGGTCCTGTCAATTTTTTGGTAGGTAATTAGCATGTAGTAGTAATTTAAATGACTGAGAAAAATACCCCCATACTGATTCTGCAGTTGAAGACATAATGCAACATACAGAAAATGAAATTTACAATGATGTTATCTCATCGAGTTTTAATTCCTATTATGATGAACAGCGTACAGTGTAACCATCTGAATAAGGAAAAGCTGAGATGTGGACAGCCATGACAGGTTGCTGGAGTTATTCTGAAGAATGGCAAAAGAGTTTTTATATTCACGTCATTTTTGAATGTGGAAAAGGCAGTTTGAAAGCCAATCATGAATGGTTGAAGGGAGCATTATGAATTAAACATTCTGATTATACAAAAGCAAATTATCAGTTGCAAGCAATGTTTTAAAACCCGGACCGTCAATTGAACCGGTGAGGTGAAAGGGTCGAGATTCAACCGGTCGGACCGGTTCAATCTCGGTTCAATGAATTTTTTTAAAAATAATTTATATAAATATATATATGCACAAAATAAGACATGCAATGGACTAATTTAAAATTTTATATGATGAAAAGTTCACTATTTTTGAATAATTTGGATTTTCAAGAATAAATTATTTAAATTATAAGTTAAAACAAATAAATTTCATCTCAATTTCAATTATATCTACCAAAAAAATCTTAAATCCAACCCAAAAATATCACAATATTTTGAAATTATACAAATTCACGTCTATGAGAATTTGATATTGTGAACTTAAATTTTAATTTACGTCTTTGAGATTTAAAGATTGTAATTTAAAAAAGAAAGTTTGGAGTTCGAAAGAAATTAAGAGAATTGAAAATAGAAATGCAAACTTGATAAGAAACAAAAAATGAGATAAAAGTGAGTGGTTGTGACATTAAATAATTTGGGTTAAAGAAAAATAATTCTTTTTTAACTTTTTCCAATTTAATGGGTAAAAACAAAATTAAAAGATAGAAGAAAACATCAATAAATTAAAACTAATGAGGTTTGATTAAAAATGGAGTGACAAAAGAAAATATGAGAGAGAAAAGAAAGAGTTGAAGATTAAAAAGAAAGAGTAATGAGAGGATGAGATTTTGTAAGAAAAATGGAAAAATGAAATATAGATGTTTGTTTTATATAAATAAGTTATCAAAAAAAGCAAATAAGATGTGATGGTGCAATGGTTACTACATTGGTCTTTTATTACAAAGGTTTTGAATTCGAATCTTGATAGAAGCATTTTGCAAAAAGTAAAAAAAAAGAAGCATTTTGCAAAAAGTAAAAAAAAAAAAGGAAAACTCAAAAATCGGTTCAACACGGTTCACCGGTTCTGGCAAAGTCAACCAGAGTATAGAACCGGACCGGTGTCATGGCCGGTTCGCGGTTCAACCGGTCGAACCGGCCGGTCCGGTCCGATTTTCAAAACATTGCGTGTATTGCAAGACATACATAAACTCCAATACTGAACTTCCCTGCATACACAAATTCACTCTCAGTTAAAGATTGTATACCTATTTCATAGACGAGACCGGAAATTGAACTGCAACCAGGGCCTCCGGTAAGCCAAAGGACCAGAGGGTCCATTTCTGGATTTGATTGGGACTTAATGAAGTAGTAGAAGAGCTGCACATCCTCTGATTCGTCCACACCTATGTACCTGAGCTTTAAAAATTCACCCTGTTAGTTTGATCAAGTAAATTATGCGCTGATCCTACAAACTTCGAAAAAAAAACGGCAAGGGATAAGGTGAGGGAAGGAGTAAGATTCAAACTCTCATCTTTAAACTGCAAAGAAAGGCTAACATAACTACTGCTAGTTAGGCTCCATCATGTGATAGAACAATCGTAAAGTTCCAGGATTTATAATGATCAACCATTCCAGATAGGAATTAACAAAAATATTCTAAAACTATAAAAAGATATGTAAAGTTCAATCTAACAACTTGATGTAAGCATTCTCACACATTAGTAACATATCTTGAGTTCAGACATATCTCTACCCCTTAATATTTAGAGACTAAAAACTCGCATGATTGGAGTTTCGGAATTTAGAAGTCGTACTAAGTTTAGCTTAATTAATTGTTAGTGTATATTTCACTGTATTTTAGTTCATTATAATGATATTGAATTCTAATCTGCTTGTATTGATGCTCACAAGTAGCCGAAGTATATATATATATATATCATCCAATTATCACAGAGCCATCATAGATTAGCAATGAGCAGGGTATACAGAAGGAGCTACAAAAAAGAAGAAAAAAAGATCTATCATTACAAGTAACACGTACGCACTGACCCTGTTTCCAGATGAAAAGGCAGTTTTCCATCAAAACCCGGAAGAAACTCGAGTTCAGAACCGGCCCATACTTGAAGCTTCGAGTTTGAGTTGAAACAAACTTGCAATACAAGCGAAAGCAGCAGCACTATGAAATCAACAAACTCTCCCTTCGACTTCCGTTTCGGTTCCGCCATTTTTGCTTGTCAATTACATTTGCAGTGCGGCTTACGGGCACAAATATCTATCTGAGCTTCCGGGCTTCAGCCGACAATCATTGATTCAGTCATAATGCAGAGTTAGGGTGCAGACGCGTGTCAGTTCACACGACGAAGTACATTTTTTGTCATCGTCTCGGGCCCTCGTAACTTTTTTTTCTTGTTTCGGCGGCCGCGTTGAAAAGGTGATTGCAGAAACCACACCCGAGGTTTCTTTGAGTAGCACCCACCTCCCCTATGATTTACAAAATAGCACTGACCTCCCTAGGAACTAATTGTGGCCTGTTGCTGTCAAAAGAGTGTGTGAATTTACCTAGCAATCCCCAATTATTTGTAGTTATGTGATGAAGGAATTTTGCAAGGGATAATTGCAGAAACTTCCCTTGAGATTTCTTTGAGTAGCACTCACCTCCCCTATGATTTACAAAATAGCACTGACCTCCTCTAGGAACTAACTGGGCCTTATTGTTGTCAAAAGAGTGTGTGAATTAACCTAGCTATCCCCAATTATTTGTGGTTATCTGATGAACGAATTTTACAAAAGAATGAATGTTGCTTGTGAACGAATTAAGGGAGTAAATAAGCTAATTAATTACTAATTAAACAAATTGAGTAACTAGTTGTTTAGTATTACCCTTTAAAAAATGTTTAGTAACTTAAACAAATTGTTTAGTATTACCCTTTAAAAAATGTGGACGAATCCAAGTTTGGAAGAAATGTAACCAATGGACCTAACTGGGGGACTAGGGCTGCAAACGAATCGAGCCGCTCGCGAGCCGCTCGAGTCAAGCTCGAGTCGAGCTCGCTATTAATCGAGCTCGAGTCGAGCTCGAGCCGGCTCGAGTCAAACTCGAGCTCGAGCTCGAGCTCAGAATATTAAGCTCGTTAGCTCGCGAGCCGGCTCGCGAGCTTGGGTATATATATATATTTTTTATTTTTATTTTTATTTAATAATAAAATTACGTATATTATATATATTTTTTTTTATTTTTTTATTTTCATAGTAAAATTACGTATATATCCTTAATATTTTATAATTTATTAAGAAAAAAATATTATTTTATTTATTTTTTTAAAAATAAAATAATTATTTTTTATTTTTTTTCGAGCTCGAGCTCGAGCTCGAGCTCGGCTCGACTTGATTCGAGTCGAGCTCGAGCTCGAAATTTGCCAGCTCGTCGAGCTCGAGCTCGAGCTCGAGCTTGGTAAAATTTAGTCGAGGCTCGGCTCGATTAGCTCAAAGCTCGACTCGGCTCGGCTCGTTTGCAGCCCTATGGGGGACAAAGTGTTCAATCCGTCGGCCAGTTACTGATTATAGGAAAATCCACCGAGTAACCAATATTCTGATCCTAAACCATTGGACAAATCTGGTGGATCAATCCGAGCTAACCATAGAACGGATTGTAAGTGGTTGATGAAATCAGTGGAGAAAATGCAGAATCCATTATGTGTTGGGCTTCGTTGTTTTAATTTTAAACGATTTTTGTATTTTAAGTTATTTTCTACTTTCTAGTGTCTGTTTGGATCTTGTAAGTCTACTAAGGCATATCTAATCTATGTAGCACGTTAATTGAGTCTTGTTAAAGTTTAGAAAATTGTGTCAAGTAAAGTTGTCAAATCCAATTAGGGAACTTGCATTGTTTTCATCTTGGATTAGATTTTTGTATCTTGTAAGGCTATAAATAAGTCTAACTTGTAACGTTTTCAGAAATTAAAGTCAAACACTTCACCTCCAACTACCAAATTAAAGTCAAGGAAACCAGCTGTGTTTTGAGTAGTGGATTGCTAAACCAGATCTCATTTATAAGCTGGTGCAAATTCAAACCTCATTTAGCCATTTAACTGGCCATTACTTTCACATGATACTTAAACTGTTACAGGTGCATTTGAAATGGTTTGCACTTATACCTTCTGAAGTTTGTTGATCCTTAATAACTTTTGTCTTTCCTTTGCTAATACTATTAGGCAAGCAAGATGAAGGGCAAATCTGGCATAAATTTCTCATCTCAATCTTTAATACAATTCTTTAATGGGACTCTTTCTAGCTTGAACCGAATTTGCAACGGGTTCTTTAAGTTCAGGGGTGGTCAATACAATTTCTTGAACCAGAGGGGAGGTGAGTGCAATTTTCCCTTGAATATAACATGAGAATAAATGTGTCTTTTTGCATTTAAGTGCTAAACTAGATATAAGATTATATGCACTAACTAGTTAAAGCAACCATTTGGCGCTGGCTTAAAAATTTTTGTTTTAACAGTCCAGCTCCAAATTTTGTTTTTGTGATAAAGGACTGTAATGAAGTATGAACTTGAGCTTTAAATTACAACAAATATTTCTACTCCAATTAATCTAATATATATAGCGACTAAATATGTGTGACGTGTCAGATGGACGAAATTTCATAGCCGTGGTGAGGACTGAGGAGAAGCCTGTTTACAAATCGTTGCTTATCTACACAGCGTTAGGTTTAGAATAGATTATTGCAAAAATTTTCTATTTTCTCCACAATTAGAACTCGTATTTCCTGTTTAATGACATTTTGATGGGCTATAGGGAAGTATGTGAGAGCTTGGCTGGCAATCCTCGTGTCAATGACAAGTATTCAAATTCAAAATGAAGTTAAAGTTGCTTTTTTCTCCCTTCTTATTTGATAAATGAAGTACGTAGAAGTTATTGTTCCTAACTATTGCTAAACATGACTTTTAATGGCTTTTTCACAACAAACTATTGTTCAACCTTTGTGTTTATATTTTAAATCTTACCAGGGAAACGGAAAAAGATGAGAGCTTTTTCACAAACAAATGTTTAAATTGTTTTGGGTATTATTATTATTATTTAAAGGAGATTCTAAGTCCTGCAGCAAAGGGGAAGAATCTGTCGTCATCTGATTAAAGTCCTTAATAAATTACGTATTGGGGATCAATTACTGTTTGTTGATAATATATAATCATTTTTTATGATAAAATAATATACTTTTGTGATACCATATCTTATGATAAGTAATATATTTATGGCCATGGCCCGATGACATAATGCTGTCGCTCCCAACTTACGGACCTTGTTTCAAGTTCATTATATATCCAGTCCATATTAAAAAACTTTTTTTTTTTTTAGTAAGTGGGAGGTTTTAAATTTAAGATTTCCTATCTATAATTTCTCTCACTTTACTATCCAATCCAACCCTCTCGCCCTCCCCTCCTCCCCCACTCCATCACTAGGATTTATTATAAGATAACTCTTTTTTTTTTTTTTTTTAATGTCAATTGATAACATCTACCTGACACCTTGCTAATCTATATTAGGAAGAGAGTCACCTGAACCAAGGGTGCTACTACTACACGCACTGTAAATTTAACTGCAACAGTATTGGTTCTGAATTGCATCGTATGCATTGTTTTGTCTGATGGCCGAATCACCTAAGTCGAGTTGGGTTTTACTAAAGTATATACACGCATTACATTTTTCTTGTCTACCTATCAAAATAGACATGTATTGTACGCAAGAAGGTGGACAAAACAGAGAGCAGCACAAAGAAAGCCCAGTGGCTGCCTCATTCTATGCGGGGTTGACTAGATAAAAATGTGACAACCATCAGTGGACAGTCTATCCAAGCTAGAACTAAGACGTTATGGTCAAAGGCCCTTGAAATAAGTTAAGAATTCTAAAATATAAAAGTATGCACTCTCCAAAAAAAACAAGTAACAAGAAATTTTTTTTTTTATTTTGATGTATTCCACAGCATGGCTAAGACATTTTCACCAATATTAGGTAAATTAAGTATTTGTTGTTGGACAAGTATCTGTAAGCAATCTTACACAAAAAAAAGTACATATTGGTCGCCTATACACGATTAAAAGCACAGGACATTTGAGGGATGGATTAGATGTGTGAAAATTCACCAATTGATTACACCCTACAGAGGTTCATGAGATATCCACCTTTTGAACATGGCCTTGCATTCTGCTGGTCTGTACTCTGGAGCCGTGTGGCCTCCTCCCTGCAATCAGCAGTGCAAGTTAGACCTCAATCATGATTCAGGTCATACCACTAATCAGCAAATTAACAGGAGCAAGTCTCTTGCCTTCACTGTGGCAAATGTCATCCGGTTGGCATAACTCCTCGTATAACTATCACATTTACAAGGATAGATATTTCATGTTAATCAGTTTAACTTTAAAAGGGCTAATGTCTAAAGTTAATTTTTGAAAAAAAAAAAAAAGTTTTGCAACCAACCCTGCAACCTGCCCTTCAACCACCCATTGTCGCCAGTCATCAATGATAGGGTAGTTTAGAGACCTAATCCAAGCTTGAGTTGCAAAGAATGGAACAATGAAGTCATGGTCACCACTGAATCACAAAATTGATACTCTCAGGAAAAGGTTGAATTGCTAATTCAGTTCTGTCAATAGACTAATGAGCTTGTTTGTTTAGTAGGCGTGGACCAAAGTTACTCAACCTGTACATCAGTGATCTATAACCTTTACTGCTGAGGTTTGCATGATACGGTACACAGTCCCGAACAGTTGTGGTGTAAGGCAAACCATTGTTGCATCGTCGCCAATACCCAATGCTTTCCTGCAAATAGTCACAGCCTTAAAACAACTACACTGACACGTATGCTTGAACAAAAGGACAATGATACATTTGCATAATCAGTACTATGATTTAAAGTGGAACACACTCCGTGTTTGATACTCTGCATTCGACCAGCATTACCAAATCCAGCTGCAAAATTAAATTTCTAAATTTAACCAAATTTAGGAAGTTCTCACGCGAAGAGCTCAGAAGCCATGATTTTAGGTTGTACATATCCAAGGTAGGACATGCAAAGTCCCTTAATTCGTCATCCAACTCAGTTTTGTGTATTCTAACTGGCAAATAGAGTTTTTGCTTCCTTTATCAAAATGTTGATGAAGTGTCTCAATCTGTAGGTATCTTCCCATATCATCGTATGTATCGGTTGTCCCTGCTCCCTTAACATTGAATGGTATTTGGGCAGAAATCCCACTAACCAACATTTTTCCTGATAGCAGCTAACTACATTTGGAATAATAAATGCTAGTTCTCTTACTTCTCCCAGTATTTCATGGAACAAATCCAAAGTGTTAGTTATATCTAAAGATAGCCACTTTCAACAAGGCAGAAAAAGGAGATGCACCACTAGCATTTGGTAGGTATCTTTTGAAACCAATATATAAACCTATTGCCCCTACTCCCTCAACTTCGAGTGCTATTTGGGCAGGAATCCTACTGAACATCTTCCCTGATAGCAGCCAAATACACCTGGAAGGCTGGAACAATAGATGCTTGTTCTCTTACTTTTCCCAACAGGTCATGGAAGTTAAAACAAATCCTAAGTGTTAACTATATCTATCAATGGCCACTTTCAACAAGAGAGCAAAAGGAGAAGCACCACTAGCATTCAACCTTTCCCATAGAGTAACTGAGAGCAGAATGTCTACGTTTTCTGTTAGTTAGTATGTAATTCTCAAGAAGCATTATGTACCTTGTGAATCTGCAAAGCCTCATGGACATTATCATCATTTGCCCATGCGTAGGATAGCTTGTAACCGTCAGCCTAATAATGTAGGCAGAACAATGAATATGTTATAGTTGATTGAATTATATGAATTATCAGGCTCCACAGAAGTAAAATAAACCACTGATTTAGCTTCTTAGAATCTTCAGTAAGGTCTTACACGACACCTAAATGCAAGAAATCTCTCAAATCTGTTCAGCCCCAGGAACGTTTTATCAAGAGATCCTTCTAAGAAGAGATTTAGTGGATTTGGTGCCCAAAAATCACACGTTGGTTCCAAAATATTTGCAGTTTGTATATTGTCAAGTAACTGCAAAATAAGTACAGGATTGGTTTCAATAAAATAAATATACAGAAACGACAAAGGGAAAGTAGAGAAAAGGTATCCAAAAGGAAAAATACCGGCCTTATTAAAAACCTGCAAATCCTGTGAGCATGGAAAGTTGCTGGGATCTATGTCTTGGTACTTACCTTTACAATTCCTCTTCAGGGACTGTTCAAGACAATCATAGACTCATAAGCTACTTAACATCCAAAATGAAAACACCATAGGAGAAACAATGAGGGAAATTAATCAAAATGCTACCTCGTATAGTTCATCAGAAATTAGTCCCATCCCATGAGCAAACGGCACTCTATAGTTGTCATCAGTTGGAGTTGTTACTGGGTTGCCAATTAGGTATCCCTGGAGATATTTGAGGCCCACATTAGAAACTTTCAGAAGAATACTTTGATCAGACATGGAAATTGTGTTCCTATGCCACATTAGAGAAATTAGGTAAAAAGCACAAACAGCAAAATTGAAGCTTTTTTGTGGTCTCCTTATCTTTTAAGGCAAGGAAATATGGCAGTGTTTTTGAAACTAGCAAATCCAAACATGGACTCATTTAGTCAATTGGTTTGACAGGATGAAACTTGCTTAACGGATGACCTTCCAATCTAAAAGTGCTATTTAAAGGACCAAGGCATGATAAAATTCCAGACATTTAAAGATAAAGTGATAAAGATAATAAAATTAGGACCTTAAGATCAATTGATGGCTCAATTCCATTTTCATTCCCTGCATTATCAAAAAAACAAAAGCATGAGAACATTCCAATGCTAGTGCCTCTACTAATAAAATTTTATAACTCACGCTAAAAGGAGAAAAGGAAACTGACAGCACCATCAGAATGCAATGTCAAATTGTAAACAGAAAGAATTAGAATCTGATATTATTGGTTTTCCAAGTGTCATGAATGAGCAACAGGTTGACTTAGTCCACATCCCATAAAGACTCCCTTGGAATACCTAAAATGGGGTATAGCTGGATACATATGGGAAACATATGGAAACTGGTTCCAAGTACAACAGTTGTGCTCAATATTTTTTCGACATTTATGCGCTGATAGCAAGTTCCTCACTCAGAGGAAGTAAACTGGATTTAATCTTGCACCAACAACTAATTCTTTGTCACTCCCTTCAAAGACCTGCTTTTCCAATTGATGCAGTCTGTTGTCTACTTATTTGACCATTGTATCAAAAATAATCAAACAGGAGAAGCCAGATAACGTGTTAAAAGCTCAGAACGTGTGCAAACAATACGAAAGCAAATTCTCCACAGTAGCAGTTGAAAGAGATTGCCAATTGGTATGAGCAGATTTTTTTCCCAGGAATGCAAGAAGATTACTGATACAGGAAAAAGCACAATATCTCACAATCCATGATGGTAATACACATTATAATGCATATCAGACCAAAGAGGCAAGAATTCTTTTACATGCCTGGGATCAACTGATTTTGGCCGCACAATTTGTGAAAATAACCTCTTAAAATTCTTACCCTCGGATATTAATTCGGTAATGATTGGAACAATAAGACCCGAAAAGGAGTCTCCACCAACATAGAAAGGATTCGAGATGAACTCTGGATGATCAATCAGGAACTGCCAAAATGCATTGAAGGATGATAAACTGATTACTGAATCGTGGAAACATTAGGGTCAAAATGTTTCAATTCAATTGTTGTCACAGATATGATTGTATGGTGAAATCTAGCATTAGGTATATTAAAAAAGCTACATTCAAATTCCAGACAGCAAAAAACACACAAAACTAATGCCTGTTGGCCACAAGAGAAACAAAGAAAAAAAAAACAAAAAAGATTGTTTTTTTTTCTCTTTTTTGGGAACAGGGGATGTTGGGGTTTGCTTAGATAATACATAGTAGAAAATTTAGTCTGAAATGATCCTCACATAATTACGGACGTGCAGTCAAGAGGTTTACCTTCCTGAGAAACTCGAGAGCTTGATTACATGCTTGCAGAGTATTAGATTGTAGAGCATCTGGAGTTCTTGCATAGGAGAATCCAGTACCAACTGGGAAATCAAGAAAAATAAAGCTTGCCACCTAAAAGTTTATTGGCACTTCCAAGTATAATTCAGTTCCCATGACAATGCATAAGGTGAAAAGTTCTATGATTCAGAAGACACTTACCTCAGTCCATGAGTTGGTATTCAGAATTAATCTGGGTAAGCTGCCATTGTACTCAACTTCCTCGAACTTTATGGGTCCTGAAGAGGTTGACTGTTAACAGTTGTCTCAGTGTCCTCTGAGCAACTTTTTGGCGGATACTTAAGGAGGAAAATTGAAAAAGAAATTAAAAAGAAAAATCCCCTTTTGGAGCTTTGGTACAAAACTGTCTAAACAATTTGGTAAAATTATTACTTTTCTTGGAGCGCTAATTTTCGTTTTCCCTATTATGCCAAAAAATTGATGTGCCCAAAAAAAAAAAAAAAAAAAAACCACGAGTTATTTATTTGATTTCGGGAGCGGTATATAATCATATTATTCATATTATCTGTTCATGTGTATTGACATAATTTACTTGTGTAAAATGTAAAGTTAGTTTTGTAAAAGTAGCTAAATTAGTATTAAAAATTAACATCAAAGTCATCTATTTTTTATTGCTGAGTTCTTAACCTTTTCTTTCTTTCTTTTTTTTTTTTTTTTTGTGTGCAAAAACTCCAACATGCCAGTCTTGCCTTCACTATATATTTTTTTAATATTTATCATGCCAAAAATTCAGACAAGTAGTAGTTAATATTGGGAAGGAAAGTCAAAACAAAACCATGAGCGTCACTGCATTCTCTACTATTGAAATTATTGCTTTGACTAACTAGATTGCCACACCAACCCATGTTTTGCAGAGCTGAAACAACGACTTCAACAAGATGTGAGCTTTTACCAAATTCATACAGCAGTGCAGTCAGTGTAGAGCAGCCAGGGCCTCCAGTTAGCCAAAGCACCAGAGGGTCTACCTCAGGGTTTGATTCTGACTTAACAAAGTAGTAGAACAGCTGCACATCCTCTGATTCACCCACTCCTATATACCTGATCACGCATTAATTCAATCGTCACCAGCTTGTCTGATCAAGAAAATTCAGAAACTATGAACCACATACATGTTTCTATGATCAGTATCAGTACTTACCCAGTCTCAAGTTCGAAAGGAAGCGGTCCCTCAAATCCTGGAAGAAACTTCACTGCTGAACCCGCAACAGCAAACTTGGAACAACCTTGTAATAACATCAGAATAAAGAACAAGCGGAAGTAAAGAGGCTGATGGAAGAACATGAAAAACGGCCTTCCTTTCCATTTCTGTTCTGACATCTTTTGCTGTCAGAACACAAGAAAACTTATATCTACTCGTGCAGCAGTGAGTGAGGATGAAGCAGCATAAATGTCTTGGCCATGGTGATCCACTCGTAGGAAACTAACAAGCAAAAAAGAAATTGAGGGATGGATGTTGGGGACAGTGCAGGGACCTAGAATAGGTTCATTTGGAAAATATTAGCATACTGACGAGCATTTTTTATATGTAAAAATTGTGGCTCCGCTGAACGTGCGAGTATTAGATGGGAGAAAGAGACGGGTAGCTCTTTTCTATGATTTTGGTCAATAAGACTGGTCGTTTATTTTTCTCGTTTGGACAATAAATTGGCTGGGAGGTATATTTTATTCATGGACAATTAATGACGATATATAACATGTCCTAATATGCATGATCTCCTAGTCTAGATCGGACTATTATTGGTTTGTTAACCTCTTATGTATGACTAATTTCAAAATCACCAGTAAAGTTTGGCGGAATTCGGTATCTATAACACGTAATAATTATATGGTGTTTCTTCAACTTCAGGTAAGTGCTGTTCAAGTCAAGAAATAGATAACTAGAGAAGGGGAAAAAAAAAAGAATTTTTAGAAATAGATTAAAAACCACTATCTTTGTCTGTAGTCAATATTTTGATCAGATTCTATCCAATCTGTACGTTTAGCAATCTAAAGGACATGTTAAGGTCTCAGGCAGCAGGCATTAAAACCTGTTTATATCTGAATTTTAATCATAATTTATGACCGGGTCCAACAAGCAGCTGCTCTATCCAACCTTCTCTTGCTCTCACAAGTGCTTAAACGACCTGCTTGGCAGTTGATTATGTAAATTGCATGAGACGAAGTTCCTATTTTCAAGCCGTAGACTTCAATACAAGCAATATTTGGCTGAATGGAGCGGAGTATTAATCAACGCATATATCATCTGCTCATTTATCCTGAAAGTTCTTTAGGCAGATGCAAGTAAGGCTGCCTAAATCTACTGTTTGTTCATTTTTCTATGCAGCGACTGCCGGGGCTTGCACAGGTTGGAACGCCAACCCAGCGCTACCTTATGTCCTGGTGACTCGATCGTGCAGTCGTGCTTCAACTATGTTTTATTCTTATGCAAATTAAGTCCCATAGTACAAAGCTTTGCTCGAAGTTTATTGGCCCACCAAAAATTCAGAGGTCAGTGATTTAGTGGGATGTTGCCACTCCAGTCTACCATCTGTTCCTTTACTCAAAAAGACCGGGGACAAATACAGATTAAGTAAAATTTTGCCTAGAGAAAACGTTTCCTTTCTATTTTTTAAGTTTCCAGGAGATATGGTCGAAGAATAGTACTGTAGCAAGTCGTAAATCATGCAATCAAGGATCAAAACTTCATACTTTTCTTTTGCACTTATACGATGACAAATTTCAGGTGAAGCTCCAAAATCATAAAGGGAAGTACTGGGGCCTGTTTCTGGAATTTGCAGGAGATGGGCCAAACTTTGTTCAACGGAACCTAAGCGCCAATCTCACTCAATTTAAACCAGTTACCACGTTGGTTTTTAACGTGCAGGAGTCTGGAAAACTGAGAAGGACTGTTTTCAAAGTCACAGAAAATCACCTTCACAGGCTTACTATGTGGTGGACTGATCAAATAGTAAGGGCCAATGCCATTTTCAAAAACGGGGTGGGGAAGGGCTGTCGACAGTGCAATGCAGTGGCTAAGGAGTTCACCGATCTCATAAGCGAGCCCAGAAGATGAAGAGCAGCCAGGACCTCCACTTAACCGAAGCACAAGCAGGTCCATAGGATCAGACCCTGACTTGACGAGGTAGCAGATTAGGTGCACATCTTCTGATTCATCTAATCTTATACACCTGGTAACATCACACAAGGAATCCAGTTTTTTTTTTTTTTTTAGAACTTTGATCAACCTTAGTACCCTGAAACCAGCCATAGCAAGTTTGAACATACCTGTGAAAGAAGTGCTAGAACTAGAAGCAAAAACAGGTTCCAGATCAAAGAATCCCTAAAGTGCACATGTTTTCCCGTCTCTTATCTTAACATGGAATTCCTACTCCAACTCTATGGATGCCTCGTGCTCTTGCATTTGAGCATTGATTGTTATGGTTGTTTTTCTTTTACCCACTTGTAAACTGTTTGTGGGGTTAACTTTCAGCTCCCTTTAGAATTTATTATAGTTTTACATGAGTTCATTTTATAAGAGTTCTATATTCAAGTATCTTTTACCCAGATTCTCCTCCGTTTTTTGGTCAGCCTCTTGTGGCTAATCTTTGAAATGCATGGGTTTGCTAAAGTTGGCTGAATTTGTCATCTATGACACATCGTAATTAGATGGTTTGTGATAATTGCTATCAATTTTTGAAGTTCAGGAATCTATATCACATAATATGGCAATTGGTAAAACTGTAAAGTCTTGGGTCCTAAAATCTGACCATTTATTTATACTAGTACTAGGTCATGTGCTTTGCCCTTGATTGTAATATTTTAAAATATATTGTTTGTTAGATACTAAAATTTTTTTATGAAATTTTGATCATCAACATCATAATATAGTATTTTTATGTTATTTAGTTTTTTAAGCTAGTTACTTTTAAAAATTTTATTAAATGAAAAGAGATAGAAAACATTTCAACGTAGTTGACATGTTCCTTAGGATTGAAGTTGGAATCATGAATAGGGGTGCTGTCGAGTCGAGTCGAGCTCGAGTAGTGCGACTCGAGGCAAAATAACTAATTAAATGTAACTTGAGCTCAAACTCAAGCTCGAGTTTAATTAAATGTAATTAATTCAAATCAAGCTCAATCGAGCTTATTCGAGCTCAATCAAGCCTAATCAAACTCAAGTAATAAAAATTAATATTTTATATATAATTTTAAATAAAGGATATTATTGACATTTCACAATAATAAAAATTAAAATATATATTATAAAAAGCTCGATAGAGCTCGTCGAGCTCTCGAGTATCATATTTCCATGATTGAACTCGACTCGATAGCTCTAACGAGCAGCTCGAGCTCGAGATCGAGCTTGATCAACCGAGCTCGAGCTCGAGCCGAGCTATTTGGTTCAGCTCCAGCCCTAATCATGAACCAAATACTTTTTGATTTATGACTGGAACTCTAACGTATCAAATATTGATAATATCATGTTTTACCAAAATTATTGTATATTCATGATTCTATTGCATATAAACCACAATCATCACAATTTTTTATAAACAACGAATATAATTAAGTTAGAAAAATAAACATACATGTAATTTGAATTCTTTGTATTATGTTAATTCTATTTTTGTCAATAATGGAGTATAAATGATCCACCACTTAAAGTTTTTTTGGCTTGTACTTCCTGACAATTAAAATTTTATAGATAGAGATAGTTGGAGTTTTTCTATTTTTCTTTTTTTTATTCATATTTTTAGCACAATCAAATGCTAAACAAAAGCAAAAAGTCTACTTTTTTCATATGAGCACAATATTTTTGGTTTTAGTATTAGTTTTTTTATGATCGTGGAATTAGAATGAGAATTGTGGCTAATTAAAAACTTTAATACTAATTTTTTGTATATTACAGTGTTTTATTTTTTAATTGGCAACTTTTAATCCATAACCACTATCATTATTATTAATTATTGAAATGCACTAAATCTGTCCAATTACGATTGTCACTATAAATGAAATTTACTTAATTTTAAATATTTTCATTTCATAACAACTTCCATTATTCACTAATATTGCAATACAATAAATATATGTAATCATTAGAAAAATAAGGGTATTTTGCACATCACCGAAAATAATTTGGATATCATTCTTCATTTTAAAATTACTCTTATTATAATTCTTATTTTATCATTGGAGATGGCTTCTGACTTGATGGATGGATTTGGTTTGCTTAAACCAATACAAATGAAGCATAACTATATTATTGTCAATAAAATGTTTATCTTCTTCTAGATATCAATGATTTGGATGTTGTTTTTGGTATTATCTGAATTGTATTCTAACTTTTTAATTCATCAGCTATTTACTTTATGTCGTTTTATAAAGAGTGTTCAATTTTTTTTTTTCAGTTTTTCTTGTTTCGATCGGTTACTATTAATGATAATAGTGGTTTGTATGATGCGATTTTGGATTTCCTTTTTCCAGTTTAATATTGCTATTTTAGTTATAAAGGTATCATCATTTTTTGTATATTGAAATTCCATTGGGTGCAACATGAAAAATTCTTTATATTGGTAAAAAGTGCATAATTGTAAAATTTACTAGTGATATTTGTATGAAAATATAAATATATGAATAAGGTTTCTCTTCTCCTTGTATGTTGCTCCACTTTCTAGAGAGCATCTATTTTTTGAAATTGATTTTTTTTATAATTCAATTAAGAAATTTTGATACGTATAATAATTGGGGATGGAGTCCAATGGTAGGTAAATAGTTTTTAGTGAGCAATTTTTAATTATAATTACCAATACTATTAAGATGTAATCAATTGGAATGTTTTATTTCTTTTAATTAGTACCACATTCAAATGCAATAATTCTAATTAAAAAACACAAGAGTAATTTAGGGATAACAAATATTAAGATAAAAAAGTACTTACACTTGCACTTTCTAATACCAAAATTCATATTTTTTATATCCTATATATATATATATATAATGGAGTTGTAATTTGTCTGTTGGGTGGTCTACATCTGACATTTTAAGGGCAATTTGGGGATTGTATAAGTATCATACAAGTAATCCATCTTAGAATACAAGCAAGCCATACTTATTGGAGTATGAGTTTACTAAAATGCCCTTTGTGAGATGATGATTACATTGGCAAATGGTACTTATGCGTTATTAGTGACAGTTTCATCCTTTTAACAACCTACTGAGTACAATGGTAAGACAGAAAGGAAGTAGGGGTAAAGCCATCCCATTGAATTGAATGTGTTTAAGACAATATTAATGGGCTAAAGGAAAAGGACCATTTGAAGACGACTTGTGAATTGTAATCGTAGGCAGTTTTGTGCTCTTCATCGTTAAAGCTCAAGAAACATTAATTGAGTTCTTCCAACATAACACACTCATTTGGACCAGTAATTGCAGCATGTTGAAGAGTCCATTAAAGTGTGGGAGATTAACAATCATTTGAACTCAACATTACAACTGTAACTGAAGACCCCCTATCTTCTCCACCATTTGGAAATTAGTTTTTGAACTAAGTGGCAGTAATGGTAGTCATTAATATATAAAATTGTGGGTTTAGATGTTTCTCTTTCACACCATCAGAGTCAGATTTGCAGAGGTATGCTCATTTTCACTCGTGCTTCTCGCTTCGTGAACTGTACAGCTTTGTTTGCACAATAAAATTCTTGAATTAGCTTTTGTCATAACTATTGCAATTGGGTGAAGTGTAGGCAAATTTTCTTGTCAGATTGCATTTTGTTCCTCAAGGTACAAGGTAATTGTGTATTTCCACTTACTGCATTTCATCTGTTGTTTATATGTAATTACAATTTTATTGCATTGATTACAACTATGTTGCGTCATTAATAAGTGTGTGAATGATTGATCCAATTTTAAAATTACATTACAGGTGATGCAATTTTTTAATCAATAGTTAAGTGCATGAGTCGCTGTGTGTGGATTGAAATTGCTATTTGGATAGACAAGTCTCTATATTCATATGTTATGTTATTTTCTTACTAAATTTAGTTGAACTCATGAAACATAAATCTTCAGAAGTAACCACAAAACCAAGCTCCGACCACAATTACTAAAATTCAAAACTCTGCAGAAGCTGCTTAGCCACCAACCAAGAAATACCGTAGCTAGAGAAGCAAAAATCTAATCGTGTCCTTTCTCATTCCTGTATCACCTACTCTTCAATAGAAAGGATTGCGAGACTGCTATCTCAGCTATTTACCTAATTACATCTCAGGACTACTACTTTGTCTATCTATCTATGTGAATAATATGAGGTTGAATAGTAGAACCATTCAGCATCAACTCTCAATCTAAACTACAACCATGTCTATTATCCCTTAACTATGGTTGCGTAAACTTCTATAATTCTCTCAACTGATTATCTATTATAATAGTATGCAATGTTTTATCCACACATGGCATGACATTTTTTGGCTACCATAATAATATGTCTTACTTAAGGTAAAAACAAATTGTCCAACATTACCAAATTATTTAACAACACCACAGGTATAAACTCCAATGCTTTGCATGGGCCTTCTCTCTAGTAGTAATGATAATGATAATGATAATGATAATGATAAAGGACAAAGCAGCAGCTCTATACCAACCTTCTTTCGCAAATTATAAATGCTCAACAAGCCTCTTGGCAGTTGATCATATGAATTGCATGATCCCCAGTTCCAACTTTCAAGCCGTAACCGATTACAAGCAATATTTGGCTGAATAAAGCAGAGCGTTAATCAACGAATATCATCAGCACAATCTGGAAATTCTTTGCATAGATAAGACGTGCTTCATATCCACGTCTTGTTAATTAATCTATAAAGGAATTGCAGGGCTTGCTTAGTTTAGAACTCCAACCTCGCGCTACCTCACCTCTTGGTGACTCCAGCTTCGACTACATTTTATTTGTGTTCTTTTTTCAGTCTATTTTGATAAGAAAGCAGCCCCTTGAAAATAAACATAACTTAGACAGCGAAGTTTGGGATGCAAGTTGCAGCCATACTTAGGACTGGACCTTTTGCTTATAGAGACTGATGAGATATCCACCTTTCAAACATTGCTTGACATTCAGCAGGCTTGTACTCAGGAGGAATATGGCCTCCTCCCTGGTGAAAATTCAGTATGGTTGGTTCAGGTTTTTCTCAGTTTTTGCAGTTAAATTGTGCATTGAAGCAAAAGAAAATGAGAATTTCTTGCCTTTACTGTTGCAAACGTCATCTTATTTGCGTAGGTCCTCGTATAACTGCACTTCAAGAAAAATAAATCCATATGAGTTGTTTCTATTGTAGTTTTATCTCAAATTAGTAAAAGATTCATTTTGTGAACGAACCCGGCAACTTGGCCCTGTAGAATCCATTGGCGCCAATCATCTATTATGGAATAATTAAGAGATTTTATCCATGCTTGAGTTGCAAAATGTGGCACAAGCATATCATGGTCACCACTGAACCACAAAATTTTACTTTCATCAGAGAATAACAATTGACAGAATTGAAAGTTTACTCAATGGTTGCACTAAGTGCTAATATTTGAACTTGTGAAGCATAGGCATCAAACCTGTATATCAGAGATCTGTAGCCTCTAATGCTGAGGTTTGCATGGTATGGCAAACTATTTCCTATATTCCTTATATACGGGTAGCGACAGTTGCATCTTATCCATTCTCCAATACTCCCCTGCCATGTGATTTCACAAAATTACATGCACAGAGACAAGTAAACATAACATGCATATTTAGCTGCTTGTTTTCTGTTGACATACCTTCCGGACATGGAGGGCCTTTTGAACACTCTCGTCATTAGCCCAATGATAAACAAGTCTATATCCATCCATCTAAAACAAGCATAGAAACAAATCCATGATTGTTACGAGAACTCATATTAACCACAAGAGTTGCTGCAAATAATCACAATGTGTTTATGCAGGAGTTCATGTAGATATTGCTATCTTACACGACACGTAAATCGTGCAGAAAGTTCCTGAATTTTCAGCTCTCGAGTCTTCTTACAGAACACTTGAATAGTTGATCTCCTGCCAGTGAATAAATTGTTTGGCTTTGGGGAAGCATAAGGACAGTCAGGCTCCAGAATATGTCCCTCGTTAATGTTACTAAGTAACTGCACAAACGTATTGATTACATTAATTTTGAAATTGAAGACAAGTTTTTTAGTTATCCCCCTTTTCTTGGAGAGGGGGAGGGGTTTGGGAAGTTGAGTATATGTACTTGGATAGTGACTCATTTCTCAAAATAGAGAAAGCACAGAACTTGCAGAAAAGTGGTTGCTTGCCTGATTGTATGCCTGCATATTTCGCAAGCAGGGGGCATTGCTGGGATCTATGTTTCGATATTCTCCTTTACAGGAAAGCTTCAAGGACTGTGAAACAATTATCTTGGCCAATTAGAGAACTATGGAAATTATTTAGTACTGAGTACGCAAGAAAGTTCTAAAAGACCTCAGGTATTCAAAGAATAAACAACCTCATAGAGCTCATCAGAAATTAGCCCCATCCCATGAGCAAATTGGATTGCATAGTTTCCATCACCTGGAGTGGTGGAAGGATTTCCTAGTATGTATCCCTGAAGCCATTTGAGGGTTGTGACAAGTTAGCAGTGAAGCATAAATAAGAAAATACGAATATAGTGTTGAATCATGGTTGAAAGTCACGGTCGTGTGACCCGGACCGTTCCACTTTAGTATTGGCATATCGGTCGCGGTCTTGGCGAGACGCAAATTTTTGAAACATTTAGTATTCTAAAATTGTAAAAAAATATGATAAACAAAAATAATAAAAAATTAGCAAAAATAATAAAATTTCAAGTTGACTCGGAGCGATTCGGCAGCTTCTATCCGTCTCGGAGACGTCTCGGCCGAATTTTTGGCGATCCATTATGTTGGATTCATCTCGTCCCAGTATCAGAACGAAAAACCCCATTCCGGTGACGACTCGGCCGAGTCATCTTAGTCTCGGGTGAGTCTTTGAACCATGGTGTTGATACACCAGATTAGTAAATGAAGCGCATTTCTTAAACAATGGTCAACCTCAGTATGAAGAAAATTTGTCCAGGTATCTAGTTATCTTGCTATCCCTAGATGAAAGAGAGAAGATTATGAAAAATACAAACCTTAAGATTGATAAGTGGCTCAATACCGACCTCATTTCCTGCAGAGGCACCAGAACATTAGTTTTAGAGCCATTGAATCCTTTGAGAGAATTCTTCAACATAAGCAAGTGCAAGGACATTGAACAGTGCAACTTCGAGTCATTAGGGTCCAACTCGAAAGAATAATGCTGCAAAGATAAATAAACTGTATGCAGATTCTGGAGGCACTTTCTATTTCTATTTCTCTCAAAGCTCGGTCATTAAATTGTAAACATTGACTTCAAGTGTAAGCAGGCAGTATGTCTACTAAACACGCTTGGGATATCTAAAATTTCAAAAGCATTTGCAATACCTTCAAGTCTTTTACAAAGGCTAGTAAATAACTGTTATCATCGGAATGTACTAGAGCCTAATCAATAGGAGGTGCCTACATAAAGAACCAAATTAAGGGCCTACCATCTGATATAATTTGAGTGACAATTGGTACAGTAATCCCTGAGTACGAGTCTCCACCAATATAGACTGGACTGGAAATGAACTCTGGATGATCAACCAGCCACTGTAAAGCAATCAACAGTTGAGAGGCGCTTTGCAAAAGATGAATATCATTTATCATCACTCTTTTCATGTTAATGTCATTGAGAAGTCTACATGCTTCAATACATGGATCATTAAAGCTTAGGTCACCAGCAAGCTTTATTTTATGATCTAAATCGGTAAAGACGTAACGAATTCTCAATCACCAAAATAATGGACGCGGTTGTGAACTTCTTTTATGGATACTTATGCAGTACATAACAACATATAAACAGAGAAAATTGATATACACTTTCACTTAAAGTAAAAGATTTGCCTACAAATATGGCATTTTCCTGAGTAGTAATTAGAGGTGACATCTATAACTGGCAGTTTGGTCCAAAGGTACTGGAGTCTTGTCCAGGTCTACGTAGGCAGGGATCAAATCTCTGGTTCAGTGGCATCAAGATAAAAGTGGCAACTTTCTAGCTTTTGATCAATTGCACATGGTCTCCATGCTCCATCAAAATGATGGCTAATGATCATATAATGGTAGGCGTGTACCTTTCTAAGAAATTCGTAGGCTTGGTTACAGGCTTGTAAAACTGTGGACTGAGAAGCTTTTGCAGTCCTTGCATAAGAAAAACCACTTGCCACTGGCAAATCGACAAATATTATGCTTGCCACCTGAAAAGTAATGACACATTATGGTCAGTCTAGCATTCAACTAAACACCAGAAAATTGAACATTATCAAACACTATCAGTAGTGAACTAGTGATAGATCAGTAATCTACTGTACGATGAACTTTCTGTTTTGACTTAAGAGTCTACCCTACCAGTATATCATTGATATCTTTTGACCAAAAAGGAAGAAAGACACTCGATGATGAGTTTACCTTAGTCCAAGAATAGGGATTTAACAGCAACTTGGGCAAAGTCCCATGGTACAGCACTTGCTCGAATTTTATTGGCCCTGCAAAATCACAGGTCAATGAGGAATTGGTTGGGTTTTGGCGTGTTTCCGCTCCACTAAATACATCATTCATACAGAGAGGATTGGGTTTGAAACACTGATGGGAAAAAGGGTGGATATTGATGAAGCCAAAATCTATTGTCAGAAAAATGGTTTCTTTTGCTCTTTTCCTGGACGTACGATTGAAAACAATCCTGAATCCTGTGAAAAGGATGTTTTACTGAGTCTTGCTTGTATTCATTAATTAAAACATGTATACAAATATACGGGCCTCCCCAACTAGATATATGTCTGGTGAAACAACCAAAAGGAAGAAGAAAAAAATACAGGGGCCTAATATAGAATCGCAGAGTACATAATTTATGAAGCTAAGTTTCTGAAACTGGCAAAAAGGGATCTTTCAAGATTTCAAGCTTGTGCAAAAGTCAAAGATGAAAGGGTATGGTGGAATTATGAAGAAATCAGGAAAAGGGATTACGTATAATCCATGCTCTTAATTCACACTCCATACTTATTATCGGCGTGCACTAAATCTACCTATCTCATAAGCAAGCCCAGAGAATGAGGTGCAGCAATTGCCTCCAGTCAACCAGAGCACAAGAGGGTCTGTTTCAGGACTGGACTCTGACTTGACAAAGTAGTAGAAAAGCTGCACATCCTCTGATTCATCAACTCCTATATACCTGGTTGTACAATCTCAAAACTACTTCAATCTTTCCCAAGTTAATGCACCAGAAATTAACTTACTGTTACAAAAATATTGAGTTACCCACCCGGTTTCGAGTTCAAATGGCAGAGGTCCTTCGAATCCTGGGAGAAACTTAACAGGGGAACCAGCCGAAGCAAGGTTTGAACATAATTGCACAAGAACTAGCGGCAAAATCAGGTAGCTGAAGAGAGAGGATCGAATGAGAATGCGCAGCTTCCCAGTTGAGCAGCTTGGCCTAACATGTTCTGTCATCTCTTTACTTGGCGGAGTAACTGTAGTTTTCCAACTCCAACAATGGATATGCTTACAATTCTGCTGATGCCCGGCACTGACGCTCACTCTGGCTGTTTCTTCTCACATCTTCTTTCCATAATAAATAGATTAAAAACTGTGGCTCCTCCAGAGTCCAAACGTGCCTATTCAATTACCTAGGTAGGAGGAAGTACGAGGTGCTCTTCTCTTCTTCTTTTTTTTTTTTTTTCCCAGTGAATAAGACAGGTAAATTAGCTTGGACGCTTCTCGTCGGCGGACCTTGAGAAAAACGTGTCCCAGTCCCTAACGTGACCTCACTGCTTAGGTTGCTTGACAATTGACATTGTACTTTGACAGCATGCAATTGAGTTTAAACGTCGTTTTTAGCCATTGAAGAAGCAATGAACTTGCCCGGACCGAGCTGACCTGACGAGCTCGGCGTGCTGATGAGAAGAGCGTGTCACAAACCTGCAAAGTGAACAAGAGAATGATCTCGCAGGGGAGCCCCGAGGTCGTCCCCGAGGGCACTCCGACGATCAAATTAGTTTTCCGATGAATGAGGTTCACGGGAAGTAAAATGGTCCAGAGTAATTGGCGAATAGTGAGCGTACCTTGTGCAGTGGATGTGCGTTACCATTTATACCTGCTTGTGAGTCCGACTTCCGTACGTTTCGGGACCTGTCACGAATAGTCTCAATCCCGTGCCGAGGGGATTCTCCCCGCCCTCTGCGGGATCGCTTCCCAGGGCTTCTCGGGGCCTGGGGTATGTTTGTGGGCGAGCGGGGGGGCTGGTGGGAATTACAGGGGCCGGGGGAGCTCGGCTAAGGATTTACCATCCGGATGACAAGGACGATAAAGTATCGATAAGTCTAAGACCACACATTCGCCAGAAACTAGAAAAAGCGGTAGAAACTAGCCGACACAATTGATTCATGTACGATGCGAACGTGGCATTTACACACCCGGGTGCTGTGTCAGGGACCCAAAATAGTGGAGTAATAAAAGACAGCTATTTGGGGTTGGTAAACTTCATTTGGTCCTTTGAACTCCAAAATTTTAATTCAGTCAGTCAAATTGGAAAAGTTCAATTTGGTCCTTTGAAATACTCTAGTACTATTTAGATTGCTTAATAGGAATTTGGATTTGTAATACATTAATTATTAAAATATATTTTAAATATTAGAATAATTAGTAGCTTACAAATGTAAATACTTCCTAAATAATTTTAACTACTAGATAGATTTGAGAAGATGTCAAATCATTTGTCAAATCCCTTAATTCAAACGAGTATCAATTTGGTCCCTAACATAAAATCTCAATTTGAAGCATGGAACTAAATAATTCAGGTTAGTCTCATAGAAGTGAGAAATTTTTTTAATTTGGTCTTTTAAATCTATTATGTTAAAAAATATGGGTAAATATGTCTTGTACTGACTATATATACAAACTATTGGGTCTAGATACATATCGTGCATATAAAATGTGAAACTCAAATTCAAGTTATGATGCTCTAATATATTTTGTCAGTGTAGCAATTCATCTGAAAAATATTATATCATTAAATTATAGACAAATGTTATGTTTGTCATCTTATGAAACATGTGCTCGCCTTAGTGATTTACATAATAAAAATGTATTAGTTTACTCATAGAGAATCAAGTTATGACGCTACATTATTTAACTAATTCAAAATTCCAAAATATTTTGAGATAAAATTAGAAGAAAGAGTCAAGAGAGCACAATTTTTTCGTCGAAAAATAAAGGTCGGTTTGCTTATTTTTCTTACTGAAAAATAAGGACTAAAAGTAAAATTTATTGTTTAAAATTAATAGGCATACAACCTCCCATTGATTAACATCTATCTAAAAATTTTGTCATATAAACAAAAGAGTAAATTATGTCATTTATAATGCTATTTGAAACAAAAAATGGAAATAAAGTGTTACTTAAAAACATTAATGAACTAACTAAGAATATATGGTTAATTTACCAGTTGGGATGTCTGTACTAGTTGAGTACTAATTTTATTAAATTCAGTATTATTTAGTTTTTTTTTACAGTCAAATAAATTTAAAAAAGTTAAAAGTCTGTCGTGTTTGGTTAAATCGATTGATCAATAAATCGAAAACTTATTTAGTTCATTTATCGATCTTGATGCAAAAATATTGAGTTGAAGCGAATTAGTAGTTCAATTTTATATTTCTCATCTCATGGTTATGCTTGTATTAGAAACCTCTAAAACATATCAAATCCTTTCCTTACTTTGTTATATTTTCTTTTTTATTATTGTTTCCTTTTGTTCTTCACAAAACTCCCTAATCTCGGCCAATTTAGTTTAGGTGCTGAATTACTTTAATTTTTCTTTGCCTTTACCTCCAATTTTTACAAGTTTGTGCTCTCACTCATATAAACAAAACACTCCGTGAGAATTTTTATAATATTCCAATTCATTTTTTAACATTTTTTAGTATAAATAGGAGGGATCGAATCCAAAACCTTTCACTTACACTCTCTTCTCCAAACCAATTAGCTATAAATATATATGTTGAACTAATTGACAGACTCGTACACTTAAGTAACTAAAGTAGATATGATTTTTAAATGCTGCTAAAATTTGATTTTTAAAGAGATGGATAAAGGAAAAAAGGAAATAAGTTGCGTGGAGACAAAATGAAAATTTAGTGGAGAGAAAATGCATTGGAAAAAAAAAAAGTAAAGCGGGTAGAAATAAAATGGATATGCAACAAAAAAGAAAAAGAAATGGAAGAATGAAAAATGAGTCAAGAGTACAGAATATTTACTATAGATCAAGAAGAGTATTTGATCAAAAAACTTGAAACGAGGCCAAACTTGAAACGAGCGTTATGATAACGAAACTGTTTTGACCTGATATAACAGGTAAAAACACTTTTAGCGACCATTTGATTACCTGTTGTACTGGTCATCTAAATAAAATAGTACCTAAAAATATGGTTAGTAAGTTTTACATTAAAAATAGTAAATTAACTCAAGAAATTAGTAACTTTTATGTCTCAAAAAGTAAATTTGAAGAAATATGGAACTTACTTTTTTTTTTTTAAGTAAATAACTACTCTATATCTAAAACTTACTTTTTGGAGAGTAAGTTTAGTTCAAATAATAGTAAGTTTTTATAGACTAATAGTAAATATTGTTGATAGAATAGTAAATTTGGTTAATCATCAAAACTTACTAGTTTATGGCATAAATTTACTATTTTACTTAAAGAAACTTATATGGAACAAGTATTAGGAAGTTTATTTGAAATAATGCTAAGATTTTTTATTAATAATTGAAACTTAATATTATAGTTAGTAATTACTCGTAATGTAAATGTATGATACACAATTGTACGTATCATTTATAAATGTTATATGTTTTAAGCATTTTAAATAAACTATGAAAACTTTTTTTTTGCATATGACCTTATAAAATATGTAAGAATAATTTGTCATATTATAAATTTTGAATTATTTTTGAATTTGTGAAAGGTTAAAAAGTTTGGATGACAGTAAAAAAAAATCTTTCGAGTTATATATAGAATTGCACTTATCTATACATCACAATTTCCATATATGGACACCGATGAATATAATAAAATGGTACGTAATTTTCATATATTAATGCGTATGAATTTAATAAAATGGTAAAATCTTAATAAATTTATTTTCTGGGTCACAAGTATAAAAATTAAAGTTGTATTAACATAGCATAATCTTTGAAAATTATAGTAAAATTACCCATATGTTAAGTTCTGTGACTTTCAAACATACTTTGTGTCATTTACATTATGGATTTGTATCCATATGTTTTCTATCAAACTTTTTTTTTATTGGCAAATGGTAAGTAAATTATTATAAAAGGGCATTTTATAATAATCATAATTTTTAATAGATGAATTTTATATAAACTGTTAAAATTATGAATTCACAAACGACTAAATCTGACTACTTTATGGCACATATTAGTCTAAATGACTAAAAAATTACTGTAATAATGTGCACGTTGATTGTTGAATTGAAATTTCCTTTATTACTAGTACAAGTTCTTCTAATCAAAGCAAAATAAAATCAAATATCTTTTCCTTTTGTATGTAGTAGTTATGCTTAATAGAAAATAATTAAACCATTTTTATAATACATAATTTCTCCTAAAATTTGTAACATTAACATGACCTCTAACCTTGACATCGTTATTTAATTTACCTTCTAAATTTAATTTAATTTTCTTATATTAATTGTTATACTAATTTTATCATTTTTGTTATTATATTATTTCTCATTTTGTTTAGGCTTTTACTCTTATTATTTCTTGTGTCTCAAATGTAAATTTATTAAAACTTTATCATCTTATTGTATTCATAGGTGTTAATTTATAAAAATTTTGATACATAAACAAGTAATATTCTATATATAACTAGGAAGATTTGTTGTTATTATTATCCAAACTTTCAAACTTTTCAAAAATTGAAAATAATTAAAAACTTATAATAGGACAAAATTTTATTACATATTTTACGAGATTATGTGAAAAGTCAAACTTTTTTCCATAGTATTTTAAAATATGTAAATAAATTTTTTTTAAATGATAACTATAATCTTGTATTATACAGGTATATTATGAGTATTTACTAACTAAGGTACTAAAAATTAATCATTAATAAAACATCTTATCGTTATTTCAAATAAATTCCCTAACACTAGTTTGAAATATGTTTTAAAGTAAAATAGTACATGTGTCTCATAAATCAGTAAGTTTTGATTATTAATCATTTTTACCATGTTATCAGTAAGAATTACTATTTATGTATTAAAACTTACTATTACTTGAATTAAACTTACACTATAAAAAGTAAGTTTGGGATATAAAGTAGTAATTTATTTATTTAGAAAGTAAGTTTAATGTTTATTCCAATTTACATTTTGAAGTATAAAAGTTACTAATTTATTACTGTTAACTTACTATTTTAGATGAAAAACTTACTTTTTTATTTTTAAGTATTATCCTATTTAGGTGGATAGGCCTATCAAATAATCAAATGGCCGCTAAAAGTAAATAAAAAATAAATTAAAAATGGTCATATAAGTGTTATCCTATTTATGTTTCAAAAAGTAAATCGAAATAAAAATGAATGAAAGTTACTTTTTTTAAAAATTAAATTATTACTCTACATTCGAAACTTAGTTTTGTGGGGAGTAAGTTTAGTTCAAGTAATAGTAAGTTTTTATAGATTAATAGTAAATCTTGTTGAAAGAATAGTAAATTTGGTTAATCATCAAAACTTACTAGTTTGTGGCATAAATTTACTAGTTTGTTGATTTGAAATTTGCACCAAAGTCACTATTTCGTTATTACTACCACAAGTTTTTTCTAATCAAAGTAAAACAAAGTCAAATATCTTTTCCTTTTGTATGCAGTATTTATGTTTAGTACAAAATTAGTAAACCATGATTACATTTCATAATTTGTAATGAAATTAGTAACATTTTCTAAATTAATTGGAACAATTTGTAAAATATATTATTTTTTTACCAATATAGTTAGGGGTGGCAATCGGGTCCAAATCGTATTGGTGTGTCGGGTTGAGATCGGGTATAATAGAAAACCCGCTGATCCGAACTTAACCTGCCAACCCGAAATGGGTCTAGTTAAAGGGAACAGTGATCCATCCACCTCTTTTCGGCGGGATTGGAAAGTTGACCTGCTTGGTTCTTCTGTGTCCATGGATGCAGGAATTAACTGTTAATATGAGGCAGGTGCCTAGCTAAAAGTTTGTCCCATTATTCCTAATTGGCAGATTGTCATTAAATAGAAAGGCAGATTGTCGTTTAGGAGTAAAAACTTCTAATGCTCGCAGAAATAAATAAGAGTACGTGCTCCTACAACAGAATGTATGTTACACCGCCATTAATGTGGTAAGGGCATCCTCCTGAACTTAAATCACAATTAGAAACGAACCATATGCTTGGTTTCAAACTCAAAAACTCATTTCGAAAGCTCCAGAGTTTCGAAATTCTTGCTTTATGGATACAAGCAAATCACATAAACGCACAGGTACTTGGTTAACACAGCAAAAAACTCCACGGGAAAGTTCATGTCGTGCTTATTTCTTAGAAGGAAATTGCAGACTATTAGTATAGTATAGCAGTCACAACACTTCCACAACACATCTTCAAGTTTTCTGAGATCTATCCAGTTTAAAGCCTAAAAACCGTGTGCTGAGTATTGTATAACATGGAGTATTTGAGTTGCTTTTCGAGTTCTGCTCATCAAGTAAGCCAGTCCAATTTGAAGTAAACAACAAAATCTACATGCACAAGACATTTGATATGAAATTGGTATTTCAAAATAGGAGAAAACAGCTCATTTTGAGCATCAGAATGAATCTACTCACCTATTTATTTAGTACTTGGAATAAACAAAGGTCCATCTAATTCAAATTGGCCAACAAGTCACTAGAAAATAGGATTTCACCTCCTTACATTGAAATGCAATGCTGGATTTAAAGTTTCCATGCAACGTGTTCTTCCACCTAAGGCCTATAATATCGGAATTTCAGCCTAATTATAATGAACCGCACTTGCAGCAACTAGATTAATCTGAAAGAAGCAACAGCTGGTAGAGAATCAGAGCATATCATCATAAGGAAAATCAATCATTTGATGCTTGCATCGGCTTATGTCTCTATTGCTTGTCCAGGTTCATGCATGTAGTTTGAATGTTTAACCACTAACAAAAATAGCAACCTGAGATTTAATATCATTTACTAGCTTTTAATAATTGATACTTACGCATCAAAATTAAGCTAGCAGGACACTAGATATAGCTATCTAAGCATGACAAGATTACATGGCCAAGAACTGAATTTAGAGCACAAAGACTTTGGCTTCAGAAATCTGAAGCAATCAAAAGGCTAGTAACTTGATTTGAGAATTTGATCACCAGCATCAAGGGCTCTGATATCACTATCAAAAGCTTCAGTTTGGATTGAAATTTCTGGTTTACAAACCCAAGAGCACTTGGATGCTAACAATATCTGAAATTTAATCACCAAACTTTTTTCCAAGCAAGCTGAAATTATTCACATTAAAACAAGTAAACACCAGAAATTACAAACTAAGGAGATTATGTTCAGATTTACAATCAAAACGCATTAAACTATCTTCGAAGAAACTAAAATCATCCTAAAAGCTTTGAGCAAAGACGTGAAAAAACATTTGTACTCTCTCAAGAATAAAATTCCTTAATGGTCTTGGCTGAAATCTGGTTCATTCACTACAAAACCATCACAAGATTTGTATTAAAAAAAAAGCCACAACAACACATAATCATAGCAAATAAATAACATAAAACTTAGGCGTGAAGAAGGAAAAATGTACCTGAATACTTTTCGTCTCCTAACAAGCTAGTGTTTTGTACATGACTTTGGATTAATGAAGGATTGCATGCCCACATTAATGCCTATACAAATGCAAATAGAGCACCATTATATTTCATGCCTTCACACAAAAATAAATAAAAGCAAGCTATACATTACCTGACCAGGAGGAATGATCTGAAACCAATTACTATCCATTAATTCCTTATTGCTTCCATGCTGTGAATCTGATTGCAATAGGCCATCGGATGATCCTATCAGATTCAAATTTACATTCTCAACATGATTGGGTGCCCCAACATGATCATAATTGTGAGTTTCATATGCATCTGTGCACACCTTAGTACTTTTTCGTCTATCATGTCCAAATGACCTGCGGGAAAAAAATTGCCAAGCACAATCCATAAACAAAAAGATTGAATTTATTCATATACTCCTTTAGTATTTGAAATATCATCTCCCTTTTAGTGATCCCTCTTATTTTTGAAATCTTAACTGCTTACATTTGGAAACTGTTCTATGAATTTTCTCTCCTTTCCTGACTGAAGAAGAGGGAAGATGTGATTCTACAAAATCTACATGTATCATAGGATGGTAATAAGAATTGCTTCTGCAACACAGATTTACAAGAGTAATAATGGCCAAATTTCCGTGGCATTGTAGACGTTACAATGGAGTAAAAAATTCAAGAGGCTGATAATAAATTTCCATAGATGGCCAAATTTCCGTGGCATTGCAGACGTTAACATGGAGTAAAAAATTCAAGAGGCTGATAATAAATTTCCATAGAAACAACATATTCACAACAATGATTCTAGATCAGTTCAGTTCAATAACATTTGCTCCATCAAGCGTATCAACTTAGAATTCCAAAACGGGAGAAATCTCTCTTGCCTGAAGAATTCAAGTTATAAAGCTCATGTTGAGTTACTAATACATTAGTAATTCTCACCCGCACAAAGTAGCAATCACAACATACAAATTTCTCTTTGACATTTCACCAAACATCTTACATGCATTCACAAATTAATCACATTTAACTTAAACGCCTGGTCTCAAGTCCTTTTCTAGATGTTTCACATGGCTATTAAGCATATTTTACCCGTAGACAATCAAAACTACAACCATTTCCTCGATGTTTCAACGGACATTTTCGGCCCCAAAATTGCAATAAAATCTTCAAATTCTCAGCCTTGATTTCCCAAGAAAATCTTGACAAACAAAACAAATGAAATATAAATAAATTACAGCAATATAATCAAACGATTTCAAGAGAACATGATGATCTAACTTCGTCACTGCTATTTTTCATATGCTCTTTGGCTGGCTACCACCGTCGCTAACCCTTTTGTTGTGTCTGCATATGGCAGCACTCAAACCCAACCGAACAATGAGAAAGGATAGAGGGAAAGTGTGAACTAAAGATGAAAATTTTGAAGTGAGAAGATTTATTCAATTGTAACAAAGAGAAAGTGTGGACCAAAGTGAAAACCATTGCCTAGGAATTCAATCGTATCATTGGAACTGAGAACTGAATAAGAAGAAGGTAGATGACTTTAAAGAGAAAGGTGATACCCAAAACCGTTTTCAGGAACCCAAACCGTTTTTTTTACTTAAATATGTACATTTTTTACTTTTAGTATTAGTAAGTTTAATTTAAACATAAGTAAATTTTGTCAAATAATAAGTAAATTAAATTACTCAAGGTCTAAATTTCTGTTTCTGACTAAAACTTATCTTTCAGGCATATACTTACTAGTTTTAATTAAAAACTTACTAAAGTTAATATTAATTATTTTACTATAATATTTTAAAAGTCGCTAAAAGATTTGATCTGTCACTAAAGGTAATAGAAACCTATAATAGCAGGTTTCCCTAATATCGTTACCATAACTATAGGCACTGTAGCACTGTCCATAAAATTCCTGCAGAAAAAAGAAACCCTACAACTACAACTAGCCTTTTGCCCTTTCATTTTAAAGTTACGGTTGCCACATAAATTAAATTCTTATTCTCTCTCTCTCTTATTTTTTTCTCCTACTTTCTTTCTCATGCATCTTACACAACTATCTAATACATCTCGAATTCTCATTATTATGAAAATAATTCCTATCTTTTTTTTCTTTTTTTTTGTAAGTATTATTGAATTGAAATTGCCAAATGTCAAGTTATCGGATCAAATTTGTTGTCAAACTAAATGAAGGTGAAAAGTATGGTAGTGATATAGAGCATAGACAAGAAAATAAAAGTGATAGTTAAAATGGAAACCTAGATTGAGAAAGGTTATGTTATTATGCCAATTATGTAAAAAAAAAATTTTGGGATAAAAATTGCAATCCGATTTACCTAGAGACATGGGATATGGTCTCTAGTATTGCTTTTAGTTGCTCCGTATTGGTATTTTTGGTGGGTTAGATTATTTTAGCATCAACATGGTTGCAGCCATTTAGATTGAGTTTAGATAGTGATATTGGTCAACTTAAACATTAAATTTAGACAAAAAAAATTGAGGCTAAAGATTAGGTTGAATACAAATTTTAATTGTCACAGTTGATTTGCATGGGAAGCTTTGGAGCAGCAATGGTAGGTTTGTCAAAATTGTGAGAATGTGGGGATTAAGTTAGTGTGTTTTCTCCCTTCTAAGTAACAAAGAGGTATTTTAGAATTTTGAAGAACAAATTTAGCAGATTGAGTCTATATTGTTACTGAAATACTAATCATAAGGGAGGTAGGTGTAATTTTTTAAACTAGAGAGGAGTTTTCTGCAATAATCAAAAACTTCATGGGAGGTTTCTAAAATTATCCCTAAATAGTATTAAAAACAGTGGCTTCTTCAAAGTCCAAATGTGCCTATCCTAGGGGTGCAAACGAGTTGAATCGAGTCGATTTTCACCCTAATTGAGCTAAATCTCAACATAATTTTACGAAATTCGAAATCGAGCTCGAACTCGACAGTTCAAAGTATCAAATTTGAGCTCAATAATTATTATTTTATTTTTTAAAAATGAATGAAATAATAATTTTTTAATAAATAATGAAATATTAGGGATATATATGTCATTTTACTATTAAAATAAAAAAAATATATATAAATATAATCGAATTCGAACCGACTCACGAGCTAACGAATTTAGTATTTTTGAATTCAATTCGAATTCGAGTTTGATTTGGTCAACTCAAACTCGATTAGAACTCATGTTACCGAACTCGTATTCGAACCGCTAGCGATTAGTTCACAAACGATTCGATTCGTTTGCAACTCTAACTTGTACAATTACCTACTTAGCAGTGATTCCTCTAGAATCCAAATGTGCCTCCCTACAATGTGCTCGTCTTCCCTTTTTTACCTGTGAAATAAGACAGGTAAATTAGCTTGGATGCTTCTCGTTGGCGGACCTTTAGAAAAACGGATCCCAATTCCTAACATGACCTCACTGCTTAGATTGCTTGACGATTGACATGGTACTTTTGGGAGCCTGCAATTGATCTTAAACGTAGTTTGGCCTTCATTTGCCACGCTAAACAAAGATGTGTTAAAAGTCAACATTTTTATAATACACTATTGTCATTTGTCATTTCTTGCCTTTATTGTTGCAAATGTCACATCTTATTCACGCCAGTCCTTGCATAACCGCACGTGGGAAAACAAGAATAAATCCAACAGAAAGAGTTTCTGTGAAGTTATATCTCAAGCCAATAGTAATTAACAGAATGTATTATATTTGAACGAACCCAGCAACTCGGCCTTGAAGCATCCATGGTCTCCAATCATCAACAATTGAGTAATTTACACATCTTATCCACGCTTGAGTTGCGAGGTACGGTGCAAGCATGCCATGGTCACCACTGAATTGCAAGATATTGTACTTTCAATACATATAATTGCCTTGAATACGTATAAAGATTAAGATTACTAATGTTGTGTATGGCAAGCCATAGTTGCACCAGATCCAATCTTAAATACTCCCGTCATGAAATTTAGACAAAATACAAAGGAACACATAAAAATAAGTTGCATATACAAAGGCACGCACCAAAAAGTATCATCGTTTTACATTAGTTGTTTTTGAAAGTATTTTTAAAATATTTTATTATAACAAAATATATAAAAAGTTTTTATTGTAGATATTTTTTGTAGCGTTTTTGGAGAGATTTTTTTTTAAAATACATTCGAATAACTTTTAAAATTAAATAAAATAAATTACTTTTAAAAATTAATACTACCACTCACAACAACCACCACTCCTACTCACCATAACCATCACCCCCTCCCTCCTTTCTTCTCCCCTTTCCTCTTCTTCCTCCTCTTCCCTCTTCCTCCTTCCTAGGAAGAGGGAAGAGGAGGAAGAAGTGGAGAAGGGAGAGGGAGGAGAAAGAAAAAGGGAGGGGATGGTGGTGGTGGATGGTAATTGCTATCGATTTTTGAAGTTCAGGGTATCACATAATATGGAATTAGGTAAAACTGTAAAGTCTTGGGCCCTAAAATCTGACCATTTATTTATAAAGGACAAAGCAGCTGCTCTATGCCAACGTTCTTTCGGAACATATAAATGCTAAACAACCCTCTTGGCAGTTGATCATATAAATTGCATGATCCCCAGTTCCAACTTTCAAGCCGTAACCGAGTACAAGCAATATTTAGCTGAATAAAGCAGTGTGTTAATCAACGTATATCATCAGCACAATCTGGAAATTCTTTACATAGATAAGACGTGTTTCATATATCCACGCCTTGTTAATTAATCTATAAAGGAATTGCAGGGGCTGGCTTAGCTTAGAACTCCAACCTCGCGCGACCTCACCTCTTGCTGACTCGAGCTTCGACTACATTTTACTTGTGTTCTTTTTTCAGACTATTTTGATAAGAAAGCAGCCCCTTGAAAATAAACATAACTTAGACAGCGAATTTTGGGATGCAAGTTGCAGCCGTACTTAGGACTGGAGTTTTTGCTTATAGAGGCTGATAAGATATCCACCTTTCAAACATTGCTTGACATTCAGCAGGCCTGTACTCAGGAGCAGTATGGCCTCCTCCCTGGTGAAAATTCAGTATGATTGGTTCAGGTATTTTCTCAATTTTTACTGTTAAATTGTGCATTGAAGCAAAGGAAGATGAGAATTTCTTGCCTTTACTGTTGCAAACGTCATCTTATTTGCATAGGCCCTCGTATAACTGCACTTCAAGAAAAATAAATCCATGTGAGTTGTTTCTATTGCAGATTTATCTCCAATTAGTAAAAGATCCATTTTGTGAACGAACCCGGCAACTTGGCCCTGTAGAATCCATTGGCGCCAATCATCTATTATGGAATAATTAAGAGATTTTATCCATGCTTGAGTTCCAAAATGTGGCACAACCATATCATGGTCACCACTGAACCACAAATTTTTACTTTCATCAAAGACTTAATAACAATTAACAGAATTGAGAGTTTACTCAATGATTGCACTACGTGCTAACACTTGAACTTGTGAAGCATAGGTATCAAACCTGTATATGAGCGATCTGTAGCCTCTAATGCTGAGGTTTGCATGGTATGGCAAACTAGTTCCTATATTCCTTATGTACGGGTAGCGACAGTTGCATCTTATCCATTCTCCAATACTCCCCTGCCATGTGATTTCACAAAATTACATACACAGAGACAAGCAAACACAACACGCATATTTAGCTGCTTGTTTTCTGTTGACATACCTTCCGGACATGGAGGGCCTCTTGGACACTCTCGTCATTAGCCCAATGATAAGCAAGTCTATATCCATCCATCTAAAACAAGCATAGAAACAAATCCATAATTGCTGCGAGAACTCAAATTAACCACAAGAGTTGCTGCAAATAATCACAATGTGTTTATGCAGAAGTTCATGAAGATATTACTATCTTACACGACACGTAAATGGTGCAGTAAGTTCCTGAATTTTCAGCTCTCGAGTCTTCTTACAGAACACTTGAATGGTCGATCTCCTGCCAATGAATAAATTGTTTGGCTTTGGGGAAGCATAAGGACAGTCAGGCTCCAGAATATGTGCTGTGTCAATGTTAGTAAGTAACTGCACAAACGCATTGATTACATTAATTTTGAAATTGAAGACAAGTTTTTTAGTTATCCCCTTTTCTTGGAGAGGGGGAGGGGTTTGGGAAGTTGAGTATATGGACTTGGATAGTGACTAATTTCTCAAAATAGAGAAGCACAAAACTTGCAGAAAAGTGGTTGCTTGCCTGATTGTATGCCTGCATATTTTGTAAGCAGAGGGCATTGCTGGGATCTATATTTTGATATTCTCCTTTACAGGAAAGCTTCAAGGACTGTACAACAGTTATCTTGGCCCATTAGAAAACTATGGAAATTATTTAGTACTGAGTACGTAAGAAAGTTCTAAAAGACCTCAGGTATTCAAAGAATAAACAACCTCATAGAGCTCATCAGAAATTAGCCCCATCCCATGAGCAAATTGGATTGCATAGTTTCCATCCCCTGGAGTGGTGGTAGGATTTCCTAGTAAGTATCCCTGAAGCCATTTGAGGGTTGTGACAAGTTAGCAGTGAAGCATAAATAACAAAATATGAGTATAGTGTTGATAATGGTTGAAAGTTGCGGTTGTGGTCCGGACCGTTCCACATCGGTCTCGGCGAGACGCAAATTTTTGAAATATTTAATATTCTAAAAATTGTAAAAAAATATGATAAACAAAAATAATTAAAAAATTAGCAAAAATAATAAAAAATCAAGTTGACTCGAGACTACTCGGCCGTTTCTATCCGTCTCAGAGACGTCTCAACCGAGTTCTTGGTGATCCATTATCTCGGATTCATCTCGTCCCGGTATTGGAATGGAAAGCCCCGTTCCGGTGACGACTCGGCCGAGCCTTTGAAACATGGTGTTGATACGCCAGATTGGTAAATGAAGCGCATCTCTTAAACAATGGTCAACCTCATTATGAGGAAAATTTGTCCAGGAAAATAGTTATCTTGCTATCCCTAGATGAAAGAGAGAAGACTGTGAAAAATACAAACCTTAAGATCGATATGTGGCTCAATACCGACCTCATTTCCTGCAGAGACACCAGAACAGTAGTTTTAGAGCCATTGAATCCTTTGAGAGAATTCTTCAACATGAGCAAGTGCAAGGACATTGAACAGTGCAACTCCAAAGAGTAATGCTTCAAAGATAAATAAACTGTACGCAGATTCTGGAGGCACTTTCTATTTCTATTTCTCTCAAAGCTCGGTCATTAAATTGCTAAACATTGACTTCAAGTGTAAGCAGGCAGTATGTCTACTAAAGATGCCTGGGATATCTAAAATTTCAAAAGCATTTGCAATACCTTCAAGTCTTTTACAAAGGCTAGTAAATAACTGTTATCATCGGAATGTACTAGAGCCTAATCAATAAGAGGTGCCTGCATAAAGAACCAAATTAAGGTCCTACCATCTGATATAATTTGAGTGACAATTGGCACAGTAATCCCCGAGTATGAGTCTCCACCAATATAGACTGGACTGGAAATGAACTCTGGATGATCAACCAGCCACTGTAAAGCAATCAACAGTTGAGAGGCACTTAGCAAAGATGAATATCATTTATCATCACTCTTTTCATGTTAATGTCATTGAGAAGTCTACGTGCTTCAATACATGGATCATTAAAGCTTAGGTCACCAGCAAGCTTTATTTTATGATCTAAATCAGTAAAGATGTAACGAATTCTCAATCACCAAAATAATGGACGCGGTTGTTAACTTCTTTTACGGATACTTATGCAGTACATAACGACATATAAACAGAGAAAATTGATATACACAGTCACTTAAAGTAAAAGATTTGCCTACGAATATGGCATTTTCCTGAGTAGTAATTAGAGGTGACATCTATAACTGGCAGTTTGGTCCAAAGGTACTGGAGTCTTGTCCAGGTCTACGTAGGCAGGGATCAAATCTCTGGTTCAGTGGCATCAAGATAAAAGTGGAAACTTTCTAGCTTTTGATCAATTGCACTCTCCAGTGTAAAATGATGACTAATGATCATTTAATGGTAGGAGAGTACCTTTCTAAGAAATTCATAGGCTTGGTTACAGGCTTGTAAAACTGTAGACTGAGAAGCTTTTGCAGTCCTTGCATAAGAAAAACCACTTGCCACTGGCAAATCGACAAATATTATGCTTGCCACCTGAAAAGTAACGATACATTATGGTCAGTCTAGCATTCAACTAAACACCAGAAAATCGAAACATTATCAAACACTATCAGTAGTGAACTAGTGATAGATCAGTAATCTACTGTACAATGAACTTTCTATTTTTACTTCAGAGGAGTCTACCCTACCAGTATATCATTGATATCTTTTGACCAACAAGGAAGAAAGACACTCGAGGATGAGTTTACCTTAGTCCAAGAATAGGGATTTAACAGCAACTTGGGCAAAGTCCCATGGTACAGCACTTGCTCGAATTTTATTGGCCCTGCAAAATCACAGGTCAACGAGGAATTGGTTGGGTTTTGGCGTGTTTCCGCTCCACTACATACATCATTCATACAGAGAGGATTGGGTTTGAAACACTGATGGGAAAAAGGGTGGATATTGATGAAGCCAAAATCTATTGTCAGAAAAATGGTTTCTTTTGCTCTTTTCCTGGACGTACGATTGAAAACAATCCTGAATCCTTTGAATAGGATGTTTTACTGAGTCTTGCTTGTATTCATTAATTAAAACATGTATACAAATATACGGGCCTCCCCAACTAGATATATGTCTGGTGAAACAACCAAAAGGAAGAAGAAAAAAATACAGGGGCCTAATATAGAATCGCAAAGTACATAATTTATGAAGCTAAGTTTCTGAACTGGCAAAAAGGGATCTTTCAAGATTTCAAGCTTGTGCAAAAGTCAAAGATGAAAGGGTATGGTGGAATTATGAAGAAATCAGGAAAAGGGATTACGTATCATCCATGCTCTTAATTCACACTCCATACTTATTATCGGCGTGCACTAAATCTACCTATCTCATAAGCAAGCCCAGAGAATGAGGTGCAGCAATTGCCTCCAGTCAACCAGAGCACAAGAGGGTCTGTTTCAGGACTGGACTCTGACTTGACAAAGTAGTAGAAAAGCTGCACATCCTCTGATTCATCAACTCCTATATACCTGGTTGTACAATCTCAAAACAACTTCAATCTTTCCCAAGTTTAAATCCACATTAATGCACCAGAAATTAACTTACTGTTACAAAAATATTGAGTTACCCACCCGGTTTCGAGTTCAAATGGCAGAGGTCCTTCGAATCCTGGGAGAAACTTAACAGGGGAACCAGCCGAAGCAAGGTTTGAACATAATTGCACAAGAACTAGCGGCAAAATCAGGTAGCTGAAGAGAGAGGATCGAATGAGAATGCGTAGCTTCCCAGTTGAGCAGCTTGGCCTAACATGTTCTGTCATCTCTTTACTTGGCGGAGTAACTACTGTGTTTTCCAACTCCAATAATGGATATGCTTACAATTCTGCTGATGCCCGGCACTGACGCTCACTCTGGCTGTTTCTTCTCACATCTTCTTTCCATAATAAATAGATTAAAAACTGGCTCCTCCAGAGTCCAAACGTGCCTATTCAATTACCTAGGTAGGAGGAAAAACGAGGTGCTCAATTGCTCATCTCTTCTTTTTTTTTTTTTTCCAGTGAATAAGACAGGTAAATTAGCTTGGACGCTTCTCGTTGGCGAACCTTCAGAAAAACGTATCCCAGTCCCTATTCCCTAACGTGACCTCACTGCTTAGGTTGCTTGACAATTGACATTGTACTTTGGCAGCATGCAATTGAGTTTAAACGTCGTCTTTAGCCATCATTTGCTACGCCAAAACAGAGAGTTATTACGGGTGCTAGCCGATTTTGCCGTCCCACCCTGATAGCTCACTTTGCCAAAGTTTTGACAAAGTTGGCGTGACAGGTCAACACGTTACGAGATTGATTGCAGGTGGCCTATCAATCGATGGATAGGGTCTGAGTCGATTCGTTTGCTCCATACAGACCAATTAAATTTGGAGTAAATTATATATAATCTCCTATAATTTTGTCTAATGCTAGATGACTTCCAGTAATTTTAAAATAGTCACATAATTTCCTTGTAATTTTATGTAAAATGAAAAATAGAGGGAATGCATAATTAGTTATGGCGATTAGACCACATGCGCAGTAAGAATGCGTGCAATGAAATCATATAGTTTGCATGGATATCCACTTTATCCTTTTATAATTTTTGTATTTATTCACATAACCCCTACAGTTGTACAAAGTTATTAAGTAGTTATTTGGTTAACATTTAAGTAAGGGCACCACTGTTATTTCCAATAATGATGTTACATAAGTTATTTTTCTTTAAATTTCCATGTTCACATTAAACCATAAGGAGGTGAATTGAAATTTTGAAACGTTAAGAGAAATATGTGGAAATAGATAAAACTATAGGAGGGTTATTGATAATTTACCATTAAATTTGACTAGACCCAGACCCTTTCATGAATATTTTTTTGAGGGAAATTTGCTAAATCGGTCCCTAACATTTGTCAAAAAAACTTTTTTAGTCCCTAATATTTAAAATCAACCAGAATTGTCCCTTACATTTAAGTTATGAACCATTTTTGTTCTAATGTTCGTATTTGCTCATTTTTCCCACCAAAAATAGCACGCCTCTCTCATGCGGGTATATTTTCAAGGGCAAAAGCGAAAAACACACTTCATTAACAGTTCATTAACATATTAGACCCACCAACAATTATCTTCTAATTTTAGTTCAACTCCAACTCATTAACAATAGCAAAGTGCACATCCAATAGGCAACCAAACCAGTCCAAAGCAATTTCTCTCTTCGGATTCTCCGTTCTTGATCAGCTTCCAGCCGGTTGATTGTTCTTAATAGACCAAGTATTATTGACACAGATCTACTACACATTGGCAGGTCATACCACTTGAAGTAGCCACAAGCACGAGTTACCTAAAATGCACAAAGAACATCACATATCAAGACGAAATTTTAACTCCACACCCTAAACCCAAACTGATTTGAAATGTTTATAAAGCTTACTCCATAATTTGGACAACCATAGAATCTTCTTTCCGGATTTGTAGATTTCCAAGAAGTCACAATGATGGGCTGCTTTCCACAAAGACATCGCTCGTTGTTCGGATCCATTTTATTCTTCAATATGTCAGCTTATTCTTCACATTTTCTTACTATTCTTCCTTCATTACACAGTCATCTAGTTGCAGCTGCGTTTTTTCTCTTCAATTTCGTTCTTTCAGTGAGGTAATTAGGACACAAATGAAAAAATATGAAGGAAAGATGGCTTTACTCAACTGAAAATAAAATGTATGTTTCGATTTTTCCCTTGAAAATATACTCACGTGAAAGAGACGTGCTATTTTCAGTTGAAAAAATGAGCAAATATTAGCACTAAAATGGATCATAATTTAAATGTTCGGGATAATTATGGCTGATTTTAAATGTTTGGGACTAAAAAAGTTTTTTGGGCAAATGTTAGGGACCAATTTGGCAAATTTTCCTTTTTCTGAACTAAATTTTTTTTTATAAATATTAGAGTTCAAAAATAACATATATATCATCCAATTTTTGTTTTTAAATAATAAAATTAGCAAAAAAATAACCATAACATTTTTTTGTAACTGGGGAGGCCCGCTTCAAATAACATAGTGTCCAATTAGGTTTTGGGTGTCCAATTGAGATTCAGGTGGATTCAAATTTTGAGAAAAAAATAAATAATAATAGATTCAAATATGATACATAATATTAGTGAACGATTAATTTATGATAAAAATAGGATCAAAGGGTTATGTAAGGTTTTAAAAATCTGTTGTCTTATTATTTTTTTACCGACATTATTAATTAGCTCGTTAGTCCAAATAAAAATTAAGAAAATTTATTATTTAATAAATGAAATTAATTTATAGAAAATTTTACTATATTTACGTAATGAAATGAGCTGTGTGAGTACGAAACGACCCACACGGGACGAATGAGGAATAGCTACGGCACAGTACAGTTTAATATTAGAAGAGTAGTCATATTATGTGGACACAAACATTTAATAAATTAATTACCTCATGCTAGCAAAACCATTTCCAACTATGAATTATTAGAGTAAATGTCAAAAATTTCAAAGTTTTGGTCATCTCTTCCGAGAATTGGTGGAACTGCCACAAAGACAACTTTGTGCTGTATCCAAAATTAGGGTTAATTACATTTACTTCCCTTGAGATTTGTCCATATTACCAAACAAACCTTATAGTTAAATCAAATAACATTCAACTCCTTTGACTGCCCAAACATTTATCAATAAGTTCCTTACCATTATCAATCGTTAATAATTATAGTGACATCAACAAAGAAGAAGTTGTGGAGTCCTATAATGCCCTTATCTTTCCAGTAATATATGGCCTTTTTTTTCTACCTAACTTTTTATTTTACCCATAAAAATCTTCTTCCATTCTTTCTCACGACCAATCCTTATCAATCCTACCCCCACAATATCGTATTCTCCATTACCCATCTTTATCAACATCCACCAGAAAATTCTAAACTTCAACTCCATATTTTCCCAACCAAGCCAATAAGAAATCCCTTTGCAAGACAATCTGCCCAAATTGTTCTCCCCTCTTAATTCTTGCAAGATAGATTAAGATCGTAGAAAGGAAAGTGCATTTGTTTGCTCGCTTTTTGATAAGAATTCTGCAAGTAGTGAATGGGTGAAAATAGCAATCAGATTAGAGGCCAGAAGAACATGATGGTGGTACTAAAAATACCTACCAATACTAGCTGTCAATGCTGCTACAACCGCGGTCATCTACTCTTTACTCGACGAAATGCCGCATAGAAGTGGTCTTTGGGTTTAGGGAGATGGCTTTTGTGAAATTATAGTTTTCTTAAGTTTTTGTGAGTTTGGAGAATTGGAGTGATGTGTGGTTTCTTCAAATGGGATTTCTAGTAATTCCACATATACTACAAGTATTTGGGTAGCATGTTCTATTGTTCCCTGAGTCATTGATGATGAAGATTGCATTTTTTTTTCTTTTTCTTTTTCTTTTTTTCCCTTTCTCCCCAAACCTGAAATCTAGAGTCGGAATCATAGGGCCTGGACTATGGATCCTTGCATTGAAGTTGAATTTTGGATGCAGTTCCCATGATGACCCTTAGCTAGTTTGGAAGAGCAGATTTGGTGAGAAAAGAAAAGATTATAAAGGAAAGTTGAATCTTTCTCACATTTGGGACTTTGGATAGGAAAGAATTGAAAAGAAACGGCAGGCTGTCAGCTCCCTTCCACGCCAGAAAAACTTTCTGCCCAAAATCGGCGGAAAACGTGAGAAAGTGGAGTGAGTTAAATGAATTATACCATATGCCATTTTTACCCTTAAAAGATTAAAATATAACTATATAACCTAATAAAATTCTCATGGTATCTTAAGATTTAAGGATTTTTACATAAAATTGAATCTTGTCTTTTCAATTCTTTCCCTTCCAAACAAAGGAAAGTTATTTCATCTCCTTTCTTCTCCAAAACTCCCAAATAACATGAAAAGATAATATAATCTTTTCTTTTCTTTTCTAACTTAAGGTTTCTGTTCTTTTCTTTTCTTTCCTAAACTCCCAAACTAGCTATAAATCTTTAACTTTTCGTCATGTGAATTTTTGACACCGTTGATGTACAATCAAGTGATGATATCTTATCATTTTTGGAAGAGATTTAGGTGAAATTGCCACCAGAGCTAGGCAAACAGATTTTTGTTCCTTTTTTTTATCCCTAAATTAAGAACATCTTAAGTGGCAATTTCGACTTTTCACTAAATCCGTCAAGCTCAATTAATAGAAGTTACTATGAAGGGGGGTATCGGTTATTTGGCCAAACCATAAGGTTTATTTAGTAATATGGATAAACCTCAAGAGAGGTAAATATAATTAACCCCCAAAATTAAGGATGAAATGACAAGAAATGAATTGTTCCTTAATTCTCTCTTACCTTCAGTTAATGCTACCTCATATCAATTTACGAATTCAAATTTATCAACAAAGTAAAATTTAAATTACAAGGGTCAAACACATGCCATGTAGCTCTAACATAACTATCTTATATGAATTAACATAAACGGTAGTTAAATATAATGTCCTATATATTAATAAAGATGTAGTACAAGTTGTTTGTCCACATAAACAGTAGTAATTAAATATGAGTAGCTTGTTAAAGAGCTTTGACATGCCTTTTTTGGAAAGATATGAAATGCTTCAGAACAGTTACATTAGTAACTTTTTCTGCCCCTCTCCCATGCTAGAGATCTTTGTCAGTGAAGAGGTCGTTTTTGTCCTGCTGGAGTGAGTCACCCGAGCTGGAGAAGGCCTCTTATCCTGGGTGGTTATCTCAGACGAGGTAACCTGCTTAAATTGTAGGAGGGACTAGAGTCCCCGGTGTAACTCCGAAGCTTAAGTCAGTTCGGGAATGAAAGAGTAATGAGTAGAGAAGACTAATACGCCTTTACCAGAATTTTGGTCGTCCCCTTTCTCAGTGGAGGCGTTGAGTATTTATAGGGGTCAGATAGGAGAGAGGGACTGCTTGCACAGGTCCCCAGAGATCCGGCAGTGTCAGTATATCAAGGTGAGTTAATGGACTCTGCGGAAAGGTGCGCCGGAACAGTTGTGTCAGGCGGCGCATGTCAGAGCAGGTTTAACAGAAGTGTCAGAGGTGTCAGACGTGTCAGAGGTCGACTCCGGTTGCCAGGTCATTATACTTGACCTCGGCTGGCTGAGTGAAAGCCTTGGCCGAGGCAATAATTAGGCCGAAGTCAAGGCTCGATGGTGGGAGGCCGAAGCAGTCGGAACAGCTCTAGCCGAGATGGAAATACCCACCTCACTAAGCCCCCCAGCCTTGGGAAGGGCGAGGTCGTGGTCACCCGAAGTCGTCACTTCCCGAGGCTGACGCGCGTGTGGAACACGGAACATGGCAAGGACACGTCACGACTGTGTAGATGTGACTGGGGGAAGGTGGAACGGGGGCTGGCAGCTTTAACGTCGGATCAATACGATCGATTGTCAGGTGAACAGCACCTTCATTAATGAGGGGAGAGAGAGCTTTAGGGAATCCCAAAGATCGCGTCTCTTCGGTTCCCCCCCTATTGCCTATAAATAGGGGTTTCTTTTCACCGTTCCATTCTTTACCAAAATTTGAAATCACCTCAGAGCTCTGTCTATTTGCTTTTTCACTTCGGCAATCTTTCCAACCTATCTTCCTCAGCAACTTCCTCACTTCGCATCTTCTAAGTAAGTTCACTTCTTCTTTCTGTATTAATGGCTAGAACAGCTCGCACACACAGAGAGACGGTGAGGCCTGACTTCACCGAGGCAGAGAGGCCCGGCCCTTCCGAAGAGAGAACTGCATCCGACGCCGAGGAAGGAGGTGCGGAAGCTTCTTACCAAGCCCGGGGAGGAGGTGCAGAGACATCTCGCCGAGCCGAGTCTCCGGAGGAACAGGCCGAAGAGATTGAGGTAGAGCCCGAGGTCTTGTACAATGATGACCTCGGGAATGAAGTTCCTAGGGACGAAGGTGTACAGGAGCCCTCCACTCCTCCAAACGTGGCCACGCTGAACTATGGTCAGATGCCGGCCTTCATCAGTGCGATGGACCAAGATTCCATAGCCGAAGTGATCCGCAAGTACCCGTGGAGGAGGGATTACAGTGTCTACCTGCCGCGCCCACATCAGTCCGCCGCTCTGCCTCCAAAGGGTAGGGTAGCTATCTACATAGAACAGCTGGAGGCCGGACTCAGGGTGCCCACCACAAGGTTTCTTCGGGACTGCCTGAGGTACTGGGGGGTGAGGATTACTCAGCTCACCTCAAATGCAATTCGTATCCTTGTCGGTTTCCAGCTACTCTGCCAACATCAAGAGATAGAGCCGAACGTGAACCTCTTCCGCCGTTGTTATTCACTCAAGAACAGTGGGAACGAGAAGGGGTGGTTCTACTTCGGGAACAAGGTTCCCAAGTTGGTATATGATGCCCCGAGCTCAATAAAGGAGTGGAAGAATAACTTCTTCTTCGTCCCGGCTGAGGACTTCCCCAGGGGATTCTGGTGGAGACCTCCCACTTCGGTCAAAGAAACCTCCCCGGGCAAATTGGAAGAACGTAACTTCCAAAAGTTGACGGGGTCGGGCCTGAAGATTAACTGTTGGGACTTCCCTGAAAGGGTGCTCGTGGAGGGCGAGCTCAGCCGAGCCTTGATCAGCTCGGATCACACCATCCTCATTTCTACTAGGCTAAAAATACCTTGTAATTTTCCATTCCCCTCCTTTGTTTATTCTTCTTGAATTCTAACTGACTCTATTTCATTCTTTGCAGTGGTGAAGGTTTCCGACCTGATTACCTCGGGAGAGGTCGAGGTGGCGAAGAGGCCAGCAAAAAAGCGCAAGGACGCTGGTGAGTCCTCTTCCAGGCCGGTCAAGAAGACCACCGCGGCGGCAGTCACTCACGACCCTGCCGTGGTGATCATAGGCGAAGGGTCGCACACCTTGGGCACGCCGGGGAGGTCCAAAGCGTCCATTCCAGTGGGAGTTTCATCCCATGGAGTAACAATAGCCTCTCAACCTCGGGGCCGAGGTCGAGGTGCGACCGTTGTCCAGGGTGACTCCATCTCGGGGAACTCATTATTCAACCTCCACCACGTGCCCTCTCTAGCAGCCGGGGAGGACAAGAGGCACTCCGGGGCACAATTTTGCCCGGAGTGGTCGGTCAATGTCAATGACCGCTGCAAGAATCCCCTGGTCGCGCACGAGCTCCTGGTGAATTCAGTCCTGCCACAGGACAATACTTACACCAGAAAACTCAATCTGGCCGAGCTGATGCAGGGCGCCTCGGTTTCTTGGGCTTCCACCACGGCGTTCCTCGCTGAGATGTACCAACGCTTCGGTGACTTCGTAGAGACTTACGAATCACCTGCCGAGCTCCAGAAGAAGATCGCCGATCTGGAAGGGAAACTAAAGGCCGCCGAGCTGGCACGTGACAAGGCCGAGGCGGCGAAGAAGCAGGCCGAGGTCTCGAACAACTCCCTCATAACTGCTCTTGATGAGGAGAGGGAGAAGAGAGCTCAGGAAGAGCAATCATCCAAAGTGGCCATAGACACAGCCGGGGCCACCGCCGTGGAAGCATTCCGGAAGTCGGAGTCTTTCATTCGCGACCTCGGTGAACTCACTCGGCCGAGCTTCATGTTCGGGTATACGTCGGCCATTAATGATGCGGCACCCTTTCTTCTCTCTGAGCAGCTGGAGTCCTTCCAGAGTGCCTCACACTACAATGAGGATGCCAAGGAATTATGCGACCGCGTGGGTGAGGACATCCGGACTGGAAAGGACCTGGCTGAGGTCCGAGCTGAATTCAACAAGTGGCTCCAGGAATTCGAGCTGGATGGTGATAGTGCCGAAGGAGACCAGGCCGGTGGAGGAGATGAAGAACAGCAGGATGCCGAGGCAGGCGGCGAGACCACGGGGGGCCAGAACCCCTGAGGTCCGAGCTGAATTCAACAAGTGGCTCCAGGAATTCGAGCTGGATGATGATAGTGCCGAAGGAGACCAGGCCGGTGGAGGAGATGAAGAACAGCAGGATGCCGAGGCAGGCGGCAAGACCACGGGGGGCCAGAACCCCGGAGGAGGAGATGCTTAGAAGCGTCTATTTTTGTAATAGATGGGCCGAGGTCGTAGATAACCTCGGCCATTAGCTCTTGTAATTGGGGGTCGAGGTCATGAATGATCTCGGTCTTTTGCTTTTCGAACTTCAATAAAGTTGGCCTTTTTCAGTCTTGCATATTTTTGCCTTTTTTCTTCAATTGAGTTCAGTTTTTCTTTTTGACTACTTCTTTGTCCCCTTATTTTTCACTTAGGATAAAATGAGAATAAGTGAGAAATAACTTTAAGAAGTAATGAGATATAAAAATACGTACCTCTCAAGGGTAATACAACTTAAGATTCTCAGCATGCCAGGTTCGGGGCACCCGCGAACCATCTCGGTAGGCTAGTTTTCAATATCCGTTTTGGCTGGACTCAACAACACGATATGGTCCTTCCCATTTTGGGTTGAGTTTTCCCTGAGACTCAGCTCGGCTAACCGAGTTCTTCCGGAGCACAAGGTCTCCCGGATTGAATCTTAAATTCTTGACCCGAGCATTGTAATAGCCAGCTAGGATATTTTTGTAGATCGCAACTTTGGCCGCGGCCATATCACGCTTCTCTTCGGCGAGATCGAGGTCAACTCGCCGCTCTTCTTCATTGACTTCGGCAGCATACGCAGCCATTCGCGGGTTGGGTGTGATGAACTCGGCCGGAACGACGGCCTCAGACCCATAAGTTAGGAAAAACGGCGTTTCTTGAGTTGCTGACCTCGGCGTAGTCCGGTAGGACCACAGCACGCTGGGGAGCTCTTCCATCCATGACGATCCAACCCGGTGAAGCCTGGTCTTGAGGCCATGGAGGAGAGTTCGATTGAAGTTTTCGGCTTGTCCATTCGCCTGAGGGTGCCCCACCGAGGTGAAGTGTTGCTTAATTCCCAAGTTCTCGCACCATGCCTTGAAAGGGTTATCAGCGAACTGCCTTCCATTATCCGAGATCACCACTCGAGGTAATCCGAAGCGACAGATCACGTTTTTCCAGAAAAATTTTTGGACAGCCATTCCAGTGATGCTTCTCAGGGGCTCAGCCTCGACCCATTTAGTGAAGTAGTCCACCGCCACTACCACGTAGGCATAGTTGCCTTGGGCCCTGGGGAATGTACCGATTATGTCAGTCCCCCATTGCTCGAATGGCCATGGTGAGGTGATGGGGATCATAAGGTTAGTGGGTTGGTGGTGCTCAGGGGCATGGTGTTGACAAGAAGGACAACAAAGGACCATGACCTGGGCATCTACCCTCATGGTGGGCCAAAAGTACCCGAGGAGCAGAGCTTTCTTCACGAGCATCCTAAAGCCGACGTGGGCACCACAGAGTCCCTCATGAATGTCCTCGAGGATTCTCTCGTCTTCTTCCGGGGTGATACATCGTAGCCAGGGGCCGAGATAGGACCTCTTGTACAAGAGACCTTGCCGGAGGGTGTACCGAGCTGCTTTTCGTTGGAGCTTCCGTGATTCAGCTCGGTCTTCCGGGAGTTCACCCCGGCTGAGATACCGGGTAAGGGGCCCCATCCAGGTGTCCCCAGGGTAGACAGGGTACACGACCTCAGTTAAATATCCCGGCTCAGCTAAGACCTCTACGAGAACCGTTTTGTTCAGATCGGAGAAAGAGGTGGAAGAAAGCCGGGAGAGGGCGTCAGCCCTTCGGTTTTGTGACCGCGGTATCCTTTGAATTTCAAAAGACTCGAAGTGTGTGGCCAGCTGGAGTACCTTGGAGAGGTAACGCTGCACCACCTCTTCCCTGGTCTCGTATTCGCCTAGTATTTGGCACACGACGAGTTGGGAGTCGCTATAGACCATAATATGTGCGGCCCCGAGCTTACAAGCTATTTGCAGACCGACAATGACTGCTTCGTATTCGGCTTCATTATTGGAAGCGGCAAAATCGAACCTCAAGGCATATGAACATATCTCTCCTTGGGGGTCTTCGAGGAGCAAACCGGCTCCACTGCCCTCACTGTTGGACGAGCCATCCACATGCAAGGTCCATCGCTGAGGCTCTGGGGTGGCCAGGGTGACATCCTGGGTTGTAGCCGGGATAGTCTCCTTGACTTCCTCAAAAGTAAGCTCGGGAAGGAAATCCGCGAGAGCCTGGGCTTTAATTGCCGTGCGAGGCTTATAGGATAAGTCATACTCACCCAACTCGATGGCCCACTTGGTGAGGCGTCCTGAGGCCTCCGGTCGCGATAGGACCTGCCGAAGTGGTTGGTCCGTCCTCAGGCAGACGTGGTGAGCTAAGAAGTAGGGCTTAAGCCTTCGAGCTGCATGAATCAAGGCCAGCACAAGTTTCTCCGCCTGAGTGTACCTCGTCTCCGGCCCTCGGAGAACTCGGCTGACATAATAAACGGGTGTTTGGACACCTTCCTCCCTTATCAGTACGGCACTCACAGCTTCGGCCGCAGCAGACAGGTACAAGAATAACTTGTCCCCTGGGCGAGGTGAAGTGAGAGTTGGGAGGTAGTTGAGGTAATCCTTTAACTGCTCAAATGCCTGTTGACACTCTTCCGTCCAGGAGAATTTATCAGCTTTCTTAAGGACTTTGAAAAATGGCAACGCCCTGGAGGCTGACTGCGATAAGAACCGATTCAGGGCTGCCAACCGCCCCGTCAGCCTCTGGACGTCGCGGACACACCGTGGTGGGGACATCTCTTGGATTGCCCTAACTTTGTCCGGATTTGCTTCAATACCCCGCCTAGAGACGAGGTAGCCCAGGAACTTTCCCGAAGTGACCCCGAGAACACATTTCTTGGGGTTCAGCATCATTCGTGTCTCCCGCAGGACTTCCAGGACTTCTTTCAGGTCAGCAAGGAATGTGGAGGTTGTCTGGCTCTTCAAAAGGACATTATCTACGTAGGCCTAGACAGTCCGACCGATTTGAGATTTAAAGGCTTGGTTGACCAAGCGTTGATATGTGGCCCCGGCGTTCTTTAGTCCGAAAGGCATGGTGGTGTAGCAATATGTGCCTTTGTCAGTGTAGAAGGCGGTCTTTTCCTGATCCTCCGGACTCATCCCGATCTGGTGGTACCCTTTAAAAGCGTCAAAAAAGCAGAGGACTTCATATCCCATTGCCGAGTCTACCAAAGTGTCGACCTTAGGCAATGGGTAGCAATCCTTGGGGCAAGCCTTGTTGAGGTCGGTGAAGTCGACGCACATTCTCCAGGTCCCGGTGTCCTTCTTCACCATGACCGGGTTGGACAACCAGGTCGGATATTGGACCTCCCGGATGATCTTTGCAGGGAGGAGCTTATCCACTTCTTCGCCCACAGCTCGGCTACGCTCAGGGCCGAGGTGCCTCCTTTTTTGTTTGACCGGGCGGACTTGGGGATCGACATTCAGCTCATGTATCATGAGGTGATGCGGAACTCCTCGAACCTCCTCCGCGGCCAACGTGAAGACGTCCCGGTACTTTCTGAGGAGGTCTGTCATGCCTCTTTTAACAGGATCGGGCAGTCGGGTACCAACGCGAACTGTCTGATCAGGCTTCGTGGGGTCCAGAGGGAGTTCTTCCACCTCATCCCCAGTCTCCAGCCTTGGGATCTTCTCAGCTCGCTGAGGATCAATGCTATCTATTGAGAGGATATTTGACCTCTTCTCGGACCTTGCCCCGGAGGTTGATGGGGAGGCTGCTTGCAGAGTGGCGAGGTAACATTCTCGGGCAGCGCAGACATCGCTGCTGACCTCGGCCACCCCCGCAGAAGTAGGAAACTTGAAGCTTAAGTGGTAGGTGGAGTACACTGCCCGCAAAGCATTAAGTGTAGGTCGGCCGAGTAGTAAGTTATACGGGGAGTCAGCTTTGACTACTGCGAAATTGACGGGAATGGTTCTGCTGCGGGGGTGACGCCCTATAGTCACCGTCAAAGTCACCATCCCTTCGGGGTGCACAATGTGTCCCCCGAACCTGACAAGAGGGGTTCTCACCGGGGTCATGCACTCCCTGGCCAGTTTAAGGCTTTCAAAGGTGCGGAGGTACATGACGTCAACGGAGCTCCCCGAGTCAATGTAGACCTTTTTCACGATGTAGTTATTGGCGAGAACCTCGATCACCAAGGCCTCGTGACTGCTGGAGGCAGCCGGGACTGGATCACTAGGCCCGTAAGTGATCACCTCGGATAGGCGAGCACTTGTCTCGGCCTGATCCGGGTTGGTTTGCCTGTAGGTCCTCTTTCGGGAGTTCTGACTGTCTCCTCCCGTCGGACCTCCAGCAATTGTGTTGATGACCCCGGCAATGTTGGATCCATACCCCAGCCCATGGCCTGGGGATCCGTCTCGGGGAGGCCTTTTTGTCTCCCTAGGATCTTCCGGGGGCCTACAACTGCTTCTTGATGTCCGCCTTTCATCCCGGCGTGGGTCACCCCGGTGGTCACGTCGGGGTTCATTTCGTGGCTGTCCGCCACTTCGGCGGATGAACTGCTTCAGGTGGCCCTGTCTGATGAGGTTCTCGATCTCTTTTTTGAGATCGTTGCAGTCCTCAGTTTCGTGCCCGATGTCCCGGTGGTACAGGCAGTAGAGGTTCGAGTTCCTCTTGTCTTTGTTGCCGAACATCTTGGGAGGGGCCCTCCCGAGGTTGTTCTGCTCCATTACAGACAGTACGCGAGATCGGGAAGTGTTTAAGGGAGTCAGTTCGGATTCAGGAATATGTGACTTTCCCTTTGAGATCCTGTCGAACACACTCCGGCGATCTCGGCCGGGACTCTGGAAGCCAGTTCCTGTCCCCGATTCACTTCGGCTAGGCTCCTTCCCTCTTCGGGCGTCAGTCCTCGGGCGAGCAGCTTGGACTTCTTTTTTCATACGGTTGAGGTCCTCGGCCTGTATGCCCTTCTCGACCTTCAACCATAATTCGTGAAGTGAACGGGGATACTTCTTATGGATCCCCGTGTTGAATACCCCGGCAACGAGCCCGTGGGTGAAAGCGGCAATGGTGACCTGCTCATTAGGGTTAGGTATCTGCACGCTTTCTTCGTGGAACCTCTGGACATACGACCGAAGTGATTCCCCCGGGTTCTGCTGCATGTTCAACAGATAAGCCGAGGTCCGGGTCGTCGGTCGGGAGGAAACAAAACGGTGAAGAAACTTCTCCACTAATTCCCCCAGGGTTGAAATGCTCCTAGGTTCTAGACCCCAGAACCATTTTCGAGCTGTTCCCTGGAGGAATACCGGGAAAGCCCGGCATATGACGGGATCAGGGATGCAATATAGGCGGAAGGCCGAGATGAAGGCATGAATGTGGTCTTCCGGATCACCTCGGCCGTCATAAGACGGTATCGAGGGAAGCTTGAAGTTGGGAGGGAGTCTCTCCTCGTTGATGTCATCGGTGAAGGGTGGAGCCCTCTGGTAATCCACCCCGGCTCTCTCAGTGGGCCGAGGTTCCTCAGGTCGTCGGCCCAAAAGCCCTCTTGATAGAGACCTGGTCAGGGAGGCTACCTTAGAGGTGGCCTTGGAGAATGCTTTCTTCGACGCACTTCGGCTCAAGCGTCTCCCATCGGACTCTTCTTCAGACGAAACTTCAGGGGATCCGTCCGACTTCCTTTTAGAGGACTCGGCCTTTTGCTTGCCTTGTCTCTTGAAATACCTCCCTAACTCCTCGAAAATGTTAGGATTCTCGGTCACAAACTCGGCCATGCGGGTTATGGCTTCTTCGTTTGCGGGCTGGGTCCTTGGGGATTCCTGCCCTTCAGAGATACCTTCTTGCTGAGCTACATTACTCTGCTCAGCCCCAATAGCGAGAGCTTTCCTGCTCCTAGAACGCGTAGGCTTCATTCTCTGATGTCTTTGTGTTCCCACAGACGGCGCCAATTGAAGAGGTCGTTTTTGTCCTGCTGGAGTGAGTCACCCGAGCTGGAGAAGGCCTCTTATCCTGGGTGGTTATCTCAGACGAGGTAACCTGCTTAAATTGTAGGAGGGACTAGAGTCCCCGGTGTAACTCCGAATCTTAAGTCAGTTCGGGAATGAAAGAGTAATGAGTAGAGAAGACTAATACGCCTTTACCAGAATTTTGGTCGTCCCCTTTCTCAGTGGAGGCGTTGAGTATTTATAGGGGTCAGATAGGAGAGAGGGACTGCTTGCACAGGTCCCCAGAGATCCGGCAGTGTCAGTATATCAAGGTGAGTTAATGGACTCTGCGGAAAGGTGCGCCGGAACAGTTGTGTCAGGCGGCGCATGTCAGAGCAGCTTTAACAGAAGTGTCAGCGGTGTCAGACGTGTCAGAGGTCGACTCCGGTTGCCAGGTCATTATACTTGACCTCGGCTGGCTGAGTGAAAGCCTTGGCCGAGGCAATAATTAGGCCGAAGTCAAGGCTCGATGGTGGGAGGCCGAAGCAGTCGGAACAGCTCTAACCGAGCTGGAAATACCCACCTCAGTCAGCCAAAGGCCACCAAGCTTTCACGTTGTTGAAATTTTTTTTGCTTCTTTTGGCCGCGGGGGAGGGGGCATGTTTGTGGGCGAGCGGGGGGGCTGGTGGGAATTACAGGGGCCGGGGGAGCTCGGCTAAGGATTTACCATCCGGATGACAAAGACGATAAAGTATCGATAAGTCTAAGACCACACATTCGCCAGAAACTACAAGAAGCGGTAGAAACTAGCCGACACAATTGATTCATATACGATGCGAACGTGGCATTTACACACCCGGGTGCTGTGTCAGGGACCCACATGACCAAAAATAGTGGAGTAATAAAAGACAGCTATTTGGGGTTGGTAAACTTCATTTGGTCCTTTGAAGTTTGAACTCCAAAACTTTAATTCGGTCAGTCAAATTGGAAAAGTTCAATTTGGTCCTTTGACATACTCTAGTACTATTTAGATTGCTTAATAGGAATTTGGATATGTAATACATTAATTATTAAAATATATTTTAAATATTAGAATAATTAGTAGTTTACAAATGTAAATACTTCCTAAATAATTTTAACTGCTAGATAGATTTGAAAAGATTTCAAATCATTTGTCAAATCCCTTAATTCAAACAAGTATCAATTTGGTCCCTAACATAAAATCTCAATTTGAAGCATGGAACTAAATAATTCAGGTTAGTCTCATAAAAGTGAGAAATTTTTTCAATTTGGTCTTTTAAATCTATTATGTTAAAAAATATGGGTAAATATGTCTTGTACTGACTATATATACAAACTATTGGGTCTAGATACATATCGTGCATATTAAATGTGAAACTCAAATTCAAGTTATGATGCTCTAATATATTTTGCCAGTGTAGCAATTCATCTGAAAAATATTATATCATTAAATTATAGACAAATGTTATGTTTGTCATCTTATGAAACATGTGCTCGCCTTAGTGATTTACATAATAAAAATGTATTAGTTTACTCATAGAGAATCAAATTATGACACTACATTATTTAACTAATTCGAAATTCCGAAATATTTTGAGATAAAATCAGAAGAAAGAGTCAAAAGAGCACAATTTTCTCGTCGAAAAATAAAGGTCGGTTTGCTTATTTTTCTTACTGAAAAATAAGGACTAAAAGTAAAATTTATTGTTTAAAATTAATAGGCATACAACCTCCCATTGATTAACATCTATCTAAAAATTTTGTCATATAAACAAAAGAGTAAATTATGTCATTTATAATTCTATTTGAAACAAAAAATGGAAATAAAGTGTTACTTAAAAACATTAATGAACTAACTAAGAATATATGGTTAATTTACCAGTCGGGATGTCCGTACTAGTTGAGTACTAATTTTATTAAATTCAGTATTATTTAGTTTTTTTTACAATCAAATAAATTTAAAAAAGTTAAAAGTCTGTCGTGTTTGGTTAAATCGATTGATCAATAAATCGAAAACTTATTTAGTTCATTTATCGATCTTGATGTAAAAATATTGAGTTGAAGCCAATTAGTGGTTGAATTTTATATTTCTCATCTCGTGGTCATGCTTGTATTAGAAACCTCTAAAACATATTAAAAATCCTTTCCTTACTTTGTTATATTTTTCTTTTTTATTATTGTTTCCTTTTGTTCTTCACAAAACTCCCTCATCTTGGCCAATTTAGTTTAGGTGCTGAATTACTTTAATTTTTCTTTGCCTTTGCCTCCAATTTTTACAAGTTTGTGCTCTCACTCATATAAACAAAATACTCCGTGAGAATTTTTATAATATTCCAATTCATTTTTTTAACAATTTTTTAGTATAAATAGGACGGATCGAATCCAAAACCTTTCACTTACACTCTCTTCTCCAAACCAATTATCTATATATATATATATATATATGTTGAACTAATTGATAGACCAACTGGGGTTGGGCCAAGTGGTAAGCAGCTTGGTTCCGCTTAAGCAGGTCTCGGGCTCGAAACCTGACGTATGCAGCTATCCTTGTTGGGAGACTCACCCACCACAGCCAGGTGTGCGACCGGGCAAAGCTCTGGATACCGTGGCAGGCAACAAAAAAAAAAAGAACTAATTGATAGACTCGTACACTTAAGTAACTAAAGTAGATATGATTTTTAAATGCTGCTAAAATTTGATTTTTAAGAGATGGATAAAGGAAAAAAGGAAATAAGTTGCGTGGAGACAAAATGAAAATTTAGTGGAGAGAAAATGCATTGGAAAAAAAAAAAAGTAAAGCGGGTAGAAATAAAATGGATGTGCAACAAAAAAGAAAAAGAAATGGAAGAATGAAAAATGAGTCAAGAGTACAGAATATTTACTATAGATCAAGAAGAGTATTTGATCAAAAAACTTGAAACGGGGCCAAAGTGCCTAATTGAAAAATTATCACAGGCAAAGTGCAACTCCATCATAGGGTTCACTATAATATAATTAACCTACCTGTGCATTACCACACCTGAAATGCCACATTGCTCTGTACATTGTGCTTGAATAACATGACACATTTAGGCGTGATTTGATTTTCTTAAATTGCTTCCACCTGCCTTTCGAAATTTTTAGGAAGAAACTATTTTGGCTTAGAAAAGCCGCCGCGTAGGGCCTATAATGTGAGCTCATGAACTTGCAAGCAAGGAATAGAAGTTAATATCCGTCAGATCTTCACCTAGCTGTACATCCTCTGTGGTTTAACAAAGAAAGTTTGCATGAGTATACAATTCAAGAAGAAGAATCAACCGCCACTCCCTCATCAGGAGGCTGTGAACTCACAGCAGTCTTTTCCAATTCCATTGCTATGACCTCCTCCAATGGCTTATTGTTGTTCTCCACATTGTCAATTTTCAATCGCTGAAAACCAAGAAAAATAAAACATTTAGCCTGTAGCAAACTGCAACCAAAAAAAAGAGTCCCCCTAAGCTTGTATAATCTTTTATTTTCTGGAGGCCTTCCACTTCTCGAGTTTTCAGCCTCTTTACCTTCAAACCAAACAATAATTATCTTTTGCGCATTTTTAGGATTAACATGACTATCAATTTAGCCATCACACTATGCTATTTTATTTCTGTGTACATTTTTTTTTTCTGTGGGGGGTATAACTTGACACCTGTAAAATGAAATTCATTCCGTATAGGTTTCTTTCATTTTGTCCTTTCATTCTCATCCCTCTCACACCAGCCCCCTTTGTCTGGGTCCTGCAATTATCTACTTCTTCCTCCCTCTTTCTTGTCTAGGTAATAGCAAATTGAAGAGGATTAAAACACGAGGTCACCTGCATCCTGTGCAAGTAATAAGTTGAACTAGAGGCAGGCAGCAAGAACAAACCTTTGTTGCTGTAGATCCATCCTTTGTCATGCGGGAAAACATGGTTGTATAGATTTGTGCGTCACTCTTGTTGCTCTCAGCTCGCAGTTGTTTCAAACTCTTCTGTAGCAGCTTCACTTCCCTGAGAATAAAAGTATTACCGAAAAAGGAGTAAAAGTTAATCAGAAAATTGCAGAATAAATATTTGAATCGATGAACTCATCAAACCAGGTTCATTAGTAAAACAGATGACACAGAAATTAAGTTACACAAGGTAACAATCCAAAAATGGACAGGTTTTCTAGGCAACAGGCAAAAACAGGTATACCTGTTCTGAGGTTCAGTTTCCAGTGCTTTCTTGATGTCCAATTCAGCCAAGTGTAAATCAGCGGTTTCCATATAAGCTTGAGCTCGCCTGTATAAAGCTTTCACATTGGAGGACTCAACATCAAGGACCTAATTAATTACCAATAATAGTTTAATATTTTGTATGCACACCCTTTAACAAACTAATGTTTTGTTCTATTGCCAAAAAAAAAAATTAACTATACCGTAGAAGGCAGATATATGCATTTATCTGCACATATTCTCAATAAGAAAAGGAACCATGAGAACTCATACATAATACCCAAATCATTTCATCCATAGTTTCCACAAAATTTAACTGCTGGATGAGTTAAAGGATTAGAGCTATTTGTTCCTATCTTGATTAACACCCATAAAATGCTGTTTCATTGTTCATACGCAGGAACTTGGCAGGAGATATGAAAAAGAAAATAATGACATAAAAGAAAACAGGTGCCTTTTGCCTCATTTACTTCACCTTTGAGCATAAATTTACAGCTCTGTGGAAGTCAAGTAGTTTGAGACAACAAGCAGCAGTATTCAACCAACATGAGACTCTTAATGACTCGACCAGCTTTAGATCATCATCACCAAATGGTATATCTCCACTGACAAAGTCCAAAGCCTGGAAGTGAAAAACAAAGCATGTGATTTGAAGTTTCACAAAGAAAGGCCAAGTAACATTCACATTCCTGAAAGAGAAATCATTCACCAAGACACCTTATCATATTTCTTTCCAGCTCTACGGTACTTTCCATTTTTAAAGAGTAAATTGCCTTCATCTTTTTTCCTCTTACAGGCCTCTATCTTCTCCTGATCATTCATTTCCCATGGCGCCTTCTCCTTTGTTCTCCAAAAATGAAGAGGAAGATACATGAATATGAGATTCATCATAAATCTTCAGGCAGAACAGAATGTCATTTAGAATTTAAAATGAACTTAAGAAATGCATTTCACGTCAAATGCTATCTACTGCAAAACATAAGCATGGTCCTCAAATAATAGTGTAGCTCTTAAAGCAAATTGGATTTCAATATAAAGTCACTACATCTAAATTTGGAACCAAAACCATAACAACAGCTTAGACTAATCCTATCCCACTACAGTACCATGCTTTTTAGGAAGACCTCAGTTAGAAAAATAAAGAAACGTAGAGGGAAAGGGGTGGTCTAAATACTGTTGAATGGTGGTAAGGTGCAAACGAACAAGGTTTTTTCAATTGCTCAATTTTTCAAGAAACTAGCCAGATCATTAAACCCGTCTGAAAAGGGCTACTCCAATGATGATCTACCAGCTGAGTTCCCAAAATATTTGTTTCTCCTCCTACATTCTTTCTCAGCCTTTTTACTTCAAGTATAACAGGGATTTCAAAAGTTCTTTTTTTTGGGCATATTGAAACAACTTTTATTGAAGATGAGCAAAACAGCTTACACATAAGGGGATAAAAACTCTATGTACATAAGGCCAGACTATTCTGTACACTATTTACAAAAAGAAGAAAAATGCACACACAAACTTAGCAAAGCAAGTCCAAGGGGAGGATTTCAAAAGTTAAAAGAACATGAGAGGACAGGACCAGGCAGTAGAGATCAGGCTTTTGATGACTTTGCAGAACACTTTCAGTCAAGTAGGAAATGTTGTTTGATGACATGAAGCTCATTAATCTTGACAAGTGTCAGTCATAAATGGTTATCCTATATAAAAGAGAATTAACTAAAAAAAAATTGTGAACCATAATGAGTCAAATGTTTGGTTAAGTCCACAACATTTGGTGCTTGCCTAGGAAGAAAAGAAAAAGAACGAAAAAATTGGTGTTTATCTTCTATAAAATTCCAATTACTAGGATGTAGAGAACCATGGCCAGGAACACATTCAATAGCTGCATATAAGATAGGACCTCTTTTAGATGTCATTTTAAAGTTTAATTACATGCTTCTTTCAGCAATGAAGACACACAGTGGGCTTCCCTGAATTATGCCAAAGTGACAGCTTTAATGAGATCATAAAAATGTTTATTTCTGGTTCAGAAGGAAAAATAAACTAACAGGATGTGCAGACAGAAAAGGACATTTAAACACTAGAAAAGCAAGAAAACAAAAAGCCAGTAATATGTTAATTTAGACCACGATGAAAATCTTATCAGTCACATTAAAACCACTACCAAATGCAATCAGTTTAAGCTCTGTTACTTAATCTGAAAGCTACAGCAAAACTATGGCTTTTTGGGCAAACTGAATAAGAAGAGCAAGTCCCTAATTCCTTTCCAGAACATGACCAGACAACATTAAAATGGCAATAATTAGTAATGTACTTCTGAATTGATAACATCTTCAGAGATCACTGACTTCCAGTATGTGAAATATTACCTTTATGAAATCTAATATTTCAACTTCATAGAGTATGGTAGAGATTGGAGGAATTATTGCAAGATCCTGCTTCACTTCAGCATTTCCAAATCCATATTCAGGTTTTATTGTCAGCAGCCCATGTTCACCCTTCTTCATTGTCATCACTGCTCGATCTAACCCAGCAATCACTTGTTCTGTGAAAATGTAGAAATAGGCCATTGAAGTCTTGTCTTGTTCTTACTGATGAATAGGACACTTGACTAATAAAGCTTGCATTTACTCTTTCAGAACCAAAAACCAATTTATCCATATGTGGCACATATTATGGCCACTTTAGATGCTAAACAAAGAATTTGCTCAAACAACATACAAACTCTAAAGGATCCGGCTTAAATACAAGAGCACTTCCATCGTGATTGATCCAACACTATAGCTACTGGGATAAAAAGGAAAATCTAAGACATATCTGTGGCCCATATTCATCATGACTTCTATCCAGGTCCACATGAATGTTTAGTCAGAATCATAAAATACATAACCAAGGTGCAAGATCGAGGGGATAATACCAACCCACTTACCTTCATCTGTAACAAACTCCATTGCATCCGTTCCATCAAGACCTCTTTTGTCAAACACAGTACCATCCTCCAGCATAGCAGTATACCTAACTGCATAGTTATGGGAATACATAAAACAATTTAAGATATCTAATAGAAGAAAACTATTAGCTGCTTAACGCAATAATTTACTTATTTACTACAGTACTCAAAAAAATCAGAAGAATCAGACACGACTGTCATCTTAACAGACACCACAACAATATTACTATCCATAGTCAAAAATTCAAGAATAAAGAATTCTGAAGTCACAATAAGATGAAAGAGTGAATGGAATGAAGCAAAAGAAAGAAAATGGAAAATCACTACTCAAATCATCCATTCACCAAAAGGATAGTCAAGCAAACAATATATTTGACAAGGAATAAAACAAAGCAATGAAGCGTGAATTTTCAAGAACCACCTTGAGATGAGTTCAGAGTCAAATCAGAAATTAAACAGTATAGTATCCTTTGGCTAGATTGGTTCGCAGATATGAAGATTGGCATTTATTTGAGACAGATTGAGTTTATACTGGATCATATCAAATTCGAGAAGTGAAAAACATTCAACCAACTTTGGTACCCCTGACAATTCTCACTAACACAGCTCAAAGCTCAGCGCATTTTGATACAGAAGCAATTCTCTCTTTAGAGAAGACAAACCACTTTCAAAGCATAGTGTAGAGATACATTATACATAATAGCAAGCTGACCCTTTGTACCAAAAAAGAACTTTCTTGATGATTTAGTGATTTCCAAACTAGTTAGTTCAGGTAAGTATCCAGCTGATCAATCTTAGTCACCAGTTACTATATCAACACATAAGAACATTTACATAATTTAGCATCAGTAATTTGCTAGTCTTTCTAGAAAAGTCATCTCTAGATAGTTCTTAGAACCAATGCTCAACCAAAATCTCAATATGAACCACCATCCTCTGTTCTAGGTGCTTAATTCATACCTCAACATCAAAATGGCATTCCACAATGAGTGCAGCTTTTAAGTTCCATAATTTAGCCAAATGTCTAAGCCTCAGCTCTCAATAACCTAATTCTTGCTGCATAGCATTAACTGTCTCATTGTATAAAGGGAAAAGGCAACATGGACAATCCACTTACCAGTAACAGAAGCACCTTCATCTGCAGTGACAAAACCTTCCCCCTCTTTCAAGATTTTCTTCAGAACTTTCGAATCACCAGTGACATCCACTACAGGCTTGAAGGACACCAACTCCAAATCAATCCTCAGAACAGAACTCTGAGGGAAGGAACGAAAGCTAGTATTGGAATCCTTTTTATCATCTCCGAAGGCATCTACAACAATGTTAAGTAAAAGCCAGATTACAAATTCCAATACCACTTCTTCATTAATCCACAGAAGGAAGATCTTCCACAAATTTCCTTGCTATAATAGAAACTCAATGATGATAAGTAGTGCTTAAAGCACAAAAATTCAAGAGAGTTTCCTTGTTTTCTATACTGATGATATGTTAGCCAATAAGATGTATAAAGTTTATCTTTGCCAGTAACTCATTAAATTAATCATTCTAAAAATATGAGAAAGAAACAACTCAGTGATTCCTTGAATTCGAAAAAAAAAAAAATGGAAATCTGCAATCATAGTGCCAAGTAATGCACCAAACAAACAAGAAAGTCAAGTAGCGGAAAAGATTGGGGGAAGACCTACAGTGAGGCTGAACAACTAAATTTACTTTCTCCCGCTTCTTCATGGTTTTGACTGCTTTTGGTAATGCAGGACAAAGGTGACCTGAAAGAAGCAACTATATTATGTTTCCAAGACATGCTGCTTTGGTGGGAAAAAAACTATTAATAAATGTCCATAAGTGTCTTAAAATTACCCTCTTTAACATAGAACTCCAGTCCGTCTTCAGGAGTTTTTGCAACAATGGCACCATCATCTATTGTTGCAGTATACTTTACTGCAAGAAAAATTAGCATATTACACCATTTCTCCACAAAGAGAACAGAATGCAGTGGGCAGCTCATGGATGATACAAAGATCAGTGCAGACAGAAAAGAAACTGACTGCAAGATGAGCTTGCTATCACGAGATAACATTTCTAAATATACATATTTTTTACCTCGAACTTCATCCAATTCTCCAGGAGGTCCCATCATTTCCCCCTTCTCAATTATTTTTTTAATAATTCCTCCATCCTTGCAAACATCGACCACGGTGATCCACGAGATGAGTTCTACTTCAAACTGAACAGAAGAATTTGGTGGAACACCATCCATGCCCTCCACTCCATATGCCAACTCTGAAGGCATTCTGAACAATGCTGCTTCTCCTTTCGTCATCGTGATAATCCCATGATTTAGTCCCGAAATCACTTGGCCTAATTAACCCAAAAATGCATTAGAACAACCTTCAAAACCAGGAAACTGAATAAGCATATATAGAAGCAAAACTTTACAAGGACTGAAAGTGAAACAAGCTACTCAAGCTCGTTCCAAGTAGAGCTGATTCAATATGGGTTGTTTGTCAATTAATCAAACCAAGCCCATTAAGATTCAGCGTTAAGTACAATTTTTCCCCACACAAATCACTCAAGCTAATCGAGGCTCAAGCTATGGTTTGGATAAAAGCTTGTATGAGCTCGTCTCAAATAATAATCAAACCAAATGAAAAGCAATCTTAAACTTGTTAAGACAATCGAACTAAGCTCAAACACTGTGTTGTTCTACCACATTAGGCTCGCTTATACCCTTCTATTTACAACTCATTAAGGAATTAAACTGCAAAGCAAAAAATGCAAATCCAATATTAGAAGCAATAAACAACATAAACACCCAAAAATTACCTTGTCCAAGATTAAAAATTAAAGGTTTGTCTCTGTCCCTCGTTGATACAAACTCCGCGCCATCAGCAAGCTTACCCACGTAATGAACTACAATCACCCAAATATATATAGTTTAAGCAAATTACAAACAATTAATTCACGAAAATGAAGATGACGATTGACGAGAACGTTACATTTCACGAAAAAGGTAAATTTGGATAAGTAATACCAGTGACTTCATCCCCAAATTCAGGGGTCTCCCAACCAATGCCCCGTTTTAGGAGCTTCTTTGTAAGACCTAAGGAATTGATTTCTCTCTCCTCGCCGACTTGGAGAGGTGGCGCCGACTCGATGACCTCGCCTGGTTCTTCGTCTAGCTCGTCGTCTTCGCCTACGAAATCTGCCGCGTTAAGTTTCGAAAATTCGACCATTTTTTTATATGCTTATTTAATTACGGTTTTTTTTTCTTGCAATTAGCGGGAATTAATCCATTATTTCTTTCGTTTCTGTTTATCTTCCTTTCTGACATGAATGATCAGAGAGGAACCAAGGAGGTGGAGCTAGTGGAGCCTGTGGAAAGCGGAGGGTGGAAGACGTAGTTTCCAGAAACTTCCAAGGGTACTTTTGGATTTTAAGTCTCGCGCGGTTTTTTTTTTATCTTGAAAGAATTTCCCCAAGAGATAAGATCGTATTGGGAGGAATATCGGGGAAGTGAAGGAAAAAGCATTTTTATAGTATTTGCTGCTGAGCTCAAAAATTGATTATAAAATGAAAGATTTGGAAAGAAATTAAAATTTTGATGATTTGTTGGATAGTAGATTATAAAATTCAATTTTCTTCTTCGAAGCCTATTCCATTTTTTGCAGTCCACTACAATGGATAAGACAGGTGGTTGGGCAAGAAGAATGTTCGTGGATGTCAATTTGGCACAAGGGTCCAAAATCTTCATCCATCTATGCTCACAGACAATTTCAAAATTTAAGACAATGTCAAATTTGATTTGAAAACTAATGCTACTATAAATTCTAATTGTCTTTTGTTGCCGGAGGACAAAAAACTGCATATTCTACTGGTCTTGTTTGGATTACAATTTTCTGAAATTTTTATAAAAAAAATATACTGTAATAATTTAATATATGTGAGGTAAATAAGTGATTGAAAAATATGTTTACGAAAAACGTAGAAATTTTTTGATGGAAAATGGATTTTCAAACAAGACCGTTCAATTGCTTACTTTTCCCCTAAATTAGTTATTGTACCACTAATAATGGAGAAATTTCATGAATAGCATAATATGAGGATTAACTATTTACTAGTTCTTGAATAAATTAGTGTTCTTGGAGTTGCCTCTTGTATTTTAATTTAATCAACGTTCTTTAGGTAGAGTTTTACAATTTTAAACCAGGTTGGATTGCATCGTGTTTTGAAGTTTTAAAACTTTCTAGTCAAGAGTGCAAAAAGACACAACAAAATAATGTAAAATGTTCATTACCTATGCCTTGGGTAATTTTGACATTTAAATTATTAGAAACTTTACATTATGGTATTATATATCGTGTTCAACACAATGAGGTTGGAATGACCGAAACTTTTTTTTTTTTTAATACAATCATTGGTCTGTATAGTTTTTGATCTAGTGTAGTAGTCGATTACGTAAGTGTAAGCCCTTGAATGGTAATTCCTGTACCACTCCTTCTCCTTTCTGTGTCCTTATCCTGTCATCCCTCTCTCTCTGTGTCTCAACTGTCGTGAGTCACATCTATTTTACCGAGTATTTAATGCCACAATTAATTAAGAAAAACCTTCAAAGGCCAAGGCACCACTACGCAGCCAACACGAGTTGGGTGAATTAGTGAATACGATTACTTTCTCGTATAGGTGGCAAACCAACCCACTTAACTAAAGTTACTCATACCCGTTCATGAATAGATTGATATGGGTATTTCAAATTTTTGTATATGAATATAAATGGGTTACTCAATAATACCCAATATGAATATAAATGGATATTATTGGGTAACCCATCAAATCCAATTAACCCATTTAGAATTTTCTTCCCCCACCCATTTTTTTTTTCAGATTTTTCATTTTGTCATGATGTTAACTACTTATGTTTCATTATTATTATTATTTGTTGGTTTTATCTTATTATTTTATTTTATCTTAGTTTGTTAACTTGCTCATTTTTCAGCATTACCAATTTATGATAAGTTTTAGCCTCTTTTATTATCTTTCTAAAATGAAATTTTAAATTTATATATGAAAAATATGTTAGGGGCTCAAATTTTTGGATTAAGTTTTTATATTAACTTTTACAGTACTTAGTTCAAAATTTTATATTCTTATTATTCAATTATTAAATAATATGTAATTTTGTGACATAGAGTATAAATGGAAAAAAATTGGTAATTAGGCTTATTGAGTTTTATAAGTAAATATTTAAAACTAATGATTGGTACAAAGAGCAGTATAAATTGATAAGTTAGTTTGAAAAAATGAATTTAAATGAGTTTACAAAAATTTAAAATAAATGGGTTACTCAATTCATTTTTCGATTTACCCATTTATACCCATCTAATTAAATGAGTATAAATGGGTTGACTCACTTATACTCATTACCTATTTTACCCAATCCAAATCCGCCCAAGTCACCTATTTTGACACCTCTACTTTCTCGTAAACAATCGTATGTTCGAATTTCACTGTTAATGTAAGGGGAGATTTATAACTTCTCGAAAGCATATTCTGATCTATAGTGATGATTGAAGTCGAATTCATCCAAATCTTTAAAAAATAAAAATAAAAACTCCAAGTTAGGGAAAAAAGAGAGAGAATAAATTCGTGGTCTTTGCTGCTTTTACAAGATTAGAAATGCATCTATATACCATAATTAAGATGATTGGAAGGCCGTGAGGGCAAGTTGAGTGCAACTGTACAAGTATTATGTTGACAAATAATCCATTATAATAATCAGTGTCACTATCTCAACGTACCCCAGCCCCGTCATCTTTCTTATCTGTTAACAGAACCACGGAGCCTAAATGAAGCTAACCTTTCTTTTATGGGTACTGGACAATTATTCAGCTGCAAGTTGCATCTAAACTCTCTGGAAATATATAATTAGTTCTTTAACTACCTTGAACTAGAATTCGTCTCACATTTACGGAATCACCAGAAATGTCTACACACAACTAATTAGCATCTGTTGAGCATTTCAAAGAAGACGTTTTTGTCATTATTATGATTTATGAGACGGACGAAGAGTGGAAAATTGAGATCGACAATGAGATTTGCAGCTGATGAATTTTTTTATTCCTCGCTTCAACAGTTTCATGAAAAATGATTGATTGACGAGGACAGGTGGGTTAAATTGAAAAGAAAATATATTATCATAAGTTTTCAACATTATGACCGAGTTTATTATTTTTTAGATTTATTGTATCAGTCGAGATTTTCAGATCTATATATATATATATATATATATATATATATATATATGTGTGTGTTGTGTTTGATATTATAATGAAATTATCCTTTTCTTCGTATATAATAAAAAGTCTTCAATGTGGTTGTTGCGAATTTGATAGAGTAAACGTGGACAAGAAAATTACTCCAACTTTGATCATAATATTCAAGGGTAAGCGCCTGTGCATATTTTCCAGCAAATAAAATTGACGAGACATAAATTATTGTTTGTAGTTTGAATGTCAAATCAACGTATAGGAAGTTGACAAAAGACCTGCTCCGCTTACGTCTTGATTATTGAATTAGTTTATGACTTTCAAATGTTTCCCGTTGTAGTATTCATTTTTTTTTCAGCAAATATTACGGAAATACGCAAGAATTCCATTCAACATTATCATGCTATATGTGTACCCCACCCTGTTTTCATCTCTATCCATTTTCAGTTTTGGTGCATAATTTATCAATCTGCCTCTTTAATAAGTCTTCACGAGATATTGTTCATGTTTTATTTTCTATTTTTCCATGGTCATGATGTATAACGTTGATATTCAGATATGACTTCTATAATCTCGATGTAAATTACTGAATATTGAGCTGCAAATAAACGAGGAGCCAAACTGGAACAAGCTCAATATATGGCAGATAATCGTGGCCAAAACTTGGACAGAATTGATTTTTATAAATTTAATAGTTCAGATTGTACCGCATAATCTTATCAAGTGATGCGACACAATTTAGGTCATTAAATTTTTGAAGATCGAACCTACTCGAATGTAAGCAGATAAACATTGGTGAGATTATGAGACTAATATCAAGAAAACATATCAAACCGTTGATAAAAGAGTTTTGACTACGAAAGAATTAATCATGTTAGATGATGTAGTAATGTGTCAGCCCTTATCACATCAAAGCCATCCTTATCAGAGTTTGGTTTAACAACTTTGTATGCTGTAGATGCATATTTGTTATGAATGAAAGGTAATTTTCTTTTGCCTAAAGAAAAATCTTCAAAAACTGATCCATAACTATGCAATAAATGACTCACCCACTTCAAACTTTTAAAAAAGTACCACAAATGAAAAAAATTCAGGAACTGGAGACCAAGGGATTGGCACTAACTACTTTTGAGTTTTGAAACTAATATAGCTACCAAACTGCATACATGTCCTTTGTTTTTTCAACCGACCATACATGTTAAAGCAGAAAATAAATTAAAAAGAAAAAACAATTAACAATCTTCATCCATTAAGGATGAGAGAAACTTGGCAATTTAGAGATGAAGCCTTTCCTGTACAAACAACCAAGCCTGAAAGACATAGTATAAAAAAGGAGAGACAGAGAAAGAAAAACAAAAGGAGAATAAGAGAAATTGTATCAGATGAATCAAAATCCAAAACGAATGAAGAATGAAACTTTCCATCGCTCTCATTCGTACCACTTTCCTAGAGGAAAATGATCAGGATCAGAAGACAACACTCCTCCTATTAACAGCATGGCTTCTGCTTCTTGGATACACGTCTTTTGGCTTCATATTCGCGTTGTCTTCAGATGCAAAAACAGAAGGGTTTTCTTCATCAATCTTTCCCATGCCGACGCTGCAACTTCTTAGTGGCATACTTTTTGGTCCAGCAACCGAGTTTGACATTTGCTGCTTCATAATTAGTTGTTGCAGGTACAAGCAATTGATGTCAATATTATCGGATGAAGTCCTCGTTGAAGCAGCTCTAATCAGCTCTCTTAAATCATCATCATTTACATCAGTCGACGCTGATGAATTAGCACTATAACTCCTTGGCAAACTCGGCGCGTAGTTTGATGAGGGCATGCCCATGACAACGGTTCCGTGGCCGAAATTATCACTGCAACTTGTAATGCTTCTCACGTAAAAATCCCTTGCTTTTCCTAAAGCCCTGGCTGGATATGTGATGATCCTCAAGAATCTGTTCTGTTGTCTTGCTTTGCTCCTCATTTTTTCTGACGCACAATATGACACGCAGTTCACACACTATGAAAAAGAAATGGAGGATTTCTTTCTTCCTTTCCTCTTTTTTTTCCTCTAATGCAATACTTGGAAAATGATCAAGAAGAGATAGATTGCCTTCTTGCTAGATGATATTTGAGAAATGAGAAGAACTCAACCGCCTGCGCTCTTTTTTTTTTTTTTTTTTCTTATGAAAGAAAATTGTGGAAGAAGAGATCTAGAAAGCACTCAAAGTTTTAGAGAGTATGTGGGATTGGTCTTATGGTTTTAGACATAGCGTTTGGAAGGATAATTTGGAATTTGGGATAAAGAATATATAGCCAATGGAGGATAAGGGAGGAAGCTTAGAAATCTATGTATGCATTATAAGAGTTAGCGTAGAAAGTAGCAGCGAGGCTGTTATTGTAGTGTGGACGGTGGACTAATGAGTTGGCAACTTGACATTTCAGCTAATGAGGACACGACGACTTGGCATGGTTAACTAAAAGATCAACAAATGCGGGTGGACCTTTTCATAGCACGCCATTGGAGAAGACAATAATATGCATTGAGGTAAGAAGAAAATAAATAGACAATTAATCAATGGAACGATGGATCAAAGGACTGCGCTACTACAAGTCTAGGGCTGCCACCGTATATACTAATCATGCATCTAAGAAAGAAAAAAAGAAAAATCAGTAGAGTCAATTCTAGTCCACGTCTAAGTTATAATCCCAATTTTCTCAACTAAATGTGAATCGGGTAAATTACAGTCCCCGTTTTCTCAGTTAAATTCGAGGTGCTTAGCGTTAAAGAACATGGGTTTTGGATATGATTACGAAGAACAAGTGTTCCCGTCTCAAAATTTATTCGCATTGAGTAGAATAATATACAAGATCTTTATTAATTAGCTTAGTTGATCTTGACTAATTTTTTTTTTGGTGGTCATGTATCAATATCATCAGTTGTCATCAATTTGCTCAATTATCAGTTATTTTGAATTTGCAGGAAAAGGGATTTATTTGAGGTGAGCTAAACAATAATATTAATGAAGGTAGGCCAAATTTAAAAGTCAAGAAATACGAGGTGAGCTTTTTCAACATTTGACTTTTTGTGTCTCCATTTTTAATAGCGACTAATTGCTTTTGCTTTCTCTTGGAAGTTTGGAGAAATACTCAAACAAGTGGGTGGTATTTGATTAGGATTGCTGATTCAGCCACAGCATTACCTCATGGCTCAAATCAATTTCAGACAGCCAATGGTTTAATGAGGAGGCAATCAAAGTTTCTGCACTTTATCTGTGGTTTTGTTTGGCAGATGAAGGAAGCCTGTGTTGAATTCACATGTTATTAGTTTGCCAACCAGTGAAATCCGGACCACGGTATCCGCTAAAACATCCATATCCGTGGGAGCCACTGCCATACAACAGGCGATGAGTAGGTACAAGGCTTATCTCATTGCTACTATTTTTCGAAGTTTTTATAGAAAAATATTTATAATGAATTGATACAGATAAAATAGAAAAATACGTTTTGAAGAACGTTAAAAAAATTTTCTTAGAAAGTAGCAATCTAAAGATGGTGTCGTGGTGAAAAATCATGGATGCAAACATTTTTAACAAAATTGTAATTTATTAATGCAAAAAATGTATTGTGAAATAATAATAGTTGCAATTAGTAGTTTAAGAAAGAAATAAAAATGGTTCCTCTTTATTAGTTCAATGGGCGCCGCTGCCACCGGCGTAGACTAGATAAGTGCCACATGCATTATTTGGAAGAGCATTGGACGCTGGTCCCTTGACGTGTTACAAAAAGCATCTTGCATAAGCAAAATTAGAAACGAAACAAAAATATTGCGTCTACCAATTAGTAATATTTTAACCTTCTTCGTTATACATCCTTATACTATATAAGATTGAGTTTTGGTCAAAAAGGAGGTTGAATTTCAACCGCATAGGTGGGGGCTTTTTGGAAATGTAAAATATTGTGTATTAATTTAAAAACTTTAGGTACAAGTTAAGGAAGCATGTATTTGGGTATGTTTACTGAAATGACCCCATTTTAATACATTTAAAGTTGTCATTGATGAGCCATCTGGGTATTGATGGAATGTGTAATTAGTGTGTAACCGTTTTTGCATTATGTACAACCCATATATGCTTGTGTGTTGGTGTAATTACCGGAATATTCCTTAACTACCAATAATTCCACTTTTCAACCGTAAATAACCGTTTGAGATGTTGCTTTGTCTAAAACATTTGAATGGCAATCGGATTTAGGAAATGAACCAATGATTTCTCTATCAATGGCAGAAACTCATTTCTCTATCATTTATAATCTGCATTTATGAGTCACAAACGTTGGTCATTTTATCCCCTTTCAGTTTCAGGAGTTAAGTTTTCCCTTTTTGCCTTTGTCTACAACGATTTGCCTCATCGTTTTCTCTTCCATCCGAGCTCAACTCTGAAATTACCTATTATTTCGTCATTAATTACATCCAATTCAATTGCCGAACCGTTGGTATCTTAATGTCTAAACGGTTGATTATCAGTTTCTCCCTGTTCGCGTTTTAGGATTGAAATAATTCTATCTGGTTTCATACTAATCAGCTCATAATGCTCTTCAGTCCCAGCTACTCTTGGTGGTTCAACGTGAGGTTAGATTTCACCGCCCCCAATTTTTCAGTTTCTCCCTTAATTTTTCGGTGTGTTTTTAGTACCTACAATTAGTGATTTTTATCGCGTTGCCTAACCGCAAGATAGCATTTTTCGCGTAACCTAACCCCAATTGGTCTGGGTTGGTTATAATTTTATAAGTTTGGAGCAACAACAAGAAAGAGTTCTCGGTGGGGATTCTGGAATAAGGCTAGCTTTCTGTGTTGCTCTGCCTTTCTGCATTATCAACGACCTTCAATTTGACACAATTTTATTGTAATACTGTGTGAATTGATTGATTATATCGTTTATCTTTTCATACTCAGTTTTATTTATTCTCACAATGTACTATCATTTGTTCAACAAAAAAACCTCATTTCCCACAGGTACCAAACATCGCACGGGCACTCCTCCCTAGTATATATATATAATTACATCTATTATACTTCTAGATTATAATCTATAAACGTAGTCCAATTGAACTATGTAAAAGGTCTGAATATTAGACCTTCCAAGCCAAATAAGCGCATTATTGGATCCGTGATCTTTTTTTTTTTCAGAGAAGCGAAGCATTTAATTGCTCGTCTAGTTACAAGCGTTTCATGGTTCAAAGGAAAAAGGAAATTTTGTGATAAATTGGTGGCGGCGACTCGCGCAGGCCTTGCTCTTGTTTGTCTTAGATTTTGTAAAGATTTAGCTCCGTTTAGATTAGCTGTTTTTGAGATATTTTTAAAAAATTTACTGTAATAGTATATATGAAAAATTTTTATTATAAATAATTTTTAAAATATTTGATATATCATATGTATAAGATGTTTTTTAAGTTATTTTTATTTATGTATTATTATAACATTATTTTTGAAAAAAGGCCAATCCAAACAGACATATTAGAAGGTGATTATATAGAATAATTAAAAGTTTCTTTTTGGGTTATTATAAATTATAAATTTTTTTATTGAAAAATGTATCACCTAACGATAAAAGCAATTGAGAATATTTCAAAATTAATTATTTAAAATTATAATATATAATCAATTAAAATAATCGACCAAAAACAAACCGTGGACGACAAGATTGGCGCTATTACGACGAATCCGCTATAGTGGTAGTAAAATTGGACACATTTCATAGTGAGTGACGGTTCAATTTGACAAATGTATACGCTAGAAACTATCAGAATAGACAGCTCGAATCTGGCAGTGTCAAAGGGGATCTCCATCTCCAGGAGTGTCAGAAACATTATCATCTTTTTTGACATCGGAGAATGAAATAAATGTGAAAGAGACGTGAGAATTTTCAGTCCGATATACCTGAAGAGAGGAAAGCCTTCTCAAACTGAGAAGCCGAATTTCTTCTGCCATCTAGATTTATAAAAGTCGAATTTCTAACTTCTGTGAGAAAAGGTCAAGAGGAAAGCCTTCTCAAACTGAAAACAATTAAGAGATGGGCGCACTGTTCTAGAAGAGCCAAGCCAAGTTGCGAGATGAATGGATGATATCCAGTTTCAGTTTGCACTTGTTATAAAGTAAAAGTTTCACATAAGGAGGAGGGAATTTTTTCTGATTGCAAACAAAATGATGAATTTAGCCTCCAATAGGATCTTCCACTCTTGATAGTTACAAAATGATAAATTTAGCCCAAGAGGCCAGCTTCTGAGGCTGACTTTTGATATGTGCTTGGCAACTCCCAAGGTGCTGCCACCTTTGGGTGGCTTCGCCGAGCCCAATAACGTGGGCTTGTAACCGAGTGGGGCATTAAAGTGGCTGAATGGGGTGTTGAAATTAGGCTCAAACCATACCCAGGTCTTGGGCCGCTATCTCCTCACTCCCAAACCTCTAGCCCACTCGGACTAGATAAGCACCTGAAAATACCAAAAACCTTTGGGTGGCTTCCCCCTATGGGATTTTTCGTCGATTATACTTTCCCTCCTTTAAATTAGGTTAAAATAAGTTATATAACTGTTATCATTGCAACAAAAAAAAAAAAAAGATAGTTGCCTGCTCTTATAAAGTTACAAACTTTTTTAGTGAATTAGTGATGAACAGATTGCCCAAAGGGTTCAAATCAGTTGCAACCTTTGGATGGGGTAAATGGTTGCACACAGAATTCTTAATTCTAGAGAGACTCCAACCCTTGCAAAAACTTGAGAAATCATCATCTAATAATAAAGTCCGTTTCAGCTAAATAAATTCTTTCTACAAATTCTGACTGTGTTCATAATTAGGGGGTGGGAAAAAGAGAGAAAAAGGACCCAAGAATCTTAAGAATCATCAAAATTGATCCAAATGATCAACGCCAATTAATTGTTTGGGCTTGAATCTAAAGAAACTTGATGGGTCGGGGTGTCGGGCTTGATTTAGTGTGTTGTTCATGCTGAGCGCGGCAGGCCCATTTAAGGGTTCTTTTTGATAGTACCTGCCAATACCCAAAGTTTTTAGAAATGTACCCTTCCAGCTACATTTTCATCCAAAAACGATTTTTCTCTCGAAAACATTTTCATCCAAGCAACCATGAGTACCCAAGTCTCGGCTCCACTGTCAAACCCTCTCCTTTCCCCCCTTTTCCTTATAACGCTTGGCATCTCCAATTGAAGGGAAAAAAAATGTTATTAATGCTTCTTTTTGTGCTTGTCAACTTATGTTTAGGTCTTCAGAAAAACAAAATCAGAAATATGGCCAATTATGATAGGGGCCATTTTTACCTCTACTGCTTGGGTCAGACTAATTCAAACTTTAGAACCCTGGAGACATTAACAACAATAAAAGCTTCAACTCAGGCCGAAAGCTTCACAGTTTTTCTTCTTGTTGCCTGCTTTGGACGCCTAAATCAAAGCCCAAAATTTCACCATCTCCAAAGTACAAACATGTAATACTAGTATTTTGGACCAGAACTACTACTTTTTATTTCTTTCCTTTTTCATAGTACGCTTGAGCGGGCACCACTTCATAGACGTTAACCCATTCCCCACCACAGAACTTCTCCAACAACGCACGGGGCTCGACACAACACTTGAGTCACTGACAATGTCATCTACCTTCTCACAATTCCAGCTCTCTCAAAGTGGCAAGGAATTGATCCACAATTCATCAACAAAATGAAAGGCATCTATCTGAATTTTGCTGTTCTTTCATTGGCCATGCTGCTGTGTCTATGCCAAGCAAAAACCCACCTTCACCCTTTGATCTTGGTACCCGGGACTGGAGGCAATCAACTAGAAGCTAGGCTAACCGCAGAGTACAAGCCTCCAAGCTTGTTTTGCAACCGGTGGTATCCATTGAAGAAGGACAAGAATGGTTGGTTTAGGCTGTGGTTCGATCTAAGTATCATATTATCCCCCTTCACTAGATGCTTTGCTGACCGCATGATGCTAAATTATGATCCTTACCTCGATGACTACTATAATGCCCCTGGAGTGGAGACTAGAGTTCCTAATTTTGGCTCTATTCAATCTCTCCTTTATCTTAATCCCCATCTCAAGTAAGTTTTCTTTTACTTTTCAGGTGATTATCTTGAATGTTACTTCGACTTTGAGTAACTGTGGGAAATCGATTCTTAATTTCTACCCATCAACAATTGTCAAGTACTGAAAGTTCTTCTTGTTTGACTCCTTTTTAGTTTAGCAGTCTGATACCGAGTATTCTACTATATACTACCACACAGTGGTGGCATGCTATCTCCGGTTTCATTAAAAATTGATTGCTCTGTTGATTAACCAACATCATGATGTATTAAGATCCTTGATAATACTTCAAGAAATACTTTGGTTTTGAAGCTCCATGTGGAATTTGCATTAATTGGCAGGCACATTACTGCATACATGGAGCCCCTTGCAAGGTCCCTGGAACAAATAGGTTACGTGGATGGTGAAAATCTATTCGGAGCACCATATGACTTTCGTTATGGTTTAGCAGCAGAAGGTCATCCATCAGCTGTTGGTTCCAAGTTTCTTAGTGACCTGAAACATCTAATAGAAAATGCAAGCTCTTCAAATGGAGGCAAGCCAGTGATCCTTCTATCCCACAGCCTAGGAGGCCTATTTGTCCTTCAACTACTCAACCGAAATTCGCCTTCTTGGCGTCAAAAATATGTCAAGCATTTCATCGCACTGTCTGCACCCTGGGGTGGCACAGTTCAGCAGATGATCACCTTTGCTTCTGGATATACGCTAGGGATTCCCCTTGCTGATCCTCTGATAGTCAGGAATGAGCAAAGGAGTTCTGAAAGTAACCTATGGCTCTTGCCTTCTCCTAAAGTATTTTCTCAGAAGAAACCACTTGTGATTGCACAAAATGCGTCATATTCAGCACATGAAATTGAACAATTTCTTGAAGACATTGGAGCTCCAGAAAGAGTGAAGCCTTACAAATCGCGAATTTTGCCTTTGGTGGGAAAATTTGTGGCTCCTGAAGTGCCCATTACTTGCATAGTTGGCACTGGTGTGGAGACACCGGAGACCTTGTTGTATGGAGAATGCGGCTTTGATGAGCAACCTGAGATTATTTATGGAGATGGAGATGGAACAGCGAACATAATTAGCTTATTGTCTGTGGAACTGGAATGGGCAGATAATAGAAATCAGACCCTTAAGGTGATTAAACTTCCTGGGGTTTCTCATACTGATATACTGCAGGATGATGCAGCACTTGGTGAAATACTAGGACAAATTAACAGCATCAACTCTGAACTCTGAAGTCACTAGTATCTCATTCTCAGAATATTATTCTGAGAAGTCAGTAATGGCTGTAATCGTCTATCAATTGAGCTGATTCCCTCCGAAACAACTGCAGAAAATCAGCAAGAAAGCAGGAGCAAACATTTGCATGTAAATGATGTCTTTCCCTGTAATTATTTTTTTGTTATGGGCAGGGAACTATAACATGTTACGTTTCTTATATGATTTGGCAAATTTATACTATTATATTAGGGTGCACATTGATTTTGTTGTGTATATCAAAATTTGTATCAGGTGCAACCCTTCAAGGTCAAGGATGTGTATACTAAGTGTTGATAATGTACTGATATGAAGCACAATATGGTATGGTACATGTAGCAAGTTCGGCTAAATATTGAAAATGCATTGGATAATTTCAATGACTATCCCACTTACACATTTTTTTCCTATTAACATAGAAAAGAAGTGATTTTCACTCTTTTTTATCCCTAAATTTTTCTAAAATCCCTAAATATATCTGCAATGTTTAAGTTCAGAAAATAGTTCTTCTGGTCACAGTAGTGTAGTTATGTATTCTTGTGGTCAGTGAGGAAAACCGGGCAGGGCAGGCCTCTTAAGGAAAAAAGATTATTGAAAAAGGAAGACATCCATAACTTTTATTATTCCATTTTTGTACCCAAACACAGCTTCTTTTAGATGCCGAGAGTGACAACAAAGAAGAGAAAAGTGAAAGAAAAGAAATCCCATTTTCAATTCTTGAATCTTGATCAACCCCAAATTCACAAATTAGTAAAATGATCAGCCCAATGCCGGCCAATGATGAAGTGGTGGACCCAGCCTAAGTCATCAAAAACCAAAAAGAAAATCTCTGACACAAAAAGAAATGATGATCAATTGATCATCCATCAATTACTATTAGAGACAAATCACCCACGTAGAGACACTGACGGACGCAGAAGACGACGCCGTCTTTTAAATAAAATTCTCTCTCTCTCTCTCTAGCGTTCCCCCTGCAACCTCGATCCAACTCAATTTCAAAAAAAAAAAAAAAAAAGGTAAAAACAAAGAGCAAAAGGCCGGTTTCGTCCCAGGCTGCAGCACCGTCAGCCATGTCATGGTTGGCTCGCTCCATAGCCAACACTCTCCGCCTCGATGACGACGACGACGATGCTGATGCTGACCGACATGAATATGATGCTGGCGTAATCAAGAAGCCTCAGCAACAGCACTTAAACGACGTCGCTCAACATCACACCTCAATTTTCTTGCATCCCGCCGAATCCCTCGATTTAGAAGAAGTAGACTTAGAAGATCGCCCCGGGAAAAGCAATAGTTATCATAGTAACAGTAATAATAACAATGCCGTCGGGGATGATAATAGCAATTTCGAGGATATAGGTGATCGGAGTACGAATAATCAAGGGCGAGGGGTAAAAGAAGATTTATCTGAATTTAGGGAAACCCTGACGCGCCAATTATGGGGAGTTGCTTCATTTCTAGCTCCTCCTCCTCCGCCTCCGCCACCTCCTCCGCTGCCGCGACCCAGGAGCTTCAATTGGTTAGAATCGGATCGGAGAAGAACGGAGCTTGCGGAGAGGTCGGTTTCGGGTGATGAGGAAATGGACGGGCAATTTGGGCAATTTGGGGGATTTCCGCAAAGTTTTTTGGAAGTGGGAATGCCGGAGGAGGAGGAGGAGGAAGACGATTTATTAGCCGACGCGGTGGGGATAACGGAGGAAGCTTTGGACTTTGCGGAGAATACGGCTCATCATCCCGAGACGTGGCTGAATTTTCCCTTGTCGGAGGAGGAAGAATTTGATGGTAATTATATGTTGGATCTTTTTAATTTGTATGCATCAATAATGTGGAATGCAGCTCTTCCCAGAAGTTAAATTTGATTTTCAAACTTGACTTGCTACTTGCAATGTGATGTCAAGTTACAGTCTTTTTGCTTTCTTGTATTGAATTTTGTTATCTGTTGCTAAAGTTAAGTGGAGTGTATTTTGGTTGCTGCTACAGATGCATCATCCGTTAATCATACAGGTGGAACTAGAGGGTCAAGTGGCAGTTGACCTGACGATCTGTTTTTGTTTGGATTTTTGAAATGGAGCATTTGTAGAACGAAGGTGATTGGTTTAGCAGTGGAGGAAAGTATTAAATTCGTTTAAAAGAGGAGATTAAGGTGGTGTTAGCGTAGGGTGCTTTTTGGTGGTTTATGGAGAGGGTGGGAGAGGTTTTGTAGTGTGTGAAAGGGGTTGAGATTTTGATGTATCTAGCAAAGTGAGGAAGAGGGCAATGAATGCCAAAATTTTGATGATACTGAATCTTTGCTCCTCTTCCTTGTGCTCCTTGATTACTTTTGGGAGCAAACAATACTTTGGGGTGTTGAGGGAAATCTCTGATAATGGAGTGACAATTGGACAACAAGAGTTTAGAATAAAAATTTCAGATTTTGTTTTGCTTGCATCATACACACAATTCCCAATCACCTTTTTATCTCACATACATCACATCACAAAAAGTGCTACAGTAACTGGATCAAATAAATCATCCAAATAAATTCTTATCCAAACAAACTCAATGAAAATTTGGATAATGTTCAAAGTGATGACTCAACTCTTGGCTACTTCTTTTAGTTACTCTTAGGGGAATGGATTTTATATGTAAAGAGATGCTTGTCATTAAGAATGTTGGAATACTTCTTGATTTACATGCCAGGCTTTATGCAGTATGATCTATTCAAGCATGCTCGAGCAATTGAACATCTATGAGGAAGTTATGACTTCACTTTTTACATTTATTCATGTGGATTCTATAACTATTGCAATTATTTGATATGCCTTTCTTTATTTCTTCAGATTTTGAAATTTCTGATCTCCAGTTCAAACATGCTCGAGCTATTGAACATCTTGCACCTAGATTAGCTGCTCTCAGAAGAGAGCTTTGCCCTGCCCATATGACTGAAGGCTACTTTTGGATGGTCTATTTCGTTCTTCTGCATTCGAGACTTGATAAACATGATGTTGATCTTTTGTCTACACCCGAGGTATGTTAGCATTGCTAGGCATTCATTTGATTACGTTTGTGGATTTTTTATCGAAGGAGTTCACATATCATCAATTAGTTTTAGCATTAGTTGACTGGATACAGTCCTGGAGCAGTTAACTATTAATTGTGGATTTGATATGCTTTTCGTTTAGCCATTAATGGTTTTTTATTTTTATTCTATTCCATGTAACCAAAACAACATAAAGAGAATAACAATGAGAGTACTAAAATAAAAAGAAACCGCCATGGTAGAGGCGATTGAGGGCAAGATACGTCAAATTTGGGAAAATAAAAAGATTTAAGAGCCTCTGCTCTTCTGTATTGAAGTAATTATCAAGTGCAGATTGGTGATTGTGCAATCTGCTAACAAATAGTACAGTAAGCACCCTAATTTAATCTGATAAAGCACCCGTGTTGATTTTACATTGTAAGTACACTTCTGGTGGATTTTGTGAAACTGCCAGCAGCAAGCAAGTTAAATTAAGTTGCACACACTGATTATTGATTTGATTGGAGCCAAAAGCAATTTACATTGGTGAGATGTTAGGACCAGTGTAAATATCAAATGGAAGCAAGTGAAGTATTTTTCTTTCAATAGTGAGTTACAAATTTCCTTATCTCACTTTGCAGTTGGTAAAAGCAAGGACCATGTGGATGTATGAGCTTCAAAAGCAGACAAAGCCAGAGTCACATTGGCTTGGAAGAGATACTTTTGACTTGGAAGAAAGAAATTACTTTCCTTATAAAAGTTTTGATGTTGCTTCATGTGAAGACAAAACGCCCAGATTCATGTCTCAGACAGCATTTCCTCTTGATTCTACGGCTTTGCAGGTGACTAGTGACTCTGAGCCCGAGAAGCATCCACATGAAAGTCGTGAAATTCAGTTCATTGATAAAACTGGGCATGAAGAAAATCTAACAAGTGCGACAGGGAATGAGTTGCTATCTGGTCCACCCCATAAAGTACCAATTGAGGAATATGATGAGCATGAGGATGACTGGCTAGATGATGACTCAGAATTAGAGGGCTACACGGGAACTGCAATCACTTTGGTAAACGAAGAAGATGTATCATTCAGTGATCTTGAGGATGACCTTGATACAATGCCTATAAAATCCAAAGTTATTGTAAAGGACTAGACTTCATATACCAAAATCTCGTGAGCAGCGGCTTCCACTAAGCAGGAGCGTTTGACTTGCTCAGACTGTTTCCGCTGGAAGTCCTTGTCTCTGGAATCTGGAAATCAGTGTGACAAAGCAGTTGCAAAGGGATGCACTTGAATGTGCACCAGCATGATTCAAAGCCTGTGAGCTTCACTGCACCAGAACAAGGACAAATATTCAACCAATTGATGTGGTTTTGGTGCCGATCTCAAGGGTATTGAGATATTTTCGAGTTCCAGGTGAAGTATTGTGGGAGATGACAGTGCTCTATGCGCGTTGTATGCTGTATATCAGCCAAGCTTTCCGAAATGGAGTAATGTTTAACTGGATTAGTTGGTTTCCGTTCTTATCCCTTTCTTCATTTGTTATTACCTTACTCTCCATCAAATGTAATTATTGTTGTAAAGGTTATTCGTCAAAAGCTGAAATAACTGGAGAACAAATTCCAAAATGTGTGGCCCTTGCAAGGCATGAAAATGAAAGTTTTGGTATAAATACGATTTTCTATTGGTCATTAGTTTTCACACTTGGCGAATTGAACTTTGCATGCTGTTGCTTGCTCGCTCTTTAAATCTTTTCCAATTTAATTGCTCTGTACTTGACAAATTACAAATCATCTTCAAAATTGAATATCATTTCTGTCTAGCTTGTCATCCTTAACACTGGAGGAATATTGCTACAAACAGTTTTTATTAGTGGAGAAGCATCTCTACAACCTGCCTCATGGTTGGCCTAACTTTTCTATCTTCCTCAACACAATGTAAAGCAACCCTAACTAGTAATGCCATTTTTCCTTTATCACATTGAGTATTGTCCAGCAAGGGGTCTAATATTTCATCAATCCAGGATGTAATTTCACTATCTCCCTTTACCATTTCCCTAACCCACTCAATCAATGTTTTCTCGACCATTTCTCCTCCGACACCAAATGTTTGAACGTGCATTTTGGGGCTCCTTCCAGTCACCATCTCCAGCAGGACCACTCCGTAACTGTAAACATCAACTTTTGAAGTGATGGGAAGATTGCCAATCCATTCAGGAGCCATGTAGCCTCTGGTTCCCCTGATCTTTGAAAAGCTCAAATCATTAACCTCAGCTCTCCTCAATAGCTTTGAAAGTCCAAAATCTGCTAGCTTTGGGTGATAGTTGGAGTCCAAAAGTACATTCTGAGGCTTTATATCACAGTGCAAAACCCACTCCAAGCACTCTTCGTGTAAATAAGCAAGGCCTTTTGCAGTGCCTAGAGCAATTTCAAACCTCATCTTCGAGTCAATCACAGTACAATGCAAGTTTTCGGCTAAGGAACCGTGCTCCAAGTACTCATACACCAAAAACCGGTGTTTTCCCTCTGCACAGTATCCCCATATATCTATCAAGTGCATGTGGTTAAGCCTCCCAATAATGCTCAACTCTGCTAAAAATTCTGCTTCATCTTGGTTAGCTTCCTTGAGTCGCTTAACTGCTGCCACACGATGATCCAACAGCACACCTTTATACACTATCCCACTACCCCCTCGTCCTATCTCTTCACCAAAATTTATAGTAGCTTTCTTTAGCTCACTAAAGGAGTATTTTCTGAATCCTGTTGACAAATGCACGTAAGGTTGCTTATCTGAGGTCCTGCGAGATCTATACAAGAAAAACCATACTGAAACAATGCAGATCATCTCAAGCAATCCCAGAGCAGGGACAAACCAGAGCAGAATTCTTACTGATTCCCTCTCACCTTTCTTCTTGTAAGTCCTGTTCAATGTTACAATGCTTGTACTTGAGCAAATTAAGCTGGATATTTTTGCTGGCTGGTCAGTGGCGAGTGCAAGGGCCTTAGGCTGTTTCAAATGAAGCACTCCACTGTAAGTAGGCGATATAAATCCATTACGAAAAGCTCTTTTAGGATAACAATCATACACTCCGTTTTCCTTGTTGAATCTGTATTGGAATCCTTTGCACTTGCGTGATTCATTGCATATCTTCTCACATTTTTCCAATGTACAGTTGTGCAAAATGTCAATATTATATCCATAGAAATTAACATGAGGAAGCTTGATATATGTTACCTCTCTGCTGTTGCATGGCAGCTGATACTCAGGCTCACATCCATAAGCCCAGTCAGTGTAATTTTTAACTCTGTATCCTTGAAGACAAGAACACTTTCTGCCACTACTAGGATAATGGCTGCACAAACTGTTGGGACCACAAGCACCATGAATCCTGCATGATCCAATCATAGCTTCCCATGAAGCAATCCAACTCCTTGTAGTGGTATCAAGGCTGTATAAACGGAAGTTACCATCAAAATCAAGGGTCAACCTTCTCTGTATGCCAGGACCATAATCATCAGCCCTGAACTCAACTCGATCAGATGATTGGAAGTGACCCCATGAATCGAGTACCGCAACCCTGCTGTCATTGTACCTTGTTCTTCCGGCTTCAAAGCTTAACAACCAAGGGTCAGGCCAATAGATGCTAGATGTCTCAGGGCCATCGAAAACCAGACGTAGGACATTATCATCATCAAAGAAAAGCTTATAGAAACCTGAAGAGTAATTATTTTGGCTCCTTGATGAAATTAGCCTCGTGTACCTAGTTAAAGGTTGTCCCGGGAGAAGAGTGTCCGTAGGAACATCAAAACTCTGCCACAGAACATTATCCTTTTCTGTCAGGACAAGGTTTCCAGTGTTTTGAAGGAGTATCTGAACAAAAGAAGCTGAAGCTGTGTTGGTCGCCCAAGAAATGAACTTACTGGCATCAGTTAAGATGAGATTACCATCCTTGAGTAGAGTGAGCTTCGAGTGTTTTCCATTTACAGGGTGGTCTCGGTTAGCCATCCACACTATAGTGCGATTACTTAGCTTTTCAGTAAACCAAATTGCAAAAGAGTAAGCATTGATGCCAACAGAGTGGAACCCAGCCGTGAATAGACCATTTGGAGAAATCAAAACGTCCTCTTGGTTTTCGACCGATAGAGATGAGCCCTTCGTCAACCGACTATATGCAAAAGCTCCTGGAAATGAAAAAGCAGACGACCAGAACAACAGCAATAGTAGAAGACTGCCTAACATGGCTAACTGTGCATGGAGCACAAAGAAAAGCTTGGAGGAACTCTGAGAGCTAAAAGCAAGGATTTTTAGTTTGTTATTTTCCAAATTTAGTCGATCTTTTGAGAAATATATAGGAATTCGCATGGTTTTTTCACCAAACTTGAATCCAGAAATGCTTTTGGTTGAGGAGACAAACTAACTAATCGAGCATGGATGGAATTTTTTTTTACCAAGTAATGATGGAGGTGTTATTCAACATAGGTAACTTCATTGAATTCAGAGGTTACTTGTCAAAGTTTGGTACTTGGACCACTTCTTGACCTTTTCTAAACTGAAGTCTAGAAATTCGGCTTTTATAAACCTAATCCCAGAAGAAACCTCAAAAGCCGGCAACTCTTGAGGTCCTTCCAGGGACTTATAAACCAAACCCAAACCCCCCCCCAGGTACTTGGACCACAGTAAGCATGAATTTATAGGAGCCACTGCCATATAACACAGGCAATCAGTAAGTACGAGACTCGAGTGGGACCTTGTCGTTGCGAAAAGTCATGGACGGAGACTTTCTTAACAAAAATGTAATTTACCAATTCAAATTCACTATTACCTTATTATCACATCATAAAAAAAATGCTACAATATTATTCTAATTTTTTCCTGGAATAATCTTCAATCTAAACACACTCACTAGTCGTAGCAAGAAAAGAGTGCCATTCCTCTTTACTTCTTCAATTGGTGCAACTTCAGAGACAAGAAAAAAGAAGTGAATTTTTTTTAATAAAAAGGTGGCAATCAGCAATCAATTAACCACACATACGAGGGTCAGGTGTATCGAAGAAGGTAGTGCACAGAAGCCAGTTAACTAATAAGTTTAGCTTAGAAAGTTTTCTCGTGCACTTCACTTGCAAGCTACAGATAGCAGCATATGAAGGTGAGGCGTCTGGAAGAATGTGTTTTACAAGAGCCAGATTCACTTCTTCAGCTTAAAAAGTTTTGTCGTGCACTTAAAACTTTCAAACTACAAATAACAGTGTATGCGGGACTAGGGCTGCAGACGAGTCGAGTTGAGTTTTGAACTTATCGAGTCGAACTACATTTGTTAATTTGCAAATTCGAGCTCATCGAGCCAAAAAAATGAAGCTCAAGTTCGACTTAGTTTAGGAAAAGAAAAGTTCAAACTCGACTCGTTTCTAACTAGCAAGCTTGGTTTGATTTCTAGCTCACAAGCAGTTCGAGATGTCAGCTCAAGTTTCGCTCGACATTCTGACTCGTGAGGAGCTTGAAGTCAGCTCGATTTTAATTGATGTAGAGACATTTTTGTAATTTCACATTAACTCGAGCTTTTTGAACAACTCATCAAACAATCGAGCCTAACAAATGGCTACTCAAGTTTGACTCGTATATGTTAATTCAATTGACTCGAGTCAAGCTCTGACTCGCTCGCGAGCAGGTCGAGTCAATTGTAGCCTTATGTGGGACGCATTCAAGGACGTATGCAGTAGATCTTTCTTGTCATTCAATTCAACTGGAGGAAACTTGTGGTCATCCAAGTAAATGTTTCAATGAGCATAATGGAGACGGATTCCAAAGTAAGTTTGGAGCTACTAAGCTACAATGCCCCTGATAGTGCCGCATCACACTCAGCTAAAGCAGATTAGGAAGTTCTTGGACCAGCAATGGGAACGCAAAGCAGCAGCACCAATGGAGAGAAGGAAATCAATGTGCAGACATCTTAGCCAAGGAAAGTCTAAATTCAGACCCAGGAGGAAAGTTTCTCCATGCTCCACCAGATGACTTGAGGAACCTGCTAGCTCGGGATGTTATGGGCGTTCCTACGCCTAGACTAATCTCTATGTAATAGAGCCTTAGGCCTCCCATTAGACCCCCAAAAAGAAAAAAAGAAAAAAAAAGTGGATTTTTCCAAATTCACATCACAGAAACGGGTGCTACAGTAAATTAAAGACTTTTCCTCGAATAAAATAGTGCTTGCCACCCCGCCATCTTCTTGGAAAGTGCTGATAAAGTGTATTCAAATGAAGTATTCCAATTCAAAGCCGGAAGCTTGTCCAAAAATTGATTTAAAATTAGCTGAAAATGGAAAACTTCGAGCTGGCTAATTAGGTCCTCTTAGCCTGCGGCACCAAGACTAGTTTGATAGTCTAGCAATTAGAGCAAGTTCAGTGAAGAGCTATGAGCTAGAGATGTCTCTAATTCGTCAACTGATATCTCATCCAGAAGCAGTGCATTTTGCATTTACTTCAAACTGACAAAAAGTTTCAGTTATCATATACCTGCATCGGTTGTTGCATAAACTGAGACAACGAAGTACAGCAATCAGCAGAAAATGTAAATTAAACCAAGGAGTCTCGGGTTGAATAAACATGCATTTTTGGCAAACAATATGTAGTGTTCATATCAGTAACTAACTCATACAAACATCCAAGAAGAATAAGAGGTATATCAGGTGCCAGAAGATGAAGAAAGCAGCAAAAAAGAACTGCAAATGATCCCAAAAAATTCATCTTCAGCCACATAGCCTATATTTATATGTACACGCAGACAATCATACCAAAGTTCCAACTCAGGCCTCTTGTTTCTTAATGGTTAAATCAGAGATTTCTGTGGATTGCTGAGCAGCAGCAAAGAAACTACTTTGGTTCTTCTGAAGGAACCTGCACTCCAAATACCACATTTAGGAGAAGAAAACCATGTGTGAAATAAGAGAAGCACGTCGTCGCCAAAGAAAATCAGAATTATGTTTATATCCTACTCCTCTGATGCCATCCTAAAAATATAGGTGAAAAGGGAATTATGCTGTAAAAACAAACAAGAGCGCAGAAAGATTTTATACTTGAGAAAGTCCACCAAGTATTCTTGCAACTCTAATAGTATTGTGTCCTCAATATCACCGCTGTGTAATATATCGGGCAATTTAACTGCAGAGAACAACAAAATTGATTAGGTAGAGAAAGAATCACTCCAGCAGCAAAGACATCTAATCGTATCCCTAAAACAATGAGCAGCAAGACATAAGCTTATGAACCTAGAGGTTTAGACCTAGCAGTTGATACCAGGCATGTGCATATAGTAGGAGAACCAGCAAAGACTCCCTATCCTGTCTCATCCCTGTATATTGATGAGTTTACCAAAACATATATACCAGATTTATAAACATTGTCAGTTTAACCCAAAAAAAAGTTAAACTTGAGAAACTGTTTTCTGATAAACTTCGGTTATTAAAACAAAAATGAATTCACAACAAAAAGACCTGGAAGAAATAACAGCATAAAAATTTACAATCAAGTCAGACATATATACAGTTTTTTTTTAAATTATTGTAATCAATTTTTTGGTCTGCGAACAATTACTCAAGCAGCTTCACAAAATGACCATAATCAGGTAGAAACAAACATTGTTGCTTATCAGAATTACAGCAAATCAATTTGGAATTTCACAGAATTTGAATATTAACATATTCCAAATAAGCTTAAAAGCATTGACTGAAAAATACAATTGCTAGTTCTAAAGCATAAAAGATTAGTTGATAGCAATTTCAGGCATTTCTCTCTCTGAATTTGATGAATCACACTCAAGTCCAGAACTCAATGACCATATACAATCATAAACTATACATTACATTTCAAAGCAATTCTGTATAGATTTATTAATCCTCTTTTGTAGTCCAATTTTCCATAGACTGCAACACAACATTTTTGCTGTGGTACAGTGGTACTTACTGTTGATTCTCAGCAGACAAATTTGGAAAAAAAAAGGTACTTAGGTTTCAGCACGAAGTACAAGCATACCAAATAGCCTCAACAAATGTTCAGCTCCATATACAGCTGAAGGGGCAATATTATCTGTTATTGCTTCTTCATATTGCTGCCGCTCATTCTTGTAAAGCAGCATTGCAGGCAAAGCTTTATCGAAGTAGCGACGCAAACCATTGACTACTTCTCCAACAGAACCAGTTAACCTGCATCCATCCCTAAAAGCAATGCAAAATAATCAAAAGAATATAGTCAGTGATACTCATCAATGAAAGAAAAGCAAAACTTTTCCATCACTAAAAATTTGCTGAAGTTTTGCTACAAGAGACCAGATAGGAGAAAATGCTAAAGCAGGTTGAACAAAGAAAGATTCACAATGGAAGTATGCTTATCTTTGTGTTTGACTTAACATGCTCCACAACTAAAATCATCCAACATTCTCTCTCCAGATGGATATCAGCTCTTCCTTTCCATTTCTAACTAAACAGTTACTGAGTCATACATGCAAAAAGTACTGAACTAAAAATTCAGAACCGTACAATATCAATACAGAAACAGACACCTCGAGTAACTTGGGACCAACTCCTACAGGCCTAACTTAGGACCAACTTCTAAAGAGAAATTCAGACATCTGCCTTTTGTACAAACCCTTTTATTGATTCCTTACTTATACCATATCTTGCATTGACATTTGCTCCTGAAGAATAGTCTAACCACCATGTATACCCTGGTGCACATTATGAGTCATGATTTACCAAAGTACCAAGCAAACAAATAATCCAGTCAAAGTTCCAACCCCAAGGCTGTCAATGTCATCTAGATCGATATCAATGTCATCTAGATCGATATGTATGATAGGCTAGTTGCACCTCAGTAGAGCAAAAGATAATGTCCAAGCAGTCTAGATCTCTTTCACCATCAGTTCATAAAAGGATTTTGATAAAAACTTAACAAACTTCCTCAATTGTAGCTTCCAATAGAATAAAACTTCAGGAAATTCAGAAAAGGACATTCTATAAGCATCAGTATCTAAAGTTGAGATTTCAGATTAAAAAAAGAGATAGGAACAAGCAGCAAGCAAATAACAAGGTTAAAAAACACGAGGACTTACCCATCGTCCTTCTTGAGCCGGTAATCATAATACTTGCTCAAGACTTCATCAACATTTGGAGAGCTAGGAAGTTTGACTAGCTACAAGAGACAATGTACAGCAAAGACAAGTTGAAATACATGAGAAAACAAAAAGTTCATTTAATATATTGCATAAATAGCTTCAGAAGTACCACTTTATTAGACACAAAAATTAACATTGGATACAACATTCCTTGCATATTTTCAGGAAAATTAGGAAAAATTTATCATCTGAAAAGCCTTATGTCTCTTAAAGTAATATAAGACACCAAATGCAAGAACTGGAAGAGAAGATGGATAAAGTTTTTTATCACTCTAGAGCCCAATATCTCTGTACCTTACATATTTAAGGAATCAAAACCACGAACAATGATTCCATATACACTTTAAGCTACATGGTACTGAAGTTCAAGTTCAAAGGATGGAACATCCCAGCATAAATGTACTTGCATGAAACGGAAGCATTATTACTGTAAAGTTATATACATCTAAAACCTAAAGCCAGCAACCATCTAAGGAGTGGCATCACTAGTAATATAAAGATTTTAGTCATCTTGATTTCAATATGAAGATGGAAAGAGAAAAAGATGGCTTAGCAGATTGTTTTATTCACCAATGAAGATAGAGCAGTAACGCTGCTAGCTTGTCAGGATTTTCTATTTCAGTTTTTGATTAAGAAAGATCTCAGACAGCCATGTTACTTCTGTGATCTTTGTCTCTCCAAGTCAATCTAAACGAAAAACCAAGCACCATGGGCAATTTTCCACTTTAATGAGCATCTTAATATAATGTAAGTACCAAGGGGATCATCAGTACAGCCTTTGGCGGCGTTATACCAAAGTCTGACATCCATAACTGAACATTAATGACAAAAAGATATTTTGGCAATTCACTAGTTGTGCAACACATAGAAACAAACATAACTATGGCACGTTGTATAGAAAAAGTTAGTTTGACAAATTAAGCTTGATGCTAATAGGTTTACAGTAGATATAAGACCCTCCTGGTGATTTCAGCTACAAATTCTACTTGCTGAAACGAGTGATTTCAAATAAATCAATCAACAAACAGTGAAGAAATCAGCGACTGAGAATTACTTGCAGACAATGTATAAGAACAAAACAAGCATAATACTACATCAAGAAGCTAACCAGGAAATTATCATAGAGGAAGAAATAATTACCTTGCCCAAGTGTGTAACACATTCCCAATCATGAACAAGCAGTTTCTTTAATCCAGGTGGAATATGGATATTCACCCGCTTTTCTGTCAAAAGCATTGCTTTCTCCTAGAGAAAAACACACCGATAAGTCCAACTGAAGTGAACTCATTAAGACAACTCCATATTACAGATATAAAAACAATCTATGGCACAAAATTTTGAGAACCAAGGGTGAGCAATCAAGCTGCATAGCTGGTAACACCAGACAAAATAGACTCCATATGCAATTCACTATCTTATATCTTCTGTCAAGTTTTCTGAGTCCCTAGGAGATGTTTAATTCTAATTGGAAAAGCAAATAGCTTCGACACAATCAGAAAAATGAAATTTGACTTGTATCTCTTATCCAGACCTAAATCAGTTCACTAAATTGCCTATTACCTCCCAGACTGAGGAGCAAAACCACAATGGTACAGCAAAAGTCATAAAGAGACTCCCATTACCAAAGGGAAAATAAGCATACACAACTGAAATCTCAAGAGTTCATGTATGTTCTTTCTCTAAGCAGTAAAACGTTCTCTGCTGCCAACTTAAGTGATAGAGATGTCCACCACTCGAGATCACATTCTTGATCTGACTGAATTCTCAAATATTTAGTACTCTAATTTCTACATGATGCACGAATGGCAAAATTGTCAAGAAAAGAGAAGGTTACACAGGGAAGTAAAGAGTTCACATCTTGCCTTGGCACATAATATAACCCATCATCCCACGTTCCAAGTAATTGAGTTTCTAACCTTTATTCTTCAGTAATTGAGGTATCATGCTCCCCATGCTCCATATTGAATGATCAAGTTTGACTGACCATTATATTAAGAGAGATTTGAAATTTCATATTGGTCATTAAAAGTAACCGAAAAAAATAAAGAACAAACCATACAGGTTACTTTATATTTAAAGAGATAGCAAGAACATTTAAAATCCCTTGCTTTCCTGGTGTACGCTAACTAAGTATGCAAAGAAAATGAATATGCTATACTTTATAATTTCCACATGAGAACTTATTGCTATTCCAACATAATGCATTCAGTTTCAGTTGGATTGATACAGATTTTTCTCTTTCCCCAAAAACAAAGACACCACAGTGAGTCTACAGGGAGGAGAGACTCTAGAGCATTATCCACTCAATTAAGCTAATAGCAAAAGCCGCTACATATTGACCCAAAGAATCCAGTATAAGGAGCCTGACATCCTATACACAGAGGGAAAAGAGGGAAAAGAGGAAAAAGAATAAGGCAAAGAATCATAAATGCAAGAAACACAACTAAATAGCAACCTAGGCAAGAAGTAAATTATCAAAAGGACACCAAAGCTTTCATAGTACCCTTTAATTTTCCAGTTTTGTGTGTGCATGTGAGAGAGAGAGAGAGAGAGAGGCAATAATTAATAAAAACATTACAATTCAAGTTCCAAATCACTGTGGTAAAGAAAAATGACATAACCCAAACATTTACCATTTGAACTGATCCACTTCTTCGCTTCTTGCCTCTTGCACCTGCAGTGGTCAAACCAGAATAGCCTACAATTCCATCATTAGATACTAATCTTTCACAAATGCTATTAACCAAAATGGTCTTCAAGCAATCTATTTTCCTTTTTTTTCCCCCAAGCATATCTTGGAGCCTGAAAAACTTAATTTGACTTCATTGTCTCAAAATAGCGGTATTCCAATTTATTGTTTTAATATAAACTTGCAAGAAGGAAGAATAAGAAGCCATAAATTGGAATTGTTGGGATAAGTGCGGCAGCCTTAACCAAGTCAACTCAGACAGTTCAATAAACCATCATTTCAACCCATAACAAAGAACTTAATCCATCCACATATTGCAAATGTCAACTCAAGACTCTTCTAACTGAAGTCCATAAATAATAACAACAAAAAAGCAGTCTCCGTCGAAAGAAATTTAAATTCATGAGTTTCATTTTACCGATTACTAGTATAGTTTAACTCCAGCCACATTCCATCACACAATTTTTAAGAGGAAAACAGTCAGAAAAACAAAAAAGGAACCGAAAGCTATAATGGAAATGCAAAACTAATCTAACCAGTCAAAATTTTCTGTTTGCTCCCCGGCTTGGCATTGCTCTCCATTTCTTGCTTTTTGTTGTGTTCCTGCTGTTTTTGTCGATTCTCTTCAGTATATTTCATCAAGCGATCCATGCCTACCACTTCATCCCAACTGTAAAAAATGAAATCGAAATTGAACTTCTCACAAAATCGCAATCAGCATGCCCAATTACTACACCAGTACTCTTAGAACACACTCCTTTCCCAAAGAGGTTTCTGTCCCTATTTAAACAGTCAAATGGTGAGGTGAGTAAGAATGGGATGAGAATGAGTGTGAAAATTTGAGAATTCGGGCTATGAAAGCATCTTAATAATTAATAACTTCCTAATTCAGTCTATTAATAAAAGACAAACGCTCTACTTATGATACTCTGCAGTAAAGACTATATTGAAAAAAAGGGAAGTTTTTTGTGAAAAGATTGAGTGTAACCAGCCACAACAAGATTACAAAATCTTTATAATGAAAAATTCAATTTGCCAAAGTGAAGATTCTCTTATACTAGGCGAGTGGAGAAGACTTAGAGCATTATATCACACACTATTAAGTCTTATACCATTCTAGGTATACGGTTCTCACATTGCTCAATCTATGTTTGGGCTGCTATGAACTACTAATTATCTTGTAATAATTGGAAAGGCATGGGCAGAAGACAATATCAAGATAAGGCTTTGAATGTCATAACTCTGGTAATTTTGTTGGGCCTTTGGACTTACAGGAATAGGATGGCCTTCAAGGGTATTAAATGTTGTCTGCAAGTTCAAATGCTTCACGTTGTGGTACATCTCTTTAAGTTGAAATGCTTACTATTGTGGTACATCTCTTTTGGACTGAGACTTCCCAATCCAACTTTTATACATGGTCCACTAGATCTTTAGTTTTCCATGTAACTCTGTCACATTTTTTTGTTAAGCCCTATCCTTTTCATGAATTTTAATTTGCCAAAGGTGAACTCTGCCTTCTGAATAGCATAAATTTGCACTCGATGTGAGATCACTTATTGTAGATCAACGTATCTTTCCTAAAACGGTTGATTTTGCTGATTCAAAGCAAACTATACATCATGGTTGAATCATCTGATAGAAAAAGAATCCATTAACTTCAAGAATAATGAATTGTCTTAAAAGATAAAAGAACATCAAAGCTAAAAGAACAATAAAAGAGGTTACCAAAACCAGAAAAATGAAAAAGAAGAATTAGACAAAGATCCTCAATTATAAATTCAATAAGTGTCCATGGGATATTTAATTGAGATTGCATACCAAATTCTGAACTCACCTTTTTTTCCACCCCTGCAGGAAAAAAAAAGCATACCATAAGGAACTAATCAAAGTAAACTATGACTTAAATCAAACATTTTCATATTATAAAAAATTATTGATAAACCATGTAAATAAGTGAAGCAGCAGCAGTGAAGTGACTTGAGAATATATAGAACATGGAATAAGGAAAGTAGAACTTACGGGATAATGCACTGAATACCTCCATTCATTCAGTAAGAGATCAACCTTCATTATCTGGACAGAAAATACAGAACACAAATGTGAAGCACTTGCATGTAAGTAGAATTCCAAAAATTATCTGAACAAAAAAGAAAGTTCCTATCCATCAAAACTGGGGTATGTATACGGCTTTTATAGCATATCAAATTTCTGATTGGTCAAGAGTTATTGGCAGAAAGAAAGTTCAATCTGTCTACATCTATAGTTCCTTTTCTTTCTTCTTCTTCTTCTTCTTCTTTCTGTAACCAGAGATACTTCTACTACTACAGAACTATGGTTTCTGAAGAAAGTGGAACTAAGCCTCCAGTATAGAAATACATTTTCTGAGCACTCCAGCTGCCAATTGATCTTGAACCATTTAAATGGTTGTAAATTTACAATTGCGAGTTTGTGGTTGTTTGACTGTGTATATTTGTCCAAGTCTGTCGTTGCATTAAAACAACTATGTCTAGTCATTGGTGAGGCCCTTGATCCATAGCTAAATTCTTCCTGATAATTTGAGTTGCTAACGTAATTAACTTTTTATGCAACAAAGGAAAAGCTGACATTTTTCTTCTGAATTCTCAACAATTATCAGGTCAATACCATTGCTTTAAGCTACATATCCATAACAAATTTAATTTAATTCATCCTACTTTACAATGCTTTTAAAGAAATTTTATCAATTTTAAACATTTCAGAACAAGAAAATGATCACGCCTTGACGCAGACAAAATCCCTAACACCCCCCCCCCCCCGGCTCCAAAAAAAAATCGAAAAATGAACCAAAAAAGAAAAAGAAACCAGTTTAAGTTGGATGATAGTAGTAAAGGGTAGAAGGAAAGATTGAATTTTGACAACCTTGGCAGGGTAGACACGTTGGTTATGATAAGCAAGGACTAGTTCTCCTTCTTGGTAGGGACTGGCCTGCGGCTGCGTGGGCGGGTGTTGGGGCGGGTTGGGTGGCAAGTCCACGGCTTTTTCGTGTTCTTTGCTGTCTTCAATGTCGTTATAGGTGACGGTGGTGGCTCCGCCATCATCTGATATGGTGGTGGAATCTTCCGCAGCCACGTTTTCTGAGCCTCTCATGATTATAAAAGTAGCAAAAGATCAAGAGGAAGAATTCTTGCTCAAAACCCAATGTTCAGGTTGAAATGCATAATCCACTTTTTGTGTTTTTGGGTGCGTTTTAAGCCGGGCAGTGGTGGTGGTAGCGGTGGGAGTGGCTGTGGCTTGTTGCTGCAACAGTGTCCAGGTGATGAGCAGCTTTGACAGAATAGTAGTGTGAGATTAAAAGGATGTGTGAAAATTAAAAATAATCTTGGGAAAAAAAAGTGTTTATAAGGATAAAAACTTTTATTTCCAAATAATGGGCTATCTTTTTATCTTTTACTCTTTTTTTTTCTTTTAGAGTTCGAAATTGGTTCAAAAACTTTAAGCTGAACTTGGCATCAAGCAATTTTATTCCCCTCAAAGAAGGGGAAAAAAAAAAAAGAACATGCTACATATTAAAAATGATGGTTATAGATTATGCTTCCAAATTCTAATCGCTGACCTAATTGTCATAATAGATATTATGGTATTAATATATATATATTTTTATTTATTGGAGAAAATTAACACTTGTAGTCTATAACCCTTTTTGAGATGAGATACATATAAAGTAAAAAGTGATTTCGAAATGTATTAAAAGAATAATTCTCAAAAACTCCAAAAGTTTATGCCACAAAAATTGCAATCCAAGTAAGTTGTCATTAGGCCTTTGACCTGGTGATCACCATCCATGACTTAAGTCTCGGTGGTGTGGGAGGTCAACCCTTGCCTCCCACCAATTTGTCACCATATGTGGCGGTCTTAATTAGCCATTTTCGATGGAGTTTCTACTTACATCAAGTCCCTCTCCCCCTCCCCCTAGATTAGACTAGATTAGGTTATAGAAATTTTATCGTTGCGACAAAAAAAAAAAGAAAGTAAGTTGCTAATTTATTGATGACAAAAATAATTTTCTACGCATCATCTAGACGATTAATAACCATGATGACGGACAAGATCTTGTGCTGCTCAAGAAATGTGTAGGGAAATTTTCTAGTCCCAAAGTTTGGGTGAGGTGATGGGTGAATTTCAGGATTGGAGCTGAATGAGCAGTTGATCATAAAGACAATTGGAATTTCTTTGTGGATCCAATCCGTGGGATCTGCAATAGTATATGTTTTAGATTTCTCATAACATTTTCAAATTTATTTTTGAGAATGAACAATTTACGTTGTCATGCATGGAAACATTAAATGCATATAGTTGACCAACCTTTTTTTTTTTTCTTTCCTTTTTTATTTTTTTCGCTTTTCAATTAATCTGGCTTGAAAAACGAAAGACAACACCCTTTTCTTATTCATTTTCCTTGACCTTTATAAATGAAGGCTGCTTTTATAGCAATTCAACTAACTTCAACTAGCAATACAAATTGTTGGGATTTCTTCATCAATATATTTGGAAGAGCACTAGAGTTAAAACATTCTTTACGTTATAAGCTGCCGATTGAAACTTGCAGTACTTTCTTTTGGTAAAAAATTTGCTGTACCCTTTTCAATATACTAGCATTAAGAAACATACAATTCCTAATTGAGTTTCGATCGTGATATTATGCTCTAAAATCAAGTTTAAATAACACTTTCTTTGATTAATGGAAGCTTTTTCTTCCATGTGGAATATTAAACTCAAACTTCAATTGTATGGAGGCAATTACTGGTCAAGTCTACAGTCTACATGGTCTCAGGAGAAGAATTGAACTCGGCCGGCATCCCCACCTTCATAGAAAGTACTCTTGATGGTCAAAATACCACTAACACATTTCATCCCATCTCTTAGTGGATTAGTCTCTTTTTTTTTTGGTGCAAGAATAGTAGATTAGTAGTGATTACTTCTCCCTTGCAATATACTCTTTTTTTTTTTTTTTTGCAGTATTTGGTAATATTGCGTGCCATTAGTGTTAAAAGTGGAATGGGAAAACACGGTGCTGTGCAGGGGAAAAGAAAAGGGGTTCACAACTTCACATGGGCTGTGCAGGCAGGCAAGCAAGTGAATCAATTAAATGAATTAATCTGCTGAATATTACTGCTTCGCAGCTCCAAGAAACGGCAACAAAAAATGAATACATGAACAAATAAAGGAATGCTTATAAGTACTAAGAATGAAAGAATGCAAAACTCAAACGTCAGCATGATGATAATCTTGATTCTTGCTATAGCTAGTGGCCTTCACCAGGACTCGGCCCCGACTCCTTGATCGCCTCCAGAGAATGCCCTTCAGTAAACTGGTGTCCTTTTCCATCACTCGGGCCTCCAGTCTTGATAGCTTCGACGTACAAATCACCAATTTCAGTCGTTATTCCTACATCAACAGTGGTTTGAGCCTCTGCAGCCTTCATGGGACGAGCTTCAATGCTCATAAAAACTGAGTTCAGAAGAAGAAGAAAGAAAATCCCAAAAAACCTGGAATTTGTCATGACTTTTACTTGGCTTTTAAATCTCAGAAAAATTAATAATACTGTGGCAATTACAATATGGGCAATGATGGTGTAAATTTGCGAGAGAGCAGTTGCTAGTTTTGCTTGGAGAGGAGAATGATCTGCGATAGAGAGCAACACGTACATACATATATATAGAGCAAGGAATCTTGGGGACTAAGCAGATAAACTGTAGAAGTTGGGGAACGTTAAGAGGAAGTTAGAGGAAAAATAATACGGAAATGGAGAGGCCATATTTGACTGTGGAAGAACGGAATGGAATTATGGAAGTGCCCCATTCAAACACGTGGGTGGTAAATTGGAAGTAATTGAATTTGCTATTAAAACTTGAAAAAGGGTGCCGCCACCTCCAAGTTCTTCTTCTTGGTGGAAGCGACGAGGGAGCTTCATCCCAATAAGTGACATCGGAAAATACCAGAATCTTGACCAATTTCTGTATTATAATTCAAATATTGCTACTAGCTAACCAGGACTTTACTAATCAATGTATATATATATATGTATATATATAAAACATATTCCACTTTCTAAAGACGACTTGGACATTGATTTGAAAGTAGAAGGTTGGGGTTGTGCAAGTTAAGGCATTGATTTTTCGTTGAGAATGACTTTTTCAACATGATGACAGAACACTAGGTCATGGAGCAATACAACGTACGGATATTGATGTAAGCGTGAGACTACATAAGCAAGCATCTGTATGAAGATTATACGAAGTATGATTAATTTGTCCTGTAATGTTATCTATGGTGTTTCTTGCTCTTCCTTTGATTGTTAACATTGGCCTATTGCTAGAGTCTTGCAAATTCTCCGTTTCGGTCAGTTTCAGAGAAGCTACATGGAATAGTTGTATGGGTATTCCAGTAGGCACAAGTGTTTTGACCTTAAATAAGTACTGGCACTATTGTTACATGCCAATGCACAAATAGATGCTTTTTGCAGACTTTTTCCATAGTTTTGGCGTTGTCCTAGTTGAACACAAGTTACAGAATCAATTTTTTTTTATATTATTATTTTCAAGCTAAATTGGGTGAATAGAAAACACCAGGAAACATGAGATGAAAAGGAAGTTTAAAGAGGACCCGCCAAAGAGGGCTATCTAATTTTTTAGCAGTATCATCCTCATAGGGACTACTGGACTATGATAGCAGTGGATCCCTATTATTATTATTATTTTTTTCAATAAAAAACAAATTAAACTAATTTTGTCATACTTCAGCATCAGTTTAACATGTGGGTTTCTTGTCATACTAATTTTGTCCTGTAAAATGTTATCTATGTTGTTTCTTGCTCTTCTCACCCCACCATGCCAATATTGAAGAAAGAAAGAAAGAAATGGCTCCTTTACATTGGTGATTTTCCCAGAATAAGGCAATATAACGACAGGCCACGTACATTGTCATGCAATTCTCCTTGGCAGAAATTTTTTTTTTTTTTTTCTGATATTGTCCTTATTTAAGTTATTGCTGGTGATCAAAAATTATGAACTTACTATGTTTTATCACTACCCCATCTTCTTAGCATTATACTTTAGGTATTTCCCCCTCTCCATTTTAGATATTTTAACAAATACTTAAAATTCTAAACGATACAACTAAGTATCGATTGAGAGAATTTTATAGAATACGTTTCAAATTAAGCTGCAGCGCCTGCCTCGCATGCTACAAGACTTTCAAAGAAAAATAGGTATAGACACATTTTTCTTGGGTGTGGACAGTATTTCAAACAAAGCAAGCGAGTGTGATCAAGGTGAGACGGCAAGAATGGAAGTCTAATCAACAGTTTTCTAAGTCAACTTGGGGGCTGAATCATGATTTAGTAACAATCACCTCATGAATTTAACATTTGTTCCACTGCATGCTATTGAATGTTAAAGCCATCCCTCATTTGAGTTGATTTTTTTTTTTTTTCAATTCAAAGGAGGCTCCAAAGTCACCTTTCATGTGACCATAATGACAACTTCATATGTTACAGTAATGTTTATTTAAATTTAGAGTTTGACAGCCACTAAACCATTTATCAGTTCAAGTTATAACCATCAAACAATTTTTCATCACAAGTTGGCCATTAAACTCAGTACACCCATGACCATTGCATCAATTAATACTCTTAATCTATGAAATAAGCAGAACACGTGGTATAGTTTTGCTCTTAATCGTGTAAGTGGTGGATAAAATTACTCCTACACTTTGCTACATGTTCTGCTTATTTCATAGATTAAGAGCATTAATCGACGCAATGGTCAAGAGTGTATTGATTAGTTAGGTGAGTGGCCAATTTGTGACGAAAATTATTTGATCCGACTAATAATTTAGTGGCTGCTGAGATTTTTTGCCCTTAAATTTACACAGAGAATCCATCTAAGAAAGGGAAATTTCCATTGGCTTCTTGAATATATGTAGAGAATATAAACATACAGGCTACAAAAATTAGAACACAAAAAAGAGAATATTTTGGTCAAAAGAGTACAATTTATTGCTTCAATTAACGCACAAAAATGAAGAAGAATGGAAGCATTGCTTCAACAGGTTCAAAATAATAGAAAGAATGCAAGCTCGTAATTATTGTCATTACAAGTCGTTTTTGGAGAAAACTAAAAGAACAACAAATGTGTGGGAGCAATAGGGGTGAGAAGATAAAATCAATTTCCCTGTCCAGGACTCGGGCCAGATCTTTTATTCTCCTCCATGGTTAGAGCAGTGGGGGATTCGTGTCCACGTCCCCCGCCACTGGGTCCTCCTGTTTTAATGGCTTCGAGTACCCCTGCAACATTCAACATTTCCTTGATGGAATTATCTATAGCACTCTCATTAATCTTTTCATCTTTGAGCGGACGAGCTTCGACATTGATGGAAACAAAACAGCTCAAGAAGAGAACAACAAGAAGGATCACGGCCATCCCGAGAGATTTCAGATTTCTTGTTGCTGCCATCTTTGACAATGCAGTGATTAATGAATGAAAATGCTGAGGGAGGCTATATTAATTCAACTCAATACTAGATTGTAGTACTAGGTTACTTGGGAGTTTTTGGTACAACGTTAGTCACGAGGTTTGAATCCCATATTTATAGTGTTCGACTTCGAGGAGCAGGTAGAAAACGAAGATGTTCCAGCAGTACTGGTGCAAGAAGATTTCATTTGACCAAATGTTCCAAGCTTGAACACACGGAGTCATGGACGGTCGGAGGGTGCCGCCCTGGAATAATTGCTTTGAAAGTCACGGGCAAAGAATTTTTACTGCGAATTTGGAGAAAATGCAGTTCAAACTTCAAACAGCAGTTGGATTGCATGGATTCTGGTCTAACTTTTACAATGTAAGATTTCTATGATTTACTAAAAATAGTGGCTTGGACTAAAGGATATAATTGCTAACTGAGAATACAAGTATGTTTCACAAAGAAGAGAGAAATTGGAACTATACTTGGTGCTTCGCGTTTTCTTATGATTCCCTGTTTCACATTTGATTTCTCAAAGGCTTGGCGTAATTGCCTACGTTCTAAGTAAAGAATTTTGACGAAAGGAATTATCCAGGAAGGACTATACACGCGACTAATTCCTACCTCGGTAGTACTGGTAAACATGCATGCCATATTGCATATTTGCATTACGAGACTTATGATAAAACGTAATTAGTGATCCCACATTCTCTATCAATTCCTTTCCACCTTTTGGGCTTTTAGCTTTTCTGGTAATGATTTTCTTGGAAGTCAATTGGAGACCAAGATTTTTGTCCTTTGACTGCTCTTTCATGTGGTATATAGGATGGGATCGTGTGTGAACGAACATATACAGAGGTACGTAGTGGAAAAGCTATTTGCTTTGAAAAATAAGAGGCAACCAGTAAAGAAGCGGCCATTGCAGCTTTGAAAATTAAGCAAAACAAAATCCCGAGTTGCAAAAGAAGTTTTTCTTTTTATGACCACTGTAATAATGATTAATGGGTGGCCCCAGAAAGGACTAATCAAAAAATGTTTCCTGCAACAATAGGATTTTGTCTACTGTCCACTCAATGAGTTGATGGGAATAGGATAATATGCTTTCCTTTGTATTGGGAAGTACATCGTTGATGACGTTGATGTAGCCAGCAAGCAAATGGAAGCCAGGCAGAACCAGCAGTTTCTTTGATTATTTGTCTCCTCGGTCCATTCACGATCAGAGAAGGCAAATTGCCCAGATTTTCTGCTAGCTAGTTTTAATACTACTATATGTTTTAAGTAAAGACTCATGATAATCTCCCAAGCTTATGATAATCTGAGCAGGTATGTATCATGGGAAACAAATACATGGCCTGTTTACAGGACATAGATTTCACGTATACTCCGAGGACGTGGTAATTAAGGATCTTTCTAACATAGTAGCTAGGTGTTATAACCACCCAGCCCCCAAAAATTTTTTTTTTTCTTAACATTCAATTGCAATATCAATACTACTGTGTCCTTAGCTGTTCTTATAAACTTGTATGATATGATTGGACCGGACCATATTACAATAATTTGCAAGGCAGAATGATACAAAATAAGTTGATATAATTGCTCGAGGGTTATCAGGTACGCTGTGCTGTGGTTCAAACCAAACAATAAAATGATGCTAATCGTGTTGCTGGGATGATGCTAATCGTATGTTTCACCTGCCACTTATAATATATACTTCCTATTTGGATTGTTATTTTTTTGGAGGTTTTTATAGATTAATCTACTGAAGCAATATGATGATGTACGTGCGATAAAAGATGATTGAAAAATGTGTTCATAAAAAAAAAAAGAAAAAAGAAGAAGATAATTTAGCTCGAATCAAACCTCCCCTCGCTGGATTTAGTATCAGTTGATCAGCTGGTGATCTTCATTCCCCAACATTTCCTAAACAGACTTGCTCAGTCGAAGTCTGCCTTGGACTGGTGGATGATCCACAAGGACATGGGTAGTGAGTGAATCGGTTGTCTCATTGCCCATGACTCCATGCAAGTATTGGACGACCAGCTGGCCTGTGTCACGTTTTAGAGAAAAGTTCCAAAATGGTCGAGGCTCAATATGAATTATGAACCAACCCAAATTCATTGGGACTGAACGGCCGACGACTTCTAATCCTATGCCACTTTCTTGCATCATCAGAACAAAATTTTTTGTTTTTTATTAATTGGTTTCTTCCCCTCTTTCCCTTTCTATAAATCGTCCATTGGCGGAGCTATATACGATTGAGGGTGGGCAATTGCCGCCACCTCAGATTTTTAAAATCCTCTTTTATACCTTAAAACTATTATTAATTAATTACATCTCAACCTAATTATAGTTTAATAATTTGTATCCCCCTTAAATTACAAGGATTATGTATTTATTGCACACCCTCAATTCTCAAACAAAACAATGAGGGGGCACTTAGTAAATTTTTGGATTAATCAAAATTCCATGTATAACAAGAAACGAGTGAAGCAAACTCCAAAAAATAAAAAAGAAGATAATACATGTGCGAAATGTCAGATAATACCGCATTGGATTGAGAGTAATATGAAAGGGATAGCCAATTAAATTTAATGTGTTTAAGAGAGAAAAGAGCTAATTATGAGGAAACAAGAACAAAGAAAAGTACACTTGGAATATTTCTTTCTTTACTGAATTTGAATTACATTTTACCATTACTCTTTTTACTTGGTTGGTTTATTAACTCACCCTTGGATGATTTGTAATTGCGTAACTTATTTTGGATATTAAATACGCTGCAATTTAATACGCATTAATTATGCATATAATTTTGTAAAACACTAATATTAGTTATTCAGCTACCAACTAACTAATAAAATGAGTGAAAAATTGAAAATGCCAATTCTAATTTTTGCTTCTCAAGGAAACACTTATAAGAGAATTTCACTAGATGATTTTGGGTAGTTTAACAAACTTGTTAGCCACACTAGATTTGTTAAGATTAGTCATCTTATGCTAACCATCAATTAATAATACAATACACAACACATTACATAAGAGATTAGGCATTTTCACATTTTGGAGTTGCTCATATCACAAAGATAGTTGTTTTGAGTTACGACAACTCCAACCACCACCAATATTTGATTTTTAATCCAACACTTATATTATCCAATAATAGACTGTTACCTCCCCCCCTCTCCTAACTATGGGTCCATGACTGGACTGCTGTTTTGGTTCCTAAGATAAAGTGGAAACACAAACAAAACACCATATCCCGTTTAGATTACTATTTTTGGAAATTTTTATAAAAAGTGAATAAAAAATGTGTTTACAAAAAATATAAACATTTTTTTTTGGGTCCAAAAACTGTAATCCAAGCATCACCAATTAGACATGAATCAGTTCGGCTCTCAATATCCTCTGTTAATTTCATGAAATTAGCATACTAGTTTAAAGGCTTAAAACCCCCATATAACAGAAGAAATCTGCCTACATAATCCACTTTGTACGCCGAATTTCTAAATACAAATTCCCCAATTTATCGAGACAAATTTCACATTTTAAGACTCTTTAGCATGAATTTTTTTTAAACCCATAGTATTTACTCTTAGATTTTTTCACATAAAGAACATCTTTTTTTTTTCTTAAATTGGGTGAGCACTAAAAGAGGAAATAAAGCAAACAATTAAATTTGTCAAAGGTTCTATTGCCTGAAGATTTTCAGTCAGTATTATTTTAAAAAAAAAAAAAAACTGCTCCGGAAATAATCCAGATTTTTCACTGGTAAGGAAACGTACTAAAAAATTAAAATAGAAAGAAAGAAATGTTGAATCCTTCTCCGCCAGCTTCCGGAGAATAGTTAGTAGTAGCATTACACAGTACAAGATCTCTGAAATAAGATCATTAGTAGTTTAATTACACCAAGGTTGAAATAATCAGAAAAGGAACTAAAAATACAACAATGCGAAACAAATCTAGCTTACAATCCGATACATATTACCCGTAGAAATACAAATTAATTGAAAATCAAACACTAGATTATTAGAGTACCCAAAAACAAAAAAAAAAAAAAATGCAAAGTGGAAAGTTAATTCCAAATTTAGAATGCTTCAAGGAATTTCATTTCCCTCGGTTATTGAAATTCATCTTTTCATAATACCGAATCGAAAGCAGCGATAGCGAGAGGTTAACCTCGTCTTTTCCCCACCGTGTTTTCACACCGGTGCCGGAAGACTTGGCCGGAACCGGCGGAGCTGGGGGAAGGCACGGCCATGCGGAAGACACCGGTCGAGAAGACGACGAAGATGACGATGGCTTCAGAAGCGGCCAGAGGTAGAGCGAGTAAAGCCGCCGGAAGCCGCCTAGGGCGAGTACCACCGACCGGAGCTGAAGCGGATTTTTGGCGTAATGTTCGGTGCAGATCAGCTCCCAAAGCCGCTCGTCTTGAGCAGCCCTGCTCCACTGCTGGCTGACGCAAGCCGCCGCCGCTAACGTCCGCGCGTCCACGTGTTTCAACACCTCGTATAACAGATTGTCATCCGATAAAACCGCCTCTCCTGCTCCACAATCTTCTTCAGCCCTGGTCTTCTTCTTGATTATTTGCTCCTCCTCGCCGGCGATAACTGGTCGCTTCATCGACGGACTCCGGATCTGAAACGCTATGATTAACGAATTTTGATGCTTTCCAGAAAAAAATGGGGGGCTGTTTGGCGAGGGGTTTAATTTAATTAGGGCTAGGCAAGTTTTTTGGGGGGGCGGTGGGGGGGTTGAGTGTTGTCGAAGAGGACAAAAGAAGAAATTAATGCTGATTTCGAAGTTTTCAGCTGTCATGTGAAATGACTAAATTCTCCCTGTGATAATAACAGTGTCTACAGTGTGGGTTTTGTCAGTTTGCTGCTGTAAAGTCAACAGTAATGGCTGGGTTTGGTACATTGCTTTGGCTTTTTCCTTGTTGTTTTGATTAACTTGCCTGTTGCTTATGCCTTATTGTACTAGTTCGAGTAATTTCTCCTTTGGCAAAATAAAAATAAATGGTTCTCTTTTGGAATTATCAAAAAAAAAAAAATCCTGTGCGTTTTTACGAATTGCTATTTATACCAGGCTTTGCAAATTGTTAATATCTAGCATAGGTTCCCATCCCATTTTGGGATGAGACAAATAGTTTGTACGGGTGTTCGAAACTTTGTTCAATGAAGGGTCTGGCAAGGAGCACGACCCGAGTAGAATGATCCTGACACGTATTCATTCAGAGAGGATTCATCCCTCTACTTTCAGCAAATAGTTTGTTTGGATTGGGCTTTATTTCCCTAAATTTATTTGCTTACATCATCATTACAATTTTTAATACACCTTTTTATCTTTCCAATTACCTTTTTATCTCACATACATCACATCACAAAAAGTGCTACAGTAAAAATATCTCTAATAATTCACAATACAAACAGACCTTAGGAAGCACCTCGGCTTTAAGGATCTTTAGCAAGTGCCTTTTTTACATGCTTGAAAGTAAAAATTTACATTCCATAAATAGATTGTAGGTTCCACAAAAATGAAAAATCTTGCACGATACCCGAATTCTGAAATGTTTGGAGTAAAAGGAAATTTATATACAAAAAAGTGGGTAAAGAGGAGGATCGTTAGAGTATTTTCCGTCAAATTCAATATTCTGACGACGGTTAGAGGTAAGAAGGGTGTAAAAAGGAATTGAAAGATTAAAAAAATTATGACCATCGTCCAAATATGTTAAAAAAAGAGCTCGTTTTTTTCCTAATTACTAATAATTATGCATAATATTTTGCTCGTGGATATTATCAAATCGTTGGCATAACGGAAAACATGTGAAAGTAATTATTCTGTTTGGCGGAAAGCAAAAAGAATCGGGCAATAGTATGCACTGAAGCAACAACAAGGTTACAAAAGTTAAAAGAATATTAGAAAGTAATAATGCGAGCAGAAAGGATGAGGGGAAAGAACGTAGCTTAAGGTACTTGATTAGTCTGTGTCCTTTTCTTGTAGCTGTCAAATTTGTTTTTTCTTTTCAGTAGAGTTCAAAACAATAATATCCTGAAGATTTCTTTAACTAAGACCGACACTTTGGCTTTTGCTTGAACACAATAGATGTCTGGTTACCAGCTTATCTTATTCTCAAGTAGTATAATAATATACAAACAATTCGTGCATACTCTAGTTTTTCAGTAATTTCCATTGCAAAGTCAACTTGTTTAGGGAAAGCATTTTACTGTAACGCAATCGACAAATAATACGCTTAGCCTCCAAGTAAAAAAGGAAAAGTTTAATCGCAGGGAACTTTTGATTTGTACGTCTAATTTCGCTGTCATTAACTGTTTTTGGATGTTATTGTGATGGCAGCTACCTTGAATTAGACAGCTCAAATTGTAAATCATCAACTCATCAAACCAAAGAGAAGAAAAGTTGCCATCGAACTGCAGAAAAAAAACAAGAAGCAAAAAGAAAATACGTTGGCTCCAATTGACATGTGTACTCTTTTTCTTGGTTTTGATAGCAAAATTGACATCTTCTAGAGAACGAAAGAAATCTAACTCGTTTGGATTGCTATTTTTAACGCAAACTAAAATAAGATTAAACCCCCAAGAAAGCTAGAGCATAGCTCTACAATGGCTTGATCGTGGGAAATTTAAGAGTTTATTTTGGTTTTTTGGTTCAAGAATTAAATTTCTTAGAGAGTTTGGAATTGAAGCATTGAATTTACCTATTTGGAACATTCGAACAATGAAGTTTATTTCTAGTCTAAAGTTGTTCACGCTTAACTTCAAAGGAATATTATCAAATTATTACTGCTATTATAGGAATCAATTTGTGGGCAAAGCTACGATGTGGCTAGTTTGCAACAAAATGTGGTCAAATCAAAATAGATCAATTAATAAGGTCGAGTCATTTTTTCAACAAAAGGAGTTCTTGTACTCGAGTCTCACCACTAATAGTTTGGATTGCATTTTCTTGGATTTTTTGTAGAAAAATTACTGTAATGATTTGATGTATGTGAAGAAAAAAAGTAATTGAAAAATGTGATCACGAAAAATGACATAATTTTTCGTCGAAAAATGTCTGTCCAAACGGGGTAGTGGACGATTTGTGAAAATTCTTGTAAGCAACACCTAATTCCGAGCTTGCCGTGCTCATGATGATGATCACAACTGGATCGATCTAAAGAGGCAATTAAAGCAGCCCAGAGATTATGAGTTTTGTAGAATCAAGCCCCCCTTGTCCATTCGTTTTACTCAATCAATCGTTTCCTTGGAAATCTGAGAAATGCAAAAGGCCCAGTCGTTATTGGGCTTTCACTTCAATTCTCGGCAAGTGCCTGCATCGAGCGCAAATTGAAAATTTTCAAGTCAACTCTTATGTAGTATAACCAAAGAACAGCCAAGTACTTTGAACTTTCCATTCCATTGAAAAAATGGGACTGTTGAAAGTTAAAAAAATAAAAAGAGAGAAAGGGAAAGAACACACAAAAAGATACAATAGAAACTTGGCATGGCATCTGCGAATACTAGTGACCGGTTCCCCCATTGCTTGGGCCAGAATATGCTCGATACTCTGTTCCCTTTGAGGACGAGTAGCTGTGAAAAGTCGCTGATTTTGAATGTTTTAGAACAAACGTTTGTTCATCAGCTGAATCCAACTTTTGTGAAGGACCTCGATGTTTAAGGTGCCTGGAGCCATCGACATTGATCATCAAGGATGACAGTAATAACATGAAAACGATGATTGAAGTTGTCTTGAATAAGAGGAAACCATGAGTTTGCTTCATGTTTTCTTGAACGGGCGCAGTAATCTGCAGGCAGCCTCTCTCGAATGTATTGCTTCTTGCAGCTGATTTCTTCATCAAGTGCTACGAGTATATATACTATATTGAAAAACGTGTCGCCACCTTTTGAAAATGGGGAAAATAAGAAAAAAAAAACTAGTCATAAATACATAGTAGAAGAAGAAGAAGAAGAAGAAGATCAACTTAGTCACATGTCTTCGTAATGTCTATCCAAGTCGATATCTAGTAATATTAGTAAATCACATTTAAAAATTAGGCATTCAAAGAACTCCGTCTGACATGATCGGTAATCTGACTTGTTTAATGATAATTATTCCAAATTTGTGATCACATTCCATCGGTAACTGTTAAGGAAAATTAGGCAGGCCCCTCAATTGATCCCTTTGCTTCCCCACGAAAGAATTTGTGGTCGGTGCTATGGCTGGCCGGTTGTTTAAGGCCGCTGCAGGTATAATGTCAACTGTCAAGAAGCACAGTTGAGAATTACTACCAGTGGGATTGCATATCTTTTCATGCTTTGTAAGAGCTGGAACGTGTTTTCTAGTTCTCTCTGTAGAATCATAATGGTTGTGTTCCGCATGCATGGAATGCGCCAGCCAGCTGAAAATTCGTAGGTAGATTTTAAGAGGTCTGCTGCTGGTGGTGCAGATGCTTCTTCTCGGAGTCCTATTCAAACTGCGACCCATGCAAGATGCAGATTTTGTCGTTGATCAGAACCCCAACACCTGTACAGAAAGAATTTCTCAAGATTTCCCCTAATTACGGTTGGAGGACGATCGATGTGCAGCTGGCCATGCAAATTGTTCTCCTATTACAACTAATCTGTATAGCTTTCTGCTATTGGTTTCATTTAGATTAGATATATCTTGCAGCAGGAAAACAATATTCTGTAGGGCCATTGGATTTAGTCACAAGGTCAATCAGGAGACATGGTCACCTGTGTTGTAATTAACTGGTGTATTTGCAAATTACAAGAGATGTGTACTAATCATATTTGCGATGTATGTTTTAGAACACAAAATAAGAATTTAGGTACAATAGGACTTTCTTGCAATCTCAACTGTCAATTAAGGCACAAGTGACATAAGGTACAACCCGTATGAACTAAGATACTAGCTAGTTAAATAGAGAAATTACAAATTTTATCATGTTCCAAATGACATTGTAGGACCCATTAATTCCACATGAGATATAAAACCAAATAAAATCATGGGAGCATTTTTTTTTTTTTTGTCCAATGAGAGATTGGTGAAATTTAAAGAGTAGGAGGGGACTAGGGAGATTTGAACCCGAGAACCTTTAATTCTTGGAGTTTCAACCTGTGAAAGCCTTGTTTGCCTAAGTGGCGGATTTTTTTTTAAAATTTTAATGCAAACTAATTCTTCTGTTTATTGATGAAGAAATAAAAAGTTTCTGGTTGCTCTAATGCACATTTATGTAAAATTAGTGAGAGTGTCTAAAATAAGGAGCGAAAATACCTAAAATATAGGAATCAATGATTAGATTTGAAAAATGTAGTGGCCGAGAGTAGTGGCAATTTTCAAAGTTACAGGTTTTGTAAGATTCTTATTTTCCTTTCAACGAATACAACAGGCAAAAAGAAAAACAAGCTCCTCCCGCCATCAGAGGGAAGACTAGAAACCCAGTCGCAGACTGCAGATGCCTAACAGTTCCTAAAAGACAGACGAGCTAGAACAACCAAAAAGACTTCCCGGCAAAGAAAAAGAGCTAATTTTGGACTAGAATTTTTGTATTATACCAAAGCGCCAGTAAAAACTTAGCTCCATGTTTTCCTTGCTCCTCCTAAAATTTCTCCAAGGTACAACCACAACTCAATTCACATCAAATATTGAATCAACAAACAAATCTATACTGGTTAGAAACTAAAATCTTCCAAATGTACTGAAATGGACAATGCTAAATACGTCACAAGAATGTTTGAGAATGTTGGCACCGTTGCTCGGCCGATTTCTGGCTGGGGAATGTGAATCACGAAGAAGCGTTGACATTTTGATATGTTACCAAAATTTTCAACCACAGACTGCCTCATGGGCCACAAGCTGAGGATTGAGGGTGGGGAAAAAGAGTTTACTTGTACAACCAGAGATTATGGGATTTGGCTACTTTTCAACGAATTCTCTCTCCATTTCCCACAATGCACGTTTAGATGCATGACATGACATGTGTTTTTATTTATTAGGAAGAGATATGATCATTTTAATTTTGACTGTTGTTAAAAATAAAAATTTATATCATGTATCCAGACTTTTTTTTTTTTTTTTTTTTTTTTTTGTCAACACAGGGGTGTCCGGGTCAAGACCCGAAGGCGGCCCGACTAATCCCCTGCGCCTGAAGTACCCCGCCCCCCAAGAGCACCCAAGCGGTATGTGAGGCCAGACTCGAACCTGTGCCACCCCGAAGATTACCCCCGAGGCTCACCAGCCGAGCTGACCCCGAGGGGCTGTATCCAGACTTGCATTGTGAGAAATAGAGAGAAAATTCATTGAAAAGAAGTCAAGTTCGAGATGATGGGGAGGTTCGTGTGATTTACTTACGTGAAAGTTTCACGGAAAAAAAAGTATTTATTAAACTAGTTGCATTTTATAATCAATCATACAGCGTGTATGTAGTGCATTCTCCGGGTACGAAGTGATAATATGGCATGTACAAGTTCAACTGCAAATCTTTTGATCGAAAAGTGAGCCATTAGATCATATTTTCTTGCATGCAGGATAGAGGATTACAAGATTTCGATCACATTATTATTATTATTTTTTTAACAGCCCTTGTGTGATTATGGGACAAAACCTTTAAATAGAATGATGCTGGCTGGTTTCTTGATTATTAGCTGGTGTCTACTCTTTGTTTTCGACTCTATCCCTAATTTCTGTGATTTTGTCGGCAGCAAATACATACAAGACACAACAAACAGCTCATGCCCCGAAATCTGTTCAACGTCAAAGGAAGCCCCGAAATCTGCAATGCTTCTAGCAAAGACCGCAAAACAGATGTGTTACTAGTTACTACTCAAAATAGTAACCACTGGGCCAATGGCTCAGTGGCCACCAGGGAGGGACTTAAGTCCCTCCTTGGGCTGTTGGTGAGAGTTCAAATCTCATCAGCAGCGAAAAAAATCTAAGGGTTGTGCCATAGCACTCCCTTAGTCTAGTTGGGTCTGTATACCCACTAGCCCCTATCACAACCTTCTTAGGCTCCCCTTCCCCCTAGATTAGGATAGAGTAGGTTATACAAATGTATCGTTGTTGACAAAAAAAAAAATTACTACTCAAAATAGAATTGTAGCTGAAATAAAATGCATATTTTAGCTTTGTTTTATGACAGAGCCACCGTCCAGTCAAATCCTGTAGAAAGGGTAAAAATGTGGCATGGTCGTGAGAAGAGGCAAAAGGAAGGGAAAAACAAACGAATTCCCTATGTCTATACACTTTTGCATGCATGTCAAATCCGTACAATAGATTGTCAACCATTATGGACTTTGCTCATTCACATCCTAAGTTTGTGGCAGTTGAGCTGGTAAATTCTATTTTGAGTAGTAACGCAGAAGATTTCGTGAGCAAACTCACCACTTCTCAGCCTCCTCCCAAGTGTGAAAATTTGAAGTCATATCTAATACTAGTAAATCAAATTGATTTAGAATATTGGGCTGCAACGTTCATTTCATTGGTAATTGCTTGTTACTTTAGATCGCACTACTGAGAATGCGGAAATTACTAAGCTATTGCCTGCTGTATATTACTCTATATTTAATTTCCCAGGATTCTTGGTATATTAATCAACCCACATGTAATCGACCAAGAATTCAAATAAACGTTCCCATATAATTTGTTCTCGGATTGCTGAAAGAATGATGATATAGACATGTCATGTCAAAATCTAACTTTAGATGTCAAGTCATACAAGAACTAGAAAATCTGCTTATCACATAACGCTTAATTCCTTTGGCTATTGCACTTTTCTCTGAACCAAATAAATCTCACTTAGGTTTATAATCTATCCAGGCTACCTTTCAACTTTACACAACTCTTTTGGTACTAAACCGATGCAGGCATTAGAAATGCATGCAAAGACTAGAATAAACCCTCGTTAATGTCATCATATTTGACTGCTTGAACAACAGAGTAGAAAACAAGATGATGCATACTACTTATCCAGCATTGAGGCGGCTTGATGTTGTGTTTTTTCAAACATAAGAATATTTCATGGTAGCATGCAACCGACCTTCGTATTAAGGGCATTAATCACTCAGATCCTCCCCCCTCCCCCCACCCCAACACACACACACACACAACACAACACAAAAGTCTTCATTGTGATCTGTAAAAAGTGTGTAAATCCATGAAGAGGCACCCCGTGTTTCTTTCTCCACTTATTAGAAATTGGCTTTACTTTTGTGAAAGTGAAATTGAAAAGCTAAAAAATGGCACAAAATTTTGGCACCAAACTCGCTCCTCATGCTTTATGCTTTATAAATAGAAAGATGTATAATGTCAAACACTAGCAAGAATATTGTTATATTATTGGAGCAAGAGGAGAGAGCCTTTGAACATGACTCTCAACTCTCAAACATGTTGCTTTTTAGCACTAATTCAACTCAACCTTTGTAGGACCAACCATGGACAGTTGACGAGAGGTTATCCTTTCCCCCAGAAACTGGTCTGAAGAACACGTTCGGCTGTTGAAACTTGAACTCCATGAAATGGTGGCTGCACAAGAAAGCCACAACAAATTAAGAACTTCTTCTTTTCACGTCATACTCAATCAATTGCCTTGTATTTACAGATAGAATCATTGAATTAGAAAGGGAAAAATAAAATCAGGCATTTGGGACTTTATGTTTTGATGCTGTAATTGGTAAATGTTTTTTTTTATGATTCCCGTGTTATTGTACATGCCACTCTCGAGATTTACAAAGAAAAACAAAATTCAAATTTTGGAGAAAAAACCGGCTGTAAGACTAACAAAAGAACTACTACTGCTCAGGTAAGATGCTAATTTTACCGCATATTTTTTTTATGGCCCATGCAGACTGAAAAGGGATTGGCTGCAAGACAGTAGTGCTTTCAGCCAGAGGGATTTCTTTGACAACTGCTGCACCGGCTAGTGCCAAAAATAGGTGGACGGTTCAACACTCAAAAAAAAAAAAAACCCCTTTCCAAGGTGTAGGGGTGTGTTGTCTGAATTCCTTTGATCATGCCACATGCCGTCTAACCTTTTTGTCACCTGATTTTTGGTTTGGTTGTTTTCTCCAAGCAAATGAACTTATTTTTGAATAACTCTTACAAGAAAGGAACTATGAAATATGAACAGGAAAGAACGCGTAGCATGTGTGGAATTCCGCGTACTCATCAAAGGTTCAAAGGTGTGTGAACTCTTAACTTAAGCAGGCCATCTGGGCTTGAATCGAACTTGAAGAAATTACCTACGAGAAAACGATCCTACAGAATAGTAGTAAATCACGTACTTTTGGGGAAAGCTCCATGCATACGTAATAGGAATCGTCAGAACGTTTGAAAACATGAAGTCAAATCCAAGCCACAAACCAAACGTCCTGCAAAGTAAACCCCATCTACCAACTCCAATATCTACTCACCCCTCACCTCAAAATTCCTTTGCACAAATAAGGAAAGTACAAAGGGTCCTTGGGGCTCGCTTCATATTCGTTTTCTAGGGTCCACTGCAAAAGTTCTTCACCGTCCTCTTATTATAAAATTCGACTATAAATAGGACCAGCATACATCCCAATCGAGTTCATCAACAAAACAATCTCACGTACGTGTAGCTTATTCCTTCTTGAAGGTGATAATCAGCACTCGCAGTCGTACCTGGTGGTGGAAATGATGTTCAAGAACTCAACATCAATGAAGAACTATTCTTCATCAGTTTTCTTTTTGATTCTGCTGGTTAGTATGTTCTTGAATGTTGCCCATTGCCGAGTCCTTCGATCTACGGATAGCGTGGATGCTGCAAGCGATCAACAAATTGAAGGGGCTGGTTCAAAAGGCATGACTACTTTTGCTGTTTCCTCCAACAATTCCAGTAGGGGTAGTAGTACTATGGAAACAGTGAGAAGTTCGACAGCTAACTTGTCTTCCGGTCCAAGCGGAAGAGGTCCAGGCCATTGAAGTCCTTTTTTTTTGGAATTGGACAAGATCGTGAATCTTGTTTTTTTTTTTCTGTTCTCTTTTAGTCTAGCCTCTTTGTTTCTCTAGGAAAGATTTTTCTAACTTTGCTACGTTATACACTTGTGATACCATGTAATTAAAGTAGAGGAGATGAATGAGAATATTACACATTTTCTTCATTTTTAATCTCGCACTGTGTTGCATACTAATTGGTAACTGCTCTTCTGCGTTTGCGTGCTTTCTCACCTTCCCTCCACAATAGTGTCAACAACTAGCTAGTTTCTCTTAGAGGAAAAAGAAAAAAAGAATAGAAAATAATTGTCAACAGTTACTTTTTTTTTTAAGTCAACAGAGATCACGGGGAGGGAGAAATAAGTAGCTAGATGTTGACTAGCTCTCCAAATTGTGTAGTAAAGTCAACTGGTAGAGCTTGCAAGATTTTGCAGGGGTGTCTAGTAGTTTTCATATCAACATTGGTTGTACTGTAAAACCATTCTCACTGCTGTCAATGGCAAATATTCACTCTGGTCTCCAAATGTCTCTCCGGAAGATGCAATAAGTGAAATAATGCCGTTGCAACATCATTAAGAAAAAGTCAACATTGAGCTAGAGAGAAAAAGTCAACACTGACAGAAACACTTTTACTGTTTGGCGTCGAGGAAAAATCGTAATCGGCCAACCCCTAAAAAAAAAAGTTTGACATAAACGCATATATGGTGGGTGGTTCAAATTTCTCATCTGAAGATTGTGAAAAAGAATTTTGTCTGACCGTGGTGGTGTTGTAACTAAAAGTCTTCCGAAATAAATTTTTAAAAAAAATTGTGAAGTAAGAGACTGATCCAAAACGGAAGGATTTCATGACGAGGGGAAGGTGGAACTGGAAGATATATATGCTCCCGGCCAAAGTTTCGATGAACAAGATTTGCTTGCATCCATTTACCTGAGCAAGTAATTGTCACCTCGCAAGTTCCATCATACTCCTCCATTTCAAGGCAAAATGGTCATCTCAACTTTTATTACACCATAATCTAATTTAGCTAACACGAAACTCAATTACGCCCAGGACAAGCTTGAAATGAAAACTTGTCTGAAATGAAACTCGTGAGGCCCCATCTGCAGGGAGGGGCGATGTCACATAAGAAGAGAACAAGGAACGAATCACCAGCTTCTTAGCATCAAAACTCGATCAAATTCTAGCATCATCAGTCTTAAATTTGATATCGGTCACAAGCTCAAGAAACCCAGGTTACTGAAGATCAACCTAAAAGGATGGAGATCCATCTCAATATAACAGAACACTCAACATAAGCTCAAAGCATATATCATAGAGAAGCTCTTCAGAGGAAGATATCATTTTACTTTGGGACCTAACTCCACAATGCATGGTGGAAATAGTGGGCCATGAGAAGTTGCCTGAAAGACTACAAGCAATAAGATGCTCTGTCTCAATAGAGATTAATTACCCTTTAGTCTTCCTAACTTCCAAAACACAAGACGCTTATAAACATACTAGCTTTCTGTAAGTGTTGATTACGAATCCAAAACTGAAAGGAAAATCAACAAGAAGTGGCCACAGAGGAATAATGGTCACCATAGCACTGGAACAACCAACAGTGGACTACAAGAAATCACTGAAAATTTAGAGAAATAAGATACACCGGTACAAGGAAAAGAGGTTGGTTATGTAGGTATAAGAGCAACTGGCGTTTAATTTTGATCAAACATGCATATCTCTATATCAATTTTCCTGTACCAGCATATTCAAGCTAAATTTATTCTGGTTTTCCATGAAGTATTAGCAAACAACTTTTGCCTTTGATGACCCTGACAGATTTCCACAGGAATCATCACTCACAGAGAGCAAACAATGAAGCAGTAAAGCAGAAGAGTGGCAAAGAGAAGGCAGGTCTTTGTCAACATCTCCATGAATTGTATGAAACGCATGGGGTTTACGAATGAAAGGTAACATTGGTTTATATGGAAGAAATACAAATAAAAAAATATGTAATGCAAGTCAATTAAATTTACTTCAAATACGAAGTCAATATGCAGATCATCCTTTGTATATCCCCAATCATCCATGCAGCATCACGATAACCTTAACACTGTCTAATACATCTTTAGACATATTAACCAGAAAAACAAAGTAAAGGAAAAGCAATTAACTCAATCAATTAAGACTACTGTACATACCATTTCAATAATCAAAGCATGAATAACTGGTTAAAATCATCATTCAGCATAACATTTCATAGAATAAAAAAGTTATGCTAAACATAAAGCTGCTCAAATTTGCCCCCAGTGTTAGAACAGATACAGTGCATGCAAGACAAGCCGCACATTCATCTACTCCCATCTTAATTTCACTTACCTCGGCCAACAAATAGCAGAAAAGCAGAAAAGAATAAAATATCAAGGTTAAGTCATTTTTTACAACACTTGTAGAAAGCACATTGGTTGTCATTGCGTGACATGTCATCCATAAAAGACAACATATCTAGCATAATCAGCAGATCACAAATTTACTGCCTGTTAAAAAACAAAACGTAATTTTCACACAAAAATAATAACTCAAGCTCAGAGATTTGAAAACGCTTTCTCCAATTGGGGTCCTCAAAGAGAGGACTGAAAATTTGAGACTGGACATCTGTTTTTAACAGACAAGTAGGCAATAATACTCTATTCCCCACCCTCAACACCACCCCCCCCGCGGGAAAAAAAAAATTGACAATGATACTGACTACTAGTCAGCAAAAGATGGCATATGCAGCTATACCACATACTCTTGAAGCTAAAGCTTTCCATCTATGAACTTTGTTTAGAATGAGCAAGTAATTGCCCTACTCCTCTGGCAAGGCTCAGCCTTTGAAGTGAAAATCACCAATACCCAGTAACACAAGATTTTAATAAAATTACAAAGAGGGATGGAGATAAATATACGAAAGTAACAATCTAGTAAGCATACTGTGAAACTGTTCCCTATTTTATTACCGTCTTTTACTTTTTCCTCTTGTAAATTGTTTTTTTGCAATACACTATTGGCGGAGTATGTCTCCTAACTAAGTGATGCAACCAACCAGTGAGCTACTCCTAGTTTCTCAAGCAATGTCTACACCTATCAACCAAACAAGGAAGCTCCACAGGACAAGACCAGCTTCCAGCAGAAAAGCATCTCCAACAACATAAATAATTTTTATCCACCAAAAAATTATTAGTGCGAGACGTCTCTGCTGATGCAAGTCAAAAATCCAAACATTAGGCTTTACCTCAGATATTTTGACTTATGCTTGCTGTACTCAAACTAGGGGACAAAGTTTTCTTAGCGCTCAAGTTCATCAATTCCTCCTTGTTTGTAGCATGAATGAGACATCAAACTAGTTTCCCCTTTTTCCTTCTGGGAATTCCAAACATTGACAACATACATACCCATGCTCCCAATATACAAAGACAACTCAACGTGTGATTATTTTTTCCAGTCCTGGAAAAGGTTGCAGGCAGCAGAAGGATAGGACAAACAACAATAATCTGATTTGCAATTGTACACAGGCAAAAAGAAACTTAAATGTATAACTGTTGTGCATCCAGCATCAGCAAGGCTGAATATCCTAGCCATCAACTGAGCTTATTACATGGAATGAGATCTATGTTGTTCCTCGTGAACTCAAAGGAGGAGAACCAAAGAAGTTCTAGTCTTAGAGTCCCTCCTCAAAGCATACTTTAGTTGCTACATTTAACATCACCAGATCAACTTGGTCACCAAGGAAACTTTATCCCCAAAGCTAGAGAAGCAAAAAAGACTAGAAATATTTTTAGTGTACAAGAATCCTTCAACCCTCACCCCTGCCTTGGTCTAAAACCACTTTTACACCAAAAATAAAAAAAACCACCTTAATAAAACCAACCTAGATAGCCTCATGTAACAATGACCGTGAGCAAAACCTTCTAATTGAATACCATGTAGACCAGATTAACAGCTGCAATGACTATGAATACAATGTTGCAACTATCTTGGAAGACATTCAGGAACTAAGAACAGGTTTTGAAAGCTGTAGTTTCTTTTTTGTACCCAGATCAGAAAACGAAATCAGCCATACACTAGCTCATTTTGCTGTAAAGTTTGTGCATGATGTAGAATGGGAACAAGATTTCCAATATAGCTGATAGACATAGAACAGAAGGAAATGAAGGCAGTGGCCCCTTTTTGTAATTAACTCTTGTACTATCAAGTGTTAATACCCATATACATAAAACTGTTAACGTTTGTTGAAAAAAAAAAGAATACCATGTAGACATATGCTAATAAAGCTCTAGTTTCTTTAAATATTTAAAAATTCTCTGACACCAAAAATGTTGTTGCTAAGATCTTCTAATCCATTTTTCCTGAATACTTGCTGCATAAAGCTACAATACTTGTCACATATTGAACCTATGAACTCCCACTGCCAACCAACCATAATGCAAGAGTTACTATAAGCAGGAACCTAGTACCAAACACCAATCCTAAGGCCCTAAAAAATTTGAAGGATTTGAGGTCATGAACCCCATGCCAATTGTGATAACTGATAAATACCCACTCCGTCAATTTTTGTGACATTTATCAACTTTCCTTGATAAATTAAACTCACCTAAATGACAACCATATTTAAATACCAAATATAGACAATTCAAAGGGGGAAAAGAAATTGAAATATTCCACTGCAGCAGAACAAAATGACACATCAAGAAAACACCAAACATGCACTGTCACTTTTTTTTGTCACATTCATCAACTTCCCCCATCATTTCAATGCACAAAAAGACAACCATACCAAAAACAGACAATTTAAGGAGGGGGGCTGGAGGAGGAGAAATACCACCATTGCCGTAGTTTTTAACGGTTTCTACCAATCTGTTAATTAAAGCCCGTCCACAACAAACATTTTTAACAACGTGAACAACTATGGAAAGCCCTAAGCAGAACAATCACCAAATCAACCCACACATCCCAGCACATTTCCTGACAGAAAAGAGAAAAAGAGACTAAAATGATAAAGGAACATCCAGCTAGACAACATTATAGCAAGGCAGTCAAAATATGCCCAAGAACTCCAGTAATATTACAAATTCCAGATCTCGACATAACGTAGATTAAGTACTCCAACTATAATTCCTAGAGAAGATCCTCAAGACGTCACATTTCTCGCAACATTAACCATATAGTAGTAATTAAGAAACCTAGATAAACTCTCAAGAATCAATTTTGAGAGCTTCTACCTCCCCGCTTATCCCACCATCATCCGCGGCATCCTCCTGCGGCTTGTTCTCCGATACAGACGACGGAGCATCAGCAGCGGCGGAAGCAGATCTGGACTTGACAGTATCGAGCATGCGGCGAGAGATCTCCTTGGAATAAATCTGCAGAATCTCGATGCCGTCGTCATCGGTGGAGGCGGAAGCACCGGCAGCCGCGTAGGCCTCGTCTTCAATCCTCTTGGCGGCCTCGGACGCCTCCTCGGTCGGAATGACGCCGTAACGCTTGGATAGAACGGAGGGAGACGACAGCGTCTCGATGAGGCGATTGATCACCGCGTCGCGAGTGCGCTGAGTTGGCGGCCAAATGCTGAAGGAAACATTTCCGATGCTTTTCTTTGAAGAGGGGTCGGACGACGCCGTTTGGTCGACCTGGGGCTGTTCGGTTTCAGCCATTGTTGGGGTTTTCGGGAGCTCAATTTCTTCTCTCGGGGTTTCTTCGAGGTTAATTTGAGCGGAATTGGCGTTATTATTGTCGGTCATTTTCAGTGTGCTTCCCCTTTTTACTGTGGCGGAGGGTCGGGAGAGATGTTTGAAGGAGAAAACAATTTAAAAATGAGGGTGGAAATTACTGCGGGAGGGACTATATATAGGCAAAGGACGGGGGCCAGGTGGCAAAATTTTGCTTAGCTAAAAATGACAGTACACCTGTGTAGATTGATAACTTAAGAACCGTCCAAGTTGGAGGAAAAGGCATTGAGCTTGTCTCTTCTTTATCCTCCCTCAATTAAGGGGGATGGGAACAAGTTTCTCTTTTTTCGTACATTTGCTGTAATTTTTCCCAGCTTGATTTTGCTACAGTTTTTTTTTTTTTTTTTTTTTTTTTGGGGGGGGGGGGGGGGGGGGAGGGGGAGGGACTCAAACAAATTAAAGCTATAAATTGAAAAGAAAAAAAAATTGATCATTTGGAAGTCAAGGTTGCCAAGGATCCACCTTTCTTTAATTTCAAGCCAAGCTTTTTATGGCCATTGATGTAGACTGATTGTATGTTTTTCCATGGAGACCAAATAACTGCTGAAAGGTGAAAGATTGCTGGTAAGAAGACTTGGCTGCAACATTTTGAGGCCGTTCTTCTACAGCTTTGACAGCAATTGGGTAACAAAGAGTATCCGTAAAGGTTCAAGTTTGATGCCTATTAACTATTAAGAGCAATCTTGTGCTCAGTGTTTTAGGAATTATAAATGTTGTATGATATGAACAGCCTAGAGTCTTCAGATGAATTGGTTGTTCTTGGTTTTTCCAGCATTTCGAACTGCAGGTCAGAGAGGTGGGATTCGTGGGCTGCATCCTCAGAAAGGTCCTCCTTTTGTCAGCAACAAATTCAACGAAAGCAAACTCAGAGATTTACATTTTAATGCAGCAAAAATACAATAGAGGCTGAATGTTGTCCAAAGATCGCAGCATGAATAACTTCAAGCTCTTAGATTTTCCATATATTGGCCATCAACATTGCAAGTCGATGTTGGGATAAATTCTACTGCTGCAATGCGCCTTAGATATCTCCAGTAGTCACCGTAGGGAGATGAACCAATTGTGGTGCAGTTGTAGTTCATCACTTTTCCAGAAACAGGATCATTGCTGTAAGCAAATATTACGTCATTCTTTGTGAAGCATTCTGCTACTGCTTTTGGAGAAGAAACTACCACTACATTACGGACTCCAAATTTAAGAAACATAGCATCACCATACTGTCAGAAAGGTTGTGCATAAATCTGTGAGTTGGCCTTTTCGCGAGATGGAGATGACCTATAATAGGAAGAGCTTTTGGACCTGGTGGTAGATTTTTAGGCTTTCTGAAACTGAATTTGAGAAGAATGAAGGAAAGGGAGAATAAAAGAACCAAGTTAAGGTACTGATTGGCTCCCATTTTCTCCCAGCCCTATTATCATTTGTAACTTGTAAGCCCCAATTGATTGTATAGATTGAATTCAGGATTGATTTTTGACACTCATTTATAGACCCCTGTCTGACCACTTTACTTATACATGGTTCATCGGAGATTTACCTTCTGAACATTATGTCTGGTGAGTTAATGAAAGAGTGAAAATCTGGGAAGCTCCTAAATTATCACCTTGTTCACTTTGGGCCGCTGATCTAAATTTTGTTTCGGATTGACCTCTGAACAATTAAAAGTGCATGTTTTAAGGAATTCTGATAATTTTAGACGAAAGTCTAGCGGGAACCAAACGGCATTTTGGGGCGATTGCAACGATTAGAGTATTAACGGGGTATTGTGGTAAAGGGCTACCATTGTCTACTCAGGTTAGGAGATATAAATGCCACTCACAAAACCAAACGAACTTTCAACTATAGATGCAGTAATTTGTACTGGAAAGCATCCTTTTGCATTTAAGGACTACAATGTTGGAAAGCAATTTACTGCTGCTATCTCAGACTCCAAGTTGTGATTTCCCAAGCAATGCACCACTGCAACACGAAAATGATAGTAGTAGGCTACAGCGGCTGCAGTTATCCCTTACAGAGTTGGGATAACAAATGTATCATGGTTTGTCGAGGTTGTAGAGGGCTTCCAGGGGCTCTTTCTTGGGCATGGTTAGTCCTGTCCCTTCTGTCATATCTATTTTCTGTTCGCCTTCCCTCTCCTAATCAAAGCACTGGATTAAAGCTCCCAAGGCAAGTGCTACAACCCTTCTGCCTAAATTAGTCTCCAGACAGGCTCGTCGCCCTGCACCAAATGGAATCAGCTTATATCCTTCGTTTACCCTACCATCAAATCTCTCAGGCTTGAACTTTGTTGGGTCGTCCCATATGTTTGCTACTCTCATGATGCAGTATTCATCTTTTCATCGTTAACAAGGCAAGTAATAATTAGGAGCAAGGAAGGTTTTGTAGTAAGTATCTTACTGCACAAAGAGTAATTATAAATGCCTACATGTTAGTCACTAACATCAGAATTTGAGATTATGGTGTTATTATTACTGAATAAGTGCGCTGCAACAAATGTCAAGGAAAAACTGAAGAGGCAAACTCAAGGAAAATGGAGAAACGTTGATGTTAGCGAAAAACTTGACAGTGTAGTCAGCTTGCGGAGAATAGACTCCAAAGTAGAAATAGAAATTAGATATAGGAGAACAAGCATAAGTTTTCCCCATTGGCAAGACATCGTGAAGCTAAAATTCTTACCAGTATGACGGATTTGATAACTACATCAGAATCGTCGTATTCAGGATCTGTTTCTTGTAGTGATAGCATAACATCTATCAAGGTTGTCATCCTTTCATTGTTGCTTTTACCTGCCTGAACCATTTCGCTCCTGATTTCAGCCCCGATTCACATTTTTGTTCAGCATTATTACCTCTATCGTTGTACATAGAGGTGGCAATTTGTCCCAAGTCCCAATGGGTTACCCATGCCCATGGGGATTTTGGGCGGGATGGGTATTGGATTTTGATATTGGGTTTAAAATGGGACAAATCCCAATTGTACCCATTAATTGATGGGAATACTTGGGAAATACTTGGGTACCCATTGGGCTCAAATAACAAGGGCTCTGTTTGGTTTAGCTATTTTTGGGGGGTATTTTTGAAATATTTTATTATAGCAGTGTATATGAAAAATTTTTACTATAATTTTTTTTTTAAATATTTGATATACTAATATGGATGGGATGTTTTTTGAGTTATTGCATATTACTGTAACATTGTATTTGAAAAACTTATTTTTTGAAAAAATAGCCAATCCAAACGGAGTCTTAGATTCAAAAATTATCTTTAACAATTTTTATAGCCATACTAGAGAATATAATCTAGTAGTTTTCCTAGTCATTATCCATAAGAATTTTCAACATTTCAGTCAATTTAGACCTGTCATCTTTGAACAATGATGATGATAAATATTCAACACCTTAAGTATCTTGGCCATTTTGATATATGTTGGAATATGACTGTATATCTATTTTTTCCTTTATTTGTTAATACAATTTTTGATGGGAATCCTGAGTATAAAGCACTTGCATGTTTATTTAATAAAACTAAAAAAAATTTAATAAATAAAAAATATTAAAATTATATAAAAAAGTAAAAATGAATTAAAGGAAAAAAAATATGTAGAAAATAGATTTGGGTATTGGGCGGGATCAATCTAAACCCATCCCAAAGTGATCCCGCCCAAGTTAGTCCCAAAACACATATGGGTAAGATTGGGCCCAAACACATATGACTCGGTTCCATCACAAACCCAAGCAAATCCCGCCCATCCCGCCCATTTTGCCACCTCTAGTTGTACATATGAAATCTGAATCTATCCGACGTTTTGGAGCGAATATTGGTACCAATGACTCAGTAAGGATGGAAAACAATTCACTGTGAGCCTGATTTGCAAAAATCCTGCTTTGTCAAAGGGAAACAACTCAACTTTGAGTTGAGGACTTGAGATGCTGATAAATAAAAGTCACCACCAGCTATCGACTATAAGAAAAAGATTGGATTATTTGTATAATAACCCAAAACAAAGAAAGAAACGTGCCATGCTGTAGACTGGGAATCTTTGCAGCTTGAACATATATGATATATGATGAAGAGGAGACATCGGTTTTTTTTTTTCAGCAAGTTTTTCTTGCCTGCCACTCGTTGATAATAACTTGATAGCTTGTACTGTCAAGATTCACAGCATCTAGTTGGCTTTCAAAGTTGATAGAGAAGTCAGATTGATTCTTGGCGCCGAATGCATAGGGCCTTCAAACGGATAGCCTTCTGCAGAGTGATTCTGCAGATAATTAAAGGGAATGTTCAATTCACCATCCTGTTCAACTTTATCCCAATCAAAATACTGGATGAATGTACCCACTGTGAAGCTTTTCCTACTGCATCTGGAGAAGAAACTACCACTACTTTTTGCATTTGGTTCAGTTTTGTCAAAATGGTGGTGGTAAGAAAATTTTATTATAGTTCTAGAATAATGTGAAAAGACTGAATATCTTTTCTTAGAAAGAGTACACCTTCAATTTGTCAACTTAAGAGGATGAGATTGGAGAACATATTGACACCACTAATTTGCTTTTGTGTAGTTCTGTTATGGCTACTTAGCGTACCATGCAACGAAAAGGGGAGATGTCAAATTGCCAAAAAGCCAATAGGGCTGGAGCACCTTGCCAAGGATGGCTAGCCTGAATTCCCTGTTGGTAACCAAGCAAGAAAGTACCACTGCTGCCTAGATTCCAGAACCATAGGAGAACCATAGGTTTGACAGAGTCCATCTAAAGTCTAATGAATGGGCTGTTTCAAACTTTGAAGAGATCATGTAGATGACCTGTTATTTGCAGAGCTAGACGGCCCAGGGTTGTCTAATTTGGTGCCTTCTTTTCAAATACAGGGACTTGAATACAAAAGAAAACATGGAAAACAAAATAACCAAGTTGAAAAAAAGTTTTTTGACAAAAAAAAGAAAAAAAAAAAAAGTTGAAAAAAAGTTTCATATCCCATTTCACCATTTCAGTGGAACTCAATAACACAGTTTCGATGATTTATAAGCAAAACTTATATTCCTTATTCGAATATCCTTAATTTTAGCATTCATTTTCAAGGTGGCACTAAAGAATGCTGTTGAAGTATTGCTTGTCGAGGTCGGCATATAGCTTGCAAGGGCTCGACTTTTGGAATGCTAAAGCCCCTGCCTTCAGTCATGTCCACCATCTCTTCACTAGTTCTCTCCCACTCAAACACCTGAACAAGTGTTCCTAAAACCAATCCAAGCACCCTAGTTCCTATCCCTGCACCAGGGCATCCTCGCCGTCCGGCACCAAAAGGAAGCATTGTAAATCCATCGTCTCTCCTCTCCTGGTGCCTCTCTGGTATAAACTTAGTTGGATCTTCCCAGAGCTTGGGGTCTCTGTGGATGGCCCATAAGTTCACCAGCAACATTGTACCTTTCGATACATGATATCCAGCAACAGTACAGTTTTCAGAGGCTTCATGAGGGATCAGAAGGGGAACTGGTGGATACAAACGCAGGGTCTCTTTGATTACATTCTGTAGATAAGTCAAGTTTGGCAAGTCTTGCTCTTCTAAAAGCCTGTCTTCTGGAACATGAGCATCTATCTCAGCTTTGATCTTCTTGATGGCTTCAGGTTGGTTGAGGAGCAGAGCCATTGCCCACTCCAGGCTTATTGACAGTGTATCTGTTCCAGCAATCAATAATACCTGTATAATTTGCAAGATGAACAGAATATTACACAAATTGCCATACTTGAGGTATAAAATAATTTCAGTTGACTCCCCCGAGCTATTGAGGTAGGAATCCTCTACACATAAATTGTCTATTGTCAAATTGGCCTGTAACTAATACACACACACACACACACACTACAGAGTACAAACTAATTTGAAAAACACACCCTATGGAAGTTATTAGAAATATAACTTTTTCTTTTGCAAAAGAAAAAAGTTATGATTTTTTTTTTACAAAAAAAAAAAAAAATTGGAAGTAAAAGTTATTAGAAGTAACTAAACTAAAGTAATTATCTTTAGTATACTTTAGTGAGAGTAGATTTGAAAAATCAAAAGATGACACAAAATCATTACTCCCTCCATGTCATTAAAAGTTAATCCTAAAAATTGTGTTTTTTAGGATTAACTGAAAGAAAAAAACTTTTAGGATTAACATTTAATCACATGGAGGGAGTAATCCTAAAAGTTTTGTGTTCTAAACTTTTACATGCTCTAAACTATTTGTCACCTTCAACACATCAAAACATAGTCATTACCTTTTTACTCATGTATCCCTTAACTTCTTGTAAATGACATGAGTTGTACCATTTAAGTATTAAATATATGAGCAACTATCAATAGGAACACATTACTGAATTCCGATTCTCAAAATTCAAAAGAAGACAAGAGGGAGTACAATCCGATTCCAACTTAAAAAACATCAGAAACAAAAAAAAAATATGTTAAAGCATTAAATGAAGATTGCAGGATGAAGACGTTACCATTATAATTCCTTTTATCAGCTCATCTGAATAATATTCATGTTCATTTTCTTGCAACGAGAGCAAATGATCTATCATGGTGGCACTTCCATTACTACCAGCTGCTAAAAGTTGCTTACGCTCATCCACCATGTCCTGCATGAACTTGTCAAGCCTTTGCATCAAAGTTGTGAATCTTTTTTCCAATCCCTTAAAATCCACCCACCTCAACAAAGGCAGATAATCCCCAAGATTCGACCTTCCACTATTCTCAAGCATTTCCCTGATCAAAAACCTCGCCTTTCTCGCCTCCTCGGCGTCCGCCACATTCTCTCCATAATACCTCTTTCCAGCCATAGTCATCGAAAGAATATTGAAAGCAAGCTCAACAAACTTAGACTTCAAGTCCACTTTTGTTGATCCTCCACCTTCATTACACTTGTGCATCAGTTCCCTTAATAGCAGCATCAGTTCCGTTTTTCGAGTACCTGTGAAAACAGCAATACGAGCTGGAGAGAAAATCTCCAATGCTGCTAAACGGCGAAGATTTCGCCAATGATCTCCATAAGGGGCTACGCTGATGGTGGTGTAGTTGTAACTGAAGTGTTTTGATGAAAGGCTTCGAGGGCGGTTCGCAAAGATGATGTCGTTCTTGGTGAAGCATTCTTCGACTGCTGATGGTGAGGTGACGATAAGGGCCTTACGGACGCCTAGCCGGAGAAGCAAGATTTCACCATACTTAGCCGAAAGTGATTGTAGAGTCTGGTTGAGTGGTTCTTTCAGAAGATGGAGGTGGCCTATAAGAGGAAGTGAAGGTGGACTTGGGGGTTGGTTTTTTGCGCAAGATGCTAGGTTTCTTAGCAAAATGCTGAAGATGAATAGAACGAAAATTGCAAGACATGCAGTAAGAGAATAAGTCAACTCCATTCTTGCCCAATTTCCCCTTTCTTTGCCCAGGCAACATCTCTATGGCTATTTGATAAGTATTTGGTCTCTCTCTCTCTCTCTCTCACATACATACATACATACATACATATATACATACATATATATATACATACATATATATATACATACATATATATATATATATATATATATATATATATATATATATATAACAGATACAACTTGCTAAGAAGTAATGCTCCGTAAAGTTTTGCCAACAAATGAAGACAGATCATTTCCCTGAATCAAAAAGAAGAAGTTAAAAAAGATCAAAGGCAAAAATACAAGCAAAGACATTGAATGATATGGACCCAAAACAGCAATAATTAAATAAAAAAAAAAGGAAAGATATGGATCCATTTGCACGGTTGACATGTCTATTATCAATGAATACTGCATGGTGCTTCCATTCTGTTGATTCTTTTGGGTCAACTACACTGTTAACCACAGTGTTCCTTTCGGATTTGAAGGGCTTCAGTTGACAATGTGGAGCACACGACAAAATGGATAAGATAAATTGTCCACAAAGAAATGGTAGGATGGCTGGTGGACAAGTTAGAAAATTGTATCCAAAATTATAGCAATTTGGACAGTAGCATGATAGTGGTAGTGGTTGGCCCCACGTGAATGGGCTGGTGGTTGGCGCCTCCTCCTCGGGACCGTTAGGTCCTGGGGTCGAACCTCCGCAGCAATATCAGTTCGCCGTGCATTTAACGTGCTAGGTCTAGTTGGGGCGCTGGACCGGGCCGGAGTGGGGATTAGTCGGGCCGCCTTTACGGACTTGACCCGGACACCCCACTCCGTCGACAAAAAAAACAAAAAAAAATGATAGTGGTAGTGGTTGGTAATAGAAAAATTTAATACGGAAGTCTAAGATTCATATTCAGCCCAAGACATAATTAACTTCTCCTTGTCTGTTAAGAAATCACTTTTTATGTCCTTTAGTTTATTTAGTTATTCGATTTCCATATGAATGTCCACTTTTCTCTCCTTGTGAGACGGAGAAGTGATGGCTCATGGATCGTAGAAAGAGCCTATAATTCACTCACAAGTAATCTTTACATCATAATAAAACATGCTGGATTGCATTTTTCTCAATTTTTTGTAAAAAAATTACTGTAGCGATTTAATATATGTAAGTTAAAAGGATGATTGAAAAATGTGGTCACGGAAAACGTAGTAATTTTTCTTTCCAAACAAGACATAGCCAGTGCGTTTAGGCATGGAAAAAGAAATGTTCGACAATCCGTTGAAAGTTGGACAGCTTGTTTGGATTGTTATTTTTTAAATTTTTGCGGAAAAATATAGTGTAACAATTTAATGTATGTGACATAAAAAAAATGATTAATTGTCTCAACAAACTTAATATCTCTCTTGTTCAAACACTAGTTTTTTATGAGGAAATAAGTTTGTCACCCTAATTCTTGCTATGGTTAGAGTATTATTCAAATGATACTACTGCTTTATCCTGTTTCAAGCTCGATTTTGTCAGTTCTTTTAAATTACTGAGCGTGTATAAGCAGGAAAGCAAATAAGCTTGTTTCTCAACCTGAAAACAGTTGACTGATGAAGCAAAACAATGTACAAAACGTACATAGAAAATTTTTGCTTGTTCTCATGAAACTCTATATTTTATGTTTAATCGTTTGTTGGTTTATCAACCTTTAGCTGCTCTTTAAAACGTGTATAGCCCAAGGAAGATCCTTTTTTTTTTGGGCTAACTCCACCTGCATCAAATTGTATTTAGGCTTTATTGCTTGGGTCTCCTTAAATGAAGCGCATGGGGACTGGATCGACTCCACTGATTAATTTGGTTGTCAACCATAGTAGTGTCTTTTTTCGGGTTTGTGCATTGTGGAGCTTTAGATGCTAATTTCCAGCCCAGAACGAAAGAAATGCAACACAATATTGAATGCGAGGAAACTGCACAGTAGCCAGCAGGTGGTCGACAGTTGAGCAAATTGTATATTCGTGTCATCAATACAAAGTTATAGCTATTAAGTATTAACAATAGCCATGATGACGATGATGATTGAGATGGATGATCTAATAACCAAGTCCAAGGTTCAAATTCAGTTTAGAACATCCTGAGTGGACAAGAGGTTTCTAAAGAGATTGATTTACTACAGAAACTTGTTTACTGGAGTAGTATTTTATGATCTATTGGCTAATTTATCAGAGTAGGCATTCCTCATGTTTCCTATGAAAATACCAGGTGGTTTTTTTTTAAGGGTTGGCTCTAATCCTTACAAAGAGAAAGGGAGAAAAGACGACTGCTTGAGAATTGAACTACACTCAATCAATTAAGTTGGGTCTCGGAGAAATAAGTGCAGATGTTGGGGAAAAGCGTGTAGAACTCAGAGTCAGCTTCTTGCAAAGACAATAATGATTGGATTATGGTCTTGCTTTGATCAGGTGATGAGGCTGAACCACTTTCAGTTCTTCGAATTTCCTCAATCAGATCGTGCATGAACTCATCAAACTTCCTCTGGTAATTCTCCAACATCTTCCTACACTTTTTCCCAAGGCCAAACCACCTCATTATATGCACATATTTACAAATGTCCGTGGGCAACTTCGCCGAAAACATATGATCAGTCGACATTGTTGGAAATTGTAACGAAGATTAATGTCCAGTAGAGGACCTCCAAATCCAAAGCCATGCTCCAGAAGCTAAGGCAAGTGATGTAGCCATGTAAGTTTCACACTTCCACTTTATCTGTCTGATATAGGCAGTTAACAATGGCCAAAGAGACAGCAACATTAGCCTGATATATATAGATGGCAAAAGAGGAGAGATTCCATAGATATCTGCCTACCTGCCACAGAAGTAGTATGACCTTCCACCAACGTTGGATTTTGTACTTGTTAGCTGCACTAAGATACTTGCATTCCCCTAGAAACAAACACTATATATAAGATATAAAGGGAGCAGTTGTTGTGACTTAATATTATTGTATTTTAGATTAGGTCACAAAGTCTCGTATAAAAATTGGTGAAAGTAACTTGCGATTTAAGGGGTATGTGTACATTTATTACTTTTTCACATCGTACACAATATTCAAGCTGTTCAACGTGAAACACACATAACTATTACTAGTCGTAAACACAAATAAAGATTTTGTACACAGAGGATGGCTATGTTCTCGTACAAGTCTTGGCTGATAACAACTTGATAGCTTGCACTACCACAAGTCATAGCTTCTAGTTGGCTTTCAAAGTTGAGAGAGAAGTTGGATTGATTCCTGGCGTGGAACGCATAGGGCCTCCAAATGGTTAACCTTCTTCATAGTGACTCTGTTAGTAAAGTCAGTGTCCAATTGGCCATCCTGTTCGACTTTATCCCAATCAAAGCACTGGATGAATGTACCAACTGCCAATGAAACACTCCGAATGCCTAGATTGGCTCCGGGACAAGCTCTCCTCCCTATCCCAAATGGTAAAAACTTGGAATTGAACTCTTCTTTATCCATTAATACCTTCGCTTCGAATCTTTCTGGCATGAATTTCTCAGGCTCCTCCCAGAGTTTTGGATCCCTATGCACGGCCCAGGCATTAGCTAAAACAATCGTACCTTTTGGAATATCATACCCCCCGACTCGGCAGTCTTCAGATGCCTGATGAGGTAGCAGAAGTGGTGCCGCGGGGTACAGTCTCAATGTCTCATTGACAACACAACGAAGATAAGGAAGCTTTGGAATATCAGACTCATCCATCAGCCTTCCATGTCCTACGCTGTTGTCAATCTCAGTCCTCAGTTTCTGTAGTGCCTTCGGGTGATTCAGTAAAAGCAACATAGCCCATTCAGTGGTCAGTGTGGATGTTTCTCTTCCTGCTGTAAATATTATCTGAATCAAGGGTTGCTTTTGTTAGACAAAATAAATATGGTTAAAATTAGGGTGGGAAAGAATCCCAGGACGGTTGCTTTTAAATGCTCTGTCCAACAGGATCATCCATCTGAAAAAGCTTTACTAAGTACAAGCAAGGGAAAGGATGATGAAAAATGACAACCAATGAGCTCAAATGCAACAAGGCTGAAGCTATTATCATTTCAAAAGATTGTTTTGGTGAAATTAATGGTGGTTGTTTTCAGGAATTTTCCTAATTAAAACTGCTACTCAAATCTCATCCGCTAGCATGACAAATAACAAAAGTAAGCATGAAGTATCAGATTTTGACCTCGATTACTACTCTTATCTTAGTATCAGAATCCAAAGTTTATTAAGCAGGACTTTTGTAAGAAGGCCAGTTGGAGGAATACTAACCCCATATAAGTCTATTTTTTCTTCATTATCAGAATCAAAATAAGACAAGGAAAGGAAGGAATTCACAAGCTCCATAACTTCGCTGTCACCTATAACGGATTCTAGCTTCTCTTTAAGAAGAATTGATTGATCAAGAGTTTTCTATGATCGGATTAGATCAAGTCTATATAAACCATCAACCTTTACTCTATACAAACCATCAGAATAAAATTCTTTTAACACTCGTTCTAAGTCCAAAAGAGTTCTTTAACAAGATATTCTTCTTAAGAATTGCTTGATTTGTCATTCTACCATGACATGTTATTACAAGCTTGTCTGATTCTTTAGGGATAACTCCAATATAATTATAAGGGTAATTTTCACCACAATACAATATATGTTGATATATGTCTTTAGGATAGTTTTGAATAGGTAATATACTGACACGTAGAGGTGATAATTGATATCCGCCACTTTCTACCAGTTAGCTCCCACAGGCAAAGAATCAATTGCTAAAGGTTCATATAGAGCTGTTACTGTTGCCTCACTGTAGCTTAATGAATTTAATTGAAAACCATATTAACTTTATATTGCTGAAGATAGCAATTGAGCAAGTGAAACAAGTTCTGCAAAATAATGAGTTCATAACAAGTGTAAATGCAGATAAAGCGGAAAAAAATAAGTATATTCTGCCAGTTCAAATTTCACTGCCTTGGCAAAGTACTGAAGTGGGATAAGCTCATGGAGTAAGAAAAACAGAGAGAAATTGCATATTGCACTAACCATTGCAATACTCTTTATGATGTCATCTGATAGAAAATCTGATTCTTTTTCATTGCGGGAAAGCAGATTTGCAATCAATGCCTTCTACCCCTTGTCCAGCAGAGTATCTGAACATTGAAATTCGTCTATGAAACCCTGCAAGAATTTATCTCTCTTCTTGTGCAAAGAGATCATTTCCTTTTCCAGTCCCTTGTAGCCAATCCATCTTAATATAGGGACGAAGTCACACAAATTCAGCGCAATGCCTGCGCCTGAAGCAAACATTTCCCTGAATTCTTTAATTATTTGCATCCCCAACTCCTCTCCAGCATCGTCCTCTCTGATGGAGCATCGTCCAACAAGCATCCTCATGATAACATTGAGTGTAAAAACTGAAATCCAATGGTTCAAATCAACTCTTATTAGGCTTCCATGCTTTGAAACTCTGTAAATTGACCTGAGAATCATCTTAATTTCTTCTTCCCTGATAACCGAAGTCCTCTGGAGGCTGTTGAAGGAGAAAGATTCAACGACAAAGAGGCGACGAAGAACCCTCCACAAGTGGCCATATGGGGCTACCCCAACGGCTGTATAGTTATAGGAAAGCCTGTCCCCACCCATGCTCCGAGGACGGTTTGCAAGTATGATATCATTCCTGGTGAAGCACTCTTCAATGGCGGATGGAGATGACACAACAACAAAAGAACGGCAGCCGAATTGGAGAGAGAAAATTGGACCATATCTTGATGATAATGAAGTCAAGTCTCGGTAGAGTGAGTTCTTGATAAGGTAAAGATGGCCAATTATTGGCAAAGCAAGTGGACTTGGTGGTAACTTCTTGTTCTTGACATGGTTGAATAGCAAGCTTTTGGAGATGAGAAGTAAAGGTAAAGAACACAATAAGATGGTGACGAGGTAGTAGCAGAGATTTTCCATGGCCTAAAGCTGAAAATCACACGAGACTTCTTATTCAACTTCTGCTATTTTTGTCCCCTCTTGCTGTCTTGCATTGATAATGTGCAATTATTCATGTGCTGAAAAGTCAAACTGATAACGCCAAAGTCATTGGTTATTGGATAATGCGTAATAATTCATGAAACGTGAAATTCATGACGCAATTGTGGGAGGAACTTTGCCGTCTATGAGCTCACTCATTGAGATAAACAAATGGCAAGAATTATACATTGAAATATATATCTAATAAAGCTAGAGTAGTGGCGTTGGTGTAAATTTTTTGTTTTTGCTAATTTTTGAACTTTCTTTTATATCCTTATAAAATCTAATTTTTACCTTAATTACCTAATCATATTTTACCTACATAACTACTCATAATGGCCTTAAGCATTTTAAGTACCAAATTACTATAGACTTATAAATCAGAGTTCTTTAATTTATATAAATTGTATGTATGTGAAAAATAAAATTCATATAATATTAATTTATTTTAATTATTTTAAATTGCACATAGATTAAGGATGCCTTTAACGCTAGTCTCAAAAAACTGGGACATCAATCAATAGCAGAATAAAGGAGTTTTCCGCTATTGATTTACCAAAAGAGACATTGCCCATTCCATGGTTTCTTCTGAAGTACTTGTTCCAGCCGTGACCAATGCCTAAACAAAATTTATAAAGAAGAAACACTTAGTCGAAGGAATGAGGTTATATGTTGGAATCTCTGATCTAATGAACCGTTAGGCTTCTTTGGAATTTAGTCTAATTGAAGATTTTTTTTTTCAATTTAGTTTGCTGGAATAATTGAATGACTTTAACCCTATAATAATGATCCCAAAATGATGGGGATTAATATTTTTAATTTGAATTTGAACATTAAATTTTGGATATGTGACGTGCATCTAAACCCACTAATATAGGCACTGTTAGGAGATAAAAGATTCATCCAAACAATTGAAAGAAAACAAGTGAATAGATGGGGTTGTTGGCATCATCTAACTTGAAAAAATTAAGGAACGTTCCAATAGTTACAGCGATGATCTTGTTTGGCTTGTGAAGCAGATAGAAGTCTTACCAGTATGATTCCTTTGACAATATCCAGGGTGTAGAACTCAGGGTCAGATTCTTGCAAAGACAATAATGATTGGATTATGGTCTTGCTTTGATCAGGTGATGAGGCTGAACCACTTTCAGTTCTTCAACTTTCCTCACTCAGATCGTGCATGAAATCGTCAAACTTCCCCTGGTAATTCTTCAACATCTTCCTATACGTTTTCCCAAGACCAAGCCACCTCATTATTGGCACATATTGACAAATGTCCGCGGGCAACTTTGCGGAGAACATATCAATCGACATTATTGGAAATAGTAATCAAGATTAATGTCCAGTAGAGGACCTCTGAATCCAAAGCCATGCTGGAGAAGCAAAGGCAAGTGATGTAGCTATGTAAGTTTCACACTTTCACTCTTATCTATCTGACACAGGCAGTAATCAATGGCCAAAGCGACAGCACCCCATTTCCGAAGAAAGGGCCAATACCAACAAGAAATGAACTGCCTGGCTGATAGGTTAGCTCGCTCCCTCAGGTATCGGATATCTGTCTCAGCTATAGGAGATAGCATCGGTGAGGAGGGGGAAGATACTGCAAGGATTCTGAAGACGAAGAAGCTTGCATGTCTATCGGATAGATTGGTTTGACCTGCTATTGGAGGCCCGCGTAAACCTAGGTCTAAGGATCTTCCTGGTCCTTCGGGTCATTTGAGGAGGAAACTATCCTAGCCTGATATGTATAGATGGCAAAAGAGGAGATTCCTTAGATATCTGCCTACCTGCCGCAGAATTAGTATGACCTTCCACCAACGTTGGATTTTGTCACTATCATTCCCCTAGAAACAAACACTATAAGATAATAGGTACAGTTGTTAAAAGTTAGTATTGTTTTTTAGATTTGGTCACAAATTCTCGCACAAAACTTGGCCAAAGCGACTTGTGATTTAAGAGATGTGCACATTTATTCCTTGTGCACATTATGCACATTAATCGAGTTGTTTAATGTGAACACACAGATCGAATATTAGTTGTAAACAGAAATAAAGATTTTATACACAAAGGATGGCTAAGTTCTAGTACAATAATTAAGAATAGTCTTGCCTGCCACTTCATGATAACAACTTGTACTACCACAATTCATAGCTTCTTGCTAGCTTTCAAAGTTGAGAGAGAAGTTGGATTGATTCCTGGCGTGGAGCGCATAGGGCCTCCAAATGGTTAGACTTCTTCATAGTGATTCTGTTACTGAAGTCAATGTCCAATTCGCCATCCTGTTCGACTTTATCCCAATCAAAGCACTGGATGAATGTACCAACTGCCAATGAAACACTCCGAATGCCTAGATTGGCTCCGGGACAAGCTCTCCTCCCTATCCCAAATGGTAAAAACTTGGAATTGAACTCTTCTTTATCCATTAATCCCTTCCCTTCGAATCTTTCTGGCATGAATTTCTCAGGCTCCTCCCAGAGTTTTGGATCCCTATGCACGGCCCAGGCATTAGCTAAAACAATCGTACCTTTTGGAATATCATACCCCCCGACTCGGCAGTCTTCAGATGCCTGATGAGGTAGCAGAAGTGGTGCCGCGGGGTACAGTCTCAATGTCTCATTGACAACACAACGAAGATAGGGAAGCTTTGGAATATCAGATTCATCCACCAGCCTTCCATGTCCTACGCTGTTGTCAATCTCAGTCCTTAGTTTCTGTAGTGCCTTCGGGTGATTCAGTAAAAGCAACATAGCCCATTCAGTGGTCAGTGTGGATGTTTCTCTTCCTGCTGTTAATAGTATCTGAATCAAGGGTTGCTTTTGTTAGACAAAATAAATATGGTAAAAATTAGGGTGGGAAAGAATCCCAGAACGGTTGCTTTTAAATGCTCTGTCCAACAGGATCATCCTTCTGAAAAAGCTTTACTAAGTACAAGCAAGGGAAAGGATGATTGAAAATGACAACCAATGAGCTCAAATGCAACAAGGCTGAAGCTATTATCATTTCAAAAGATTGTTTTGGTGAAATTAATGGTGGTTGTTTTCAGGAATTTTCCTAATTAAATCTTCTACTCAAATCTTATCCACTAGCATGACAAATAACAAAAGTAAGCATGAAGTATCAGATTTTGACCTCGATTACTACTCTTATCTTAGTTTCAGAATCCAAAGTTTATTAAGCAGGACTTTTGTAAGAAGGCCGGTTGGAGGAATACTAACCCCATATAAGTCTATTTTTTCTTCATTATCAGAATCAAAATAAGACAAGGAAAGGAAGGAATTCACAAGCTCCATAACTTCGCTGTCACCTATAACGGATTCTAGCTTCTCTTTAAGAAGAATCGATTGATCAAGAGTTTTCTATGATCGGGTTAGATCAAGTCTATATAAACCATTAACCTATACTCTTGAAATGACATCAGAATAAAATTCTTTCAACACTCGTTCTAAGTCCAAAAGAGTTCTTTAACAAGATATTCTTCTTAAGAATTGCTTGATTCATCATTCTACCATGACATGTTATTACAAGCTTGTCTGATTCTTTAGGGATAACTCCAATATAATTATAAGGGAAATTTTCACCACAGGTCCACAACACAATATATGTTGATATATGTCTTTAGGATAGTTTTGAACAGGTAATATATTTACACGAAGAGGTGATAATTGATATCCGCCACTTTCTACTAGTTAGCTCCCACAGGCAAAGAATCAATTGCTAAAGGTTCATATAGAGCTGTTACTGTTGCCTCGCTGTAGCTTAATGAATTCAATTGAAAACCATATTAGCTTTATATTGCTGAAGAAAGCAATTGAGCAAGTGAAACAAGTTCTGCAAAATAATGAGTTCATAACAAGTGTAAATGCAGATAAAGCGGAAAAAAATAAGTATATTCTGCCAGTTCAAATTTCACTGCCTTGGCAAAGTACTGAAGTGGGATAAGCTCATGGAGTAAGAAAAACAGAGAGAAATTGCATATTGCACTAACCAAAGCAATACTCTTTATGATGTCATCTGATAGAAAATCTGATTCTTTTTCCTTGCGGGAAAGCAGATTTGGAATCACTGCCTTCTCCTCTTTGTCCAGCAGAGTATCTGAACATTGAAATTCGTCTATGAAACCCTGCAAGAATTTATCTCTCTTCTTGTGCAAAGAGATCATTTCCTTTTCCAGTCCCTTGTAGCCAATCCATCTTAATATAGGGACGAAGTCACACAAATTCAGCGCAATTCCTGCGCCTGAAGCAAACATTTCGCTGAATTCTTTAATTATTTGCATCCCCAACTCCTCTCCAGCATCCTCTTCTCTGATACAGCGTCTTCCAACAAGCATCCTCATGATAACATTGAGCGTAAAAACAGAAATCCAACGGTTCAATTCAACTCTTACTTGGCTTCCATTCTTTGAAACTCTGTATATTGACCTGAGAATCATCTTAATTTCTTCTTCCCTGATAACTGAAGTCCTCTGGAGGCTGTTGAAGGAGAAAGATTCAACGACAAAGAGGCGACGAAGATCCCTCCACATGTGGCCATATGGGACTACCCCAACGGCTGTATAGTTATAGGAAAGCCTGTCCCCACCCATGCTCCGAGGACGGTTTGCAAGTATGATATCATTCCTGGTGAAGCACTCTTCAATGGCGGATGGAGATGACACAACAACAAAGGAACAGCAGCCGAATTGGAGAAAGAAAATTGGACCATATCTTGATGATAATGAAGTCAAGTCTTGGTAGAGTGAGTTCTTGATAAGGTAAAGATGGCCAATTATTGGCAAAGCAAGTGGACTTGGTGGTAACTTCTTGTTCTTGACATGGTTGAATAGCAAGTTTTTGAAGATGTGAAGTAAAGGTAAAGAACACAATAAGATGGTGACGAGGTAGTAGCAGAGATTCTCCATGGCCTAAAGCTGAAAATCACAGGAGACTTCTTAGTTAACTTCTGCTATTTTTGTCCCCTCTTGGATTGATAATGTGCAATTAGTCGTGTGCTAAAAAGTCAAACTGATAACGCCAAAGTCATTGGTTATTGGATAATGCGTAATAATTCTTGACGCAATTGTGGGAGGAACTTTGTCGTTTGATGTCTATGAGCTCACTAACTGAGATGAACAATTGGCAAGAATTATACATTGAAATATATATCTAATAAAGCCAGAGGAGTGGCGTTGGTGTACATTTTTTGTTTTTGCTAATTTTTGAACTTTCTTTTATATCCTTATAAAATCTAATTTTTACCTTAATTACCTAATCATATTTTACCTACACAATTACTCATAATGGCCTTAAGTATTTTAAGTACCAAATTACTATAGACTTATTGACAGGGTGTCAAACCTGTGCAATAATAAATACCTGCTTAAATAAAATATAATTTCTGTAGATAGTGATAAGTAGGGTCGAATCCACAGGGACTGGGGATAAGTTATTTCTTTTAGAGTCCGAAGTATGGGAGGTTTTTGAAAATGAGAGTAACTAAATTACTTGGAATAAATTAAAATAAAATAAAATAAAATAACTACAACTCAAATAACTAATTATCACAATAAAAATAATAATGGACGAACTCTAGCCAAGAGACAACTTCGGAGATGGTTCACTTAATTCGATCACAGATGCAAGGATTATTCCAGTTACTATCTGATAAATTAGTTATAGTTGTCATACACGCGATAAACAACCAACTCTTCCTCAATTTGTCGATAGCCAAGGTACGACCGTTGACTATTTCTCTAATCAGGAAACAACCCTAGGTACGACCATAAAAGTTGAATTCCCTAATTGCATGAATAATTAGAAGAGTCTAATTCTAACCAATCAACACGCTACGAGGGTCTCTTTAAGTTAGCATGTCTATCTCCCTGACACAAACCCAATCATGCCAGTTGCCACCAGTTTAGAATAATTAAACAATTACGGATTTAACTACCCTAATTGACTTTAGGTTATTGAATTAATCTAGAATCCGGGCCCTGGATAATCGAATAATAAAACAACCAAATGAACATAAAGCAGAAGATAGACGAATACCAGTGAATAATGGAAATAAATAAAAACTAATTCGATCTCACAAATTTAGTATAACCAAGTCCTCCGTTGTTCCTCGACTAGACGAAGGGATTTAATTCATCTTCATGGAGGGAATCCCATGCAAAAGTGCATAAGTAATTATTGAAAAACAAGCTATGTCTTCGTCTTCCCCAGCCATGCGGCTCATTAGCCTCCAATATATATAACTACGTGACTAGTTTCCTAACCGAATAAGAAGAGAAAAAGAATAAGGCAACCACCCATTGTTCCTAATCTAAACAATTGCCTAACTTCTCTCGGTGGTCCCCACAAATTAGTAACAAGGCTGCCGAATTACTCCTTGTTTTAAGCCTCTGTACGTTTCTTTCTTCTTAAAAGCCCAACATGACTAATGCTTCATACTCCATGGTCCCCGCCGAATTGAGTGAAAGGTTACCAGAAGTCAAACTCTGCCCAATTCCCTTATTGTTTCCTATTGACCTTCGTACTCCAATCTCCTAATCAGCAAAGGACATGCAATCCCTTTTGTAGCACCATGTGGGCCCGGTTGTTTGAAGTCTCCATTGTCTCCCGAAAGTCCCTCCTATTTTGTGCTTTTCTGTTCCACTCCCTGAAATTGAGTCCAATACCAAATATAAGTAAATATTAATAATTAAAACAATATTTGGCAAGGATAAATGGGGAAATTAACAATAAAATAATCAACAATTAACACCCTATCAATTCCCCCCACACCTAAATCATGCTTGCTCTCAAGCATGAGAACAACAATTGAACACCAAAATTTGACCATGGCTGTTACTCCAACTACCGTATTGCCAAGACACCAAGAAAATTATATATCAAGCGACACAGATCAAGATCCAAGAAAAATCACCCCGGTTAGCATCTAAACTACCAACTCCTCTAATTTAAAGCAGACTAATCTAAGCAAAAGGAATGGTTGCTCACATTTATCAGCAAATGGTCCAACTATTAACCAAAATCTTGACATTAAGATCACAAACCGGCAAGCTGACTTATTCACATACTAACACAATCTTTTTTTTTCTTTTTTTTTTTTTGAATAACAAAAGACTTAGTCTATAGCCCTTAGAGTCTTTTGACGCGAACTCCAACATTTGCCAGATGGAGGAGCCCGGTTACTCAGCTCCAATTGTTACGGGACCACGCACTCATAGCAACTACTACCTTTTGACTCGAAAATCAGCACTTTAGGTAAAGATCCCCGGTTACTCAGTAGTAACCACTAGTGGAGTACAGTCAACTCTTATTTGCAACCATATAACACAATATCTAAAAGCAACACAAGAATAACAGCAGCCAGCCTCAAATTTTCAGACATGGAGAACTAAAATTAATAACTGGACCAATTCACATGAAAAATGCCAACAATCATTCCCTATGTCTAGAAAAGTTTACCAAAAATTAGAAAAGTCAAGCAATTACTGATATTCACCAAAGAGATGTTCCTGAACTCAACCACATCAACTTGATGCGCTTTTATTAATAAAATTTGGCAATATCAGAATTAGAGACAACAGTCCAACATCAAAACTTGGTATTCAAATAAGCGCTGACCACTAATAAAAGAAAATAAAATAAAATAAATAAACGAAAAATAGAACAAATAACAAAAATAGAGGAAAACATGTAAAAACTAAAAATTAGAAATACTAGCTGTACCACAGCTGTCCCCCCCACACCTAAGTCCGACATTGCCCTCAATATAGCAATTAAAGCGAAGAGGAAAACGAAACTTCCCTCTTGAGCAGCTACGGGATAGGTGGGAACGGGGGAGTGAAACAGATATGGTGGAAGTACGCGGCCAGGGTCTTAGACATTGGAGCCATCTGGCTGGCGATATGCGTTACTTGCTCATCCGCGTGGTGAACCTGATCTCGCAAGTGGCGCCACTTAGCATCAGAGGCCATCGGTGGGAGAGGCCACTTAGCAAATTCAAAACAATAACAATTTAATAGCCACTGGTGCCTTCCTCGTAGACAACCCGATCAGCAAAATGCACAACCCAGGCACCTAGAGACTATATAAATATCCCAACAATACAGCAATTTCAATCAATACTCACTGGTGGCCCCAATTGGGTCAAATGCAGGAACAATGTAATCCAAAATCGCAACAAATACTCTAAAGATTTAGCAATTGAAATCAATAGGTAAAATACTCCCAGCACGTCAATTAGACGCCACCAACAGCAATAAGCAATGGAAGTGGCACAGTAGCCTTCCAATTCAACAAACAAATGAAGAAAATACCCAACCAAAGGCACTTCAAGGGACGCAAGACAGAAATCAGCAAAGTAGAACTCAAGTGATACCAAAAATAACCTCAACAAAGCAGTGAATTCAACCAATTTGAATACGTAGAATACGGTCAGAAATGCCTCCCAAAGATCAACAGAGAGCGGCAAAACTTGCCCACCCAAAATCTGTCCAAATAGCTCCAATTGGACAAGAAATTGTACAACTCAACCAACCGAAATTAGCAAATGAGCCAAGAAACCGTCAAAACCAGCAATAGTGGTTCAAAATTTGGACTACAACTAAATCAAAATGTTTGGCAGTTTTCAATCAAGTAGCCCACCAACTATAACCAAGTATCAACAAATGTAGTTATAATACCCCAACCAGTACCACTGATGCATTCCACAGATAATGAAGCAACATAAACGGCCACCCCAAGCAAGAAAATGTAATTCTAGGCACCTAGTGTCTAGACAAATGCCTCAACAAAGCAGCAATTACAACCAATAAGCAATGGTGATCCGAATGTTAGTCTCATGCAAAAATGATGTAACCCAAAATTGCAGCAATGGCTCCTAGAAATCAATAATTCGAAGTGACAGCACAAAGGCAACTCACAATGGCCACGGACTGTCTCAAGTAGAAATTGAACCACAGAGTCCTCAAGTGAGCCCAAGAACGGACTCTAAGAATGCGAGAGAGTAAAGTACAACTCGGAAACAGAGGGACACAGAGATACCTGCCCACTGCCCAACGGCGTCGTTGGTGGCAGTGGGGAACGGTAGTGACAACGGCCGTGGCCTGTGGGAGAGAAACGCGCGGCGGTTGGCGGCAAGCTGGAGCAGGAGAGCTGGCTAGAGGGAGGTACGGTTGTGGCTGTGGCTGTGGCTCGCGGCGCTGGGTAGCTCGCGGCTGGTGGCGTTGGAAGGAGAGAGATCGAGCGGCGGAGAGGAGCTGGTGGCCAGTGGAGGTCCATGGTGGAGGGAAAAGCGGACAGCATTGAGGCAGCTTGTGGCACTCGAAGGCAGCGCACGAGGAAGAGGAGTGAGGTGGCGTTCGGTGATGGAAGGTCGTGCGCGCGGGCAGCGCGCAATGGCAGCGCTGGGCGCGGAGAGAGAGAGAAGATGATGGAGAAAGAGAGGGTGGCGGTGGCGTGGGCAGGCGGCGTGCTCTGGTAGTGGGTGGCGCGAGGTGGAGCTGGTGGCATGCGGCTGTCGCGATGGGAAGAGAGAGGGCGCGGCGAGTTGGAGGTGAGCGAGGGAGGCGGCGACGCGCGATGGAGGAGCGTCGGCCGAAGAAGAAAAGAAGGAAAAAGAAAAAGCCAGGCAGCGGGGAAGAAGAAGAAGAAAAGGGAAAGAAAGGAAAGAAAGAAAAAAAAAAGAAAGGAAAGAAAGAAAAAAAAAAGAAAAGAAAAGAAAAGATGAAGATTTTTTTTTTGGTTCTTTTCAAAAATTTATATTTCAAAATTTTGAATTTTGGAAAAGAAAGCAAAACTTAAGGTTAAAAAGGAAAATAACGTTAAAAAAAATTTTATTAAATTTTTTTTTTTGAATTCATGTTTTGGGTCGTCAAACACCGCGTAGGCACGCCAAAATTGGTAAACGTCTACTGACCTTAGGAGTCACCAACACCACGTGGGCACGCCAAGATTGCTGTCCTAACCATAGTAGAGGAAAACATTAAAACCAACCACAACGTAAATAAGAAACGACATAATTAAAGAATTTAACAACGAAAAACAATAAAATCAATATTTGGGTTGCCTCCCAAAAAGCGCATTTCTTTAACGTTTTTGGCTAGACATTGTCATGTTTGCTCAGTGAGGATAAAATCTTGTGACTCGTTTCAGTGTTTCATCCTCTATATAGTCCTGATAACCCTCGTAAATAGAGTAATCCTTGAGCACATGAGCTACAGTTTTCCTTGGACTAGTAGATGGCGCCAAATAATCAAGCAGTGATCTCAATTCTTCATCCACTCCTTCATCAAGAGCACTCAACGGTTCAAGATATTTGACCATAGCTACTCTTAACTTATTTCTACCATAAGACTCAAAAACTTCCGGTATAACAAAATCAATCTCATTAACAGAAATCATAGAGTAAGAGTTAAGAAAATGCGAGTTAGGGAATGGAGGTGGTGTCACCACATTTGATGATTCTTCACTGGATTCTTTCACTTGAATGGGTTGCGGTTGGGGTTCCATTTCTTCCTTTGCGGCTTCTTTTTCAACTGCATCTGTAGATCTCCCATTTTGACACTCTTGCATCTCCTCATCACTAGTCAAACAAATTGTACTCTCATTTTCTTCAAAATCAACAATGGTTTTCGAGGGAAATTCTTCAATTTGAGAAGCCAATCGATTTATTCTGGATGTCAATAGACATATTTGATCTTCCAGATTACTCATTGCATCCTTCATCATCTCATTTCTCATTTGTGTCTCCTGTTGGAATTGATATGTATTAGTAGCTATTGATTCAACTATTTTTTCAAGAGACATACCTGACATAGATGATGATTCTTGAGACTCATACTGCTGAAAATTCATTGGCCCTGTTATATAATTATAACTGGAGTTATCCCACCATCCTTGATCATACCCGTTTGGATTAGGGTTATACCACGTTTGAGACTAGGGTGAAAAATCTCCATAATTATTGAGTGGGACACTCAGATTATCTTGATATTCGGGGCACATACCGGTTGAATGATCCCTGACATAACAAATTTTACAGGTTGCAGCAACCATTCTTTCTCTAATAGAGTTTAGTGCCTCTGAATATGCAAACTTAGCAAAAAAATAAGCCTCATTGCCTTCCCTGGAAACAAAATCTAGTCTATCACCAAAATACGGAGTGTTAGAAGTCATAAACTATAAAAGAAAAAAAAAGCAGAAAAATAGATTAGAAAAAAATGAAAACAAGATGAATTCAAAAAGAAACAAATAACTAGCGCCAGTTCCCGGCAACGGCGCCAAAAATTAACAGGGTGTCAAACCTGTGCAATAATAAATACCTGCTTAAATAAAATATAATTTCTGTAGATAGTGATAAGTAGAGTCGAATCCACAGGAATTGGGGATAAGTTATTTCTTTTAGAGTCCGAAGTATGGGGGATTTTTGAAAATGAGAATAACTAAATTACTTGGAATAAATTAAAATAAAATAAAATAACTACAACTCAAATAACTAATTATCACAATAAAAATAATAATGGACGAACTCTAGCCAAGAGACAACTTCGGAGATGGTTCACTTAATTCGATCACAGATGCAAGGATTATTCCAGTTACTATCTGATAAATTAGTTATAGTTGTCATACACGCGATAAACAACCAACTCTTCCTCAATTTGTCGATAGCCAAGGTACGACCGTTGACTATTTCTCTAATCAGGAAACAACCCTAGGTACGACCATAAAAGTTGAATTCCCTAATTGCATGAATAATTAGAAGAGTCTAATTCTAACCAATTAACACGCTACGAGGGTCTCTTTAAGTTAGCCTGTCTATCTCCCTGACACAAACCCAATCATGCCAGTTGCCACCAGTTTAGAATAATTAAACAATTACGGATTTAACTACCCTAATTGGCTTCAGGTTATTGAATTAATCTAGAATCCGGGCCCTGGATAATCGAATAATAAAACAACCAAATGAACATAAAGCAGAAGATAGACGAATACCAGTGAATAATGGAAATAAATAAAATTTAATTCGATCTCACAAATTTAGTAGAACCTAGTCCTCCGTTGTTCCTCGACTAGACGAAGGGATTTAATTCATCTTCATGGAGGGAATCCCATGCAAAAGTGCATAAGTAATTATTGAAAAACAAGCTATGTCTTCGTCTTCCCCAGTCATGCGGCTCATTAGCCTCCAATATATATAACTACGTGACTAGTCTCCTAACCGAATAAGAAGAGAAAAAGAATAAGGCAACCACCCATTGTTCCTAATCTAAACAATTGCCTAACTTTTCTCGGTGGTCCCCACAAATTAGTAACAAGGCTGCCGAATTACTCCTTGTTTTAAGCCTCTGTACGTTTCTTTCTTCTTAAAAGCCCAACATGACTAATGCTTCATACTCCATGGTCCCCGCCGAATTGAGTGAAAGGTTACCAGAAGTCAAACTCTGCCCAATTCCCTTATTGTTTCCTATTGACCTTCGTACTCCAATCTCCTAATCAGCAAAGGATATGCAATCCCTTTGTAGCACCATGTGGGCCCGGTTGTTTGAAGTCTCCATTGTCTCCCGAAAGTCCCTCCTATTATGTGCTTTTCTGTTCCACTCCCTGAAATTGAGTCCAATACCAAATATAAGTAAATATTAATAATTAAAACAATATTTGGCAAGGATAAAGGGAGAAATTAATAATAAAATAATCAACAATTAATACCCTATCACTTATAAATCAGAGTTCTTTAATTTATATAAATTGTATGTATGTGAAAAATAAAATTCATACAGTGTTAATTTATTTTAATTATTTTTAAATTGCACATAGATTAAGTATGCCTTTAACGCTAGTCTCAAAAAACTGGGACATCAATCAATAGCAGAATAAAGGATTTTTCCACTATTGATTTACCAAAAGAGACACTGCCCATTCCATGGCTTCTTCAGAAGTACTTGTTCCAGCCGTGACCAATGCCTAAACAAAATTTATAAAGAAGAAACACTTAGTCGAAGGAATGTGTCAGGAACTTAAGGCGTAATTTGTCGTTTTATTCTTTAGTGTATGCGTTTCAGTGATAAAACAAAATAAGGCTAGGACATGAAATGGTGTCGTTGGACTAATTCTGGCAGTTAGTTAGAATTAGTTATTCTGTTAGCTCACGTTTGTTTAGTTTCTACTATTAGCTGCCATTATAAATAGCAAGTGTAACAGAAGGAAAGATTATCAGACTTAATACAATTTGAATTACTTTCTCTCTCTTGCTTTGGCTCTCTTTTCTTTCCCATCATTTTTCCTTTTCTTCCCTAAATCTTCCTCTGCCGTTCACTTCCCTTCTCTGTATTCCACGAGCTCAAACCCAGGGGTCTGACATTTGGTATCAGAGCAGTCGATCCTTAGCTGCAATTGATACGGAAATGGCGGAAAATACTCGGTACCGCACCTTGGAAGAACATATTAAGAAACAAGACAGCCGTTTGCAGGAGGTGGTGGAATCGATGGCCAGCATGCAGGCCTCTTGTCAACAGCGGTTTCAGGAGGAACTAGAGCAGAAAAGCTTGCGACTGGAAGCACTGGTGGGTAACTTGGATCAAAGGTTCAGCTCGATTGAGCAGAAGTTCAATAACTTGCTGACTGTGATGTTGAAGGAAAGAGGTTGCTCTGAGCTGGAATCGCGAGCGTCAGATCCGTTGCTGCCAACTCCACCGCCGCACATAAAGCTAGGAAATCAAAATGGTACCCATTGTGCGCCACCAGAGAATCGAAGTAAGCAATTCCATCCTATCTTGCCGAAACTTGAAATGCCTATGTTTGTTGCTGGTAACCCTAGGGAATGGCTTAGGAAATGTCAGAAATATTTCTTGAATTACCCGATTCCTGATAACCAAAAAGTAGAAATGGTAGAAATGTTTCTTGAGGGGAAGACCGACAATTGGTTTCAAGGAGTAAAACTTGAAAGACCTCACCTCTCTTGGACAGAGTTTAGTGACTTAATGTGTGAAAGATTTTCCAGTAAAGTCTCTCGTGATGTGGTAGAGGAATTCAATAAGCTTTAACAGAATGGAACAATAGGGGAATATGAGGAAAAATTCGATGAGCTTAAAACTCTCATGCTCCTTAGTAATCCTAAATTAGACGAGCTCTATTTTGTCTCCAGTTTTGTCAGTGGCCTGAAAGAGGAAATTAGACCAATGGTGAAAATGTTTAAGCCACAATCACTAGCGAAGGCCTTCGAAGTAGCTGAACTACAAGAGTGTTCCTTAGAAGTGCAAGCCAGACAATCGCGAAGTACTAGTAAAATTGTGTTAGAATCCAGATTCGGATTGTTCAAGAATCAACCTAATAATCAGAAGTCCTCCAGTTCCTACCGTATTCCTGCAATCACTCCAAACACCAACAAGTCAAAAAACGTGGCTAAAGAGTTTAATAAGATCTCTGCTGAGGAGATACAGTATAGGCGCAAACATGGCCTGTGCTATAGGTGTGGTGAGAAGTTTGGTGCTGGGCATCGTTGTAAGTCAGGAAGCTTGAACTGTGTGGATCTGGAAGAAAGGGATGAAACGGATTTTGAGGATGCTGAAGGGGAACAAAACCAAAGCATTGGAAGAGTTGGGGAATTAGCTGAGGTTTCTCTGAATGCTTTGAATGGAGCCATGAGCAGGAAGTTTATAATACTACTGGGTAACATGGGAGGATTACCAATAAAAATCTTGGTGGATACTGGAGCTTCAAACAGCTTCATTCACTTCGGTCTTGCGAAGTCTTTGTACTTAGCTCATCAAGAGGTGACTCCTTTCACAGTCACCTTGGCAGATGGTACGGATATTACTAGTGGGGCAATTTGTCCAAGAGTCAAGTGGCTAATATAGGACTATCAGTTCCAATTTGACTTGAAGATGATGGATTTAGGGAATTGGGACATTATTTTAGGGGTAGATTGGATGTACCAATTCAGTCCCATTACGTTTGATTTTCATAGTCTCAGCATTGCTCTCAGCAGCAGTGGAAGTTTGTTGCACTTACAAGGGCTTATCAACCAACCTGTGATGGAGCTGGTAAGAGATAAGGACCTCAGATCTTTTATACAAGAGAAGCACAGGCACTGTGCTGCCTTGCAAGCCGAATCACGGGAACACCAGCAAAGAGATATTCCTGAGCAGGTGGAAGCGGTCCTGCAACAGTACTCACAAGTATTTGTCACCCCGACAGGTCTGCCCCCGGAGAGAGAGCTGGATCACCAAATCACTCTCAAACCTGGAGCGGAACCCTTCAAACTAAAGCCTTACAGGTACCCTCACGCACACAAAACTGAAATTGAGAAGCAAGTGGCTGAGATGCTCTCTAGTGGTGTTGTTATTCACAGTAGTAGTCCCTTCGCATCTTCTGTTTTGCTGGTCAAGAAGAAGGATAACTCATGGAGATTATGTGTGGACTATCGAAAGCTAAACGAGCTGACTGTTAAAGACAGATTTTCCATACCGAATATAGATGAACTTTTGAATGAGTTGCATGGGATGAAGTACATGTCTAAGCTGGACCTTAGAGCAGGTTACCACCAACTGAGAGTTAAAGCAATGGATACGCACAAAATTGCCTTCCAAACACATCATGGTCACTTCGAATTCTTGGTCATGCCGTTTGGATTGACGAACGCCCCAACTACCTTCCATGCAACATCTGGGGTCCTGGCGAACAATCAACTATTCTGCAAAAGATCTAAACGCTCATTTGCCCAAACTTTCGTGGAGTATTTGGGACATGTTATATCTGAAAAAGGCGTAAGCATGGACAAGTCTAAGATAGAGTGCATACTCTCCTGGCTAGCACCCAAAACAGTAAAAGAATTGAGAGGATTCCTGGGTTTAACAGGCTATTACCGAAGATTTGTTAAAGGATATGGGGTAATCAGTATACCATTGACGCAATTGTTGAAAAAGGACGGGTTCACATGGAATTCTGAAGCTCAGATGGCTTTTGAAGATTTAAAGAAAGCCATGACGACTGCTCCCGTACTGAGCATGCCCAACTTTGAGATTCCTTTCGTCATCGAGATGGATGCCTGCGGAGTGAGTATTGGTGCAGTCCTGATGCAACAAGGACATCCCATAGCGTTCCTTAGCAAAGCTCTAGCAAACCAGAATCTGGGTATGTCGGTATACGAGAAAGAGCTCTTTGCATTGGTGTTGGCTGTCGCTAAATGGAAACATTATCTAGTCGGACATCGCTTCATCATTCGAACGGATCATCAGGCCCTCAAATACTTATTGGAACAACGACTCACACATCCGTTGCAACACAAATGGCTGACTAAGTTGTTAGGCTTGGACTACGAGATCCATTATAAGAAAGGCATCGACAATGGAGTGGCGGACTCATTATCCAGGCGAAGGATAGCTGATCACAGTGAGAGGTGTTCAACCGAGTCTAGAATTTTGAATACTATTTCGTCAGTGCAGCCAGCTTGGATACAAGAATTATTAGATAGTTACGTAGGTGATGCTGTGGCCCAGGAGCTCATTCCCCAACTACTGCTGGATCCTTCTTCAAACTCAGATTATCAGTTAGACAAAGGTCTAATGAAGTTCAAAGGCAAATTGTACGTGGGGACTTCTAAAGGGATCAGAGGTAACCTTATCAAGGCGTTGCATGATTCTGTAGTTGGGGGACATTTCGGTCAAAGAGGGTGTCTACAAAGAGTGCAAGCACTATTTCACTGGCTCAGAATCAAGAGGGACGTCATACAATTTGTGAGATCTTGTGACATATGCCAACAGAGTAAGCACGAAAATGTCCCTTACCCCGGGCTGATACAGCCACTTCCAGTTCCTCAGCATACATGGTCCCAAATAACAATGGATTTGATCGAACAGTTGCCCTTATCGCAGGGGTTTGATACTATATTCGTGGTAGTGGATCGTTTCACTAAGTTCAGCCATTTTATGCGACTTTCTCATCCTTATTTAGTTCAACAGGCAGCTATGGTTTTTCTTGATAATGTGTATAAGCTTCATGGGTTGCCGAAAGTCATCGTGTCCAACCGAGACAGGGTGTTTCTCAGTGGATTCTGGCAGAAAATGTTCAAATTATTGGGAACTAAACTCCATTACAGCTCTTCCTATCACCCACAGTCCGACGGGCAGAACGAGAGAGTTAACCAATGCCTGGAAACGTACCTAAGATCTATATGTAGTGAGCATCCAACACGGTGGAGTGAGTGGTTATCTACAACGGAGTATTGGTACAATACCAACTTCCATACCAGTTTACAACTTTCTCCCTTTGAGGCATTATATGGGTACAAGCCGACGCCTATTCCTTTGGGACCCTTCCATGACGTTGTGATACCAACTGCTGCTGATGGACAGGAAAGACTACAAATCTCGTCACAAATCAAGGACAATTTAGCTCAGGCTCAGAACCGAATGAAGCACTATACTGATCAACACAAGACAGAAAGAACTTTGCAGGTAGGGGACTGGGTTTACCTTAAGTTACAGCCTTATAGGCAACAAACTGTGGCCATCCGAAGGAGCTTAAAGCTGTCGGCCAAGTATTATGGGCCTTTCCAAATTATTGAGAAGGTGGGGGCTGTAGCCTATAAGCTACGATTACCACCTGGAGCTAGAGTTCATCCGGTGTTTCACGTTTCACTTCTTAAGAAGCCGATTGGTGGCAGTCAGCCTATTGAAGCAGTCTTGTCAGAGTTGGACTCCTCAGATTAGTGTTTGTTGCAACCAGAGCAGGTGCTTAGACGCAGGGTTGTCATGCGGGATTCGCAACCAGTTATACAATATCTTGTCAAGTGGAATCATTTGCCAGACTCGGAGGCCTCCTGGGAGGATAAAAGTTTCATTGATAAAATGTTTCCAGATTTTAAAGCTTGAGGACAAGCTTTCTTTATGAGGAGGAGATTGTCAGGAACTTAAGGCGTAATTTGTCGTTTTATTCTTTAGTGTATGTGTTTCAATGATAAAACAAAATAAGGCTAGGACATGAAACGGTGCCGTTGGACTAATTCTGGCAGTTAGTTAGAATTAGTTATTCTGTTAGCTCACGTTTGTTTAGTTTCTACTATTAGCTGCCATTATAAATAGCAAGTGTAACAGAAGGAAAGATTATTAGACTTAATACAATTTGAATTACTTTCTCTCTCTTGCTTTGGCTCTCTTTTCTTTCCCATCACTTTTCCTTTTCTTCCCCAAATCTTCCTCTGCCGTTCACTTCTCTTCTCTGTATTCCACGAGCTCAAACCCAGGGGTCTGACAAAATGAGGTTAAATGTTGGAATCTCTGATCTAATGAACCGTTAGGCTTCTTTGGAATTTAGTCTAATTGAAGATTTTTTTTTTCAATTTAGTTTGCTAGAATAATTGAATGACTTCAACCCTATAATAATGATTCCAAAATGATGGGGATTAATATTTTTAATTTGAATTTGAACATTAAATTTTGTATATGTGACGTGCATCTAAACCCACTAATATAGGCACTGTTAGGAGATAAAAGATTTATCCAAACAATTGAAAGAAAACAAGAGAATAGATGTGGTTGTTGGCATCACCTAACTTGAAAAAATTAAGGAACGTTCCAATAGTTACAGCGATGATCTTGTTTGGCTTGTGAAGCAGATAGATACTAGAAGTCTTACCAGTACGATTCCTTTGACAATATCCAGGGTGTAGAACTCGGTCAGATTCTTGCAAAGACAATAATGATTGGATTATGGTCTTGCTTTGATCAGGTGATGAGGCTGAATCACTTCAGTTCTTCAACTTTCCTCACTCAGATCGTGCATGAAATCGTCAAACTTCCCCTGGTAATTCTTCAACATCTTCCTATACGTTTTCCCAAGACCAAGCCACCTCATTATTGGCACATATTGACAAATGTCCGCGGGCAACTTTGCCCAGAACATATCAATCGACATGCTGTAGAGGACCTCTGAATCCAAAGCCATGCTGGAGAAGCAAAGGCAAGTGATGTAGCTATGTAAGTTTCACACTTACACTCTTATCGATCTGATATAGGCAGTAATCAAATCAATGGCCAAAGCGACAGCAACATTAGCCTGATATGTATAGATGGCAAAAGAGGAGATTCCATAGATATCTTCCTGCCTGCCACAGAATTAGTATGACCTTCCACCAACGTTGGATTTTGTCACTAAGATACTTGCATTCCCCTAGAAACAAACACTCTAAGACAATAGGTACAGTTGTTAAAAGTTAGCATTGTTTTTTAGATTTGGTCACAAATTCTCGCACAAAACTTGGCCAAAGTGACTTGTGATTTGAGAGATGTGTACATTTATTCCTTTTGCACATTATGCGCATTAAGCAAGTTGTTTAATGTGAACACACAGATCGAATATTAGTTGTAAACAGAAATAAAGATTTTATACACAAAGGATGGCTATGTTCTAGTACAATAATTAAGAATAGTCTTGCCTGCCACTTCATGATAACAACATGATAGCTTCTGCTACCACAATTCACTGCTTCTAGTTGGCTTTCAAAGTTGAGAGAGAAGTTGGATTGATTCCTGGCGTGGAGCGCATATGGCCTCCAAATGGTTAGCCTTCTTCAGAGTGATTCTGTTGCTAAAGTTAACGTCCAATTCACCATCCTCTTCAACTTTATCCCAATCAAAACACTGGATGAATGTACCCACTGCCAATGAGACATTCCGAATGCCTAGATTGGCTCCGGGGCAAGCTCTCCTCCCTATCCCAAATGGTAAAAACTTGGAATTGAACTCTTCTTTATCCATTAATCCCTTCCCTTCGAATCTTTCTGGCATGAATTTCTCAGGCTCCTCCCAGAGTTTTGGATCCCTATGCACGGCCCATGCATTAGCTAAAACAATCGTACCTTTTGGAATATCATACCCCCCGACTCGGCAGTCTTCAGATGCATGATGAGGTATCAGAAGTGGTGCCGCGGGGTACAGTCTCAATGTCTCATTGACAACACAACGAAGATAGGGAAGCTTTGGAATATCAGATTCATCCACCAGCCTTCCATGTCCTACGCTGTTGTCAATCTCAGTCCTTAGTTTCTGTAGTGCCTTCGGGTGATTCAGTAAAAGCAACATAGCCCATTCAGTGGTCAGTGTGGACGTTTCTCTTCCGGCTGTAAGCATTATCTGAATCAACGGTTGCTTTTGTTAGTCAAAATAAATATGGCTAAAATTAGGGTCGGAAAGAATCCCAGAAAGGTTGCTTTTAAATACGTTGTCCAACAGGATCATCCTTCTGAAAAGCTTTGCCAAGCACAAGCAAGGGAAAGGATGATGGCAAATGACAACCAATGCGCTCAAATGCATCAAGGCTGAAGCCATTATCATTTCATAAGATTGATTGTGAAATTAAGGGTGGTTGTTTTCACGAATTTTGCTAATTAAAATTTCATGCTAGAAATCTTATCCACTAGCATAACACATAACAAAACTAAGCATAAAGTATCAGATTTTGACCTTGATTACTAATCTTATCTTAGTATCAGAATCCAAAGTATGGCATAACGACTCTATGCTATATACGGATACAACTTATTAAACTCATGATCCAAGTCAGTTGACGCTAACTCCAATCTACATGAGTCTATTTCTAATTCATTATCATAATCAGAATGAGCCAAGAGAAAATAAAGGAATTCACAAGCTCCAAAACTTCGTTATCACCTATAACGGATCCTAGCTTCTCTTTAAGAAGAATCGATTGATAAACAGTTTTCAATGATCGGGTTAGATCAAGTCTATTTAAACTATCAACCTTTACTCTTGAAATAACATCAAAATAAAATTCTTTTAACACTTATTCCGATTCCAAAAGAGTTCTTTAACAAGATGTTCTTCTTAAGAATAGCTTTATTTGTCACTCTACCAGGACATGTTAATACAAGTTTGCCTGATTCTTCCGGGGTCAGTCCAATATAATTGTAGGAGTAATTTTCGCCCCAGTACAATATATGTTGACATGTATCTTTAGGATAGTTTTGAATAGGTAATATATTCACACGAAGAGGCTATAACTGATGTGTGCCGCCTTCTATTAGTTAGCTCCCACAGGCAAAGAATCAATTGCTAAAGGCTCATATAGAGCTCTTACTGTTGCCTCACTGGAGCGTAATGAATTTAATTGATAACCATATTAACATTATATTGCTGAAGATAGCAATCGAGAAAGTGAAACAAGTTAAATGCAGATTGGTGGTGGGCAAAGAGTATATTCTGCTAGTCTAAATTTCACTGCCTTAGCAAAGTGGGATAAGCTCATGAAGTAAGAAAGACGGAGAAATTACATTTTGCACTTACCAACGCAATACCTTTTATGATGTCATCTGATAGAAAATCAGATTCTTTTTCCTTACAAGCAAGCAGATTTGCAATCAATGCCTTCTTATCCTTGTCCAGCAGAGTATCTGAACATTGAAATTCGTCTATGAAACCCTGAAAGAGTTTATCTCTCTTCTTGTGCAAAGAGATCATTTCCTTTTCCAGTCCCTTGTAGCCAATCCATCTTAATATAGGAAAGAAGTCACACAAACTCAGCGCAATCCCTGAAGCAAACATTTCCCTGAATTCTTTAATTATTTGCATCCCCAACTCCTCTCCAGCATCCTCCTCTCTGATGGAGCATCGTCCAACAAGCATCCTCATGATAACATTGAGTGTAAAAACTGAAATCCAATGGTTCAAATCAACTCTTATTAGGCTTCCATTCTTTGAAATTCTGTAAATTGACCTGAGAATCATCTTAATTTCTTCTTCCCTGATAAATGAAGTCCTCTGGAGGCTGTTGAAAGAGAAAGATTCAACGACCAAGAGGCGACGAAGAACCCTCCACAAGTGGCCATATGGGGCTATCCCAACGACTGTATAATTATAGGAAAACCTGTCCCCTGCCATGCCACGAGGACGGTTTGCAAGTATGATATCATTCCTGGTGAAGCACTCCTCAATGGCGGATGGAGATGACACAACAACAAAGGAACGGCGGCCGAATTGGAGAAAGAAAATTGGACCATATCTTGATGATAATGAAGTTAAGTCTTCGTAGAGTGAGTTCTTGATAAGGTAAAGATGGCCAATTATTGGCAGAGCTAGTGGACTTGGTGGTAACTTCTTGTTCTTGACATGGTTGAAAAGCAAGCTTTTGGAGATGAGAAGTAAAGGTAAAGAACACAATAAGACGGTGACGAGGTAGTAGCAGAGATTCTCCATGGCCTAAAGCTGAAAATCACACAGAGACTTCTTAGTTAACTTCTGCTATTTTTGTCCCCTCTTGCATTGAACAGAGGTGTGTGCTAAAAGGTCAAACTGATAAGGCCAAAGTTATTGGTTATTGGATAATGTTAATTATTCATGAAACAGGAAATTCATGACCTAATTGTGGGAGGAACTTTGTCATTTGATGTATATAAGCTCACTAATTCAGACAAGCAATTGGCAAGAATTACACATTGAAATATCTCAGATAATTGTCGACATCAATCAATTGCAGGAAAAAGGTGTTTTAAAATTAAAAGCTTGCAGATTTTGACTCTAGATCAAGGAAGAGTCAAAGTCACCGGTAGTTTTCCACTAACATGCCAAGAAGAACTTTCAATACACGGATTAGTACGGAAAATGAGGAGAATTTAGTAGTTTGCTCTTTTGTGTATGTTGGTTCTTTAGGAAAAAAAGAGTTGTAAAACGAAAAATCATTCAAAAGTCCATCATATTTCGCCAAGAATTTTGTTGTCCTTCATTTTTAAAATGATAACTTTACATCACTTACAAAATCAAGTCGATAAAATTTGATCTCATTCTAAGTTTTCAACTACTTTTTACTCTAAAACCATCACATAACCTATACATGATCATTTTTTTGGGACAAAAATATTGGATTCCATTTATAGTTAAACAAATAATCAGATTTATATTCATTTTTATTCAAAAAAAGTAAGATCTTATCCGTCCTATATTGATTTTTTTCCTAAAAAAAATAGATTCTGACCTAATCTATATTCATTTTGCCACTAAAAAAGTGGGATCTAACTTTTTTGCATATAAACAATGACTGCATATTAGTCATGTAGTAATTTCAGGTTAAAAGGTGATCAAAATCTTAGATTGAGACTAAATTTTATTAATTTAAATTTGTAAGGGATATAAAGTTAATATTTTAAAAATAAAAAATAAAAAAAATTTATTTAATAAAATGTGAGGTATGTTCCGAATGATTTTCCGATTGCAAAATTCCTTGTGGGATAAATTTTTGAGGAAAACACGTGAGTTGCGCACTAAATTTTCTTTCACTCTAAGTAACCGAGAACCTTTTACTGTAGAATCACGAGCAGGTATTTTTCTTCCCCTTCTCCATGTACCTTTTCTTCTTGTTTTTCGTTTTGGGTCAGAGACTCAGAAGCAGACGATAAGACCCGTTCGACGGCCCTACCCCGAGAAAGTGGGTTGTCATGCCGCTGTCTCACCCGAGCCCTTCTTCCCCAAATTAGGTCGTAGAATTTCTTTTTTATTTGGCTATGAAATTTTAAATCTCCAATCTTCTGGTATTCAGTCTTTTTTTTTTTTCAAAATCAAATTTGGTTTCGTCGAATTGTGTAGCTCTGCAGAATTGAATCCACTAGTCTACTGAAATTAGCTTCAAATTCAGCTTGTAATTCGAAATCCAAATAGCCAACAAGTATTTTTTGATTAATACATAGGATTCAAAATACTTTGATATTGTAGTTTCCATACACGGAAGGGCACTTTCTTCTTCTAAATGACGCTTGCATCTTTAATCAATTGAAATGAGTCTATGGGAAGTACATGTCTCATATCTTGTTGACTAAGTTTGTTGTTGGAAATTAGATTTGCATGGAAAAAAAAAACTTAAATCCCAAAATAGCTTTAGTTTAGTGATCAAAATTGAGATTATAAGAATTAAAGATTCTAGTTCGAGGCTCGTTATACGTAAATTTCTAATCCCACTATTTGTACTGTACGGGTTTGTAATTATTTTTTTTTTTGGTTGTAATTGCTACTATTTATATAATATAATCTATTGATTGTATTACTCTCGTGGATGGTTTCTTGTAACCCTATTTTGAAAAGTAAAAGTACATTTTTCTTTCTTTAGTAGACACAATATCTTGGATTAAACTTACCTGCTAACTAATTTGATTTTTCGAACATATATTGGGTTATTCTCCCATAACTTAGTTCGATTTTTGGAACGCATATATTGGGTAAATCTCTCATAACTGGGAGAGGAGTTGGATTGATTCTTGTCGTGGAATGCACATGACCTCCAAAGGCTTAGCCATGGACAATGTAATTCTAGTGGTATAGCTTGTGTTGATTTCATCTTCTTCAATCTTTCTCCAATCAAAGCACTGAATGAATGATCCCACTGCCAATGAAATATTTCTAATGCCCATGTTGGCTCCAGGACAAGCTCTCCTTCCCACCCCAAATGGTACAAAGTTGAACCTTTCTTTCTCCATTTCCATTGCCTGAAATCTCTCTGGCTTGAACATTTCTGGCTCCTCCCAGACTTCGGGATCCCGTTGCATGGCCCAAGCATTAACTATAAGCGTTGAACCTTTTGGGATATCATATCCCCCAACGGTGAAATCTTCCGATGGACAATGAGGTAGCAAAAGAGGTGCTGGAGGATACAGTCTCATTGTCTCGTTCACAATGCAGCGCAGATACGGAAGCTTTGGAAGATCAGATTCATCCAGCAATCTCCTGTGTCCTATATTGTTGTCAATTTCCCTTCTCAGTTTATTCATTGCCTCTGGATGACTCAATAAAAGCGACATAGCCCATTCAGTTGTCACGATAGATGTTTCAGTTCCTGCCACAAACATAATCTGAAGCATTTTTTTGTTAGATTCCGAAAAATAAACATGTTCTCAAAGACCAACAATCAAGACTATAAAATTGGCAGAACTACGATGGCCTTTGGCCAAAAACTCAAAGTCGCACTTCTTACTACTAGTGATTCTTGCTAAAGCACTTGAGAAGATGCAGTATTAGTGAGAAATCACTATTTAGTTCAGTTATCAAATAAAAGGCATTCTTTAAGGTCAGATTACAAAATGCAAAAACAAGCACGGACTTTAGGCGGTAATCTTCCACTACATAATTTGCCACTACATAATTTGCAAGAAGCCAACTTTCTCATGAACTTCCAGGATTGCTTATCCCCAAAATCAGTAAATAGTCCCGAGTATTTCCGGAATCATTTTAAAGCTTGCTCGTATACATGGAGCAAGGAAAAAGTATGATTACCATGAAGCAGGAATTGGTACAGACTATGAGAGTACCCACGAGTGATACTTGTGGATACACTGCAAGAAGGACTTTGTTCTAGGTATGTGGGACCGAGCAGGTGATCGAACGGTTTGGTCAAAAGTTTGGCTCGAATTTGATTTGATCGAATTTAAATTTGAGCTCAAGCTACTCGTTTCGTGTAACGAGTCAAGTTCGAATATTAGTAATAACTACTCGAATATTCAACAAGTTTAATGGAGCATTTATATTATTTATATATAATATATTTTAATTATAGAATGACTATTCTGAGTTCGTATTTTAATAAATTTACATGAAATAATGTTCAGTAAAAAAAGTGATGAATGTCAAAATGATAATATGATAAATCTAAAATGTAAAAAATTAAAAATAAGGAAAAAAAACCACTCAGTTTGATCTCAAAACTCAAACTTAAACTCGAGCTCAAGTAGTTCGAGTCTAACAAGGCTTGCGGTTTACTCGAGCTCAAACAAGTTGAGTTCAAATTTAATTTTCATCATGTCGAGTCGAGTTTAAAATCAAATTTTTATACTTGTTCGAGATCGAACTCAAGTAGCACTAATAGTAATCGAGTTCAAGTTCATGTATGGTGGTACTTCATCTCAACTCGAGTCAACAACACCCCTACTTTATTCAACAATGACTAATAAATGCCTTCTGCTCATGTTAGCTGAACTTGAGTTTTTTTTTTTTTTGGAGCAGCTGGAGTGATAACGACTACAGCTCAACAAAAATCATGAATATCTTCCCCCCAAAAAAGGCAAAAGGGCAAATAAAAATGAGGAGGACCATAGGCAAATAAAAATAAAAATAAAAAAAAGCAAAAAGGCAAATAAAAATCAGGAGGACTATAGACGTCATGAATCTTGCCTAACTCCAACTCTACAACAGCTAAGAGAACTAGTGTAGAACTAGTACAGGATCATAAAATCAGCTGGCCTGGATTTCCCGTGCTCTATATGGGTTTGCTTTAGTAGGAATCGTATGTCCATTATCCAATTAACTCTATTGAAGTCAAGTCAACAAATACATGAAATCATCCGTAACTACGAGATTCATTTGAATTAATAAGTTCAAGAATTGCTATGATCTTCTCGAATGGAAAGAAGTACAGAAACATGGAGAGAGAGAGAATTGCATAGCCCACATACCATTAGAATGCTTCTGATAAGTTGATCCGAGTAAAAGTCAGGTTCTTGGTCTTGATGGGATAGAAGACTCCCAATCAAGGTGGCATTCTTCTTCTCCTTGTCCAATTTATCCCGTCGAATTTCATCTACTAGGCCCTGCAAGAATTTATCCCTCTTGTTCTGCAAAGAGATCATACTCCTTTCGAGCCCTTTGTAACCAATCCACCTCAATACTGGAAAAAAGTCGCATGAATTCATTGTAATACTCGTGGTAAATATGTCCCTGATTTCTTTACGCTTTTTCTTCCCCAACTCATTCCCGGCATCCTCCCTACCAACTGTGCATTTCCCTGCCACAATCCTCATCGCGATATTAAGCGTATAAACGGAAACCCAATGATTCAAATCGATACTTCGACTCCCTCTCTTACAAACTCTGTAAAACGATTGGAGAATGATCCGAATTTCGCCTTCCCGAATGACGGATGACTTCTGAAGGCTGTTGAATGAGAACACTTCACTATTAGTGAGGCGGCGAATAGCCCTCCAGACATGGCCATAGGGAGCCCAGACGAATGCTGTGTAGTCATAGCTGAAATGGTCCGCAGCGACAGAGTGAGGACGATTTGCTAATACAATGTCATTCTCTGTGAAGCATTCTTCAATGGCAGATGGAGAAGATACTACCACGAAAGATCGGCAGCCAAAACGGAGGAAGAAAACTGGACCATATCGATGTGATAGTTCAGTTAGAGACCGGTGCAGCACGTTCTTGATGAGGTAAAGGTGGCCAATTAATGGAAGAGCAGGCGGGCTTGGAGGTAACTTGTTAGCGGTATTAATATGAAACAGCAACCTTTTGAGGATGACAAGGAGAACACAGAAGAAGTAGAAGATGAGATGAGAGTAGAGATCAGGCTCCATGAAACTAGATGAGAGCAGCTTATAAGTTCAGCTAGTTAAAGACAACACTGGAAACTCGCAGATGGTGAAAGAATTGCCAGAGGTAGAAACTTGAGTTAGGAGAATAACATGGTACAACATTTCGGGTTGCATTTCTTGGTTATATAAGCCTGCATATATCACTTGATTCCAAGAAACATGTTTCACGTTAGAAATCAGATACTTTGCAAAATAAATAGGGAAAAATAATGAGAAAATTATGCAACGTGAAAAATACTTAGCGTGAGGGGAACACATGTGCAGATCATGTGGCAAGCAAACTTTGCAGTTGCAGTCGGATATACAGAATTTGAGAATCCTCGTTTGTCTTTGAGGAAATTGTTAGTAGCTGATGCAATGGGAGTTTGTAGGTCACGTAGAGTTTCTACTTCATTACCAACAAAAATCAACATATACTATACTAATTAATTGGTAAGTGGACAGATAACAACAAATATTTGATATTTTATTCTAGGGGAGATTTTTTTTTTTTTTTTTTGGTATATGATAATAAGGAAAAGTATATGCAATGGCCTTAGGGAGTCAGTAGTAAACATAAAATAAAATGAAATAAAAAGCATAAACTTATGAATGGCGCAAGAATTCAAAGAGTGTTAAAAGTTATTAACCAAAAAGCATACATTTTCCATTAAAAATCACCAATTGATCGAATGTAAAATTCCTGGAGGATTAAGGAAATTCATCGTATCCATTTTTTTAAATTAGCAATTAGAAGTCCAGAATTGAGAAATGAGTGGGACTCAACGTTGATAGGCTGAGGCTGATGCACCGACAACCACAATTCTTTCTTAGTCCAATGATATTGGGATTCCAAAAGCACGTTTCAGACTCTCCATCGTTCTTTATAGTTGAATACAAGTTTCATCTTGGTTGCCTAGCCTTCTTCATTTTTTGAAAAAGCGGGATATGGATTTGGTAGGCATAATTCTTTGGAATCTGTGGCTTAACTGAAATGGAGCGTTATTTGATGATTCCTATCGTGATCCTCTCGGTTTGGTGTCTCTCTCAATTTCTTACAGAAATATTAGGAAGCAAACACATCTCCTAACATTGCAATACGTTCTTCCTCACTGGATAACGCCCCCTGCGAGTTTTCTAAAGGCTAATTCTGATGGTGCAATATGCTATGAAGATGGCTACTCTAAAGTTGGAGCTGTGGTAAGGGATGAATGGGGTAATTTTGTTGCTAGTAGTTCTCACAAAATCTTAGGTATCTTTACTTCTAAAGTAATTGAAACCTATGCTGCAAAATCTACAATTACTTTTCTACGTCAATTGAAGGTTGTTAAGATTATTTTGGGGTGACTCTTTAAAGATTATCAACATGATTAAAAGTATGAAAAATGATAGTTCTGCCTATAGAGTATGCTGTTAGATGATATCTTTGTCAGCTTACAGAATTTCGTCATTTGGGAGGCTAATTAGGTTCCTAGGAATTTAAATGTGCCCACTCATTTATTAGTTAAGAATATTAGTTCCATTTTAGATATTTGTACTTGGAGATTTTCTCCACCGTCTTTTCTTTCTTCTGCGATTGTTATAGATCTATCTTCTTCAACTTAATAAAATTTTCCAGTTTTCTATCAAAGAAAAAATACATAAACACTTTAACATAGATTCAATAACAATTTAAATGCCCCATGGCATGGTTAATGATCATTCTGCAGTATATTTATGGAGATCTATGCACTCTTAATTATAAAATCTTAAACGTTTTTTTTTCTGTTATGAAAAAAATTCTAACATTGTTTAAACGTGTAAAACTCCTATAAAGAACAATGAGAGTCCGAAAGTGATAGATAACTCAAGACCACAAAAATTAGTTCTTTTTTGAAGGACGACTAAACAATTTATACCTGCACGGCTTATAATATCATCGCTATTAAGAACTTGCCCCACTATTAATGGTACAAAAATTTCAAACTAACTTAAAAGTAAAGGAAAACTGAGCGAATTAAATTGACAAAGCAGAGGAAGTTATCTGTGGATGCAATAATTAATAGACGGCAAATTTCATATCTTAGAGTATTTTATTGAATTTATTTGTCATTTCTTCTCTTTTTTTTCCGGTTAAATGGAGGCCGAAGCCATTTTACACAGCTAGATATCTACTTTATGTTCCACCCCAAAGGTCTTTAACACAAAGCCACTTTCACCAAGTCTGGAAGATCATGGAAGAAAGTCACCCTGATTGTAGATTTAGGCCAAATTTTAACAAAAACCCGTATATGAATTGCTTTCTCTCCGGAATTCGCAATTTGGCAATTCTCGTGTCTCTGGTACCGGATTATAGTAAGCATGATCCGCTGGAAGTGTGTCCGCTTCAACTTTAACACGACGACTGTCAAAACCCAAAGCCATTTGTAAGTCCTGTCATAAACAATGAAGTTCCGACAGTAAACAATCACCATAGCCAGTATTGTAAGCAAACCCACAAAGCCAAACTCCCTTCATCATTTCAAAGAAAGCCACCACAGCTTGCAGGTGCTGGTGATCTTCTTTGTCATTTCATTAAGCAAAGAAGAGAGTCCGAAACTTTCATGAAGCCAAAAAAAGAGTGTCGGCCCTTTCCCATTCACGAGTTATTCATCTACGTGAGCTTGTTTTAATGGTGCAGAATTGAGAGTACTGGACTGTGCGCTTTTCAACATTAAAGAAAGGAAATGGGTGTGGGCCATATTAATTCTCATCAATGTGTGTGTGTGTGTGTGTGTGTATGTGTATGAGTGTGAGTGTGTGTTTTCCTTTCCCCCTCACTGTTGCCTCTATTCGTAAAAATGATTTAGACACAGTTCAAGATGTTCTTACTTCTGAGGCAGAAAAATTTTTTTAAAAAAAAAAAAACTTGGATTTTATTAGAAAATATTACTGAGACGGTGTGAAATTTGAAAATCTCTAACTTCTCCTTGTAAAAATTGCTGAAATAGGTCTTATCATGTATAAGAAATCCGTTGCCGGTCCCAGATTTTAGAAATGTGAAGGGCTTACAATTATACTTTCTTCATATGGGCAAACACTTGACTTCGTTAACATACTTAGCCTCATCAATTCAATTGACAAATACTGCACGCGGAAAATCTAAAGACGGCCGAACCTCGGAACATCGAATCCTGACATAGCCGTATTTACTCGTGTATTTTATTTCACAGTTAAAAAGCTATTCGGAAGAAAAGAGAGCAGTATAAATGGTATGCATGGAGCATTTGGTGATACGGTGGAAGAAGAAGCAATTCGGAAGATTTGAAGGGGAATTATTCTGTTAGCCAACAACGGAAGATACTGGGTCCATGGAATAAGCATCTCCAAGGACAAATATGTAATCAAACTCTAGAAAATACTGGGTGTGTTTTTTACTCCTGCTTTTTCCTTGTCTTTATTAGACAAGTCTTCTAATAATTTTATCTATAGGGACCTCAAACAATACACAAAATTTTTAAAATACATATCTCAAAATATTCAACACACATCCACTCTTTCTTCCACCGCCATCATTCCTAACCATCTCTTCGTCCATCGCCGCTGCTGCCCCCACCACCACCTCGTGTATGAGTCATCCTTAATCTTTTTTCTTTTTTGAAAAATGCAGTTTTTGTATCCAAATGTTAACACATAACCTGTTTTAGTTCTCAAATTTTGGGCAAAAATAAATTTGGTACCCAAACTTTTAACTTTTAAGCACATTTAGTACCCTTGAATGTTTTTTTCCCAAATTGCTATCTAAACTCTAAAGGAGTCACATAAGAGTCACATGTCCGGCTATAAAAACATGCCAAAAATATATAAAATATCATTCTGACACTAACGTGAAAATGAAATATAGCAAAAGAAGGAGAAAAGGAACAAGCTGAGCAGAGTTGGGCAAGTGATTAAAGTTTTAAAAATATCTCTTTTGGTACTTAGTGCCAGAAGGATATTTTACATTTTTTTTTGGCATTTTTTATACAATTATTGTTGAACATGTTACTATCACATGACTCTTCCCGATAGTAATTTGAAAAGAAAAAAAAAACCGTTAAAGGTACTAAATGTGCTCAAAAATTGAAAATTTGGATACTAGATTTGTTTTCATCCAAAATTTGTGGACTAAAACAGTTTGTATGTCAAAATTTTGGATAGCAAAACTGCATTTTTCTCTTTTCTTTTTTCCTATCTCTTTATTTCTTTCCCTCTCCTTCTCCTCTTCCTCCTTCTTCTCCCCTTCCCCCACCACTCCTTTTTCTCCTCCTCCCCTCTGTCCCCCTCCTCCTCCTTCTCTTCCATAGCTCCGCAACCTCCACCCCTCTCCCTTGCTGGATTTGGATAGTGCAGTAAGAGTGGAGGGAGAAAGGGGAAAGAAGGAGGAGGAGGGAGAGAAACAAAAAAAAAAGGTTGCTGGCAACGGAGGTCTCAGGTTGGAGTAGTGGTAGTGACAGGGAAGGAGAAGGGAGGAAAGAAATGAAAGAAAAAGGAAGAAAAAGAAAAGGAAAAGAAAAAAATAAAAAATCTAATTTTTATAAATTCTCAAATATAAAAAAAGTTATTTGACAAATTTGACAGTAGACTGCAATAAAATCTTATGCAAATATCCAAAAGCTCATCGTTCAAATGGACCCACTATTTTTTGATTGAACTCTACCATCAAATCTCATTAATACTACAACCACTAATGCTTAGCACACATGGCAACACGCCAGCAAAGAAGCTGATTTCAGTATGTGACATATAAACCACTGAACTTTGACTCAATAGTCACCGAAAATGAACTAAATCCCTCCTTGGGTTGAGGTTAAGTGTTCAAACCTCACCTACTTTGAAAAAAGTCCAAAGGAAGTCAGAGTACCCCTTTTGCTTAGTCAAGTTTTTATGTCTACTAGCCCCTTACACTCGACGTCTTTAGACTCCCCTCCCTCTAAATTAAATTATAAAAATGTTATTATTGTACATCAAACAAGCAAATAAGTACAAACATGATAAGATGACCACAAAACCTTACCGATGGGCATGTAGAGGGCAAATCCGTCATCCAAACCAACACACATGCATCTGCCTCTTGTACACCACGTAGCAGAAGCAGCAACAAGTGAGTAAAATGATGAAAATACCCCCAAGGTGAGCAGATTAAAAGGCAGTGAATAGTGCCCAAAACATCTTATTATGTATAAGGAAATGTTCATAGTTAATTGTATCCGTATATCCCTCATGTATTGTCAAAGTGAATTTTTTGGTCATTTACTTTTAAAATAGTAATTTTATGTCCAATACAAAATCAAATCGGTAAATTTTGATCCCAACCTAAGTTTTGACCGTTTTTTACCTTAAATCCATCGCGTATCCCACATAGTTAATTTTTTTAGGGACAAAAAAATTAAACCCCATATATAGTTAAACAAATTACCTGTTTCATATTCATTTTTACCCCTAAAAATGCTAAATCTGATTAGAACTATATTCATTCTTTTTTCAAAAAAGTGAAATGTGACCCAATTCATATTCATTTTTACCATTATAAAAGTGGGATTTGATGTTTTTTGTATATAAAAAATTATTACGTGTGAGTCACGTGGTGATTTTGAACTAAAACTTAGGTTGAGACCAACATTTGCTCACTTGAGCTTGTAAGAAATGTAAAGTTAATATTTTAAAAGTAAAAAATAAAAAATTTTATTTGGTAGCATACAAGGGACATTTTGAATAATTTTTCCTACTCAGTATTATCACATAAACATGTTCGCTTACGATGCCAAGTGGTAACTAGCTTAAAACCGCAAAAAATGTTCACCTGCACTTACTTTATCACCTGGGATGGATTATTTTTTTCATTTTTTATCCTTATGATAAATTAAAGATCCTTTTGAGCTAGAACCATATGGACCAGGCATTCTGGCATGTAAGAAATAGGACAATTGAGTTTTAAGTAAAGAACACAAAAATGGAAATCATTAGACCCGCGAATTGAATTTTGAAAACGAATGCTTCAACAAAAGGTGTTCTTTTTTTTTTTATTTGTCACGATAATAATATTTCTATAATATAATCTATTCTATTCTATAAAAATGAGAATCTAAAAAAACTATTAATAAATATATAAATCCAACCAAATTCTACAATTTAAAAAAGAGATTTAATCTTTTTTGGTAATCATCGAACCAACGCACGGTGGTTTGAACTCAAAGGTGTTTGCCAAGCAAGCAAGACGATAGGATAGGATTCTCACGCCACTGCAAATCTGTCGGGGATTTTTATTGAACCCATACTGTGACTATTTCAGATGGACACATCCGTACTGGTTTGAATGGTCAGTAAAAGTTTTATATACTAATGTTGACCCTTTTTTTTTTTTGGCTTCTCGATGAAAAGCCAAAAGGTTGTATATTCACGCACCGACACACATGCCAATTCTGTGCAAATTAAACCCCATCATTATTATTGATAATAATTTAACTTAAAGAGCTTAAGAATTTTTATTTGGGATTGATTCAATACTATTTAGCCAGACGAATGGTTAATTTAGGAGGTAATGGGAAAAGATTATATATTCAAGCACGGACACGCATGCGGATTACTGGTGCTAATTCAATCCCATCATTGTTAACTTAAGCTTCTACCTATGAATAATTATAGGGAAATGTATATGAATGATATATAACATTCTACGTGCTTATTGTTTAATTAGCTTAATTTTTGAAATCTGAAAAGAAAAAAATTAAATTGGTAATTCACTTCAGGCCAAAGGTCGATCGTATTGCATGTCTCAACGAGTTTAAAGCCTTGCAATAAAGTTTTGAAGTTAATTTTTCACAGTAATTATATTCCTTGGGTCTTGCCAAATTTCTTGTGTTTCAATTAGGAAAAATCGTTCAAAACGTTCCCTACATTTCATCAAATGAATTTTTCATCCTTCATTTTTAAAATAAAAAAGTTTGTGTCAGATTTTAATTTTTTTTTTAAGAGACAAAAGTAAATATAGATCGAGCCATTTGTTTAACTACCATTTGGATTTAACTTTTTTATCTCTAAACACGTGATCATATATAAGTCACATGATCGAAACAGTAGGCATTTTACATTTTTTGCTGATTGTTTTCCACCCTTATAAGCACACACTCCCAAAGATACTCCCTGATACACTTGATTCTTCTAGAAATCTTAAAAAGTCCCAATAATACAGGCTTCTTGGAATCTTGTAGGGAACACAGTGAAGAAAGAAAAGAACAATGAACAAGGGAAACACCATGACAACAGAGACAAAAGAAATCTGCATAACGCTTTGCACTAGCTCATAGGCATAATGGACTTATTTTGTTGCATCCTGGCCTCAAAATAAGAGTTTAGTAGTTGTTACCTTTAGATTTTAGCAGTGATGTATTATGTAATTCATCAAGCATTAGGTAACATCCATATAATACTGCACTGAGTTGATGGATTACTAGCATAAAATTTTTAAACAACACCCCCCACCCCCCAAAAAAAAACTAAAAACTAAAAACTAACTAAAAAGGTAGGAGAAAGGTCTCCAGCCAAGTAACAAAAACTGCAATAAATAAAAGCATCTTCAACTTCTAAAAAAAATAAAGTGGGATTAGTCGGGCCACCTTTACGGACTTGACCCGGACACCCACTCTGTTGACAAAAAAAAAAAAAAAAAAAAAACTTCTAAAAAAAAGTGGGATAAAGTGAGTTTCCTGAGTTTTAGTGAATTTCTATACATGGAATAAATAATGCAGAGAATGGAAATTGTGAAAAATGACAAGAACGTGTATCCGAACAGAAGAGAAAAAGAGCCAATTCCAAATTTCGATCGAGACTCGAGGTTTCTTTGAAGAGAGTGAATTTACTAACATGCAAACTACAAAGCAAGCTAAAAGGTGAATTCTATTTTTCTAATGGTATACAATATCATAAGAAGCCAGTCTGGCAGGAAAAACACATTAATCTATGAAACCAGAATTCAACTCTGAAAAGATCATATATATGGTCCTTACTTGCATAGCTTGACCACCATAGACAAAATTCTCAAATTAGTGTGATCAGAGGACAGAGGAGTTGAAGTTGAACTGATCAAAATAATGTTAACTGGTGCAAAATTGTCCGTCCTTTTTCCTCTCCCATTCATCACTGCCTAACTCACTCCACTTCAAAAATATCATCAAAGCAAGCTAACAGATTAACGATTATGAAGAGGGTCTGAGGCATTAGGGACTCTCCTCTTGGTTGAAGAAAATAAGTCGAAGGAATGTTTTACATTTTGCCCTTCTTCTTGTTGGTGTTGCTGCTGCCTTCGTAGTTTATGCTGCTTCTCTTGCACTACTAATGACAACTTCTTGTTCACGCCAAAAACCATCGTTTTCTTCCCTCCATAAGCCAAGAAAGCCAGAAAAACCAAGATTACTAGCTTTTGAACGAACCCCATTCGCCAGGATTGCTGAATTTTCATTTTAGCATAAACTGTAAGGAGATAGAGGAAGAGGGATTTGAGAGGAGAGAAGGGAGAAGAAAAGTGATATGGCTTTCTTTGGCAAGTGTAGAAGAAGAAACAAAGTGGATAAAATGCAAAAGGCAATTAGTATATAATATAACTGGTCATGTTATTGAGTATAAATCCTGCAAATAAGGGACACAACAGACGATGGAACTTTTTTTTCCCTTTACTTTATATATTCTTTATGCTTCACGAGGACTTTTCTCCAGTTTTTGCTTTTCATGCATCGCGCTTTCAGTCCCTAAAACAAGGGTCACTTGTACACAAATTTTAGGTGGAAGTGGATGCTGAAGTTGGCTCTAGTGCTTTATTTTCGTCTGGGCATTGTTTGTCTGCTTTCGAAGCTAGTCAAATTTGCTTTTTATAGCTACTTCTGCAAATGACCAGAAATATGCAAATCTATTGAAGACTCTCTGCAAAAGTCATCTGTGTGTGAATCTCTATCAACAGTTCAATACTCTTAATAATGGTGTACGTACACAAATTTCTCTCTTCTGCTATATTGTAGCAGACAAGTCTCGAATGGTCAATAAATTTGCCTGAAGAAATAATACGATCTGATTAAATTTAAAACGGCCTTCCCAATGAACTGTCGATTTTAAAGGAACTTAATTCTAGTCTAAAGGTGCAAATATTGGTCCACTGGATGTAATGTATGACTCTCACAGGGTTACCAATGTCCCAGTGACATTTTTCATTATCCAGGAGTCATTTCTTGGTGAATTTTTGGGGAATGGTTACTTATGATTGGTTTGAGCCTGCTGTGGAAAATTTTGGAAAGGGATCCCAAGTGTCTTAGACGATCACTTGAGTTTTCGCCCGGTGATTATAAAAAAAAAAGGATTAAATTTCTCTTTCCACTGTAAGTCAGAGGTTCGAACCTTATCTAGTCGAGTGCGTACACTTGTTAGTTCCATAAGATAGATTAACTTAAAGAAATGTTATCATTATGGTAACAACAACAACAACAACAACAACAAAAATCCCAAGTGTCTTAGACATGGTCAGATAGGGACAAGCCAGTGAGAGAACTAAAATAACTTGACATACCAGAGAAGGAAACTGGAAACTACATAAAATTGAAGCTAGTTGTACCGGTAGAGATTGAACAAAAATAACTTGACAGGTACATGCAAAGCTACAAAGCAGTAACATATTTCTTAACCGTTGATATTACTAATTTCTAAGGACAAATGTTTCTTATGCAATTCTTACATCTACATTTATATCATCAATGCATTACGATAGCCAACAGCCGTTGGGGGCGGTTGGCCGAGGGCTTCATGCTATCCAGCAAACTTAGTAGAAGCAATTTTTTTTTTTTTTAAGTAAGCGATTTGACTGACATAACAAAATGAATAATTATATGTTTGGTTCCTCAAAAAAAAAAAAATTTACTCCATATGTTTGGGAAATATGATAAGTACAACTTTTTTTAGTTTTTATTTTCTTTTATTTTCTCAAAATATCAATGCTTATTATTGTTGAATAATAAAAATTTCCAATAATGAAGTCGTTAGTCGTCAATATATTAATTCCTCGGATACTTTAAAAAAAAAAAAAAAAGGAAAGAAAAACGTATTCATCTACACAAAAGACACTCGTGTGGGACCCCTTTCCATCCGACCTGGAAGTGAAAGGAAATTAATTGTACTTATCAAACTAACGCCTGAGGGTATTTTAGTCATTCCACTGTGTTACACTTAAAATCCCAACGTCCTCGGCCTCCACAACCGAAAGCCAAAACCACCCCTTCCCGTCTCAGAACACCCCATTCCGGCGTCCCCACCGTCTTCTCCTTACCACTGCCTAGCCTTCCCAACCGCCGCTGTCACCACCGCCTCCTTTAGCGCCGGGTTCAGCTAGCGATGATATCTATAACTTCGGCTGAGTTAAACTACCTCATTTTCCGCTACCTTCACGAACCAGGTCCCTTTTTTTCTCCCTCTAAATTTTTTTCCGCGTTCTTTGACAAGTTTGTATGAATTTGTTGTGCTTTAATTTTTTTTTGTACTACTGTTAATTCTTATTTTTTATTGATGACTTTTTGAAAATTTTTTAAAGTAATGTTGTGAGGAGGTAATGAAGATGGTTCAAGATAGCTAGCACGGACTTAGTGAAGTAGGAGGAATTTATGAATTTGTTGAAAAGTCAAATTGGTCTGGAATGACTGAAGCTACTGGTGAAAGTTCAAATTTCTTTTCCCCAATTTGTGTTGAAAACTGGTTGTCAAGTTTACCCTTTTTAGTATAGAAGGTGAAAATTGGAAATTGGCTCTAGTTGATTAATTGCTTCACTTTTGAAGTTTAGTTATGGGTTTAGTCCGTAGGACTGTATTAAATACATTGTACCACATTTTAGGAAGGAATGGATTTTCAATAATTTAACGGTATAGGACTCACTTTATGGTTTTCTAATATGCCAGTAAAATGCTAGTAGCTGTGAAACTTGTGCAGTGTAAAGAAACTTTATGTTTTTTTTTTAAGGGTGTAAAGAAACTTCAAAAAACGCTGAACTTTATCTGATGGGCTTACATGACATTTCTTTTAGTCTCCCATTTATGCAGTAAAAAAAAAAATCCAACCTTGAGAAGTTTGTCGCCTCCAAAAGCTGTTAAGAGTATGTAGCTCCACCATTTCTTTTCGAAAGTTGGGATCTTTTGCTCCCTGGTTATAAGTTAACGCAGGATATCCTTTGATACATAATACTATCTCTGTATCATTTCTTTTAAGCATCAGTAATCATTGGTTCTATAACTAGAGTGCTAACTCATGTATCCACCTTTGAATTTTTGTTATCCTCTTTCAAGGATTATGAAGCAAAAATCTTGTTAATTTTAACTGTTCTGTTTGTCCTCAACATCATTTAATAGCGAGAAGTACTTCCGTTCCCTTGAAACATAAGCATTGGTTGATTTTAGAACACTCATCTTCATTCCCATATGCATTATGCAACTAAGTTGTCTAAGTTGGTTTAATGTAACCGATTTGTATGCAATATTTATGTAGTGAATGATGTTTACGACTAGAAACTCACATTTCTTGTGTGATTGCACATGATAAAGTTGAGGACTGAGTAGTTTGCCTATTTTGCCTCTCGTTACAGGAATAGAATTTTTTATCACAAGGACAAAAAGTTGGAAACAAATATGTGACACAATTTTGAATCCTATAGGAATACTGGCTGGCTGATTTGTATTGACTAGGAAATGCATTATTCCATGTATTCATTAGTCATTAGTGCTTGTATTACTGTTTCAGGTTTTACACATTCAGCTTTTGCTTTTGGATATGAAGCGGGAATCAGCAAGAGTACGATAGAAGGCAACTTAGTTCCTCCTGGTGCCCTTGTCACATTTGTACAAAAGGGAATTCAGTATCTTGAATTAGAAGCAAACTTGAGCAATGTAAGCATACTGATACATAGATTCAGTTCTTTGCCGTGTATGTCGAAAATTTCAACTGATTGGCAATTATAAAGATTTTCAGGACAATGCAGAAGTGGATGAAGATTTCCAGTTTCTACAACCTTTGGATCTTATTACAAAGGATGTACATGAACTACAGAAGATCATAAAAGAGAAGAAAGAAAATCTTCAGAGAGATAAACCTAATGAAAAGGAAAAAGATGATCTGGAAAATGGACAGGAACATGAACATGAACCATCAAAAGAAAGAGAGAAGGAAAAACAACAAAAGGAGAAAGAACAAGAGAGAGAGAAGATAGATAAGGATAGAGAAAGAGAAAAGGGAAAAGAAAAAGAGAAGGTACACGAAGATCTCACTGATACAAAAATGGTTGTGGATACTACTGGTACAAAAATGGAAATGGTTGTGGATACTATTGACACAAAAATTGTTGTGGATTCGTCTGGTCCTAGGCATGAAGAAGATGGAATTAATGGAGGTAATCTGCATTATTTTGTTCTTTTAAAAAATGGTTGTGCATGGTTTTGTCCTTTTCTCCAATTTGTAATATGCTTGACAAATGACACGTAGGAGTGACATATGTCAATATACTTCATACAAATAGAGTAGGTGAACTTAAAATATACTTGACACGTAGTATGATCAGATGTCAATATACTTCATACAAGTAGAGTAGATAAGCTTAGAATGTATCGAAGGATAAAGACTAAACGGTTCCTTATCCTTATGTTGATTTAAGTGATGTCTTTATCCATTTGATATATCGTTAAATCTATTATAAAAACATCTTGTACTTCTTACCTTGCAAAACAGAACAGGAACCAATGGAGATTTGCGCAAGTTCGACATCCTTGCCTTGTGAAATCTCGAATTCTGATGTGACGGTTTTGGAGGGTCATGCTTCTGAGGTTCGACGGATTGTCTTATGAATATTACTGTTTGACTTTCTTAGTCCAATTATATATGGATTTCTCATTTTTAAGAACTTTCAAATTATGTATTTCTTAACCTTTTGTTGACAGGTTTTTGCTTGTGCTTGGAGTCCAGAAGGTTCACTTCTTGCATCTGGGTAATGTATCTCTCCCTTAATATTGGCATCGTGATTTCCATGTTTTTGGTGTATATGTGTGCATAAAATCTCTTTTATCATTCTTTTATCTTTTGTGTCAGTTGATTGCAATTTATTTGTATGAGTAATTTTGGAGGTCATATGAGGATACCTAAACTTAGATTTTTTTGTCATCTTTGGATTTTGCCACTAGTTTGTTCCGATCAGACCATATGTGTATTTTTGTTGTTTCGATCTTTTTGGTTTTGATTTATATGGATAAAAGCTCATTTATTATTATCTTATCAGTTCTTAAGTTGCAATTTATTGTTTTGAGTAATTCGTTGGTCACATAAGAAAACCTAAACTCTAAGATATTTTGGTCACATAAGAAAACCTAAACTCAAGATATTTTGTTATCTTTCAATGTGCCCGCCAGTTTGTTCCAATCAAACAATAAGCGAGAAACCTTTTGTGGATTCGAGTGCATGTGGCCAGAATGATGCATGCCTTACTATCTGAGCTAATCATAGGACTGCATTCATTTTAGTACTGTAGAATTCCCTAGGATTCAAATTGCAGTTTACTTTTCTCATCTCAGTACTCTCACTTAGGAAGAGCTTTATATTGAAGTATATTTGTAATTCTTGAGGGAATTGTCACTGATATCATTTCTATATATGGAGAGATAGAAGGAGATGAAGGCAATAGGAAAGTTGTCTACTTCCCAAGAATAATTTCTTTCATGTTTAACTGTGTCTCCATCGATTTTAATTTTTTTAGGTCTGGGGACTCTACTGCACGTATCTGGTCTATAGGAGAGGGACAAAGCAGCTGTAGCGTGGAAAATGGGGCTCCAAATGTCTTGGTGTTGAAACATTTCAAAGGTAGAACAAATGAGAAAAGCAAGGATGTCACAACATTGGATTGGAATGTGAGTTTATTTTAATGTATCTTGGAATTCTCTTTCGCTGTTAGTTTTCATCCATATTCTAGTGTTCAAGAATTGTGCTTTTGTTTTAAATTCGGTCTTAGGAGATTACTAATTTCTCTTTTCTTGCTAAATGTGATGTGTGTAGGGTGAGGGGATGCTACTCGCTACAGGTTCTTATGACGGCCAAGCAAGAATATGGAATAGAAATGGTAAGTTGTCTTTTACAATGTAATGGTTCAAAAGCAATGGGTCAAAGATCTCTAGGCTATTGAGTTGGAAAGTGAAAACTTAGAAAAAGGGAGAGAAAATACTTTTTCTTCATTCCTCTGGACTACACAATATACATATATATATACAAGTGTAACTACCTAATTAATACATGATACTTTAATCATATGATACCTAATTAATACATGATACTATAATCATATGATACCTAATTAATACATGATACTATAATCATATCTTTCCTAATATTTACACATATCTTCAACACTCCCCCTCAAGCTGGAGCATAGATGTTGCTCATGCCCAGCTTGTTACAAAGGTAATCAACTCGAACCCCATGTAGAGCCTTCGTAAAGAGATCTCCCAATTGTTCTCCAGTCCTTACAAATCCTGTAGAAATCAAGCCCTGCTGTATTTTCTCACGAACAAAATGACAATCTATTTCGATGTGTTTTGTTCGCTCATGAAATACGGGATTAGATGCAATATGAAGAGCTGCTTGGTTATCACACCACAATTTTGCAGGCATTGAGGTTTTGAGACCTACTTCAGTTAGAAGTTGATTTATCCACATGATTTCACATATCGATTGTGCCATAGCTCTATATTCTGACTCTGCACTCGATCGCGAGACAACATTCTGCTTCTTACTCTTCCATGAGACCAGGTTTCCTCCAACAAAGACGCAAAATCCAGTTGTGGATCTTCGATCTGCCTTGGATCCTGCCCAATCAGCATCTGAAAAACACTCAATCCTAGTATGACCATGATTTTTATACAGAATACCACGTCCAGGAGCTCCTTTTAAATAACACAAAATTTGTTCTACAGCTGCCCAATGATTAACAGTAGGATTAGACATATATTGACTAACAACACTAACTGAATACGCGATATCTGGACGAGTCACTGTAAGATAATTCAACTTTCCAACCAATCTTCTATACCTCCCAGGATCTTCTAACAATTCACCTTCTTTTGTGAGCTGCAAGTTAGGAATCATTGGGGTACTAGCTGGTTTAGCTCCCAATTTTCCCGTTTCAGATAGTAAGTCAAGAACATATTTTCTTTGGGACAGGAATATCCCCTTCCTACTCTTTGCTACCTCAATACCCAAAAAATACTTTAACAGTCCCAAATCCTTTGTCTGAAATTGACTATGGAGAAAAGTTTTAAGAGATGAAATACCTGCAGCATCATTTCCAGTGATAACAATATCATCCACATATACTACCAATAAAATAATACCAGCTTCAGACTGTTTGTAGAAAACAGAATGATCAGATTTGCTTTTCTGCATCCCAAACCTTTCAACTGCTTGACTAAATTTTCCAAACCAAGCACGAGGACTTTGTTTCAGTCCATACAAGGACTTCCGAAGATGACAAACCTTCCCAGACTCCCCCTGAGCAACAAACCCTGGTGGTTGCTCCATATAAACTTCCTCTTGGAGGTCTCCATGAAGAAAGGCATTCTTGATATCTAGTTGATGCAAAGGCCAATTATGAGTAGCTGCCATCGAAATGAATAACCTGACAGATGTTAACTTAGCAACAGGGGAAAAAGTGTCAGAATAATCCTCTCCATAGATTTGGGCATAGCCTTTGGCAACAAGGCGAGCTTTTAACCGAGCAACCGACCCATCAGGATTGAATTTAACTGCAAAAACCCACTTACTCCCAATAGCCTTCTTCCCTGCAGGTAAATTTACTAAGTTCCAAGTATCATTACCATCTAGAGCATTCATCTCCTCTATCATAGCATTGCGCCATCCGGGATGGGATAGGGCTTCATGAACAGTTGAAAGGTAGAAAATAGACTAGAATTACCTGTCATATGATCTGTGGCACCAGAATCAATTACCCATTTGGAGGACGAGGACACAAGGCATGTGTTTGGTTTACCTGACTCAGCGATGGCAGTTACAGGAGTAGATGAAAACTTTAATGATTCTTGATACTGAGAAAATTTAGCAAATTCATCTGCAGAGATCGTAACAGACTTTTCATGATTAATAGCATCATTGGTAGAAGCAATATGTGCGGATTGAGTTCTCTGGTTCCTGTACTGCAATTTCTTACAATCACGCTTCATATGGCCCGGCTTTTGACAATAGTAACACACAACCACTTCTGCATTCTGTCCCCGAGTGTCAATTCCTTTACCACCACCTTTGTATTGCTTCTTTCCAAGACCAACAAGAGCACTGCTGGACTGAACAGACTGGGTATTCTCTGTGCGAAGCACCCTACTAAACACATCTTGCAAGGATGAGATCTCAGGACTGGAAAGAATTTGAGATTTAGCAGCTTCAAATTCAGGTGAAAGACCAGCCAAAAAACTCATAATTGCCATCTGTTCCCGTTGAGTTTGATGAACTTTCACATCAGAACTAAACGGTAACAACAGATTAAGCTCCTCATAAGTTTTTTTAAAATCCATAAAATAAGTCATGATGGACTTATCTTGTTTCTCTGCACGATAAAAGGCTTGACACACCTCATATATGCGAGAAATATTCCCTTTACCAGAATACAAAAATTCTAAATACTCCATTAACTCCTTAACAAATTCACAGTGATTAATTAAGCTAATTACCTCACTGTCAATAGAATTCCGTATTTGCAGGAACAATCTAGCATCTTCCCTTAGCCATGTCTGTCTTGAACCATCTTTTGGAGGATCATCAGTCAGATGATTGTCTTTATCAATGCTTCGCAGATAAAGACGAACTGTTTTGCTCCAATCAAGATAGTTAGAATTGTTGAGTTTGTGGTCCGTGATCTTAGACATCACAGGAACCACATCAGACGTAACGACAGATTTCGTTTCTGCCATGGGTTCAGAATTAACAGAATAAAAACAAAAAAGGACAGACCTGAACTCTTTAAAACAAGAGTGAAGAATAGAACACAGATGTGTCCTATACAGAACCAGATGAACCGAATGATGACTACTAAATTTTCCGGCAGCGGACAGAGACCCTAACCTTGATGGTAGGGCTCTGATACCATGAAAACTTAGAAAAAGGGAGAGAAAATACTTTTTCTTCATTCCTCTGGACTACACAATATACATATATATATACAAGTGTAACTACCTAATTAATATATGATACTTTAATCATATGATACCTAATTAATACATGATACTATAATCATATGATACCTAATTAATACATGATACTATAATCATATCTTTCCTAATATTTACACATATCTTCAACAGAAAGAATGGTAACTTTTAGTTGAAACTTCAGTAAAATGTGATTTACATGAATTGCTTCTTTTATTTTAACATAATATCAAGAGAAAAGGAGTCCAAGCTGAACTTTCAGTACATGAATTGGTTATTCTATTTTAAAATAACATCAAGAGTACATGGGTCCATCCTATGTGTGTCGTACTGGATCGGTCATTATTCATTGGTGTAGTTGCTCTGATATCCCAGTAAGGACCTCAACTTGTGCTTTTGATATTCTCCAATCTACTTCATTGCTCAATAAAATATCTCAGTAGCACTTTGAATACCACTCATTGAAAAACTTGATTACGGTATTTAAATGACTACTATTAGCTTTGGATGATTGCTGCCAGATCAATTCTCCTCTGTCCTATTTGTTCCACATTTTGTTCAAATCGTTCAGGACATTGGATTTCTGAAAGGTTCTCTGGGCATCTGAATAAAGTGCATTGATCTTTTAATTTGCATTGACTAAGTTCACTGGAACCAATCCCTACCAAGCTACCAATTGTTAGAGTGCCCACTATTTTCACTCCTACATGCTTTTACTCTCTGTTGAATGATGTGTTAATTTGACTCATCTTATGATAGTTGATTTAAACCTTACAATGTTATAATCCTTTTAATCTTGAGCTTTTGTGAAGAGCTTTTGGCCCAACAAAATGTGGAGGTTGAGTTGTTGGTTAACGATTGGAAATATAGATAGAGAACAAGTCGGGGTTTTGGATTGGATCAGCATATTGTATGTTCATAGTTTCTTAAAGTTCTTTGATTGCTTATTGTCTTCTTTTTCCTTTTTGGCACCAATATTGATTAACTCTTTAGTTTGGCTGACCTTATGTTGCTGGACTTAGTTCTTGACTTAGTAACATATGTACCTCATTTACTGCCCAACACTGCATGGTATTGAATTCTTTATACTCTGGATAGCTAAATAAAATATCTATCTACAAATCTATTGGGTAACTACAAACTAAATGCTAGATTTCTGTCCTTTCCTTTCGTTTCCTTTGTGGTAAATTGAACTCCACTTAGATTGCTTTTCTGGCAAAGTACATGAGCTGAAGCCAAGCCGTGTCTTCTTATAGAGAGTTCCTAGTTTTATAAAATGATATTGTAGTTGCTGGTGCAACATCCATGGGATGGACATCTTTCACTATTGCATATTGGTAATAGGTTGTGGCATCTTTTGAAAATATAGATACATTTGGAAATCTGCAAAGGCGAGAATTTATGATCTTTTTTAATTTGAACTCGAAATGGAGGTATTAGCCATGCTTACCATTCTAAAATAGTTTGCAATAAATGTAAAGAAACCTTGCAGACAGTCTCAAAAGACTGTCTAAAATTTTGAACACAGTTTGAGTCGTGTAATTTTACTTCCTCATAAAACTTTCTTGCATTATGGCTTGGAAGGCTGAACACAAAAAATTTATATTGTATTTTTGGTCATAATTTGATCTTTTATTTCTGAACTAGTTAGTAGTCTCTCAAAACCTTATGCCTTCGTTTGTAATTCAGCACTAGGTGTAAATTAATATGTTCTTGTTTTTTATTTCCATATACATGTGGCTAACATTCAACATGTACCCAAATTTTGTATCCTAATTATTATTTTCTTTTTTTGTTTTGAAATCCACTAGTGGTATGTCCATTTTGGTATTTATTCGTGCATCACATCTGCTTCATAGATATGTTTTTTGGTGTCATTATTGTTATGATTCATGAATCATTAACTGAATTGTTCATCATGCAGGAGAATTGGTTAGTACTTTAAACAAACATAAAGGGCCAATCTTCTCTTTGAAGTGGAACAAGAAAGGTGATTATATTCTTAGTGGTAGCGTGGACAAAACTGCAATCGTCTGGGATGTTAAGACCAGCGAGTGGAAACAACAATTTGAATTCCATTCAGGTGCTTACTTCAGTTCAATAGTTTATATAATGAATTCTGCCAACTGCGTTGAACTATTGATTTTGTTATGACAACATGTTAATTTCTCAAAACGGCTGTTTTCAGCACCCACACTTGATGTTGATTGGCGAAACAATGTTCAGTTTGCGACATGCTCCACTGATACCATGATATATGTCTGTAAAGTTGGCGAGAACCGACCTATCAGAACTTTCTCTGGGCATCAAGTTGGTTTCAGACATTGCTTTAAATTTTTATAAATCTGCATGGTTAACGTAGGTATTTAATGTTGCCTTGCTGCTGAGTGTTTCAGGCTGAAGTCAATGCAATCAAGTGGGACCCCTCAGGTTCACTGCTGGCTTCATGCTCTGATGATGCCACAGCAAAGGTAGATTGCTCAGCTTGTTCTTATTTTGGTCCTTCTGAAAATTTATTTTTCTCTCAACCTGAGAAGTGTGGAATTGACAAATTTGATCTTGAGCTAATTAGGCTAGAAGTTTGTAATCTTGACTCATTCTTATGATGATTGTTTATGATAGATAAATTTGTGGCCCAATGAGGACTCAGTTTTAGTAGAACGGCAGGGTTTGCGAGTTAGATGTCCAATGTACTGTTTAGTAATGATACAACTCTTTTACCAATCATGTTGATGATGCAGATTTGGAGCATGAAACAGGATACATGCTTGCATGATTTTAGGGACCATGCCAGGGTATGCATAGAGCTTCTACTTTCCTTACCCAGTAATAAAATACTCACTTTCATGTGTGATTGATTCCAGCATAACTGCTAATGAACAATTAATATATTTGTAGGAGATCTACACTGTCAGATGGAGTCCTACAGGCCCGGGGACAAACAATCCCAACAAACAATTATTGCTGGCCAGGTTGGACTAGAGTAGTATAATTAGTACATGATAATGATATGTTGTATATGCCATCTGGGATTGGCAACCTTGATGTTGTGGCCAAAGTAACTATCATGTTATATATCCTGGACATTTGAGTTTAACTCGACTTATTCCAGAACTTATGTTTTTCATGTTTGTTTATTCATGTTCTCCTTTTGCAAAAAAAAAAAAAAAAAAAAAAAAAAAGTTTGGTTCCTTCTGCTGTTTTCATCTGTTTTTCCTATTCTGCTATTAATTGTTTTTCATTACACATTTGACTTGCTTGGAGTTTTATTTTTGTTTTTGCTCTCTGTATCAGTCTCTTATTTTGTTTTTCCTCATATATAGTGCCTCCTTTGATTCAACGGTAAAGCTGTGGGATGCAGAAGTAGGGCGGTTTCTCCACACCTTGAACGGACACAGGTACATACTTTTCTTGGCTTCATTTTTCCAATTCTTGTTTTTGTGTCCAATGGCCTGATTGCAAGAGAACTGATATTTCTGTAGAGGCACTTAAAATTTAAAAAGGAAATGTTCATGTAGAAAATAGATGGAAATATCGATTGTTTTCCCTATAGAATATTACTTGCTGCTTGATGTAGGGTGCGTGGTGAATTTCCTCTACATGAAGTAATGCATGTGAGACACAGAAAATAAATATTTGCTTTAGTGCACTAATGTTAGACTGGAATTGTTTGCATACATGAAATAGTTCTCTCGACCGTGTAATATCTTAGGGGTTCTTGAAACAGTTTAAAGGATTTAATTTGATTCTGGTTTAAATTCCACCAGGGACCCTGTATATTCTGTTGCATTTAGCCCCAATGGCGAGTATCTGGCCAGTGGATCACTGGATAAATGTGTGCACATATGGTCTGTGAAGGAAGGCAAGATTGTGAGAAGATACAATGGTAATGGTGGGATTTTTGAAGTTTGTTGGAACAAGGAAGGCAACAAACTTGCTGCTTGTTTTGCAAACAATGTAGTCTGTGTTATTGATTTTCGGATGTAGACATGAAGAACATTCAAATGCCGTCCATCTTTGAGGTCATTTTGCCATCTTTTGCTAACTCAATCCAGATAGGAGTAAGGTGCCAAACTTGATGGTGGTTTCGTAAAAATGTAGTCTGCATCATTTAGCTTTTATATGTAGAAACAAAGAAGCACATATTTATATAAACCTTAATTCTCCTAGTAGTATTTGATTTGACTCCAGCGGTTTTCAATTTTACTGGCAAGGACTGCAAAGTGCGCAGTGTACCTTCTGCAGTGAAAGGTAAAATAATTTTGAGTTACAATAGCGTATTACTCCATATTTTTTTTCTGGAAGGGAAATATATTGGCAGTGGCCTCACTAGTCACTACCAGCACACAAGCAGAGAGACCACTAGACGATCCTCATGGTTGGCATAACCTCTTACTTGCCGGCATAAGCTGTATCATGATTGGCATAAACCTCTTCGTTCTGATCAATCGCATCAAAGTTTAAATAACTATTTTCTTCTGGTTATCTACCGCACGATTTACAATCCTTCTGCGAATTTCCTCCATGCCCAGAGGAAGAGAAAATGCGGTTAAAAAGAACTACAGTATTTAACTTTTGGGAGAAAAGGAAAGAGAAATGGTTCTAGTTTAAGTCCCTCTCCCACAAGCTAGCTGTTAAGGTTCTTGAGGTAACGTAAGATTCCTTACTGGAAATTTCTTAGGAATGATGCACAAGACGAGCAATTTATCATGTTTGTTTTGAATAGCACAAAACGCACGTAAGCAATCAGTAGTAGTATTACGCGTTTCAGGTATTGATCCATTGATGAATAACCTAACACAGTAGTATGTACTATGTATATAAAGATGCTAGTGATTAGGATCTTTTCAAGGACTTTACAAAATCCAATTGCTCTATTTGAATCTAGATCTTACCATACAAACATCCAGCCATCTAGGTAATATATATATATATATATATATATATATATGGGAAATCAATAGCATGGCCAATACACCAACCAAATCCATTTTAGTATCAAGCAGCATTCAAAAACGTTCCAATTAGGTCATGGAACCCTGACAGGGTAAATGTTACAACTACCTATTATTATGCTCTCTACTTAGAGCACATTTTCAAACATTACAGACCACCAACATGAGAGAAGAAGCCTATCATATCGCATAACTTCGAGGATTCCACCAAGTAGCATCAGGAAGTCGACTTGAATGAATAATCTTCCAACCTGATGATATTAACTAGCTATCATATCAAAGCTTATCCACACTATCTGATGAGTCCTTCTTTAGAGCTTCCAGGCAAGAGTTGCATATTGTTAATCTTTTACATCTTCAAAGAATGTGTCTGGTATTTCCGGGGGAGGAGATAATGTTGACACACATTTGAACTGTAACATGAAGTCATGTAGTATTGTGTAAGAGTCATCTCTATGATTGAGAAACTTTTGCTTATACGTACTAGTACCAACTGAAATAAGTGTACCATATGTTGATTGTATTTCTCCCTCACTGCCACCAAAGTGCTTCCCCTTCTACCTAGTTGCAGGTCATGTATGAGCTGGACACATTCCTTTAGTTCTGCTGGTTTATATCCTGAATATTGCTGTAGTGCAGCATTCTGTAAAATGTGCGAGTTTAATCAGTCACCAAACATATTATGTATGTTATGCTAGAAAGATTGAAGACGGCTAAACATGTCAAGAGACTACTCAAAAACACGTCCTTACCCAAGGATGCAACTCTGGCTGAAGTGTAAACCTTGAGAGAAATACGACTGCAGCAGCAACCAAAGATGGTAGGTATTTTACACAGCCATACTCCAGCAAACTTAACTCAGCTAAGTAGTAGCCTAAGAACTCCAACTGCAAATTTGGATTCTACAGAATCAAAAGAAGGACAAATGAGCATCAATATTTAAAAAACCCCATGGAAGAAACAGAAGAAAGGTTTTAAAAAAGATTTGCATACATACATTGTAATCTTCCTTAGCTACTCTGGTGAATCTTCTGCATCCCACAAGGAAAGGAACAATAAGGTTAGCTACGTGAATGCAAATCTTAGTTTCATGAGCATAGAGACATAGAAGCAAAGTAGCATTAAAATACCTAAGGAATGTCTTGATTGTCGGATTGCCCACTTCATACTTGAGGAACTTGAGCACGTCAAATTCCATCTTCACCACCTCTTGCTTAGTGTAGGTATTATCAGTAATGTAACAGAAATCTTCCACATGAGTAGGACTAATCTCTTCATACTTCCTACTCGAAACAATAAGCACGAATCCATAAGCCAAAAAAAAAAGAAAAAACAATAGAATACAAACATTGCTCAGAAAGTAGATCCACTGCCAGATTCAAGGCTTACGAGGCAATAAGCATGGAAGAAACGCCCAAAAGTTGCAGCCTTTGCCTGCTGATAGCATTCTTTGATAAGAATCTATCTATATAGGAAACAGTTAAGTACAGCGTATCTGAAAGAAGCTTGTATTCCTCAGCCACCTCAACCAACCAATCCACCAAAATTCCTCTCATATTTGCTGTTACATCCTTCTGAACCTTGTCAAGGTAATCCGGCAATGGTCTTCTGTTCACCTCCATCTAAATTATAACCCAAATATCATCAGATCAAATCATAAACACCTCCTAAACCCCATTTAGATAGCAAAAGATTTAACACGAAAATGCACCAATCCTTTCTATACAAAAAGAACCCATTTTTCATAAATAATTTCTTAGAGGCCAACCTTTTTGCAATTTAACCATCATCTTCAAAACACCCTGATATTTCAGGGACTTCAGAAAAAGTCAAACCCAACCCAAGGGAAAAGAAAGTTGCGAATGAACCCATTATTCATCACCCCAATCTGGACAGCCATATGAAATGCATGTAACAGTTAAGAAAATTTGACATAACCAAGACAAACCCATAAAAGCCACAAGTACTTAACAGAATTTACAAGTGAAAATAACAATTCAAGATAACAAAATCCCACTTCTTTATTTGCACAGATAAGCCCAACCCGTGAATAATCAACACAAAAATTCATCTTGAATGGTAAAGTACCCTACCTCCATCTTATGAAGATATTGGTAAATGTCAGAAACATAATCCCTACACATTTGGGGATCATCCGATTTGGCATCAATATCAATAGCACCATCCTCCTCCACAACCACAACCACAAACTTCTCTTTCTTCTCCTCCAAAGCCTGCTCCTTCACCTTTCTTTTAGGCCTGCATTTCTGCTGCTTCTGATGCTGAGAATCATCTGAACAAACATCACCAGACAAATTCTTAAGCTCTCCCAAAACAACCCTATTCTTTTTGGGCCTCTGCTGCTGGGAAGAGGCAAGAGCCATTGCCTCAGCAGCCCTTTTCTTGGCCAAGCGAGTGACCCTCACGCAATTCTCCTTGTCCGCCATTGCTACTCTCTCCCCGGTTTCCTAATCCTCTGATGTGTGCTTAGAGGTTGAGGGAGAGAGGAGATTAGGAGAGGGATGGAAATGGGGTTCAGGAGATGAGGAGGAGAGGGAGGATTTGTAGAAAAGGAGAATGCCGCCATTTGAGAGTGTTTTTTTTTTCAAAATGAAATACTAATTCGGTTTGCGCGGCTCAGTAAAAATTTGTGAAATTTGGAAAGTTTTTGAGATTTGAGTTGGGTTAATTGCACGTACCTTCCCTGAGGTTTTTAACAATTGCAGATAACTCCCCTAAAGTTTAAAAAATTACACTTACCTCCCCTATTTTCACTATTTAAGTAACATTCTAAACCCAAAAGGCTATACTTTTTTCCAAAATTTCTATAATGCCCTTGAGTTATAATTCACAACAAAATGTAAAGGAAAAAAATGGTTTACAGTATCTATTTTGTTTATATTTATTTCCTACCATTATTACTTACTTTATCAACATCCAACCACTAAATAAACATTTATCTTTGTTCTAATGTTCCATTTTTACTTAAAAATTTCTGATGCAGACCATTGTATCAACTATAAATACTATATCATATACCCAAAAACTTATCTACAATTTCATAACAATATCAGATTTTACTTAATATACTACAATATTCATTAATATCCATAAATTTCAATTCCATGGCTGCTACCTTTTTAATATAAAATAATCCAAACCATCACTACTAATATCAATATCCAATATATTCCATTGGCATAGAATTCAAAATCAATCAAATTCTCTCTATAGGAATAATATCAATAATTGTAAATAAAAAATAGAAACACAATACAGTTATAAATATATATCAAGAACACTTTTTTCATGATAACCAAAACAGTATAACCTATATTTAGTTCTTATTTCACTTCTTATCCTTAATTTTTATTTTTTATCACTGTCTTCCTGTTTGGATTGCCATTTTCTGCCAGAAAATTGCGTTGTTTTCCATGATCACATTTCCCTATTACCTTTTTCCCTCACATACATCAAATCGCTATAGTAATTTTTTCATGAAAAATGACGAAAAATGCAATCCAAACGGGGCTGTCTCCATCTAATTCGATAATGAAATTAACACTCAATTTATCATTTGACAATTTTAATTTGCTGATACCTATCAAAAATTAGAAACAAAAATGGGCACAAGGAAACTATTTACTAATAATGGAAAATCGAGGATTGGGAATAGACCAGGATATAAATATTGGTGGTTTAATGTCAATGAGTTGATAATTAATAAAGGACATTGTTTTTTTTTTATCACAATAAGGGAGGTCTCTGTAATTATGTAAACCTCAAGGGAGTCAAGTGAAATTGTTGAAAACCTCAAGGGAGGTTTTTGAAATTATCCCATTTGAGTTTTGATGTTAAGGCCTTAGGCTGGAGGAAGCAGACAATTTAGGCGAAAATTTTTGTTGGCGCACTGGAAAAGTGTGAAACTTGTTTTAGGACAAATTAATAAGTACTAATTTTTTTTGAGCTGAGTGCTAACTGCTAAGTGTTTTTGAAATTCAAGAATTTGAGGAAAAATGAATACATTGAATAGGAGGGAAGAAGACGAAGGCAAAGAGGGTTGTTTTCTTTTCCCGGTTTCAAGTTCAGCTTCTCTAGACTAAAATGTTACTTACCATAGTAACATTCCCTCTTCCTTATTCCCTCTCAGGTAATTTGCACTAGTATGCCAACTACATAGTCTTTAATTTTCATCTTTTGGATAATTTAGTATAATATATTTTTTAAAATAATTATTATAGCATTGTTTTATGATGTAATGTATGTGAAATAAAAAGATAGTTAAAAATATAAAAAAATGAATTGAAAATTGTGTTTATGTAAATGAAATACTACGTGAAATAATTCAGTTATCCAAACACTCTATCAAGTAGAAACTATTTTAGCAATTTACCAAAAAATTAAGACAATAATTTAGTAACTAAAAATAGTGAGAACAATATCTCATCGAAAATGGGAAAGAAATAAGCCTTGTAAATAGTGTAAAATTTTCCTACTTGGTGCTTTTTTTCTTTTTTGGTCAAATTTACGGCGGCAGCAAGTAGGGTAATGTCCAGAGGGTGTTTTAACATACTACTACTATTACTTACCTTAGCTTTGATTTCACTAACTTAAAACAAGAGTTACAAACAAATTGAGGTTATTCACGAGCTTAGATACTCAGAGCTCAAGCTTCGACCAAGTTCAAGCAGTTTTAATAGTTTCACAAACTCAAACTTTTGAATATCCTTGAACCTTATATGTGAGATTTGAAAACTCGTCAATATTAATCAAAATTTATATATATATACATACACGCACGAATGTGTGTATTATTTATTAGGGTGAAAATGTCTATCATATCTCTTATATAAATGTATATAAAATATTAATTTGTAACACTAAAACTTGAGTTATTCCATATAAGCTTGAATACACTTCATCGAGGTAGATCCAAAATTGAGCTCGAATAAGTTAAAATTAAATATCAAGTTCAGGCTCAAGCTTAAATTTGAAGAGTTCGATGAGCTGGAGTTTGAATTCAACCATTTTACAAACTCGACTCAACTTGTTTGTATTTTTACTTGAGATAACAATTATCGTCCTTCTCTTTCTTCCCTTTTTGAAACTATAAAAGGTAAAATTAAGGAAAATTTGTAAATTGATGTAAAGAGTACTTACAAGTAGAGATGGCTTTATGCCCAAGCAATCCCATAAAAGATCACGAGATTAAGGTGGGAGGAACTAAAATGGGTTAGACTCATTTCAATATTACCCAAATACCCAATAAATCCCCTTTTTTTTGCTTTAATTTTTAATTTTTGCTTTTTCTTTTTTAGACCTCATTTCTCTTTACTATATAAAAAGCATACACTTATCTTCATTTCTCATGTAATATTTTTTCAAAATAAATATTTTTTGGTGAATTCTACTTACTATTTTCCTTGACTTATTGGACCCAACAAATTAATAAATATGTTAATTTGATTAATTATTATATGGAAAATCAAAACGAGGTGTGTCTAATCCCTAACTCAAAATTTTTTTTGTTTAAATCTATAAAAATATATAATATTTCACATTTTTAATTTTTATCTACTAAGCATTTCATCATACAGGGGGGGGAATTAACTAGGCATTATATCATACTGAGGGGAACACCCCTCAAATTTATGTCATAGTAACTCTACAATCAAGATCAGCATAACAATAATATTTTTCTAACCAATGAGATCTTTGTACACAATGCTATGTATTAGTTATTAATGATGATTAAATTTGCAGAAATGAAATTTCAAATGAATTTTATGCCATTGGACTAATAGTCTTCATTTTTATTTTTAATTTATTTTTATTCTTTTGTTTAGCTACTCTTGTTTTATATTTTATTTTTTTTGTTTAATTACTCTTAGTTTACTAAATCTTATTTTATAAGAGACTTTTACTAACCTTTTTAAATTTTATCTCAAATTTTCATATATTTCCTTTTTTTCTCTATTTATTTTCCTTTCATTTTTCATTATATATATATTTTTTACGTTTGTCTCCTTCATGCATAGTAGCCATTTAAGCTTCATCCAACAATTTTGCTTTTGATTGAAGATTTAAATTATGAAAAAATGGAGAAGAAATATATATGTAATTTGAAAAAGTGGTCTAAATGAAGTTATTACAGGTGCTAGTCCGATTGCTATTGCTGAAGAGACGGCAGCCAGCATAGAATTAGAGTAGCGGGGCTTTCGGAGAGAAAAGAACAACGTAAAAGAGACAAGAAAATAAATAAAAATAAGAAAATTTATAATACATGAGACCCGTGGAATACCCAAATGATCCCAGACAAACCCATCAAATAAATAGGTATCACAATCATCAAACCCACAGCCCAAATTTCCAGAACCCATCCTGCCCAAATTATGGGCAGGCATGGTATTTAAGTGGGGCTTGGTCCTTATTGCCAATTATACTTACAAGATCTATTATATACCAAGAATAATTCCATGTATCAATAGTTCGTTTACACGAGGAAATGCTACTATAACAAAACTCAAATGATGTCACGGGTAGGGGTGTCAATGGGTCGGATTTGGATCCTGACTCGATCCAGATTCGATAAAATTTTATGGGTTCGGCTTGAAAAATAATTCCGATACCCATACTTATTTACTTTAACGAAAAATGGGTCGAATACGAATATAGGATTTTGACCTGTATCCGAACAATATATTAATAATTATAAAATATAAATATTTCTAAATACATTATTTTACCAAATTAACAATTTAGTAATGACTTTGTAAATTGATTTGTAGTTAGTTTTGGATTGACTATTACGAGTTATTTGTGATTTAGTTTTGTAATTTGATTTGTTTAAGTTTGAAAATTGGTTTTGGATTTAATTTTGGAATGTTTAAATTTAGATCTTTTCTTTTCGGGTCGACTTGGATCCAACCCGGAACCCGTCGGACCTAGTTTCGGAACTCTAAAGTCAAAACCCGTCAGATATATGGGTCGAATCCGAATCTACTAAATAAAAATGGATATGAATCTGAAATTTTCAATTTCGGCCTGAATCCAACCCGCTAACACCTCTAGTTATGGGTCTTAATATGGTGCCTTAACATTTGGGCTTCTTATGTATATCAGGCTGAAGAGCACCCCTATTACTTTTCAATGTGCGAAGACCAACTCTCATGGTTATGCCTTCACAAGGAGAATCAGCAGCACAAGACAATCCAATTCCAGTGACTTGGACCAGGCAATCACTATGAATTTGTTGGTCAATGGATTCATTTGATTCTTTCTGATATAAGTCGATAGTGGGAGCAAGTAACTTCCGGTCCAGCACGTCCTCAATGTTGGTGGCCTAAAATTCATCTCTACCCATTTCTTTAGGCTTAATCCTTCAATGAAACTTTCATGTCTTGGGCTTTTGCCTGTGAAGAGTTCTAGCAGAAGAATTCCGAAACTGTATACATCTCCAGCCGTGGATTGTCTCTCTCCAGAGTCATAATCTACAAGGTGTTCAGAGTAAAAGTCAAATGGTGACTTTTGAGACGATGAATGAAAGCAACAGAAATCAGGGAAAGCAGGAAAAGCCAGCAATGGATTTCCCCTAAATCCTACTATATGTGATACAGAAGCGTAATGAACTAACTTATATGCTACAAACTCACGTAAACCAAGAAAATAAAAGCCAAGAATTGTCAAGAAAATAACCTGGAGGCATGTGGCCTATGGATGGATCCCTTCAGTATCCATGGAGCTGACACAAGATTGATCATCACTGTTGTTCATCAACAACCTGGCAAGTCCAAAGTCTCTAACTTTTGCCGTCATGTTTGAGTCCAGAAGAACATTGCTAGGCTTCAAATAGCAAGTCAGTGCAGGGACCTCACATTCATGGTGCAGATAATTCATAATTTATGGCACAAGCGACATCAATCGCTACATTCAGTCTATCCACAACATCGAGCCCCCCTCCACAGGAAGTCCTACTCTTCCCTGTTATCCAATCTTCCAGATTACCATTGCTCATGAACTCAAATACTAAAGCAAGAAAATCTGAATTCCTGAAATCGATGCTGGAGCAAGTGGTGATAAGTTTAACTAGATTCCTGTGCCTGACGTGCCTCAAAGCTGCACATTATGCTATAAAACTCTTCCAGGATCCGGCTGTCTTTGTATTGATGACCTTAACCGCAACAGCAGTCCTTGTCTGAGTTGTCCCTTGTATACAGATCCAAAGTTCCCACACCCAACAAGATTTCCTTTGTTGAAATAATCGGTGGCAATGCGGAGGTCATCATAAGCGATCATATCATTTTATTCTGCTTCAAGGATTCAGATTCTACTTCTACTTTTGCCATTTGTTTTCTGAAGCAAAACAGAAAAGCAATTGTGAAACGTACTGCTATTATTGCTCCAATTAGACTGAAAACCAATATTAAATATCTGCGATGAGCATGCCTAATATTGCATGTCATTTTCAGGCAGAGGTTTTTGTTGCCTTCCAGATGAACCTTGGAAGGATGTGCAAACACTCCACTAGAAGGGATTTCTCCTTCCAAATTTTTGAATGAGCGACTGAGGACCTGAAGTGCCCGCAAGTTTTGAAGATCAGAGGGAATTGGGTCACTGAGTTGGTTTGAGGAAAGATCAAGAGTTTCCAATCCCTTAGCATCTCCTAAAGTATCCGGAATTTGGCCTGATAGCATCTTTGTACAATTGTACCAAGTAGTGAATGCTCCAATCTCTTACAGTTCCCAATTGACTTTGGCATGTCACCTGCTAGACTATCGATTGTGACAAGGAATCCGACCTCTTCTGGCAAAGAACCTGTGAGATAGTTATTGGAAAGATTGAGGAAAGTGCTTAAACTGGGGAGATGGAGGATTTTTGGCGGGATGCTTCCGTTGAGCTTATTATCGATAAGTCCATGGAAAGTAAACTTTGGAAGTTTTTGAAGGTAGTAGGTATGCTTCCAACCAATTCGTTTTTTGACAGGTCTATCTTGTTCAACTTCTACAGATTGCCAAGGGAATTTGGGATTTGTACATACAAAGGATTTCCAGCCAATCCCAAACCTCGTAGTTGGTCTAACTGCCCAATTTCTGGGGGAATTTCACCGGAAATTGCAGCATAACTCATGTCTAGCAACTCTAAGCATCTCAGTTGGCCAATTGAGGGTGTTATACCGCCAAAAATTGGATTTCTTCCCATGTAAAACTTTTTAAGAACTTAAGACAGATTGCCCATGGTCTTTGGAATTACACCTTCTAACAGAATGGAATCAATTGCGAGGAAGTTTAGACGGGTTCTCTTTGTTAAGGATTCCAAAAGACTGAAGCCATTACCTCCTGAGGCAACAATCCTGTTGAAACCTCTGTTACACATCTCCAGTTCGGGGAGATTTTCTAATCCTGGAGGAATACTTCCATGCGAAAGGTTATGTGCCAAGCGAATCATTCGTATCCTTGTGAGACTGTGCAAGGATCCAGGAACTGTACCGGTGAATCTATTGAAGGAAAAGTTGAAGCCTAGAAGATTAGGAAGTGTTACTCCGATGCTGCTGGGAAGATCACACCACAAATTTTTGGAAGGCAAAGCTAAATATACAAGTGAAGACACGTTGTAAATGGAGGCAGGGACAGTACCGGAGAAATTGTTAATCCTGAGATCAAGAACCTTCAAGTTTCTCAGACGGGACAAGTTGCTGTGCATCTTTCCATCCAGTGAATTGGTGCCTAAATTTATGATGGATAGAATTGTAATATTTGCTATAGAAGATGGAAATAAACCAAAGAGCTTGTTTCTCGCCAAATTCAGAACTTGAAAAGCCCTTTCAGTTGGCTTATCTCTTGAGGGATTTCCTCTGAAATCTGATTCTGCACAGGGTCTAGAATTCTGAGCTCTTTGCACTGGCTTATGTTACTTGGTATAGCACCAGTTAGGCCGTTGAAGCTCACATTCAGCGTTCTAAGGCGAAAAACATTGCCAAGTTGCTCAGGAAGCTTTCCTGTCAATTGGTTATTCTGCAACTGAAGGGATCCCAGGAAGGACAGATTTCCTATGTAAGGGCTTATGAAGCCTGCTAGTTTAAGGCTTGAAAGGTCAAGCTCTACCATACCACTCTTTGGATCTTCCACACATCAGCACAACATGAGATACAAGAATTTGTTGACAATTCTAAGAATTCGGCAATGGGTTACTTAAGAACCATAGGAATATTTAGTTATCAGACTTTTCAAGCAGTTTAACAGTAGTCTGATTGGCTACTCTGCACTTTCTAGAGTAAACGAATTTGGACAATTTCTCATGACAAATGTTGCTACCATACTCCATCTCGTCCCCTGCTCAATCTTCTTTTTCTACTTTCTAAACAAAAAAAAAAAGAAAGAAAAGAGAATTTGTGTTAATGAGTTTCACTGAGATTTTGTGTAATTCAAAGAAAGTGATGGTTAGTGTAGAGGTATCGCAGACAATATGGATCTTGTAAAGCATAAGCGGATAGATCCAGCAGATTATTTTGCTTCTGTTTTGTTCCTTAAAAAAAATTGAAAGATCTCAAAAATTAGTCCTTTAGATTAAAATTTTAACCCACAAAGTAATGGAAAATCTTTTATTACTCCCCAAACATTTGCAAATTCCTCTTACATTCATTTTTTGTTTGAGCCACGTGCCCACATCAGTCAGACAACCCGAAAAATGGAACTCGCAAATGAAACATGATTGATATGGCACAATTCCAGTGTACATGTTCGTATAACTTGAACTTCTATCGAAAACTTGGGTCTTATTTAGTTATTTGGTTTTTGGGCTTTGGGAAATCTGGTTTCCATCGCACCAAGGTCTAGAGGGTTTTTTTTTTTTTTTTTTTTTTTGGGGTATGTAAAACGTGCCAAGGGCTTAAACATAAAATTCAAGAGTAATGCATGTATATTCTTGCAGGATAATTTCAGAAACCTCCCCTAACATTTTGTATAATATCACTCAACACTACAGGTTTTTAAAATCTTGTATACTTCTCTTGGATTGATATTTCTTGAAATATTTTAGTTCCTTTAGAGGAAATGCAAGAAAGATAAAACTTTTGTTCCAATACTACCATTATATTATCCTACTTATGAAGTTTGCAACAATAATAAAGAACAAAATATGGTTAAAAAGTAAAAAGATGAAAATATCAGTGGTTGTCAATGCAATAACGAGTAATTTTATAGATATACAACAACTATTATCTAATATAATCCATGATGTTTAACAAAAAATGGATATTCCTAAATATATGTTTGGTCATTAGATCATTTTTCATTATTTTAAATTTTGACTTATTTATAAAGCTTTTTCTATAAGTAGGATTTGTATTACAAACTACACATGTGAGGAGATTATTTTAATTTTTAGTACAACTTAAACTATATCATGTACTAAAACATATTTTCTTAAAAATTTCTTGACTTCCTTATAACTATCTAAAAAATTTTTTAAGGTGTTAATTACTCACTAAAATCTTCGTATGTAATTGACTTTGAATAGATTTAATTTACCCATGTCCTTTCTTATCCCACCATGACCTCGATATAAAGAAATATGGACCATTATTAGATAGCAATTTGTTTTTGTAACCTACATTTTTTTTTCCAAAATTTTATTTTGTTTTGGCTTTTTGGTTAAATAGCTATTAAGAGCAATAATAATACTATCAATTTGTAATATTTAATAGGAATATTTAGTATGTGATAGGAAAGGTAAGTGAGATTTTAAAAATTTTAAAGGAACTAAGTGATATTATGAGAAACCTCAGGGAAGAGATTTCTGAAATTATCCCTATTCTTACTTGAAACCACAACCTTTTTTTTAAAATAATTTTTGGACCCTTGTAGTACCTAAGTGTTGAGACTGAATTAAAAATTAATTAATAGATCAAAGTTAATGTTAGTTCATTTTAATTTCAGATGAAAGATTATAGAGTTGCTTAGTCGAGATTGGAGTGTAGTATAACTATGCAAGTCATTATTAGGGAGAATTGATCCAATCGTTAAGGTTGAGGTTTCAGGTATTAATGGTCATGTACTCAAATTTTCCTATCCTTCCTCGCTTCTTAAGTCCCACCCCTCTCTTGGAAAATAATTTTTAAAAAAACCTTTTATGGCCTTTGTTAAAATGAAGGGTTAAAGACATTGAAATCTTCTAAACTTTATCTTTAGTTGCATTTTGCTCCCCTAAACTCGTTTAATAAGCACTTCGTCTCCCTATTTGATATTTCAAGACAAAAATGCCCTTACTATTTTATGTTGTTTCTTTTTTTTGTTTATTCACTCCCTTTTTTCCTTTTTCGTTGCTTTTTTATTTTTTATTTTGTTAATTTTTACTATTTTTTCACTTGTGTCATATCACTATTTTGTTTAATTTTCCTATTAGTATTACTAATTTGTATGCTAATTACGTTTTACCTATAATTTTATTCTTGTTTTATTTATTTACACTATTAGAAAATTCAAGATAAATTGTATAGCGTAAAAAATTAATATATACCTATCATAATAAAAAATTGTATATTACTAGCAATTTGACTATTTGAAATTATATTAGCAAACTAGGATGTACCATTAAATTACTTAATATTTAAAAATATCCCAAAAATAAAGTAACCAATTTTTTTATTTACTTTTTTAATGTATGATTGATTAACCATTATTTTTTTACAATCTGAATTCATCAATGTTGTTATTAAAAGTTATATTATTCTAAACTCTAGATGTATTGATTTAAATAATATATAAATATATCCTTTGTTAATAACATAGACCTTATGATCATTGTAACTTCCAATAACAAAAGGTAAAAAAGATAGAATTAAAATAAGTTTAAGAAGATTAAACTTAATATATTAATAATAACAGGTAAGTGAAGAAAGTAGTTGATTACATGAGAGAAGGGAGAAAAATAAAAACTATAAAGAAAAGGAAAAAGTTGAAAAAGGGCAACAAATGAGGAAAAAATAAATAATATAATAATTAATATAGAAGAGGTACTTTTGCCCTAAAATATAAAGCGGGGAGGGGGGGGGGGGGGGGAGGGGAGGGGAACAAAGTGCCTATTTATTGAGTTAAGGGGGTAAAGTGCAGACTGAGTGTAAAATTTAGAGGGTTCAATGCTTTTAACCTAAAATGAATTAATCCATGCAAAAAGGGGTTACAGCGGATACTTCATCGCCCATGCAATCCTATTTCTACGTCGTTAGTTCCCTATCTAACCAAAGAAAAAGCATAAACCGACAAAATGTAAAATCGCATGAAGTCTTTTAATCTAATGATCTAATCTTACTTGAAAAAGTGTAGGAGCAAAACCAAAAAAAAAAATAAATAAATAAAGTTTCGAAAGGTCCTGTTGGTCCCTGCTGGTTCGTTGCAGTTGGTAGTTCTTAGTTTTCACTCCGAAATCTGAAATTTTTGAATGGTTGGAGTTTAAGAGGCACGAATAAATGTACAATACAAAATTAAGCATAATCTTTGATTACTCTTTTAAAGTATGTTTTAGTTTGTGAGGCTAAACAGATTCGGCAGATATCAATACACAAAATCTTCTCCATTAGATGAGAGCGCTGATTATAGTGACGAAGAAGTTTGACAAAGCCGGCGAGCTTGCTGTAAATTTTAAATACTTGCATGTGTACTTCACTGGAAACCCTCAATTTCTATTTCTGTTTTTTTATTTATACATAACTATTAATGAAAACCTCAAATATTCTACAATTCTAACTCCTTACAAGGCTTATCAAATAAAAATAGTATTAAAAAAAAAACTAAATACAAACAAATCACTGGAGATTATCAAGCTGATCTTGATTTACAGGAGCAAGCTGAGATAAGAACAGCTCCAAGAGTGCTCCTTCTCTGGGTTGTCCAGCTGGAAACGGATCAGTTCCTGAGAAAAACCAAAAACCAAAAAAAAAAAGAAGAAGAAAATGAATAAATGTAGTTTCTTTCTTAGTTACATAATAATTTGAAAAAGAACATATTTAATTTTTCTTAAAAATGAAGAAAAGAATTGTTTAACACCAAGACCTATTTTGTCCTTGAAAACTTAGGCTAGTTGGAGTTTGCAACTTCAAGTATTTTTCTTTTTAATATCATTTTCACTTTATACCATCAAACTATTACTTTGGACTTTTGCACCTTAAAGTTTTACACACACCCTATTAGTTACCTGCAAACCTTAGTAACGTCAAAACAAGGACATAAATCCGAGAATGTGACCATCACTTTAGGTGGATTTATAATTTATTTATACACTAACACCACTTGGTTACATTGCCAAAAATCCACGATGGTACGAATTGTCTTTATTTATGCACTTCCACTCGGATTTATTTATAGTACCCTATTAGTTTTCAAGGCTTTAGTTGAACAGAGCCTTGAAACTTGATCGTTAGGGAATCATTTGCAGTTGATCTGAAATCAGGGAGTAATCTTTGAGTTGAAGACGAAGATTAATGGAACCTCAGGAATATTTACCAACCTGTTGGATACAGGTGCGTCCATGGCGAGAGATTTACGTCGATGATTTGTCCAAAGTGATCATCATGGGGACGTTGTAGTACTTGTGGGTCGTTCTCGATCTTGCTGATTGGACTGTTATGATCATTCAGCTGCTGCTGCATGTCTGCTGCTGTATCCAAATGACTTTGAGGAGGAAGAGTTAAGGAAGCAGGTACCATGTTCTCTATGCGCTGATCAGCTTGCCCAGCTCTACCAGAACGCACAAAAATTACAACCAAAAAAAAAAAGAAGCTACTAGGTATACATAGCACTGTCACGTAATAAAACTAGTGTTTTCAACCTTATTTACTGCTAGTTTTTTACTATGTTAAAATGAGCATGCACCTAAGAGGAATAAGCCCTGTGGGATCCAAGAAATTGAGCATTGGAATTTGATCTTGGTCTCTTTGATGAGGAAACCAATCCAATAAACTGCTTGCACTTCTCGTAGTAAACCCATTTACTTGTGCTGCTTGTTGAGCCAAATTTACCTGCCAATGATAAAAGAAAAAAGGAGTGAATTGCGCTTATTCTCCCTGATTTTTCCACAGGGTGTACCGTCGAGGATCTTCTTTCGACAATCATGGAAATATTAGAAAAACCACATATATAAATGTGACTAACAAGTGAAGATTTAGATTTTATAGATCGATCAAAAGATCTGGGGAGTTTGTAGGTGTGGGGAGGTATACTTCTCCTCCAATATTTGCTATTTTCATGAAATACACAGCCTACGATCAGTTCTAGTGACTAAGGTCATCAACAGCTAATCTTTAGTGGAGAAATGAGGATTCCAATACAATGCTCGGGCTTACCTTGCGTGCTCGAACTTGATTCAGAGTCTCCTCAAGAATTTGTTCCCTGTATTCAGCCTCACAAATCGCATTGATCTCCCAAGGATCGCCTTCATAAATTCTGATGATCAAGAATTTACAAATTCATCAGTGGAGCTTGCTACTATACTGAAATCTTTGAGTTCAGTTTGTTATTGCCGCAAGAAGGGGACCCCAACAAAAAAAAAAGACCCAGTGCAGATGACTTTTACAGTTTTCTTGCTAGCTGGAAACTACTAGAGACTGTAGGCTAGACTCTAGAGGCTAGTGAATGAAGTGACATTAGTTGATTACTGCTAGTACCTCAATTTTTTCTCCATATCCTCCATTTGGGACTTGTACCTAAGAATTTCTTGCTGAATTTCCTGCGAGTCCATTTAACTAATTAGCAGTCACTTTCTCTATACGAGGAAGCTGGAGTGCAATTAATCCAAGCTCATTAATGAGCTCGATCAAGCAGTACCATTTCGTCCAAGAGCTTCTTACCTCAATTTGAGAGTCAACACTTACTGGGCTGAATACGAAAACAAAGAATTAGTAATAATATAAACTGAATGTGTAACAACCAAATATTTTTTTTATCAGCATCACAATTCACAAGTAAAGATGAACTATTGCTTGATGCATATGTGGTACCTGACATCTTGATTAGTTCTGTCTGCTTCAGATTTCAACTTGCCAAGTGCTTTTTCCAGATACTACAAATCGACATGGTAACTCAAACAAGTCAATATTGCGACCAAATTTCCATCCCTGTTGAGCTCACAGATTTGTAAGCTAGTTAGTTAGTTAAAGAGGAGTATCCGCCCACAATACCTCTTGGTTATGCAGCCTGTATAGAGTTGCATGGAGACGAAAGGCATCCGTATAAAGAGGGGGCCACCGACAAAACAATCAAAAGTAAACCGGGAAAAAAAAAATAACCACCATTTGAGACGGTATCAGAGTATATAAAGAATGATCAATAAGCTATAGCTAGTTCCTTACCGTCCTCGCTCATGCTCCGGAAGATTCAGATATCGTGCCATAATTTCCTCAAGGCTTCCACAAATCCGATACATGTCATAGACCAATATGATCATTCAGATCATTTTATGTTGAAAACTTTGTATATACTTGTTACTAAAATAAAGACTTAACAGGAATATACAGAAAGAAATTTATAAAGGACGCGAGTGAGGGCTGAGGAGTAACACCTTTTGTTTCCTGAAAATACGCTGAGTCTTCCAGAGGGGGAGAACATGATGAGAGCTACATCAACATCACAGAGCACAGAAAGTTCATAAGCTTTCTTGATAAGCCCATTTCTTCTTTTTGAGAAAGTCACCTGCCTATTTGTTGTGTTCTCGATTTTCTTGATCTGGAGCTTCACTCTTCCCATATTTTTCCCTCCTCCTAGGTTTCCTCTCCTCTAAAATATACGTCTCTGTCAAACTTGTTGAAACTTGAAAGCCCTTTTTTGTGAAGGAAGCCAAATATGGTAGTAATCGCAGCCAGGATCAAGTCTGTCCCTGCCAGCTCTTAAATGGAACCTGAAATTATACTAGTATCCTAGTACTTTTGTTTATACATAGATAAAAAAAAGTCATTAATTGCATATGCGAAACAGTTGATGTAAGAAGTTGGAAAGTGAGGGATGAGAAGAGAAGCTAAGAGAGGTAGTAACAAATTTCGGATCGGAAGGGGCTTTTTGGCACCGTTAGGCCGCTGTTCAGAAGATGACGAGAGGGTGAGAGACAAAGTTAGCGGTGAGTTTCCACAGCTGTCAAGGATCTTCTCAAGAGAGTGACTATATTCTAGTAGAACTTAATTCTCTTTTTTTTATATATATAAAAAAAAGAAGAAGAAAGAAATGAAGATTGTAATAGAGGAGTAGTGATAAATAAATTTGACAAAAAAGTATAATAAATCAAGTAATGCCAGGGTAATTACAACGTAAATATGGACTAGAGGCAGAGGTAGAATACTCCTAATAACAAATTCACTATTTTCTTGTTTTTAAAGGAGGGGGGAGGGATTGGGGATTGGTTGTTTATTGACACCATTTCTTTTTTGTTGTTTGCTTGATTTTTCTCATAGACATTTGAAAAAATGGTAAGCATCAGGTTTTAACCTTTCATATGTGAGGAAAATCTTAGCCGGAGGCCAGCTCTTTTAAGTAGGGAAAATATAAGGTGGCGTTTGGTTCGCACATCGGTATCAGATTCGGATTCGGAATCGGATATCCTAGGTTTGGAATGAGGTCATTCATTCCAATACATTTGTTTGGTTCAAGTACCTGGAATGTGTATCATTACTATAGTTGATGTTTGGTTCGTCGATTCTTTCGGAATGGAATATAATAAATATATTATAAACCCCATCGTAAATGATAGTTATTGGCTCTTTGTAAATGGGATATAAGAAATTTTCACTAATTAAATATATTAGTATAAATGTATTAGTAAATTTAGTCTAACTAATTAATAATTTCTATTGGTAAACATGTATAATTATTAGTATAATTGATAATATTAATTATATTACATAAATTAATATACATTATATAATACATATAAATAATATTATTATTATTATAAGTTTGTAACTAATTAAATTAAATATTATATATATAATTAAATATAAATATACAAATGTTATAATATAAATATAAATATATAATTATATAATATATACAAATATTAATTATACTAATATTTTATATAAATATAATATATATTACATATTAAATATAGTTATTGTTATATATTATTATATTTAAAATAATAATTATAATTATATAACTTATTAATATTACATACATGTATATATTATAATTATATGCACATATAATATACATTTATAAATATCCATATATATTATAAATATAATATTATATAATATTAATAAATTTATAATATGTATTATATAAGTATTATTATATTTAACTAAATAATTATAATATATAATTATATAATATAATAACATCATTATTATAAGTTTGTAACTAATTAAATTAAATATTAAATATATAATTAATTATAATTATACAAATGTTATAATATAAATATATAATTATAATTATATAATATATAAATATTAATTGTACTAATATTTTATATAAATATAATGCATATTAATATTAGATATAGTTATTATTATATAATATTATATTTAAAATAATAAATACAATTATAATTATATAATTTATTAATATTATATACATGTATATATTATAATTATATGCCAATATAATAAGCATTTATAAATATACATATATATTATAAATATATTATTATATAATATTAATAAATTTATATTATATATTATATAAATATAATTATATTTAACTAAATAATTATAATATATATTTATATAATATACTAGTATTATAATAAAATATTATAATAATAAAATATTAAATATGTATATATTATAATATATAATATATAAATATTAATTATACTAAATAATATGTAATCGGTAAAGAAATCTTGGAATCACACTTGGGTTTTGGACAAAACCCACCCTTCTACTAAGGAATGGAGAGACACCAAATTTTTAGAAATCATTCCAAGATTTCAATTCCCATTCCAGTGAACCAAACACCAATTATGGAGTTCATTCCATTCCCTCATTCCGATACCCTTTTACCAAACGCCCCCTAAGGCCAGCTGAGCGATTCACTAGCTACAGCCCACAAGATGCTAGTAAATAGGAAAATTTAGAGCCATTTTATATTGCTATTTTTTGAAATTTTTATAAAAAAAAATAGTATAGCGATTTGATATATATAAAACAAAAAACTAATTAAAAAATATATTTATAAAAAATATATAAAGTTTTTGAAAAAAAAAATGACAATCCCAATAGGCCTAGCATTCAAAGCTAAAAGTCTGCAGGTACGTCACGTCTTTGTATGGGGTTTGCTTCGTTAAACACTTCACATGATCCCTTATAAAGAGCAACACAACTCCGATGCACGTCAAAAATTGCTCTTTTACGTAAATTTACCAGAAATTCTTTTTCTAAAGTTGAACTTATATATATATATATATATTTAAAGCATCTAGAGTTGAACTTCGTGTCCATAATTACCATGTTACAACGGTACAAGAGGCTAATATCAAGCACGAAGTTGATAATAATTAGAAATTCTGCCACTAGGTCTCTGAAACTAATGTGTTTTTAATTTTAAATTAGTTTAGAATGCACAAATGTTATTAAAAGTAATCAATATTAGATTGAGCAATGAAAATTTTTAACGATAACTTCCTATACACTGTCAGTGTATTATTTTTTTCATACTAATAGATTTATATTATGCCACATAATATGAATTCATATCATACGTATATGGCATACATCCAAAATTACTAATGAAAAAAATTATTACACTATTAGTGTATAAAAAATAATTCAATTTTTAATAAGTAAAAGGATAATTAATAGTACTCTATCTCGTTTTTATTATTTTTTTGTGAAAACACATAAACAAACTCACAAAATTACTTTAAAAATGAAGAGCCTATAATATGTGTTTCGTGAAAAAGAGTAAATTGAGAATTTTTTTTTTGTCCATTATGTATTGCAAATGTATAGAATAAATATATAGAAAAATGGATGACGAGTTTATTATAAAACGTTAACATTTATTTCCCTCGCTGCATACACTTAAGATAAAAAAAAATTTTGAAAATTTTACAATAAGGAATAACCACTTCTCTACATTTTATAGTATGCTCCGAATGTTTTTTTTGCACAAATAGAAGAACCCTATTAATTTTTTTTTTTTTTTTAAAAGTCATAATTCAGGGGATCGGAAAAATTTTTCTAGAAAAGGGTATTTTGGTAGATAACAAAACATGCGGGAGGGCGAGCGAGGCTCCAGGTGGAGAGCAATCCAGATTAATTGCAAAATGGAGTTTTTGAGTTTGGGATTTGTCGGTTTGTTTGGAAAGGCGAAGATAACGAGGTGGATGCCTACGCAACCGATCACCTGCGTCTTGCTTAAGAATGGGGGAGGAGGTAGCCGCCGAAGTCCGCAAACAGAGAAAAAGTTTCGGTCGGATTTTGGACGCGTCTTCTCCGTTTCCTCGTTTTCTTCAAACCTGGAACTCCGCTCTCGCTTCCACGATATACCACAAACCTCTGCATTTTTCACCCATTCCCTCCCAAAATGTCCCAATCCACGCCTCAGCTCAGCAGGCCGTGTGCAGCATACTGGTATTATTGTTAATACAGTCAACCCTCCACTCCATTAATAATACTTATCATATTTTTATTTTATTGATTTCCTAAAACAAGAATCACCATTCCAAAATTAATAGTACATACATGCTTTTCAATCTCTGTCATTTGAGAAAGTAATTTTTTAAAATTTCAATGCACATTTAATAAGGGAGTATTTTGAGTTCAAATAATACATATATAAACTCACCAGTATCGTACTGCATCATCTAAATGTAATGATTATTATGTCTCCGTAAAAAAGTTGGATGCCCAAAAATGACTCTAACATTTAGGACGGAAGGAGTATGAAAATTGTGGGGTTTGGGAGAGGCTAGTTGTCTACAATTAGCGCTAGGGATGACAACGGGGTGGGGTTGGGGCGGGGGACCCCTCCCCCCGCCCCGTTGCCTACAAACTCCCTCCGCCCCTGTCCCGTCCCCCGCCTCCCACTCCCCCAGGCCCAGCCCCCGCCCCCGCCATGCCCCGCTTCCCTCGCGGGGGCACCCGCGGGGTTAATAAAATTTTTTTCGTGGGATTAATAAAATTTTATTATAGTTAAATTTTAATAAATAATCAAGTATTAAAATATCAACACATCATCAAGTTATTATTCATTTTAATTTTACAATTGAAACTCATAAAAACAATCAAACAAAAGTTATTTGAATACAATCCAACATGATGAAATAAATACAACTAAAATAGTTAAGTTTTCACTTTTGGTACAAATACAATCACTAATTCATTATTGTGTTTGTGCTTTTTTTTTTGAAAAAAAAGTGTTATTCTATTAAGTGTAATTAGAAATTTAGTATAAATGTATTAGTAAATTTAGTATAACTAATTAATAAATTCTATTAGTAGACATGTCTAATTATTCGTATAATTGATAATATCAATTATATTACATACACTAATATACATTATATAATACATCTAACTAATAATATCATTATCATAAGTTTATAACTAATTAAATTACATATTATATATAATTATATATATATAATTTTTTTTTGCCGGTGGCGGGGCGGGGGCCCCCCGCCCCGTTTCTAAATGAGGGGAAAAAATTCCCCCCCGCCCCCGCCCTGAGAGCCCCCCACGGGCCAAATCCCTAATTAGCGCGATTGTTATATATATATATATATTTAAAGTGAGTGTATAGCTATAGACATGTTAGCATGAATAAAATTTACATACACCAAAATAATATTAGTATAACTGCACAACTCTAGTAAATCTTAACTATACCTGTTCCGAATCCAAAAATGTGAATGTGATGATGTCTGGAGTAAAACATTAATTAGTTGATCGTGAGGTTTGATTCTAAATCCTATGTATTTTCTCTTTTCTTCAATTCTAGAGTCTCTAATAATACAAAAAAAAAAAAGAAGTAAATGTAAACATAATTAAAGTTTTAAATGATTATAATAGGTACTATTCATTTTTGGAATCGGTAACAACGTTAATTATTTTTACTTATCAATTTCCACTTCTAAAACGTTATAATTGAATTTTCACTGTGAATTGTTTTTACTATTTATTCAGACAATCATTTGAGTAATCTTTCTTAGTTCCGCCCACTGTTTTCTGTTATTTCGTGAGCAAAAAGACTTATGAGGCATAGTAACGAGCAGTACACAAAATTTCGTGACTAGTGTATACTAGTGTTTGGGTTTAATGCAGCCCAGCCCCAATTGTATACTAGTGTTAGCCCACTTTAGACTCTCTCCTGTTTTGCTGTCCTTCCTGATGAATATGATGATCCACTTCCAGGTTGAGAGCCTGACCCAAAGCCTAAGGGCAGAAGTCGGACCAAATAAGACACGAAAAAGACAGCAAGAAGTTCAAGAACATCTCAAGTCCGGATACCCCCTGTGTGGGAAAAAAAAAAAAGGAAATAAGTTAGTAGCTGGAAGGCTATAGCAATGACAAAGTCGTAATAAGCACTGCCACCTAACATTCAAAAATAGGTAGTGTCAATATCATTACCGCCTCAAATAAGCACAGAAGGATTAGTAGAGTAGCAAGTAATACAGCAACTGGTCTCCTCCATAGCGACTGGTCTCCTCTCCTCTCAGCCTTAGACAAACTCCATTTCTTCCGCATTGTCAATATCACCAACTGTTACAGTTTTCTACAATCTTAATAACCAAATTGGGAAAAAAAAAATGCACAGATCAGTTCTTGCAGCACAAAGCAATCATCATCCTCGTCATCAGTATTCTCAGCGGTGCCAAGAGACTCGTGTTTGTCTCCTTGCTCCTTTATCAATTTGCCTTTGTGGCATGTAACATTATCCCTGTTCTTTTTTTTTTTTTCCTAATAAGGCTTTGTTCTCGAGAATTGCATATTTTTTCTTCTATTGAATGATGTATTTGTTTATTTATTTTGCAGTAGCAATTAGCATGAGGTATGGTTATTATGGGGATTGTGACATGCTGCTTGGACCTAGCTCGTCGCGATTATTTGAGGCCAATTCTGTGTTTGTGAAGCAAGTTCACGTCACAGATACTGATAGGAAAGGAGTCGTTCTTTACGGGTTTTCGCAGAAGCCTGAGCTGAGCCTGGAAGAGAGTTGGAGTGTGTCAAATTATATGATTGTTGGATCCTTCAGTCATAAGGTAACAACACTTCAGAACCTGAACTTCCACCCATATTTATGGAAAGAGATTTTATCTTGTGGAATATTCTGTCAGGGATTCTCGCTGTGGTTGAATAAAGGTTCAAGAATTCAGCTTGGACTGGAAGCAGAGAAAACTAGTTTGAATCAACTTGATGTATCAGTAAGTAAAGGTAGACATACTGCAGTTTGTTCTGATTCTGAGAGTAATAGCAATCCCCCATCCCTGCTCAATTTAATATATTTAAACTAATGTCTAAAACAGGGGTGCGGAATTATGAGACCCTTCTGCCACCAAATTCTCTAGGTGCTGACCTCTTTAATTATGATACAGCTGGTAATAACTTCTCTGATTTTGTACTCCTAACAAAAATATTCAATGAAAGAACATGTAATAGGTAGTGTTCAGGTGTGAAGTACATTTGGTTTGACATTTGTTTTTTATACTTGTGATTAAGTTCAGGTAAAGCAGCTGAATATGTCATTGAAGACGATGATAGGTACTGCATCGGCATCACTAATTTGAATCCTAGAAGCATCATGGTGGTAATGCATGTGAATGTTTCTTCCAAAATGTACGACAGCACAAAAGCAAAGAGCATGTGTTCAACTGGAAGCGGGACATGCCATCTCAATCTTCTTTTCCCAATTACCCAATATGTAGTAGTGACTACTCCAAACAATGTGAGAAATCCCTTCCATGGCGTTGCTATGTCTGTGTTTAACAAATCCTACTGAAACTAAAGTTTTGACTAGTTTATTGGATTAATGCAGGGAGATCTTGGCCAATGGCATGTTGAGCTTTCATTCGTTGCTCGTCTTCTTGCCTACATTTGTATTTTAGGTAACTCCATATTGACTAAGCTCCTGAATTCATGTATTTTTGGTATTAGAACAATTGACATTTTGTGAGTGCATCTCAACTCTCAAGTTTTACAAATTTTACATTCGGATTTTGCTATATTGGGCACCTGGAAATGGTCTGCGTGGATTTATTTGGAGGGGTACTAATTGTAGCCTTACCAATGAAATCTTCCAGGTGTTATTGTTATTGTCTTCTTTCTGCTGTTCAAATTACTGGGAGCATGTAATGAGGAGAACCATGAACCAGAACATCCTGTAACGAGAGTTGCAGCTGAGACTGAACCTTTGCTGCCTGAGAAAGTCTTCAGATTGCCATACGGAACTGATGAAGAAGACAGGGAGTCAAGCAGGGGTAGCTCTTCAGAAGACCTATATGATGGCAAGATTTGTGTCATCTGCTATGACATGCCACGAAACTGCTTCTTTGTTCCCTGCGGCCACTGTGCTACTTGCCAAGATTGTGCTAATAGGTAAATATTTGGTTGAACAAAAACCAGTGTGTCGCTTATGAAATGTTGAATATTTGGAGTTAATTCAAGGATACACTATTTTGCAGGATCATGGAGGGGGAAACCAGGGTGTGTCCAATATGCCGACGGCTCATCCATAAAGTGAGGAAAGTTATTATCCCTTAGAACTTGCCTTTCGTTTGAAATATTTCATGAAATTTGCTGTTGTGAGCAACTATTTTCGTTGGTTCACGTTGAAGCCAGTCTCCTTTTACCCCTTGAAATGCCAAATGAAAAGGGATATTTATAGCACAACTAATTATTCTGGGCATGCCCAAATCCCAATGAGTGTTGCGCTTGAATTTCCATAAAATTGGATCTTCCAACCATCTCCTAGTACAAATTTCTGGCTGATGTTTGAAGGATTTTAGCCTAGGCGCTCTTAAAAATATGTCCAACATATGGACTTGAGATTAATGAAACTGGCGAAATTGGCCTGAGCATGGAGTAGTATTTCTTGCTCTCTAAGTTTGCACGCACGTTTGCTTGGAAATTGGAGGACACGCAATTTGCTCCCGGCTTCTGATCCTGGAGAGGAAGGGAAAGCAAATTCTACTACGAGGCTCGTAAATAAACTAAAAGACAAATGGTATCTGCTGCGGCAAATGATACATTTGCCACCGGGAAGGGATCATAGCATCATTTTTGTTGTGGACTTCCACTGCAGCAAATGATACAGCATTCCCACTAGAAATACTGAGAAAACATTAACAATGCTGATTAACATTGATTAACCTTTGTCTGCGGACTTCCATTTAACATATGAAGCACTCAAAGCCGCCATACCTGTCTGGGTACTACGTACCTTCTCAAATTCTAACTCGCCAGCCACAACCGCCAGATGGAAAAAAAAAAAAGAAGAAGAAATAAACAATAATTTTTAACGAGCATCTACTCTAGTCGCATGTCGTTGACAATTTTTAAGTTAAATACAAGATGCAGAACAAAAAGCTGATATAATATAAGATGGCCAAAGCATAAGGCCAAAGCATCAATGGAGATTTCGTACTACCTTCTGCTCATACCCTTGCTGTATTTACTCACCAATCAGATTATCAAAAGATTCAATAATCTCCCACCGAGTCCTTTTCCATCTTTACCTGTAATTGGGCATCTTCATCTCATCAAGAATCCAGTCCATCGAACATTAGCTCAGATCTCCAGTAAATATGGCCGAGTTCTCTTGCTTTATTTTGGCTCTCGCCCTGTCCTCCTGATATCTTCACCCTCTGCTGCAGTGGAATGCTTCACCAAGAATGACATAGTCTTCGCAAATCGGCCCAAGTTCCTCGCGGGAAAATACCTTGGCTTTAACTATACAACTCTGGTTTGGGCCTCGTACGGTCAACACTGGCGCAATATAAGAAAAATCGCTACCGTTGATATATTATCAGGTAGTCGAGTCCAGATGTTTACGCACATACGTTCTGAGGAGGTTCACTTGTTGATTCGGCGCCTTCTGAAGGCCGCTGCGGCTAGTGCTGATGACCATGTTATGGTCGATATGAAATCAGCCTTCTTCGAACTCACACTGAACATTATGATGAGGATGATTGCTGGAAAACGATATTCTGGTGATGGCTCAGGAAAAATAGAGGAAGTCACCAGCTTTCAAGAGATGGTTAAAGAGAGTCTTAAAGTCAGCGGATCAACAAATGCTGCGGATTTTGTTCCACTACTGAGGTGGATAGGGCAAAATAAGCTTGAAAGTCATCTGAAAACGTTGCAGATGAAGAGGGAAAAGTTCCTACAAGATTTGATTGAAAAGTACAGAAGCATCGCCAGCCATCGTGAGAACAAGACACTGATTGATGTTCTCTTATCTCTCCAAGAGACCGAACCAGAGTACTATACGGATCAAATCATCAGAGGCTTGGTTCAGGTGAGTCTGGTTTTAAGGCGAATAGTAGATCAGTCCCTCGAAAGTGCCAACATTCCATAAAATCAAGTATATGAACAACCTAAGAGAATCCACCTCAAGCGCTAGCTAGCTATCATACTTCCAGGGTAGGATCATAAGTTCATAGGCATGGCATTAACTTCCCTGCTCTTTCAGCTTTTAACAATCAGTCAAGATAACTCAAAAGCATGTATCATGTGATGATCAAAGAAGTGAATGAATTTGAAACTGCCTTTTATCCGATATCTATAGAGATAATAAATCAAATTTCGTCTAATCTTAATATGCAGATAATGTTATCGGCGGGAAGTGACACAACATCTGGAACTATGGAATGGGCACTGTCAGTTCTGCTGAACAACCCAGAGGCTTTAAAGAAAGCGCAAGAAGAAATAGACGTTCAAATAGGCCAATCAAGGCTGATAACTGACTCCGACCTTGGCCAGCTTCCTTACCTTCAAGCAATAATAAACGAAACCTTTCGTATGTATCCTGTGTCCCCTTTTATCTCCCTGCATGAATCATCCGAAGAATGTACAGTTGAAGGCTTTGGTATCCCTCGTGGGACATTGCTCTTAGTGAACCTTTGGGCTATTAATCATGACCCTGAAATATGGGAAGAACCCACAAAATTCAAACCTGAAAGGTTCATGAACTTGGAAGGTCAGAGAGAGAGATTTGAGTTTATGCCATTCGGGCTTGGCCGAAGAGGATGTCCTGGCGAAAATTTTGCTCGACGAGTTGTGGGGTTGGCATTGGGTTCACTTATTCAATGCTTTGAGTGGGAAAGACCTGGAGAAGAATTGGTGGACATGAGTGAAGGAGCTGGGCATACTATGCCTAGAGCTCAACCGCTGCTGGCAAAGTATAGGCCACGCCCTGAAATGGTTAAGCTTCTTTGAGTTGTGATCTGAGTGTTTGACAATGTTTTCTTCTGCAACACCTAGACGACTGTGGAGAAACAAGTGAACAAGGAAACAGAGGATGTCTCTCTGTACGTGTTTGTTTTAACTTTTAATACTACTATTTTATCTCTTTTAACTTCGCTTTGTGTTGCTGCAAGAAAGTATAAAAAAGCAAAGGGTTTACTCTAATTTCTTGCTTTCTCCAAAGATCCAGCATTTTCATGTGTGTATCTATTATTTGTTAACCAATGGTTCAGAATTCAATCGACGGAGAAGCAAAATTTTGCCAAGCATGAGAAATTCCCAAAATTCTGATCAAATTTAAATTATTTGTAAGATGCTTTTGGTTGCATGTTGTACTTTAGAGGGTCCTCGCGTTCTGTAATTTAGAGCTTTCTTGCATTCTATAACTGCGAGGTAAGGTAAGCAAAACTTAAATTTTGGTCAAGTTTATCTGCTTTGAACAGGAGGTTGCCCACTGCAAATAAGCACCCCTATTGTACAATTTTTCAAACATCATCAAAATCTTGTTTTTGAGGTTTCAAAGCCGCTAAATTGAACATTAGCTCTGAATCGGATAATAACATTAGCTCTGAATCGGATAATTATGTTCAATGGTGATGTTTTGCTAATAATTACTGATAGGGTGTTAATTGTTAGTTATTTTATTGTTAATTTTCCTATTTGTCCTTGCCAAATATCGTTTTAATGATTAATATATACTTATATTTGGGATTTGGACCTATTTACAGGAAGTGAAACTGAAAAGTGCTAAACAGAGGGATCTTCTTAAAAAAAATACTCCACACGTGGGAAGTTTCTAAAAGAAAATACAAGCTGGACTCCCCGGGGTGATACAAACGGATCTCCTATCTTTTTGCTGATGAGGAGTTGAATTGCACTAGGAATCCTATTAGTAGAGTTGTAAACGAGCCAAATCGAATCGAGTATCTCATGTTTGAGCTCTGTTCGATAAGCGATTCGAACAACGTTCGTGTTTGTTTGTTAATTTTCGAACTCCAAACCTGTATTCGTGTTCGACTCGTTAAGCAAAATTCATGTTTAAATTCGAGTTCATGTTCGGCTTGTTTAACATAAACAAGCTGTTCGCGAACATGTTCGAAATGATCGAATCCAAATTATTTTAAGTCTTAAATATACAAATCATTAATTATTCTAAAAAATAATTAAAGCACTAAGTGACTAAATTCTATTATTCATTAACTATATAACTAATATTAACATAAAAATAACAAATAAAACCCTCAAATATAAAAGTCCAACCATAAAATTAACTCTAAAATTTGTCAAATGATAATTATGTCCATGTTCGCGAACGTTCGTTAAAACTCGCGAACATGCTCGTGTTCGCTCGATTATTAATCGAACAAAAACATTCGTTCGAACTCGGTTCGTTTAAGATTTCGAGCGAGTCTTTTACAAACACGAACGTATCGAAACGAATCGAGTTACTAAACAGTTCGATTCGTTAACAGCTCTACCTATTAGTAATAGGAAACGGAGAAAAGAAGGGACTTTAGGTAGTAGTTACTTCGTTCTTTTCGGCGGATGTGCCAGACAGCCGAGACTTGCTTTTTTGTTCCTTTCTTCGTTCTTTTCCATTAATCTCGACTGGAGCATAATTTTTGTGCTCTTTGACTATCCGAAAAAGATGCCTCTGCAATCAATTAAATTGCGTGAAAATTTATTTATGCGACGTGGCTAAGTTTTTCATCTAATCAAGGATCAATTCAACGACGCAGTCCCTAATATTTGTGAGATCTAATTAGTTTTCATGTGTTTCTTAATTTGTTAATATTTGCACGTTGTCTATTTGAATTTCCATGGGATTATTTTGTTACTTGGATGTCAAGAGCCCGATGTTTAATATGACTTATTAATCTCCTGCAAAATTAGTCAATTAAATCTGTAATTGTTTGATCGATTAATATTAGTGGCAACTAGCGTGTTTACACACTAGGGGAACGTGCAATCTAATTTAAATAACCCTCGTAGCATGTTACTGATTGGGGTTAAGTTTTTCTAGATCTTAATGCAATTGAAAAATTAATTCCTACGGTCGTACTTAGGAGTATTTTCTGGTTAGGGGTAATCAATGGTCGTTCCTTAGTTATCAATAAATTAAGAAAAAATTGGTCGTTAGAGTTTGTCGGCGACTATAACTAGTCTATTAATAAATTAAGTGAACCTCTCTTGCAGCAATGATCGGGTAAGTGGATTGTGTCTGAATAGTTGTATCCTTGGTTAGAATTTATCTATTCTTGATTTAATTCCGGTTATATTTGTGCTAGTTAATTATTTATTTTTAGTTGAATTGCTGAATTGTTTTTAGTTTTATTCCGATAAAATCCCCCTTTACCAATTGAAATTTCAAAGAGATAAATATTCCAAGTTCCTGAGGAGACGACCCCGCTTGCCACTGTCTACTATTTAGTAATTTTTGTCAACTAATTAATTCTGGTATATCGGATTGAGTAAACTTTTCGGGAACAGGGTGAATCAAGTAATCCATTGCACACCTAGAGTCCCTACTCCAGCATCTAGAATTAATTATTGACTGTTTTCAGTGATAGTTAGATTCTATTTTTATTATTGTAAAGACTTGACAACCTGTCAATTACTCCTTAGTTTGTCCAGTGCGCATGTACGCATAGTCCATTCGACTCCCGTGGGAAACAGGTGTTACAAATTTCAACCAAAGATAAGTCAAAAAAATATTTGTCTGCGGAGCGGAACTCCATTTTCATATAAAAAAATGCTGAAAGCCGCCATATCTGGTTCAGTACTACCACTCTACCGGTTCCATCTGACAGGTCACGACCGCAACGGGAAAAAAAAAAAACAAAAAAAAAGCAATAGATAAACAAGGATCTTTGTCAATCGCATCTTATAAGAAATTTTAACACAAGATTTAGATTGCAGGATAGCAGCTGATATAAGATGGCCTAAGCTGAAGGCGTCTCGATCCCTTGAACCTATATCACTGAAACAGCAAGGAATTGTTTAGAATATTACATTGGATAAGTAAGTGTAGGTACTCCTCCAATACAAAGTTCGAAATACCTAGTGTTCAAGTTTATTTGATTATTTTAATGAGTTTGTAATTTTATTTAAATTTGACTTATTTATTTGTCGAACCAACCTTGTTTGATTATTTTATCGAATTTAAACGAGTTATTTATTGAATCTGAATGTTATCAAATATAAAACGATGTTTACTCTTAATTTGACTAGTTAGCAAATCAAACTAGAATGAACTCTAACCAAACTGAACTCGATTCAAATATCAAGCAGTTTGATTTATCTTTCAACCCTATTTCGGAGTTGTTATCCATGTGTTTGAGAATGTCATCCTCCTGTGGCCCCTGGTCCGCAAGAGAAAATATGAATTAAGGAAACAAAGGATGCTTGTATTGTGTTTTGGTTTTTCAAGTCCCGAACGAGATGTTTTTTTGTTGCAGCAAAGGAGGAAAGTTTTAGAGAGCTTAGGATATTATAATAAAATAGCAGTCAGGAGTAGCGAAGGAGGAAACATATGATTCAGCCGAAAGGGGAACGAAAAGAAGAAGAAGTTATGGTTTTAATTTATTTGAAGAATTACCATATATATATATATATGTATGTATTTTAGGTAAAAGAAGATTATATACTAGTAGTAGTTTGGAAAAATAAGGAATGCGATCATAACAAGTAAATGCAAAAAAGTTTGCCGTAAACTCCTTTGAGCGTTTGTAGTTGTCAAAGCTCTTTGTCAGGCTGCCCCCAGTGGTTCGAAAATGTGCTGAGGACCTGTTTTGAACTAATTTGTTACATGGATGGAAACCATATGCAAACCAAAAGATTAGAAATTTTCATGCTATCCCTTGTTTCTACATTTAATAATAATAATAAAAAAAAAGTGGATGAGGCGTTGATCTACAAAGTTGAGGTTTTAGAATTTGGAAATCTTGAATTCAATACTTATCAAAGTGTGAGTCTCTAAACTTTGTGTTAGTATTTATCCCACCATATGTATGTAGATTAGTTGTAGTTCGAAATATTTGTAATCTCTTATATTAGTCCTATAGTTGTGGATTTTACACAATATTATCGAAGAAAATATTTAAAAAAGAAAAAAAAAATGCAATCTTAGTGCCCGATATGTAAAATTGGTAACCACGAAACAAATCTTGATGAATCCACGAAATTTAAGCCTGAAACGTTTGTAAGCCGTTTGGGTATGTGGTCAAAGAGCACGTCTTGGTGAAAATTTAGCTAGACAAGTTGTGAGGTTGGCATTGGGCTCACTCATTCAATGCTTTAAATGGGAAAGACGTGGGAAAGAATTGGTGGAAATGAGCGAAGCTGCTGGGCTTACTATGCCAAGAATTCAACCGCTGCTGGCAAAGTATAGGCCACGCCCAGAAATAGTTAGCCTTCTTTCTGAGTTGTGATCCTAGTGTTTTGGGAATGTTCTTTGCCACCGGCACTGCACCACTGGGGAATCGAGTGTACAAGGAAAACAGTCCGTGCCGTCCTGATTCCACTGTAATGTAAGCTGGTCAAAGCTACAGGCCGTTATATACGACGCTACTCCGAAGAAAGGAGAAAAATATAAGCAAAGCCTGGAGGCAGTAAAGGATGGATATCAGTAGCAGATCATTGACAGATAAGATACAAATATTTACGAATGAGAGGGCGTTTTGAATCTTTATTACTGATACATTCTTGAAATAACAATAATGAATTACTAGGTAAATAGCCATACTGCATAAGTATTATTCCAACACTTTGGATTTAACCTCGACCTCTATGGGTGCTACATACTGCTACCTCCTGCTTTTTCCCTTCCTGTATTTACTTACCAATCAAATCATCAAAAAGTTCCGGAATCTCCCACCAAGTCCACCTCTTTCCTTACCCATAATTGGCCATCTTCATCTCATCCAGAAACCACTCCACCGAGGACTAGCTAAGATCTCCGATAAATATGGTCCAATACAGTTTCTTCATTTTGGTTCTCGGCCTGTCCTGCTTGTATCTTCACCCTCAGCTGCAGAAGAATGCTTCACCAAGAATGACATAATCTTCGCTAATCGGCCAAGATTTCTCGCCGGAAAACACCTTGGCTACAACTATACAACTCTGGGATGGGTCTCATATGGCCAACACTGGCGCAACTTGAGAAGAATAGCTACTGTGGAGATCTTATCTGCTACCCGAATTCAAGCTTACACGAGCATCCGTGTTAACGAGGTCCATTCATTGATCAAGTACCTTCTAAAGGCCTCTAAAGCTAGTGACTCTAGCACGGTTGAGATGAAATCGGCCTTCTTTGGGCTGAAACTTAACATCATGATGAGGACGATTGCAGGAAAGCGATACTACGGCGATGATGCCCAGAACAAGGAGGAAGCCGCAAGGTTCAAAGAGATAGTTAAAGAGACTTTTCAACTCAGTGGGGCGACAAACATAGCAGATTATATTCCATTATTGAAGTTTTTTGGGCAGCAGAAGCTTGAAACCAAGCTGAAGACTTTGCAGGCGAAGAGGGATCAATTCTTGCAAGATTTGATTGAAGAACACAGAAGAACCGTGAGGAGTTCTGACAGTGAGAAGGGCAACAAAACAATGATAGACGTTCTCTTGTCCCTCCAACAGACCGAGTCCGAATACTACACAGATGAGATCGTCAAAGGCATGATTGTGGTAAGTAACTATTTAATCCGCTCGATATCTTAATCCATCTGTCTGTTAAGCATACGGAAATTCTGATCTTTGTCCGGGATCAGTCCCATGAAGGATTGAGTCTGAAAATCTAAGTCAAAGCTAGTTTGATTGCACTGGTACCATCTCCGTGTTGCCTTGCATTTTTTATTGAGCTGTAATGCTATGTTTCCTACACGTAATAATTCTAGGCATAATTTCAGAAACCTCCCCTGAAATTTCTAACAGTTTCACTGCCCTCCTCCGAGGTTTCTAAAATATCAGAAACCTCCCCTATTAGGTTATTGGGGTCCATTTGTCACTTCAATCATGGAGAAATGACTTAATTACCCATACAACTTAAGAGGTATTTCCCAATTATGTTCACATGATTAGTTAAACTGTTATTAACTAGATTTAACAGAAATGATGACAATTTATAAGTTTTTTTAAAAAATTTCTAATATGCCATTACAAAAAGGGGGCCATATATAGGCACCTTTTTATGATTGATAATTGATGTATGCGAGTAGAAGCAATGATTCAAACTTTAGTGTTTTTTGTGGAATAAGAGAAATAGAGCTTCTTTAGGTATATCTAAGGATTTAGGAGATTTGCTCTTAAAATTTTCTCAAAATTTTGGTGATTGTGAAAATTTCAAGATCAGCCTCTAAGATTTTTCTGCTATTAAATTTTGGAAATTTTTATTATTTGATTGCAGTTGTTAAGGTAATTCTTGATGGTCATGCTTAATAGTGACACTGCAAGTGAAAAAGAATAGTTTGGATCAAACAAAAAAAAAGAAAATATGACGTTATGTAGTTTGTATTATGTTCTATATGATCTGCTCCATTTGATGATTGGTATTTAATTATAGTGTTTTTTCTTTTTTATCCTAATTGTTACTTTTATTTTCATCAAAATTAGGTACTGGTGTTGTATGAAATATACATAAAGATTGTTGGTTATACACTACTAAATTGAAAAACCTTTTAATTATGATAATTTTTTTTTCTTGTTTGTGATTATTCAACAAATGGGTTTTTTTTCAAATCGAAATGTTGGTTGTAGTAGGATTCACATGCTTTGCTTTTCTTGGAGGAGATTATGCAATTGATGTATTATAACAGATGTAATAGTATGATATTACATATGCAATATGTAGATAAGATTTTGAGTTGCTGAACTTGTTGTGGAGTTAGTAAACTGATATTTTGTTTACGCTCTATAAATACGGTAACAATTACACCGTTTCACATTTGATAAAGTTAAAATAGATATATATTGTTCGTAGTAAATCAACTATCTAATGCAAAACTTGAGGGTAGCTATGGAATTAAATTGTTTTCTCTCTTCTAATACCAATTTTATATTATTTTTGTATTTGAATTGGGCTGATTTATTACTAGATAATTAGCTTTAGGGGTGGTTTCCGATATTTTGAAAATTTCAGTGAAATTGTCAGAAACTTGGGGCGGGGGGGGGGGGGAGTTTCTACAATTATCCCATAATTCTATCTACCTCTAATACTATTTATACTAAGAGTCACGATAAATGTTCTAACGTTATCATACACCTCCTCTTATCCCTTCCTTTGTATTTCTATCTTATTTCCAGAATCAAGATAATAGTATAAAAAATTCAATCCCATTGTACTATTGAATCATGACGTGCAGGAAAAAAGGAAGAAGTAAAGATAAAACGAATGAGTAGCACAGTATTCACCTTTAATCCATGCTTTAGACTAGCAGAAAATAATGCAAATTTTGTCAACAGCAAATGTTATCAGCAGGAACCGACACATCATCTGGAACAATGGAATGGGCACTCTCCCTCCTGCTCAACAATCCACAAGTTCTAAAGAAAGCCCAGCAAGAAATTGACGCGTACGCTGGCCAATCAAGGCTTATCAAATGACTCGGACTTGGGTCAGCTGCCTTATCTTCATGCAATTATTAATGAAACACTTCGCATTTGCCCGGTGGCCCCTATTCTGGTGCCTCATGTGGCATTATTTGGTTCTGCTTTGCTGTCGTGAACTTGTGCATTGATTCTGTGCTTTAATTTCTCGAGATTTGTAGAAATTTGCTAGTTTTCAACTGCAAGATTTTGTTACTCCGGCGATTTTAACTTTTGTGCTGGAAAAAAACACGCACTTCCAAACTCTAGGTACAATATTTTTTTTTTTAAAAAAAAAGGGTAGATGACAGGTAAGCTAACTAGTGGCTTAGTGCCACTATTGAAATGTAAAATCCTCCAACCCTACACTTTTCCGACCCACGCACCGCTCGCCCTGCCCCGAACCCAAGAAGATTTGTACAAGAAAACAGAAAAAAACTTTGGTGGGCCTTGCCTCCCAATAATTTGCTACAATTAAATATAGTATTATTTAAAAAATTCATGCAGGTGCTTAGTGCATTCGTCTGATTTGATGGTGATTCAGTCTTCTCCGAATTATTCTTGGACCTCTTCAGGTCCTACTCCTCCTTCATAATATAGGAAGCTATCATATTGACTAAAAAAATACAGAAAAATCTCAACTCATTAACCTTATTTAATCTGATTTGAAGCATAATTTTCTTGAAGAAGAGGGGCGGGGCCACACTGATTGTATTATGTATAGTATAGTTCGTAATGGTTTTAATCTACTCACAACAAATTCACTCTCCCAAACTCAAAAGTCATCTTTGTCTATAGAATTTAGCCAACGATTATAATTGCACATTTTAATAGGAAGTTTCATAGGCTGGCTATCAATTGCAACTATGGTTCAAAGTCGCGATCGCGGTTTGGACCGTTCCACATCGGTCTCGGCATATCAGTCGCGGTTTCGGCGAGACGCGAATTTTTGAAATATTTAATATTCTAAAAATTGTAAAAAATATGATAAATAAAAATAATAAAAAATTAGTAAAAATAATAAAAATTCAAGTTGACTCGGGATGATTCGGAGTGACTGGATGTGACTCGATCGTTTCAACCCTTTACAGTGACGTTTCGATCTGTCACGTATTTCGAAAATATTTCGTCGCTGTCTCGTCTCGGGCTAGGCCGAGACAGAGACGACTCGGCCGAGACGTCTCGGTCTGGGCCAGTATTCGAACCATGATTGCAACCTTACAAGAAAACGAGATGAGGACCACTGAGAGACAAGTCCAACTATAAATCCACGAGACGCGAATTTTTGAAATATTTAATATTCTAAAAATTGTAAAAAAATATGATAAATAAAAATAATTAAAAATTAGTAAAAATAATAAAAATTCAAGTTGATTCGGGATGATTCGAAGTGACTGGATGTGACTCAGTCATTTCAATCTTTTACGGTGACGTCTCGATCTGTCACGTATTTCAAAAATATTTCGTCGCTGTCTCGTCTCGGGCTAGGCCGAGACAGAGACGACTCGACCGAGACGTCTCGGTCTGGGCCAGTCTTCGAACCATGATTGCAACCTTACAAGAAAACGAGATGAGGACCACTGAGAGACAAGTCCAATTATAAATCCACTAACTCTCATTAAATAAACCCCATCCATCATTCAATCCCAAGTAAACCAGCAAGAAATCCGCAACTATCTATGGAAACCTTGTATCTCTACCTTCCACTTTTCCTAGCATTATACATCTTCACCAAGCACTTCCTCAACAAAATCCGAAACCTTCCACCTAGTCCCATCCTTAATCTCCCCGTCCTCGGCCACCTCCTCCTCATCAAGAAGCCTCTTCACCGAGGCCTAGCCAAGATTTCCGACCGTCATGGCCCGGTCCTCCTCCTGGAATTCGGCTCACGCCCAGTCCTCCTTGTCTCCTCCGCTTCTGCAGCCGAAGAATGCCTCAACAAGCACGACATCGTTTTCGCCAACCGCCCGCGTCTGCTGGCTGGAAAACATCTGGGATACAATTATACCTCAATGGCATGGACGTCCTACGGGGATCACTGGAGAAATCTACGGCGGATAGCTTCACTGGAGATCTTGTCTTCCCACAGGCTTCAAACGCTTCACGGGATACGTGTTGATGAAGTAAAATTGATGCTGAAAAGGCTGTTTTCAGCTTCAGAAAACAAGAAAAGCGTGGATATGAGGGCCCTTTTCTTTGAGCTGATGTTGAACGTGATGATGAGGATGATTGCTGGGAAGAGGTATTATGGGGAGAATGTTGGGGAAGTTGAGGAGGCTAGGAGGTTTAGGGAGATTGTAGAGGAGACGATGATAATTGGTGGAGCTTCGAATATGGGAGATTTCTGGCCGGTTTTGAGGTGGTTAAAAGTGGGAAAGAAGGAGAAGGCCTTGAGGGTTTTGCAGGAGAATAGGGATCAATTCGTGCAGGAGTTGATCAAGGGGTTTAGGAGTGCAAAAGATGCAGAAAATGGTGGCGGCGATGCAGAGGAAACAGGGGAAAAGAAGAAAACGTTGATTGAAGTTTTGTTGACCCTGCAACAGAAGGAGCCTGAGTATTACAAGGATGAAATCATTAGAAGCCTTATGCTGGTATGGTTACTCTGATAAATTTCTTTCTGGCTCTTCTTCTTCTTATTAATGTAGCTAATTTGTTATCATTTCTATGTTCCCTAGAAAATGTCAAACTTCGATTAAGGACAAATTAATAGAAATTGAAAGTAATTCGAAGATTAAGTGACTAAATCTAGATGGCCAAAATTTGCTTTCTTTGAGTATAAAATATAAGCTTACTTCAGTTGTCGTACAGTAATTCGATTGCTTCCATTATTGTGCAAAGTTATGATGAATAAGAAAAATTCACTGGTACAGTTCAAGAATAGAGTTGACCGCACGGTGTGAACAGGAGTAGATCCCAACGTATTGGGCGGGGGGCCCACTTTTCTTCGGTGTTGGCATTTGACAGTGAAGCAGAAAGAAAGTATGATGTCTAGCCAACCGATGTCTAAAGTTGGTTGACTAGATTTTAGAAGCAAATGTCACTGATCATGCTCTTCATTCTACCGTTTACCACTTTCTTCTTCTTTTCTCAAGTGCATTTCACCATTGACCGCTTTCGTATTGCAGGTTTTACTAGCAGCAGGTACCGATACATCAGTGGGAACAATGGAGTGGGCATTGTCACTAATGCTAAACAATCCATCAACTTTGGAGAAGGCAAAAGCAGAAATTGACAGAATCATAGGAAAAGAACGTTTATTAGATGAATCAGATGTGGCTAATCTACCCTATCTCCGGTGCATAATTAGTGAAACATTGAGGATGTTTCCAGCAGGGCCTATAATGCTACCCCACGAATCCTCCGAGGAATGTGTGGTTGGGGGTTACCGTGTGCCTGGGGGGACAATGTTGATTGTCAATTTGTGGGCTATCCAAAATGATTCCAAGAATTGGGAGGATCCAAGAAAATTCAAGCCTGAAAGATTTGAAGGGCTTGAAGGGACCAGAGATGGCTACAAATTAATGCCATTTGGTTCTGGTAGAAGAGGTTGTCCTGGGGAGGGATTGGCCATGCGCATGGTTGGATTTGCTTTGGGATCAATTATTCAGTGCTTTGATTGGAGCAGAATCAGTGAGGAGATGGTAGATTTGGCTGAGGGGCCTGGACTGACTCTGCCTAAGGCTCAACACTTAGTCGCCAATTGTCGAGCACGACCTGGAATCATGAGCCTTCTTTCTCAAATTTAGACTGCGACGAGGATGTATCTTGACTCTTGAGAAAGGGTGGGCAGTATTTGCCTCGTCTCTTCTTCTTGTTTGAAGAAAAAATATGTACTAGTAAAAAAAAAAAAGTCTTGTTTTATATATTTCACTTGTTTCTTTAAGGGAAAAAATGACGGAGTAATTTACTTTATAGTAGTTGCTATTTGATGACGCTAATTTTTGAATTTCCTTGTTTTAAGTTGGAATTTTCACAGCACAATAATTATACCTTGCAACTCCTAACTGAAAACAACTCAAACCATATATTTATTCATTCTCCTAATGTCCACACTAAGCAATATCTTAGTTGGCAACTTCTTGATCCGAAAGTTTTCTTTAGTGTTGATAATCAATGAGAGATAAAAAAAAATGAGTATCTAAAAATATAAAGGTCTATCTATTTGGACAACCGTTCTTAAGACATATTTCAGATAAAAAAATACAAGATTAATTAGAATAAATAAATATAAAGAGGGGCAGGAAAGATTAAATAGACAAACATATATAAGTACAAGGAAGGATAATAATTGTAGTAAATGTGTGTGTATATATATATATATAATAAATTAGATAAATTTTAAATGTATTAACGAGTGTCTAGTAAACACCCGAAAAAATCCAAAATATGACGATTTTTTTCCGTAAGAAAACTCGAATATGAGACGTCTCAGTTGCACTTCGTCCCTAGAAACGCCCAACCAATATCCCTTCCCTTCTAAAGGCCGCTGCCGCTAGTGCTGATGACCAGGGCATGGTCGATATGAAATCAGCCTTCTTCGAACTCACACTGAACATTATGATTAGGATGATTGCTGGAAAACGGTATTCTGGTGATGGCTCAGGAAAAATAGGGGGAGTCGCGAGCTTTCAAGAGATGGTTAAAGAGAGTGTTAAAGTCAGCGGATCAACAAATGCTGCAGATTTTGTTCCGCTACTGAGGTGGATAGGGCAAAATAAGCTTGAAAGTCATCTGAAAACGTTGCAGATGAAGAGGGAAAAGTTCCTACAAGATTTGATTGAAAAGCACGGAAGCATCACCAGTCATCGTGAGAACAAGACACTGATTGATGTTCTCTTATCTCACCCAGAGACAGAACCAGAGTACCATACGGATCAAATCATCAGAGGCTTGGTTCAGGTGAGTCAAGTTTTAAGGAGAATAGTAGATCGGTCCCTCGAAAGTGCCAACATTCCATAAAATCAAGTATATTAACAACCTAAGAGAATCCACCTCAAGCGCTAGCTAGCTGTCATACTTGAAGGGTAGGATCATAAGTTCATAGCATTAACTTCCCTGCTTTTTCAGCTTTTAACAATCAGTCAAGATAACTCAAAAGCATGTATCATGTGTTATCCGGTATTGATAGAGATAATAAATCAAATTTCGTCTAATCTTAATAGCTGATAATGTTATCGGCGGGAAGTGACGCAACATCTGGAACTATGGAATGGGCACTGTCAGTTCTGCGGAACAACCCAGAGGCTTTAAAGAAAGCACAAGAAGAAATAGACTTTCAAATAGGCCAATCAAGGCTGATAACTGACTCCGACCTTGGCCAGCTTCCTTACCTTCAAGCAATAATAAACGAAACCTTTCGTATGTATCCTGTGTCCCCTTTTATCTCCCTGCATGAATCATCCGAAGAATGTACAGTTGAAGGCTTTGGTATCCCTCGTGGGACATTGCTCCTAGTGAACCTTTGGGCTATTAATTATGATCCTGAAATATGGGAAGAACCCACAAAATTCAAACCTGAAAGGTTCATGAACTTGGAAGATCAGAGATAGAGATTCGAGTTTATGCCATTCGGGCTTGGCCGAAGAGGATGTCCTGGAGAAAATTTTGCTCGACGAGTTGTGGGGTTGGCATTGGGTTCACTTATTCAATGCTTTGAGTGGGAAAGACCTGGGGAAGAATTGGTGGACATGAGTGAAGGAGCTGGGCATACTATGCCTAGAGCTCAACCGCTGCTGGCAAAGTATAGGCCACCCCCTGAAATGGTTAAGCTTCTTTGAGTTGTGATCTGAGTGTTTGACAATGTTTTCTTCCTACAACACCTAGACGACTGTGGAGAAACAAGTGAACAAGAAAACAGAGGATGTCTCTCTGTACGTGTTTGTTTTAACTTTTAATACTACTATTTTATCTCTTTCAACTTCGCTTTGTGTTGCTGCAAGAAAGTATAAAAAAGCAAAGGGTTTACTCTAGTTTCTTGCTTTCTCCAAAGATCCAGCATTTTCATGTGTGTTTCTATTATTTGTTAACCAATGGTTCAGAATTCAATCGACGGAGAAGCAAAATTTTGCCAAGCATGAGAAATTCCCAAAATTCTGATCAAATTTAAATTATTTGTAAGATGCTTTTGGTTGCATGTTGTACTTTAGAGGGTCCTCACGTTCTGTAATTTAGAGCTTTCTTGCATTCTATAACTGCGAGGTAAGGTAAGCAAAATTTAAATTGCCCCCAGGGCATATGGCGTAGCGGTTGAGGGGTCGGTCTTGAGTTGTTGACTTCTTCACTGATTGGGGTTCGATTTGTACCCGCTACGCTGCACATCCTGACTCACCCGGGAAAACTGTATGGAGCTATCGGCTTCCCTCCAATTTGGTATGCCGGCTCGGGTCCAAAGGGTTCGGATCGGGGCATGTTCCGAATTACCAAAAAAAAACTTAAATTTTGATCAAGTTTATCTGCTTTGGAAAAACCCCATTCAACAGGAGGTTGCCCACTGCAAAAAAGCACCCCTATTGTACAATTTTTCAAACATCATCAAAATCTTGTTTTTGAGGTTTCAAAGCCGCTAAATTGAACATTAGCTCTGAATCGGATAATTATGTTCAATGGTGATGTTTTGCTGATAATTACTCTTTAGTTAGTCCAGTGCGCATGTACGCATAGTCCATTCGATGCCCGTGGGAAACAGGTGTTACAAGGTCCATGCATTTTTCAACCAAAGATAAGTCAAAGAGCGAATTGCGCGAAATGTCACTAAACTATTTCAAAGTGCCGGTTCTGATCATTAAACTTTTTTATTAGCGCGAAATGTCACTGAACTAGTAAATCTATACCGTTTTGGTCACTCCGTGTATTTGTGCCGTTAGGAGAGACGGAAATTAACTTTTTGAGGGGTAATTTCGTCTACACAATAGTTAAAAAATTTATGCCTTCATTCTTCTTCACCCACAACCATAGTGCTATACCATATTTACATTCCCAGCCTTCCCGTACGCATCAATCATCACAGAATAGGTAACCTCATCCGGTTCACACCCAAAAGACGGCATTTTTTCGAACCACTGGACGGCTTTCTCAGGTAAAGAAGACAGCCTGGCGCAGCTAATTATGGTGGAAAGGAGGAGTATTGGACCAGCAATCAAAGAATCAAGAGATGAATTCGCTGAAGAAGGGTTCTTTTCGTCCTCTGGGGCTGCTGCTTGGCCTTGTACCTGTCCCATATCTCATCGAGATTGGATGCTACGGAGATGAAGTAAGAGGAAAAGGCAACAGCAGCAACCAAAAAATTGGGATGGACGAGAATTTTGAAGTTGGAGTTGGGGTTGGGTGCTATCTGCAACCCATGTAAAGTTGTGGAGTGATTTGCGATTAATCTGTTAAATGTTATTGTGCCAACTGCCAACAGAATTGGAATGGACATCAAAGTCCAGTGTAGGCCGACGACGGACGGAGCTCTCTATGCCCACCCACTTCTGCAACAAAACCACCGAACTTTACATTTAATTTCTCATTCTTTTCACTCTTTCCGCATCGTCATTTTCGCCACTCCCAACCCCAGAGGTATGTAAAGGTGACATTATCGGGCTTAACTCCTCTCTCAATCATATCCGTAAACAATTTCTCGGCTCTGTCCAAGTCTCTACATTTTCTAAACACCTTGAAGGTAACATTATACAAAATCACTTCTTTCTTCAACTTAAGCCTTTCCAGAAAGTAACTCAGCACCAAAGGCGCAGTTTCAGAGTTGGACATGTTATTGAGCACAACGGCAGCATCTTGCTCTACAACTTTGCCACCCAAATTAGCCAAAATACTAATAACGTCAGCTTCTACAGGGTCACACGAGTCCAATTGTTGGGAAGCTTGGACTAAAGAAGCATACCTGAAATCGTAGGAATTGCGCCTGAGCTTTGATGCCCTGGAGCTGTTGGGGTTGACCCAGATATAGCTTTTTGAGGAAGAAGAGATGGTTTTAGCATCTGGGCGGTGAGGAATTTGGGAAATTGAGGGGGATTGTTGTTGGGAAGCCGGTATAGAGAGGGAAGGTTTTGGATGGGGCTTGAGAGGAGGAAAAGCGAGGGCGTTATGGGGGATGATTCTGAGTTGGTGGAGGTGAGTGGGATAAAGAGAGTTACAGAAGAGGTGTGGGTGGCGAGAGAGATGAGACGGCGAATAGGCGGCGGCCACCATTCTTCTCTCTACTCTTCTTCCTTCCTTCTCAGTCGTCACTCACTCAGCAGAGCAGTCAGCAGCATTTGAATTTTCTTCTTTTTTACAACTATGAAAAATTTCGCCTGCATTTTTTGGTTGAAGTTTGATGGTGCCGCCATTCAGATCAGCCATCTCCTTTATGTCTTTGCCGGATACGGAACCATTGATTATGTAAAAGCTTCAAGAAAAAGGCTGTGCTGACAAATTTGCCCCTCAAAAAGTTGATTTCCGTCTCTCCTAACGGCACAAATACACGGAGTGACTAAAACGGTATAGATTTACTAGTTCAGTGACATTTCGCGCTAATAAAAAAGTTTAGTGACCAGAACCGGCACTTTGAAATAGCTTAGTGACATTTCGCGCAATTCGCTCTAAGTCAAAAAAATATTTGTCTGCGGAGCGGAACTCCATTTTCATATAAAAAAAAATGCTGAAAGTCGCCATATCTGTTTCAGTACTACCACTCTACCAGTTCCATCTGACAGCTCACGACCGCAAGGGGGGGAAAAAAGACAAATAAAAACAAGGATCTATGTCAATCGCATGTTATATGAAATCTTAACACAAGATTTAAGATTGCAAGATATCAGCTGATACAAGGTGGCCTAAGCTGAAGGCGTCTTGCTCCCTAGAAGCTATATCACTGAAACAGCAGGGAATTGTTTAGAATATTACATTGGATAAGCATTTTTTTTTTTTTTTGGTAAATAAAGATGCATTAAAAATAAATCAAGTCAACAGAGTGCAAATTAAGGTACAGTCATCCGTGGGGTGGAAACCCCCTTTAAGTCTTGCAAAAGTAAGGGAAGTACAAAATTAGGACATAATTCAAAAAAAGTGAAGTCTTGAGTGTTGCTTCTTCCCCAGTTGGCAAGGATGTCTGCACATTTGTTTGCTTCTCTATAATTATGGTGAAAACATACTTTCTGGAATGTAGTCAATAGCTCCCTGCAATCAAGAATAATAGGTGCAAGTTCATGAGAAATAAGATTATTTGACTTACACAAGGAGAATATAAAGGCAGAGTCCATCTCCACTTCGAGAGAGTGGATGTTGAGTTTTTTTGCAAGTTGTAAGCCTTCTCTAAGAGCCCAACATTCAGCAGAAGGAACTGAACAGAAGCCTAAATTTCTTGCAAAGCCCGCAATCCATATCCCATTTGAGTCACGAATAATGCCGCCAGCTCCTGCCTGGTTTGTTGGTCCAGAGACTGAACCATCAGTGTTGAGCTTGGCGAAACCTATAGCAGGGGGGATCCATCTGATGAATTTTTCTTGTCTAGGGGATCTGGAGAAGTGAGAACCAGGCCCTAGTAGGCTTCTGTTCCAGATGCACGCCTCCGAGCAAGGATGTAAATGAATCTAACCAAACTGAACACCCTAGTATTCAAGTTTATTTGATTATTTTAACAAGTTTGTAATTTTATTCAAATTTAATTTATTTATTTATCGAACCAAGTTTGTTTGATTATTTTACCGAATTTGAACGAGCTATTTATTGAAGAGTGTGTTTGGATAGGAGATTATTTGAAATATTATTTAGAATAATTACTGTAGCACTTTTTGTAATGTAATGTATGTAAAATAAAAAGATGATTGAGAAGATAAAAAGATGTGTTGGAAATTGTATTTGTGATGTAAGCAAATAATTTCTAGCCATTATTTGGCTATCCAAACACACTGAATATAAAACGATATTCAATCTTAATTTGACTAGTTAGCAAATCAAACTCGAATGAACTCAAACCAAACTGAACTCGATTCAAATATCAAGTAGATTGATTTATCTTTCAACATTTCGGAGTTGTTATCCATGTGTTTGAGAATGTCATCCTCCTGTATTGTGTTTTGGTTTTTCAAGTCCCGAACGATGTTTTTTTGTTGCAGCAAAGGAGGAAAGTTTTAGAGAGCTTAGGATATTACAATAAAATAGCAGTCAGGAGTAGCGAAGGAGGAAACATATGATTCAGCCGAAAGGGGAACGAAAAGAAGAAGAAGAAGAAGAAGAAGAAGAGGAGAAGTTATGGTTTTAATTTATTTGAAGAATTGCCATATATATATATATATATATATGTATTTTAGGTAAAAGAAGATTATATACTAGTAGTAGTTTGGAAAAATAAGGAATGCGATCATAATAAGTAAATGCAAAAAAGTTTGCCGTAAACTCCTTTGAGTGTTTGTAGTTGTCAAAGCTCTTTGTCAGGCTGCCCCCAGTGGTTCGAAAATGTGCTGAGGACCTCTTTTGAACTAATTTGTTACATGGATGGAAACCATACGCACACCAAAAGATTAGAAATTTTCATGCTATCCCTTGTTTCTACATTTAATAATAATAATAAAAAAAAGTGGATGAGGCGTTGATCTACAAAGTTGAGGTTTTAGAATTTGGAGATCTTGAATTCAATACTTATCAAAGTGTGAGTCTCTAAACTTTGTGTTAGTATTTATCCCACCATATGTATGTAGATTAGTTGTAGTTCGAAATATTTGTAATCTCTTATATTAGTCCTATAGTTGTAGATTATACACGATATTATCGAAGAAAATATTTAAAGAAGAAAAAAAATGCAATCTTAGTGCCCGATATGTAAAATTGGTAACCACGAAACAAATCTTGATGAATCCACGAAATTCACCATGATCCCAATATATGGGAAGAACCCACGAAATTTAAGCCTGAAACGTTTGGGGGATTCGTGTTTATGGCATTTGGGTATGGTCAAAGAGCATGTCTTGGTGAAAATTTAGCTAGACAAGTTGTGAGGTTGGCATTGGGCTCACTCATTCAATGCCTTAATTGGGAAAGAATTGGTGGAAATGAGCGAAGGAGCTGGGTTTACTATGCCAAGAGTTCAACCGCTGCTGGCAAAGTACAGGCCGCGCCCAGAAATGGCTTCTTTCTGAGTTGTGATCCTGGTGTTTTGGGAATGTTCTTTGCCACCTGCACCACTGGGGAATCGACTGTACGAGGAAAACAGAGGATTTCCCACTGTAGTGCGTGCGTACCACGTTGGCTTACCACTACTTTTTATATTTTACCTTCACTTGGTCCATAATTTTTGCAGCTCAAGGATGTGAAAAAGTCCGTGCCGTCCTGATTCCATTGTAATGTAAGCTGGTCAAAGCTACAAGCCGGTTATATACGACGCTACTCCAAGAAAGGAGAAAAATATAAGCAAAGCAAGGAGGCCGTAAAGGATGGATATCAGTAGCAGATCATTGACAGATAAGATACTAATATTCAAGAATGAGAGGGCCGTATCCCTTACGTCAAAGGAGTTTTGAATCTTGATTACTGATACATTCTTGAAATAACAATAATGAATTACTAGATAAAATAGGCATACGGCATAAGTATCATTCCAACACTTTGGATTTAACCTCGATCTCTATGGATGCTTCATACTGCTACCTCCTGCTTTTTCCCTTCCTGTATTTACTTACCAATCAAATCATCAAAAAGTTCCGGAATCTCCCACCAAGTCCACCTCTTTCCTTACCCATAATTGGCCATCTTCATCTCATCCAGAAACCACTCCACCGAGGACTAGCTAAGATCTCCGATAAATATGGTCCAATACAGTTTCTTCATTTTGGTTCTCGGCCTGTCCTGCTTGTATCTTCACCCTCAGCTGCAGAAGAATGCTTCACCAAGAATGACATAATCTTCGCTAATCGGCCAAGATTTCTCGCCGGAAAACACCTTGGCTACAACTATACAACTCTGGGATGGGTCTCATATGGCCAACACTGGCGCAACTTGAGAAGAATAGCTACTGTGGAGATCTTATCTGCTACCCGAATTCAAGCTTACACGAGCATCCGTGTTAACGAGGTCCATTCATTGATCAAGTACCTTCTAATGGCCTCTAAAGCTAGTGACTCTAGCACGGTTGAGATGAAATCGGCCTTCTTTGGGCTGACACTTAACATCATGATGAGGATGATTGCAGGAAAGCGATACTACGGCGATGATGCCCAGAACAAGGAGGAAGCCGCAAGGTTCAAAGAGATAGTTAAAGAGACTTTTCAACTCAGTGGGGCGACAAACATAGCAGATTATATTCCATTATTGAAGTTTTTTGGGCAACAGAAGCTTGAAAGCAAGCTGAAGACTTTGCAGGCGAAGAGGGATCAATTCTTGCAAGATTTGATTGAAGAACACAGAAGAACCGTGAGGAGTTCCGACAGTGAGAAGGGCAACAAAACAATGATAGACGTTCTCTTGTCCCTCCAACAGACCGAGTCCGAATACTACACAGATGAGATCGTCAAAGGTATGATTGTGGTAAGTAACTATTTAATCCTCTCGATATCTTAATCCATCCGTCTGTTAAGCATACAGAAATTCTGATCTTTGTCTGGGATCAGTCCCATGAAGGATTGAGTCTGAAAATCTAAGTCAAAGCTAGTTTGATTGCACTAGTACCATCTCCGTGTTGCCTTGCATTTTTTATTGAGCTGTAATGCTATGTTTCCTACACGTAACAATTCTAGGGATAATTTCAGAAACCTCCCCTGAGATTTCTAACAGTTTCACTGCCCTTCTCCGAGGTTTCTAAAATATCAGAAACCTCCCCTACTAGGTCATTGGGGTCCAATTGTCACATCAATCATGGAAGAATGACTTAATTACCCATACAACTTAAGAGGTATTTCCCAATTATGTTCACATGATTAGTTAAACTGTTATTAACTAGATTTAACAGAAATGATGACAATTTATAAGTTTTTTTAAAAAATTTCTAACATGCCATTACAAAAAGGGGGCCATATATAGGCACCTTTCTATGATTGATAATTGATGTATGCGAGTAGAAGCAATGATTCAAACTTTAGTGTTTTTTGTGGAATAAGAGAAATAGAGCTTCTTTAGGTATATCTAAGGATTTAGGAGATTTGAAAAGGAGATTTGCTCTTAAATTTTTTTCAAAATTTTGGTGATTGTGAAAATTTCAAGATCAGCCTCTAAGATTTTTCTGCTATTAAATTTTGGAAATTTTTATTATTTGATTGCAGTTGTTAAGGTAATTCTTGATGGTGATGCTTAATAGTGACCCTACAAGTGAAAAAGAATAGTTTGGATCAAACAAAAAAAGGAAAATATGATTTTATGTAGTTTGTATTATGTTCGGTATGATCTGCTCCATTTGATGATTGGTATTTAATTATAGTGTTTTTTCTTTTTTATCCTAATTATTACTTTTATTGTCATCGAAATTAGGTGCTGGTTTTGTATGAAATATACGTAAAGATTGTTGGTTGTATGCTACTAAATTGAAAAACCTTTTAATTATGACAATTTTTTTCTTGTTTGTGATTATTCAACAAATGTTTTTTTTAAATCGAAATGTTGGTTGTAATAGGATTCACATGCTTTGTTTCTCTTGTAGGAGATTATGCAATTGATGTGTTATAATAGATGTAATAGTATGATATTACACATGCAATATGTAGATAAGATTTTGAGTTGCTAAACTTGTTGTAGAGTTAGTAAATTGATATTTTGTTTACGCTCTATGAATACGGTAACAATTACACCGTCTCAAATTTGATAAAGTTAAAATAGATATATATTGTTCGTAGGAAATTAACTATCTAATGCAAAACTTGAGGGTAGTTATGGAATTTGACAGGTGCCGAACTTGTGCAATAATAATTACTAAAAAGTCCTAATTACCATCACAATTAATTATAGAACGAATTCAAGTACTGGAGCAGGACCCTAGGTGAGCAATGGGTTACTTGATTCACCATGTTCCCAAAGAGTTTGCTTGATCCGATATACCAGAATTGTCTATAAAAATACTAAGTTTGCATACAATGGCAAGTAGGGTCGATTCCACAAGGAACGGGTAGGAAGTTGTTTCCTTCCAAGTCAATAGAATAAAAAAGAGGGACAATTAATGGGATGAAACTAAAAATAAAATAAATAAAATTCAAGAGCTAACTCAACAACAATTTAGTAAAAATAGCAATTAATAAAATTCTACCCAAAGGATTAACTGCTCAGGCACGGTCCAATTAAATGATCATCGATGCAAAGATATTTCATTCATCTGTCATTAGGTTGGTTATAGCTATCAACAAGCTTTGACAACCAGTTCTTCCTTACTTTTTCGACAGTCAAGGTACGACCATTGACTGTTTCTCTAACCAGAAAACAACTCTAGGTACGACCGTAAGAATTTAATTATCCAATTGGATTAAAACTAGAAGAACCCAACCCTGATCAATAAGCACGCTAAGAGGGTTTATTTAAATCAGATCTTACGTTTCTCCAACATAAAGCCAATTATGGTGGTTGTTACTAGTTGTCAACTAAACGAATAATTACGGATTCAATTTAATTAACGTGGCAGTAGGCTATTATGTTAAATCAAATACCCGACCGTTGATATCCAATTAATAAAATACTCATGAACAATTAATTCAGGAAACGTACGAATAGCAATAAGTTGGAAGAAATAATGAAAATTCGATTAGATGTTACAGATATTATGAACCGTGCTTTCGCGTCGACCTTCGGGTAGAGGAGAAATCTAGCCGCTCCTTATCATATCCATCTCGCGTGATTTAATTGAAACCATTCAATTAATTCCCGAAAAATTGGGAAAGATGAAACAACGAGGAAAACGAATAAAAGGGCTTAAGTATCTCTTGGTCTCTGTGTTTGTACTGGAGCAAGAAAGTAAAAGTAAAGCACTAGAGAAAGTCGGCTGCCAAAAGACAAGAGCCAAGCCGCCCGTAAGAAATTGTCTAATAGGAAGAGACAAAAGCTACAACTATGAAGGTCGCGTGATTCTGGCTTCTTAATTGCTGCCGAAGAGAAAAAAAGGAAAAGAAAACGTCTGACACTAAAAAGCAAAAGCTAATCTAATTACAAAGACGTAAATCTGGCTTTTTTCCTCTCTTTTGTAGCGGCGCCAGGAGAAATCCACGAAAGGTCAGGAGCAAAGCTTTTCTTTTTGGGGTTTTAATCCCATGCCTCTCGTGGTTCACGTGGACCCAACCTCCTAATTGCTCACTTTTTGCTGCCACCAAGCTCGCGGGTCCGGCTTTAGATATATCTCCTCACTTTCTGGCGTGGGCACGTCATGAAACAAAGAGTCTTTTGGAAATTTTTCTCGCGCGATCACTTTTAACACCAATCACCTACAATTGATACAAATATGAAATATGAGCAAATTCTCAATTCTTAGCATCATGAGTAGCCAAAATTAGGACAGAATAATAGTGCAAAATATGCCCAATAATTGCTCTATCAGAATTAAATTGTTTTCTCTCTTCTAATACCAATTTTATATTATTTTTGTATTTGAATTGGGCTGATTGTTACTAGCTAATTAGCTTTAGGGGTGGTTTCCGATATTTTGAAAACCTCAGTGAGATTGTCAAAAACCTCAGGGGAGGTTTCTGAAATTATCCCATAATTCTATCTACGTCTAATACTATTTATACTAAGAGGGTTGCTCACGATAAATGTTCTAACATTATCATACACCTCCTCTTATCCCTTCATTTGTATTTCTATCTTATTTACAGAATCAAGATAATAGTATAAAAAATTCAATCCCATTGTACTATTGAATCATGACGTGCAGGAAAAAAGGAAGAAGTAAAGATAAAACGAATGAGTAGCACAGTATTCACCTTTAATCCATGCTTTAGACTAGCAGAAAATAATGCAAATTTTGTCAACAGCAAATGTTATCAGCGGGAACCGACACATCATCCGGAACAATGGAATGGGCACTCTCCCTGCTGCTCAACAATCCACAAGTTCTAAAGAAAGCCCAGCAAGAAATTGACGCGTACGCTGGCCAATCAAGGCTTATCAATGACTCGGACTTGGGTCAGCTGCCTTATCTTCATGCAATTATTAGTGAAACACTTCGCATTTGCCCGGTGGCCCCTATTCTGGTGCCTCATGTGTCATCCCAAGAGTGTTGTGTTGGAGGCTACAATATCCCCGGTGGCACGTTGCTGTTAGTGAACTTATGGGCAATGCAAAATGATCCCAAGGTTTGGGAAGAACCCACAAAATTTAGGCCTGAGAGGTTTATAAGTTTGGAAGGGCAAAGAGATGGATTTGTGTTCATGCCATTTGGGTTTGGCCGAAGGGGATGTCCTGGCGAAAATTTGGCCATGAGCGTTGTGGGGTTGACATTGGGGTTGCTTATTCAATGTTTTGAGTGGGAAAGAGTTGGGGAAGAGTTGGTGGATATGACTGAAGGGGCAGGGCTTACCATGCCAAGGGCTAAAGAATTGATGGCCAAGTGTAAACCACGGCAAGAAATGGTCAAACTTCTTTCTCAATCGTGATTGGGATTTCAGAAGTTGGTACCTCTAAGAAAAAAACCCATCGCAGTGATGACAACATTGTGAACAAAGTGTGCTTGTTTTGCCATTATTTTTGTGATTCTATACCTTCTTGTATGTGGAATAAAGGATTTGATTAAAAGTTTAAAATACGGTTAGAGACACCTTATTTTAATTTAGTACGTTTTATTGTAGGAATAGATGCATATGCATACCTTTTTATTTTGATAGGTGAAAATAAAACAACAAAAAAAAGACTTACAAATATGTTAGATCTTCAATGTTCATGAATAAAACTCTCTCTCTTTTTTTTTCACTTTTACTTCCTTTTGGAAAAGAATTAAAACTCTTCTTTTTTTTTTTTACAGTTTTTTATTTGTTCATGATGTGGGAGGTCTATGTTCATTTGAAATCAAGAGCTCACCCCAACTTTTGTAGAAACTAGAGGGGAAGTTAGTGTAGTTTACCAACAAGATACGTGTCTACTTACTTGAATAACCAGTAATAAGATTTAAGGAAGAAAAACTTGGGCTACTCCAGTTAGCAATGCCCAAGTATCAAAAAATGAAGAGCCCAAATTCATGTGAAAATGTATACATGTTCTTGGTTAATTTCACAATAAACTTGTAATCCTTTTTTTTGGCAATTCAAATTAAATTCCATTTTGCCTTTGGATATAACCAAGAGTTATGTCCCTTTTAATGAATCTAGTATATTTTGGAGGGCTTTACTACTTCAAATTTTTTTTTAAAAATTTTATCAGTAGTAATCATGAAAAATAAATCATTTTCAACTATGTAGTACTGAAAGAAACATGCGACAGAAAAGAGTGGCATCTCCATATATTTTCTGAGCGTCAAAATAAAATTATAAACTTTCTACCACTAACTCTTTTATCTAAACCATGCAATTTTGCGTGCATCAAAATAGCGTAATTATTCAGTTTTCGTGTAAGGAAATGAAAATCTTAGGACTTGCTAGGAAAAACATGGCGGTCTGGCTTCAGTGAAATATTTTTGCTAGAAAATGTCGACTAACTTACCTACCTTTTAATTCTTATACTCTTTTCGTCCCATTGAAAGTGTTATACTTTTATTTTAGAATGTCTCAAAATATTTGTTCTGTTAATAAAGTCAAAATATATTTTAGTCTCTCTCTTCAACATAGTTCATCTCTCTAATCATATACACGTTACCATTCAAATTCAAATGTTGAATTTGTAGGAATAAAATTGAAAAGAGAAGCACAAACATCACAATCAAACCACTATTTTTAAAAAGTTTGATTTTTGAAACAGAACCAAATAATTAGGACGGAAGGAGTATAAACTAAAATGAAAAAGGAAGTCTAGTGATAATTGAACCGTCAAATATCATAAACCTTTTCATAAAATTGCTGGCTGATCAGTATAGCAAGTAGATGATGATGCTTGTGTAGTTGCTATCATCCTTAGGTATGAAATTTTTCATGAAGACCCCTTAGTAATAAGTTTCTGAATAGCTTCCCACAAAAGTTTCCGGGAGGTAAATTAACAATCTTTTGCATTACTTTGGCCCCGGAGACATGACAATAATATCTTAGACGAAAGAACTTAGCCCCGACAAATATCATGAACTTATTGACAATAGGTGGCTTAATTTGTAAGAAATAAAAAATTATTTAAAAATAAGAAAAAAAAATTATTTAACGAAATGCAAGTAACATCTTGAACGATTTTTCCTTATTAACTCACAAAGTTAAGTTCCACTGTGGTACTTGCCAATGGAACAAAGTTGACAGCAAATCTTGTTGGTTGAATGAGTCTCCTGACACAGCGTATTAAGCAATAAGCATTCATTGGTATACCCAAACCTATTACTCTGTATAAGTGTACGTATCATATTCACCCGTACCGTACGTCTCTTTCTACATTTAGACACTCCCATATTTCTATATTAATTTCACTTTTGCTAAAGGATTACTGGGTAAAGTGTAAAGCACGGCAAGAAATGGTTAAACTTCTTTCTCAATTGTGATTTGTGGGACTGTTTAACTGTCAAAATTAATGTGAAAACGTATGAGAAAGTAGAATCCTCGAAATCCTTTATTTTTTCAAAATTTAGTTTTTTAAATACTAAAAATTTTTAAAAATACTCTAAAAAGTAATCTAAATTTTTTTAATGTTTAAAAAATATTCCAAAATATATTTTAAAAACTCTACTACTCTTAAATATTTCAAAATATTTTCTAAAAATATTTCAAAATATACTCTAAAAACTCTGCTACAGTAAAGTTTTCAAAAAATATCTCAAAAAACAGCTAATCCAAACGGAGTAATTGATAAACCCTAAGACATTTAGATGGTGAAGAAAAAGTAAAATTAACACCACTCTTTTAACTGTTGGAATACTTTCAAGGTACTAAATTATACCTTCTGAGTACCACTCGAAAGAAAGAAAAACAAGCCTTGGAAAGAAATAGTATCTAGAATAAATCTACTGCACAATTTGGGAATTATTCATCATTCGATCAAGTGATGAATAAATCATACGCAAGTTCATGTATTAGCAGATTAATTATTGAATCTATTCATAAATCAGAGGATTGCGACACAAGGAAACTTGCAGAATTGGACAACTATATGGTCCCGAAGAAAAGAAATTGACTTGCTTCAAGATTTCCACAAACTTGGAGCGGGGGGCGAGTGGTGACGGACGACTAAGGAACTCAAGAAAGTTAAAATAGCCAATTACGCAAAGTTTTGGATCCATTAGTTGATTGACTGACTTCTATTGCTAGCCGGTCAATGCCCCCTTTTATAAATCAACAAGAACTTTTCCATGGAAAATGTGTCTCTCATTTTGGCCAAAATTTCCGAATCAATACCTTCAGTCTCCGGTCAAATGAAGTCGTAACTTGATAAGCTTACAAGACTTTCGTTTTCCTTCTAGAAAAAAAAAAAGAATAAAATAATTCCCTTGCCCTTCAACAACCTCAACAATAAGGTTCACTATGAGAGAAATTTTTTTTCCATCTAACACACTTACGTTACTCCTAATTCATTGCATAAATACGTACAATCACAGTTATTGAACTTAGTATATTTTAGCAATTTTTTAAATTAATTATCTTATTTTTAAAAAATTAATACCTGAGACTCTTATTAACGAGTGTCGACTGAATACCTGATATCAAACCGATCGATGCTGTAGATAGAGAATGGTTGTTTGCATGGAAACCAAATCTTTTTTTTTTTTTTTTTATTTGCTCCTTCCCCTCTTATACAACCACCATATGTAGAAAGTTGAGTTCTTGGAATCCTCCAGTGACACAGGTATGCTGGTAAGCAAAGCACTTGAATATCTTCCAGAAGAAAGATATGTCGCGCAGCCTTAATTGACGAAGTAATCTCGTCAACTTTTTTTTTAAAAATTTTGTACTGTATAGAAATTCCCCGGAGTTGGAGGGGCAGTTGCTTCTAATCAAAATATGCTTCACACTTCACGCCACACGCACACGGTTAGGACCAGAAGTCTCATATGCCCTTTTCGGTGCATTTCGTCTAAATTCTTTTGTAGCGTGAGAATTTATTTATTTATTTATTTTTTAAAAATGGCTACCTATTTTTATTGCTTAATTAACGATGCTTTCGGTGCGTTTGAGTTTTCAAGAAAATGAATTTGAAGAGTAACAAACATTAAGATTATTTGAAATATATTATTTTTTTTAAAAATACTGTATGAGATAAAAAGTTGATGCACTGACAGTATATACACTTTTATCATTATTAGATGCATGACACATAATTTGAATTTAAATTTGAAACTCAAATTTTGCATATGTGTCGTATATCCAACCGTAATAGTGTATACATCGTTAGTATACATAAGATTTACTCTTTGAAGTTTTAATCTATCCTTTGGTTTCCCATTCTCGTGACAAAAGCACAGCTGCGCGAATCAGTAAAATTGGACGTAGTAATTTGCTGTAATGTGCAAAACCGAACTTACCTCCATTTAGGGTTCTTGTCTATAGATTGACCATGTGGTTCGGCAACACTTTTAGTGCAAAAATTTTCAGCATGCAACAGTCGTCCATAGCTTAAGTGAGTTAGGCGCAGCACATTGTTTGGCCCCGTTCCATATGACTTCATTTCGTTGCCAACTTTTCTTGGAGGACTGGAATCTCATTAAATAGATCCAGCACGATTGGTCCACGACAATTATTTGGTTCTGCTTTGCTGTCGTGAACTTGTGCATTGATTCTGTGCTTTAATTTCTCTTGATTTGTAGAAAATTTGCTAGTTTTTAACTGCAAGATTTTGTTACTCCGAAGATTTTTAATTTTTATGCAGGAAAAAAAAACGCACTTCCAAACTCTGGGTACAATATTTGAAAAAAAAAAAGGGTAGATGACAGGTAAGCTAAGTAGTGGTTTAGTGCCACTATTGAAATGTAAAAACCTCCAACCCTACACTTTTCCGACCCATGCACCGCTCCCCGTGCCCGAACCCAAGAAGATTTGTACAAGAAAACAGAAAAACTTTGGTGGGGTCTTGCTCGCACTAATTTGTCACGATTAAATGTATTCTTGTTTAAAAAATTCATGCAGATGTGTAGTGCATTCGTCTGATCTGGTGGTGATTTAATCCTCTTCGAATTATTCTTGAACCTCTTCAGGTCCTATTCCTCCTCCATACTATAGGAAGTTATCGTATCGAAAAAAAAAAAAACAGAAAAATCTCAACTCATTAGCCTTATTTAATTTGATTTGAAGCATAATTTTCTTGAAGAAGAGGGGCCGGGCCACACTGATTGTATTAGAGCATCCACAATACTATTACACTTTGTGGAGTGTAATCCACATGCCACGTCAGCATTCCACTTTCTCCTCTTTTATTACACTTTCACTCACAATGGATTACACTCCACAAGGTGTAATAGCATGGGTCCACAATTAATCAAATATTTATTTTAATAATGCATAACTCATATCCCATAAATAAATAAAGTAATTTTTAAAACTAATTTTGTTATTTTTAAAAAATAAAGTACTAACTTTCGTTAAATTTTGTACATTTTGAATTTTTTTATTTTCTAAAAATGATATTATTAATTTTTAAGTTTGAATAATATATCTTTTTCTATGTTTCAAAAATAATATATTGTTATTTTTTAAAAAATAATTATGTAGGAAATTAAACAAATATTTGATACTTCAAATGCGAAGATATCATAATAATTCATACTTAATTAATAATTCGGAATGTAATTAGTTGAACTCCATAACATAATATTACATAAGTTAAATCAAATAAAATACAAATAATAACAAAATGAATACTAATTTTCATTGTCATTGCCTTCGAATCGTTCCCAAATATGCTCGACCAAGTCTGATCGAAGTTGATCGAAGTCTGATCCCAAATATGCTTTGTGCTGGAATTTTATCGTTGCCATAGGGCTCACATTCAATGGATTACACGCATCATACATGTGATGCGTGTAATCTCCATGACACGGCTCCAGCGGTGTAATGGCTCCCCATTACTGATTACACCCCCATTGGAGCTGCCCTTATGTATAGTATAGCTCGTAATGGTTTTAATCTACTCATAACAAATTCACTCTCCCAAACTCAAAAGTCATCTTTGTATATAGAATTTAGCCAACGATTATAATTGCACATTTTAATAGGAAGTTTCATAGGCTGGCTGTCAATTGCAACCTTACAAGAAAACGAGATGAAGACCACTCAGAGTCACAAGTCCAACAATAAATCCACTAACTCTCATTAATTAAACCCCATCCATCATTCAATCCCAAATAAACCAGCAAGAAATCCGCAACTATCCATGGAAGCCTTGTGTCTCTACCTTCCACTTTTCCTAGCATTATACATCTTCACCAAGCACTTCCTCAACAAAATCCGAAACCTTCCACCTAGTCCCATCCTTAATCTCCCCGTCCTCGGCCACCTCCTCCTCATCAAGAAGCCTCTTCACCGAGGCCTAGCCAAGATTTCCAACCGTCATGGCCCGGTCCTCCTCCTGGAATTCGGCTCACGCCCAGTCCTCCTTGTCTCCTCCCCTTCCGCAGCCGAAGAATGCCTCAACAAGCACGACATCGTTTTCGCCAACCGCCCGCGTCTGCTGGCTGGAAAACATCTGGGATACAATTATACCTCAATGGCATGGACGTCCTACGGGGATCACTGGAGAAATCTACGGCGGATAGCTTCACTGGAGATCTTGTCTTCCCACAGGCTTCAAACGCTTCACGGGATACGTGTTGATGAAGTAAAATTGATGCTGAAAAGGCTGCTTTCAGCTTCAGAAAACAAGAAAAGCGTGGATATGAAGGCCCTTTTCTTTGAGCTGATGTTGAACGTGATGATGAGGATGATTGCTGGGAAGAGGTACTATGGGGAGAATGTTGGGGAAGTTGAGGAGGCTAAGAGGTTCAGGGAGATTGTAGAGGAGACGATGAGAATTGGTGGAGCTTCGAATATGGGAGATTTCTTGCCGGTTTTGAGGTGGTTAAAAGTGGGAAAGACGGAGAAGGCCTTGAGGGTTTTGCAGGAGAATAGGGATCAATTCATGCAGGAGTTGATCAAGGGATTTAGGAGTGCAAAAGATGCAGAAAATGGTGGCGGCGATGCAGGGGAAACAGGGGAAAAGAAGAAAACGTTGATTGAAGTTTTGTTGACCCTACAACAGAAGGAACCTGAGTATTACAAGGATGAAATCATTAGAAGCCTAATGCTGGTATGGTTACTCTGATAAAATCCTTTCTGGTTCTTCTTCTTATTTTTTTTCCGGAAACGATAATGAATTATATTAACTTGTGTAAAAATTTACACCTAATGAGCAAAGGCTCAAGCTGCACTATACAAGTGTCTTCGACACTGAGGATTTAACCATTCCTCATCAAAAAATATGCTTAGCGCATAAAAACTGAGGTTAGCTAAGCTATTCGTCACTTCCCCCTAGCTAAAACAAATGAGCATTCCACAAACATTGAGCTTAAATCGTAGATGTCCTCAATATGAGAATGAAGTCGAATGTCCGTAGCCCTTTTGGTTTCTATCATCTTCAAAAGCTGTCGCTGTGTGATTGCTACTTGAATTCTCCTCCATTGCTGCTCCCTTGCCTTTATCATTGCTAGCTTGATGGCCACTGCAGTATCCATGAGAATGTTCCCTGTGCTATATTCCTTTACTGCCCATGTAGCTAGCACTTGATCATTTCCCCTCACTGCCACTATGCCTATTCCCATCTGACTTGCTTTTCTCTGAGTGTCAAAAGCTAGGCAAATGGTTATAGGACTTTCAGTACTTGTGGTTACTGCCTGCTGCACTACAGCTTCTGTTGTTTTTGGAATGCTCATCTGGTTCTTCTTCTTATTAATGTACCTAATTTGTTATCATTTCTATGTTTCCCTAGAAAATGTCAAACTTCGATTAAGGACAAATTAATAGAAATTGAAAGTAATTCGAAGATTAAGTGACTAAATCTAGATGGCCAAAATCTGCTTTCTTTGAGTATAATGCATAACATTACTTCAGTTGTCTTATAGTAATTGAATTGCTTTCATTATTGTGCAATAAGTTATGATGAATAAGAAAAATTCACTGGTACAGTCCAAGAATAGAGTTGACCGCATGGTGTGAACAGGAGTAGATCCCAACGTATTGGGCTGGGGGCCTACTTTTCTTCGGTGTTGGCATTTGACAGTGAAGCAGAAAGAAAGTATGATGTCTAGCCAACCGATGTCTAAAGTTGGTTGATGACTTTAGAAGCAAATGTCATTGATCATGCTCTTCATTCTAGCGTTTACCACTTTCTTCTTCTTTTCCCAAGTGCATTTCACCATTGACCACTTTCGTATTGCAGGTTTTACTAGCAGCAGGTACCGATACATCAGTGGGAACTATGGAGTGGGCATTGTCACTAATGCTGAACAATCCATCAACTTTGGAGAAGGCACAAGCAGAAATTGACAGAATCATAGGAAAAGAACGTTTATTAGATGAATCAGATGTGGCTAATCTATCCTATCTCCGGTGCATAATTAGTGAAACATTGAGGATGTTTCCAGCAGGGCCTTTATTAATTCCCCACGAATCCTCCGAGGAATGTGTGGTTGGGGGTTACCGTGTCCCTGGGGGGACAATGTTGATGGTCAATTTGTGGGCTATCCAAAATGATTCCAAGAATTGGGAGGATCCAAGAAAATTCAAGCCTGAAAGATTTGAAGGGCTTGAAGGGACTAGAGATGGCTACAAATTAATGCCTTTTGGTTCTGGTAGAAGAGGTTGTCCTGGGGAGGGATTGGCCATGCGCATGGTTGGATTTGCTTTGGGATCAATTATTCAGTGCTTTGATTGGAGCAGAATCAGCGAGGAGATGGTAGATTTAGCTGAGGGGCCTGGACTGACTATGCCTAAAGCTCAACCCTTAGTCGCCAACTGTCAAGCACGACCTGGAATGATCAGTCTTCTTTCTCAAATTTAGACTGCGACGAGGATGTATCTTGACTCTTGAGAAAGGGTGGGCACTATTTTCCGCGTCTAATTCTTGTTTGAAGAAAAAATATGTACTAGTAAAAAAAAATCTTGTTTTATATATTTCGCTTGTTTCTTTAAGGGAAAAAAATGATGGAGTAATTTACTTTATAGTAGTTGGTATTTGATGACGCCAATTTTTAAATTTCCTTGTTTTAAGTTGGAATTTTCACAGCACAATAATTATACCTTGCAACTCCTAACCGAAAATGACTCAACCATATATTTATTCATTCCCCTAATGTCCACGCTAAGCAATATCTTAGTTGGCAACTTCTTGATCGGAAAAGTCAAGTTTTCTCTAATGTTGATAATCAATGAGAGATAAAAAAAATGAGTATGTAAAAAGTCTATCTATTTGGACAACCCTTCTTAAGACATATTTCAGATAAAAAATACAAGATTAATTAGAACAAATAAATATAAAGAAGGGCAGGTAAGATTAAATAGGCAAAAATATATAAATAAAAGGAAGAATAATAATTATAGTATGTGTGTGTATATATATATAAAATAGATTAGATAAATTTAAATATGTTAACGAGTGCCTAATGAATACCCGAAGAAATCGAAAATATGAAGATTTTTTTCCGTAGAAAAACTCGAATATGAGACGTCTCAGTTGCACTCCGTCCCTATAACCGCCCAACCAATCCCTTCCCTTTAGTCCCTGATCACAAAGATTGCTAGATGGTAAAGCAGCAGCCTTATCCGAGTTGTTGAATCAATCAAGTCCGTGGACTCTATTTCTTCCTTTGAGAGTTGATGGAGATGTTGAGCCCCTGTTGTGAGTTGTCAACTTCATTTATTGTGACGCTTAAGTAGCACCAGCTGAGGTTTTATTTACTCCATTAGTTAGATTATAAAATTGTGTAAACCTTGAATCAAGAGTCCTGGATTCTGGTAACCATGATCATAGTTTAATTACTACCAAAGAGAGAACAGAGAATCAATTGTGTTTGCAAGAAACAGAGAAATGGCTCCTCCTCCTGATGTTTTGTTGTTTCCATTCATGTCCAAAGGCCACATGATTCCATCCTTGCACTTAGCTCAGCTCTTCCACCACCGCCACGGCGCTGTAATAACAATTGTAACCACCCCTGCAAACCATTCCATCATCTCTAATTTCTTCTCTAACTTCCACAACAAAATCTCCACAGTCATCCTCCCTTTCCCCTAGAACATCGACGGAATACCACCAGGCGTTGAAAGTACCGATAAACTTCCATCCATGTCTCTATTTATTTCCTTTCTTAAAGCCACCAAATTGATGAAACCCCACTTCGAACAAACCTTAAACACACTCCCAAACCTCACATTCATGATAACCGATGGCTTCCTACATTGGACACTTGACTCTGCCCAGAAGTTCAGTATCCCAAGGCTTGTTTTCTATGGTACAGGCATTTATGCCACGACTTTGGTTCAAGTTGTAGGCCCGACTTCTCTGCTCCAACGAGGAAAATCAGACACTGAAGAAATCAGTTTTCCTGGGGATGATTTTCCATGGATCAAGTTCACAAGAAATGACTTTGACCCAAAAATTGCCTATCCAGAACGTGATACTGAGTACTTCCAACTTGTCTTGGAGCATGGCAGAGCAACAATGAATAGCTATGGCCTTCTCGTCAACAGCTTCTACGAGCTTGAGTCCATTTTCCTGGACTATTGGAACAAAAAATGTGTCCCCAGAGCATGGTCAATTGGACCTCTCTGCCTAGCTGCCCAGCCGTCAAAATCAGCCGGCCAGAAACCTTCGTGGATTCAGTGGCTAGACGAAAAACTACCACAGAAGAATCCTGTTTTATACATTTCGTTTGGATCACAGGCAGAGATATCTAAGGAGCAATTGGAGGAGGTTAAAATCGCATTGGAGAAATCAGGAGTGAACTTTTTGTGGATTGTTAGAGGAAATGATCAGTCAGACTCGAGTGATGGTTTTGAAAACAGAGTCAAAGACCGGGGAATAGTAGTAAAAGAGTGGATTGATCAGAGACAAATTCTTGATCACAAAAGTGTTCAGGGATTTCTAAGTCACTGTGGATGGAACTCCGTGATCGAGAGCATATGTGCAAAAGTTCCGATATTGGCTTGGCCAATGTTGGCGGAGCAGCCACTGAATGCAAAGATGGTGGTGGAGGAGATAAAGATTGGGATAGGGGTGAAGACTTGTGACGGGACCTTGAATGGTTTGGTTAAATGGGAGACTTTGAAAATGGCTGTAAAAGAATTGATGGAAGAAGAGTCTGGAAAAGAGGTGAGGAAGAATGCGAAGGAAGTTGGTGAAATTGCCATCAAAGCTATGGAAGAGGGTGGATCATCTAGGAGCTCATTGAGTCAGGTCATGAATGAGTTGTCAGATTTGCAGGCAAAAAGAATTGCATGAAAGAGAAGCTTCTTCCTACAAAATTTTTCTCTGAAATGGAGACACAAGGGGATTGGGTTGTCAGGGCAGCGCACTTGTACATTTCATGCTTGTTGCATAATGAGTTTTAACCATATAAGAAAATCGATTATCGTGCATGATTGGCTTTGTTTACAGGACATATGTAAGGTTTTGTTCGTTTATTTGCGTGAATTTAGTCACCAAAAGCACAAAGAAAGTTTCCGTAAACACACTAAACGCAAGTTAAATACAGGGTCATGGGCAACTTGCAGCTGCCCTTGTAGAAGCTGAGTTCTGCAATTTTGTTTTGGTGTTGAAGTGGTGAATTCGGACCGGCTAGGGTGAACCGTGAACTAGCAGTGCTACAGTTGAAGAGATCACAACGGTCTGGATCACCTGCTTAGGTTACGAAAGGGGCTGAATCCCCCGGTAGAACTCCGAAACTTGAGTTAGTTCGGGATTGGGAAAATAATTTAATAGAGAGAATCAGTATATGATTTTTACCAGGAAATTGGTCATCCCCATCTTCAATAGAAGTCTTGGGTATTTATAGAGGATGGACAGGAAAGAGGGACTACTAGCCCGGGTCCCTAGAGATCTGCCATGGGCAGAACATCAAATAGATGTGATGGGCTTCTGCGAAAAGGCGCGCCGGAACAGTTGTCAGGGTCTGGCGGCGCATGTCAGGGCAGCTTTATCAGAAGTGTCAGAGGTGTCAAAGATCATGTCCCACAACTTCGGTGGTCAAGTCCCTATACTTTACCTCGGCCTTATGATAGAAGACCTTGGCCGAGGTGATAGCTGAGCCGAAGTCACGGCCCCCGAGGGCCTGTCGAGGTGGAGGATCCAGGAGTGCTACAGGGCGAAACCCCGGCACTATCCGAGCTGGAAATACCCTCCTCACTAAGCCCCCCAAGCCTTGGGAAGGGCGAAGTCGTTGCCTCCCGAGGTTGTTACTTCCCGAGACTGATAAGCGTGTAGGACACGGAACACATCAAGTACACATCAGGACTGTGCGGATGGGACTGTGAAGGAGGTGAAATGATGGCTGTCAGCTTTATTAACAAATCCATGGATAGACGCGAAATAAACGGTCTGATGAATAGGACTTTCATTAATGAGGAAAGAGGTCGTGCCCTCGAGAATTCCAAAAGTTTCGCCTTTTCATCTTCCCCCTGTTGGCCTATAAATAGGGGTCCCCTTTTTTACCGTTTCACTCTTTACTGGAAATCAAAAATCACCTCAAAGCTCTGTTTCTCTGTTTTTTCACTTCGGCAATCCCTTGAACCACATCTTCTGAGTAAGTTCACTTCTCCCTCTTTAGTAATGGCTAGGACAGCGCGTATCCATAAAGAGACGGTGAGGCCTGACTTCACCGAGGCAGAGAGGCCCGACCCGTCCGAGGAGAGGACTGCCGAGGAGAGGACCGCTTCTGCGGCCGGGGAAGGGGAGGCCGGAGCGTCTCACCAGACCGAGGTACTCCAAGAGGAAGAAGAGGAGATAGAGGTTGAAGCTGAGGTCCTTTATAACGACGACCTCGGCAACGAGGTTCCCAGGGATGAGGGTGTGCAAGAGCCGACCACCCCTCCGGATATATCAGCCCTCAACTACGGCCAGATGCCTACGTTTGGCAGCGTCATGAACCAGACGCTGGTAGCCGAGGTGATTCGCCGGTATCCCTGGAGGAGGAATTACAGCCTCTATCCGCCTCGGCCACATCAATCAGCCGCACTGCTACCAAGGGGTAGGGTGGCCATTTATGTGGATCAACTGGAGGCCGGGCTCAGAATGCCCACTACGAGATTCCTCAGGGACTGCTTGAGGTATTGGGGGGTGAGAATCACTCAACTCACCCCCAACGCCATTCGCGTTCTCGTCGGCTTCCAACTGCTCTGCCGACATCAGGATATAGAACCCACCGCCAATCTCTTCCGCCGATGTTACTCGCTCAAAAACAGCGGAAGTGAAAAGGGATGGTTTTACTTCGGGAACAAGATCCCGAAGTTGGTGGTGGATGCCCCTACTTCGATAAAGGAGTGAAAGGGGAACTTCATTTTCGTCCCAGCTGAAGACTTCCCTAGAGGGTTCTGGTGGAGGCCTCCCACCCCGGTCAAAGAGACCTCTCCGGGTAAACTGGAGGAGGACAACTTCAAGAAACTGACGGGGTCGGGCCTCAGGATCAACTGTTGGGATTTTCCCGAGGCAGTTCTTGTTGACGGCGGGTTCAGCCGAGCTCTGATCAGCTCGGATCACCCCGTCTTCTTCTCCTCTAGGCTAAAGAAACCTTGTACTTTTCCATTCCCTACTCTGTTTGTTTTTCCATGATTCTAACTAACTCTCTTTTCGTACTTCGCAGTGACGAGGGTTTCTGACTTGATAACGTCCGGGACGGCAACCGAGGTGGCCAAAAGACCGAAGAAACGCAAGGAAACTGCCGAGCCCTCCACCAGACCGGCCAAGAAGACTGCCGCGACAACGGCTAGCCGGACACCTCCCGTGGTGATTGTGGGGGAGGGCTCACGCACCTCAGCCACTCCTGGTGGATCCCAAGCCTCAGCCATTCCGGAGGGGGTCCCCATTCGAGGAGTGACTATAGCTTCTCCACCCCGGGGTCAGGGTGTGACGACTTTTCCAACTCGCCCCGTCACGGGGTCTTCACTGTTCAACCTCCACCACGTACCTTCTCAAGAGGTCGGGGAGGACAAGAGGCACTCCGGAGCACAGTGGTGCCCGGAGTGGAGCATCAATGTCAACGACCGCTGCAAAAACCCTCTGGTCGTACAGGAGCTCCTTGTGCATTCAGTGCTGCCGCGAGACAACACTTATGCCAGGAAGCTCACCCCTGGCGAGCTAATGCAGAGTGCCTCAGTGTCCTGGGCATCCACCACGGCCTTTTTCGCCGAGATGATTCAGCATTACGGGAATTTAATGGAGAAATATGAGCCACCAGAAGAGCTTCAGAAGAAAATTACCGAACTGGAAGAGAGACTAAGGGCAACCGAGCTGGAGCGAGATAAAGCCGAAGCAGATAGAGACCGGGCCGAGGTGACAAAGAATTCCCTGATAACTGTCCTCGGTGAGGAAAAAGAGAGAAGAGCCCAAGAGGAGCAGTCATCCAAGAAAGCAATAGAGATGGCCGGGGTGTCAGCCTTGGAAGCCTTCCGCAAGTCGGAGTCTTTCAATCGCGACCTTAGTGAGCTGACACTGCCGAGCTTCATGTTCGGGTACACCACAGCTGTCAACGACGCGGCGCCTTTCCTCTCTTCTAAGCAGCTGGAATTTCTCCAATATGCGCCGAACTACAACGAGAATGCCAAAGAGCTGTGTGACCGCATGGCCGAAGGCATCAAAGCCGGAAGTAACCTAACCGAGGTCCGCGCCGAGTTCAACAAGTGGCTTAATGAGATCGACTTGGATGGCAATGATCTCGAAGGGGACCAGGCCGGCGGAGAGGCTGAAGGTCAGCAAGATGCCGGGGTAGGAGGAGAAATTATGGGTGGAGAAGGGTCCGGAGCAGGGAACCCTTAGAAACATTCCCTTTTGTACCTAAATGCCGAGGTCGTGGATGCTTAGGAGCATTCCGGACCTCGGTCTTCTTTTTGCTCTTCAATATAACTTTGTATTTCTGCCTCTTTAATTGAACTCAGTTTTCTTCTCTTTATTTCTTCCATCTGCTGCTACTTGTCCCCTTATTTTTCGCTTGATGAAATGAGAATAAGTGAGAAATAACTCAAACTTATAATTTAAAGCATGCACCCTTTAAGGGTAATACAATCTAAGGTTCTCAGCATGCCACGTTTGAGGCACCCGAGAACCATCCTGATAAGCTAATTTACAATATCCGTTTTGGCTGGACTCAACAACCCGGTAGGGTCCCTCCCACTTAGGGCTAAGTTTTCCTTGTGGTTCAGCTCGGCTGACCGAATTCTTCCGGAGCACTAGGTCTCCCGGACTGAACCGTAGGTGTTTGACCCGAGCGTTGAAGTTGCCAGTTAAGATATTTTTATAAAGGGCAACTTTGCCGGCTGCCATATCACGCTTCTCTTCGACGAGGTCGAGATCAACTCGCCGCTCTTCTTCATTAACTTCGGCAGCGTATGCGGGCATTCGTGGGTTCGGCGTGATGAACTCGGCTGGGACCACAGTTTCGGACCCATACGTTAAAGAGAACGGGGTCTCTTGTGTTGCCGACCTCGGGGTGGTCCTGTAAGACCACAAAACGCTGGGGAGTTCTTCCACACAAGACGATCCAACTCGGTGTAGTCTGGTTTTGAGACCATGAAGGAGAGTGCGGTTGAAATTTTTGGCCTGTCCGTTGGCCTGAGGGTGTCCGACCTAGGTGAAATGCTGTTTGATTCCCAGGTTTTCACACCATGCCTTGAAGGGGTTATCAGTAAACTGTCTTCCATTATCCGAGATGACCACCCGGGGTAGACCGAAGCGGCAAACTACGCTCTTCCAGAAGAACTTTTGAACCGCTAATCCGGTGATACTTCTCAAAGGCTCGGCCTCGACCCATTTGGTGAAGTAATCTACTGCCACCACCGCGTATGCAAAATTGCCTGGGGCTCTGAGGAATGGCCCGATTATATCAGTCCCCCATTGTTCGAATGACCATGGCGAGGTGATGAGAATCATGAGGTTCGTCGGCTGATGGTGCTCAGGGGCGTGGTGCTGGCAAGCAGGACAGCTAAAGACCATGATCTGGGCATCTACCCTCATGGTGGGCCAGAAATATCCTAGCAACAAAGCTTTTTTGACGAGCATCCTGTAGCCGACGTGAGCACCACAGAGTCCCTCGTGTATATCCTGAATGACCCTTTGGCCCTCTTCTGGTGTGATACACCGCAACCACGGGCCGAGGTATGACCTCTTGTACAGGAGATTGTCCCAGAGAACGTATCGAGCTGCTTTACGTTGCAGTTTTCTGGACTCAGCTTGGTCTTCGGGAAGTTCACCCTGGCAGAGAAATCGAACTAGCGGTCCCATTCAGGTGTCCCCTGGATAAATGGGATATACGACTTCCCCAATATATCCCGGCTCGGCTAAGACCTCCACAAGAACCGTTTTGTACAGGTCAGAAAAAGAGGTAGAAGCGAGCCGGGAGAGGGCATCTGCCCTCTTGTTCTGTGACCGCGGTATCCTTTGGATTTCGAAAGACTCGAAGTGTGCCACCAGCTGGAGGACTTTGGAGAGGTAGCGATGCATCACCTCTTCCTTGGCCTCGTATTCGCCTAGTATTTGGCACACGACGAGTTGGGAGTCACTATAGACCAAGATGTGCGCGGCACCGAGCTTACGAGCTAGCTGCAGGCCGGCAATAACAGCTTCGTATTCAGCTTCATTGTTGGAAGCAGCGAAGTCAAATCTCAGAGCATATGAACATATTTCTCCTTTGGGGTCTTCGAGGAGCAAACCTGCCCCACTGCCCTCGCTATTGGACGAACCGTCCACATGCAAGATCCAGCGTTGAAGCTCGGCAGTAACTGGGGTGGTAATCGGAGAGGCTTTATTTGTCTCATCAAAAGTGAGCTCAGCTAGAAAGTCTGCGAGAGCCTGAGCCTTGATTGCGGTACGAGGTTCGTAAGACAGGTCGTACTCTCCCAGTTCGATGGCCCACTTGGTGAGGCGTCCAGAAGCCTCTGGCCGTGATAAGACTTGCCGAAGTGGTTGGTCAGTTCTCAAGCAGATGTGGTGGGCTAAGAAGTAGGGCTTAAGCCTACGGGCTGCATGGATTAAGGCCAGCACGAGCTTCTCCGCCTGAGTATATCTGGTCTCCGGACCTCGGAGGACTCGGCTGACATAATAAACAGGTATTTGTACACCTTCTTCCCTTATCAACACGGCACTTACAGCTTCGGCTGCAGCAGATAAGTACAAGAATAACTTGTCCCCTGGACGAGGTGAGGTGAGTGTTGGGAGATGATGAAGGTATTCCTTCAGTTGTTCGAAGGCTTGTTGACATTCCTTGGTCCAGGAGAAGCTGTCCGCCTTTTTTAGGATCTTGAAAAATGGCAACGCCTTGGAAGCTGATTGCGATAAGAATCGATTCAGGGCGGCCAACCGCCCTGTCAGCCTCTGGACATCACGGATGCACCGAGGTGGAGACATTTCTTGAATTACTTTCACCTTGTCTGGGTTTGCTTCGATACCCCGTCTCGAGACGAGGTATCCCAGAAATTTCCCCGAAATGACCCCGAAGACGCATTTCTTGGGGTTCAGCATCATCCGCGTCTTCCGGAGGACCTCAAAGACTTCTCTCAGGTCGGAGAGGAAGGACGAGGTCGTCTGGCTCTTGAGGAGGATGTCGTCCACGTAGATTTCGACATTTCGCCCGATCTGGACTTTGAAAGTTTGGTTGACCAAGCGTTGATACGTGGCCCCGGCATTCTTTAGCCCAAAGGGCATCGTGGTGTAGCAATAGGTGCCTTGGTCAGTGTAGAAGGCAGTCTTCTCCTGATCTTCCTGACTCATGCCTATCTGGTGATACCCCTTAAAGGCGTCAAGAAAACAGAGGATCTCATAACCCATAGCCGAGTCCACCAAGGTGTCGATTTTGGGCAATGGGTAGCAATCCTTGGGACAAGCTTTGTTGAGGTCGGTAAAGTCGACGCACATCCTCCAAGCCCCGGTGTCCTTCTTGACCATGACCGGGTTGGATAACCAGGTCGGATATTGGACCACCCGGATTATTTTTGCAGGTAGGAGCTTGTCCACTTCTTCACCGACAGCTCGGCTCCGTTCAGGGCCGATGTGTCTTCTTTTCTGTTTAATCGGGCGGATCTGGGGATCAACGTTCAGCTCATGTATCATGAGGTGTTGTGGGACTCCTTGGACCACATCGGCGGCCCAGGCAAAGACGTTCCGGTATTCTTTGAGGATGTCCACCATCTCTTTTTTAATCGGACCGGGCAGTCCGGTGTCGACGCGGACCGTCTGATCAAGCTTCATGGGGTCCAGGGAAATTTCTTCCACCTCATCCCCAGCCTCCATCATAGGGATCTTCCCAGCCTGCTGAGGATCGATGCAATCTATAGAGAGGATATTTGACCTCTTCTCGGGCCTCGCACTGGAGGTAGATGGGGAGGTTGCTTGTAGAGTGACGAGGTAGCACTCCTGGGCCGCACAAATATCGCTGCTGATCTCGGCAACCCCCGCGGGAGTAGGAAACTTAAAGTTCAGGTGGTAGGTGGAATATACCGCCCGCAGAGCATTAAGCGTGGGCCGACCTAGGAGCAGGTTGTATGGGGAGTCGGTCTTAACCACTACGAAATTCACAGGGATAGTTCGGCAACGGTGGTGACGCCCCACGGTCACCGTCAGGGCCACCATTCCCTCTGGATGCACAATGTGTCCCCCAAATCCTACAAGAGGGGTTCTCACCGGGGTCATGTGCTCTCTGGCCAACTTGAGGCTCTCGAATGTACGAAGGCACATAACATCCACTGAGCTCCCTGGGTCGATGTAAACCTTCTGGACGATATAGTTGTTGGTGAGCAATTCGATCACCAAAGTTTCGTGGCTACTCGAAGCAGCTGGGACGGGGTCACTGGGTCCGTAAGTGATTACCTCGGATAGTCGAGAATTTGACTCGGCTTGTTTCGGGTTGGCCTGTCTATAGTTCCTCTTCCGGGAGTTCTGACTATCCCCTCCCGTCGGACCTCCTGCAATAGTATTAATTACTCCGGCAATGTTTGGCCCATATCCTAACCCCTGACCTGAAAATTCGTCTCGGGAGGCCTTTTTGTCTCCCTAGGATCCTCTGGGGGTCTACAACTGCTTCTCGATGTTCGCCTCTCGTCTCGGCGTTGGTCACCTCGTTTGTCACGTCGGTTCTCATCACGTCCACCTCGGCGGATGAACCGCTTTAGGTGCCCCTGTCTAATGAGGTTCTCGATCTCCCTTTTGAGATCGTTACAGTCCTCGGTTTCGTGCCCTATATCACGGTGATATAAGCAGTAGAGGTTCGAGTTCCTTTTGTCTCTGCTGCCGTACATCTTAGGGGGGCCTTCCCGAGGTTGTTTTGTTCCATTACGGATAACACCCGAGACCGGGTGGTGTTCAGGGGAGTCAGTTCGGACTCAGGGATGGGTGACTTCCCCTTGGAGATCCTGTCAAATACACTGCGGCGATCTCGGCCTGGACTCTGGAAGCCGCCTCCTGTTCCCGTTTCACTTCGGCCAAGCTCCTTCCCTCTTCGGGGGTCAGCCCTCGGATGGGCAGCTTGGACTTCTTTCTTCATGCGGTTGAGGTCCTCGGCCTGTATGCCCTTCTCGACCTTCAACCATAGTTCGTGGAGTGTGCGGGGATACTTCTTGTGGATCCCCGTGTTGAATACCCCGGACACAAGTCCATGGGTGAAAGCAGCAATGGTGACCTGCTCATTGGGGTCAGGTATCTGAACGCTTTCTTCATGGAACCTCTGAACATACGACCGAAGTGACTTTCCCGGGTTCTGCTGCATGTTCAGCAAGTAAGCCGAGGTCCTGGTCGTAGGTCGGGAGGAGATGAACCGATGGAGAAATCTTTCCACCAATTCCCCCAGGGTTGAGATGCTCCTAGGTTCTAATCCCCAGAACCATTTTCGAGCAGTCCCCTGGAGGAATACCGGAAAAGCTCGGCATATGACAGGGTCAGGGATGCAGTATAAATGGAAGGCCGAGATGAAAACATGGATGTGATCCTCGGGATCACCTCGGCTGTCATAAGATGGTATAGAGGGGAGATTGAAATTGGGAGGAAGTCTTTCCTCGTTGATATCGTCGGTAAAAGGTGGAGCTCTCATGTAATTCACCCCGGGCGTTCCCAACAATCGAGGTTCTTCCTCAGGTCGTCGCCCTAAAAGTCCTCGTGAGAATGCCTTGGTCAGGGAGGCTACCTTAGAAGTGGCCTTAGAGAATGCCCGCTTCGAAGCACTCCGGCTTAGGCGCCTCCCATCAGATTCCTCGTCAGATGAACCTTCAGGGGATCCATCTGACTTCCTTTTGGAGGACTCAGCTTTCTGCTTGCCCTGCTTTTTTAGGTACCTCCCCAATTCCTCAAAGATGTTGGGGTTCTCGGTTACAAACTCGGCCATACGTGTTATGGCTTCTTCGTTTGCGGGCTGAGTCCTTGGGGACTCCTGCCCTTCTGAAATATCTTCCTGTTGAGCTGCATTGCTTTGCTCAGCCCCAATAGTGAGAGCTTTTCTGCTCTTAGAACGCGTAGGCTTCATATTCTGATATCTTCACGTTCCCACAGACGGCGCCAATTGAAGTGGTGAATTCGGACCGGCTAGGGTGAACCGTGAACTGGCAGTGCTACAGTTGAAGAGGTCACAACGGTCTGGATCACCTGCTTAGGTTACGAAAGGGGCTGAATCCCCCGGTAGAACTCCGAAACTTGAGTTAGTTCGGGATTGGGAAAATAATTTAATAGAGAGAATCAGTATATGATTTTTACCAGGAAATTGGTCATCCCCTTCTTCAATAGAAGTTTTGGGTATTTATAGAGTATGGACAGGAAAGAGGGACTACTAGCCCGGGTCCCTAGAGATCTGCCATGGGCAGAACATCAAGTAGATGTGATGGGCTTCTGCGAAAAGGCGCGCCGGAACAGTTGTCAGGGTCTGGCGGCGCATGTCAGGGCAGCTTTATCAGAAGTATCAGAGGTGTCAGAGGTCATGTCCCACAACTTCGGTGGTCAGGTCCCTATACTTTACCTCGGCCTTATGATAGAAGATCTTGGCCGAGGTGATAGCTGGGCCGAAGTCACGGCCCCCGAGGGCCTGCCGAGGTGGAGGATCCAGGAGTGCTACAGGGCGAGTTGGAAATACCCTCCTCAGGTGTTAATCGAACTTTGATATTTCTTTGGTAGAAAACGGCGATCCATCCCTGGAATAAAAGTTAGAAAGATAGATTTAAGGTTTTTTACTCTCTTTCTGAGAAACATCTTTCTTTTATATTTTTGTGAGCAGTTGAAACCGTTTGATCTTGGCATCCTATGTATTTCCAAGCCCTTGAGGTCGAGATCTTTTGATGAGGAGTCATGTTTATTCTTATTGCAGTGATCCATTGAATTTTTTTTTTTTCAAATACAGGGAGTATTCCAACTTTGCCATAATAATCTCCCTACGCTTGTGCACCCTACCCCCCAAGAATACACAAGCGGTAGAGAAATGACTCGAACACACGATCTTTGGATCTAACTAGACTACTCTGAAACCATTCGAGCCAACCCAAGGGGCTCGGTGACCCACTGACTTGGTTTTGACATTTTTCATTGTTTGACATTCGTAAGACACGTATCAGCAACGATTAGTGTGACAATGTTGGACAATTGTCCTTTCTGGAAAATTATATATTGACGCCAATATTTGCATGGTTGCTCAAGGGTTAGTACCAGTTCTTCGACACAAGATTAACTTGCTTTCCGTTTGCATCTTAGCAGTGCAATCACAACAATCTACAAATTGGTTCTTCACTTGTTCGAATAACTAGTCGTTTCTAACTTTTCCCACTAAACTTTTCCCACGGATGGGCTGAAGCAATTCATTGTGGATCGGGTCTGTTACTCGACAAATGGCAGTAAACCTTCACAACCTCAGATCTGCTCCAAAATAAACTCCGACGATCAAGTTAAAGAGAGAGAGAAAAGAAGTTTATACTCTTTTTTTTTTCTAAAAAAAAGAAACGTGTGCATACATTCTTTCTGTTGTCACGTCATTCTTTTGAATCTTTGTAAGCGGTTAGTATCATATGCCACCATTTGATTTGGCATGCCACATGCTCCCAAGATCTCGAGATCGAGGTCTTTCAATGAGCTGTCACGTTGGGAACTTGTCCAACATGTTTATTGTTATTGTGGTGACTCACTGATGACTGTGTAACTTGGTTTCAGACTTTTTTTATCATTGTAAACACGTGCCAGTGACCGATAAAGACATGGAACATTTTTTTTTAGTGTCTTTTCTCATTTTCCAATTAACAAATCTAATCAAGCATATATGAGTGAGGTTCGAAGGTTCGCGCTTACTCGAGCCTCCTAAGTCCTATATTTATATAATTTTCTATATTTATTATTGTTTAGAATGCCTATTGTGTGTGTATATATATATATAAACAATTACTTAAACTCAATTTAGCTCAATTAAATCGGATTCGTTGCACCTCTATTGGTTTTACATGAATATCGAATCAGACTCGAATTGAAGTCTTAAAGGCATGGCCAAGCTCGGACTCAACTCACATATTTTAGCTGGAGTCAATCTCAATTTGTTTCGGTTTTGTTTAGACGCCTTTTCGTTCACCAAAGACGAACACAAAAGGTTAAAATAGAGGAAAATGTGCAGGCCGTTCTTCATTTATCGTACGTCATATTAAATGTTCCCAAAGGAGAGCGACAAGACGGTTGACGTGCCGTTGGATTCATTTATTAGCTTCATTCAACGCTGGACCATTTAATAAATTCCTAGTTATTTTTTACATCTCATTTGTCAGACTACTCTCTGCTGACTTCACATGGTTGGGCACTTAACCCTCAATAAATTAATTCTCACTAGTCGTGCTTATATCTACCTATTAGTATATAAGAAAAAAGCCAAGTTACTATAGCATTCCATCTTTTTGACACATGTATTGTACATATTTTTGACAAGTGGATTCTTGGTCATTTTAGCTAAATTTTTCCTTCCCTTTTTTTATTCAATTGGGCCAAAATAATTAAAATATTTTTTCTCCTTCAGAAAATCAACTGTGTCGCTTCTTCTTCTTCTTGCGGCAAGTGCTGTTATTTTTTATTTTTTAAAACTAATCTAACTAAAATTGTTGCCATATTCTTTTTTTTTTCGTCGAGATGATTAGCTACTTAACAAAGAGAAGTTTTTAATATTTTTTTCCCATTTTACATTTTCTTTTCTTCCTTTTTTTTCTTCATGTCTAATCTCTCGTATTTGCTCTATTCTTCGATCATAATGTTATAGTCAACTGGCATTTGTTTGTTAAATTTATAGGATAATGCTATTATTTGGTATTTTTCATGGATAAAAGGTGAAATATTAAAATATGTAAAAAGATCTTAGAATTCATTTTATACCAATGATCATTTTCTATGAAGAATAGAACAATAATTTTTTCTTTTCTTTTCTCCTCCCACGATTTGATTTCTTACTTCACATTTTTTTCTTTTTCTTTGTTTTTTGGTTACATTTTGTAATTATCTACAATTTTGTGTATTTTTTAAAGAGAAAAGATATATCATGTGATGCTTCCACCAAGATAAATCTAGTTAGGCATTCTTCTACCTCTGTGTTCTATAAAATTTTGTATATATTTAAACTAACGTTAATTTTTATTTGTTTTTTAATTATTCAGGTTTTGTAGTATCAATTGGGTTGGCATATAAAAATTGTAGTTGGTGGTAGAAGTCACAATTAAAAATTGTTAGAAAATTCAATTTTGATTAGGAAGATGTTTTTGCAATAAAAAAAATGGTTCAATTCTAATTTGTATATTTAGATCCGGAAACGTAGCAATTCATATTTTTTATCTAACCTTGCTATTTATATTCTGGAGCTGCGGGATAATGTTGTCACCTTTAAACGGGATTTAAATAAATAAAGAAAGAAAAATGTGAAACTTTAGAGTAAGTTATATTGATGTTGAAGATTGTGACATGTCTTAGTGGCTTTCTAAACTTTTTCTCATTATTAAAATACTGGAAGCATTATGACTGCTTTTGATTTAGTTACAACTAAGACTATGCTGCTAATTAATACAGCAATGCACTTGTAGTGTATTGATTTTCTCTCTTTTTTGGGTATTATCATAATAATAGTTCAAAAATCTTTATTCAAATCACAATAAATAGGGGTATTAACTTCATAGATGGAATTTCTCTTCACAATAAATTTTGAGGGAAATTTTATTTATACTCCATATTTTATTAATTGTATTCCTACAATAAATAAAAACTATATGATAAAAATAATAGTGAAAATGTGATTAACAAAAATGAGAGTTCAAATAACATTTGTTAATTTTAATTGTTTTGAGGCCCAATTTTCTCCTATATTTCTATTGATTTATCATGTGCCAAAATAATTTGATGTTATCTGTTTGACTAAATTTCTAGGGGGCCCAAGCTGTGCTTTGCACAGCTCAAGTACCTCTAGTGTATATATATGTACCCTTCCTTTCTTCATCCAGTGTTGGGAATATTGCAACAAACTGGCAAATATTGTGACAAGAATTGGTTTCAAATCGTGATAGAATATCATTTTTTCTTTGGACTTTATTTGTTCGGTATAACATGCAATAACTTTGGATAAATATCTTTTAGGATAAGATGAAATTTATTTGTCTTAAATTCTTATACAAAATAAGACAACCCCTCCTGAACTAAGGAGTGATTTTTGAGAGAATTCAAAATAGTAGGAAAGTAATTTTCTGCCACAAATCACTCTCTACTTGACCTCTTTATATAGAAGAGATTGTTTAAGAAATAAATGAACTTAATAAATACTTATATGAATAGATTCAATGTATTGTATACAAATTCTTATATTCTAATTCATGCATCACATGATTCTATGATTAAATACATGAATCTATCCTTACATTTAAGGATCCCTACATACATGAATATATTCATGAATGAATATACATTTATCATAATGTATGTACATCTTATAATCATTTGATTCGTAATACAATACATGTATGTACATCATACAAATTTTGAAAATTTCCAACAATCCAAATGTTATATTTTGTCAAAATAGGAATGCAATTCAATATTTGTTAAAAAGCAAATTTTGATTTTTCCAATTCAAATTGTTACATTAAAAAAAATTATGTATCCAACTGTTGTAAAGCTGTTTTTAATAGATATTATAGTCACGAATATGTGAATGTGAGAAACAATAAGAATTTAACTAACTTAAGCACGTGGCCTGGACTAAAAGGGGTTCTAATGTATACTTATCAACCAGTATTCAAGAGACACACTAATATGTGTTTAACTAATAGAAAAAAATAGTTGTAACATATTTTGAGTATATTTATTGAAATCATTTTCAAAAAAAATTAGTTTTATATTTTCGCAATGCATATGTAAAAAATTTATTAAAGTAAAAGTTATAAAAAAATCAATTATTTGGTAGTTGTTCATAACCATAAAAGGTCGTTGCTAATTAAAATTAAAATTTACTAAATGAGTTGAAAAATAGAATATTAAAAAATACATAACACTTGGTAAGAAATTATAGTGGTAGTGGGTAGTTATTAAAGATTGATAGATTTTTTATTTATACCAAAAGGCCCCTCATCGTCAAGGATAGTTTAGAAAATATATAAAGTAACTGATTTTTATTTACCCCAACCCCCTTCCTCTCTCTCTCTTAAACTTTCAAAAACTGCTAGTTGTTCTTTGGATTCCGTTGGAAATTCTTTAGAACCTAATTCTATTAGAAAAAGGGGGTTATGAACAATGAGTGCTTGTGCTGCTAACGCCAGATCCTTAAAAGGAGGAAGGTGCATTGAACTACAACTAAATTAGTCCAATCAAATCTATATTGTTCTCGCGTAATTTGCCTGTACTTGGACTTTTGTAAACAGCATTTACAGGATACTAATTAACAATAACAAGCTTTTGATTGTACACACCAAATTTTTTATTGTTGTTTTTACCTTTTAGATTTTAACAAAGCCTCGTATAAGATTAATTCAACGTTTATATTATTGTCTAAGGCATGCGATATTGACCTCAACAAAACTGAGCCTTGAAGACCATGCTTAAACCTAAATTGATTAATGTTAAACAAAAAGAAAAGGAGACTAGTATTCTCAGATAAAAGTTTTTATCAAACAAGCCTGTAGAATCATCAAGAAACTCCACTTCCATGTTTTCCATGGAAACTCTGTATCTGTATCTGCCTCTTCTGATCTTAGCCCTTCAGATTTTGACCAACCGAATCCTTCACAAGATTCAAAATCTTCCACCATCCCCTTTTCCAGCCCTGCCATTTCTTGGCCATCTCTATTTACTCAAGAAACCTTTCCATAAATCTTTATCAGCGCTCTCTAGCCGCTATGGTCCAGTTCTTTCCCTCAGGCTAGGCTGTATCCCGGTTGTTCTCGTCTCATCTCCATTGGCAGCTGAAGAATGCTTAGCCAAAAATGATATCATTTTTGCAAATCGTCCCAACTTTCTCAATGGGAAATACTTTGGCTACAATTATACCAGCCTCCCCTGGTCCTCCTACGGTGAACATTGGAGGAACCTCCGCAAGATTTCATCTCTTGAAGTTTTGTCATCCCACAAACTACAGTTGTTGTCAGCTATTCGTGCTGATGAGGTCTTGTCTTTGATTCGGAAGCTGTTTCGAGTTTCCGTGGAAGATCCTGGTCAATTCGCTGATATGAGATCAGCTTGCTTTGATCTCACATTCAATGTTATGACTAGGATGATTACTGGAAATAGGTACTATGGAGAAAATATAGAGAACTCAGAAGAGGCTAGAATTTTCCATGAGATAACTTCTGAGGCAGCAAAGGTGAATCCCAAGGCCAATGTTCTTGATTTCTTGCCCTTCATGCGGTGGTTTGGATTGAGAGACGTGGTGGAAAAGATGAGTGAAATACAGGAGAGAAGAGACAAGTTTATGCAGAACGTAATTGATGAACATCGTGCTCGTGCTGGTGCTTCAGGAGAGAAGAGAACCATGATCGGAGCTTTATTGGATTTGCATGAAAAGGAACCTGAGTACTACAGTGAGGAAACTATAAGAAACCTCATGTTGGTAAGTAGTAATCCAGATCCAGTAGTTTTTCTTTCCCGTTTTCTTTATCTGGAATCTAATTTTCATTGGCCGTCAGTTTTCTACACTTCAATTGATCGTTCTGTTACAGTTTTTACTAGTAGCTGCAGTAGGATTTCAGTAGGGAAGGCAAAAAATGAGTTGCAAACATGGTAGAAACTGATTGAACAAATTGTTGGCTCTTAGTGGAAAAGTCAGTTGGAAAGGCGAAGGAATAGTTGTGCTCTACAGGGCTCTCTAGCCTCATTAGCACTCTTCTGAAGTGTGCAAAAACTATTTGCTGCATAAGTATGGTCCCTACCTAATTTTCTGCTCGCCATTCCTAACATTATTTGAAACGAAAACTTAAACAGGTACTACTACAAGCAGGATCAGATACAACTGCCAGTACAATGGAGTGGGCAATGGCATACTTGCTGGACAATCCAGAGGTTTTAAAGAAGGCACAGGCTGAAATTGACCAAGAAGTGGGACAAGGGCGTTTCATTGCTGAATGTGATCTGCCTCAACTTCCTTACCTCCGCTGCATAATAAATGAGACCCTGCGTTTGCAGCCTGTAACGCCACTTCTGATGCCTCACAAAGCTTCCCAAGATTGCATCGTTGGAGGCTATCGAGTTCCACGCGGAACCGTTCTGTTTGTGAATGCTTGGGACATACAACATAATTCCAGGTACTGGGATGATCCTGAGAAGTTCATGCCTCAGAGATTTGAAGCATGGGTCGGAGGAAAAGAGGAGTTCAAGTTTATTCCCTTTGGCTCGGGGAGAAGAGGCTGTCCTGGAAATAACTTGGCAATCCATGTTCTTGGATTGGCTTTGGGATCATTACTCCAGAGCTTCAACTGGGAAACCAGGGATGGTAAGAAGATGGACATGAGTGAAGGAATAGGAGTTCCTGTGCACAGGGTTCAGCCTTTGGTGGCTAAATGTTGTCCACGGCCAAACATGTTGAAACTTCTCTCCCAAATTTCAACCAAGTCCGCATGCTTGCACTGATGCATGTACCACAAGCTATTGGCCAGCACTATGATTTATCCCAAAAAAAAAAGGGTTCCTATGATCTATTGGCCAGCACAGATGACAAATGAAAGATGTTCATAGAATTTAGGAATACTAATTATATTTACTAGACAAACTTGTTCAATACTTGATATACATTTAATTGGGCTCTGTCACTGACTTTCAACCCGCTACTCTGCATAGAATTACCCAATCTCTTATAGAGTTTTCAAATTTTAGCCCAACACTCTACATAGATCAGTCCAAATAAAAACTAAGTTATGACCATCCTCAAGAATAGCCCAAGGGAGGGGGAGAGAGCGAATGCCCAATGGGCTGCTGAAATTTGTTGTGTTTGGAGAATATTTATTTGGAGGGAGAGACTTTCATACGCATATACACTTTAGAGTAAATTTAAATGTTTATAATTTCTTTCAGGGTACAAAAAGATTTACTTATAAAGAATATAACTGTAAACTTTGAAAATATTAACAGAAAAATAGAACTTGGGTGCGGTGTCCCTCCTCGTCTCCCATAATTCTGTCCTTGTATTTGAATGGGAGGTTATGTGGAGAATTTCGTAAAATAATTACAGTAACATTTTTTCGTCTGTGATAAACTATATTTTATTTGGAATAAAAATTTAGAATAATAAATTTAATACTTTTTCATAATGTAACGTTTGTGATAATTAAAAAAACTTATTTGTAATGCAAATAAAATTATTATTATTTTTCCAATTATCACGCATGCAAGCACAGATTCGCGGTGGACTGGAAACAAGCCGAGTGCTGGGCGCTGGCTCGCAAATTCCAGTGCAACATCACTACACTGCGCACTAGTACAGTGGATGATGCAAAGCAGGCTGAAGAAGTCAAAAAGATGATGGGTGAGTGAGAAGGGCAATAAACAGCCCCTTCATGCATGGATGGATATGGATGGTGCAAATGATTTTGACCATTTGAGAATGAGGAGGTGCATGCTTTACATTTGTGATGCCATACATTTTCTTACATTTGTGATGCTACTACATTAAAGACATTTTATACTGGGACAAGATAAGCTCGATTGTTGCAATTGCTTTTTGCTGGGAAGTACAGTACTATTTTGCTGAGAGTCTGGATCAGGGTCTCACAAGCAACTTTTTTGACCCGTTTAAATCAGTTCTTACAATTTTTTGGTGTAAAATTTGAGTGCAAATTTGAATTTGTGAAATCATACAATTAAGTTGGTGATTACATCAAAACTGTGCGAATTCATACCAAATACAATATAGTAATTATACAAATCGATTTGAAGTTAGCTTGTGAGAATCCTGACCCGCAACTTCCAGCTTTCTGTTCGGTCCAAGTCAAGAAGCCGCGTAGAGCTTCAAAAAGTCGTTTTCCTCTGTTTCTTTCTTGCGCTGTTGCCAATTCTTCAGAGAAACAGAGAAATTCCCTTGCTTCAATAATCTTGTCGGTATTCTTTATTCTTTGATTTGGGTCCATCGGTTCAATGGAATCAAAATGGAGTGCCAATCTTTTTATCCAGTTTCTGTCAATTGGTACAGGCAAACAGGAATCAAGAATTTCCCTATTTGGATGAACATTTCTAGTCTAAGATCAAGTTACCATCCATTTGTATGCTTCATCTGCATCAGATCGAATATGGGGCAACACCACATTATCTGAACACTGATATTTTGCTGTCCCCTCAAAATTAAAAATAGGAGTCTTTGGTATGTGGTTAACTAAGAACTCTTCTATTTGCTAAAAAAAAAAAAAAAGGTTATGTTAGAATTCTGAATTTTCATTTCATTACGAATTCTAATTTAATTGGCATGTCTATTTTTGTTCTCTGTTCTCTCATTGAATACGCAGCAGATAGTTCCATTCCAGAACAAAAGGTATCCAATTCCCCATTTACTTCTTTCTCCCTTCCTAACCATCCATTTTGGCAAAAGGGGAAAAAAAAAACCTTTTAAGTTCAGATTTATTTTGGTAAGGGAATTGCGGGTGCATGGTGAACCGACCACTGTAAATGTGCCACATTCCTTCTTAATTGCCACACAATTAGGTTGAAGTTACAAGCATAATAATATTCGGTATTAAGCAGGGGGTGAAAAATCGGATCATGCTGAATTACCATCATAACATACTTCTAATCTTTTAATAAATACCCCGCAATCCACATCTATATCTATATGTATTCAAGAAGGGGTTTTAGCAAAAACCTCTCAATGGCTTCTAAATTTCTCATTCTTTTTTCTAAATTTTTGTATTTATTTTAATACATAAAAAGTAGTGGGTCATAACCCACCTTATCACCAATCAAATTTAAATTTAAAATATTTCCACTATCTCTTAACTCATCCTATAACCACTTCTACAAATTCTCTAATCATCATCCCAAATTTCTCCCTACATTTCCTCCCACGTTTCCCACTCCAATTAAGAGTCCACTCCAACTATCTCTTAACTCATCCTACAACCGCTCCTATAAATCCTCTAATCATCATCCCACGTTTCCCACTCCAATTAAGAGTCCACTCTAATTAAGAGTCCTTCAATTTAAGAATTCCACCCCAATTAAAACTCCTCCAAAGAATTCCACCCCCAATTCCCCTCACCCTCTTTCTCAGTTTCTTATTTGTTTTTGGTTCTCTATTGATTTTGTAAATGTATTGATTTTGTTTCTTTTGTGAGCAGTTATGAAAGAGATTATGTGCAGAGACTTCAGCGGAAATCAACCTTCTTGTAGAGAATTGGAAGTATATTCTTGCCAGCTTAATTTTCCAGGTCTATCCCCTCTGCCCCTCTGCCTTTTAAGTATGTTTTGCTTTTGATTTGCTTTTTGTCATGAATGATATTGCATTGAATTTCTGATCATCCATTATTTCTGAAATTTGTTTACAAGATCCTATGCACGGTTGTTTGCTTATTGTTACACCGTAAAGTAAAGATACTCAACAGTGGGATAAAGTATAAACACAAAATCACAAGCACATGCTCCAAAAATACCCATTAAAGGCATGATTTATGCACCGACCGTGCTGTTGCTACTCAAATAGTAGCAATTCAGCGAAAATGGAAAGTGGAAACGACGTGTGTGAATAACAAAATTGTAAAGTTTAGTTGCACTTATTGTTCATGATAAGACACAAACTCGAACCATCAGAGTAGGGCCTGTTAAACCTCTAATAATTAACCAACGTGATCTTCTAGAATCTCAATTTTTAGGCCTGCAATAGCCTCGCTCATTAAAGCTACTTGGCAATGTACTTGAAGGCCCTGTTTTTTCAATCATATTTAAACTTCACTTGGAAGGATTAGAGATTACCTTGACCCAAAAGAAATAAAGAAAAACGGAATAGGAACACTATGGCGGTAGCTTTTAAATTCTAATAATCACATCATCTATCCTATTCATAATCGGTAAATCCACAAGGGTCATTAGATGGGGAATTGAAGACGGTGACTAAAAAAAAATATGGTTTCTCTTGGTATTTGAAAAATTCTGAATTCTAACTGAACTTAAACCAAAATAATAAATTAAAAATTATAGAGGCTGCCAAATTAAAAGACTATATTGAATTGGATATTAAAAGATGATTTAAACATAGTAGGAACTAAGAACCAAAATCTTTGAAAAACAATTCTATATCAAAAAAAAAAAACCTACAAGAACAAACTCATTTTCCCCAAAAAAAGAAAAAAAAAGAAGCCTATAAGAACATACGCCCTTTTCCAAATTTAATAATTTATCTACATTATGAACATTTTATAAACTAATGGATTCCTTTTTATTTAATATTAAAAATTGATTTTAAATATACAAGTGATAGCAGAGGGAATGAAGCAGTTAGCGGCATGTGAAAAAATCTAAAAAGACAAAAGCAATTAGAGGGAAAAAGTGAGCTACTCTACAGTCTCCTCGCCTCAGTGCTCATAATCGGACGCGTGGGATGGGGAGGTTCAGTAACGGGAAATTTTCAGTAGTTTCATTGGACTAAAAATTTTCAAGTGCAATCGAAGTACAAGTCATTATTACAAAAATGCAAAGATAGTACATTTTCATTTGTAGTACGCACTCCACAAAATTTAACAAAGTTAATTAAATCACCAATTTTGCCATTCGTACTAAAAGTGGATTGGTGTGAAGAGTGTTCGCACCTTCAAGCAAGATTATCAAATCGAATGTTTAGTATTTGTACGTATTTCATTTTAACAATATTCAATTACATTTATTTATAGAAATATATCATTCCCTTTTTTAATATAAATTTTTATTTTTTTTTCAGGATCCATCTTCCAAAAAAAGACAATTCTTGAATGATATACACATTCTATTATATTTCAAACTATTGTTAAACATATATTACATTTTAATTTTGTTGGTACAATTTTTTCACCTTTATTTGTTCACCATTTTATTTTTATTTTTTATTTTTTTCAATAATGTCAGCACCGTGCGTAGCACGGGTATTCACACTAGTGTGTAGGTATACATTCACTGTTACTTGATAGGGTGTCGATTGGACCTTTTTTTAGTCGAGATTTAGCAAATCTAATCTCAACTCACAAATTATATAGATTTTCAGCTTTCGGGTCCGTATTAAAAGGGTCAATCTCGACTCACACCATTATATGAGTTTCAAACTCAAATTCGGTTTTGCCCAAATTTATAATTAAATACATAATTATATATAATATATATTTTATAAATATGAATATATTTATATTTATATATAAATTATTAACATTTTATGTTGCAATATGTATAATTATAAATTATAGATAGTATTCTACTTCCTCCATCCCATTTTATATGTCATGATCAACTTTGCACATAGTTTAAGAAAAATAAATTTTGACTAAGACACATAAGCTACTAAAAGATGTCTTTTCATTATTACCCTTCAATTAAACTTAAAATTTTGCAAGTTTAGTTTGAAATTTTAAAAGAGGCACAACTACCTGAACACAAAAATAATTTGTAGCATGATTTATCAAGAGAATATGACTTAAATGCTTTACCTTGGGACTTGTATTAAGTGTACAATAGAAAAGTTGGATTTCATTTATTTCCATTTTAAATCATGATAAGTAGTTTGGGACATACCAAAATAGAAAACATGACATATAAAATAGGACGAAGGAAGTATATATTTTACATATATAAATTATACTCATATATGGACCGAATTTTAATCGGGTTTGAGTCTAGTATGATCCAATCTCAATTCACAATTAATTCGAGCCTACTATTTAAAATCAAACTCTGTCCGACCTCATTTTTTTTTTCAACAGCCTGAATCAGACTTTTGTTGTTTTATAAACCTAATCCCAGAATTTTGTTGTCCGACCTCATTAAAACTTAAGTTTAGCGAACTTTTTTCCGATCGAACGTGTCAAACTTGAGTTAACTCGATTTCATTGACTGTCCTATTTTTTGACTACTTATACACTTCTTGCTATATTTCAAATTTGATTCGGGTGATGAAGTGACCCAATGTAAATCAAGGTTATTATGTGACTTAGGGATTTAACTCTGGTCATCCAAGTCTTGTTTTGCATGTCATTTGAGAATCAAAATTTGAGCACTAGATCGGTAGATGTCAAAGTGTCTACACCTACTAAAGTAATACCACTTTAGCACGGAGGGACTAGGCTGGTGTTTAATCCTATGTGTCATAATTTGATTGGCTGAAATCACACTTTTGAACATCACCACACCACATAAGTAGACAGACATCGTATCAGATCCCCATCTCCAAAACAAATCCTATATATTTCACGAAACAATTGCTTGCACGAGAACGGCACAAGCACTGGACGAATCTAACTAATCCTCCGACAGCCAACACCAACCACCGCCACCGTCGGAGATCACCTTAATCTCCGCCAGCAGAGTTAATAATACGATGGGCTCAGTTTCACCTGAAGACCCAACACCTTCAAAAGACGAAGAAGCCTGCCATCTTCTATCCTCCTCCTCTCTACCCTCACCTTCACCGTCGCCGTTAGTTGACGCCAGCTTAAGAAAATGTCTACCTGAACAAGAAGAAGAAGAAGAAGTGGCATACGAATCCCGAGATAAAATTTTGGTCTTGGATATTGAATTAGACGGTGCAGATTACTCAACAGTGCCACCTTTCTCGTTCAAGAAATTATGGTTATTTACCGGTCCGGGTTTTCTAATGAGTATAGCGTTTCTAGATCCGGGTAATTTAGAAGGGGATTTACAAGCGGGTGCAATTGCGGGTTATTCTTTATTATGGTTGTTAATGTGGGCCACGGCAATGGGCCTACTGATACAGCTTTTGTCGGCGAGGATTGGTGTGGCGACCGGGAAACACTTGGCTGAGCTTTGCCGGGAAGAGTATCCGAATTGGGCTCGGATTTTGCTTTGGTTCATGGCGGAGGTAGCTTTAATTGGAGCTGATATTCAGGAGGTTATTGGGAGTGCTATTGCTATTCAGATTCTTAGCCGGGGGGTTTTGCCCTTGTGGGCGGGAGTTTTGATTACTGCCTCTGACTGGTACTTTCCTTAACAAAAAAAAAAAAAAAGATTTTTTTGGGTGTTATTGCTGGTGGTTTTTTTTTTTAATTGAATTTACTTGGTTTTGCTGGTATTCTGAGTTTAATGACTGCTTCTGGTTGGTAAATCTGAAAAAATTTATATATATATATATATATATTGTGTTTTTCTAGTTGAATTTTCTGAAATTTAGAAGTTTGTTCAGCTAGGATTGTTGGCTTTTAAGTGATGCTTACACATTGTTTTTTCTATTTTGTGATAAGTAAATTAGTATTGCTTGGGAAAATGATGCTTAAAAACGGTCTGTTTTAAGATCTTATTGGTCTTTAGTAGTCAATTTGCTTTAAAATTACTATTTGTGTTGGAAAAAGATTGTTGGAGGTGGAATTAGGTCTAATAGGTCCTTCTAACATGTTGTTTTCGTAATAATGATTTGGGTCCTGCAGAGGTTATTCCCTTGTTTTGCATCTAGGTGTTTTTGCTGAGATTGTTACGTGAAATACATTGGTTTTGCATCCTATCTGTTTCTGCACATTGTCATTTAATTGATATGCTGCATTTCGGCAGATTGAAATTAGTGTTAGATTTTGTATGGGACTTTTATTAGCGTTAGTCTTTTTAGGGCTTTTGCTTTCTGCTTGGAGTGCTTAAATTGTTTTAATTTTATTATTGAAAGATAAGAATTTTGGTATGTTTGTTCTGAAACCAATTACGGCTGAGGTTTATAGCTCCATTGGCTGAAATACTTTTTAGTTCTTTTCATTCTAACTTGGATTTTATTATTACAGTTTTATATTTTTGCTTGTTGAGAACTATGGAGTGAGGAAGTTGGAAGCTGTTTTTGCAGTTCTTATCTTGACCATGGCTATATCCTTTGCTTGGATGTTTGGTGACACAAAGCCCAGTAGAAATGAACTTCTAATAGGTCTTTTGGTACCAAAGCTCAGCTCAAGAACTATTCATCAGGCTGTTGGAGTAGTAGGTTGTGTTATAATGCCTCACAATGTTTTTTTGCATTCTGCTTTGGTACAATCAAGGAAAATTGACCCCAACAAGAAAGGGCAGGTTCGAGAAGCACTCACTTACTACTCAATTGAATCTTCAGTCGCCCTCCTTGTTTCCTTCATGATTAATGTATTTGTAACAACTGTTTTTGCCAAGGGGTTTTACGGTAGTAAACAAGCTGATAGTATAGGGTTAGTAAATGCTGGACAATATCTTCAAGAGAAATATGGTGGAGGATTGTTCCCCATTCTCTACATTTGGGGTATTGGATTATTAGCAGCTGGACAAAGTAGCACCATAACTGGAACTTATGCTGGCCAGTTTATCATGGGAGGTTTTCTAAACCTTCGTCTGAAGAAATGGTTGAGGGCATTGATCACTCGTAGTTGTGCCATTTTGCCTACTGTTGTGGTAGCCCTTGTTTTCAACAGATCTGAGTCATCACTGGATGTTCTAAATGAATGGCTTAATGTGCTTCAGTCCATACAGATACCTTTCGCTCTTATTCCACTTCTCACCTTGGTTTCGAAGGAACAGGTTATGGGAGTCTTTCGAATTGGGCCCACTCTGGAGGTAAATCAATGATTTCTCTGATTTATCATTTTAGTGCATACAGCTGTTTGTTTTGGAAATATACGTTTTCTAAGATGACAGAGATTCCTCATGACAGTTGAATACGTCATCCAGAGTTTGAACAAACTTAGTTTGCTTAAAATAATACGGTTTGGGGCTTGTAATGTCAGTTAATTTGGAAGCTTAAATCAAAATGAATGGATTATGGAGAAAAATAATAATTTTCATGGCTCCACAGGTTTTAAGGCTGAAGTGATTGGAAAATTCTTCAATTTCTGAGTTGTTGCAATCTAAATGAGTAAATTTTGAGGAACATGTATGGGATGTCAAAGAGAGGGGACTGCCCTGATGCTCCAATTAGAGTGATAGACATATGATTTCTTTTTTTAAAGTTGCATTTGGTTTCAATTTGTCCAATTGCTGCTCAACTGTGCTTTGCTTAAACTAAGCTTACTGTGGGATAACTCAGCTATATCTCCCTTTTCTTTTCTTTTCTTTTTCATTTTTGTTTTAAATCTTGGCAGCCATTATTGCAATTCTAAAGGTCAATATGATTTTAGTTGTTGGCAATTGGAGACTTATAACTACAGCTTGCATCTGAAATTGAGCTGAGTAAGTGATGTAGTTGATTAAATATTTGGTCAGTGTAGTAGTACTACATGCTTGAATTCAGAATAAAGATTCATCTACATCAACTCTCATGTTTGGAAATTGTACATCCTTCATAGCACATGTTGTTTAACTTGTTTTGAGGATATGCTGTCATCCCCGATAACTTGTTTTGAGGATTTGCTGTTATTCTCGATGATTGTTGCAAGTAAATATGTTAAATGGCTTTTAAACTGAAATTGCTGAACGATCAACTTCCTGGATAATTCCATGTTTTGAGATTCAGGTCTATAGAGTTTGTTGTCCATGTCATAAGAATGGATGTGGCATTTATTATACTTGTGCAATTCCTGTAATTATGTTCATCATCCTGACTTCCAGAGAATGTTTCACTCCATGAAATTCATGGAGTTGGCAAGGTTATGGTCTCTTTTACTGCCTTAGCCCTCCATCTTAATTGTACGTCACAAATTGACAGACTTGATCGATCCTTGATTAGCTGATGGAAAGTTGCAGTATGCTTCTCACACTTGACCAGTCAAGTTATAAAATCCTTTCTTTTCTTGCTTGGAGCATGCCATCCCTTTTCTGCTTTGCATCTTTAAAAGTTGTTCTGATTTGGCAGCCAATTCTGTCGGGTTCAGTTTTCCATATCAGTTTTAAAGCAATAATGAAATCACTAACTTTTCAAGCCAAGTTTTCCTCCAAAATTTTGTTTATTGCTGAATAAGTAGATAACAAACTCAAGATTCAGTCTATTTTCTTCAGCAGCTTTGTAGTTAATTTGCCACTAGTCTACAGCTGCATATATTATTCCATTAGCTGTTTGCAGTTCTGGTGAATTTGGCGATCATTGGATATACAAGTCCCAACCATATTAATTGCCAAAACTAGCAATTTGATTCCCCATCTTCTTATGTTGTTTACTTGTGTTGCAGAAAGTAGCTTGGACCGTGGCTGCCCTGGTGATAGTGATTAATGGGTATCTTTTGCTAGACTTTTTCTCCTCTGAAGTTCATGGATTGCTCTTTGGTTTCCTGGTTTGTGCGGGAACTGTTGCATATCTAGCATTTATCTTATATCTGATATCGCGTGGTGGTGGTCCTTTTTCAAATTGGATCAACATACCACTCTTCAAGGTGTTTACAACATCTGGAAATTAAGGCAAAAACTTCTTCTTTAGGTCAAGAATTAAAATTATCACAAAAAACGTTGAGCAATCACAGCCATGGGGCTGATGGAACATGACCCTGCACTTACTTGACCTGATACACGCTTTGACCAGGATTTCCTCCCAATGGCGTTCTCTATTCACAATGACAATACAGTCTGAAAGTAAAATTTTGTGCATAAGTGTACAATTACAGTGAGTGCTTCAGAACGGATGAAATTTGTAAATCTATTGTTGGGGAGATGTACCTAATTCATTGAGATGGAACGGGGCTTTTACAGCTGGAGAAGGTGATCCTCTAATGCCGTTGACCAGATATTGAAAGGATCTTGTGAAAAGAATGGGACGTGTTCTCTGCATGATGAAGGTGATGCTCTGGCTTCGTTTGTGCAATTCTTGTTACGTGTCAATTATACTCGAATAGATAGATGTACATTTATCAAAAATTGCCCCATTTTTTTTTGTGTGTAAAGAACTGAGATATTTTATTTCCAGAAGACAATACCATTATTGGAATAGACAGGAGGGACTAGCCTTTGGGATGACACTGCAAATTGCTATAGTGGACACCTCGGATCTTTGGATATCTTTTCTTTAAAAGAATTTGAGATCTTTTTCCTTGACCTTACTGATTTCTCTTTTTCCTTTTAGTCATTCTGCTTTTGGCTGGTTAACTGGAGAAAATCATGCTACCTGGGAATGGACATCTCTCATCTTTTCTTGTAAATAATTAGAGAATCTTTCCTTGACCTTACGGGTATCTCCATCTTCTTTGAATCATTCTGCTCTTGGCTGCTCAGCTAGAGAAAATCATGTTCACTTGGAAATGGCCATTTCTCATGTAAAAGTTCTGAGAATTATGCTTTTTCAAGTCTTTCTCCGTGTTTTGTATGACATGGACTGCAACCGTTAACATCACTACATATCCTACTCTTCAAGTAGAGTTCTTTTTAATCATTCCGCAATCCCTTTAAGAATTTACATCCCTACTTTTCAAGAATTGGCTAAGGAAGAGAAAAAAATTTTAACAAAAAAGTAAGCTGTCGTACGTGTTTACCTTTCTTGATTTAGAGTATGCAAAGAATTGGTAGTTCGTAAATCCATAGTTGGTAACGTTACCCATTTCCAAATCTTGCCAGAAAAAAGCAGGGGTAGTTGTTACATCCCTTTGCTTGCCCAATCCTTCCAGATTTTCGACGGATAACATCTCAGACCTTTTTTAAGCAGGTGGACATTTGACATGGACGCCAGGATACTTCTTGAGTAGGTGGGCTACCGACAAAGGGGACAGTATGATAGATGGGATCAGTTGTCAATGGGGGGACCCAAGATTTCATTTACTCGCGTTAATAGTTAGAGGCTGTTTCCGTTGACAAACTACAAGACTGATGATCATATGATTGAATGACTGCTACAGTTCTAAATGAAATTCTGGATCTGTCTAGTTGATTTTACATCTTCTATATATCACATGATTCACATCCTCGACAATACTTTGTATACAATGCCCCCACAAATAGGTTCCAGTCACTTATTGCCAATTATTGTCCTGGAAATCACCCTAAATCGTACTCTTTCTCCAATTATGGAGACAGCCCAACTATATCTTTGATTTCTTGAGATCTGTTTCACGATTTGATAAGTAACGTAGTATAGAATTTTGACATGCACGGATGGCATAAACATCATCATTCATGAACGACAAATCCAGGAACAGAACAAAAACAAGTATTGGAATTTAATTGAATCAATGACCAAGAGTACAAAAGTGGACATAATCAATCAATTCTAGGCAACAGAAAAGTTGCCTCTGGCATGATTTCATCCATTCAACCGGAAAAAGAAGATAACAGAGACATTAATTGCATGATGACTTCTCCCCTAAGAAGCTATACCTATCATCTTCTATATATGCCCAGTATTGCTACGCACCTTTTGCCCCAGAAAGAGAGGTGACAGGAGAAACAATGGAATTATCTAATTCCTGCATTACATTTCTTGCCATCTCCATTATATTCATCTTGAACTTACTCATAAGAAAACGGGCATTGCAGAAAAAGCAACCTCCAAGCCCACCTTCACTTCCTCTCATAGGCCACCTTCATCTTCTGAAAGAACCACTCAATCAGACCCTACAATCACTTTGCACCAAGTATGGTGACATCTTGCTTCTCCGGCTAGGTGTCCGTAAGGTCCTTATTGTCACCTCACCTTCAGCAGCCGAAGAATGCTTCACCAAGAATGATATTATATTCGCTAACCGTCCAAAAACCATGTCGTCCAAACACTTCAGCTACAATTACACCACCATCAGTGTAGCCCCTTATGGAGATCATTGGCGCAACCTTCGCCGTTTAGCAGCACTGGAGATATTCTCTCCAGCTCGAATGGCCTCGTTTGCCAGCACGCGAAGGAAGGAACTAATGCTGCTGCTAAGTGAACTGATGCAAAAGTGTAGTGTTGGTGGAGGATCAGCAAAGGTGGACTTGACTTCCATGTCTGCTGAGATTACCTTCAATATCCTGTCCATGACATTGGCCGGAAAGAGATATTATGGAGAGAATGCGGCGGATGATGAAGAGGCTAGGAAGACAAAGCTTCTGATAAAGGAGATGCTTGTGAATAGTGTAAGGTCAAATCTGGGGGATTATTTGCCTATCTTGAGGTGGATTAATTATAAGGGAGTGGAGCAAAAGTTCTCAACTTTGATGAAAAGGGTTGACAAATTTATACAGGATTTGGTAGATGAACGTAGGCTACGTTTATCATCTACCAGTTCTATAAATGTGAGCCGTGGACAGGCAGAGAAGACCACCTTGATTGATCACTTGCTCTCCTTACAAAAAGAGGAACCTGAATACTATACAGATCAGCTCATAAAAGGGATTGTAATGGTAAGTGCTGCATTCAAGTTGGGCTTCTATCATAGTGTTTACATTTATTTGTTAGATATATCAAGGAAAAAAGCATTATTTTGTCATGAGAAAGAAGGAATTGATCATTCATGCTTCTTCACTCTTGATATTTTACAGGTGTTGTTGATTGCTGCAACAGATACAGTATCAATAACCATGGAATGGGCCATGGCTCTGCTCCTAAACCATCCTGAGGCTATCAAGAAGATCAAAGCTGAAATAGATGATCATGTTCCGGATAACAGGCTACTAGAAGAGCAAGACTTGCCAAAGTTGGCTTACCTACAAAATGTAGTCAAGGAGACCCTGCGTTTGTATCCACCAATTCCATTTATGATCCCTCATGAAGCCTCTCAAGATTGTACAGTGGCAGGTTATTATGTATCAAAGGGTACAATGTTGCTGGTGAATTTGTGGGCTATTCATAGAGACCCCAAGCAGTGGGAGAATCCAACAAAGTTTATACCAGAGAGGCATGAAGGGAGGAGAGTGGATGAGTATAGTCTAATGCCATTTGGTGCCGGAAGGAGGGGTTGTCCGGGGGCAGGGCTGGGAACTAGGATTCTGGAATTGGTGTTGGGGACACTTGTTCAGGTATTTGAGTGGGAACGAACCAGTGGAGAGTTAGTGGACATGACTGAAGGTAAAGGGTTCAGCCTTCCAAAACTCAAGCCATTGGAAGCTATTTGCAGACCTCGACAAGCCGTAGTTCAGCACTCTCTTGTACGCTTTTGAATTTTGTCTGTTGAAATTAAAAGGTGAATCTTGGAATCAGAAATGATTGAATAAGGCAATTGTTTTAGCTTGTAACTAGCTCATCGGACGAATAAGATTTGATCCGTTCAAGGCCTTCGTCTATATTTTTATGATACGCTTGGGGGTTAAAATGAAAGATTAGATAGATAAGGGACAATCCAAATCAAAATTTCAAAGTGTATTAGCATCACAAAAACAAGACTAAACACACATAAGGCCATTGTTCATGTTTGCAACCAGAGATGGATTCTAGTTGTTCAATGACTACCATAAAGCTTTTCACTAGAAAATATCACCAAAACTTAAAATCTTATAAGATCCTAGGAATAACAGCTATAACTAGGGAGGGGATTGCTGGACTAAGTTGGAATCAACCTTTTTGTGTTGATGCTCATGGTAAGTATTGGAGATTAAAAGATGTGAATAGTTCTTAGGTAATCCAATCTTGCTCAATGGAGCCATAAAATTCCACATTTCTTCTCAGAAACTTATCTGACAGCCCTCCAACTATTCCAGAAAGAGCTTAACAGCTTCTAATGTTGCTTGCACTTGAAGTGGCAAGGAATATAAGGTAAGAAAGAGCAAAGTCTTTTCCTTTGTAATTGTGGGTTGGGCTCAAACTAAATTCTGCTTTGATGCTGGATGACCTCAACGAAGGCATCCAAAAGTCCAATCACCGTTACAAATCCTCCTTCAGTTAAAGATATACATCATAGTCCATGTAAATGGACATATTGGAAGGTACTTGGACAGAGCAATTAAATGACGATACTAGCGGACAAATTCTCACATTTAAGTTAATGGGGGCGTTTTTTGTTGTTTTGGGGGGGATATTTTTTGGGGTGTGTGTGTGTGGTGGGGTGGGGGGGGGGGGGAATGGGCAATAGTCAAAGAACCTTTGCACAAGTAATGTTCCAGGAACAAGAGCATGGGCAATAGTCAAAGATCACGAGCCGCAGCCATAGAAAGAGCTTCTTAGCAATCCAACCTAAGTTTTCTTGCCAAACAAGTACAATAAAAACAATGCCAATAGATTATTGGAAATTAAATGGTAGCCTGGTCCCTATCTCTGTTGGCTTTGTATATAAAAAGGAAACTTGGACAAGGCAATTGTGCACTCAACCATTGCTTAACCTCATCCTCGTAAAATCATGGAAGCGGAAATGTCCTGGTATTACTGCATTTCCCTACTATCCTTTTTCTTGCTAATTCTCACCCTGTCAAAACTCTTCCTCAGGAAAAGAAGGCAGTGCAACAATGTACCACCAGGCCCACCTTCATTCCCAATCATAGGGCATCTTCATCTGCTAAAAGAACCTTTGCACAAAAGGTTACAGCAACTTTCTCATAAATATGGTCACATATTTTCCTTAAAGCTGGGATACAGATCAGTGGTTGTCATATCTTCACCATCGGCTTTTGAGGAATGCTTCACAACTAATGACGTAGTTTTTGCCAATAGGCCTCGTTTTCTTGTTGGCAAGCACCTCAACTATAACTTCACCACAGTGGGAACAGCCCCGTATGGCCCTCTTTGGAGGAACCTTCGCCGCATTACTACCCTGGAGATCTTCTCAAGAGGTAGACTCAACATGTTCTTGAACATTCGGCAAGAAGAAGTGAAGTTACTAGTAAAAGATCTTTATCAAAGATCAAGCCCAAGTTCTTCAAAGGTTGAGATGAAGTCTAGGTTCTCGGAGCTATCATTTAACATCATTATGAGGATGGTAACAAACAAGCGATACTTTGGAGCTGAAGTGCAGAACAATGAACAGGCTAAGCACTTCCGAGATATAATAAGGGAATTGTCTGAATTGAGTGGAGCATCAAATCCAGGGGACTTCCTGCCAATTTTGCAATGGATTGATTTTCAGCAGATTGAGAAGAAAATGCTGAAATTGCAGGAAAGTATGGATGAAGTCTTGCAGAGCCTGATAGACGATTGTCGAAATAAGTGTAGAGAATCTCAGACGGAACACAAAGTGGCAGGGAGAGATACAATCATTGACTCAATGCTTTCCATGCAAGAAGAAGAACCTGAGTACTATACTGATGAAATCATCAAAGGCATTGTTCTGGTATGTTTCCTAACCATAACTTTCAGTCAGGGAAGATTGTTAACTCCAGTTTTCAGGTGTCCAACCACACTGTTGTATAGCAACATTGACACCAAGAACTAACAAATAACTAAAGGTTAAAACCCTCATTTGATCATCTCCTAAACCAAAGAACAATTAGATATTATCTAACCAGAATTTTCCTTTAAAGCTAAATGCTACTTCACGCTATATGGGTCTTCTGATTTGGAATTAATCTCAATTGAATTAATGTCAGACTAAAAGAACAATTTCTTGAGCAAATAAAACAAAAAAAATTCCATTTGGTCACATGCTAGATATTGACAATTAGGGGCTGTTCTGTACTTCTGTTTCCTAATTTCCCTTTTATTGCTACTCTGACTTCAATGTTTCTCAAATGCTCCAAGATACTGTTAATGGCTGGCACAGACACTTCAGCTGTAACAATGGAATGGGCCATGTCGCTTCTTCTCAATCATCCTGAGGTGTTGAGGAAGGCAAGAGTTGAGCTAGACAACTTTGTAGGTCAAGATCGTCTAGTAGATGAATCAGATCTTCCTAAGCTGACTTATATCCAAGCCATTGTCAACGAAACATTACGATTGTTTCCAGCAGTGCCACTCCTATCACCGCATGAGTCGTCGGCTGAGTGCTCCATCGGAGGCTATTATGTACCCTCTAACACAATGTTGCTTGTTAATGCCTGGGCCATTCACAGAGACCCTGAATTATGGGATGATCCCACCAGTTTCAAGCCAGAAAGATTCGAGGGGCTGGAAGCTGATACCTACAAGTTGAAGTTGATACCATTTGGCATGGGAAGGAGGGGCTGTCCTGGTGCTGGTCTTGCCAATCGCGTGGTGACATTGGCTCTGGGAGCATTGATCCAATGCTTTGACTGGGATAAGGTTAGCCAGGATTTGGAAGACATGACTGAAGGTTCAGGCCTCACAATGCCTAAAGCCAAGCCATTGGAGGCGATGTGCAGAGCTCGTGAAAAGATGACTAAAATCCTGAAAGAACTATGAGTTGCTAACTTATTCTCAAACTAGTGGATATATTAAAGGCAGTCGTATCAATTATCACCATGCAAATTAAACTTGGAGAAGCTTGTCAACTTTTCTCACTCGAAATGCAAATGTTCTGTCGATATTTGAACTGTGACTTAATCGTTTTGAATAAAAAGAGCTGGTTCAGTTGCAAATTGTTAGGCTTTTATGGTATAAATTCTAAACTTGGTACATAAGTGAATTGAATCAATACTGACAACATTGCTGATGCATCTAAAATAGCTTTAAAAAGATAACAAATTATCAATCTGACCTTGTAGAATTTTGGATGTTTCATGCTGAACTTGCTGTAGGCTGTAGTTTAATTTTTCGTAGTTGTATGCATTCAAGAGTGAGTTGGTAAACTTTATGATTGGATATGCATCCAATCCTATGCATTTATGCCTATGGCGCGGGGAAGGGTAGCGGATAGGGTTGTCAACGGTTTGGATTCAAGTCGAAATTGAAAATTTCGAACTTGGATCCGTTATAATGTACCAATTTTGGACCCAACCCGTATATCCGACGGGTCTTGTACTTAGGGTTTCGGGTCGGGTTCGGCTCTATTCGAAAAAAATAAAATCCAACAAAATAATGTATTTATACATATTATTGTATTTAGAAATATTTATATTATTGTATTTAGAAATAACGTATCAGAAATAAGGCCCCAACAAGATTAGGATTTGTTAATTTGGTAAAAGAATTATTATTGTATTTAGAAATATTTATATTTTATAATTATTAATGTATTGCTCGAGTTCAGAGTTAGAATCCTATATTCCATATCCGACCCGTTTTTTTTTTGTAAGAATAAACGAGTTCGGGTTCCAGAATTATTTCTTAATTTGTACCCAAAAAAAACTATCAAATTCGAGCCGGATCCAGATCCAAACCTGGCTCGTTGACAGTTGACAGCCCTAGTAGCGGAAAAGGCGTGGTTTTGTGGTGGTGAAGAGTCGCACCTTAATGTGCTAGAGGTGTATTTATATATAGAAGAAAACAGGATGGGATCTAAGTGAACCTAATATAGCCATAACATTATACTATGAAAGTTCAGATTGATTTTTTTTTTTGGTATGAACTTGATATATACGTGAGCTTGGTATTATTCTTTAGCTAAAACGAAATTTACTTGATTTTTATCGTGATGTGCTCAAGCAATTTCATTCATAAAAATGTAAATTTCGACACAAATTTTAGGTGGGTTTAAAAATATTAATAAGCACTAGCATACTGACACCGTTTAACCTTAATTTGATTAGTAAACAAATCATGCTCTTACTGGTTTGTTTATTGTGAACAAATCATGCATTCAATCAAAGATTTAGCCTCATTATTATTCACCATGCTAGCTGGTAATTGGTACGATATGGTATAGGAATCTTTGTTACACCACGCGGAATCACCGCCACACAGTTTCTCGTACTTCTTTGCTCTGATTCATCTAATGAAAGTTTTCTTGTCCTTTATTGGCTGCAATTCCATGGTCAAAATTCTCCATTTCAGTCTGTTTCCTTGATTTTCCGTCACAACGCAGGCAGCAGCTGTGCCTTTGTCGGTCTCTGTGCTGCGTCCGTGCGCGTACATTTTTCATTTTGCCCACTAATCACGGCTTAAAACCAAACCCCAAAAACTGCAAAATGTTCCAACATGCAAGGGCCCCCCAAATCCAATACCTTCCTTTCCTCCCCCGCAAATCCCAAGGCCCCCGTACCCCCATATAATATGCAGATAAAGTGGGAAAACAAACAGACACAGTTCACAATACTTGCATTTGCCATTAAATTACGGCTATCTGCATTGCAATAAATTCTTTATTTCTTTCATCAGGAAAACATCAGACCAACGAGAAATTCAGCTAACTACAGAAGGAGCAATGATCCATGCAACCCCCAACAATCACCCAGAACAAGAAGAAGATCAAGAATCCAATATCCTTATTCCTTTGTCATCATCAACGGCTACCCATGATTACGTTGATGAAGCCCGTGAGAAAATCTTGGCTCTGGAAATTGAAACAGAGGAGCCATCATCATCCCATGGTAATTCCGACGAAGAAGAGGCAAAAGCACCAGCATTTTCCTGGAGGAAGCTATGGGAATTTACTGGGCCGGGCTTTCTAATGAGCGTGGCATTTCTTGATCCGGGAAACTTGGAGGGTGATCTGCAGGCTGGGGCTATTGCGGGCTACTCACTTTTGTGGTTGTTGATGTGGTCTACTGTGATGGGACTTTTGATCCAGCTCCTGTCTCTGAGGCTGGGTGTCGCCACGGGCCGGCACTTGGCTGAGCTGTGTAGGGAGGAGTACCCCTATTGGGCTGGGCTTTTGTTGTGGTTAATGGCTGAGCTGGCATTGATCGGAGCTGATATTCAGGAGGTGATTGGCAGTGCTATAGCCATAAACATTTTGAGTCATGGGGTCTTTCCTCTTTGGGCTGGTGTCCTCATTACTGCTGCTGATTGGTGAGGTTTTGTCTTCCCCTTGTTGCTAATTAATTTTATGGCTAGGGATTTGATTTGTAGAACTCAGCTTATTGGTTATAAAAGATCCATATGGGCATGATGTCCAGAGTTGTTAACTGTTTTAAGTAAATTAAGGAAAGCTCTGAACTTGGGGAAATGTGAATTAAGTTGAACTAGAACTCTAGAAGGTACTGAAGTATGTCTTTGCTTGTGGCTATGGCATAGAATGTGACTTTCAGGGGACTAAATGAACTTCATCCTAATGTTACCATAAGCACATAAAAGTCGCTGTTCCTAAGGCATTGGTAGAAAGTTGCTTTAGAAAAACCAGTGAAGCACATTTTGTTGGCAGAGAAATTTGGAGGGCAAACCTCTACATCATTGACAGATACACATAACAGAGGGAAGCTTTTATAGACCCAAGGAGAAGATGGGGATTACTTGTGGAGACAATAAAAATTGTGTCTTGTGTTGGCCTTGTAGCTCCTGAACTTAGATTGTACCATGCACATGAAATTTTGATGACCGAAATATATTTTTCTGGACAACGGTTGATTATTAGGTGAAGTTAATCCTATCAAAGGCCAAAGGATGTTGTTAATGCAATTTTTTTAGGTAAATGTTCATTGTTCAAAACTCTTGGCCCAGGAATTGAAAATTTTTCAATTTCTTTTGGTCTTTAACGAGTATCATTTTACAAATATTATTGCTTTGGATGATAAACTAATAACGTTACTTTAAAAAAATTCGTTTTGCCTAAACTTGCTCTAGCTTTATTATTAGTTCCGTTCACTTGGAGATACAAATATATGTGGCAGAGGTGACAGAATTTTCAATTCAAGTTCTTATTGCACATATTTTTTTATTTTTTATCAAATATTATTGAGAACAGGATGAAGGAACAATTTGGTTGGTTATGTTCTTTTCTGGTGATAAGTTTCTTTACTGTCATTTGTCTCTCAACCATTAGACTTTTTCTTTACACGTTCTCATTGCATATATATGGCATTTTTTCTTGCCAATATATATATATATATCTTTATTAAGTTGTAAGTGAAGCATTTGGCTTTCAAATGTTCTTCTAAAAGGAATCTGATTTCCAACATCTTGCGTCCTATCTCGAAATCTTGGTGATTCCTCACGCTCAAGTTTTCATCATCAGTACCATACTTGAACCTGCTAAAATGCAACTTTGTTCTGTTATCTAATGTGTTTTTGCTGGCATGAACAGTTTCATCTTCTTGTTTCTTGAAAACTACGGAGTTAGAAAACTAGAAGCTGTTTTTGCTATCCTAATCACAACAATGGCACTATCTTTTGCCTGGATGTTTGCTGACACAAAGCCTAGCACTAAAGAACTCACACTAGGTTAGAATTTTGCTTTATTTGGCATGCCTTTTGTCCAATGGGATAAAATTCTTCTTTATCTTGTTCAATTAATTAAGATGTCATCCTTGTGCAGGTCTTTTAGTACCAAGACTGAGCTCGAAGACGATTCAGAAAGCAGTGGGAGTTGTCGGTTGTGTCATAACCCCTCACAATGTCTTTCTTTATTCTGCTTTGGTGCAGTCAAGGAAGATTGATGCCAAAAATAAAGGGAAGGTCAAAGAGGCTCTCAATTACTACACCATTGAATCTTGCATTGCTGTTCTTGTCTCTTTCACTATTAATTTGTTTGTCACAGCAGTCTTTGCAAAAGGATTTTATGGCAGTTCACAAGCCAGTACTATAGGCCTGGTGAATGCAGGGCAATATCTTCAACAGAGGTATGGTGGAGGTTTGTTCCCTATTCTCTATATCTGGGGCATTGGGCTTCTGGCAGCTGGCCAAAGTAGCACCATGACTGGTACATATGCTGGACAGTTCATAATGGGAGGTTTCCTCAACCTTCGTATGCAGAAATGGATGCGATCATTGATTACGAGAAGTTGTGCCATTGTACCAACCATAATTGTGGCAATTGTCTTCAATAGAACTGAAGATTCGTTGGATGTCTTGAACGAATGGCTTAACGTGCTTCAGGGTATGCAGATCCCATTTGCCCTCATTCCACTGCTCACATTGGTATCGAACGAGCGTGTCATGGGAGTCTTCAAAATTGGAACTGCTATGGGGGTAAGGAAGGATTAAGACTCAGATTCTGGATTGGAACTTAAGATGCCTCTCTCTCTCTCTCACACACACACACACACGCACACATTTGTTTCAGCGAACTCCTTAGTGCTTCAGCATGTCTAATTTCCTACTTCTTCCCGATCTGTGCTGTAGAGAACTGTCTGGACCGTGGCTGCCCTTGTGATAGTGATAAATGGATATGTTTTGCTGGACTTCTTTAAATCTGAAGTTGAAGGACCATTATTGGGATTGGTGGTCTGTCTGGGGACATTAGCATATTTGGCTTTCATTTTATACCTCATCTCACATGGTGGTAGCCTGCCTATGACCAATCTGTTCAGCCACATGCACTCTACTGGATTTGCCCAGCTCAAGAGCTAAGCCAACGATCCTTTTGCCAGATGAATAAAATGGAACTCCATAACACCCATCACTGAAAAGCCTTGTTGCATTACAACAGTGCCAGGAAGCCTTTGTGAGAATTGGCTATGCCGTATCAGGTGACGTAAGTGCACATCAAGACTCAGGATTCAAGTGCGAGAGCTGAGAACTGCTCTATACTACTTTTGAGCATGTCCTGCTACAATCATGGTATAAAAGTTTGTTGACTAATTGAGAATCTTTACTGCGCTCTTGAGTTTTTGACTGGAGTCATTAAGTGCATGCATGACAAAGTGAATCTACTGCTGAAAATACAACGAAAAATCACTACTATGTTCAGAGGGTGTGGAGTAAGAAGAAGACATGCACGTGTTTGGAGGATAGTGTCGTTTAGTAATGGTTACGGGCAGTTTTACTCCATTGCCAGGGAACTAATATCTTGTTTGTTTGTTATTATATGTATAAAGCTAGTAGGAGTTAATTGATTATATTTGATACCTAAGAAGTTTAGAGATTTAACTGTCATGTCATTAGCATACAGCTGAATTGTATCTTTTGAGAAAATGAAATTTATGGTTTGCTTGAATCCATCAAATGCAAGTCACTTTTTTATGTCCAATGTGACTTTCAGAACTTGGCTTTTTTTACTTTAGAGAATAAGGTCAATGAAGTTGCACAAGATAAAGTAAACTTTGCTGGTTTCTCAATGACTACAGCCTTCATCTGGCCTTGTGATATAGTAGTAGTATTAGGCATAAATCACGAGAACTGAGAAGAGGATGGGGGAACACAGAAAATACAGCAAGATGCAGATAAATGAACATATTGACCAGTGCCAAAATGATAGTAGTACCACTATCTACAAATCCAGCAATTCAAGGTAACGCGTGAGTTCATCCAATAATACTCGGGGCAGTAATTTGCTTGGAAAATGCAGGCGTGGAAGATGACAGATTCACTAATGCCATAATCCTTAAGCAGCTTCTAGACTTCGGGAACAGAAATGAATTGCTAGCCAAGGAAGCTCGATCTCAGTCCAAATTTTTGAGGGAAATCAGAAATTTCTTGAGTGGTCGTATTTGGAAGGATGACGAGGAATCGGAGTCAAAAGTAATTACCCGAAATGGAAAGAGACACGGTTTTGACTGTTCGAATGACTTTGAGTCCAGTCAATATGGTTGGACTTCGGACTTGCCTAAGCATCACGCATGGCCAGACTCATGATTAGACCAAGGCTATTATTACATCGTCTCACAAACTCATAAGCAAGTTGATTCTGCAAAAGCAGGTATCACCATGTTCGGGAGGATTTGATTGGATGGTAAATTGATAAGCATCACCTATTTATGAGATAATTTACTGTATTAGATCAAATTTACCAATAGAACATCTCATAAGCGAGTGGGATCCATATACGTAGCTAGATCTCAGCTCACAAGTTTCTTTTTGAACCCTTATCACTATAAAAAATTCTGGAGCTGTCAACAATACGTATAATACTACAAGAATTAGAGATTATGTATTCAAGTCTGACTAAATACCAGTTTTGGCTAACTCTATATTTAGTTACCATTTAAAGTATTTAATCAATATGTCTACTACAAGGGCGGATCTAAGGTGGGGGCACTGTCCTTAAATTCCTATAATACTTATATAATTTTAAGTGTGCCCCCAGAGTTTTTTTAAAAAGGATATGAAAGAATTACGTGATTTTTAAATTAGTTCATAAACTAAAATTCTAAAAAGATACGTGGGCACAAATTCCATTTAAAATAAGTTAAAAAAAAAAACCTTTTCATTTCAATTTGCAAGTACCAATCATATTATTCACTTTCTTTGGGCCCCACTCCCCAATTTCCCTTCCCTTCTCTGGGCTCCCATTTTTCCCCCACAACTGAGAGTCACTACCTTCCACAACCAAGCAGCTAGCTACTCTTTCTCTTGATCAATTCATCCAATCATATCATTCACTTCCTTTGTTCCCACTTCCCAATTTCCCTTCCCTCCACTGGTCCCTCATTTTCCCTCCACAACCGAAAGACATTCTTATTTCCACAACCAAATTAGTTATCAAAATATAAAAACTTACAGTGAGCAATTGTAAATAGTTTAGTTTGTTTTTGAAATAAAATTATTATTACACTAATAATTTTGAATTTATCTTTTTATGTTTTTCATGAAATATATGCATCATTTGTACTTATTGGTGAGTTTTTTTTTTTTGCTTAAAAAATTAGAAAAAGAGTAGATAAAAAATGTTAATGTTGTCTTTGCCCCCACTAAAAATTTTTTCTGGCTCCGCCCTGGTCTACTATATCCATAACGTTCAGAAATATCAACCATTTTTAATCCGTGTGTTTCCTTCTCAATACCGTATAAATTTCACACTTTAAGGGCTAAGACATCGCAAGGAAGTAGCGTCGTTGACATGAAATGTCCCGTTATGGTGCTATTCACAAATATCGGTTGCTGAGAGAGAGATGCTCGGAGTTTTTTTTTTCCTTTTTTTTTTTTTTTTGGGTTTTCCTTTGATTTCGGTAGTTGAAAACTGAAGTCAGTTGTTTGATTAGAAGACCTCTTTGTTCCTAGACTTTACTAGCAAAAGAAATTAGAATCAACAAGAAATTTGAGTCGAGTACACCTTTATTTTTTCATTTTATGAGAACACGTACTTAATTATGCAGCTTAATTATTTTTCTCCAAGAGACCTCAAGTACTTTGATTCAAGCTCAATTATTCAAATATGTGATTCCTGCTTATTTTAAATAAAATCAGTACGTACACGGTACACCTAATAAAATTAGTATGTACACCTACTTATTTTTCTAACGCACTCAAATTTATTATGACTAAAGTTATTCATGGAATAGTGGATTATTTGTTTTACTTGGACTAATACCTAATAAAGTAACAAAAAGTTAGTTCGTCCTTACTGTTGATCTAAATTTGGTTTTCTTACTAAAATTGTAAAAATACTTAGTTAAGGACTTTTGTACGCTGTAACCTAACCATTTAATCCACACAATATAGACACAAAAACATTTTCTTGGAATGTTAAAAGTCTTATTGCTTGTTCTTAAGTGTTTTGTGAATGCCAAAACATGCACCATGTATTTAGTAAATCCTACAATTTCATTCTTGTTCAACTTAATTTACCCTTATTGATATTATTAATAGCTAAAAGATGTACCGCATTTTGCATTTTCTTGCTAGTCCAATCAGAAGAACTTACTAGAGATGCTTTTTTTTTTCATAAATATTTCTTTTACATATTTTTCAATCATTTTTTTTTTTTACCTCACATACGTTATATCTTTAAAAAAAATATTACAGTAATATTTTTCTCAAAAACCCTTGAAAAAATTATAATCCAAACAACCTCTCACTGAGCTTAATAATAGCAAAAGGATGCACCACATTTTACACTTGCTTGCTTGTTCAAACTTGCTGACTCTCCATCTAATGGCAAAATATGAACTAGCTGCTGCAATCTTCTGAAGGATGGTACCGTACTGCCGTGTTCAATGCGATTAAACACCAGTTTTGACCAAGCAAATCATCCATGCACAAATTGAGCATGGTCTAGTCTAGCACAGCCTCGTGCAAGCTTTTACCTAGAATTTTCTTCAGCTTCCAGCCTTCTACAAGTGACAAGTGACCTGCAGAAGTTGACCCACTCTTGCTCCTCTCACTTGGTCATTTCCAAACTGCCATCACCTCAATTTCCTTGCATTTGCATGCAGCCTCCAGCATGAGTAAGTTCAGTTCTATTGAGGAAAGGGTTACTGGAGAAAGTTTTGCTTTTAGCCTTTGGCAATAAAAATGGCACAAACCATGAAAGGTCTGCCTTTCCAATTATATCAGGTGTACCAGAAATACACCAACTGGCCATAAACTCAACAAAAAAGGCAAAGACGTGAGAGGGAAAGTTTCTTTACTTCATCTTTTGAGTCGATTTTCTCATTTTTCGTAATTAACTGGAAGACAGACACACTAAAGTTGCAATAATACAAATTAATTTCGTAAAAGAAACTGATCCGCAATTAATAAATTGTTAGTACTATGTCCTACGTCTTTTGCTTACGAACCATGTAAAATTGTTCTATTAACTTGTCATGTCGTATGATGCTACATTATTAGAAGGTTTTAAAGAGCATGCTGACGGAGTAAAACGTCCAAACCACATATTAATGACTCAATAAAGGATTACAAGACATCAAATTATGCATCCAGATTGCTCTATGAAGCAGGTTCTAGTTTTCACCAGTACGTATGAAAGAATAGAACTTGTATATATAGTAGATTCTTGTGTATGCAGTCAAAGATTAGGTTGTCTCTATTGAATGGCTTGAATTACTTGTTGTAATTGACTCGACGGACCCACTTTTCACATATCAATTTACCAGAAATTTTCTCTCAAAAGACATAGAAAAGACCCTAGGACGAAGGATAAGACATGGATCCATGGACTATTGAAGCACAAAAATACTTGGATAGATTTGGTTTACAGTCTTGTTAACCGTAGTATATCTTAGAATTACATTATTATTATCTTGTATCACCATACATTACTCACTATCAATATACACGTATTATCATACATTTATGTGACTCCCGAATGGTGGTATAATTTAGGCTAATCACACTTTGCACCCCTAAATTTTAAATGTAATCATATTTTGCCATGCTCAACCTTGAAAAATGCAATTTATCCCTCTCACTTACACGGTCTCCATCAAACAATTCTGTCTATTCCTAAAATTTTTTTTTTTCTAAGTGTAGGTGAGAGGGTTTGAATGTGAGAATTCTCTCACTTTGGATTGGGTTTTATTTCCCCAAATTTATTTGCTTACATCATCATTACAATTTCCAATACACCTTTTTACCTTCCCAATTACCTTTTTATCTCACATACATCACATCACAAAAAGTGCTACAGTAAAAATATCTCTAATAATTCACAATCCAAACAGAACTGTCTCTCCGTCAAACAATCCTGTCTATCCCTAGAAAAGTAGTTAACTTTAAAACTTTTGATTTCGTAATAAAAAAAATTGAATATTAATGACAATATTATCCTTGTATTGTTGAATATATATATATATATATATATAGATACACGCATATATATACAGTTTGCCCTCAACCTTAAATGAATTCGTAAATCGACCCTACCTAGCTACTATTTCCTAGAAAATACACGAACAGAGGGATGCAGGTGCAATTTGGCAGAAGCCACGTCCAACATATGGACGCGCATGAGTTGCAGAGAGAGACTTTACTATAAATTGCATGGACTCTCTCAGGCTTTCCTTTCATCTGCAAACTCCAATTCTTTTCCTATTTCTATTAGATGTCTTTCTCCTCCACTCTACCCGATCACCCCCACACACACACATCCCCCCCCCGACCCACACAATCCCTTTTTCCCTTAAAATTTTAAAAGTTTAAAAGGAAAAAAACCGAGAAAAAAATGCGTCCTTTTTAATACCTATAAATACACCCTTTTGCTGAGAAGTCAGATAAAACCCTCTTAAAGCCTTACTCTAGAAAACACACACACACTCTTTTGGCACTTGTAACGGAGATATGGAACATAGGGGCTTAGGGAACCGGCGAATTCCTTATTTTCCGGCCAGTTATTCACCGGAGAGTCAAGCCCAGAATTTTTTCATGTACCCTTTTCGCCGGAACTCCTTGCCTGAGGCTGGCTTTGACCACCCCCCACCACAAACCCCTAACGTTTTTCCCTGTGATCAAACCCTTGAATCAGCTCTCTCAAGACTCAACCTCTCTTCGGATATTCACCACCAGACGGCACCGTTCCAGCCTCCGGAGACGGACACGGAGGGTTCAATGGGTTATTTTCGTTCTGTGGGTTTGAACAATGTGGGATTTGAGCAGGGTGGTTTAATGGGCTTTGATGATTATCACACTGGTGGTGGGCCTGGTGGCCGCCAGCAGCAGGCTTTTGGCTTTGGTGGGGCCCACAGGAACCCCTTCTCGGGCCCGGGGATCTGGGATTGTGGGCCCGAGATTTCTGGCTTTAGTGGTGGCATTTGCAGGGAGCCATGGTGTGGGGATGAGGCTTCCTGCTTGTTGAATGTTGACCTGAAAAATGACAACAGTCAAAGGTTTTGTGATCATGGCAACTCTTTCTTGCAGTGCAAGCAATCCTTATCAAGAGGAAACCAGAATGGTGTGTCGATGGAAAATATGGATGGACTATCTAATGGCTTTCTCTCAAGAAATTTAAGCTTCTTGAGGCCTAATTCGCAAAACAATCGACAATTATATGCAAGGATTAAGAATCAATTAGATGGATTATCTTTGCGAGATATGAGGGGAAGGATTGTTTCCTTCGCTAAAGATCAGAGTGGAAGTAAGATTTTGCAGGCGAAAGTGGATCATGCTAATGAAGGAGAGATTGAGATGGCAATATCTGAGATTTTGGATCATGCTTCTGATCTGATGAAAAATCAATCTGGTAGTTATTTCATACAGAAGCTTTTTGTGGTCTGCAGTGAGGAACAGAGGACTAGGATTATTTTGGCTGTTACCAAGAATTCTTTTCAGCTTGTTGATATTTGTCTCAATCCACACGGGTATAATATACTGTTGATTGTTGATTTGATATATTTTAGCTTTGTCTGGATCTTGAATAGCACTTAAGTTTAAATTTTTTTTGGTCTGAATTGGCCTATATAATTTCTACAGAGCTCGCACTATGCAGAAATTGTTGGAAAACTTAAGTACCCCTGAGCAGATATCGTTTGTAATCTCTGCTTTAAGCCCTGGGGCTGTGGCTTTGGCTAACGACCCCAATGGTCAGCATGTTATCCGATATTGCTTGATACATTACCCCTATGAGTACCACAAGGTAATCCCGTTCTATTTATATATTGTTTTCCTTTTTTTTTTTTTGTGGTGCCGGTGGGGGTGGAAGATTACAATTTTTATATGTAGCATAGGGGACAACTAAGAATGTTAAATGTAAGAATTGGAGCAATTACCATCTTTCTCTTCGGTTGTGCTCTGGATGGCAAATAGGTCGAAATTTATCTGGATGGAATTGTATGCATTCGGGGGGGATAGTCTGACATTATTTTGTTTTCCCTGGACAGCAGACTGTTGCTTTTAATTTTTCAAGTGAAATGTTCTATGTGCTGCTTGGTGTGACGATTTACTGTGACGGATAAGAGGTTTAGGAATTCATTCAAGTAGGAAAGTGTTCATCATTAGATATTCTGTTAATTTATTTTCCTCGATGGTGTGGCCTAGATGGCAGATATATGTGATGCATGTCAAAGTCATTGTGCTGTGATGCATGGTACCTTTTGCTGACTAAGATACTCTGATAAGTAAGTTTTACTATCACCTGAGGATCCCTCCTCATTTTGTCCCACTAAAGAACTTGCTGGTGGTTGAGCTAGATGCTCCACCATTAGAGATCACCTAGAGGTTGGTTAGCACCCCCCGAGATTGCCATGTGTGTCGTGCATTCGTGCACTTCTCAAGCACTACCTTAAGGATGGGCCTTTGTGGTGTATGCTTAGAGAAAGTCACTTTGGGTGTGACCTTCAAGGCTGTATGCTGCACAAAGATAACTTTGAAGGTTTTATTTAGGGGCTCCTACTTCATTATGCCCACAAAGATGAGCTAGATAGCAATGGTAGTAAGGGGACAGTAAATTGGAGGTTCAGCCTAATGTTACTTAAGTTTCTACTAGGGTACTAACTCTTATTTACCATCCTTTCAAAAGGTGAAAGGTGCCACAAGGGACAACTTGACTGCCTAGTGACACTATGGAGGCCATTCACATCTATGCTCATGACTTTAGTTTTCACATGCCAATCTTGCGCTCTTCATTGTTAAATATATCAACCTATGTAAAGCTGACATTCTTAAGCAGATTGTGAGTCCTGCCAAGCCTCACGATGCATATATGATTGTGACATTCTTAAGCGATATATGTATGATGCCTAGCTATATACTTTACCCTGAAAGTCCACTTTGTTTGCTATTTTTCATAACATGCTTCTGATATTCAGTTTAGGTTGCAAAACTTGAGGCCCTTCTTGTATGTTCCTTGGTCTAGTGTTTGGCTTTTAGCTTAGACAAAAAAATCTAGAAGTTGTTTCCAATCTTCTTTCCTGTCTACGTTATAGCTTTTGTCAAGTCAAAAAGAACTCAAAGCAAGAAGTTGTGTGATAATAGCTTTCAGAATCATTTATTTGCCCGCAACTTTAACTTGAAACAAGAATGAACCATGCACGACTTAGCTCTCCTCTTCTGGAGGACTATTTAGTTGTGCGAAAAGTTTTGAATTATGACATACATAGACCAAAGAAAAGCTAAGCTTGGTTGTTCAGTATATTCTTACAGATTATCATTACCAAATACTTACTATTTTTTTTGTACTGCAGCATTCAAGCAAAAACTTCTGCTAGTATAATCATTTATAATCTCAAGGAATCTTATCTTTGTTTACTTTTACCGTCAATCATCTTCTAGAGAACAACTTAAGAGCATGTGAAAGATAAATCTCAGCCACTTTGTTATTTTCCTTAGGTTTAACTTTAAGTTAGGGTTTAGGTTTTAGACATTCAGGAGGCTTTCTCATAAAATTCAAACTTGATAGAAGAGTACTTTTGTATAGGTGCTCTTTTTATATTTCACAGCGTTATACTTTTATAGGCTTGTAGATTTGTTCTCTATCAAAAGCGATGTTATAGATGTTCCTTTTTTCTCTGTGGGAAAGGAATAGCTGCTGGGTGAGAACAGAAAGTCCTAAATATATGTTCTTGAGAGTGCTAAAATATGATATGAAGGTATCATTGAACTATCATAATTTCCACTCAAGAGTTTTGTATCCTGAGGTGGTTATAGTTCGTTGTTATACCATTTTAACCACTTCATTTCACTTTTGCAAATTAATGAACCCATTGTCAGCTTCATAACAAGTTTATCTAACATAATACGCTTGAATTTCTTGTTATGTAATTTCTTATTCTTCTTGTTCTTCTTCTCTGTGAGGTTGTTCATCATGCTTTGAACTAAACTGCGTAGCTTTATTCTAGCATAACTTGCCAACCTTCATGTTGAGTTTCCTCTCTACTCGAGTTCTCAATGATCACGTCATTGGGAAAGGCAACAAGTGAGATTATGGTCTGAATTCCTCTTCCCTATTTTTCCTTGTTTGACTTTTCTCTTCTTTATGCTACTGACTCAACAATTTGTATTGCTTCTCCACGCTACTTGGTGGTAGCTTCCTTCATAGTTGGTTTTGAGTTTTTCAACCACAATAATACTAGAAAGCAATCAAACTGGTGAAAAATATAAAAATCTACTGTTAAGATTTCTCATTTTTCTGATGTTTACAATTTCTAGCTTGAGGATGGTACAACACACATCTTCCTAATTTAGTTAATCAATGTGTTCTTGTACTGTGATCCTTTTACTACCTCAATCTAACTGACAAGATCCACCATCAGCACACCCCACGTATAATATTTACCTCATGAGAAAGTTAAAAGTATTGCTTTGTCAAACAAGCTGTCTTGAAATGGCCAAAATTGGTACTTACAGTCAGCAACAACTATAGGCTGAAGAATAAAGTAAAATTATTTGCTTGCATTACAAACACATTTTCTAATACACCTTTTTATCTCACATATATCACATCGCAAAAAGTACTGCAGTAATTATTCCAAATAATATTTCAAATAATTTCCTATCCATTAAATGCATTTGGGTCTTGGGGCTCCTTTCTCTAATCGAAATGTAGCTTAATGTCCTTGTCATCCGAACTGATAAGTATGACTATGCTGTTCCTTTGTGTGCCTAGTACCAATTTCTTTGTGCAACTCATTCCCCATTTCAAATCACTGCCCATTGGGTAGCTTGAGCAGGTAGATATTTGTATCCACATGATCTGCTCAAGCAGTGATAGACACACTCCGTTGCTTAAAGATAGTCAATTGCAACTTCATTGCTTGCATAAACTTGTTTTTTGGCCAATCTGAACTTAGTGTTACTCTAGCAGTAAATCTTGGATGATATGTTTGCCACAGTTGCTATTCAGGAACCAATTTGTGTGTCTGTTCGTGAAATATATCATTCTCCTGCACCAGCACTATCTGCCTATACTCAGACACGTGATAGATGGTTTACTGCTGCTCTCATATGTTTGATGAGTTCTTCCCATCTCTAGATACTTTGTTTAAGGAGTTTTTTTTTTTTCTTTCTGTATACTAGCATGTTTGGACTAAATCAACTGTCTGACAATATGTTGTATTTGGCAGCACCTTCTCAACGAAATTGTACATAACTGCTATACAATTGCAACAGACAAAAGTGGGTGCTGTGTGCTGCAGTCTTGTGTGGAGAATGCTTATGGAGAACCCAAAGAGCGTTTGATGAATGAAATAATAAGAAATGCATTACAACTAGCAGAAGATCCTTATGGGTTTGATTCTAATGCATGCTTTTTTTTTAATTCTTTACCCTAAGTTGCAAAACAATAATAATAAGCATGTTCTTTCTTGATATGCTTTTTGCCCTTCATTCTATGTAGGAATTATGTGGTTCAACACTTGCTGGGACTAAAAATACCAGAAGTTACAGCTCTTCTGTTGGAACAGCTTCGAGGCCATTTTGTGGCCCTCTCCAGTGACAAATATGCGAGTAATGTAGTGGAGAAAATTCTAGTTGATTCTGGAAAAGGGCACTCTGCAACAGTTATTATGGAATTGCTCACAAGTCCAAATGCTGGTAGTCTACTAGTACATCCTTATGGGAACTTTGTCATTCAGAAAGCGCTATCAATCGCAAAGGTAGTTTGATGTACTGGATTTCTTTGCTGTCCCTTGGGCATGTCACTCTCCAAAGCTTCTGATATTTTTCTGATGCATGATTGTTTTAAATTCAACAAGTACTTTACATATCTTTTGAGTTGCTTACCGTTAACCTTCTTGGAAAATGCTGAAATGACCACCTTTAGCCATGTTCATGCTGACAAACAGAAACCATTCAAGGCATCATTATCTCTTGCCTTTTAGATGAGGGGTCTGACCACTCAGTCTAGGATTGATCATCTGATTTCTCATTTTGTCATGATTTTGTTGTACAGGGTGAAGTATACGTTGCACTTCACAGCTTAATCCAAAGCAATGCTCAATCAATGCGCAGCAACCTTTTCGGTAGGAAGATTCTTGCTTGGTTTGAGAAGAAGAAGCACCAGCATGTATAGACACGTACCCGTAAGGAGGTGTCACAAACTCTAAAGGCAGCCGGAAATTGTAGCTTTATTCTTACTTTGTGTTGGTTCCGTTCAGATCTCCTACAGAAACCAGCAGTTTTTAACTTGTGTTTATACACCTTGTAATAGTAGCTTCGTGGTTGTAGTGTTAGCCTTTTCCTGACTTTGTTGATGGATGAGCTAAGCTTTAAAGTTGCTGACCTGAAAGAAAGAGGAGTGTGATGTGATGGTGGGAAAAATTGTGAAGCTGCAACAGAAGCATTCGTAGCATCATCAATCCAGTGGAGCTTTGTTGTTGGGATATAGCGGAGAGAAGATGATGATCAATCTCTTCCATTCCATTTTGTTGGTTGTTGCATGATAATTTGTAGGTGTAGTAGAATTGTGTTGGTGTCAGCGTCTGTCTAGGAATAAAATTTTTTTACTCTCTGTTGTTTAATTAATCCTTAGAATGCTCCCTCCCTCCCGTCATGTGTTGTTTACTGTAGCAGCCTTTAGGTTGTGATTTTATACACTGTGATGAATATTTAGAAAGCAATTGTTTTGTTGCTACTTATTTCGTGGCCTTTGTATCCTTAAAATTATTTCTCAATAAATTCACATCGACCTGGTTTAATTTTTTGTGAAGTGTGCTTGGTATCGTGAAAATTACTCTCTATATCCATCATATTTTCTTGATCTGATAGGTAGGTAGACAATATTACATGATAAAAACCCTTTAAAAAAAAAACAGAAAAGTTGTAAACTTGTAATAATAACAATGACAAGAAGAGTGCTTCTCTTATAAGCTTAGGGACATCCATGATAAAAGGTGCAATCTCGTTGGTACGAAGGAGTTTTGTTAAAAATACTTAATAATTATTGGAATATTGAAAAAAAAAAAAAGCTTTCTTGTTTAATTTGATTACATATAATTTTGTAATTTTGGGATTAATACAAGAGAATGCACGGTATTAATTTAGAATTGACTTGCACCTTTGTCGACGTAATCAAAGGCTCTAAATTTATTTCCTTGAAACTGTGTGTTTGGACAAACAAGATTTGAAGTAAAATAATTTAATTTACAAATTTTAATCACCTTTTTATATTTTCAATCATCTTTTTATTTCACATACATCACATTACAAAAAATGATACAGTAATTATCTCAAGTAAGCCATCCAAATAAACTCTTCGCAATTGTTGTTGATTTTCTGATTGGATTTGTTACCCTTTTACGAGCTGAACCGGGCCGGCAGGTGGGAGATGCAATTATTATGTATGGCGGGGACCGATGCAAGAGTAAAGCATAGCGTTATTTTCATCGTACAATGTGCATGTGACCGGGCCACATTCTCATCTGGGATCAGTCAACCTCGGACTTAAATATGCCAATGCCACCACTACTGCTACTTCCTGCCTGGCGATGTTGGGGGCGAATCAATAACGGAAAACATTCGGGTAAGTGTTTGGATGCCCACTCTTTGAAAAAAAAAAAAAAAATTTTTGTTTAATTTGATGCTACACTACTTTTTTTATGTAATCTATGGGAAATTAAAAAAATAATTAAATAATGTGTGTATGATGTAAGTCAAATGATTATTTCAAATAATGAAATATCTAAACACAAGATAGCCCTTAAAACATACGCAATTATGATAGTAATTTTGATGCGTGCATCTATTTTGAGCGTTCTTTACAAAATATGTAATACATGTTCTGAATTATCTTGTGCAAATAATTGATTAATTTGTATAATTTTCCTTCTGTTTATGTTGTCATTTTGCATGTATTTTTGAACTTTAGCTTTGCTGTCTAAAATAGAGGAACCTTCTAAAAAAATTATACACCGACAGTATATAAAAAAACTCACTCATATAATTATTAATATAGAAAAGATTGACACACAATGCTTTATGGCAGTAGCATGACACTCTTAATATATATTTTATACAGCAACACATATGAGGAAAGAGCCAAAACACTCAAAAAAGTTATTCAACCATCATATAACTTAGTGGCCAGCGGTGACGGCCAAGATACATAATACTAGTAATATATTTGTGCTCTGTAGATTTGGTAAATGAAACAGGTGAATTAAGTCAAGGGCATTTAGGCTTGCCCTTGGAGTTCTTCTTGTCCCTGTAGCAGGGGCACTCGTGCTTGTTCCCATAAGTTCCCGAAGGCACGCAATTGCACTCTTGACAGCAAATTTTGCAGTATTTCAAGCATCTATCTTGCACTCCAGCCTTCGAGCACCTCACTCCACATTTTGAATCACAAAAGCCTGTGACCAACCAAGTAGAAAAAATTGAGATTAAAAGCAAAGGATAATAAATTCACAAGAATAAATGTATGCGTTACAGGTGAAAACAAAATTCGCAGCTTATTAGTATAATTGGCCAGACAGGTGCATGCGTTGGTACGTAGGAAGATGTTGTTAATTTCAATCATTATGTCTTGTATCCCGTCGAGGTTAAGAAGAAGATCTTACTTGATCCAGCCATTGTGGTTGGGATGAAGGAGGAGTTGAGAACAAGAGCAAGGAGGAGCAAAGTGAAGAAGACTAGCTTCATCTTTCTGGGCTCTCAAGAAACTGATCAGGCAGAATATATGTGGAAAATGTACTAGGAAAAGGCAGATGATTTGATAAATGCTAGGGGAAAGGAAAAGTAGTATGCTTAGGAGGGTTGTGAGTGATTCGTTGTTCATGATCAGAAAGGGCTTAGTTGGGGGGGAATTTATAGCATGATGGTCTGTCTGTGGTAGGTAGAGGAGAAGAGCAGGAGAGGGCTTGTTGGAGTCTAGTTGTTAAGATTAAGCCATGTAAAGACTGACAAGTGGCTTCTATTTGTAAATGCTGTTTAAAGATCGTCCCGTTTGAATAGTACATTCTTTTTTCTTTTTTTTGTTGAAACTTTTGTGAAAAAAAAAGAAAAAATCTTGTAGTAATATGATATAGATAAAATAAAAAGATAATTAAAAATTCTTTTACACAAACTCACAATTCAAATATCCAAGCTACATTGGTCAAGTTCAAACAATTAAAAAGACTTGAGAAAAAATGGAAATTACGAAGCTTCATTCGTGACCCTTCCCATGACTTCGGACAACTGTCTTAAGGTGTCGAGGACTGTCAATCTGTTGGCCTAATCAGCAACATCCCTCAGATCCCGGCTCGAAGGGACTAACCGCCCAGCCCGTGGCACCCAGGGGTGCAGCCCCTCATGCTGGCCGAGCGTGGTACGGTGCTTTGCGCTGCCATTGTGGTTAAGGAAATAAAGTTGCGCCTTCGCTAACAGCTATAGCTTTTGGTGTAATGGTAAGCGCTTGATCCTGACAAGTGGTATCAGAGCGAGGTCGCGGGTTCGAGTCTCCCTGGCTGTTGCTGGGGGAGGAATTGTTGGCCTAATCAGCAACATCCCTCAGATCCCGGCTCGAAGGGACTAACCGCCCAGCCCGTGGCACCCAGGGGTGCAGCCCCTCATGCTGGCCGAGCGTGGTACGGTGCTTTGCGCTGCCATTGTGGTTAAGGAAATAAAGTTGCGCCTTCGCTAACAGCTATAGCTTTTGGTGTAATGGTAAGCGCTTAATCCTGACACAATCTCATGTTAATTTTCCATTACGCTCGCGTCATGAGAACATCGTTAGACTCAGCGGAAGGGATTGTAAGTATGATATCATGTGTTCAAGACTTCTCATTTATTAAAAGGAAATTTTTTTAATTTAACTTGAATAAGTAAACTAATCAAAAATAGCAATAAGCAAGGATCAGGCCGTCTTATCTAGAATATGAAAAAAAAAAATTGACTTCCAAGCAAAGAAGATGAAGAGGCAAAAGGCAATGGGCCTTTACAGCTAAGAATTGGTGGTATGGGTGGGTTACACCACAAAACCTGATGACATAGAATTACTTCTCGGAAACGGTACAAAACTTTCAACCACCCATACATATTACATGCTCTACTGAACAACTGAGCCATGCAACGTTAGGAGTGTAGCGGTGACGAGTTTTGGAAAAGAAGCAGCCCCCACAGCCACGATCGGAGTACCAAACGCCTTCTGGTATCGTTTACGCGGTTGTGACCAAACACCATTAGTCTGAAATTTCCGTAGCCCATTATCGTGATGGTGATTGATTGCCAAGCTTGCAATTTAAAATTCGCAGCCGCTATTCGACAGTGTATATTGGATAAACTCTATTCCGTGCAATAGCTCGTCAATCATACGAAGGAATAAGACGTACCATGTAAGCCTTATATGACGGCCAATTATTCCAATACGGATTTGAATTCCAGTTAGTAAAAAGACACTATACCAACTCTACTATTTCGACTAATTCAAAAAACAACAAGCTTGTGATTAGTGGAGACGCATTCGAGCAATTGGACGTACAAATGTTATTTTACACTCGAAATACGTATTACAGAAAATTCATAGTAGGAAATAATTAAGCGCTTCATGTATTGATTGTACGTCTTAAGTAATAAGCCAGAAATTCCAAAACCAGTGGCCGGTGAGCTGCGGCTGATTCCGCTGCAGAGGTTATTTAGAGCATTCTGGAAAGCCGTTAAAGGGCTGTCTAATCAAGAATTAATGGTTAAAGCCACCGCCCTACTGCGACCAGTCACGAACTTTACACCTTGCATGAAAAGAGAACGGTCGGCCCTATTGTCCTTCGGCGATCAAAAGTTCTCCAACTCTCTCCAGACATGTGACATGTCTTGCTCAGGTTTTGCAAAGACCAAATCTTTTATCTAGAAGCTTATTAAGGTAATTTTGAGCCTTTAGTCCCCTTACATTTGTTTCTTATGAACTGAAAAATCAACTGTCCATAAAAAAAAGAAAAAGTTACTAATTGTTTCACACTTCCATTTGTTTCAAGGATTACCTAGTACGATCAGGGGAAAACAAATTGAATTTTCTTCAACGGAAAATATTTTGCAGGAACTATTTTTGGGGGATATCCTTTCTGCTCTCATATTTGGCCAAAATTTACAAAGTAGGTCTCCTTTTGATTATCTGTTTTAAGGTTTTTTGCACTTGGTAGTTTTAATGTTTCAAAGCTTGGTAGATTTTGCAGTACTTTGTGTCAATTTTTCCGCTTATGTGTTGTTAAGGGTTTCAGTTGGTGTTTGATTCCTTAAGCTAATAATGTGTCGTTTTTGCCGACTGAAGGTGGTTTGCCAAGAACCCCAGCTTTAGCAACAAAAAGTTTTTCTTTTATTTATTTAGTTATTTTGGTTGAGAATAAAAAACAAAATGGTTAAACTTCGTCTTATATCTTTTTCTTGTGAAATTAAAAATTGGACTATTACCGTTTGTCCTCGGATCCAATTGGGCCTTCGGGGCCACATTTACTGTGAGAAGTTGAAGCTTCACAGGATTGATTGCAGATAACATACTGGACGACAACCTTTTGTTCTTGCAAGAGGAGTAAAAATACAGAGGGGGACCAGCTCTCTTGGTTTTGTTTTATTTTGGTATAATCCACAGGTATCTATATCCGTTTAAAATGATCTGTGACTAATCCTGTTCGAGTCGGGTCCGGCCTCTTGCAGGAAAGCTGTTCCAATGTTGTCCTTTCCATTTCCATGGATTTTGAATATGATATCTCATGGTTAAGGGATGGAAGCCCTTTCTGCTTGCACTAACATCCGTTGGTTTGGTTTTGTTTTATGACTCAACAGTCCGTACTTCTCAACTAAGCCAACTTGTGTTGGCTTCTTTTTCCAATTTATTTCTTCTAAATTTAAGGAACCTTTTATTCATTCCCCTAACCAATCTAACAGGACATTGAATGCAACCTTTTTTTTTTTTTGTGGGTTCAATAAAGACTTCAAACCTAATAAAGGGATAGGAGAAAGGGAAAAAAAAAACTTGACAGTCGAACTAGGTTCTTTACGATCATTTGGTTAATTTCCCTACCAATTACATTAGGTTTTGGGACACAGAATGCATTCCTGACATGGATTTGTATCATTTATGGAGTTGAAAAATAATTAGAGACAGGTGCCTCCCAAAAAAGAAAAAAAGTAAATTAGGGAAAGGTCCTGAAGTGTGAATCACCTGGCTCTGGATGGGGCAGTATTGGGCCAACAAGAATTACAAGTTTTAATCCATAGGTAGCCAATGAGTTGGGTAGGCAGGATTTAGTTAGGATACAAAAATATGCTGTACACCCAAGGTAGCCCATATGCCGTTGTCTGCTTTGTTACGGCGGGAAAACAATATGGGCAAACTGCTAGTCTAATCTGGTTGAGTTTACCCATCACAAATGGAAGCTCCCAAAAGGTTTTCTCCCACATCCCTCGTCCCAGATTCAGGCGTGGCTTCACTGGCCCAAGTTAGGGTCCTTTTCGAAATTTGTTCTGGTGATGTGACTTACAAAATCGGATGCTTAAATTCGACCCAAAAGTTACAGTATCAGAAAATTATGACCAAAAAGAAAACTCAAAGAATTGAAGATTTTTTAATTGCTGTCTTTCGCCTATTAGCTCCTTTTATTTCTTTTTCGGTCGTACATTAATATCTCGTTGATGGTATTCGTGTACCTAAAAGTTAAAAAGTAAAGTATAAGGCTAGATAGATGATCGTGAATTCTCTAATTCGATTCTTAAATTTTCTTGATTCTCCCTTTCCCGTATAAGGCTAGTGTCTCCCTTTGAACAAAACCTCCAGAAAAATAATTAAATTAAAGCTTCTTCTCCAAGTTGGATGATTGAATAGTGAATGAATTCCTCCGTATAGCAACTGCACAGACTTTAAAAAAAAAAAAAAGGGAGTAGAAACTTATCTGAGATTTAGACGAGTCAAAAGTTGCTAAAGCAATAATATTCCGTCCCCAACATTTTCTCAACTAAACTTTGGTAAGTGCATCAATCAAACAACAATGGTCCTCTCCTTTCCTAAGTTTTATTTAGGAGACAACCTAAGTGGTTGACGACTTTTGGCAAACCAACAAAGAGATGGACCGGCCTTTCTATGACTTCCTCGAGCAAGTTTGGTATCCTAAATTCCAAATTTTTACTTGCTGACACACTAGAATGAATGAAGTGGAGCTTTTCTTTTCTTTTCTTTCTTTCTTTCTTTCTTCTTTAGTATTGAGTATTGGAGAAGCCAACCAGAGTGTCACTACTCACTTAGGGTCTAAATTTGTTTGATGTTGAATATTTCAATTTGAAGAAGAAGAAGAAATGAAGCCATAAAAAATGAGTACACTTCTTAGGTTGGTATGACTCCACTCCACATGGAAATGTTGTGTCAAAATTTGACATATAGACCATAAATGTCTAGTACCAAACTAGTAATTATTATCTTTTCTTGAAGGGCCGAAGGGATCTTTATTGGGAAAGAAAATAATAGGGTGCGAAGCCATGGAGCGAGAGACAAAATACTTACTAGGCTTTTTCACAATACTTACTAATTGATTGGAGCTATGGAAGAAAACAAAACTCAAAAAAGGGTCCATTTTGATGCTACTAAACTACTGCCAAAATGCGAGTACACATTACCAAGTGCTCTCTCGTCAAACCACCTAGCTTAAGCTTTGCCATTCTTCTCCGCAATTTCCGCCCGAAACTCACACCAGCTTAATGTGATCCCCCTCCCATCAAGAAAAAGAGGGCTAAGAACTTTTACTGAAAATATATATTATAACGATTTAATGTATGTATGTAAAAATAAAAGATGTGTTTATGAAAGATAAATATTTTTTTTGAAAAATCAAAAAGTGTATTTCCTAGGTAACCTTCCTTCACAAACACATACACTAAAAGATTTCTTAACTCAAAAAAAAAAAAAAAAAAGAAATACTCGAGTTTAAGAATGCAAAGGTTAAAATACGACTGGGTTCTTCTGTCTTTACCAAAATAAATAAATAAATAAATAAAAGAAAATTTCCCATAACTGTGAGAGAATCAAATTTTTTTGAAGATCATGTAGTCTGCGGATGAATCAAATTACGAATAAAAAAAGGTTGGTACTTCAAAATCAATCTACTGGGATACTCAGTCCTACATGTGATCTTGTGTTGGTATTCTTTTTTAACCTTTAGCATTTTACACGTTAGTTGATTCCATTGAGAATCTCAAACTTTCAATTTCAGCTTTTGACTTTGACTTCAGTCTATTTAAGACACCTGTCAGCATGGCAAAAAATAATAATAATAATAATAATAATAATAATAAAGAGCGAACAGTTGCGACTCCCAACCCGCAGTTAACTGAAGACTTGAGCCTCAGTTCTTTTATGGCTACTGAATACTGCTGAGTGGGTATATTTTTTCCCATGAAAAATATATAATTTTTTATTTTAAATTATCTTTTTATTTCATATAATTGTGTCAAAAAATAATACTATAATAAATATATTAAATAATATTTCAAATAATTATCTATGCAATAAGTACTGCCGTATGAATTGCTCGATATCTATAACTTGCTATTAGGACAGTGATATAAATCAGATCGTGCTGAACGATTTTCAACAATTGATTAATGAAATTTACTTTTAACCTGCTATTAGGTGTATAAAAAAAAAATTGTTTGCCCGGTTCTTGATGATTGCCACCATTCTAGACCAATACAAAACATCTCTTGCTAATTGAGAGGCCAAGATGATTAAGTATTAGTGAGAAGCATGGACTAAAGAAAAGCAAAAAAAAAAAAAAAAAAAAAAGACAAATATCGTGTACACGCATCATTTCCCTATACACCCTACAATGCACAATAATGAGGGGTGGGATGCACAATACATGAACAAAAAGAAGCGCTGTGGTTTTGCTTTCAAAGTTTAAAACAAGTTCAAATGGACAATAGTTTCATGAGCAATCATGAACACCATGCGTGCTTGAGATTACTGATTAATGGAGCCGTTTAAATTTCAGGCTATGATATCCGATGATAATACAAAATTTTGAAATTTTAATCACTTGACTGCTATAACCAATCATTATGGGCCATGGCGAACAAAGTCAAAATTTAATTCAATTATCCCTTTTCACACATATGGTTTGTCGGGCAAAGAGAGCCGGAGGGTAACTACAGAGTATAGAACAATAATAGAAGATAGAAGAAATGAAAATTGAAAAGACTTTTAGCGCTCCGTGACGAGCGCATTGATTGGGAGAATTTTGCTGCCGTTATGTTAGGTGCGTAACATCCATCCAGGCTCCATACAAGATAGAAATGCCAAAAAAGTTATCCTTAAGTTCCATGGCTGGAATTAGGGTTAGAAAGGAAGAACTTAAGTGGAGAATGAGTAGACAAGGAGCAACTGTTTACTTGTTTTCTCTACTGGATTACGCAAAATAGAAAATGCAATCGAGATAAGAGAGAGGGGAACTAAGAAGCAATAAGATGGACAACAATTAGAAGAGGGTTTTTAGAGTTCTTTTCGTAATTAAGTTCAGGTTCGAATTCTGAACCTCAATCTGACAATTAGGGATATGAATAATGTGGGGCGAGATGAGAGGATAAAAAAAAAAGAAGAGGATAACGACAATGCTGATAGCAGTAAGGGAAAACAAAAATAAACCATCAAAAGAGCAAATCTGTAGCCTCCAAGCTACGTAAATTATTGTTATTAAATTAATGGCAGTCCAAGAGTAGAGTACCCAAACCACATTGGACCTGAGTATTGCAATTTGCGCGGCGCATGATGTCCCATGCCGCCCTCATCTCAACCCTGGTCCCACTTGCTCTTGCGCGCACAGGAAACTTTTTATCTCCATGCACCATTTTTCAAGGGATAGGATTTTTTTCCCCGTACACGGATGTTACGCTCGTATAACGACTGTATCATGGGAATATGATAGGACGCAGCAGTATTTAAAAAAGTGGATTCAAACTTGATTTGATCCGATTTTTTTAAAGACTAAATGGTTTTAATCATACTACTATATCAACTCAACGGGTGGTGTAATCTAATCTAAACCATTGAATATTTAAAAATCGAATCTATCCAAATTTTAACTAAAAAATGTACTGGAGGAGTGGTAACCGCTGTAACAACAAAGCAAAGCAGTAATATTGGCATTTTTGTTACTTCAATTTTTCATTCAAGACGGCTCCAAAAACATGAATTTTATCTTAAGAATGGATGTGTCGCATTAATTTAGCCCAAGCCAGTGTTAACTTAAAAGGTAATTAGATGCATCTGCTGCTAACTGCCCTCGGCCAAGAAAAACAAATCTTTAATGCAAGTAGTCACTATAAGTTACGTTCTTTTTCTGTCAAGTAAAGTAATTACTTTTTTTTTTTTTTTTGTCTGACAGAGGGGATATCCGGGCCATCGGATAAACCGGACCCGACTAATCCCTCACCGGTCCGAGAGGAGAGGTCCCATCCCCCGAATACGATAACCATGGAATTCGAACCCTGGCCAGCACTGGACAACAGCTCCTAAGGAGGCGTGCTATGACCAATCGAGCTGCCCACGAGGAGCTTAGTAAAGTAATTACTTGTATCTTCGTTATTAGTGGTACAAATGATGAATCAAATTTCCTTGATAATGCCATAGTACTTGTACTATTAAATGCTACAGCCGCAGAAAAATAATAATAGAAAAAAAGTGAAACAGGGTCTTGTTGTTCATACCCGTCCATTTCCATATATATAATATATGGGTCTGGACTGGAGTTCCAAGTGGACCCGCAGAAACCGCTTCATTATCTGGGTTTTTGATCAGATTAATGAGGAGGAAGAATCAGCCGTTCCAATCATCATAATCGGGTCACGGAAACCACCCATCATCAGAAAAGCTCGTCAGATTCCAATAATAGCCTTCAGCCCCTCAATCCATCTCTCTGTTCTAATGAAATGAAAGGCTGCAACCCGATGGGCGCCCCTGGAAGCTGGAACCCACCAATGTAAATGGTCCATCACAAAAACGATTCACACCTCCTCTTCTTTATCAACGACCACCAGCTAAAAACTAAAACGAGACGGAGCAAAAAGCAAAACGACAAATCAATGACGCGCAAGCTGGATAACCAACCTACCACTGCCCACTGCATCCTACACCCTATTTCAACAGCCGTCTACTGCCACTGCGGCAGTACTTGTCCCCTTGTGCTATTCATGATCATCGATACGTCCTAGACGGACCCCTCTTATTCATTTGCTCTACCCAATTTACCCACCATTTTTTTTCCTTTTTTCCTATTTTTGCAAATTTATACAGTCTACTCCCACCACTATCTATTTATCAAATTACTCTTTTAGCCTGGTTGAGAATCCCTATGAGAAACTTTTAATTTTTTTTTGTGGCTATTTCAATAATGCGACCAATATATAATATCGTTGTACACTTGTTCTAGGGCTAAGATTGTAGATTTGGTTAGAGATGCAGATTAGTTATGCCGAAACACTAATTAAACGGATGGAAAATAATATACTTTATAAAGCAATGGGTTCGGCAAGATTAATGTAGAAATTACACCATGCATTAAAGTTAAATTCAAGCTGAGTAATATTTCTAGAAAGATTTCACTGTTGTGTTTGGATTGCATTTTTTGTGATTTTTCATGGAAAAAATACTGTAGCGATGTGATGTATGTGAGGGAAAAAAGGTAATAGGAAAATGTAATCACGGAAAATGACGTAATTTTTCGACGGAAACCGACAATCCAAACAAGGCTACAATACTTCCAGTATTTGTCCTTATTTCAAAAAGAAAATCAGTTGATTAAGAATTATTGCTGCTTATGTTTTCAATTGTTCTTGATGGGAAGAGTTATTAGAAGACTTAAAGACCATTGTTTTACGGGTAGGGGAGGGGGGGTACAGTTGGTGTAACAAATTAGATAAGGAGATCAAATCAGAAATTGATTTCATTACTGTTCGTAAATGGCTAAAAGCCATAATTTAATAATTAGGTGAAACAACCGTTTCTCTTGAGAAGGTAAGGCAACTAATTATTAATTAAATCTGCCATTCATTTTAGCCTTACATAGCCGATAAACATGACTTGTTATACAAACCAATATTGTGCTTCCAATACTTTTCTTTTTGGGTTTTTCTTTTTTTTGTTAATATGATGTTTAGAGTTTTAAATGATAATTGCTTTCAAGTTATTATGACCAAAACTATCCATAAAAAATGAAGCACCGTGGCATACACGTTATTCACAATGTTTTTTTTTTTTTTTGGCAATCTACATGTTGCTTTCAAAGCCAACTATTGCTATCATCTTTATTTTCATTCTACCAACATGGCTTGCAACTGAACATGATCTAAGTCTCAACCGCTGCTATAAGCTTAGTAAATATAAATCTTTAGGTTGCAACCATAAGTTGGTCCAATAAAAGTTTAAAATATTTTCTTACCACAATCTATATTAGCACCATATCTATGTCTTAATTATTTATCTTATCCACCTCAAAGATACCTTTCACGTTTTAATCAACATGATTATCGCGACAAATTCTTTATGCACAAAATGTCATTTGTGCGTGTTAGGATTGCAATTTTTTTTTTTTGGGATTGCAATTTGTAGAAGAGGTTTTGACAGTTGTATTTATTTTGATGCTATGTGTGTAAGATGTAACGATAGTTGGAAAGATAAAAATACAATCATCAGGAAACATGTTAAAAACAAAACGAAATAGAATCCAAAAATTTTTCAAAATAACCTTACCTACTTGGCTAGTTTCTCACTTATTTTGGAATTTGGCTGATGTCAATCGAGAAATGAAACCCATAAATGCTGAGGGTAAAAATGACATTAAGTTATCAAAACGTTTTGACCGAAGTCAACAGTAAGAGTGGCCATAAATATGTAAATCACACATTCCATTCCACACTAAACAATGAGAAAAATGTTTTGCTTCTTTATAACGTCATGCCCTTCTGCCTTCTTTCAGTGACTCCTCACTCTCTCCACTCTCCATAGCTGCTGCATTCTCTTCACGATTTCTTCTTCGTTTTAAACCTTCCCTCTACCGTACTTGATTGCAGAAAACTGAAAAGGGTTCTCATTTTCATCTCCATTTTCTGCAAAAAAATGGAGCGGAAACAGGGCTTCTTTTCAGCACTCAGAGAGGAAGTAGTACGAGGTTTATCACCGGGTCGGTCCAGAGGGCGAAGCCCATCTCCTTCAAGGTCGAGTTTAAGGAGGAGAAGGAAGGGAGCCCACACGGTTCCGCCGGAGGCGTTCATTTCGAGATCGGGGAGTTTGAGGCCCGGCGTCGAGACTCTGTCGCCTTTGAGGGAGGGTCCGGATCCGGCCGGGTCGGAGGTTGGGGATAGTAAGAGCGAGAAGTGGGGCCACTGGCTGTGTCGGGCGCCCTCCCTTTCGACTTCTGCCTCCGGATCCGGGTCGGGTTATCAGAGGTCCGATCTGAGGCTGCTGCTTGGTGTCTTGGGTGCGCCGCTTGCCCCGGTGCACGTCAGCAGCAACGACCCTTTGCCTCATCTCAGCATTAAAGACACTCCCATTGTTAGTCTCTCTCTCCTCAACATTTTTCCTACAGCACTCCAATGTCTACTCTCTTACATTTTCTTTTTTTTTTTTTGGGTTTTTTGGTGGGCTTGGATTTTTCTGTGCTGTTAATGTTCTTATATTTGTTATTTCATGTGGTGGGGTTTTAATAATTGTTGGGTTTTGGATGTTACTGCTTTTCGGAGTGATGAATAAGAATTGTTGGGATTGACTGATAGCAACAGTTATTTTACAAAAAGATTGTTGGGTAGTAACTGTGAATGTTTTTGTTTGTGGTTCACAAAAGAACTGAGCTTTCGTCCTTCCAATCAGATACTGAAATGGATATATAAAAACCTTGATATAAAAATGTTTTGTGGTTTTTGTTTGTTTGATTTGTCACGTCTATAATTTAGTTTTTTTTTTTTTTTGGGTTTTGGCTGCATTTAAAAATTTTTTTTTATCCGGGGTTTTGGCTGCAGGTTAACCAATGAGTACTCTCTTGATCACTTCCTTTTCTGAGTTTCGTGTATGTATTGCTAAGGTTTGTTTAGCTTGTTGGTCCTAAATAAATATAAATGAATTTGGGTTGTTAATGTAATGGGATATTCTCTGAAAATGTGGTGAAGTTTGATTCTCAAAATTGAATACGTCAAAAGAAATATAAAATAAAATAAAAGAAATCTGCGCCTTGAGAATTTGGGAAAATGGATAATAAACAGACAGTGAATTAAACTTGGGGTGGGGGTGGGTAAGGAGATTGTAGAGGGCTTTGAACTTGTTTTTTGGATATTGGATAACACAGATTCTCATTGGTGTTAATTGAAATTTATCTTGGCTGATCATCTCATGTTTCGATAAATTGCTGTGCAGGAAACTTCATCAGCTCAATATATACTGCAGCAGTATACAGCTGCATCGGGAGGACAGAAGTTGCAAAATGCTATTCACAATGCTTATGCAATGGGAAAAGTGAAGATGTTGGCATCAGACATTGAGACTGCTACAAAGGTCATTAAGAGCAGGAATTCTTCGAAAGCAGCCGAGTCTGGTGGATTTGTTCTCTGGCAAATGAACCCAGATATGTGGTATGTGGAGCTCGCGCTTGGTGGTAGCAAAGTCCATGCTGGATGCAACGGGAAATTAGTTTGGAGACATACCCCCTGGCTTGGTGCACATGCTGCAAAAGGGCCCGTCAGACCACTGCGTCGTGCCCTTCAGGTAAATAGTATTGTCTTTAACTGTAGGACTTTCTTTTTCCTTTACCTGTGCCATCTCTGTTCGGTCAGTCTTCAACATGGTTCTGTTTTGGACTTCAGGGACTTGACCCGAGGACCACGGCAAACATGTTTGCTAATGCTAGATGCACAGGAGAGAAGAAGATTAATGGGGAGGATTGCTTTGTTCTCAAGCTTTGTGCTGATCCACACACATTAAAAGCAAGGAGTGAAGGACCTGCGGAAATAATAAGGCACGTTCTTTTTGGCTATTTTAGCCAGAAAACAGGGCTTCTTGTGCACTTAGAAGATTCCCATTTAACGCGTATTCAAAGCAATGGAGGTGATGCTGTTTACTGGGAAACAACAATCAATTCATTTCTTGATGATTATAGGCCTGTTGAGGGGATCATGATTGCTCACTCTGGGCGGTCAGTGGTTACCCTTTTCAGGTTCGGGGATACAGCACTGAGTCATACCAAAACCAGGATGGAAGAAGCATGGACCATCGAGGAAGTAGCCTTCAATGTTCCTGGTCTGTCGGGAGAGTGTTTCATTCCACCTGCTGAGTTGAGATTGGGTTCTCTCAGCGAAGCATGTGAACTTCCTCAAGGAGAGAGGGCAAGGACAGTGGCTGCAGCAGCAGCTTATCGGGCTAAGGTTGTTGCGCTGGAGAAATCACGGGAGAGCAATGTCAACAATATTGTACTCAAGATGGATATTTAAGACATGAAACTGGTTTAGTAGCTTCTTAGTCCCAGTAGGCTAGTTTATTTGCACAAATAGACTGACGAAAGGAGGTAAGTTAGTTAGCTAGGAACTCAGTTGATCGAAGAATTTTGAACTTGGATACAGATCTTTCTGAATTGTATATATTAAACTAGATGCCTTGAAATGAAACTCTCAGTCAGCAGTTTCTTGCTAGTGGAGGCTTATGTTATGTACCCGCAGCGCACTTTCAAGCTCAGTTGAGCTGTAACTTTTTAACATTTGAGATTTCGCTCTTGTAAAATCTCGTCTCAACTGTAATATTGAATATGGTCATCCCTTTCTGTCATGGTTTTGTATTATTTAAGGTTGTACTGGCATCCAAATATTCACTATCGCTACTGAAAAGCTGTTTGCGTGAGAGGCATTGGAGCTATTAAATGTTTTTGTTCGTTTTTGTATCGTGTCTAATTATTTCTGCCACTCTTTGTTACGTCCACGTCTACGCAGTCTCTGTATCTATATATTATGCTAATACAGTTGCAGGGAATGCTGCAGAGATAAAAGTCCTAAAAATTTATCATTGCCCGTTATAACCAAGGATGAGTGAAGTTATCGTTCCCATGATTCTCATTCTTCATGCCCAAAAAGAGAGATCATTTGTTGTCTCTCATGCGGTCTTGGCATTATAATTGATAATCCGTTCATGTAGATCCCCATAATAGTTAATTCCTTGAGCAATAATGACAAGGGAATTGTATAGTAGAAAACCAAGGTAAAGCTTGATACTTTTTTTTTTTTTTCAGGGTAACCCGAAACATACCCAATTCGAGCTATTTGGACTCGATACATCTGTATCAAATAAGAAGAGTACGCTGCGGTCCCACGCAACGCACTCACTCGGGCGAGTCATGGAAATTCAAATCCAAGTAAAATTCGAATTCAGAACCAAATGAGTTCTTAAGAGTTCGTTTACCACTAGACTATCCCATGGGGGCAAATCTTGATACTTGCTCTGGAGTGTAGGGATGGCTTTGAACATCCACAGATGCTGATCAAACCTCATGTATGCCCACCAATGCTTCAATTTCAGATAAATGGGCATAGCTATGCTGTCTTCTGGCTGTTTTCTCAGCCCTGCATCCGGGCCTCCAGAATAAACAAACAGCTTCGCATTCTCAGTTTCATGATGCTTGTTTAATCTTATGAGACAAACAAGTGCTTTAATTTCAAATGCATTAGGGATTATCTGATTATAGTTTGTTCAAATAATTAGTTTAAAAATTGGAACAGGAAATAATTGCGTGGAAATCCGGATAGGCAGAATTGCATAAATATCTGAACAGAGCAGGATTCTTGTGATAGTAAAAGAATGTTTTTAGCTAACAAAACAGAATACGATAATGTAGATGTCCATTGACAGGGATGGAAGCGCAACCAGCAGCAGTGCTTTTATGTCGGGCCGCAAACTGCCCCGATTCTATTCTTGGGAATAAAAGACTCACATGATAGGAAGGGAAAAAATCGTTCAAAACTATCAAAATGGATTTTTTCATCATTTACTTTTAAAATGACAATTATATTTTTCTTACAAAATCAAATCGATAAAATTTAGTCCCAATTTAGATTTTTGACTATTTTTTGCCCTGAATTTATTACGTGATTCATACATGATTACTTATTTTTTATTTTTTAAGAGCAAAAAAGATTATATCTTATTTGTAATTAAACAAATAAGCCTACTTATATTCATTTTTATCTCTTAAAAAGTGAGATCGAACCGAATCATATTCATTTCCCCCCCCCCTAAAAAAGTGGGTTCTAAGTTCTGATCCAATTCATATTCATTTTTGCTATTAAAAAATTGAAATTTGACCATTTTGTATATTGAAATTGATGACATGTGAGTCACGTGATTATTTCAGGTTAAAAAGCGATCGGAAACTTAGGTTAAAATCAAATTTTACTAATTTAAATTTGTGAGAAATGTAAAGTTAATATTTTAAAAGTGAAAGACAAAAAAATTTATCTATATTCTATACACACGCAGAGACGTGTGTGTATATATATATATATAATTGTGCTAAATAAAAGCATGTTTCTTACTTTTTTGGATCTACCTAATATGTCCTTAATTGAAAGATTGTAACTTCTTAATGTAACGGACAAACAAGTCATTAAAATGATAAATACATCTCTTTATCAAATTGGGAAAACTTCTATATCCAATTAGAAATCTTGCTAAGACAGAATCTTTTGTTGGAAAATTTTCATAAAGAAGCAGAAATCTACCCAACAAAGACTCCAATTGAAAACTAGAAGTATATCATCATTCAGAGTATAATTAGACTCATTACTTGTATAATTACATTCAGAACTCTAAAGGTGTATCATTAGACAGAAGCAAAGTGTTTTTTTTTTTTGTGGATTAGAAACCGATCAACATCCATATAAAAAGTTTAAACAAGCTCTATTAAGCAAGACTATCTCATTAGTGGCCAAGACTTCACAGGATCGAGGATCAGATAACAATTATAGACAATGTGATTTTTCCCTCCATATTGTACTATAAAGATCCGTTGATGCCATTACTATCATAGTATAAAACTTTCGTTGAAAATTTATCATTCTTTTACATAAACACCATGATAGGGTGTTAATTGTTGATTATTTTATTATTAATTTCCCCTTTGTCCTTGCCAAATATTATTTTAATTATTAATATTTACTTATATTTGGCATTGGACCCAATTTCAGGAAGTGAAGCAGAAAACTACAAAAAAGAAGGGACTTTCTGGAGACAATTGAGACTTCAAATAAGCCACAGACCTGGCCCACATGGTGATACTCGCGGACTGCATTTCTTTTGCTGATGAGGAGTGTCTTGAATCCTAGGAGTCCTAGACGCAATGAGAAACGAGAAAAGAGGAAACATTAAGAGGCCTTACCCTTTGATCAGCGGGGACCACGGAGATAAGAAGCGTGGGTCATTTGGGCTCTTGGAAAGAAACGTACAGAGGCTTGTGAAATGGAATTGGACTCTCAATTCGTGTGGGGACCACGGGACTAGATAGTATGAGTCATTTTCCTTTGGCTTTAAAAGAAGACAAACGTACAGGAGGTTTGGTGATCAATAGTTTTAGCTTAACTTTTAGCATAGTTTTAGTTTTCTTTTCTTTCTTGGCTCTTTTGATGGCATGGATCTCAGTTAAATTACGGGGAGATTTTCTCATGAGGCGTGGCTAAGTTTCTGATCTAGTCGAGGAACAACGGAGGACTTGGTTCTACTAAATTTGTGAGATCGAATTAGTTTTTATTTATTTCTATTATTCACTGGTATTTGTCTATCTTCTACTTTATGTTCATATGGTTGTTTTATTATTCGATTATCCAGGGCCCGGATTCTAGATTAATTCAATAACCTGAAGCCAATTAGGGTAGTTAAATCCGTAATTGTTTAATTATTCTAAACTGGTGGCAACTAACATGACTGGGTTTGTGTCAGGGAGATAGACAGGCTAACTTAAAGAGACCCTCGTAGTGTGTTGATTGGTTAGAATTAGACTCTTCTAATTATTCATGCAATTAGGGAATTGAACTTCTATGGTCGTACCTAGGGTTGTTTCCTGATTAGAGAAATAGTCAACGGTCGTACCTTGGCTATCGACAAATTGAGGAAGAGTTGGTTGTTTATCGCGTGTATGACAACTATAACTAATTTATCAGATAGTAACTGGAATAATCCTTGCATCTGTGATCGAATTAAGTGAATCATCTCCGAAGTTGTCTCTTGGCTAGAGTTCGTCTATTATTATTTTTATTGTGATAATTAGTTATTTGAGTTGTAGTTATTTTATTTTATTTTAATTTATTCCAAGTAATTTAGTTACTCTCATTTTCAAAAACCCCCCATATCTGGAACTTGAGAAGAAATTAAATTATCCCCAATCCCTGTGGATTCGACCCTACTTACCGCTATATACAGAATTTGTATTTTATTTGAGCAGGTATTTATTATTGCACAGGCTCGACACCCTGTCAATTTTTGGCGCCGTTGCCGGGGACTGGTGCCAGATTAATTTGTTTCTTTTTTAGTTCATCTTGTTTTTATTTTATTTATTTATTTTTCTCTTTTTTTTTATATAATTTATGGCTTCTAACACTCCGTATTTTGGTGATAGACTGGATTTTGTTTCCAGGGAAGGCAATGAGGCTTCTTTCTTTGCTAAGTTTGCATATTCAGAGGCACTTAACTCTATTAGAGAAAGAATGGCTGCTGCAACCTGTAAAATTTGTTATGCCAGGGATCATTCAACCGGTATGTGCCCCGAATATCAAGATAATCTGAGTGTCCCACTCAATAATTATGGAGATTTTTCACTCTGGTCTCAAACGTGATATAACCCTAATCCAAACGGGTATGATCAAGGATGGTGGGATAACTCCAATTATAATTATACAACAGGACCAATAAATTTTCAGCAGTATGAGTCTCAAGAATCATCATCTATGTCAGGTATGTCTCTTGAAGAAATAGTTGAATCAATAGCTACTAATACATATTAATTCCAACAGGAGACACAAATGAAAAATGGGATGATGAAGGATGCAATGAGTAATTTGGAAGATCAAATATGTCTATTGACATCCAGAATAAATCGATTGGCTTCTCAAATTGAAGAATTACTCTCGAAAACCATTGTTGATTTTGAAGAAAATAAGAATGCAATTTGCTTGACTAGTGATGAGGAGATGCAAGAGTGTCAAAATGAGAGATCTACAGATGCAGTTGAAAAAGTTGCCGAAAAGGAAGAAATAGAACCCCAACCGCAACCCATTCAAGTGAAAGAATCCAGTGAAGAATCTTCAAATGTGGTGACACCCCCTCCATCCCTTAATCTATATTCTCTTGACTCTTACTCTATAATTTCTGTTAATGAGATTGATTTTGTTATACCGGAAGTTCTTGAGTCTCATGGCAGGAATGAGTTAAGAGTAGTTATGGTCAAATATCTTGAACCGTTGAATGCTCTTGACGGAGGAGTGGATGAAGAATTGCGATCAATACTTGATTATTTGGCGCCATCAACTAGTCCATGGAAGACCGTAACTCGTGTGCTCAAAAATTACTCAATCTATGAGGGTTACCAGGATCACATTGAAGATGAAGCATTGAAACAAGCCACAAGATTTTATCCTCCATGAACAAGACATAACAATGTCTAGCCAAAAACATTAAAGAAAGGCGTTTTCTGGGAGGCAACCCAATTGTTGATTTTGTTATTTTTGTGTTCAATTTCTTAAATATGTCGTTTCTCACTTGGGTACTAATCACTCTTGATGTTTCCTCACTATGACCAAAATAGGTAATCTTGGCGTGCCCACGCGAGGAGGGCACGCGTTAAGCGTCTAAATTCAAGTCTCATGGTCAGTGGACGTTTTACAATCTTGGCGTGCTCACGCGGTGTTTGGCGACCCAAGAATGAATTCGAAAAAAAAAAAGAAATTTTTTTTTTCACATTGAAAAAAAAAGAATTTCAAAAATTCAAAAGAAATAAAAAAAAACATTTTTTTTCTTTTTTTTGGAAAAAAAATTGAAAAAAAAAATTGAAAAAAAAAACCCAAAAACTATTTTTTCTTCTTTCTTTTCTCTTTCTTTCTTTCTTTCTTTCTTCTTTTTCTTTCTTCCTTTCTTTTCTTTTTTTTCCTTTCCTTTTCTTCTTCTTCCTCGCTGCCCTGTATCCCTTTCCTTCTTTTCTTTCGCTTATCTGCCATCATCTCCCTCACTCTCTCCTTAGCCCGACGCCACCAGTCTCCCTTTCTCATCCATTGCCGCACGCCGCCTCCGAGCTCCAAGCTCCACCTCACGGACAACCTTCAGCAGCTCCAAAGGCCGCCGCTGCTCCTCTGCCCACGGCCGTCCACCCACAGCTCGCTGAGCTCCTCCGTTCCAAGCTCCACCCGCTACCTCCACTCACCAGCGCCTTTGACCGCAGCCGCAACTCCACCATCACGCGAGCACCGCCAGCTCACAAGCTCGCCGTGGCCTCCTCTCTCCACCACCAGCTTGCACCCCTCTGCCCTCAACCCGCCGCCACCCTCTTCGCCGCTGTCTCCACTCACCAGCTCACCACCACACGCACCAGCAGCTCCAAAGCTCGTCACCAGCTCTGCCCAGCCGCACCTAGCTCGCCAGCCGCCGCTGCCCCGCTGCTCACGCCACCCACTGTCACGCCATTCCAATCTGTCCAATTTGACAGGTGGAGGTATTGACTCTTCCACCTCGATTAGTATTTGTCTGGTTCTTCTATTGCTGGAATTTGCGCTTTTGTTTCGTGGGTTTCTTGATAGCTAATAGCAGGGGGTGATTGAGGCATTTTTTGGGGTTCATTTAGAACTGAATTGAGTTTAATTGCTGCTAGATTGTTGGCCGTTTGATTAATTTTTCCCTGTGACTCACCAGTGGTACTGGTTGAGGTCTTTTGCCCTGTGATTTACCAGTGGTACTGGTTGATTAATTTTAAAATTTAAGTTCTTGCGGTTGAGTTGCTGCCATTGAATTTAATTCTTTCCTGTCTGTGCGCCAGTGGTACTGGTTGCAGTGTTGCTTTCCATTTCGTAATCCTCTGTGCTGGCCTACCTATTTGATTCTTGAGTTTTGGTGCCTGAACTGTTCTCGAATTCTAACCATTGGTTGTTGCCATTGCCTGTTGCTTGGCCCAATTGCTAAGTTTTGATCGTTTGAGTTGGGTACTTGACTGTCCAATTGGAGGCAGTTGTTGAGATTTTGGGTGGATTTGTGTCCAATTGCTGAAATTTGTTGCTTTGTTTAGTTACTCACACTGCTCCTAGTTTGTTCGAATGAAATTGGTTGGACGTCCCTTGCCCGTGGAGTTTAACTGTTACATTGTTTGAGGTGATTTTCTGGTATTGATCGAATTGTTGGGCATTATTTGGGATTTTGGCTGCTGGAGACCCCTATTGCACCCTTAGTTGAGTAATTTTCTGGGTTGGTTTGTTGAATTAGTATTGCCATTGGTTGACTCTAAGTACCTTGTTTGGGGAGTATTCGGTTTTGTGATTTCAATTGCTAAGCTCATTGGAGCACTTGCAGAGATTTTGAGTTGCATTATTTCTGCATTGACTAATATTCGGACCACCATTGCTTATTGTTTGTAATATCTGTTTTGTTGAGACTTTCGCCTAGTCCTTAGGTGCCTGAAGTTTCCATTTTCTTGATTGGGGTGGTCCTTTTTATTGCTTCATTATCTGTGCGAGGCACCAGTGGTACGGGTTGGGGTATTTTGACTGCATTTGTTCATTCTCCTTGGTTGGCTGCTTGATTGAAAGCTCAGAGCTTGTGACTAAGTTGTTATTGCTTAAATTCTAACCTGCTATTACTGGACTTGCTGAATTTTAGGGGACATTTGTTGCGATTTTGGGTAGAATTGGGTTCATTTGTTGAGATTTGTTGATTTATTTAGACTCTATTACCGCTTCTAGTCTGTTTGATCTCCATATTCGTTGGAATTGACTGCGTTCAAGCACATTGTTGGACGTTCTCGGCCATTGATTGAAACTGCTGCATTGTCTGGAAATTTGTTGGTTTGCTGTTCTCTGTTGCACTCTAGTTCGCCTGGATCAAGACGCACGTCGGAGTTCTCATTCCCTCTACAATCTTTCACTGCCGCGCACTACCGTAGCACCATTTTCACTCCACCGTTCCCACCTATTCCATAGCCGCCCGAGACCTTCCACCACGTATTCAGGGAAGTGTAGTTGTCCTATTCGCTTTCTTTACTGTATGATCTCCATTGAGGACAATGTCGGATTTAGGTGTGGGGGGGAAAGCTGTGGTATAGCTGGTATTTCTGGTGTTCAGTTTTTAGTTTTTTTTCTTTTCCTTTATTTTCGTTGTTATTTGTTCTATTTTTCGTTTATTTCCTTTTCTTTCTTTTTAGTGGTCAGCTCTTCTATGACTACCAAGTTTTGATGCTGGATTGTTGCCTCTAATTTTGCTATTGCCAAGTTTTATTAATAAAAGGGTATGAAGTTAATGTGGTTGAGTTCAGGGACATCGCTTTGGTGAATATCAGTAATTGCTTAACTTTTTCAATTTTTGGTTAACTTTTCTAGGTATAGGGAATGATTGTTGGCATTTTTCATGTGAATTGGTCTGGCTATTAATTTTAGTTCTCCATGTTTGAAAATTTGAGGCTAGCTGCTGTTATTTTTTTGTGTTATTTTTAGTTATCGTGCTATATGGTTGTAAATAAGAGTTGACTGTACTCCGCTAATAGATTACTACTGAATAATCGGGGATCTTCACCTAAAGTGTCGATTCTCGCGTCAAAAGGTAATGATTTCTATGATTACGTGGTCATACAGCGATGGGGGCTGAGTAACCGGGCTTCTTCATCTGACAAATGTTGGAGTCCGCGTCAAAAGGCTCCGATGGCTATAGACTAAGTCTTTTGTTATTCAAAAAAAAAGAACGAAAAAAAAAGTAAAGTAAAGAGTGTGTTAGTATGTGAATAAGTCAGCTTGCCTATTTGTGATCTTAATGTCGAGATTTTGGTTAGTAATTGGACCGTTTGCTGATAAATGTGAGCAACCATTCCTTTCTCTTAGATTAGTTTGCTTTAAATTGGAGAAGTTTGTGGTTTAGAAACTAACCGGGGTGATGTTTCTTGAACCCTGATCACTGATGCTTGATAGATATTTTCCTTGGTATCTTGGCAATATGGTAGATGGAGCAGTACCCATTTTCAAATTTTGGTGTTATTTGTTGTCCCCATGCTTGAGGGCAAGCATGATTCAGATGTGGGGGGAATTGATAGGGTGTTAATTGTTGATTATTTTATTTTTAATTTTCCCTTTGTACTTGCCAAATATTGTTTTAATTATTAATATTTACTTATATTTGGCATTGGACCCAATTTCAGGGAGTGAAGCAGAAAACTACAAAAAAGAAGGGACTTTCTGGAGACAATTGAGACTTCAAATAAGCCACAGACCTGGCCCACATGGTGATATACGCGGACTGCATTTCTTTTGCTGATGAGGAGTGTCTTGAATCCTAGGAGTTCTAGACGCAATGAGAAACGAGAAAAGAGGAAACATTAAGAGGCCTTACCCTTTGATCAGCGGGGACCACGGAGATAAGAAGCGTGGGTCATTTGGGCTCTTGGAAAGAAACGTACAGAGGCTTGTGAAATGGAATTGGACTCTCAATTCATGTGGGGACCACGGGACTAGATAGCGTGAGTCATTTTCCTTTGGCTTTAAAAGAAGACAAACGTACAGGAGGTTTGGTGATCAATAGTTTTAGCTTAACTTTTAGCATAGTTTTAGTTTTCTTTTCTTTCTTGGCTCTTTTGATGGCTTGGACCTCAGTTAAATTACGGGGAGATTTTCTCATGAGGCGTGGCTAAGTTTCTGATCTAGTCGAGGAACAACGGAGGACTTGGTTCTACTAAATTTGTGAGATCGAATTAGTTTTTATTTATTTCTATTATTCACTGGTATTTGTCTATCTTCTGCTTTATGTTCATATGGTTGTTTTATTATTCGATTATCCAGGGCCCGGATTCTAGATTAATTCAATAATCTGAAACCAATTAGGGTAGTTAAATCCGTAATTATTTAATTATTCTAAACTGGTGGCAACTAACATGACTGGATTTGTGTCAGGGAGATAGACAGGCTAACTTAAAGAGACCCTCGTAGTGTGTTGATTGGTTAGAATTAGACTCTTTTAATTATTCATGCAATTAGGGAATTGAACTTCTATGGTCGTACCTAGGGTTGTTTCCTGATTAGAGAAATAGTCAACGGTCGTACCTTGGCTATCGACAAATTGAGAAAGAGTTGGTTGTTTATCGCGTGTATGACAACTATAACTAATTTATCAGATAGTAACTGGAATAATCCTTGTATCTGTGATCGAATTAAGTGAACCATCTCCGAAGTTGTCTCTTGACTAGAGTTCGTCCATTATTATTTTTATTGTGATAATTAGTTATTTGAGTTGTAGTTATTTTATTTTATTTTAATTTATTCCAAGTAATTTAGTTACTCTCATTTTCAAAAACCCCCCATATCTGGAACTTGAGAAGAAATTAAATTATCCCCACTCCCTGTGGATTCGATCCTGCTTACCGCTATATACAGAATTTGTATTTTATTTGAACAGGTATTTATTATTACACAGACTCGACACCCTGTCAATTTTTACCACTTAATTAAACATACCAAATCATCACTTGGTTGGTTAGTATCTTCTTTGTGTGCATATTACTTGGTTCTAATATGTTTTTTCCGAAAACATATTACTTGGTTAGGCAGCAGACTTTTTTGACCTACCTAATATGTCATTGATTAAAAGATTGTAGTACATCTCTTTATCAAAACTTTTATATCCAAGTAGAAATATACCTAAAAGGACTTCGATACATTTCTTTGGTCTACCAAAAAATGTTTACGTTTTCAATAAATATATTTTTTAATTATTTTTTTATCTTTTATATATATATAATCGCTATAATATATTTTAAAAAAATGAAAAAAAAAAGAAGCAATCCAAACGGACAAATATGATATATCCCGCTTTTGGTTTCACGCATGCGATCCACGCTTATTACTAATTTATTTGTAAAAGCTTTACTGACAGGACAGCTGCATACAGCTCCACTAGTGATTATTTGAGAGTCATCCATGTCTTCTGTTGCTTCATCAATTCCTCTTGTTTCCCCTCTGACAATCTAAGGGAATACAGCTCCCGAACGAGAAATGCCGCCCGGCCAGCATGAAGATTCAAACTAAAAGGCGTTGCCTTGTATCTATATTGTGAGTCTTATTCTTTGCATCTCAAACTCAATTTGAAACATTGCTTCCACGGCTAATCTGTTTAAGTTATCAGCTATTGTGCATAAGATGCATAGAGGTGGTGGAATGGAGCATATTTTCTTTTTAGAATCCATAGCTTAAATGAATGAATTTTACTTCAAAATTTTCACCCAGTGGCAGTTGAAAAGGCTCTGCTTATGAGGACGCCTTGAATTCTGGTACGCCATATAGATATAGGCTTTGTTTTCTCTTCAGTTCTTCGTTGTTAGCTTATCATTTCTTAATTGCTGCAGCTAATCCAAATTCCAAGGTTTCCATGCCACTCGATTGGAAAAGAAATTCAAATGCAGCCTCTGCACTTAGCCCTGCTAGTGAATGATAAACTGTTTCTGGCATTTATAATCCATGAATTGAATACTGTGATGCAAGAACCTTACTAATATGGCAAGGCTTGTCCAATTGTTAATAAGATATGTCACAGTTAACTGATGTGCAAGTCATTTGTTGTTATTTACACGAGGAAAGAAGATAATACATGGCTCAAAGAGATTGGGAGAATTTGAACATCGATTGCCTGGTTGAAGTGTTCAAATGGGTTGGGATGGAGTCACTTCTATTGAGTATTCCACTTGTGTGTAAATCATGGTACAAAGCCACCCTTGACCCAAAATGTTGGCAGATTCTCGTTTTCCCTGATATCAGATGTTCAGAAAAATTGCCCAGAACAATGACAATGCACTTTGTGCATTCATACAGTCTATCGTGGCATCATTTTCCAAATGCTTCGTTTGCTAAATTTGTAGTTAGCCGAGGTCAGAGGTCTGCTACAAGTTTGGTGCTTCCTGGCACTTGCTCATATCAAGCACTAGAATATATCTCAGATGAGTAAGTTTGTCCTTTCCTTCACTGAAAATTTTCTTTCAGTTTTGTGGTTATCAGGATAACTAACCCGGAAATTGTATTAATTCTCTGGACTAGCAGGTGCCCGGACTTGAAATTCTTAGGTTTGTCTCTTGATCTATTGTATCACAACGGACCAGTCATCGCAAACCTGATCAGTAAATGGAAGAACTTGCAAGTATTGAGCATTGGACATTGCTATATGCTTAATGAAATGTTTGCTCAGCTCAGGCTTCATTGAAAGAACTTTGTAGGGCTAATTTGCTGCTATAGTTGGATAGGTCATGAAGAAGCATTTGCCATAGCCAGTATGCCAAAGATCAAGTACTTAAGTTTTAGGAAAGTCCATTTCCACCAGAATAACCTTTTGATGATATTGCAAAGCTGCAGAGAGCTTGAACTCCTGGACTTGAGTGACTGCAGCGGATTTGATTATGGTAATGAGATAAGGAAGCTTGCTTCTCATATCAAAACTTTCAGATGCGAGAGGTCAAGTTCAAGCGAGGAAGAGGATGATTATCACTACTATGCAGAGGAGGAACAAGCCAGACTGGTTTATAGAAAAATAATGTAACAATCATTCATCTCAGTCCAAATAATCTCGGCCGACGGACAAGAAATGATACTACTACAGGGCCTTAAATATGCTTCTTTCCACTCAGATGCCATATTTGGGATGATACAATTATTTTTGATGGTTCTGTAATAAAGAAAAAATATTTCCATACATCTTTTGGCTCAATCTTGAATAGTGAATAAATAGTTATGCAGTTGGTACACTAGCATTAACATCCTATAGTTGGGATCTTAAAAGAATTATTTTTCTTCTGCCAACAAAGTTTTATTACACTCCCCATTCTGCCTTGTCAACAGAGGATAGATCTCCTTAGTCTTGGCATTTGACATTGGAATTAGATGTCGCCAAGTTATTCAAAGGGTATGCTGTTAGGGCACTGTACACTGCTACTCTTTATCCTAAGGCTCCGTTTGATTCAATGTAAAATATTTTCAACGGAAAATGTCTTCCATAGAAAATTTTATCTAGGAAAATAATTACTTTCTCCATGTTTTTTCCAATGTTTGGGAGGAGATGAAGACTACAAATCTTTAGTGGGGTATTGCACAAGTGGTAGGTTTTGTTTTGAATCTTAAGGCTGGTGGGGGAGCATGAATGGATAGTCTTACGATTTACGAGACGGATATGGAAAATAACTTCAGTTCATTTACATGGGAAGTCATTTTACAGCATCTGATGTAAAATATTTTCAGCAGGAAAAAATTTTCCCAAAGCAATAACCCAACCAAACAATAGAAAATCAGGAAAACATTTTCTGGAAAATATTTTCCTTCCAAACAAACAGACCCTAAATGATGACAGAATTACATTGTTAAGAATTTGAGATCCAGACTCAATACTTCTTTACCCCCGTTATGGTTGCCCTGACATTTTTCCTTCCATCTCAAACTTTATGGTTCATTCAACAACCAGTCCCTCAATTGTCATTCTGCTATCAAGTTTAAAACAAAATTCTCTGTTGCTTCAGGTGAAAACATCTACCCTGCACCTTCCTTGTGCACGCTGCAGAGTCACAAGAACAGGAAATTTTTGAAAAAAGAACGGGAACTTTAGTCAATCATGCAGAGTTGGCAAAAAAACTTACATTAATCCTGTTTCTGTTTGACTAGAAAACTTAAGCAAGTGTCCTCCCTCCTGATGAGCTAATATAGATGTTTTCACGCGCATTATACAATTTAGAATAAACAAACTTGAAAAGAATCCCAGATGAAGAGATGTTGTTGAAAGAACTCAGTTTTAGAAATCATAACCATTAGAATATTCTTGAAGGTACACGAGCTGGAGACAAACAAGATTATAGTATACTCGTTAGTACTAATTAACATAATATATGTGAATCTGCTTTTTATGCTGTTGCCTGTGGGTAATCTTGTTGCAGCCGCATTTTCTTGAGACCTTCCCCTTTTTGTATGCTAGTGCTTAGCAGTAGGACTACCTTTCTATGCTAGTGTTCTTCACCAGTTGGAAAAAAGCTAATTTGAAAATGGACCACAATATCACTTACTGAGTTGAAGAGGGAAAACTTCCCAGTTTTGAGGTTGTGGTCCTTGACATCCTTCCGCAGCATTTGCACCACATTACATCAAATGTCTCTCCTATCATTAATTTGCGCGTGTTCGTAGCAAATCTTCTTTAATGCACATAGATTGCAAAGTAGTAGAAGTTAAGAGTTCAAAGCCTAGCATGACTAGCATCATCCCGAGATCAACATTGGTTTTGCAACTCCAGTCTGGGTTGAATCTAAGACTCGCCATACAAAAGAGTTTCTTGATCATATTATTGAAGTATATGTTACTTTCACCTCGTACGACGAAAAAATAAAACTGTTACTTTCACCAGCTAAGGTGGCCAAGAACATCATCAATACAAAATCCTTTTTCCTGTTTTAAGTCATGTTAAGGGGATAGGGTCGATAATCCTTTTTCTGTTTAAGTCGTGTTACGGGGATTGCCGACAGAGGGGGAAAAACTGTAAGAGATAATGATACATACTTTGAAACAATAATAATAGTTTTGCCTACAAAAATGTCATGAAGCAATATCTAACTCAGCCCCTAAACTATTCTCATTACACTCTTTTGGCCTCTCAATAATATATTGTCGCAAGCAAGCCCGTCAACCAAAAAAAAAGTGCCAAGTTTAAGTACTTTCATCAAATTTAACCGTTAATGCTGATGAAACGAGAGAAAAAATTGACCGAACACAAGAATTTTTCAACAATAAAGTATTTAGGGGGTCCTTAAACTATTCTTGTTAAGTTTTGGTCTCTAATTTAAATTTTGTCTCAGGGTAATCCATGAATAATTAAAAGTGTATACTTTCAACCCTTTTGGTCATTTTAATCTTAAATGCAACCAAAACGAAGGGATGTTTGTGTCCAACTACTTAATATAACTATCGCAAGTAGAATTAAAAAGGTAAAGAAGGAGAATGCACTTCATTTTACTATGATTAGATTTAGCTTTTTGCAATGCTGAATAATGAAATGTATTCTTCATCTTAACCCTTCTGATTCTACTTCGGATGACTATATTAAATTAAATGATTGGATAAAAATGCCATTTAGTTCCGCCTGCACTTCCGACTAAAATGGCTAGAAGGGCTAAAAGTATATACTCTAGATAAAATTTAGATTAGGGGCCAAAACTTGATAATAGAAATAGTTTAAACCCTTTCTATACACTTTTATCCCTCATTCTATCTAGCACTAATGCCAGAGTTTGACTGAAATCCTTAAACTTGGTACTTTTTTTTGTTGAGAGGTTTGTTTGCAATAATATATTATTAAGGGACCATAAGAGTGCTAAGAGAATAGTTTAGGGGTCAGGTGGATAGTTTGATCTGTCTAATGTTAGTTGTAATCACTGGACGCACTGGAAAAAACGTGGATTTACTGCAACAAAAAGGCAAAACTGAGAATTACCTCGAAGGAAAATTATGCATGCAATTCAGGCTCCTGATGACTAGGTTTTACTTTCTTTCAATGGATTATATGTGCACCCTTTACACTTTCCGGTTAAGGGCAAACAAGCTTTTTGGTCTCACCAATAGATCATCAAAAACAACAGCAAAAAGAGCTGTTGAAAGTGGAAAGAAGAAAAGGCCAAAGCTCCTAGACATGAAGCTTTGTCTTAAGTTGTTGCATTATATATCAGATGATCTCATCTCATGAGCGGCTTCTAGTCACTCCTTACCGCAGGATTGTTTTCTTCCGTTGGAACTTCTCTTATTTTTGCTTCATATTTTTGTGAAAGAAAACAGCAATAGGGTGACAAAAACAAAGAAGCCTGAAGTAAAACCTTTCTGAAATCATCTATTGTTTTTTGATACAAAACGGACAAATTAGTGTCTTTCACCTATATCTCCATTTCAAACACCTACCCCTCAAAATTGCAAATATGCCTAAAGATCAATTGAGTAGAAGCATGAGTAGGTGTTTCTTTTGCACACTCCAGGAACAAGATTTATTGCTCAGGAGAGCTGGAATTGCAAGCTACTTGAGAAACATGCATCAGATTGAAGACCAAGAACTTGTTCTAGTACTCAGTGGGCTGTGGAATATTGCCATGACTGAACCTCAAGATGGAGAGCTTCCTTCTTTAGGTGTTTTTGAATGCATGGCAAGTCTTATTGAAAGAAGTGTCAATGATGTAGATTGGCTTCTTAGCTATCAAAACATTTACAATGCATATTATGCAGCTCATATTATTGGTTCCTACACGATAAACAATGCCGAGTATGCTGTCAAAGCTGTTGATGCTGGTGTCATACCACCATTATTGGAGCTTCTTAGAGGAAAGATGAGCTGGGTAGAGCAAAGGGTAGCTGTTAGAGCACTAGGACATTTGGCAAGCTATGAAACGACCTTCAAAGCTATAGCGCTTTACGAAGAAGAAGTGGTTAGATTAGCCATGCGTTTGGCTTCTACCTGTCTGGAAGTTGTTTATAAGATGTTTGTAGGGGTAAAAGACAAGAAGAAGAGGTTGAGATACCATTGTGACTTGCTCACGAGAGGGTTAGGTCTCGGGGATTTGGAGATAGAAAATAGGAAGGCAGAGGAATGGGCTAGTCAACTTCAATGTTGGTGTCTTCATCTTCTAAACTGCTTTGCCATCAAAGGGAGGTCATTAGATCTCATGTGTAAGCCAGAGTTCTTGAAGGATTTGTCTGAGATGTGGGGTGGACTTGCCAATGGCACATCTCCTTCAGGGATTGGACTTATCAGAATTCTTTGTTATAGTAAACTTGGAAGAAGAAGCATAGCAGAAATAAAGCAAGTCATAGAAAATCTATGTAATCTCTCCAGATCTTCAGATGATTGGCAGTACATGGGAATTGATTGCCTTCTTTTACTTCTGAAAGATCCAGATACGAGGTACAAAGTAATCGAAATTGCCACATTACATCTTAGTGATTTGATTGAACTTAGGGACATTGGAGGAAGGTCAAACATTGGTGAAAAGATTGCAAGAGTACTTCTCGGTGATTTTAAACTACGAAACTCCAAGATCGTCATGAGCAATAATGTTCAAAGAGCATTAGAAGAAACATGGAATCTCAATATAAAGAAGAGAATGAACGAGAAGACCATGTCTGCTGAGAAACTCGAAGAGCAAAGAGTATTGGTGGCCTTGATAAAACAACAGGGAAATCATAGCTTTGAGTTGGGAAAGATTCAAGAAGCACAATTGAAGTACACAGAAGCATTAGAGCTGTGCCCCACGAGATTGAAAAAGGAGAGACTTGTGCTGTATAGTAATAGAGCTCAGTGTTCCTTGCTGCTGAAGGAACCTGATGCAGCCATAAGCGATACAACTCGAGCACTTTGCCTTTCTAATCCTCCGAATTCTCATGGCAAGAGTCTTTGGAGAAGATCACAGGCATATGACATGAAGGGATTGGGTAAAGAGAGCTTAATGGACTGTATTATGTTCATCAATGGTTGTATCAAATCAGAAGCCACAAAACATGTGAAAATACCATATTATGCAGTACGGATGATCTGCAAGCAGATGGATTCAACATGGCTCTTTAAAGCTGCTCAGTCAAAGACATTAAGCAAACGTGCTGAAACAGAAGAACAATCGCAAAAAGATGATGATCTTAGAATTTACCAGGACAAACTCCCGAGTTTGAAAATCTCCATCCAAGGGAAGGGTTTCATGGCAGGTAATCAAGCTCCATTATCTATGTTTATCACCAAGTCTAGATTTTTACGACTTATATACTTGCTTCTTCAATAAATGAACGACGACATAAGAGTTAATAGTACTTATTACTCCTGCCTTATGCATTGGATCAGGTCTGTCCACCACTTCTCAAGAACCTTTGCATGGAAACTGGAAAGGCAGAAGGAATCTTGATGGAGCTGGGGGAAGTGGAGAGAGTTTTTCAAATCAATGAGGCATTCTACCGATCATTAAGAAACAATTAACAGGAATTGGTCTTAACATGATTGATTGGTGAAAAGCGGGAAACACAGAAGAAGACAAGATGCTAACTTGATTGATGATCAAATGTAGTCTCCTCTCCCGTAAAGTAATTGATATCACCTGGTCTTAGGGTACGATCGCAAATTTTGTATTCCACTCACTATTCAAAACTTTCCTTTTTCTAGTACCTGCATGCTTAAGGATTACTATCACTTATGGAACGGAAGTGGGCAGGACCACAAGTCCACGTTAAATTGAATGCATTAATTTGTTCCTTCAATCAAGCAATGCTCCTTGCATGTTAAATCCCTTTTCTGGTAGAATTTGCACTTACATCAAATCATCATACTTTCTTTTTTTCCATAGAACAGGGTCCTTGAACAAGATCAATAGGTTTGCATCTCCCCTTTTTTCTTATTTTTTTTTGTTTGGGGGGTGGGGGTTGGTATACATTAACTTTGCAAGTCCTTAAGCATGTTGTTCTTACTATATTATAAGTTTGAAATTTCCTAATTTTAACAAGTTATTGGATTTAAATCACTTTCCAAATGCACAGGGACTATACTTTTCACTGGGATATCGATCGTAAAGATTTGTTAGGAGTATATAAATTGTAGAAAGTTTTATATCAGAATAAAGAATCATTTGATTTTTCGTCTCATTTTGCTATGAATTTGAAGAGGATGAAGGTAGTTGTTCCTCATTGCTCCAGAGTTAGTCATTTGTGGAAACCGAATCCACAGATTTAAATTTTAAAGAGAACGTAAAATTGAGTCCAATCTTATTGTTTACATGTTGCTTGAAACAAGTGTGTTTGGATCCTTGTTTTTGGGGCTGTTTTTGAAAAACTGTTTTTCACATCCCAAATGCTACAGTAAATGTGTATTTCTAAAACAACTCCAAAAACACCATATCCAAACATTTTATCAAAAACAACTACATATGTATATTTCAATTATGTATATTATATATATATATATTATATTAATATAAATTGAAATATACAAATTGAAAATTATATATATTATATATTATATAAATATTTATATACATTAATATTATACATAATATATTATAATATACATAATATAATATACATAATATGTAATATTGTATACATAAATGTGTAAATATTTATACATAATATATTATGTACATTATATTATAATATATACATTATTAATGTATAATATTATTATGTACATTATTGTGTATAATAATGTCTAACAATGTTAGGTATAATATATAATATACATAATATGTAATAATGTATATTATGTATAATATATTATATTATGTATATTATATTATATATATACAATATTATGTATATTATACAAATTGAAAATTATATTTTATATATTTATATATTATATATTATATGAATATTTATATAATGAAATATACAATAAATATTACAAATTGAAATATTATATAAACACCATATTTATAATATTATAATATTTATAATTTATATTAATTTATATTATATATATTAAATATTTATATATTTATTTTTACATATTATAAATATTTTATTTTACTTAAAAAATATTTTTACATATTTATAATATATTTATATGAATATTACATATTATATAAATTATATATAATATAATATATATTTTACATTTATATAAATGTACATTTATACATAATATATATATTAATGTATATTTATAATAAACATTTATATTATGTATTATACATAATATAATACATTTATAATACATTTATATTAATATACATAATATTAATTTTATATTTATACATAATATTAATACATTTGTACATTTATATTAATTATATTAATACATTTATACATATATTAATATATATTAATAAAATTATAATTTATACATTTATATAATATTCATTTGTAATTTATACATTTATAATAATATACACTTTTACATTTATAAATATATTTATAATATGTATTATATGTAATATAATACATTTATGTATTTTTATATAAATACATAAATATATTTATTTATAAATATTTATAAATGTATATTTATATAAAAATATATAATTTATACATTTATACATTTATATAATATTCATTTATAATTTATAAATTTACAATAATATACACTTATACATTTATAAATATATTTATATTATGTATTATATATAATATAATATATTTTTAATAAATTTTATATTTTTATATAAATATATTTATTTATAAATATTTATTAATGTATTATAAATCCATAAATGTATATTTATATAAAAATATATAATTTATACATTTATACATTTATATAATATTCATTTATAATAATATACACTTATGCATTTATAAATATATTTATATTATTTATTATATATAATATAATACATTTATATATTTTTTAGCGAATATATAAATATATTTATTTATAAATATTTATAAATGTATTATAAATGCATAAATGTATGTAAAAATAAAATTATAAAAATATCCAAAAATATGTTTTAAAAATACCTCTAAAAATAATCCAAAAAAATCTACAGTAAAAATTTTTCATATAGTTTTTGAAAAACAACCTAAAAAACAACTAATCCAAACGGACTTGTATTTCAAAAACGAAATGCTACAGTGCTGTTTTTGAAAAACAACCCCAAAAACAGCTAATCCAAACGGAGCCGCTGCGCGTTTTATTATTATTATTATTTTTTAACGATCATAGGCTCGTGGTAATCTTGCTTTTAGATCTTATACTAATGGGCCCCGTAAGCCCATGAACAATTTCACTTATTCTTACTGGGTTATATACTTTACGAACTAGTGACTGTTAACCCACTAATTATGAACCCAATTGTTAACCTCAATTGATTTAACTATTATATCTTGAGTGAGCCAAAACCAGATCGATCTTGAGGTAAAACTCAAATTTTAAGAATTCGATGAGTCTGAACTTCTTCTACTCTATAAAATTTGTCATGTTTTGTTCCAAATTAATTGTTATCTTATGAAAATTAACTTATCTTTTTCAATAAAATTTTATTTTTATCCTTCATCTGACCGATCACTTATTCGTCACAATTATCAATACATCAAATAAAAGATGACTCACAACTAAGAATATAAGATGAAAGTAAAAATTTTATTTCCTACTAATATCACTATATATAAATTACAAATTTATTTCAAAAATAACAAATTTTATGGAAGAAAAGAAAGGAGTAGTATTGTAGCTCAAATTTGAGCTCGAGCAGTACACCATCCGATCTCGATTTAGACAGTTTATACTCCTAAGATGTCACAGTTGATGAACCTCGTACAGGGCCTTTCTTGGTCATTTCCAACTGAGAAAATCAGCTTTACTTGATTCAATTTACTACTAGTTCTTCTTTTTTCTTTTTTTTTTTGTTTAATAAATAGGAGGGAACTAACTAACTTTTAAGAAAATTAATTACAATAAAAGTGAAGCAACGAATTTCTCAAACAAAAATTAAAAAAAATACAATTTCAATCGCGCGACCAATGAAGAAGATGTGCACGCGCAACTCGAGGGTGGCTGTTGTCAGCGTGCCATCTCGCGAGAGGCCAGCAGCAGGTCGAGCCGTAGGGGAAAGGAAGAAGGCAACAACCAACAAAAGACTCTAAAAATTGATTGGGATTTTGCTACTAAATGTCAAAAACATGAATCCAAATGCCAACGTAAAGGGGCCAATTTAGTGCTCTTGTTCCTTGTCATACAAATAAAAACAAATTCTTCACCACAAATCTAATTTAATCAGTGGGGCCCATACATGATTGAAATCAATCAGCGGGGCCGCTCGATCAATATACAAAACTTCTCGGAATCAACGATCATTGATGAAAATGAAACGATGGTACGTTCTATAGGAATCCAAAACTTTTTTGGTTACTGCTTTCTCGACTTATATCTGTCATCATTAAAGATAATGATTTAAATTTTTAATATTTAACATTATTTAATTTAAGAATTGATAATATTTTTTTTCACCATCCAACAAACCACGTCTTGAAGCAATTAACTATCAAATTTTAGTGTGGCCAGTAGCCACCCAACACCACTGCCGTCTCTCTTTAAATCAACTGAAACTTGTGCCCTTAATTGCATCTTTGTCTCTGGAGCCCTCTCCAATTTCCTCTGTCAAATCCTCCCATAGTCTCTCTGAAAAAATGAGCTGGTGGTGGGCTGGTGCTGTTGGAGCTGCAAGGGCAAGTCTACTGCTCTTTCTGATCCTATCTAGTCTTTGATTTCCCCTGCTGTTTTTTTTTTTTTTAAGTTCAATTCTATGAGCATGTTCTTGACTGATATTTTGGGAAAATTTGCAGAAAACGCTGGGGGAAGATGGTGCACCTGCTTCCAAGAATTTCCAGAGTGTGGCCCTTGTGGCGGGAGTCACGGGCATAATTGGCAACAGCTTGGCCGAAATCCTCCCCCTCTCCGACACCCCGGGTGGTCCATGGAAGGTTTACGGGGTGGCGCGACGCCCCCGGCCGTCCTGGAGCCTAGACCACCCGGTGCAATACATCCAGTGTGATGTCCTCAACGCTGATGACGCTCGGGCCAAGCTCTCTCCCCTCACTGACGTCACCCACATCTTCTGGGTAACCTGGGCTAATCGGCCATCCGAGGCAGAGTGCATACAAGTCAATGATGCCATGTTCTTGAACGTCCTAAATGCCGTTGTCCCAAACGCACCAAACCTGACCCATATTTGTCTTCAGACAGGCCACAAGCACTACATCGGACCCTTCGAATCCTTGGGAAAAATCAAGCCCCACGAAACTCCATTCGTCGAGGATGTTCCCAGACTCCCCGTCCCCAACTTTTACTACAGCCTGGAAGACATATTGTTCGAAACTTGCAAGAAGAAGCAAGGACTAACATGGTCAGTCCACAGGGCTGCGGCGATATTTGGCTTTTCCCCGTATAGCATGATGAATGTGATTGGCACAATCTGCGTTTACGCTGCAATCTGCAAGCACGAAAAGGTGCCCTTTAAATTTCCAGGCACAAAAGCGGCCTGGAATTGCTATTCGGTGGCATCAGACGCTGATTTGATCGCGGAGCACCAGATTTGGGCGGCCGTGGATCCCTACGCAAAGAACGAAGCTTTCAACTGCAGCAACGGGGATTTGTTCAAGTGGAGGCAAATGTGGAAAGTGCTGGCGGAGGAATTCGAGTTGGAGTACGTGGAAGTTGATGAGAATGAGGAATTCGTGAGCATGAGTGAGTGGATGAAGGACAAAGGACCGGTGTGGGATGAGATTGTGAAGAAGAATCAGCTGACTCCTACGAAATTGGAGGAGGTGACGACTTGTTGGTTTGCTGATGTGATTTTCAGTGGAGAGTGTATGTTGGATAGCATGAACAAGAGTAAAGAACATGGGTTCTTGGGGTTCAGGAACACTACAAAATCTGTCATTTCTGTGATTGACAAGATGAGAGCTCACAAAATTGTTCCATGATTTGTATCTCTTCCTGCAGGCTTTTGATTCTAAATAAATATTTTACTTCTGGTGGTTAAATTTTGCAATAAATATGTGAAGGAAGATTTAATTTTCCTCCCAGGAATTGAACTTCCCTGTTGTATTTTCCTTTCAATTTTTGTAATCTTTGTACGAATGACATCATAAACAAACTAGCTTTGATACCGGACACCCCCTCGTCCCTTTTCTCTATCCTTTTCAAGTTGGTTCTCTTCTTTTTCTGGCCGGGATGTCCATAGATGATGTGATACCCTGATAGAATCACAAAACTAATTTCACTTTTTTTTCCCACGGAAAAAATCAATAATGCCTTTTTTTTTCTTACGCATGGAATGACGTAACAAGTAACAATTTGTAATTGTAAAATTTTCTCTTTGCAGTTTTTGGGTTCTCATGACCATAATAGGAGCAAGAGAATGTCACGTCCATGCATTAATTGGACATTGCAATGGGTCCAAACGCCAGAATAATGTTCTCATCTATTTCACGTCAAATTTCTTGTGTCACTACTAAATTTGCCTGGTGAGAAAAGAGCCCAAGAAGTTTCTTGTCGTAAACTGTCTCACAAGTCTACCTGTGTGATATTGGAAATCAAATTAAAGATGAACCACAAATGCTCAGAACAATGGTCATAATCATTGAATTGGACTTTGCAAACTATTTTTTGACCTTATCCACTACTTTTGCAACAAATGGTCGTGGGTTTTCACACAAAAACTCGATGGAGCTATGGGTTTTTCTTGCAGCTTAAAAAGGGATGCAGCAAACATTCAAGCTTCATGTATGCATTTCATTGGTGAGTCAATCTCGTACCACATACAAGATAAAAGGGGAAGAAAAGGACACATACAGCGAATAACGCGCGTGGAAAGAAGGGGAAAAAAATAGGACAAATAATAGAGAAAAGCTAGCAAGAAACTCTCCAAAAAATATCCAATTTGAAAATAAGTAAGATAGAAAGCTAGAAATATGTAACGATTAGCATTTATTGTGATTTTTTTTTCTTTAATAAAAAGAATTAATAGTGATTCCTCACTAATTATCATAGTGACCAGATCGAATAACTTTAACGAGTAACCTTTCGATTATAAGTGAAACATCCTGATAAGTAATCTTTCGATTATAAGTGAAACGTTTTATCAATTGGTTCTCATTCATCGCAATAGGTTGTTTACTTTTCAACGAACGGATAACACGTTGAAGTCATTTAGTCAAATCTATTCTTAGAGCGTGCATGCGATCCTCGAGGAACTTGTATTACTCGTCAATAGTCACTCATCATGCATGGAACCCGTGCTGCCGGTATGACAAAAGAAAATATAAACAACGAGTCTATTTTGCAGAGATTCCCAACACCCACAAACAAAAGATAATAAAAAAAGAAAAATATTTTTTGTACTCCCATTTTTATTAATCATATTTTTATTATGATTTTAGTCATATAATGTTTATTTATTAGACGATGATGTGAGTGCATTGAAAAAGTTTTGACCTATTGATTAAGGTTGGAGACCTGGAATATAGTGATTCTGAATTCTAATCTTTCGATCCCCTTTCTATTTTTAAAATCCTACAGTTCTCCTACTAGACTTTTTGTTTTAAAATAATAGGAGTACAAATAACCAAAAAAAAAATGGAGTGTAAATAACATTTTTTTTTAAAGGAAAAAAGATTTGTTTTGGTTTAATAAACCATCTTCCCAAGTTCGATTATGTATTGGGTTAATTTGTCTTGTTTCTTTAGTTCTTTCTTGTGTTCGATTGTTCATTTAAATCCAAGCAATTTGGTGATTATTAATAGTTAAATGACCCACGCTCTCAGCCTCGTAAGTTCTGCTGCAATGCTCTGTTTTAATTACGAGTGCATATCATTTTTCATTGACAACAACGATAGCAACAATTACAAAAATAGATAAATGTTAGGGTAATCAAAATTTCTAATCTGACATGCGTCATGCACAAAAGGTGTTACGGTATTGTTTTAAAAAATATTTTTCTAACGAATGCCTCGAAAGTATTTGTTAAAACCTAAATTATACTCAATTTACCAAATGAATACACACATTCATATTTATTGCGCCTCTTCAATTTGAATACTTCTATGACATAGTTACACTTTGCCCCCAAAAAAAAACATCTGAGCCCCTCTTAACGAGCATTTATTGGCCAAACTCTTTTAAAACTTTTTTTCTATATAATCTTCTATGTAAATACTTGTTTTCAGGAGGCAACTGCTTATCCAAAGATCAGTAAATAGATCAAAGATATTTATCAACTAAAAAGCTAAAAATGTAATACCAAAACCTAACTCTACCATCTAACTATACTAAAGTATATCTCAACTTCACTAGTTTAAAAAGGAAACCACCTTCAATTTCAAAACAAAAGTCATGGTTGAGTTTGGATTTTATCCCACCCAACACTTAGTAATCAATTTAGTAATAATCAAATGCATCTAACTCAATCTATAGAGAGTTTATTACCAAAATAACTCTTCTTTTGAAACATATACCCAAAATAACCTAATTTTAAAATTTATTACCTTTATAATTCTTTTTTTTCCATATAGGCTGCATATGTGGTAGGATAGAGATAGAGGCACATTCTATCTCTCTTTCCCAACTAATATCTTCCCTGATTCTCTCTCTGAACCTTCCCACTTTTTTTTCCTTTATTATTTTGTGTCCTTTCGTTATTTTTCCTTGTCAAATGTAATTGTTAAAAGCCAATATTTATGTTAATAACATCTAAAACTTCATTATCATTCCTGATATTGTATCTGTAGATGAAAATATTCTCCTCGAATTGATAATTTCAAGGTAAATGAAGATTATTCTCTTGTCTTTTCTATTGTGCAGTTTTTGGAACATTCCTATGGCCTTCAAAAAATTTTGAATACTAATTGCTTTAACAAATGATTTCTCACACCGTGTGTTTGATAAAATGTCTAAGAGGAAAACTCCGTAACAACATAAATTCATACTCAATATAAGCATGTTCATTTGTAGTGCCTCTCTATCACATAATCAAATAATCTCGTATACTTGAAGTATTTTTGCACATTTATTCAACATCAATTAATGGCTTGTGTTACTTTTGAGAAACTTTAGCATTATTTTAATTGCAATAGTTTGATTACTTTTTGTAAAAGTTCTTTTCAAGGAGTAGGAAGCATAACATAAAAAAAAATATGATAGCCTTGAAGTTTTAGTAACTTTTTCTTGTTATTGCTTATAATGTTCATTGCAATTTTTGTATTTTGCAAATTAATTTTTGAAAAAATATATGCAATAAGTTTGATACATTTAAAAAAATTGCAGTGAGTAACAATAGCAAGGTCAATAATGGTAAAATTTATTTTAAATAATTATAAGGAAATTATCAAAGTTGTGCAATTTTCTTGTGCCTCTATAATAAAACAGTTTAAATTTTTAGTTTTTATTGGAAACTATAAACTAGATTAAAGCTTTCCTTTCTTGTTATCTTACATGGCAATCAGGGTAATTAGGTGGCAACAATAACATCGATTTGAGAATAAAATTTGAAAGTAAATCACATTGAAAATATTTTTTAGAAAGAGTGTTATTTTGACAAAAAACTCATCTATAGACGTGTGATATGGAGTGAAAGGGGAGGGGCGCTGATTAACTATTTTACGCATGCGATCCTCGAGGGTTATTTAGTCTTATCTACTCGCGTGTGATGTGGACTGAAAGCATGCCTTTTTCGTGTCACTGTTTAAAAGCATTTACGTTCTGTTTTTTTTTTTTTTTTGCATATACTTATTATTTATTAATAAAGAAAAGACAGAAACCCAAAAAATACAAACATTAAATAGCCAGCAGATTTAATTATTAATGATAAATTGTTTGGATTGGCCTTTTTTTTCCAAATTTTTTTTTGCATTTTTCGTGAAAATATTTTTCATTCATCTTTTTACCTTATACATATTAAATCGTTACAGTATATTTTTCTTTTAAAAAAAGTATAGAAAATAACAATCCAAACAGGGATGTTTTAGTTTTGTATTATACTATTGTGCTTTGTACATGCGGCCCTCGAGGGATTCATCTATTCAATATTAAAAAGAGGATGTTCACCATTGATTTTGCAATGTCCTTTTCGTTTTGAGCCCACGAGCCTCTGCAATGGAAAATTGGCCGGGAGTTGAATTTCTAGTAATGGTGGTGGTGAAACCCAATAAATTCAATGGTGCCCTTAGATTTTAAAGGGCATGTTTCTATTACTTTTTTTTTTTTTTTTGAAAAAATGTTTATATTGCTTATAACCACTAGTAGTTGGCTACAAAAATGTCCTTCCATAATGTCAATGAGAACAACTTTAAAAACTTCAGAAAATTACCAAATATATGCTAGTTCCAAGATTAGATAGTATTTTTCGGCGGTGCTATATGCTATTTGATTTCATTGTAAACAAAATTAGAAAAAAAAAAAAAAAGGCCAAAGATACTCCATCCATAAAGCAACAGAATCCGATGACTTAAAAAAATAAATGAACCTACGAGTATAGGATATGAATTAGTAGAAAAGAACTAGTCTCTTTTAATTTACCTCTTTTTTCATCGTATTTTCTGGAACTGCGGAAGATAAACACATTTCGCTTGCATGATAAATATATTTCCCAATCCACCTTTTTATATTCCCAACCACTTTTTTATCTCACACGCATCATATCACAAAACATGCTACAGTAATTATTCTAAATAATTATTTGGAATAATAATCTATCCTACCAAAGCCAATGTTAAATTATTATTGTAACATTAATAAAAATGCGGTGAAATTTAGCCCCTCATTTGATGCATGTTAACATTCCTTTTTCATAACTGCAACAACAATTAAACCTTACAAAGGCTTAGTGCATTAGTGTCCCTTCAATTTAGACCATACTCACTAAACCCATCTGTATCAGTACTAGTAATTATTCTTAGGCGTTTTTGCAAATAATGTATTCTATGCGTTATAGTGAGAAAGATATCATTTTTGTAATGTAAAACAGGATAAGATGAATGCTCCTAGTCAAGATCTTAGCAGATAATGCATGCATGCATAGTAATAAATAAATAAAAGGATTGCAATCCCAACACTATATATAGAACCTGAATCATATTAGACTGAACACTCGAGGCTTTTAGTCATAGTTCTTAGTAGTGAGCCTTGAGCTGATTAGAGTGCCCTTTCCTTTGTGTCCTGTTTCGGTCTTGCAATCAACAAGTCAACATGGCAGCCAACTGGTGGTGGAACAGATCCGTTGCTGCAGGACAGGCATGTACAGCAAATGTATTACTTGTCTACTAAGTACCATTTTATTAGTGTGATCCTCATCTCGCCTGCAATTGAATAACCACTAATTTCACTGCTCTTTCATGGTCTGTTCCACTGTCATTTCGTTTCCGTCTTGCTCCCTAAACTTGTGTCAAGTCTCTTGAAATCGATCTCTCCTGATGATATTCATTTGTGGTTATTGGGGATGGTTAATTTGAAGCTGATCAGGTTCATGTACTATAAATTTGAAACCTGATCTGCTTATCAGGTTTTAAATTAATAGTATTAATTTGAAGCTGATCATGTTGCTTTGTGAAAGAGAAGAAAAAGCAGCTTGGGACTAACTAACAAATTCGCTGTGTTTGTTTTTGTGTTTCTGTATTCAGATTTCGCCGACGAAATGTGTGGAGAACGGAGGACAAAAAGAATACAACAGTGCAGCTCTAATTATAGGAATCACTGGAATTGTTGGCAGCAGCTTAGCTGAAATGCTGTTGCTCCATGATACCCCTGGCAATCCCTGGAAGGTCTATGGTGTGGCTCGCCGCCCTCGTCCCACCTGGTTATCCGACAAACGACTCAACTACATCCAATGCGACATCTCCAATTCTAGAGAAACCATTTCCAAGCTCTCCCCTCTCATCGACATCACTCACATTTTCTATGTATGTTGGGTTGGGTCGGAGGACTGTGATTTAAATGGTTCCATGTTCAGGAACGTCCTGAGAGTCGTCATCCCCAATGCTCCAAATCTCCAGCACGTTTGTCTCCAGACAGGTATCAAATACTACCTTGGAGTGTTCGACGAACGATACAAGCAAGAACCTCATGAGTCGCCTTTCACTGAGGACCTGCCTAGACTGCCCATACCAAATTTCTACTATGACCTGGAGGACATTCTTGAAGAAGAAACCAAGGCCAAGCTTGGTTTGACGTGGTCCGCCCATCGACCTGCTCTGGTTTTCGGGTTCTCCCCTTGTAGCATGATGAACATGGTCAGCACCATCTCCGTTTATGCTACCATTTGCAAGCACGAGAACAAGCCCTTGGTGTATCCTGGAAGCGACTTCTCCTGGGATTGTTACTATGATGTTGTGGACGCGGATTTACTAGCTGAGCAACAGATATGGGCATCGATGGAGCCCAAGGCCAAGAACCAAGCTTTCAATTGTAGCAATGGAGATGTCTTCAAGTGGAAACACATCTGGAAAATATTGGCAGAGCAGTTTGGGTTAGAAATGGTTGGATACAGAAAAGGGCAGAAGGAAACAAGCATGGCAGAATTGATGAAGGGGAAGGAGCCGGTGTGGGATGAGATTGTGAAGAAGCACAAACTGGTGCCTACAAAGCTGAATGATATTGCAGCATTTTGGCTTGCAGATGTGGTGTTCTATTCGGATAATCGAGTGAGCTGTATGAACAAGAGCAAGGAGCTTGGATTCTTGAGATTCAAGGACTCGACAAAGTCATTCCTCGACAGCATTGAGAAAATGAGAGCTTACGGATTTATCCCTTAAATTAGCCCATGGTATAACTGTGATTGATGTTGGTAATCATTTCTCTGTGTGATTGAATTAAAAAATGTGTTGGTTTTGTGGAATAAACTATAGTGAAGGGATCTTTAGCATAGGCTTGATTTGTCTGTTTCTTCTAGATGTGTGATTTTGTAATTGTTGTATACTTATATCTGCAATTTCACACGCACCATAAACTTTTCCAGCATTATTGGGAATGGAAGCCTCCCTTTCGAGTCATTTTGACGAACATCTTCGTTTGGAACGTGAGTTTTTTGGGTGTTTATCTAAAACTTTACTGTAACTTACTGTAAAAGTTCTTTAAAAAATTTTTGAAGTGTGTTTTTTTGAATATTTTGAAGTGTATAGTTTAAAAACTTTGAAAAGTTTTTTGAAGTTATTGTAGTTAAAGTTTTTAAAAAACTTGTAGCAGACAAAATTGACAAAAAACTTGGCTTCCAAACAAGGCGGCACTAAGAGTAAAAGTAGCTGCTTTTTTGGAAAGATTTTTAATTATGCAAAAAGCATTAATTAATTGTGTTGAAGTCAATTAACTAACTTGTTTTAGACAAGTTGGCCACCAAAAAGAATTTAAAATTCTTGTTTAGACCTAGGTCGGGATTCAAATCTTGCACCCTGCCCGCACTCAACAAAACCAAAGATAATATATAGTCAATTTGAACGTGAAAATCAGAACAGGAAAAGGACAATATTAAAGCATTTAAGCAAAAAAAACAAGGGATAAATCTTTTACACACCGTCAGAGTCTAAACTTGCGGATTTAGATGTATGCCACACATGTAAAATTTAGATGATATAATATGCATTTAGACCCGTTAGTGAATATATACACTAACAGTGTAGATAAAATTAATTCAAAAATAAAATCTAGTGTTACTTTACAAGATAGGGTCTCGTGGTCTTCCATAGCAAGTAGTAGCAGTTACAGAAACAAAAAGCACTAAAACATGCAATTGCCCTCCTTACACGGAACCAACTTACTTTAGAGGAGTTGGTCACTACCTTTACTGTGAGGTGAGAGATCAAGGGTTCAAATCATGTTTTCCATCAAAAAATTGTCACTTAATATGTCTTTACTTAGATCCATGTGGGCGCTTTGCACCCGTATGGTCCGATGGTGGTTTAGTCCCTATCAAAAAATTGTCACTTAATATGTCTTTACTTAGATCCATGTGGGCGCTTTGCACCCGTATGGTCCGATGGTGGTTTAGTCCCTATCGGTTCTCTGTGGAAATAAGAGTAGATATAGATGGTAGATGGTGACAATTGATCCCAAAAAAATAAAAGAACAAAGAAAATAGGGGTTATTCCTTTTCTCAGTTTTGTTTTCCCCAATGAATGGAACTCCTTACGGGAAATCGGCATGGCATGTTTTTCCAAGAAAGGAAGCTGACATCTAGAAATGAAAGGTAGAGCTCAAAAAATGGGAGGCACCAAATGTGACAAATCACAAGAAAATGAAATTATTGAATGGAGCATTGATGTGATACTAGGTGTTGGACCCCGCGGGTGTCGCGGGGTGCCCATATTATCTTGTTGGTGAGTGTTAACTGATGGTTTTTTTGTAAAGAAGATGTTTGTGTAAGAGATGGATTATAAACAGAAAAGTAGAAAACCATGCGTTTTTTATATATACATGATCATTGGGAATTGCAGCTTAATACAAAAGTTAGTTGTTATTTGTACAGAACAAAATTGTAGAAAGCTGCTATGATTCGTAAACAAAAAGTACAATTTTTTGTTTTACATCCAACTGGAATGTAAACTATTTAGTTTAGTTTTTGATGCTTTGTGCTTTCAGAGAAATCTGCCTCAAGATTGCGCTTGATGGAGGATGAGGTCTCTAGCAGCTTTGGATGTGGCGAGATTGTTTTGTCAGTGGTTGGGGTTGAAGATGCAGATGCTTCGGTGATGTTTGTGTCTGAAACAGTCTCCTCTGGCGTATTATTTAGGGGAGATGTTGGTCTTGTTAGCAATGTGTGTGGCGTGCTCTGTATGACTTGCTGAGATAGTGCTTCACTTGCTGATTGTTGTGGGATGAATGTTGTTAAAAAGTAGAGCGGCATATACTGTCAGACTTTAGAAATATCCGATATCTGTCTAGGTCCTGAACTTCTGTCAAGCTTCGAATAAAAGCAGAATATGGATTTTCATCAAGTATAGACCTCAGCTGTTGTACAATAGACTCTTTGAATTTGCCTGAGATAGCCATTCTATTTGCTAACTCATGTTCTGTATCATAAAAATACAGTTGCAAGTTTGATGCCTTGTCATCATCAGAAGGAAATAATGAGTTCATAAAATGGTATATCTGTCCTTGCACCCTAAAAGTATAGATACCATCATTCCTCTTGCTGAGATCTTTATCATAATGAACCCCCAGAGATGTGAAAGCAAACATGTTATTATAACTCCTAACACATTGTCTGAATTCTTTTGATTCAGGAGTGTTTGCTTTATAAAGCTGTACTAATCTATCAGGCATTTTGGTTGGTGCTAATTTAATCTCTCCAGAAGCACAGCAGAATCGAGGCAGCTCCATGTAATACCGTTTAGCATGGCAGTGAATACAATCTGGAACAAATGGCAAGATACTTGGCTCTGATTGTATCTGCTCTATGAGCGGTATATTTGTTCGACGGCGATGATTACCTAAAAGTATACAGCATGGCCAGTATCTGGATATGCAAGAAATAAAAGTATATTGACCAGTATAAATAGGATATAGGAGCAAGATTGAAAATTGATAACATACCCGGTCGAAGGTTTGAAGATGTTGCTATATTAGATCCTTCGTTTATGGATGAGTTTGAGGCTGAAAATTGAAAGTTTGAAATGCAAGCTGAATATTTTATGGAGAAATTAAGTGATTGAGTGAGCTAGCATGTTTCTCTGATTTCATATTGATAGTGAGTGGATGATTTAAAGAACGATATCACTACTACCTGAATGAGGAGGAAGAGGAAATTGGTGTACATGAACATGTGACGAAGCTGAATTAAAGAAACTCTGTGAAACCAAATCATCGTTTATAGCTGGACAAACTATATGAATAAAATATTAACAAGATGATCAAGCCTGCTATAGGTCAGGGGAAAAAAGGACACAAAAAAAGAGCACATAACAATAAGGGAAGAATACTACATGGATCAATGCTGGACACAGTTGAAGTTGATGGAATATCTGTGTTATCTGGAAGTGAAAACACAGGCAAATCCAAACAGAAACAGCCGACTGCATGTTTAGCTGGCAAATCATGATGAACAGGAACATCAAAAAGATTGTGCTCAGTTGTCTGAGGAGCAGTGGTCATAGGTAAAACCTGCGTTTCTGCACTCTGGGGTTCAATAGCCAAAAGAGCTGCCTTTTTATGTCGAACTAATTTTCTAATATATCTTTCGCGATCACGACGGCTTTTTTCTAAACGATATTCATCTTCTGAGGAAAATTTACGTTTCCGACCCATATGCAATTGTAGCCAAAATTAAGAAAATTCTGTTATCCATGACATCCAACAATCACAATCATAAATCATCTAAAGTTTCTTGGAGGAGACAAAACAAGCGTGAATGAAAGAGATGATTACCATTTAATAAGCAAAACGATAACAAACATAGAAAATAAAACACAACGAAGTAGAACAGGCTAAGCACTAAGCAGATGAGGAACAAATAAGTAAAGGAGAGATTGCTTTACCTGAACAATAAGCTTCGAATAGGATGGTTGAGCTGAGCTGCATGGAATAAACCGATAAGATCACAGAAAAGATAAATATAACATGGAAGTAGCTAACATAAGAAAAGTCAGAGTCCATGCAAACTAAAAACTTGCAACAAAGAAATGGAAATGATGGGGAAGAGAAAATGATAAAAGCATAATCTGAAGCATACGAAACAAAAATAAACAAACACAGTGAAACAGCAAAAAGTTCACCGAAGGAACAACGTAATAAACAGCTATATTAGGCGCAAAAGTGGAGAAATACAGTAAAGAAAAACAGGCAGCACCTGATTGAAGCGAGCGAGAACGAGAAAACTGGAAACAAAAATCACCAAAAGCTGGCACAAGATGGAGGCTTAACAGAAAGACGCAGGACAAAAGAGAAACATCTCTAAAACATTATAATAGTTGCTGGTATGCACGTAGAGAAAGTCAAAGCAAAGAAACTGACGGTGGAAAAGCTAATGTAGATATAGCACACAGAGTGCTTAACTATACAAAGAGCCTGTGCTTTGGTAAAAGCAAGCACATGCATGCATTAAATCCACGTAATGATTGCAAGTCCACTATGATAAAAGAACCAAACGAAGCAAGCATATCTGTAATCACCGAATGAACCAAATATAGCTGTAATGCGTAAGCTGTAAGCACGTAAGATGAAATTTGACCCAGTGCAATCTGCAAGGTGTAATCTGTAACCATGCAACACGTAAGGCAAAATTTGACTGTGTAATTTGTAACCATGCAACACGTCAGGCAAAATTTGACACACTCAAAGGAGAATTGCGCCACGTAATGTGAAAGGAACAAAGAAGAACCATGTAAGATCTGATGAGTAGCTTTAATTTAATAATCGAGAGAGTTTAATTTAATGGATTTAATAAGGTAGACAACCAAGTATCATTTTGTATTGAGCACATATACGTTATATTATGATATTCAATCTTAAAGCTAACAATAGCTAACAAATATTATCAATCTTATACACAAAAGTTCTAATTAGCTTTAATTTAATAAGTCACAAAACTAATTATCACTTTGTATCGAGCACATTTATGTTATGGTATTCAATCCGAAAATGCAATAGCTTTAATTGAATAATTGAGAGATCAATCTTATACACAAAAGCTCTAATTAGATTTAATTTAATAAGACACACAACTAATTATCACTTTGTATTGAGCACATTTATGCCATGCTACTCAATCTAAAAACACAATAGCTTTAATTTAATAATTGAGTAGTTTTAATTTAATACAACTAATTATCAGTCTGTATCGAGCATTTAATTTAATCGAACAAGTGAGCAGCTTTAATTTAATAATGAAGAGGGCTTAATTTAATCGAACAAAGCAGGGAGCACGGGTGATTTAATAGAACAAAGCCGGACAATTGATTTATAACTTGTAACTGGAGCTTCACACCTTCACGGGCACAGATTGAGAGCAGAGGACGTTGACGGCTACATATTGGACCACAGGACAAAGAAGGACAAATCGAACAGCCAAATTACAAAATAACCAGCGAAATCACTGTAGCAAGACCTTCGACGCCTTATGTAGTTAGAGATCTCGAACTATTTCTCTCCAATTATGGAGAGAATAGAAAGAGAAATGATCGTAAAACTATTATGGACCATATCATTGGTGGCCAACATCAAATTTATATGACTTTACTCTTTGTTTCCGAAATAATTCTCATCAACTGTTAGGAATTTGAAGAGGATGAAAAAAGAAATTTATATGAAAACACCACGTTGTTTGAGAAATTTAACTGGACACAAAAGAAGATGGACAATTAATTGATATGGTATGTAGAACTATTTCTTTCCAATTATAGAGAGAATAGTAGAATAAGAAAATTGATGGAAAAATCTTTTTGGACTATTTCGTCTGCCTACCAAAGAAAAGAAACGAGCAAAACCAGTCGAACTTCAAAACATAATGGCCGAAAATTGAAAAGCTTTGCTCCTATTCAAAACCATTACACTGGGCCTAAGATTTGCTTTAAGCGGGCTACCTCTGCTCCAACTCTGGGCCAACAACATGGAAAAGTTTCAGTACTAGGTCAGCCCAGATATAGTTTTTCTGCTATCAGTAGCCCATCATTCTGATTTCTCATCCCCAGTGTCCTTACAAGGAAGAATCCATTTTCTTCACTTTCTTCTCCCCTGCTCTCAGGTGTAAATCCCCCTAAAATCCCGTTAAAAAAAAAAATATAGGGAACAGGCCTGAAGGAAAAGGCGATGGGGCTTAAAAACTTCAATGGGACAGGAGTGGGTTTTGGTAGGTGTTTTTTTTAATTTTTTTTCTTTAATACCCATTTGCTGATGTAGAAATTCTTGGCATAATTTTGATTTAGCTCTGAATTTCGATTTGTGTGTTGTTTTTTACTTTTATCAAGCTTGGCCCTTTCTGTAACCTGACTGTTTGCAGTTGTTTTCTTTTTCAGGATTTGGCATTGGCTGCGGTTTTGGGGTGGGATGGGGTTTTGGTGGTAAGTTTGAAGTTTCTACTCTTTACTATTCTCATTCCTCTGCATCTTTTTCTTTTTCTTTTTGTTTATCTTTTTTTAATTCTATTCCTGTTGGTAATTCTAACTTTTCTGTGTAACAGCTTTTTTCCCCTTTTCTGGTTTTGTTTTTTAGCTTACTGTTTTGGAAAAACCAGGTGAGCACTAGCAGAATGTGAAACTCTTTGATGCTATATTGCCTCTTTAAGTCTTAGCACTAATAACCCGCTCTAAGGGCATCATGCTTAGCTGGGATGAGGATTGATTGATTGTGAATTTCTAGCTTTAATAATTAATCGTGATATATCCATGGAATTCGATGGTACTAGGATTTGAACTCGCCCTGTAGCAACTGCATCCGGGACCTCCTAACCTGGAATTTATGTTTCCCTCGGCCGTAATCTACTTGGGATTTCTGTAGTAAATTTTAAAAATCCTGTTTGGCACGATCAGATTCAGCTATGCTATGATTCCTTGCACTAATAAGTGAATTTTCCAGTCATAGGAAATCTTGCATCTGTGAACTTTTCTTTTTACAGCAAACCTCATTGTCAAGATATATGTACTATATATGAGTATTTGTGCACATTCCTTCAAATATCTATGAAGATTCTTTTCCAATTTTAGTTTATGGATGATTATGCTTAGAATTTAGCAACCTTAGGATGCCAAGGTTTATTTATCGTGCTGAGATAATGTATTTGTTAGATGAGTTTTACACCTGTCAAGGACTGCATTCTTGGTTCAGTGACCTTGCATTTTTGGCAAGCTGAATATTTTTTTTAAAATTAATCTTGTGTTGAATATTTAACAACTTAATATCTGTTCTTAATCTGAGGTAGACGAAGATATTTTCATATTTCAGGGTTAGCATAGCAATATTATTACTGTTTCAAACTCCAGAACATTGGCTGCTCACTGGAACGCATGCATCATCATTTATGCGTCATGCTACTCAAAAAGAATGAGTAACAATTTGCAACTTAGGCACCAGGTTTCCTGAATTTAGGTCATACTCAAACCAACTTTGTTCTAAATAGAGAATAACTGTGTCAACCCTTTGATAACAACTGAACTTGAAGATTTTTTTTTTTTTAAAGGATGTAGTTTTTTGTTTACAAGCGCCTAAAACATTTTCTAATTTTGGATGTTTCAGAATTGGATTGCAATATGTTGGTCTTTTGTCAATTTCAATTTACTATTACAGGTTATAACATTGTTCGATATATGAAATATTATTTTATGACACATTTAGTTATCAATGAAGTTACCATCTGTCAACCTTGGTCCATAGAATTGCTATTACTTAATGTCTATTCACCTGCCTAATTCTTAATACTTAATCTAGTTCTAAAACACAAATGCTATAATGGTATAATTGGTAACTTATTGTTTGTTAGATTAAGAATGTTTGAAAATTTTAGATGGGTGAACTGGTAATTACGCTAGAAACAGGTAGTTCAGCTAAGCTTTATTCCTGATACTATAGCAGTGGGAGTCATGATGTCATGGAGGGATTTCAACAATGTAAAGGAGTAATAGGGGACATGTTGTTGCAGGACAGTAAGATTAATTGTGATGCAGGTTTATCTATGTGATCATTACCCAACTTTTTGCTCAAATTGAACCTGTAATTCCTTCAGGTATTGCTTAAAGTACAAAATGATGGATTAATTGTGATGTAGGTTTATCTATGTTCTTTGACAGAAGATGATGGATTTTGCTGAGATTTCTTCTTTTAGTAATGTGTTTATAATGGTCAATAAGACGGGATAGATCTATGCATTAATGATGAAATATCTTGGCCATGTTTCTGTACTGTGCTTTACTTTTTACAGAGCTTTGATAGCCAATTGAAGTACAAAGCTTTCTGTTTTGTCCTATTTGGTTGCCGTTCACGCTTCCCTCTGGAATTTTATGGTGTAACTCCTCAGTGTCCTTATTTGGTGAATATATAGTACTGGATTCAGTTCTGATGGGTGTTGAAGAACAAATTCTACTCATTTTTCTGCGACATGGTTGAAGGCCTTTCTTGGCTGCAGTTGCGAACATTGTTCTTTCTTACTTAGTTTCTTATTTCCCCTTGGCAAATTGCTAGTATATCTTGTTTTCGATTTCTACTTGTACCCATCTCTAATCAATTTCCCTTAAATGTTGTGTCCTTATCAGGCATGCCTTTGAATTTTCTGGGCCTCGGTGTCGGTAAAACTGCATCTCATTTGATATCGTTCCCCCTAATATAACTTCTGTTATGACCTTGTTTGGATTCTGATGTATGCTCACTGATCTGAAGGTGGTGGATGCGGAGTTGGTGTAGGCCTTGGATGGGGATTTGGTGCAGCTTTTGGTAGTCACTACCGAAATTCAAGGGTTATATTTCAGGGGACGGATCTTGACGCCAAAGATTCTAGCAAAAGTAGCTAGTGCAAGGACTTATCAAAAAGCACTCAGAAACTATATGCGTCATGCTGATTTTCACTTACTGATTACTCCGTGATGTAATGACTACATTTGCACCAAAATTAAGTTTGTAAAGGCTTGCTTGTATTCCTTTTCGGCAGTCCTAGTTGGACATAGATTTTAGAGGTACCCGAAGTTAGGTCCTGTTTGATAACTTAATTCAGCACTTAAACTTAATGGATTCAAATATTAATATATTCAAACCGTTTGATAATCAAAAATTGAACATTTGAATTAATTAAGTGACACTGAATTTTCTGGATAAAACTTGCTCTCAAATTAAATAATAAATTATTCACTTATCATTGAATGTGATATGCATTCAAATATATTAAATTTAATACTTAACAATTCAATAACATAATAGATTCAAACTTTCGATTTCAAACTTTAGTTTTATGTAACGCATCCTTAGTTGAATGTCTCAGTATTCGTAGCTTTCTTACATACCGCTGGTTCACAACACTGTAAATTGACTTGTGATGAGAGTCTGGGATACAACTTTCCGATTATAATTGGTAAAATCTTTCATTAACCTCAAAACGTTAGATTTAGAAGTTAACAAGGGCAAGTAACCTCAGCCATTTCCACAACTGTTCAAACCTAAGTAAACATGCAACCTGACACAGCAAATGCAACCAACGATGGTACTTCTGCAGCAGAAAGAGGACAGGCACGCATTTAGATCTCCAGATATGCCCACTCCTGGATCTCTCTCTCTCTAAGATTGCCCAGAGGTCAAATGCATGACCCTCGACGGTGGAGCAGTGTTCAAAATCATAATAATCGGGGTTTGTCGCACCTGCTCCCACGTTATCGAAGAGGACAACACGATGGTCGTGAAGCAGATGGGACACCAAGCACTTCCATATAAACTGATCAGTCCCAAAACCATGAGCAAGCACTGCTTGCTGCTCTCCTGATGCTGCTACATTTACATTGTGGGCGTCTAGTATACCCGTTGCCTTTCTTCTTCTATAGAAGGATGTGGAGTAAATAAGCTGTGCCAGAAAGTTGGGCAGCGTGACTTCCTTTTAAGCAGATGGAATTTCAGAAGCCCAATTAAGGTGAGGTAGGATCTTAGCAGCCATACATGCACTTCCAATCTCAAACACAAAAAGGTATCTGAAGTGAAGGCAGTTGGTCCAGGTCCGGTTGGCCCTCAGCTAGCCAAGCGCCTTTAAAGAGAGGGTACTTCAAGCAAGGCGTTATCCAGTAGTACAAGTGGAAGTGGACAGCGGACACTGCTCCAACCCGAAAAGAAGCTAAGCTAGAGCAGGTTGAAGGGTAAATGGTGAAACTATTAAGGTGGTCGTCTAGAAAGTAGAAATTATTTAAGAGAACCTTAACCCATGAGGCATTGCGGGGGTTCAAGGAATCTCCGAAATAAGAAGGTAAATGGTGAATAATTTCGATCTGGTCCTGAAGAAAATGAAAAAGATAGAATCAGGATAAGAACTTAATGATGCAGTAGAGGGGTTTAAGCAATCTCCGAAGCAGTCACCCTGCAACTACAAGATACAAGCACAAGACATTTGCTTTCCCAAATTGACAGAAGACATAATGTCACAAACCTTTTGGCTTCCAATTCACTGGATAACAACTTCAATGAGCACGTTTTTAACTATTGAAAGTCCTTTACTGGTGCAACATATTTGATGAATCGAATACATGAGGGAATAAAACTAATATTAGGCAAGCATGACTAGCACCACGAACCTCATAACTGGAAAAACAAAATATAAAACATAACTGTGGAATCAGATCTGTTATTTTACGGACATAGAAATGAGAGGACGCCCAGACAAATTCTACACAAAGTTGATACTGTCTCGTTACTTTATACATCATGGCTTTCCAAGAGAACACTATAATGCTATAGGACAAAATATCATGAAGCAACACTGACGAAAGTAAGTGTATTTTGGCTTCCAAAGAAGCACATGGTACAAGAACTATCATTGCACATAAATGATAAAAGCGGGACTCGAAAAACACTGGAGAAAAGGAAAAGTAATATGCTGCATCATCTAGCCAGTGGAGTAGAGCTAATTATCCTGAGATTATACATTTTTACAACAAATTCACCCACCATCATCTGAACTAAAATTTAACAATTATCAGAAGAGCATTAGGTGGGAATTACTGTAGTAAAATTGATTTGCAAACCTAATTAGAGCTTTCATTCCCAAGCATAAAATCAGGTGAAAGAGAAGCAAATTGTAGCTCTGTCCATCACCTAATAGCATCAAGAATGCCAGCATACCTCCGTGACTGCCAATACAAGGATCATAGTGTTCTTCAGAACCCACGAGATGCCAATAAAACTGCAGAGACAATAAAAATCCCACATAAGTATCCCACAAGGACAAGGCATGCAATTTAAACTTTTAAGTGCCTATCTCCATTCTTGTTCAGACAGAATTACACACATATGCTTCGCCAAATCAGATTATAACATAGACAAGCCAAATTGCAAGATATGTGTACAAACATAATCCCACACCACCTCACTGGATACTGGGAGCAGATAATTTTAGACTAGCTATTTGCATATGATACTTTCATTATTATTTAAAAGGACCAAATTTGACATTGATCTGTGAGAGTCTCCAAATAGAAAAAGAACCATATCAACTCGGTTCCGCATTTGTACCACTTCATTGGCAAGCCAAAATACATTGTTCGTCATTATTTCCCTTTCTTTTAATGCCACTGTGGGTGGATGGGCTTGAGGCTGAAGATATCTGGTAAAGCCTTAAAAGTGTACACCTAGGTAAACGCAAGTATGTGAATAATATCATTTACCAAGCAATCAAGGCACATGTATCTAGGATTATTAAGGGTTGCAGATCTTAGCACTACTGACTTTGAACTCAAAAGAGAAGAATGACACAGATGCTTGTCAAACAATTATTAAAGAGTCGGAGAGATCTGCTAGGAGTTCATACAGCAAATACCTCTTATTATAATACGATAAACTATACCAAACTTACAGTTGCACAAGATTAATTTTTTTAAAAAAATCTCAATGTCTTACAATGACAAAACAATTAAAGATAGGACCACATTTAGGCAAAATCAGATTAGTTTAGTAAAAGATGTCATAATCAATATGATTAATTTTAAAGCCACTACCATGCAATCATTAGATCTTATTCATCCATAATCCCCTTTATAATACCCATTATCCAGAATATAATTCTTATACATGATATGTCAAAATTCATCACTGCCAAAAAGCTTATGTCCACCAACTACCCCACTTCATAAACAGAGGACTTTACGCCATTCTAGATGCTACGAAGGTGGACTTTTTACTTTTCCCCATGCTTTGAGTATATTTGGCATCAAATTAGCCAGCATAACCAAGGACAGGACACATGAATTTCCTCTAATCTCACTTTGCCTGTGTGATTCAGCCTGACATTTTGCTATACAAGCTATCTCAGACGTGATTCAGTAAAATTTCCTGTAAATCACCTAACATGCCTCGTGAGTAGCGGCTCAATCAGTCCCAAAACAGATCATATTCCTATTGATAGATCACTCAATTTAGTTACTGGCAAAAACAATCAAATAATCAGGTATCTTTCCAGGAGGTAGCATGCACCAGAAATTCTAGTCATTAAAAAAATGAAGGACCTTTTTCCTTTGGCATATCAATATTATACAGTTATATTGATTTCGGATATAGGCATGGCAAGAAAAATAAATCATATCACTGGAGGAAAAATTCAACTGAAGAAACAACATTCCTTGTTAACTGCCAAAAAGAAAAAGGAACCAAAAAAAAAAAAAAGAGGCATCCACTCACTAAGATGGCAAATTACTGCAACTTGGAAGAAGCATATGGTACCAAGATATTTTATAATACTAACACACAGTTAAAATAAAGAAGCAATGTACTGTCAGGAAAGAAATCAACCCCAAAAGCATCAATAATTTTAAAATGCTACTAGATTAAGATCAAAGTTAGTATTTTTAGAATTCTAAAATATTTCATGCAACAAACATCCTTTCTCAATGCTACATACAAACATAATCAGGCACGGTACAATCATCTTATTATCAGTTATTCAAAAGAATCGCAGGAAACAAAATCAAAGCATTAAACCAACATAAATCGAAAAACTTTCATTTGATCTGATTAAATTCCCATAAATTTCTATATTCTCATGCAATTCAATCCTAAAGAAAAAAGACAGTTTAAAATTTCTAGCTGCAGCCACATCTAGATATCTCGAGTTAATCAACATTGCTATAGCTCATAAAACTTTCTCTTTGAGGACTAGAAGGAATAAACATTAATTGCACCATAAGCAAAATTCTCAACATCTGCTTTAAATATCAGAATCAAAGAAAGAAAGCTTCACCATCCATTTCAAAAAGACAAAAAGCTCCATAATCAGCAGGCTCACCAATCACACAGAGAAGGATGACAGCTGAAAAGACGACTTGCATGGGTCTACTATACTGCATGTGATACTGAGATCTTTGGAGCTGTCTTTGGATGGCGCCATACCAACCATAAAGTTGCTTATCATAACATTCATCACAACCCTCAAGGCAACTCTTACTCTTCTCGTAACACAAGTTAATGCCCTGCATGTTAAAAAGTTCATTTCATCATAATCAATAACATGCTATATACGTGAATAAAATCAGCAAATGAGTCTATATAAAGCAGTTTAAAAATCGCACTAACTCGAGTCAAGGGCTGAGTTCGAGGTAATGGAGTATCAGCTTCTGGATGTTGATCTGAAAGCTTCAATTTCCTATAACCATTCTTTGACCACTTCAACTTAGCTGCAGATTCTATCGTATTCAGAAAACCAGAAAAGCTCGGAATCTTTGGCGGTGGTAGATCTGATTGAACATCTGGTGAACTCTGAGGCAATGCATCCTCGGCAACTGAAACCTTCCAGTAACCCATGTCAGCATTAGCACTAGCAGTTCTGCGGTGCCCAGGCAACTTCACCTCCTTACTCTCCAGTTGCCCCAACTCCAAAGAATGAGAAGAATTTGTAGGATGCTTCAGTTCTGATTGCTTATCACCCTCCTGCAAATTTGCTATTTGCTGCTCTCTACCATGGAGTCTTCCAAAGTTTTTATCCCCAGAAAAGGACGCTGACGGTCCTGAGAGAAACAAAGCCAGCTCGTCACTTTCTCCCTCATCCAGATGTACCCATGGATTTGGTGGTTTTCCCCGAGAAACAGCTGATTCATTTAACGAGGCTTCAACCTTTGAAATCTGGCTCCCGATTGCAATAGCGAACTCCCTATGTCTATCCTTGGCATCATCAGCTGCATTATTCGTGTAGCTTGAACTAACTGCTCGTTCAAATTCCTCCAACTGCATATCATTGGCAGAACAACCGTCAACCCAATTCACTATTTGTTGCAACACCAAAAAGTTGGAAGAAACATAAAAGCACCCAACATAAACAACAGGCTACAACACAACTATCTAACACATTTGTCATTAGCTTTATGAACTCTTTTTTTCTCCTTTCCCTTTTGCTCGCTTTAGAGCTAGAAACTAAGCAAACAGTGCATAGAAGTGCACAATGTGGTTAAAAACGCGTGATCATTTTCTAGTACTGCCAGAGGGGTGTCAAACCTGCCATTTAGTCGTGCCAAGGGCAGTACGAAGGTCTCTACGAAGCTCATCGGAGTTCCAAAGACTGCCGGAATCCTTCATAGAATGAATCCATGTCCTATAAGTTGACTCCATCCTGCCAAAAAAAACATATTACAAACGAATTTTTTTTTAAAAAAACCCAAAAAATTATCTCAAATCCGGCCAAACACTGCAACCGACATAATCCAGATCAACTTCTCACGAAAAAAGCCAATTAATCATAAAAACTGCAATAAAAATTCCAAAAAGGAAAAAGCAAGGATTTTTACGAACTTTGAATTTAAAGTTGGTACCTGTCGGCAGATTCCTGAACCTCCTCGGCGGCAGAGAAGAATGGATCTTTTTCCCACCGATCAAATTGTGAAGCCATATTTTTATTAACCTAATTGCCAAGATTTCAGTCTCGCTCACTTCTTCCTCTAATTTGATTTTCCAAAAAATAATACAAATAATTTACACCAAAAAGAATGTTTCAAAGAAATAAACCCTAAAATCAAAAAATCGCTAAAAAGAATTAGAATCTCCGGCAAAAAAAAATAGAAATTCCAGATCTATAGATTATCTGTATTCAATTATCCAAATCAGAAATAAAAATAGAAAGAATTTAAGGCGCGAGAGGGAAAGGTATTGGATAATCTATCTGGAATTAACCTCAAATTACGGTATTGTTCGGATTTATCATTTTTTTCCTGTTGTGATACATATATACTTTTTGAGTTTTTTTATTTTTTATTTTTTTAAGCGTGGCGGATGTAATTGTAGCATGGGGCGACCTTCCAGGTAGGCGGCGAGTGGTTGTCGTTGAGGAGTAAATCTGAAGGTAACGGTGTCGTTTTCGATGGTGTTGGACCGTGTTGGTTTTTTTAAGAGGATTTTAGGTGCGTGGTCAAAATAAGTGTACAATGATTGAGTTGAGACGAGTAAGACGCAAAGATAAGAGCCAATCGACTATTCTTCTTGAAGTCCGAGTCGGTTGACAACTTTTCTCCTTCCAGACTTCCGGTGGATGAAAAACAGGATAAGAGTTTATTTGGATGATTTATTTGAGATAATTATTATAGCATTTTCTGTGATGTAATATATATGAAATAAAAAAATAATTGAAAAAATAAAAAAAATAATTGAGATTTGTGAGACAAATTATTTTCTCTATCCAAACACACTCACTAGTGTTTACTATTGAACAAATAACTGTTTTCGTATGTTTTTTTTAGGGGCGGATTTAAGGTGCCCCACTGCTCCCTTAAATTCCTATAATACTTCTACAATTTTAATATAATTTTAAGTGTGCCCCCAGAGTTTTCTTAAAAAGGATGTGAAAGAATTACGTGATTTTTTAAGTTAGTTCATAAACTAAAATTCTAAGAAGATATGTGGGGCACAAATTTCATTTGAAATAAGTTAAAAAAAAATATTTTCATTTCAACTAGCAAGTATCAATCATATCATTCATTTTCTTTGGGCTCCACTCCCCAATTTCTCTTCCCTCCTCTGGGCCCCCATTTGTCCCCCACAATCGAGAGCCACTACCTTTCACAACCAAGCAGTTAACTACTCTTTCTCTTGATAAATTCATCTAATCATATCATTCACTTCCTTTGTCCCTACTTCCCAATTTCCCTTCCCTCTACTGGTCCCTCATTTTGCCTCCACAACTGAGAGCCATTCTTATTTCCACAACCAAATTAGATATCAAAATATAAAAACTTGCAGTGAACAATTGTAAATAGTTTAGTTTATTTTTGAAATAAATTTATTATTACATTAATAATTTTGAATTTGTCTTTTTATGTTTTTCATGGAATATATGCATCATTTGTATTTTTTGGTAATTTTTTTTTTTTGCTTAAAAAACTAGAAAAATAGTAGGTAAAAAATTTTAGTGTTACTTTTGCCCCCACTACATCATATCATTATAATATATTTTTCTATAAAAAATTTAGAAAATAATAATCCAAATCAAACCCATTGTTACTTATGTAAAATGCTGATTATGGTTGAAATATGAATGATGAAAACACATAAATACTTTATTTAGGTAGCAGGACTGGGTTTGTTTGTATAGAGTATTATTTGAAATATTATTTGAAATAATTATTGTAAAATTTTTTGTGATGTTATGTATGTGAAATAAAAAAGATAGTTGAAAATATAGAAAAATATATAGAAAAATATGTTTATGATGCAAGTGAAATATTATTTGGAAAAATTTGCTATCCAAGCACTCCCATTATTTGGAGTAATTCTTGATGTTCTTAAGTGCTTTTGCATCTAAAACCAACTATTTCTATAATAGTTAGTCACCAGGAGACTTTTAAAAAACTATGTATAGGTCAAGGGGTCAAATTCCTTTGTCTACATTATAAAATCTAGAATTTTCTGAAAAATGTTGTCAGCAAGTGCACAGGCATTCGTCTAGACTAAAATTCAGAATTTTCTGAAAAATGTTGTCAACTAGTGCATAGACATTCGTTTAGACTGGTGACAGTTCAGTCTCCTCCGATTTCTCTTTGAATCTCTTCAAATCCTCCTTCCTCTAGTATAGAGTAAGTCTAGATCTATCGTATCTCAGAAAAAAAAAATGCTTTTGCATCTAAGGTTCAAATTTTTTAATAGTAGAAAAATTAAATTATAAAATATATTCAAAAGTGGTTTTAACTTATTCTGATTTTCTCTACATTTACATAAACATGTCTTGCGAGATCTACACAAACGAGAACAAGCTTTTTTTTGGGATATGCAATTTTACTTTATTACTAACATTTAAATGATGACTCATCTTAGGGACGAGTTTGCCTAGAACAATTATAATGGGATATCCATTCCGATTATAGTTGAGCAAGACTTAAAACATAGGAGTGCATGCCATACTTTGAGCGTATTTGGATTATACATTGGTTTGTTTGGATAAAGTATTATTCGAAATATTATTTGGAATAGTATTTTTTGTGATTGATGTATGTGAAATATAAAGGTGGTTGAAAATATAAAAAAGTGATTTGAGAAATGTATTTATAATGTAAGCAAAATATTATTTAGAAAAATTTGGTATCCAAACATTATTTCTGCCTTATTTACACACACTGATTTACTTGCATTATCAACACATTTTTTAATCATTTTTTTATCTCACACACATCACATCAACAAAAATGTTACAGTATTTTTTCACAAAATTATCTCAAATAATTTATTATCCAAACACACTACTTGTTAACTAATAATAATAATATTTGATGTATAATAAACATACTAAATTACTAATAAATAGTTTTATTAAATACATATACAAACTTAGTACTTAATATTATTTGGGTTGTGTAATAAATAATATTCAAGGCAATAATGCAAAATTTTAATCCTTGTATTGGTTGGTCTATTTTTGGCTCCAGAGATCATTTTCTGTACTAATAATGCAAGGACTGTTGCCTTCTTTTTTATCCTTCCATTTTCCAATACTTATCGTTTCTAGGTTGCTACTTGCAATTTTATTATGTCTCGGAATATTTGTCTTCCTTTAAGAGTTTTAATAGTTGTATTGATTGTGATGACTTATGAATTAAGGCGTATACAATGGATGACTTATATGCTTATGTGATATCTCAAAGGATTCTTATGTACATGATACATTTGATTGAAATTTTCATATATTTTATTGAATTACTTGTTTTTTAGTTGAAATCCAAACCTCCAAATAGAAGTTTGGACAATAATCAAATTTTTCCCACAGTGACAGTGCATACACTATTAATATTGGATGAATGACAACTATGCAAAAATTTGAATTTGAAATTTAACTTTTGCACGCATGTCATGAATCTAACGATGATAGTGTATATACACCGTCAGTGTAGAAAATATTTACTTATTATTTAATCTCAAAATATTTCAACTCGATTAATGGTTCTATACTTGCTTTGGAGCATTAAATCTTTGTTGATCATATTGAATTTGTACTCAGTTGATGATTTGAATTGATTATAGATTATAACTGTGACTATTTTTCATATCTTCGTTTGCTTTAGTTTTTCAAATTATAGAATAAATTCAAATTCATAATTCATAGTGTATACAACGTCAGTGCAGGAAAGATTTACTCTTAAATAATTTGTTTTACAAATTTCAATCACCTTTTTATCTCACATACATCAGATTACAAAAAGTGCTACGATAATTATCTCAAATAAATCATCTAAATAAACTCTTATCCAAATAAACATGCCTCCAAAGATTTTCACTAAATTTTTTATGACAAAGACTTACAATCAAGTTTCAAATTTAATACTAACAATCAGATTATAGGATGTTGAAGACCGGCACTAGTACTAACAGCTGTCTCCTTGGGAAATTGAGAACCCTCTATTTTGTCACAAAAAATTGAGAAAACCCGAAATGGGGAGCCTATTGCCATATCTAATAAAGCAATGGCAGATTAGTGGAAATTACATAAACCTCCAGGGTCTTTAGTGAATAACGATTTTGACACTAATGCCACTTCTAAAATGCTAAATCGAAAAAAACCCCACTAAAATTTTTTTTTCTAAGTTTCCAACCCCGCTCAAGCATTCTTCTTTAATCTTAAACCCACACAGCAGGATTTTCTTCTCACTCTCTAAAACCCCATCCCAGAAAGCAACCAACCATGGAAAACGACGAGTTAGTCTGCGAGGCAGCTCGAAACGGCGACGTTGGAAAGCTCAAGACCTTAATTGACTCTGGAGCTGACGTCAGCTGCTTCGATAAAGATGGCCTTACTCCCCTGATGCACGCCGCCAAGCACGGCCATGCTGAGGCTGTTAAGTCCCTCCTCGAAGCCGGCGCCCCCTGGAATGCTCTCTCCCCATCTAACCTCTCCGCCGGCGACTTCGCAATGGATGCCGGCCACCAGGACGCCTTCGACCTCCTCCTTAACGCCGGTCTGTGGATTCAATTCTTGCTTAAACCTTCGATAATTATTATCACCTTTTTTCTTTCAACAGTTGCATTTGCTTGAATGTTTAGGAATTCAGTTAATGAATATTTAGGAATTCAGTTGATGTTGAAATTTTGTAGGACCCAGTTGATATAGCATTGGCATTAATTTTTAGCTCGGCTCAAAATGGACCTGGATAACTATAAAAATGTAGTTTTTACAAAAAGAAAAGAAATCAAGATATTCGAGCAGGACCTGGGATCGACATGATAAAAACTTGGTTGAGCTTGACTTGTGCAATAAGCAAGTTAAGGTTGAACACAATTTTAAGCTTGATGAGGAAGAGAATCAAACTTAGGTTGAATACTAATAGTGTCGGGCTCAGTTAGGCTGATTTTGCACGTAAGCTGTTTGGAGTGGCATTTTCTTCATTTTTTGGTTGTAGCTGATGCTGAATTTCAAGTACTAGTTTAGTTTGGAAATGCTTTCTTTTTCCCTTTTTATTATTTTTGGTGGTTGTTTCTGAAATTTAACATTAGGGAATTGGTTTCTCTATTGTTTTCTAATAGGGATACAAGCTGAGCTGGTGCTAGGAACAATTGCTAGGAAAGGAAGTGAAAATGGGGGATCCAATGTTGATTACTTGGAAGATAGAGTGAATTTTAGTGAGGACAAGTTGATGGATACGGAAGATAAAGCAGTAATGATGGCATGGGAAAAGCCATTGATGGAGGCTCATGCAAAAGCTGTTTGCTCTGGAGGTGGACACATTTTGAACATTGGATTTGGGATGGGCCTTGTTGACACTGCTATACAACAGTACAATCCCACGAGTCATACCATTGTTGAAGCTCATCCAGGGGTGTATAAGCGTATGATTGACTCTGGGTGGGGTGATAAGGAGAATGTGAAGATCATTTATGGTCGGTGGCAAGATGTCCTTGATCAGCTTGGATCTTATGATGGTAAGATGACATTTGCTTTATCCGCTTCCATATTCACACATGAATTAGTGTTAGTATAGGCCTGAAGAATTTCAAAAATTGTTTTAAAGCTAATTCAAAGTAGTACTTCATAAATAATCAGATTGTTTTTCTTGTTGTGACTGGCATCATTTTCATGGAATAATAAGCTCTGCTGAAAATTATTGAAACCAAATGCTGATGAGACTATACCTTGTAGATGAATAAATACATGACATATTGTATACAATATACACTTATATCTTAGAGACAATTTAATTTGTTTAGCATATTTTGTTTCCTTACAGACATACGTGCGTTCAGCATGATTATATAGTCTACTTATATTGTATAGAGATGTTTGAATTTATAGAGTCTACTAATAATAAATTGAAGATATCTATGAAGTGCATAGCTGTGAGATTTATCATTTTTTTTCTTGGTTGGTCATGAACTATCACCATCACTATCATCTTTTCTGATAACTCTAAGAGAAACGTCTGTGCATGTGGCTTCTGCTGTAATAGTATTTGAGAAGGGTCATGAGTTAGCAACCTTAAGTGGTAGTAAAGGGGTATCCCTTGTATTGCATGGATTTGGATTCACAATAGAGCAACTTTACCTCTAAGCCAATTCTCAACATAACTACTTGTTACTCCTAATCGAAAGACACTTTAAGCATTTTTTTTTTGCCAACTCGTCAAAAATCTTCCTGTGTGATGTGAAAATGTGCCTGGTTCTTATTTGTTCCATTTGTACAGGGATATTCTTTGACACCTATGGGGAATATTATGAAGATATGAGAGAGTTTCATCAACATCTTCCTACACTTTTGAAGCCTGGAGGCATATATTCATTCTTCAATGGCCTCTGCGGAAGCAATCCTTTCTTTCATGTTGTTTACTGTCAGTTGGTCTCTTTAGAACTCGAGAGTCTGGGTTATTCAACGCAGCTGATACCATTACCTGTAAAGGACTGCTTGGGTGAAAAAATTTGGGAGGGTGTGAAACATAGATATTGGCAGTTAGATACATACTATCTCGCTGTTTGTCAAGCTGTGGAGGATTCTGAGTGATACTTTACTGTAATAGCTTTAGAAAATCTTCAAAAAAAAAAAAAAAAGAGATTAGTATGCATTATTGCACTTGATTAGAAATATCTGAATGTTAGACTGCTGGAATAACCTTAACGACTCTTGCACTTTGTGTGCCTTTCGTATTCTAATGACCATTGTAGTCCTGCCTTGAAGAATTTTCATTCACTACAATTCTTCATTGTGCTATTTGTCTCCAGCATTTTACATAGATGTAAGAGCCTTGCATCTAATAGAAGGAAAAAGAGGAAAGAAGAAAAGGCTCATTGTTTTGATTTCCAGCATGTACGGTTAAAGATCTGCAGCAATATTTAGGTTTGTTATGTGGTGTGCGTTGAAGTATCCCTTTGCACAAAATTTTGGATCTGTAAGGTATCTTTAGTTTCGAGTTGATCATCCCAGAAGTTGTTAGACCAATAAGGATCCATGTTTATACACAAAGAAAGAAAGCAAAATGAAAGCAGCCTAATCTCTTGCGGCCACTTGCCACACTTTGTTTGCATGGGCTCTCGCATTATTCATGCAAATTGCCATCTCTACCAGAATCATACCCCACGCTTTGAGACTTCTGTGCATTCTTTCTGCAACATCCTCACTCGCTTTGTACAGCAGATGCATAAGCCAACAATTAGCATCTCCTATATATATGAGAGCTGCCACCGAAATAGACGAGCAGATCTCCCTTTCTGCTATAAATCAGTACTACTAGTTGTTATCAATTATAAAGTATGTCATTCGTCAAGGCTCTTGGCTTGCATGTTTAAGTTATTTTCGACTTCCTTGCACCATTTTCTGAGCCTTAACTTCCTAAATTTTGCCTCATTTCCGTTTACATTTCTTTGAAATATTTTCTACGTTCCTTATAGTAAGGATTGCCACCAAGAGTTTCCGTTAAATTTAACCTATGCAACTTTGTGAGAAAGACAATGGCACATCATGATGTTGGTTTGTTGAGTCTCATTTTCCTGCTTGTGGTGTGTCTAGAGTTTTATGCTTGTGTAGCTGTCGAAGCTACAAGGCCTGAGAAAACCTTGGCTGTTAATCAGTATCATATAGGTAAAAGGCATGAGAAGAAGTACGTGAATAGGGCAGCCCATGTGGGGTTGACAGCTGGTAATTTTGGTAGCGGCTGGAATGGTGGTGGTAGTGGTGGCAATGGATATGGATCAGGTTCTGGGGGCAATGGTGGTGGATATGGGGCTGGAATTGGAGGCAGCAATGACGGCAGTGGATATGGCTCTGTAGGTGGTAATGGTGGTGGTTCCGGGGCTGGAAGCGGAGGCAGCAATGACGGCAGTGGATATGGCTCTGTAGGTGGTAATGGTGGTGGGTCGGGTGGAGGTGGTGGCAGTGGGTCTGGATTGGGTGGAGGTGGTGGTCCAGGCTGTAAATATGGTCCAGGTGGTGGTGGTAATAGTGGTGGATGGAATGGTGGTAGCTATGGTCCTGGTGCAAGCAGCAGGCAAGGGAGTCGGGGCAGCAGCTATGGCTATGGCAGGGGCTGGCGCGGGGGCCCTGGCTCAGGATATGGCAGCGGTAGTGCTGGTCATGGCAGCGGAGGTAACAACGGAGAAGGGCAGTATGGAATCAATGGTGGGCGCCTAGACAGGGACAAGCAGCAGCTCCCATGCAGCATGAAACCATGACATAGCCAAGGTGTTTCCTGAGCTATAATTGCTCCATTAGTGAAGAAATAAAGAGCACTTTCTCCAGTGTAATAATTCTGCAGTTTGCTAATAGCTATGCTTGCTATATATCTGCAACAGTGATCTCCAACTAGTGTATAACTTCCACTGTTTGAGAATAATAACGTTCTTATTAGCCGTGGCCTTGTATGTGCCGAAATCAACTATAGGTTGTGCCCGTCAGTTGGAACCAAAGCTTCACATCGCACAAAATTAAGGATCACACTATCTAAAGGCAAGCAATAATGCTGTGACAAGGGTGTTGAAGCCAAATCTTTTAACAATTAGAGAAACACAATACAGGAAAGAAATATAATCCAATGAAGACCCAAGTACGTGAAAAGAATTATTGATTAAGTCAAGAGGCCAATCGATCTCTGGACAAATGCTGATGTTCCATATATACATATATATATATATATAACTTGCATGACCACTATCATAATCATCACCAAGGAGAGATGAATGATAGCAAACAGCCAAACGGTTCAAATCCACACTGCACATGGTTGGAAAAATTACATTGTGCTTTTATTTCGGGAGAAGGAGCCAAATTTGTTGCCAACACAAGCGGTTAATCAACTTTCTCATTCTTCGTCCTGGAATTGGAAAGCAAATTCTGTCAGAATTATCGTATCATGTGTAGCAACAGGTGATTATCTAAAACATGATCAGTGGAGGAAATGCAGAGTGATTTAGAAATTTGAGGGGCGAAGGCAACCGAACCTAAGAGGATTGGATAAAGGCAGTCCTCAAGCAAAAAAATGGCGATGTTAATTTACAGGTGGACTTGGACTGTTCATCACGAATGCCAGCAAAACCTTGGAATTAATACCAAAGCAAGGACACTCAAGCCATCTAAGTGGTTTTCAGCATTGTAATAGATAGCAATGACGGGGTAGGATGACTTGAAGTTCAAGAGAAAATCATAACAGAGATTCCTAAAATCAAGATGAATATGTAATCCCCTGACAACCTTAACATTAACCATTTACACAGTAAATGAAATAGAAAGCTGGAATTGCCGCGGATTCCAATCATCATCATTAAGAAAAAGCACAAGATCAGTATATGCCATGCTGGACCAACCAGCATACTCAACATCAACCTAAAGCCTCAAATGCTGAAACTATCAGTAGTCTTCAATGAAGCTCCTCAAATAAGCCTTGCTGAAATAGAAAATAAGGGCTGAAATAACAATTCTTAGATCTCAAGGGGATGTTGTATGACAGGTCCTTTTTTTTTTTTTTAAAAAAAAATTTTGTTGGTCAGATTGTAGCCAAAACTCAGACTACATAAATAATTTCAATTAAGACCACAATATGCTGTCAAAGTTTGCCCAAAAAAGATCTCCAGAAAATAAGCTTTCAAATGGACTAATACCAAATCAGCACGTACACAACTTAACTACCTCATGCCTCTCAGCAACTCAACCTCATTGATCTATTCCCCTCAGTAGACCAGTAACAAGAAGCAGAAGCTACATTATAGTATGAGACAGCATAGTATATAAATCATTATGACCTCGAGAAAAAATGAAGCAGGAAATAACTGAATTTTCCTGTCATCTAAGAACCATATTCCTATCTTTAATGCTTTGACTAGAAGGGATGCAGGAAAGTAATGTATTTAACTAGTTTCCTTGAAAGGGTAAGAGACAATAGAGGGCGGCACAGAAGCATAAGGAATCAAGTACCTATTTCAGAACCTTTAACTCAAAATGTGAAATTTGTCTATGGAAAACAAAATAAAGACTTACTTTCCAACTTCAAAGCTAATCTGAGGGTCCTGAACAGAGCTTGACTCAGTATCTGGATTGCCACATACTCCAGTTTCGGATTTTAAAGAACCATGCCGTTCATCTTCCTGCAGCTCAAAGGCAGTAGCATGAGGCTAACAGTCTTCCTGTGATGATTATTGAGCAACTTCACTTGGATACAGGACAAACTTACAGCAGAAGAATGTTGCATCCAACCAGGATTGTTGTCTGACAGAATCTTGATATATTCCTCCATTGCGACCTCTGGCCTCATGTTTCCCAGTTGCTGCCACGCATTCCTTGCACAATGGAATTAGGGCCTCCATCACTCACACATAGCAGCTTTCAACCCTGTTATGTAACTAGCAATCAAACTATACCCTGAACGTCTTTCATTGGTTGGTCCTAAGGTGATCATTGGACTCAGTCCATCTGTCTAGTTCAAAACCCCCATATCTTACATGTCTATGGTATATGTTACTCATGAGTCAAGCCAAGGTATTTAATCTATCAATCAACTTTTACCATATTCTGTTCTCGCTTACAAATTTAAGTAGTACTAACAGAGTTGTCTTCTATGAAACAGGGAAGGTCAAGGAAAGGATCAAAATCTAACAATGAGTTAGTTCCTCACTGAAGGCTGTGAACTCTAATTCCAGTCTAAGGGGTGTCTGGCTGAAGATACATGCACACACACATATTGGTTCTTATGCCTATACTATTTTTGTCAGCTACATTTACACTTTTTCTCTGTTGCACGGTAACTCATACAACCCTTGTAAATGTATTTTCAGATTTTCAAAGATATTTTCACATTGATTCAGTTAAAAACAACTAGGCTGCCAATCTTGACAGGTATTTTAGCTTAAAATTGTACCAACTTCCTTCTACATTTCCTCAACAACCACCATATTATGAAAATAGTCCTATTTACTCCTATCTTCCTTTCACTCATAGATGCCCACTAGTTATGTTCAGGATAACAATCACTTCACTAAAGCAACTTAATTAAACACATACACAGAAAAACAGGGTGATAACTTTCTAAAAATCAAGGAGTATGGATGTTTTATCCAAGTAAAAACCATTACCATTTGGCTCGGGCAGAGAACATAAGCGCCATTGGCTGGGGATCATGGCATGGCCCTTCCAATGCAAGTTTATGAAGTGCATACAATTGCACCAGCACATCACTTCCCAAGCTCACCAACTGTTCATCCTTTCTTTTCGCCCCATACTCCACATAATTAACAGCTTCAGCAAACACCTTCTCTAGCTCACTTCTCTCTATTCCCTCCCAGTCATCATCATCAGAAGCAGCACTATGATCGATTTTCTCATCCCTTAGTATATACTTATCCTCCACCCCTTCATTTTCTTTACTCAAGTCCTCTACGATTCCAATCGCATTGCCCTCCTTAGTACTCACAACTCTGCCTTCCTCATTTTGAGGAAGGGAGATATCATCGTAGGCCAATTTCACCTCAGACTTTACCTTCACTGAAACAACCAAATCATCCAAATTTCCACTCACCATTTGAGTGTTGCTGTCATAGACCTTGTCTGCATCAATTGCAGTATGTTTACCCCTTTCATAAACAGCCTCTCTGTCCAACTCTTTATTTAAGTACTCTGCATTAGCAGCCAACTTTTCTCCAGCTGCAGCATCATTTTGATTACTCTCATAACTCATCAACTTTAGCTCATTCTCATCACCAGTACTTTCAGTTTTTATCTCCTCTCCAATCACCACACCTCCCAAGCCACTACCAACCACAACTTCATTCTTTACACTACAAAGATCACCAAATTTAGCATGCTCATTCTTTTCTCCAACAGCTTCTCTATGGAATGCCTCATCCAACAATTCAACATCTTTAGACGCTTTTTTGCCTTCAACAACATCATTTTGATCACTCCCATCACTCATCAATTTTAGCCCGTCTTCACCACCAATACCCTCAGTTTTCATCTCCTCTCCAACTAACACATCTCTGAAGCCACTACCAACCACCTCTTCATTCTTTTCACTACAAAGTTCACCAAATGTAGCAACTTCTTTCTTTCCCTCGACAGCCTCACCGTCGATTGCCTCATCCAACAGTTGAACATCTTCAGACCCTTTTTTCCCTTCCACATCACCATCCTTTGCATCCCTCGTCATATTTTCATGAGCACGTTCCTCAACCAATTTCTCACCATAAGCCCTCAGTACTTCAGATTTTTTATCCACTTTTTCACCCCCAAATCCATAATCAGCCTCCAACGACTTATCCAAAATCCCAACTTTTTCGGATATACTTTCACTTGTATGAAAATTTTTAACGGGTTCCTCAGAACTCTCCAGGTGAACAACGTTTCCAACCACAACATCATCCACAAATTTCACTCTCCTTTTCTTGCTCTTAGCCCTCCCAACTTTTAACCCTTTATCAACCTTCACCTCCTCTGCTCCAACCTTTTGATCAAGATTCTTTTCCTCACTACTGCTGGGAACAGCAACTGAAACCAACTTTGCAATAACAAAAGAGAAAACCAAAGCCACAAAGGCTGTCAGAAGGAGCTCCAGAAACAACCCCATACTCTGCACTCTTCTTTTTCTTTTTTTTTGTCAAGAAAAAAAAAATCCCAACTTTGGAGACTACTATCAGAGGGGGAAACTTGTATATGAGATAAGAAAGATTAAAGTATAACGGAAGGAATAAGAATTGCAGAAAAATATTAGCATTCCAAGAATGAAAGACACCATCAAGTACAAGTTATCAAGGGATATTTACAGGGAAGAGCAAAGCATATTCTCTATTCCCAAAAGACTCTTTTGTCTTTCAATTTCTAAACAATTTTCCATGTTTGTGGGGCCTGGCATTTGGCTCTTCATTGGATGATAGTAGACGAAAAGTGCATAAAGAGCCCAGCTAAATGACGAGATCATGTGAACTTTGCTACAGGTCCTCTGAATCCTGGTACACATTTAATTTTCATCGTGGAAAACATTTTTGTTAATTTTGTTTTACTACATGGTTTTTATACCCGTGACAAAAAAAAAAAAAAGTGGATCATAACATATTATGATGTGAGTAATCTTTATAAATGAGAAGCTTAGACTACTATTAAGATTATTAAGTAATGTTTAAATATATTGATAAAATGACCTCTTCCTTCTTATGTATCCAAAAAAGAAGAGAGAGAGAGAAATAAGAGTTTAATTTAGCACATTATACTAATTTCGTAAAAGAAAAGGGGACCATAATTTTTATGGCAAAGAAAAGGAATCTCGGCAGTAAGGAAATACTTCGACGAAAAATTGGATAACGTTCTAGTTCCTCGGCAATCACAATCACAACCTTGTAGGCTTCTTGCAGTGCATCGATTTCCATAACTTGCAAAATCTTTTTTCCTGGACCGTAGTTAAGGACCTGACCGATTCTACAAGTTAGAAGCAAATTGTGCGGAAGTTACAACATAAGAAATCAAATAAGAACGTAATAAGGCTTAAATTGTAAGATTAAACGGATTTTTTATTAAGCATCCGACACTACACTTAAACTTCACATAATTTGTCGCATATATACCCATATTAATCATTATTGTCGTTCCTTATATTTATATACTTTTTTTTAAATTAATTTTTATCTTTTTTAAAAAAAATCTAACAATTGAAATATATCTGAATCGAATAAACACTTGTTAGACTGCTCCGTTTTAAAAATACCATGCGACTATACAAGTCACGTATGGAGGTGAGTTGATGTAGCTAAATCGCAAATGGAGATAACTTCTTTCCTGTGTCAAGTCAGTTTAACACGAATAATCAATATTCTTAATTCCTTCCGGTGCAAGTAATGATTGCATGTGAGCATTTTCGTTAGGTTGGAACCATACAACTTTGTCCAAATTCTATGCACACGCATAAAAGGGGAACACACGCGACCCAAACAAAATGCCTGTACCAGATAAATTATGCTCCATATAATGTAGCCCCGGCTGACAAAAGATTCTTCTGTTTCCAATACGGTAATTAGAAAACCTTTCAAAATATTCAAGAAATTATGTAAAAAATGATGGTCCAAAGTTTGACCATTAAAATTCAATTGTAGCGTGATACACTTTTTTGGACACGGGAATTACATTTTGCTAGTATTAACTAAGTCAAACGGTGTCACTATCATTATCCTCTTTGCATGAGGACATAAAATATTGTAATTTTTTATGAAATTAATCTTATATACACTGTCACTATTAGACACATAACATAACACGTGTATAAATTTTGAATTAAAAATCTAAAATTTGCGCATGTATCATGTATTTAACCATGAGTCCGTGACAACGTATAAAGTGTTAATGAATATAAAATTAATTCTCTTTTTTTTTTTTTTTTGCAGCGATTGTTTGTTTGGCGGATACAAAAGATCCAGATGCGTGCTTGCTTAGTCAGTAAGCTTATCCTGTTGAATAGGACGGTGTTGTTTTTGTAAAGACTGCTTTCCTTTCATCATTATGGCAGTAGGTGCAAACATGTGATTCCCTTTCCTTACCAACGAAAAGAAAATGGCCACATATGATATGATCAAGTTGGTTTGTTTGGACAGCTGATTATTTTTCCACGTGTCAAATTTCTTTGAGTCTTGTAGCATACTTAGGAAGTATTTTGGATTTCTAATCCACCAATTATTTAGATTCTTCTAGATTGGATTTAAATTTTCCGGCGTTTCATTCTCTTTTTTTTTTTTTTTTGGGTTACAAACCTAAACTATCCTCCATTTGGGTACACAGAAAAAACTTGATCCCGTTCGTTTTGTGCGTCTAAATGTGTAATTACATCTTCGAGAAGTTAAGATAGGTTGTCAAATTGGGATTCTATTTTGTTAACGTTAGAGTAAATTCATTTAGAAGATAGTTGCAATTGTAATCCAATTTCAGTTATCCAACGAACTGTTTCTATGAATCGACTGTGAAGCCCAATCTGTTGAGGAAAAGTCTTCCAAGCCGAAGTACTGCTTAACATTGAAAGCCCAGCCCAAGGAGCTTTGTGAACGGATTGAAATGTTTGTTTGAGTATTGGTTCTTCAGCCGATGGTCATTATAAAACAACGCTATGGGCCTAAATCTCCACTCCAAAATCCAAATCAATAGGTCCTGAAACCGAAACACTTTAATTTTCTTTACTTCTTCTGTGATATTTAAAATCTTTAGACACCAATCTAATTTTTTATTTAATAAAAATTGATCAACTCTCCGATTATGCGACTAAAGTGTTAGGTAAGATACAAAAAGAACCACACTCTTTCTTCAATTTATTTTTGTCCCTTCTTTTCTTATCACTTAAATTTCACGAATATATTATTTCGTAAATTAATCTTCCATTGCTTTGGTAAAAATAGTCCAGCACTAATTGTTTTCAAAAATCTGAGAGAGCTTTCCAAAGAGAATAATCATTGAAACTCCTGATTTAGCAAAAATGCTAATTCATTAAACATTTTTTTGGTCTAGTCAGATCTTTAAACTCCCCTTCCATATAAAATAAAATATATTAAGTTATAAAAATATTATCGTAAGAAAAAAATGAGCTACTCAATTCCCATTGTTTACCTGTAAGCAATGCTGCTAGTTTATATATATATATTTTTTGACACAGGAGTATCCGGACTTTCGGCCCGACTAATCCCCTATGGCTCGAAAGAAGAGGTTCATTCCTCTCGAACACATTAACCCCGAGACTCGATCCTCAGTGACCATATTCTAAAGAAGAGCAACACACCACACGAGCTACCCCGGGTTGGGCACTGCTAGTTTATACATACACATCACTTTTTGCGAGTGCGGATTAGGTTAGGTGAAACAAACAAAATCCATTACGTAGTACCCCGGAAGATCAAAGGAAAGGACATATAATTTATTGCCCTATCTCCCAACTTCCACCAGAGACAGACAGAGGTTGGACATTTTCTTTCTTTCCTTCTTTCTTTGATAGTGGCATGATCAGCCACGGATTTAAGGGGGGGCTGGTGGGGGCTTAAGCCCCCCCCAAGCCGCCGGAAAAACCCCTACATCTAGTCTACCTTCCAAGCAATGCTGCTCTGCCAATTACACTGATGGCACGGGAGTACGAGGTTTTCACGGTTGTTCCTGTCAAGGAAACATCAAATGGTTCTCGATTCGCTCCTATAGGCCTCATCAGGATGTTCAATTCAGGTGGAGCGGTCAAAGAAGTGGGTTATGGAAAGAACATATGCGTCAAAGCACGGGGATGTGGTACTTTTGGAGCCTATTCATCAGTCAGACCCAAAAGAATCACAGATGACACAGAGGAAGTCCAGTTTCATTTTGAAGAAGCCTCTGGATTGGTAACCCTCGATCTCCCAGTCCCAGTCCCAGTCCCAGAGAGAGCGCTGTACCTCTGGACCATCAACATTGAACTCTAAACAATTAGTTACAGCATTGAAGGCCGCCGGGCCCCATTAATTTAGAATGGAGCCCCATGCCAGCTTTGCTCTCTGTAAACCTCCTTCAAAAATCAGCGGATGGTTTTGGATTGGATAGGCTCTATATGTTGCGCAAACCCATCAGAAGAATCTTTTGCTGCACACTCCTAGATTTTTAACCATTTCGCCTTATGAACGAGACAAAAAAGATATCCTTCTCTGTTACGATCTTCTAACGCAAAAACTTATGTCCCGGGGCACGACCCGGATCTTAGCAGAAGCAGCAGGAATCAATTTGGGCATGATGGGACTTAGCTTCGTAGCAACTTTTGACTTTGCTTCTTGTAGCTTTTCCATTGGGTTTGTGCAATATACATATTATTATTGATCCACCAGCTTCACTTGCAGGCCCAAATATTTTCTAGTTGAATTCTTGGACTTGATGGTAACGTGCTAAAAATAAAATCTGAAGGAACAAATGAACAAGCAATTGTTTGTGGCGACGGTTGAATGAGTAGTACTTTTCTTGATCCATTGTAATACAACACGCAAGTTGAATGACTGTCTGGTTGTATATATCGAGAAGGATATTTTTGCAACAATTGAAAATGAGCAAATATTGCAGCGTTTTCAACGGATGAAGACTCGCAGAATGCAATTGCCTCCTCTTCGTTATTCGAGTGCAACAACTACCAATACTTCAAGTGTTAATCAATAACAAATTTTTGGGTATGTATAATTATATGTTTTTATTATTTTTATAATTATTGATTCTAAATTTTACTTATTAAATATATTTATTTCGTCACAAAAAAATTTTTTTAATACACTTCAGCCCCCCCAAAAATAAATTTCTGGCTCCGTCCCTGGGCATGATCATCAAGCCAGAGACAAAGCAAAATCAAGACGGTGACCAAAATTTCTTGTATCACTTGGTTAGCGTGTTAGGACCACCAGCTGTTGTTCTTGGCAAATCTTCTTGAATGCGTACCACCAATTTACAATTAATTTATAGTGAGCTCCAGCTGTATGCTGTACAAATTCTTTGACCACTATTCTTAGTCTACCCAGGAAGAAGAAGACCCGCAACGGCAACGCCCCTACAATACCCATCGGTTTATCATTTACGGCCACCCCATGATAGTCTCAAACTACTACTAGTATATTATTATTGTTTCTGCATGGCCGACCATACAATTTCCACCCTCTGTTTATCATCATCTTCGCAGTTTCGGGCTTCAAAAGTCCACTCCTAAATCCCTACCTACTTGGTGCTGTTGCGTCTCATGGCTTCTTTTTTACTCCTTTTTTAAATTTAGGTTTCATTTTGAGTTAATGTAGCTCTTTAATATGTTCTATTAGTGGACTTTCTATACTTATATTAAGAAATTCAATTTGCTAGATAGTATCATGGATTTGTTCTCGATTGATTATTTTGACTGATTATAAATTCTGATTTGAGTAATTAGTTTTTGTGATATTTTCAGTTGTTTTTGTATTCTGATTATATATTTTTTTAATTACTACAAAATTTAAAAATCATAATAGCCCAAAAAAATAACTTTTATTGATTTTGAATAATCAAATTTTGTAAAATTTAAAGCAACCAAAAACAAGGCACATATATGACACTTGTTTCATTATATATAGTAGAAAACTTGGTATAAAAATTTTAAAAAAAAGGAAGAAAGAAATCTAGCAGTAATCTCAAATTGAAGTTTTCTTTCGTTCTTTCTTTATACTCCCTCCGTTCCATTTTGATAGTTCTAGTTTTTTTTCACACAATTTAAGAAAAAATAATTAACTTTGTTGGAACAATAAATTTATGTTGCTATTTTTCTAAAATACCCTTACATTAAATAGAGTATAACTTTATATTAATTATTCATGAAAACCTGAATTGATGGTTTATGGAAACTTGAATTGATGATCAAGAAAAATTCAATCCTCATTTTACATTATTTCACTTGAAAGAATAACAAAGCTGGTTTTTCATATATAAATATGTTTTGGAAAATCTAAATGTGTTAAATGGGGTAGGTTAACAATCTATATTAAATAAGATAGTTTATAATAATAATAACCTACATTGAATAACGGTATTTTAGAGAAATTAAAAGATAATTATATTTTTCAATTGGAAAGTGGACTATAATTTGGGACAGATGAAAAAGAAAAACAGCTACAGCTACCGATTTTAGACTTGTGGCTTAATTAGGGCTGCTGTCGAGTTGAGTCGACTACTCGAGCTCGACTCGAGGCAAATATAACTAAGCTCGAGCTCGATATCAATTTATGGAACTCGAGCTCGAACTCGAGCTCAAGTTTAATTAAATGTAATTAATTCAAATCAAGCTCAATCGAGCTTATTCGAGCTCAATCAAGCCTAATCAAACTCAAGTAATAAAAATTAATATTTTATATATAATTTTAAATAAAAGATATTATTGACATTTCATAATAATAAAAATTAAAATATATATTATAAAAACTCGATAGAGCTCGTCGAGCTTTCGAGTATTATATTTCCAAGATCGAGCTCGACTCGATAGCTCTAACGAATTCGATCTCGAGCTCGAGCTCAGCTGCCGAGCTACTTGGTTCAGCTCCACCCCTAGGCTTAACTAATGCATGAAGCCATGAAGTCCTTGGAAACAAAATAGGAAGTATATCTACAGAAATTTATCATCTTTATTTTACAGTTATTGAATCCCTCTCATCGAATGATCTTACGTTCATATCCAATAGAATATTCTAACTCACATATTAATTAAGTTGACTTATGGCTGTACATTAATGTGTGTCAAAACATCTTAATCACTGGTTTCATATTAAAATCCAATTTCCTGTGTTTGTCTTTCAGGAAAACAACAAAACGTTTGGCATGTTATGTTATTGGCCATATGCTTATCCCATAATTTCTTTTCTTTATCTTGATGTGAAGCAAAGCCAACCATATATTTGAAAGGGAAAATCATCCAAAACGTCCCTCACATTTTGTAAAATGACTTTTTTCGTTACTCACTTTTAAAAGTATAATTTTATGTCCCTTACATATTCACATCGGTCAAATTTAGTCTCTAACTAGGTTTCAGATCATTTTTTGGCCGGAATCCATCACGTGCAAGGCACGTGATCATTTTTTAAAGGTAAATTTGTCAAATTATATTTTACATAATCTAATCTATAGTCCTCCGCATTTTATAAAACAAATTTTTTCTTCCATCACATTTTATAAAATGATTTTTTCATCCCTCACATTTCACAAAATAAATTTCTCTATCCCTCACATTTCAAAAAATGAATATTTCCATCCCTCACTAATTATGTGTGTGAGGGAAACCCTAAAAAAAAAATATGTGTGTGAATATATTTTGTTTAAACACATATATACATCTATTTGATTTTGCTTAATAATACGAATATCATAAATATATGTATGTGTCTATTTGATTTCACTTAACAATACGAATACCATATATTATACGTGATCATTTGATTTCATCTGGTATTAGCTAGTAAAAAATCTTGCATTCATTGTCAAGTTGGCCAATAAAGCTATTTTCGATCAAAATACAATAAGAATATGCAAATTAAGGTTCTATTGGTAAATATTAGTCATAATCATACAAAAACAGAAGATAGCCCACAAGTTGGGCCCAATTACATATATGTGTTTATGCTATTATTATTAAGCAAAATCAAATAGACATATACATGTGTTTAAAAAAAAATGTATTCACACACATAATTAGTGAGAAATGAAAAATTCATTTTTTGAAATATGAGGGATGGAGAAATTCATTTTGTGAAATGTGAGGGATGAAAAAAATCATTTTATAAAATGTGAGGGACGAAAAATTTTATTTTATAAAATGTGGAGGACTATAGATCAGATTATGTAAAATATAATTTGACAAATTTACCCTTAAAAAATGATCACGTGCCTTGCACATGATGGATTCCGGCCAAAAAATGATCGGAAACCTAGTTAGGAACTAAATTTGACCGATGTAAATATGTAAGGGACATAAAATTACATTTTTAAAAGTGAGGGACGAAAAAAGTTATTTTATAAAATGTGAGAGACGTTTTGGACGATTTTTCCTACTTGAAACTATCAATTGGGGTTGAATTTACGCTTGAAAGCATGTAGTTACATATAGTATAGGTTTTGCAGTATCAAAAAATAAATAAATAAAACAATAAAAATTGAAAATAAGGTGGTAAGTTAATATGTTCTTGTTCTTTTTTAATTTAATGTGTTTTTAATTAATCGTTTAATCAAATTGTGGTTCTATGTTTGAAAAAAAATATAATAAAAAAAATTGCGATTCCGAGACAGATTGAAGTGTATCTTTACCCATAGTCCATAGATTTATGCCAATTACGTAACTTTGACTAAGCACAGGTATTGCCCCTCCTGGGATAGCTCGAGTGGTTTCGATCCCCCTCTTTAGACTATGTTGATCATGGTCCCAGGTGTACTTCGTTCGGATTTCAGGTTGGGCGCCTTCCCCGGCCCTGGGGGATTAGTAGGGTCGTAAGGCCCGGACACCCCTAGGTGAAAAAAAAAAAAAAAAAAAAAAACTAAGCACAGGTATTAAGATTGAGTACCGGGAAAAAAACATCAATAGTAATTTCAAGCGGTACTAGTACCAGTACTAGTAGTAATTATAGTAATTAATTGGCCGTCTCGTTTTTTCTCTGTGTATAAAAACGAGCGATATCAGCAGCCCCCAAACAGGCAGGGGCGTCAAAGAAGAGGGCAAAATCTCTCTTCAAAGGGTCAGAGGGAAAGCAATTCTCAGCAGCTAACAGGCAGAGATGGGCGGAGGCAATGGCCAAAAATCCAAGATGGCTCGTGAGAGGAACCTGGAAAAGATAAAAAACGCCGGCAAAGGTTATTACCCATCTCGTTAATTTGTTCTCTCTTCGTACTATACTACTATTAGTACAAAATCTTAGCCACAGAAACCTTCTTTCTTCATGTACTGCATAATAGTTGTTGAATCAGATTAGAGTGCTGCTGAATGGGGTCTCTCTGATCTCTTGTCTTCGCAGGAAGTCAGCTGGAAACCAACAAAAAGGCCATGAATATCCAGGTCCTTTTTTTTTGGCTTTTTCTCTCAGAAACGAAATTTTAATTCAATTTCAAGCTTTGGTGGTGTAGTCGTTGATTTTGTTGTTTCTTCCGATCTGATCTATCTGTTTTGGTATTTGTGTGATACGTATGAGAAGACCCTTATCTATTTGAAAATACTGCGCAAAGGTTAAGATTAGAAGGTTTATCGGCTTTCAACTGCTAAATTAATTCCCGCAGATGCTTTTAGATAAAATTATTTTGGATCTTTTTTTTTGGGTTAATTTCCAGTTAGGCTGTGAAGAATCGGACAAAAATTGAATCTTGCTAGGCCACTTTAACAGGGTATTTTAACTTTTTATCCCTCCGGTTGTTGGAGGAACTGTTGTAAAAGAAAGGATTCAGTAAGATTGTTTTCAGAACCTATACTTTATCTCATGGTATATGCTTTTTACTCATTTCCTTGTTATTTTGCTTTTATCCCCCTTTAATTAGGGGTGGCTAATTCTTCCTCCCCCTGCCCCCCACTCCCCCACTCCCCCCGGGTGAGGGGGTTTCTGTGCTAATTTATATTGGGATCTTTTACTAGTGTGGGTTGATTGGGTATGTTATTGATATTAGTACGACTTTCAAGATGTTATCAGTGATAATATGCACAATACACCATCCTTGCTTCCATTTTTGTATATTGTTAGAATCCTTTATGCGTACTTCTCGTGTTTTAGCTGGATTTTTCTGGTGGCATATTCTGTATGTTATGCAATTTTCTATCGCAAAGTGTGAATTGTTGATGGATGTTTTGGACAAGCAAATCCTGAATGATATGCTCATGTTTTTAAGTACCATGTGGACCATGACACTTTGTGCCGGATTGAATGAGTTCTTTGCGTATTCAAGTCCTGACTTTCTGATGTTATCTCCATTGTGGAGTGATAAGAAAGATAGTTTTAGCACCTACCTCTTACTAGAGCAGTAGCTACTGGTATATTGAAGGTCACTTAGTTTTTGCTCAGTTTATTGGTATTCTTTAAAAGTAGAATGTTCACAGGAGCCTGCCATTTAAATAGCTATTCATACAAGTACTGAAGAAGGATGTGAATGACATAAGCTTCAAAGTCAGGTCTCAATTGTGATTAGGAAGCACTGACCATATAGTTATTGTACATCTAGAAACATGAGTATCTTCCATGCTGTACTAATTTGCTTAACTAAGGTTAGGTTTCTTAGTTGTTACCACTAATGAACTTAAAGAACCTTGTAAAGATTCTATGCCTGTGCAAAGTTAGAAGTGTGATTTGTATATGAATCTCTGAAGTTTATGGTCAAAGAAATAACTGGGAAAGAATATGTTATGTACCACCAACATCTCGTATGTGTAAATGTTTATCTCTTTCCTCGTCTATGGCCCTTTTGACCCAACAATTATGAGCTTGTTTTGTTTTTTTTTTTTTTTTTAAATGAGTACTTAATGCAAGCTATGCATGTTATCATCTCTTTAATCAAAATTCTTGTTTGATGTCAATGCAGTGCAAGGTCTGCATGCAGACATTCATGTGTACTACCTCAGAGGTGAAGTGCAAGGAACATGCTGAAGCAAAGCACCCAAAATCTGATCTCTATGCTTGCTTCCCGCATCTTAAGAATTGATATGAAAGTTGGCAACAACTTTTCAGGATGGGTTTCGACTACGTCTGTGATTTGTCAACATTAGCGAGTTTGAAGCTGTTTCAGTGCTGTTACTGAGATTGTGTTGCAACTTGTTGATGGTTATAACTAGTTTGAAACTCTTTGTGGAATATGTTGATAAATATCTTCTCTTATTCAAAATCTGGTTACTATCTCTGAAGGTGGGAAAAAAAAGTGGTTTTGCTGATTCTTTTCCCTTCCATTTGTGACCCACATGGATGATCATTGTTTCGGTTTAAAGTTTACGGGGCAAAGATCAACCGGGTAAATAGTTGAGGTGTGCAAAGTGAAATGAACCCTAAACAAAGTATAAAGAGCAAAGGACAAGGACATTGTTGCCCGTTCAGCGACTCGGGGGAATGACAGAAACGGTGACCTTGGTAGCCAAGCAAAGGCAGAACTACTCTTGAGATGAAGTTGACCGTCTCCTTTGATATCTAATGTAATGATCCCTCCGCCGTTTTCCGCAATATACGATTAAGCGATCCATGTTCTGAGTTTTAAAGTGGGCAGGCATTCAACAGAAAGAATTAGACCAAATTTACTGCCTGCGGCAAAAGCAGACTTGGGTTGTCATCCTTCGCATTCGTATTATGCTATTTGGAGCATAAACCTACATTTGCTGCTCACAACGTGCAAATATAAATACGAATTCTTGGAAAATTGATTCCTATCGCTCATCACCGTATAAGCTTTTATGATCACTATTGCTTGATTTTAAGGTCAGCACAATATTCTGTTTCAACCTGAGACTTTGGAAGCTCTGTAGGCAGCTTCCACCGGTTGGAAGACTAGCTTGACAACATGAAAGGAAACTCAAAAGAAGGCCCCACGAAAGCAGATAAAATTGTACATGTGAAAAACAAAACCTTCACCGAAAGCATAGTGGTGTTCAATTAGGAGGGTATACAGCAGCCAATCAGGTGCCCCCCCAAAATGACAATTTAACCTTCAAACTTGACATAGAGCTTACCTTAGTGCAAGAAACACCATGTATTTTTAATTTTACCCACACCTGAAAGACTTGGTCTTGTATTTGCACTAGAAATTTACAGTGTCTGAAGGATAAGCGTGCTGGAAGAATGTCGAGACAACATAAAACATTTTTAAACCCATTATGAAGCTTATGGTCCTTCCTGCACAGTAAATATTTCCTCAAAAAAAAAAAAAAAAAAAAGAGTACAACACGCTAGTTCATTCATAAGCAAGTGTCAGTCTACTGTGTCCTCATCCTACTATTTTCAGCAGCCCTCACTTGGAAGAAGTATGGATGAGCCTGAAACATCAAAAAGCACGTGTCAGAAATCAAAGCCAAGTAAGGCACAAAAAGGGATAACAAAGGCTTGCATATCAAGGTAGCTGGATAGAAAAGCTATATTGCTAAAAGTAGAAAGATTAGTATCTCTTTAAGTTTACTTGAACGCTGGACTCCAAAACATTCAAGACTTGGAAAATCAAAAAATTCTGACCTAAAAAGGTTTGCAATAAAATTTGCCTAAAGTCAAAAGTGCTAAAAAAAACTTAAACCAATGCAAGGCTAAATAAAATGGCAGATCCACAACAGGAACAGGAAAGTGCAATTTTGGACCCAAATCAAATACTCCCCGAGTAACTACATATAACATCGAGGACAAATTACTCAAAACAGCAAACCTTGATCACATCAAATATAACTTCCAACAGGTTCTGGAGAATCCAATTCAAAGTAGACTGGATCCTAAATATGAGTAATACTAGATTAATCCTCAGCAACAGAGTAACAAAAATTATGGATATTGAAGAGCATCCAGAATTACCATTGCTTCTTTTGCTGTAAGCCTATCTTGATGATCATAACGAAGAAGCTTGTCAAGAAAATCAATGGCCTGACCAGTCCATAAAAACAACCAAGAGAGTATCCAATGCTCACGTCAGAGCAAGTAGTAGTCAAAAGGCAAAATTAATTTAACACAGTATATTCATCACCTCAGGGGAAACTAGATGCTGATTGTCAGCATTAATAAACCTGGACCAGGGCTTCCTGCTGTGCCTGTGGTAAAAAAATAAAGACATAGAAACTACACATTAAATTTAAAAGTTCATTGACAGTCCAGTAAGGCATGGGTTTGACAAATGAAATTTTCTCATAAGTGAACTTTCAATTATGATTAATTAAAAGTACCTTCCAATAAGAGTATCAAACTGCGGATCCAATTCTAAATGATATTTGGTCAAATAAGCATTCAGCTCATCCGTACCAAGAACCTATAACATGATAACATCACAGATAAGCACTTAATCTTTGTCTAGAGCTCCAGGTGCTGTGTGACTACATGCCAGACAACAAGAACCTGGAAACTAAGACAACGCCTAGGTCAAGGATTTTAATTATGGATCAGCAATTCTATGTGTGGACTTGGAATGAATGATGAAGAATTATAGACTTTGCAATCACTTGTATATGGTGAGACCTAAAAATATCTGAACTAATTAGAGAATTGGTTTTGGCATCATGCCAAAAACACACAGTTGAACTCAAAAAATGCCATCAACTGTCCTCTATAATGTCTTTCAGTATAAAGCCATTCTCTCCCTAAAACTTGCAAGCCAATTTCTGCCTCATCTCAAGATACAACCTCATCACACCAGAAACAAGGGAATGAACCAAGTAAGCGAAACACAAGTACCCTAACAAGTTGAGGTTCTGAAACATATGACCTATTTTGTGAGAAGACAATGACAGCTATACTGCTTCAAAACACTTACAGACAAAAAGGAACCAATATTTCTGGTTATCTTCGCCGTCTCACTTTTTCTCTGTGTTTGTGTCTGAGGATGATTGGATATGAGGTGATGTGCCTCTAAGGAGCCAATATTAAACAAGTGCAGGTGACAAGATAGTGCTTCAAAAAATACCTTGGCAATTTTCACAAGCTGATCGTGGTTATCATGACCATAAAAGAACGGCTCCTTTCGAAAGATCTGCAGGTTGACTTTAAAAATTTTTAAGGCCACATAGGAACAAAATAAAGGCAAACAAGCAGGAGAATAAGCACAAAAAGCTTACCATCCCAGCAAACATACAACCCAGGCTCCAGATATCCAAAGAATAGTCATAGTCTTGCAAATCCACAAGTAGTTCTGGTCCCTTAAAGTACCTGAAAAAGAATTATACAGAAAATTAAAAAAGCAGGACTCAATATATAAGCTCAAGAGCAATCTCTCAGATCAATATATAGTCAGCATAAAGTCAGTGGAGAGACCTAGCAACGATGGGTTCTAAGATGAAGTCAGAAAAACAGACCTTGAAGCCACTCTGATATTGTATTCTTTGCCAGGATGGTAGAATTCAGCAAGACCCCAATCGATCAGTCGAAGTTTCCTTAGATCATGATCAATCATAACATTGTGAGGCTTGACATCCCGATGCATTATTCCCTGTGAGTGGCAATAATCTAATGCCTACAATTAAGAAAAAGGCAACGCTATTAACCTTGCTGTATGGATGGAACCTCCAAATATTGCCTACTTTGACCACGATGATCATGAGGCATTCACTCAGAAATGCAAGAAAGAGTACCCTCAACAGCATCTCAATATAGACAATAGGCTATGCACACGAAAGAGTACAAGCAACTGAGAAGGTAAGAAAGAAACAAAGTGATTCAACAGTTGATAAGCATGTTCTGCTTGTCTTTACCAAATTCTGATTAAAAAAAATTGAAAAGATCACCAAACTTCTTTTTACAACATTGATCTGCTATCTTCAATTTACTGTGCATGGTCCCCGGCCACCAAGACTATGTAACTGCAACATAAGACCATTTACCAGCTTCATTTCATACTTTTATATGCATGACCAATGTACTCAATTACCATAGAATGTCTTAAAGATACCCAATAGCTGGGAGGGAAAATGTTCTGTTGTCAGGTTCCAAGTCCAAAATTATTGACCAAGCTCAGGAAACAGCTGAACTCAAATGCACCAATGAGAAAGCCAAACAAGTTTGGCTTTCAACTTGCTCGGACACTGTAATGTACTCATGTTGGTGAGGATTCAGTAAGATGAGAGAGGCGCTTCCATGCATTCTCAAAACAATTTGCATGTAAAGAAATGATAGGATGGATATCTGTTGCATAAACTGTAAAAAGCAGAAAGCATCCAGAAAATCTAGACGTAATGCAGAAATCTGAAACTAGATGCAACACAAGCAGAACTTCCTGATATCTTTCAGCATTCACAAAAGTGACATCATAAACGTCCAAAATTTATATGAAGGAAAACACCCATTGCCTGAAAAACTAATTAAAGAATGTTACGAAGCAAGAGGAACAAAATGTGGGTGCGAATTTGTAAATCCAAGAATTTCAGTAAAAATCCAAAAGGTTACATGAAGGAAAATACCCATTCCCGGGAAAACTAATTACAGAATGTTACGAAGCAAAAGGAACAAAATGTGGGTGCAAATTTGTAAATCCAAGAATTTCAGTAAGATAAAATGAAGCACCAACCTTGAGAAGCTCATATATGTAATAACGTATGTCATAATCTGTCAGCGTTGGGTACAAGACTTTAAAATCGGTGCTGTTCACGTACTCAAAAATCAAACTGGGTGTTTTCGAGTGCTGATCTCTGACTATGTCAAGCAACTTTACAACATTGGGACCACCACATAGATTTTGGAGTATCTGGATCTCCCTCTTGATCTGCACATGTGAAACAATTAAATATAGTAAAGAAGAAAGTAGAAAAATTGATTGAGATGACAAGCTAATTAGAAAATGAAGGGAAAATTCGCAGAAACAGCATATATATGTGAAGCAGGAGCACCATTTTCAGATGAAGACATTTCTATTCTGTATCCATATGCACTTGAAACATTTTCATGAGTAAGATACATGGGCAAACATAGCCACTTCAATGGAAATTCCTCATGTTCAAGTCTTGCAAACAAAAAGATGGGACACCTTTTTACCAGGAAGAACCAAGAAAACTCATTTACTGGACCTTTTTCACTTTGCTGAAAGGCTAGGTTTATCAGACCAGATAAATACTGAAACATCACAAAGTTAAATTACATTCTGAGCACAGATCGGTAGTCCCTAATACATTCGAATCTGTACAAACAAGTTCATACCATGATTGTGCTCCCTCTATCCCATATGTGCGCGCGCACGTGTATACACATGTGGCTGTAGTTATTGCAATTAACATTACTTATTCCAACTTGGCATCCATCAGGTTACAAGAATTACCTTTTTCTTTTTCACCGGTTTAAGGATTTTGATGATGCATCTTTCATTGTTTGTAACATTTATACCTTCAAAAACCTCACTGTATTTTCCCCTTCCTACTTTCCGGACAACCTCGTAGTCATCTTGGTCACTGGAAACAAAACAAACAAAAAAGAAAACAAAGACATCATACCTTAAGAAACATGCTTACACAACGTTTAAACGAAAGAAACGTTTCTTAAATTGGAGAGAATGACAGAAAATTTTCTTTCATTTGTTCATTTTCTCCATCATCCAGCTTTAACTTCTATTCAATTTTTCCTCTTCTGGTGGCATAGAGGGTGAGAATACATATGAAGCACAGAAGCAAATTGGCACACGAGTCAAAAACTAGATTCCTGTTAGGTTCTCGGCAACAATTTTCACAACGCCTGCATTCAATTATCCTCCCTCCCATCCTCTTGTAAAAATAAAACTGTTTTCTTCCTCCCTAGAATGTACAAAGTATTGATACAAGCGACGAACATGAGGCCTGGCCAGTCTATACATGACCACCAATATAAGTCCCCTAATTTCTAAGAACGCAAATGCAACAATCTCAAAACAGACCATATGATGACGACAACGGACTCTTACCACAGCCACCATACATAGTTTACCCTATCATCTTAAAAATAAGTTCTATAGCACAAAACTCCAAGGTATTTCTATAGTCAAATACAGATTGCATAAAAGATCCCCTACAGACCTAATCCAAGTGTATTGAACCCAAGGATTGAGTGCAATCTGAAATTTAAGTCGACACTCCGACAAAAATATGAGCAAGAATGGGATATTTCTAAAAAGGTTTTTCTTCAATAAATTTCAGACACAGTATACACTCAAAATTAGGCGCAGGTATGCATAATTTGAACAGTAATGTAGCCAATAACTGAACTCCGCAACAAAAATCTAATCATACCTGGTTACATAATTGTTCCACCAATTTCATAAAAGTTGGATTATTTGCGGATAAAATGTGGTTACAAAATAAGTTAAACATTGAAAAGTTAACTACAAAAAGTTAGCCAATTATTCCGCCAAGTTAATCCAAAAAACAGTTATATAAAACCTAGATATCCACTAATACGATATGAAATACACAAGTAAAAGAAGAAATAGGCTAATTAGAGCTAACTATCTAGATTAAGCGGGATTTACCCCCACTGGACGGTGAGAGCTTCGTAGTTCCAATAATCTTGAGGACGGTGGACATTGATGTCTGCGTATACTCGAGCTCGAGACATGGCTCTGACGAAATTTGGAATTTCAAGCTAGGATTGAAGCTCCGACGATTGAATCCGACGAAATTTCACCTGATCTTTTCTCTGTTTCCGCTGTCCATCGTCATTCGTCAGCTATGAGCCTATGACATATTGGATGGGTCCTCATGGTTTTGGGTTAAAACGAGAAGGAGACCGAACCCTTTCGGCCAATTCAGCTTGAGGCACTTATATCAAGCCTGTTGGGGAATTTCTGAGTCGGGTCGGCTTCAAACTGGAGTTCAAATTAAAAATTACTCTACCCGGACCATGTATTATAAAATAAATTTCATAAAAACTCCCGACGACGTGTAGGTGCACTTCTCGAAATAAACATAAAAATAAGTTTAGACACGGGATTGAGCTAGATATTTCATATTAATAAGTATAAAATTTCTTTTAAATTGAATATACACTTGAGATTGTATTCGAGCTTTATTTATAAGTTTTTTTTTAACTCGAAGTTATTAAATTATTTAAATTACTTGAACTTGATATCATTTTTTTTCTCGAAAACGATAGATGATATTTCATAAATAATTGAAATGTACAATATTTGAGCAACGGCTCAAGCAGCTTTACAAAGTGTATCATGACATTTAAGGTGAGCCAAAAAATCTCTCCCCATCCATAAGTATGTTTAGAGCATAATGGCTAATTTGATTACATAGAGTCATATTACTATCATTCCTAACTTCAAAAGAGCACATTTGAAACAGATTAGCTAAAACATGTATGTCTTCGATCATCAACGTGGCAGTGTTTGGATTGTCTCCTTTCCCATCTCTTAGCAAGGCAATAAGTTGCTTGTTAGCATTGGTGACTTTGATTCTTTGCCAACTTTGTTGTCTTGCTTTCATTAGTGCCAACCTTACTGCTACACCTTCATCTTGAATATCCCTTTGCGAGCTTCTATCCACTAAAGTCCATTCAGCTCTGATCCTCCCTCCAGATTGCTTGGCGACTATGCCAATTCCCAGTTTATGGCCCACTGCTGATTTCTTGGTGAAGTTCCATCAGCTCTCGTTATCATGCTAAATATAATTTTCATTATTTGAAACTTACATATCTAAATTAGATAAAGAATGTCCGTATCCAATTTCGAGTCCTGTCTAACCCGATCTCAATTATACATGGTGCTTGTTTTCTTAAGCAATAAAATTAAAAGTTAGCGTAATAAACACAAATACTTGAGTTAATTGTAATTTAGATGCTTACTCATTTTGCTCCCGCAATAATCTTATCGCTTTAGCTGTTGGCAAAAGAGATTATTACTTTCATTTTCCTTCTTTGGACTTTTCTAGGGAGAAATTTTGGTCTTTCTAATTCTCTATTTTGGTCAGAAATCATTTGGGCCTATTTGGTTCAAAGGTTTTAAACAAAACCTACACACACACACTATTGAAAACTGTGACAAGAGAGGTCTGAGATCTCTTAAGACATTGATTTAAACAACTGTAATATTGCATATAACAGTAAGCTGCTACACCCCTTTTCGGATAACCCCAACTCATTTGTCATTAGCATCACTCCGGATTCTCTCATACAATCGGTACATAAGCGTTGATTTTGACATCTGAGGCTCCCTTTCTAGAACAGCAATCACATCCTTGACTGAAATAGTGCGAGCCACCTTGGGTTGTGTCACTACAACTTGATTTCTTCCTACTTTTCTAGCTGCTCCTGCAGAGAAAAGCAAGTTTAACCAAAAAAAAAAAATGGATCCCACAACAAAGCAGACTGTGCCACATGAACAATGCACGATTAGATTATGCTAGGACTCCAATAAAATGTCAGCCAACATTACGTAATATCACCAATAGCTGGGTATAACAGTTGGAAAGAAAATCTTGTCGAACATTTCAAAGCAGCAGTGAGCCGTTTCAACACAAGCACTTTGCAGTAATGCAGCCATAGGCATGTTTTCATAGACAATAAATATACCAGTAACAGGAAGAAAGCCAATTCTGTACCATCAAGCAATCACCATCAGCGAAGTATGAAGACTAGTAAACGAAACACTATGATGCTCAAAATTCTTGGGACATATCAGCACTAACCGATACATTTGAGCTCATACTAGAGTATATAACAGTGAACACTTGCTGAGCATCCGGGGGATTGGTTATTGGGGGTGGGGCGGGGAAGGGGGAAGACGTATTAAAATGTCAACTCTTTTACATAAACTTTTCACAGTGCCTACCTCAACAGGCCCTGTTACCAGGATTTTGCCCAGAAAAACAAAGGAAAAGAAGCTGCTCACTAGCGACTTACCTAGCACTTTATCTGATAGTAGAAGTTTTTGTTACATTTCAGAATGCACTGCATTAAGTGGTTGAGTTATTAAAATATCATACACATCATATGCTTCTGTCAGTTCCTTCCTTTCGAATATCTATATTACTGATACCATCAATTGACAACAAACCATAGTGCTAGTGTTACAAAATAGCAACTGTTAAAACCCAATTAGCAAAGTTTTATCCACTACCATGCTTGCACAATTTCATTCATATCTGATAATCTTGAACAGCAACAGCAACATGCCACTAATATAGCAAGCTCAGACATATCCAAGATCAGCTCTATACTAAGCAAGGTTAAGAAGAAAGCTGTTCACAGCTTAAACATGCAGCAAAGACTTTTGAGGCTCAGTAGATCTTCATATCATCCTTGAAAATGCTCTGAAAGCGAAAAGAAAATGTAAATATACCAGGAGTGGAATTAGCAGCAGATTGGCCCCTTTTCTCCACTTCTTGATTGTCCCTTGAACTTCTTCCTGATGACGGCTTTCTGCCTGTATCTTTTCCAGGCTGTGAACCAGATGCTGCATCAATTCCTCCTTCACGTTTCTGCCTGGCTTGCTCAGCCATCAGTTGCCACTTTGACAGCATGTCGTCTCCTCCAACAGCAGCTCGGGCAGCAACATTTGCAGCCGTTGTCCTCATCTTGTCATCTTCTTCCTTGTTTGCCTGCAAGTGTACAGAGTTTGTATAGTCTCTGGCATAAAGCATTGAGTAGACGATAGCTAGAGATGAATAAGCCTAGGTACCTTTACCGGTTTTACACGACCTTCATCCTTCTCCTTCTCACCATCAACCCCAGGATTACTCTCAGGCTGCGATACAGACATATCAAAAGTAACAACGCTTTTGAACTGTCAAAAAGCATAGAATAGTCAACTGATGGCAAAGACAAGAATTACTCACTTCATTCAGCTTTTGTTGTTTCTCTACTTCAGCTTGTTTCTTCTCCCATTCTTCCCGAGCTTTTCGGTTAATCAACATGATTTGTTGGTGAACATCTGAGGTCACAACAGTTTTGTGCCTAGACTTCTCTATATCCAAGCGCTATGAAAAATGCATCAAAGTCCATCAAAGGGTTTAGACGACTAGATTCCTTTTTCATTCAAACAATTCTTCACTGCTTTAAGAGCAATGAAAATAGCTAAAAGTAAAACTCACCTGCTTCGACAATCTGATAAGATTACCTACCAGCCCACGCATTCTTTCTTCCACACACTGAAAGAAAAACGAGCAGAACAATAAAAGAAAATGCAACATAAAATTTAGAAGAAGGGGAAATACCTATACAATTTAGAATAAGGGGAAATAACTATCTTAAAATCTCACCAGAGACAAGCACCGCTCAACATCATTGCTGATACCCTTTAAACCACATTTTGCCACTGCCACAGATAGCCAAAAGATAAACCCAGATCAATCCTTTTAATTCTAATAACAGAGTTGTACAACAACAAATTCATCTACCAAAAGCAAGAACAGGTTGTCAATAGAGTGAAGGATTTACAAATCTCTGCTAATTTCCGCTTAAGAGGGATTTTTTCCAAAATCAGCCGATCTTCTTCTTCTTGCACAACACGTCGAGATGCTTCTGAAACACGACTATCTTCCTTTGGACCAGAAAATAGTTGTTCTTCCTCTTCCTGTTTCATGCATTGAATTATCATGATACTGAGTTGAATACAATGCAGTGCAAATTGCCTGTCCTACATGCGTGAAACTGAATACATAGGGTTCTTGTCTTTCTCTTTTCTATCTTGTTTCTAGCAAAGGGATATGGGTCAGTACCCTGAGATTAACACCGCTGACAGCAGTCACATCATTGAGTTGTTCAATGCTTTGATCCAGAAAGGCACCAGATACTTTTTGCTTCTTACTGGAAGATGTGCCACAAATGTATGTAAGCAATCGTTATACATAAATACCAACATTAAGAAGGAAAAAGACAATTTGCCTCAGTAATTAAAAAATTCTCAAGTAATCATGTGTCCTAATCAGTCACATGACTCGTGTCAACCTTGATGGAGGTGGTGAGGAACCAAGGGCCTCCTGTGGCTTTTTTTGGCCGATCGAAGGTTTTTTAGCGGGAGCCTTTGAACTGGTTCCAATCCCCATGCTGGCAGAGGTAGAAGAATGCATCCTGGAATTTAACTGGTAAAAGGGGTAGGGGAAACCAAAAAAGGACAAGATGTAAATAAATCATGCTGAGATCGACAAGATTCTGAGCTGGGCACCGACATAGGAAAGAAACTTTTACAGCTGGGAAGCAAAAGAGTTACATTTTCACTTTAGAAAATTTGTACTTTTGGAAAACCCAGAAGAGAGATCATAGTTAAATCAGAGGCAAAAGCTAAAATACAATAACATAAAAGAATCACTTGACGAACAACAAGATTGTTAGTAAAGTCTGATGATAGCCCACATCCTCAGATAATATTACGTATGACAAGTTTAGAGAAAAGTCCTCCACGCTCCCCACCAGAAAATTAAGGGAATCCACCGTGAACTGTTCTGCAAACAGTAACACGTGGAAAACAGGTGTCAAAGAAGGGGAATTTAAGCGCATCAGGGAAGGAAGAACCATGAAGATATTAATCAATGGAACTCATTCCTTTATTAACCAGAGTTGTTAATAAACTAACTACAAGGATACTCATAAGCTAAAAAAATTCTCCTAAAGCTGAATGCTACTTGATCAGGACTTCGACTCCTACCTGACAATCCTGCTATCATTCAGATTTTAATTACTTTCCCAAAATTTTTATCGTGATTATGGTTTTGTTTCCTACTTAAAAGTCCTATTATCATTATACTTTTGATTCCTAGTTGAAACACATAAATCTAGAAATCTTAACAATTAAGACTTCAATTAAGATCCTAATACATTTAAGGCCTGATATGAACTCAAGAAACATAATTACAGCAAAGTCAAAGCCAAAAAAAGGAAAAGACCAAAATACACTTGACTCCCAAACTTCAGATAAAGCATTCATAAGAAGTCCAGAAGCAGATTACCAATGGTTCGACCAAAACAGCAGTCTGACAAAGTTGCCAGATGTTGATCAAGCCATCTTACGGACTTTTGAATTACCATGAGTAACTCTGGACCACAAAAAGCTCTTGCTTGCAAGTAATACCAAAAGCTTTTGTCTTAAGCTTCCAAAGGCATAATTTCTATTCAACTGCCTTATACTGCATCATAATATGCTAAAAGCTAAATCACCATACTACCCCAATTCACAGCAATTTGGTACAAAAATAAGCAAATTTTACTAGACACAGGAGTGGACTCCGAACCAAAAAAAAGTACCAAATCTTATTTATCGAGTTTCACACCGATGATGCAAACCAAGAATGCCTATCCCATAACTTGTGAAAACATAAAAATGGAATTGAAAGATGCTAATTGAAATCTAGATGAATTTGGGAAGTTCTCTTCAATTTCGAAATGTAGAGTATTGATATGCTAAAACCAGTGGCCATGTAAGACAAATACAAATAGAGATAAAATTAGGAAAGGCAAAGACAGATGCTAGAATCCAAATTCTTAACAGAATCACTACCACTACCAGCAAAAGTAGAACAAGCTAGCAGCCACAAAGATCAGAACAAAAAATACCGTATTATTAGGTTCCATCTGACTGGGCATTGATGACAACATGGGATTTGTTGGCACCGTGCTTGTGGGTGCCGAGAACCCCAATCTGGAGGACTGCATTTCAAAAGTTTCATCCTTTAAAGTTCCAGGAAGAGTGTTTCCTTGTTCAACATTTGTGGAAGGGAAGGATGACAACCCCTGTGTAGCTGAAAACTGGGATTTGTATTGTTCATTTGACTGATCAAGCGGTTCTGGTTTAACAAAGGTGGTAGAAGATGGAATCCCACTTTTCTGCTCTTTAGCAGATAATGATTGCCACTGAACTGAATTCTGGGGCAGCACTGGACTGTTGGTGGCGGGTGTGAGACTTCCACTTTGCAATCTTTTAGGGTCATTGAAAGAATTCTGCCCATCAAACTTCGTCACACTCACCATATTCATGCCCTGGGTTGTTGTTCCCAATTGAGTTGCATTCATGGTTTGATGAGCTGGAATAGGTCTCATTTGGGAGTCGTGGGGTAGTTGTTTGAGAGGTGTTGAAGTATTTGTATTCATTGTCGAATACGGGCGATGAATGCTCCCAGTATTCCCATATGTCGGAAAAGACGGATGTGAGAAGAGCATATGCTGTGAATGCTGCTTATTGATTCCTTGTGGTGGAAAAGCAGAGCGTTCCTTATCTTGATTAGCAGCCAAACTAGCAGTAGACATTTGGCTTAATGGGACTCCATGTGAATCTGGCAGTCGTTCAACCTCTCGTGGTTTCTGAGCATTGCTATCAGATACCTTATTGGTCGAGTCTGTTGTCATGGCGACTGCAGAAATGAAAAGAAGTCTAGTCAGTGGAAGAGATCTTGCACTTCTAATTGAATTGTGCTAATGCTTGAGATTAAGAGAATATTTTGGCACCAGTAGATGAGGTTGGCAAATTTTGCTGCTGAGTTGAAACCTGTGACTGTGATGGAACTTGACTTGGCACATTCTGTGTGTTTCGAGCAGCCTGATTTTCAAATTAGAAATTTAGCATAAATTAAACTAAACTGGGATTTTTTTTCTTCCATACAAGCGTTGGAGGAGGCAGGAAGTCATGGAAATTTATGTCTACTTAGTTACTTACTTGAGACTGCAATTTATAAACAGCCATCTTCAGCATCTGGTCTCCGACAATACTTCTCATGTGCCGGACAAAACCATCCTTAGAGATTTCATTTTTCTGAAAACAGAAACTCAACCTAAGGATGAAAATGCAAAGGATTTTAATTGATGCTAAAAATGCAACATTTCAGAAAGGAACCGGACTCAGCAACTCACCCTTAATTTAAGGTAAAGAGTGTTTAGTTGCATTGCTCTATCCTTATCAAGTTGGGGCTGTATGACAGGTAGCAACAGAGCAAAAGGCACTTGTTTCCCACGATTCAATGCGTTGCTGGCCTGTTGATTACTTGTTCCTGGAGCCTTGGGCTGTTGATTGGTCATTGTTGACACCACAGCCTGTTGATTACTCATTGCTGAAAATGATGCCTGCTGATTATTTGCCTTCTGCAAGTTTACAAGCTGAGCATCATGATCTGGATTTTGTGTTCTCTCAGGCCCAGTGTTATGGACAACATTAGTATAAGCATCCTGCATATTAATTTCCTGAGAAATAGGAACCATCTTTTGCTCAGCTTGCGGAGGATGCAAATTGTCCTGGGATGGTTTATTTTGGACGGAAAAGATGTTCACCTCCTGCATGGTGTTATCTTGTTGTTTCTGATTCTCGTGGACCAATCCAGGTTGTTTCACATCCATTTCCGCTGATAATGGCTCACTTTTCTGTGAACCAAGAGGATCTTGCTGACTTAGAGAATTAGCATTGTCATCGTGATTCGAAGTTTGCCACTGGGGAAGAAACTGACTGGAAGCATGACTACTTCCTTGAGACAATGCATCTAGTATTCCAGTTAAATACATCAGTACTTATGCACTTTTAAAGACAAATTTCAAGCCAACCTCAGATGCAGATTTCTATAGTAAGAAGCAACAAACAGAATGTGTATGGTGTTCGACATGAGTTGATTCCATGATTCCTTATATACCACTCAGAATAAGAACTTAAACCAAATCTGCAATAACTCCAATGTAGAAAAGATTCAACACATGCATGCATTCATCTATAAAATGAGGACACATTTGAAAAATGTTGCTGTATGCCCATGCACCGCAAGAGGGTTTGTTTGGATATCGCATTTTTTCCCCAAAAAAAAATGATTGCATCACAAATACATATTTCAATCACCTTTTATATCTTCCCAACCACTTTTTTATGTCGCATATATCACATCACAAAAAAAAAAATGCTACAGTCTCATTCCAAAAACTTTTTCCATGCAGTCCCGTAACCAAAAGCACAAATATTCTTTTAGATGCTAAAGGAGAATATCACAAAATGGTTATTTACAGGACCCAAATCCTCAAATTCGGGGCATGAGAATTTCATTATTTTCAGTTAATCCTGCTCATAATTTTCTCATCTGAAACCAATCTCATGCTTCCAACATTTTCCTTTATCAATTAAGCTACGCAAGAATCTATAAACCCATGGAAATCAATTTTCTCCGGAACTGAGCTCGTGCTGTTTAGATGACATTGCCATAAGACAGAAAAAATCAATTTATTACCCCAACCTAAACGGGAAAAAGAAACGAAATAACCGAAAAAATTCTGGCAAATATTAGGGAAGATAGAGAAAATTCATACTACTATCTGAATCAGAGGGCTGAGATGTGGAAATATCCCCTTCGATATCTCTATTCAGGGCAGCTGTGAAGGCCTCCACGTCGGCCCCAGAATGCATCGTCTCATCCTGCAAAACAATAAATTCAATCGTGAAAATTAAAATATTTCGAGGCTTTAACCTGAATAAACTAGCTTAACGTGCTTCCATGGTCGTGAACCTCATCTTCTTCCAGGAGTTTCATGATTGAAGGGTCCATTGGAATCAAAATTTAATTGCTTCGCCGTATTGAATATTATTGCAGGTGCTGAACTTCGAACAATGGACGATATTTGCTTAAATAGCCATAGAAGGAAAGGACTGAAAATCTTCAATTTTCTGGTTTGAAGTTCCGGAGAAATTTGCAAGGAAAGAAGCACTACTGTCAAGTAACTCGCTTTATCAGCCCGGATGGCTGGATCCTCTTCTCAGGTGTACCGGTATTTATAGGGCCCAAAAAAAAGAAGAAGTAGTAATAATAATACTGTTAAAATACAAAAAAAAAAACCCCTATAGTTTGACATATGTACATTTAGTTCCCTGCAGTTTTTTTTTGAAGGTAGTTTTGAAATCTACAATTTACCTTCTTTATGTTTGTAATTAAAGTGAAAATTGTTAGATTTTCTGTTAAATTTAATGGTGAAACTTTAATAGTCAAACTCTCCAATAAATTTATTATCCAAATTATAAATTCATCCTTCAATTTAAGATTAACATAATATTCTAAAAAATATGATTGCAAGTTATACTTTTAAACAATTTTGAGACAAAAAATAAATTTTTAACCGCTATGATATAAAAGCTTATACTCTATGCTATTGCCTTTTTAAAAAAAAAAGAAGATTATAAATAGCCCACAACAATGAATTAATACAGACTAGTAAGGACACCATAACTAATAACTTACATATAATGGGATGAATACTAACATCTAAATAAGAATGAATTTATATTTACATTTGGTCAAGCAGTACCATTGCTTGTTTACCATCTTATTATATAGGCCTTGTTTGGCAAATAAGTTTTTTGGATGTTTGTTTAAAACTTTAATGTATTTTACTGTAGAAGTTTTTAAACAAATTTTTAAGTATTTTGAAGTATATAGTTTAAAAATTTTGAAAAGTTTTTTAAGGTTATTATAGTTAAAGTTTTTAAAAAACTTATAGCAGACAAACTTGGTAAAAAACTCAAGTGCATAGTTCGATGAAGTAGCAAAATGCTAGGATTTGAGCTTTGTTTAAAATTGTTTTTAGCTGGACAAAAAAAAAAAAAGGAAGAAGAGAATTCTCGTGCAAAATGCCTTTTATGATGTCCAATAAATAGTAATACACTACTTAGATTTGTTATCTTCGACGGTGAGGCCAAATAATTGCAAAACAACCAATGGACCAACATAATATTTTTTCATACCTAAGTTGGGCTAGATATCATGCTATAATGTATAAAACTGCAAAGTTTAGTTGAAATTATTGGGCTTATGTTGTAGAAAGAGATTTGGGCCCAAAAGATTAATTGACATAAGCTACACCATCCTACATATTTGGGCACAAAAGGTTCTCGTACAGTACAACACCGTAGCGTGCTGCTAGCTCCTTTCCCGCCACGCATCACGCAACTTTTTCCCCCATCCATCCATCCGCGACTTGCCACGAGTTCCCCTCGGAGTCCACCATATAAATAAGCTCGGCTCTCGGTACAATTTCTCCCTCTTCCCGAAATAATAAGGGTGTCTCTGTAAATCCATAACCAATCTCAGAAGAAACATCAAACATTCAAGAATTCAAGATGAGATTAGCTAATTCTGTAGTAAATCATTTTACCAAACGAACCTTTATCCAACACTCTCAACAACAGCGACAACGACAGCGTCGTAGCTTTTCTAAATTTCTGCCAGCCAAAAAAATCCCACAATGCCGAAGCACACCACAACCAAGTACTACCATTAGGGTTCCTTCTCAAACCCCTTGTCGAAATTCAGTGATATTTTTTTCGTTCCTTCACAAGTCATACTATTCATCATCATCTTCATCGGGGAATCGAAAGATGGGTTTTCTTTCTTGGTATTTGTCAATGCTGGATTCGCGGCCCATTCTTACAAAGAGCATATCTTGTTCTCTGATCTATGCAGCTGCTGACATTACTTCACAGGTACTTGGAATTTTAATGTACTAATCAACTAGGGTGACTAGTTGAGTATGCAGGGCATGTTTTAATGTATCGGTATGAAACGTGCACAACATTAATATCGTTTAGATTTGCTCAATTTTTTTTTGCTGAAGTTAGGTTTTCTTTGAAATTTTCTAGGCTAATAGCAAGTCATTTGTCCCGCACATCTTTATTGTGAAACTAATTTAACAAATGTTAAAGAAAGAACTTTTATTCTCAATGAAAATCCTTGCTTATAAAAAAAAAAAATCACAAATTTTAAAATTGGTTACAGCTGAGCCAGCAAATTGTCCCAATCAGTACAGACTATGATCGTTGAGGCTTTGCAGACATATACCCCTTATTGTGTAGATAAAGTTGAGCAAAGTGTCTATGGTTGATGGGTTGCTGTTCTTTCTTCCTTTAACTGCCAGATGATTACAATGCCACCTTCAGGTTCACTGGATTTAGTAAGGACATCAAGGATGGCTGGGTATGGGCTGGTTATACTTGGTCCTGCACAGCATATATGGTTTAACTTTATAGCTTGGTGTCTTCCCAAACGGGATCTCATCACGACACTGAAGAAGCTCGTAATCGGCCAGCTTGTCTTTGGACCTTTCGTTACTTCTGTTTTCTATTCATTTAATGCAGCCATGCAAGGTACTGGTTTATTTCCTTTTTTCTTTGGAAAGTGTTTTTTGGATCTATAATTGCTGTGGATTCAGCATAGTTCATGGTTGGAGCTTGGCACGCTGATTTTTTCCTTCCAAATATGTTGGAAAGTATAAAAATGAAAAAAGTGATGTCTTCTGCAGTTCAAATATTCTTTCTACAATAATTCCGTACCATGCTGCAACTAAACTTCTATATGTGGCAATTTAAGTGTTTTCACTGATTAATTGTGATTTTGCATTAGGTGGTTATGCATCTCTGTGTTTTACGCTAATCCTAGCTTTTTGCTTCAGCATAAACAAGTCTTCTTTTGTTTCATTTTGATTGAAATTGTTGAGTAATTGGTAATCGTATCACGTTTAGGTGAAACTGCGAGTGAGATTACTGCCAGATTGAAGCGAGACGTGCTCCCAACATTGTTGAATGGCCTTATGTTCTGGCCATTATGTGATTTCTTCACATACAAAATTATTCCAGTCCATTTACAGGTTCTGCTCTTTCTTAATCTGGACATGTTTGGGATGGAAGATTTAAGTTCCTTTGTTTATGTAGCTTGGATGCTGGATAGATTTCTCATCCTAGTTTTTTAATATCTGAAATGGTGATGGTTTATCATTTGTATATTTGCTGCAGCCATTGATGAACAGCTCCTTTTCATACATCTGGACTATATATTTGACCTACATGGCAAGCTTGCAGAGGGCAGTTGCTAATTAGTTCTCCCCCCTTTTGCTTTAGCTGGCTGTATTCCATGAGCGGAAGAACAACTGTAACTCATTTGATAGATCACCCTTCATGTTTGAAAGATCAGCATACATCAAATTACAATTCCATAGGCTGCAGGCAAGTATGCAATAGAACTGAGGATCTAGGGGGCTTGTGAATGTGTCTCTAGATATTTCCCTACTATTTTGACTTTGACTTTTTATTTTCTTGTTTTCCTTTTCTGGTTTAGTAACTTCTACGCAATGGTTTTATCTGCACTTTTTTTTTGTTCTCAGATGTTTGGAAATATATTACCTTTTTGTCATACCCGCGGGAAAGAAGTTCCTATAGGCGTTCTTTATCTGTCTGCCTCAGAAATTTTTTTTTTGAGCGCGTCTGCCTCAGAATCAATTAATTTTCTATTTCTTGACATGCTTAGTTAATTTTTTTGATAAATCTACTTATCTGCTGACGCATCTCCTCAATAGCCAGGAGCTGGAGAACAGATTTCCTTTTATTCTGTTGGTCTTTTGGGGTACCAACTACTTGAAAGATATTAATTCAAATTTTGGTGGAAGAAATGGAAAACGAGATCATTAAGATGATCCATTTAGGCAACCCTTAAAGTTTGAAGGGATGGTCAATTAGAAATGTACATGGCAAGTCTACCAATTGCAGTTGTGGTTCCATTCAGCAGTGATGTCTCATGTCCATTTTTCGTTCATAGTTTCCCAAGTTGATGGAAAGAGCAAAAAACACAGAGTGCGCTGTCTCCAGCACAATTTCTTCTATCTTTGCAGATTTGCTTCTAGTTCCACATAATGTCATAGTTTTGGGAATCAATGGTGGTGTACTTCATCTATAATAGTGTTTCAGGAAGCTGTGTTTCAGCTGGATTACTGGTGATGATCCTTTCAAGTTCGAGTCTTGGTTTTAGTATGTGACATTATATCCAACCCTTGCTTTTGCTAGCCAGCAAATGCTGCATAATCAGAGATATGAAACATTTCCTGGCTGTAATCGGAAACCAGGTGGATTCAATTAGAAAATATATACTCATCACAGAATTTGTTATGGAAAATTTTGCTCTTCGTGTCCCTTCCTTCCTTTTTTTTTTATTTTTTAATTATCTTATGGTTAGTGGAAGGGTTCGAATCCAATATCTCTCACTTACACTCTCCTTCTCCGAACCACCCAACCCCTCGCCCGGTTGTTTGTGTCCTTATTGAAAGGTTCTGTAGCACCTTTCATAGTGTCATTATTATCTTTATCAAGCGGATGATTTGTAAACTTCTGAGGATTATAGTAAAGTAACAACAAAAGCATTGGAAAATTCTTGAGGGTAAACTTGTGGGCAAAATTGAGCCGTCCTGCCTTGAGGGTTATAAAACGTCCTCATCATTCATTCCCAATCCTTACTGGTTAAAATCTACCAAAACTACGTACTACTACAGAAAGTTTGCATCTCTTACTCTGATGAACTCACTGAATTCTTGTATCAAGAACTTAAATTTGAATGTGCTACACAACGTTACCTGTATTTACAATTTTTTTTTAACCTCTTCTTCTTGTGGTTTGACCAGTGATAGCTACAGAAGATAAAGGGCTGTCAAAAACAATAATTTATAACGTTTACAGAGATTATTACATCTTGTACTAACAAGTGCTCTGGCTAGTTGCTACAAAATCCCTGTCCCGCTACAAAAGCGTTTTCAGATCTGATGAAAACCATGGAAAGAGACTGTAATTCTTGGGCTTGCCACCCCTTTTCATGCTCTGGGATTGTCAATGGTTGTCAAATGCTGTAGAATTATGACTGGCCTAATCTAATCGTGGTCAAAGATGCCCACTTTGGCAGAATATCCTTTAAATAGCTGAATTAATTTATGAAAGTATCTCAAGTAAAAAACAAAAAAATCCAAAAGCTAAGGTCCCGTTTGGATTGCATTTTCCGTCATTTTTCATGGAAAAATTACTGTAGCGATTTGATGTATGTGAGGAAAAAAGGTAATGGGGAAATGTGTTCACGGAAAATGACGAAATTTTTCTACGGAAAATAGCAATCCAAGCAAAAGCTAAGTAAGTGATAGCCTTCATATAAAGCTCAGGATAAAATAATATAAGGTAAATTCGTTTGGATTGGTCATTTTTTAAAAAACAAGGGTTCTGTTTGGATCAATTAGTTTTTCAAATATTATAAAAAATTTTAAAAAATACTCTAAAAGGTATTCTAAAAAGTAGTTTAAAATTTTCATATATACTGTTATAGTAAAATTTTTCAAAAACAATTAATCCAAACGAAGCTACGTGTATATAAGTCTAAAAATCAATAAACACCATTCTGATAATAAACTCTCATGTTTTGCATATGGAAAATTTTAAGTGCATCATTACGGTAGTAATTAACATTATTGATAGAAGGATCTAGAACAAGAATTTTGATATCAGGACATTGATGAATCTTTATGATTGTAAATACGCCGAAAGGAATGTGGAATTTTTCTATCTGGACTTTCTGTTTATATCTCGCATGTCTCCTGGGAACCTTAGGAGCTAGGACTGAAGGTTCAAACTGTAGGGGAAAAGATCTTCCGTGAGACCCACACCACAATAGTGAATAATATTCCCACATGGGTAGACCAACCAACGAGAAACTCGGACCAATAAAAAGCGCCCGCGTGGACGACCAAAATATGGTACTGAAACTGATTGACGAAGCGTCGTAATCAACGGGGACTCGCACAACATCGGATTCGGACACAGTCTCCACACGAACTTTTACAAAAGTAGATTCCCGACGCGTGTCACCTCAAACTCCCGCTCTTGCGTCAGCAACATTAAAAACGTCAGTCCCAACGATCTAACGCCCCATTAACGACCACGCCTATATCCAGCTTCCCCCTTACCCTCCGGTCCCTCCCTCCGAGAGAGAGTGCGAGAGACAGAGAGGAGATAGATTTCGTTCCGTCAGAGGTTTTTGCCTCCTTTATTTCAGGTACCCAAAAAAGAAAAAGAAGAAAAAGCTTCTTCGTCCTCTTCTTCATGGGTTTTTATTTGTTTTAACAAGTTGTGAGTTATGTATTTATATATATTTTGTTTTATATATAGCAAAAGGTATCTGCGGATTTTGACGGTAACTGAATTTCATGGAGTGGTGGGACAAAATGATCGTTCCTATCAGAAAAGCTTGGGTTAATGTTGCTCAACATCTTGGTATTCGAAAAACGGGTCAGTTACTTTCCTTCCCCTCCTCCTCCTCTGTCAGCTCTCTTTTTTTTCTTTTTTTTTTTTAAGTTTCCCTTTTTATCAAAATTTTTTTTTTTTTGTTGGTCTTCACGTATTGGATTTTTTTTTCATCTTTTTGATCTCGGCATACCTTGTTAGCAGAGTTCTTTCGTCCCATAAAGTTCTAGTTCTGATATTTTGGTGGGATTGGTGAATCTTGTATGAGTCATGATGGATATCATAATGAATGGATGATGCTAGTGATCAAAGTAGGTGTATGGTGGAAGAGGGGCCTCAACAAATTAGACTCTGTGATTTTTGAAGGCAATTTGCATCTAATGACAATTTAAAACTTGGCGATTGAGCTCGATTGGTCTACACAATTTCTAGTTCGTTACAAAAATCAATAAAAGGCGTGTTGAGTGTACAATTTGCATAAGAAGGCGTGTTGACTGTTGAGGGGTTGTAAAATTTTTTGAGCGATGATCATGTATTAGAGTTTCCTGATAGGGAAATATGTCTAGTTGACTCGGAGACTGGAAAAGTTAAAAGAAAGGTAAAAAGGATGAAGGAAAGAAACCGAGAATTCTTGTTGTTAGCGTTTACTACGACCATATTGACAAATAGGAAATTAAGAGGGCGGTTTGTTTCTATCCCAGCCAAGGTTAGGAGGAGGTTTTTCCATACGTGGCACATGTCATTTTCTGAATGATGTGAAAGCCTTATGCAGGGTACGTAGCTTGTTTTAGTGTAATATAGGCAGGGAGTCATATCGTTGCAAGAAGAACAGAGGTAATAATAGCCTCAACTGAAGGAGGAAAGAAAAAAAAAATAAAACGTAACCTAACTGTCTTGATCAGTTGCTTAAGCAGAGGTTGACATAATGCTTTTCTTGTCCTTTTAAATTCTTTTATTCGGGTTGTTTATACTATGGATGTTGGTAATAGTCAAAGCCCATCATTTTCTTTTTCTTGCTGGTGATCTTTTCTGCATCATGAAGTTGTCACCTAGACTTTGGTCTCCTGTCTCCAAAGCCTTCAGAAGATAGAAACAGGTTTTGAGAAGCTTGATGTCTACGGATTTTGTCGAAAAAAAACTGTTTCATATGTTGTTAAAGATTTACTCTTCCAATCCCGTTTAGAGATTTTTGTGAAAAAACTCAAAATTGTGCAGGGCTTGTTAAGCTTCGCCATGATGTGAGGACTTGTGAGTACGAGGATGTCCACATCTTGTGGGAGTTGCTGAAGAAGAATGACGCACCGCTTCAAACATCTACAGCTGCAGGAAGCACAAAGAGACGATTTTGCAGGGTTGTTGAGTGGGCAAATATTGCTCCAATATTGCTTTGCCACCATGGTGTATAGTCAAATTATTAGCTGTGATTATTCTGTAAGCTCCAAAATGCTTGTGGTAGATAAAACTTTTTGGCACTGTCTTACAACTTTGGAGTTCAGAAGGATTATAAAATGCAAGATGTGTGAGTGCATGGTCGCATGATCGTGCATCAAAACCTCCTCAGGTGGGGGAAGTGGCCTGTCACTCGCACTTGTCTGTGGCAAAATAAATTGGTGTGTGTTTCATTTGATTTCTTGGCTGTGGTTAGTGTGATTTGTGGGATTATGCTCTTTGGCGTCTTATTACTAATAATCTTAACTGCTTGTATGTTGCATACGAACAGTAGCAGTCTAGGAGACTTCCGAGCCTATTTGGTTGTTCTGCTTGATATATATATATCAAGCCAAGAAATTAGTGCAAAAGGGGTCTTCAACTATAGCTTCTGTATCGCGTTGTAAGTTTCTTTTTATCCTTTTTCCAGGTTGTTGGTGAAGGCTACACCTTGTCTGTGTCTTGCATAGCTTCAATTGGTTGCATCCCTCAAAAAGTTCTATTTTTGGATGACAAGACAAAACTCATTTATCAGTCTTATTTAATGTTTGGAGTATACATTAAGTTATTTTTTCAAAATTAAGCTTGTCTGATGGAGAAATTTGTGGACCAAATGATTTTGATTGGTGAATTTACAAAGAGAAAGGTCGAAACATCTCTTAGTTTCTTATTATGAAAGTTGCTGCTCAAATAAGTAATTGTACCATTTTAACTAAATTTGACTAAATCAATTCCTTATATAGAAGCTAGCCTGCTTAATGCCCGGTTCACTGGGCAAAGGGATTCAATCTCCAACTAGGCCGAGTTTAATAACTAAAATAATGGCCACGAGGGATATTGGAGAATTTACAAAGAAAAGTCAAAACTTCTTGTAATTTCTTGTTCTAGTAGGTACCACTGCCCAGCTGAATGGGCAATTTTGCCGCCGTGGCCTTTGGGATCTTTGGAAAGCAAAGGTTTGACTTTGGGCCGTTACCGTGAATTGCTAGTCGTAGCATGATCTCCCACTACGAGCCCACGCTGCTTCCGTAATTGTCAACTGGGCTGTTTGGTGTCATGCGGAATAGTCAACCGCTATATCCTCGGCCTTATGGTCTTTTAGATGGATCTGAAGTCCGAGTTTCCCAAATTTCCTCTCTAGTTTCTTCTTTTCCCATCCTTTTGGCTGTATATTTGCCTGAAGAAATTGAAGAGTTCCACCCTAGGAGTTGAAGCAAAAGATGACAGATTTTGGGAATTGATATTCGCAATTCCATCTTAGTCTCTTGCACTTCAATTCACTTACTAAATAGTATTGATACCTTCAAGGAGTGCAAGAGACTAATTTCCCCAGATTTTAAAGAGACTAATTTGCATTATTTTGTCTTTAAGTGAGATTTCTCGTTCTAAGTTTAGAAGATTGCTTCTGTCTGGCCAATTAAATTGAACACATAGGACGGTAGTGTATCCAAAACCATTGTCCATTTAGCCCGGATTCCATATAAATAAGTGCCATGCCAACAAAAGGATTTAGGCCATCTTTGACAAATGAGTTTTTTAGATGTTTATCTAAAACTTTACTGTAGCTTACTGTAAAAGTTGTAGAAAATTTTTTTGAAATGTGTAAATTTTTGAATATTTTGAAGAGTATAGTTTAAACATTTTGAGAAATTTTTTGAAATTACTGTAGCTAAAGTTGTTAAAAAATTTGTAACAGACAAACTTGGCAAAAAACTTGTTTGCCAAACAAGGCCTTAGTTCCATGTATATTCTTTCTACCTTTTACTAAATTAATTGTTTTAAAAACAATCATTATCGCAACTAGGGGTCCAAACGAGTCGAGTCGAGTAGAGTTTTGGCCTAATTGAGCCGAGCCTCCAGTTAATTTTATGAAACTCGAACTCAAGCTCGAACTCGACGAGCTCAAAATATCGAACTCGACGAGCTCAAAAAATAAAAAAATAATAATTATTTTATTTTTAAAATGAATAAAATAATAAATTTTTAACAAATAAAAAAATATTAAGAATATATATAATTTTACTATTAAAATAAAAAAAATAAAAATATATATATATATATAATCGAGCTCGTGAGCCCAACGAACTTAATGTTTTTGAACTCGAGCTCGACTTGATTAGCTTGAGTTTGAGCTCGAGTTCGACTTGATTAGCTCGAGCTCGAGTCGAGTCGATCGGGAGCAGTTCGATTCGTGAACAGCCCTAATCGCAACTACCTCATTTATTCATGTGAAAGTTAAAATAGTTGAATGATGGACTTTTTAGTCATTTGACTTGATAAAAAATGTAAAGGTGAATGTATAAAACCAGAAGGGAAGTATATATTTGTCTTGCCGTGGAAATTGGGATGATAGCGTATTTACTAACTTGGTCGGTGACACTAATTTTGATGCTGTAAAATGTAAAAGATGAAGCCTAATATTCTTTTCCTTTGGACGTATAAAACTAGATTGTTTTGGCCAAGTAAACAAAATTTGTTTGTTTTTGTTATTTTTTAAAAATTCAGGAAATTGACAAATTTGGAGAGTTTATTCGCACCTCTTTAATGGCACAAAAGTAATCACCGCCAAAATAGTAGTATTTTTGGATTTGGTTGTCGGGGCCAAAAGGGCAATCTTCAAGACTGCAGGGGCAGCGGGGGCTCAGTTTCCATCGCGCTTTTGCATTCATTTCGTTTCACATCCCACCATCTTCTGCTACACAAAACAAACTACAATAACTCTCCCATTTACTACCGCTCATCCCCCATCACTATTCAACTCTCACACAGCTATGGAAGACATTGAAATCCACATGATTTTCTTGATGACTCACAGCCGAAAATCATTTTTTATACTGCATACAAATTTCCCTTTCTTTAATATGCATGACATACCCCTAGACATGGGCTCATAGCCATTTTTCTTCTTATCTTTGCGGGTATTCTGGACGACTGTGGTTTGTTTCAGTTCCTGGGGTGGTAATTTTCTGAGGAATTTGCCTAATGGGTTGAGTTTATTTAAAGGCCTCGTAGTCAAGAACATACGAGTCATTCCACTTTTTGCATTTTTTACATTGCTTTTGGTTGTGAGAAAAGGTGCAGACCTTTGGGTTTCAAGAGAGCAAGAAAACGCTTGTGGTAGTTAATACTTAGATTCCACTTTTTTGGCAGCATGAAAAACTTTGGTTCATGGGTTCTGTTCTTGGTGACTTCGACAGGTTTTTTATGCTTTGCTTTCTCGACTGAGAGCAGCATCACCTCATCAAGTCCCGGTAAATTCTACCATCTTTCTTCTTTTCATGCTTAAATTTGTCTCTCTCTATCTCTGTGCAGGATAAACCAGATAAGGACACCATGCTCGTCTACTTAGAAGTTAAGATTACATGAAAATTTTGAAAATGTATGCTTTTGTTTAGTAGTATGCGAGAAGGGGTTCGATCAATTTACGGTCATTATTCAATTTTAAACTCATAGAACTTCCTCTGAAGAGCTTGCCTATGTTCTCCTTCAGACTACATTTAATTCAACTTTCATAAGTTTCAACTCATGGCCTGGTGTTTTTATACTAATAGGAATTGGTTTTGTTGGATGATTGTTCATATCGAACTAACCTTGTATGCCCAAAAAAGAGAAACATATTGAATTGCAGTTAAGTTTCCTGTCGGAAGATGTTTGATAACAGTAATTGAATTGCATAAAAAGAAAAAAAATGCCACCGGAAGCAAAGCAAACACCATGGACAGTTTCTCTTGCTTCTTTTCCTCAAAAGAAAATCAAGAAAAAATAAAACTGAGAAATATCTGAGTGAACTTCAGTGTCCTGTTTTTGAACTTTTGTCTTCTGAAAATATGATCTTTTTATCTGGTTTCACTTTGGTTTAATTTCCAGATTATTCAAGTTTGTTTAAAGGGCTTAAAAGTTTTGGTTCGTCCTTCTCCATAATTGTCACAAATCTATCGGTACAAAAGGCCAAATTGACAAAAGTCACCCAGCCGCCAGTTTGATTCCTCAAGGGAGCTGCTTGGACCAGGAGTTTACAAGGATTATGAACAACCTTGTGCCTCTATGATAATAAAGATTGGTCCTTAAGAAATAGGCGTAACTGAGATTATCTGTATAATTAACTTTCCAGCCAATTGGACTTTTGGCAAAAGGATCAAGTAGGTCATTGACTGCTCGTAGCTAATGCTGTCTCTTGATCCCAGTATTCTTCTGGCATATGCCTGTGGTTACCTTTTCATTGTACACTAGACGATCGCCACGTGAACCGATCCCAATAGTAGAACATAACTGTTAACTGAATAATTGTTGTTTCTTTCATAAGCAATGGTATAACAGAAAATAGTTAGAGAAGCAGTGTATCAATAGAATGCTACAAACAATAGTACGAATTTTATCTAGAATAATTTTCTAGTCCAGGTCAGGTGCTGAATGCTGATATATCTACTTGGAAATGAATCTCAGGTTTGGTTCTCGATCAACTTGGGAGTGATATAACAGTGACTATCCAGAGTAGGAAGTTAAAGGTACTTTTAACAATTAAGACAGACTTTCAGGCATGGAAGTCACTTCTATCTGCGTGCAACTATTTGATTGATAAATACCTGAAAGGCCATTCCAGCTCCAATATTTTGTCCCCCCCCCCTTCATGTCAGATTAGTCCTAAGTAGTCACTTGGTTTTATCTGATTCTTTCTTTCTCTGATATGCAGGAGTACACTGCAAGTACTTATAAGGATGAAACAGGCCATGCAGAGCTTGATGATTACCGTCCAATCGATCCAGCTCCTAATTCAAAGGCTTCCATAAGACCTGGGCCTATCCAACATGGTACTCCTCTCATGCCTTACATCCCCAAGCCTTCTCCTCCCCCTGGTCACCAGAAAGAAGGCGGCTTCCCTTAAGACGATTTCCAAGCTCCCTCTTGATGCTCGTGCCTGAAGGGGAAGAATGTAATAATTTTTAGGTGTCGGAGATTATTAGTTTTCTTGTCTATCATGTAATATGTCTACGTTGAATGAAAACTTGCATGAGGCCCCTATAGGCCTTGCCTAAAAGAAAACCATAGTTGATCGATATATTATGATTATAGCTAGTGTTAAATTGTAATCCTTTGATTGTTTAATTAACCTAGGAAATCAGCATAAGCATTAAGTTGATTCTAGGCAGATAATTGGCATTTAAGCACACAGTAAAACTGCAGAGGCAGCATCAGTTAACAGGCTTATCTGGTGAGTCAATCAAAAATCCTATTCAGAAAATAGATCTTCAACAGATATCCTAATTCCAATAGCTAAAGGCATGTTTTTGTTGAACATCCTTGTCCTTGATACGGGAAATTTTCTACATGATGGCAGCCCCTGCAGTTTTTCTAGCCGTGATTTGCACCGCCAATGTTAATTTTCTGACTTCAAGTATTTAGGCTGCATACTTAGCAGCTGTCGTAGCAAAATGGTTTCCGTCAGGCTTCCTTTCAAGAATAGCCAGCTTGACTTTTACCATGAATAACGAACGCAAATTGACCTTAAAAATTTTTAGTTGCATAAAAAAATTGTCAATGTGGAGTACAATGCGAGAAGGAAACCTAGGGAATTTGTAATTTATTCATTCCATGGTCAATTTACTAGTGACTGGAATGAAGGATGTACTAATTTGCTTCAACAATTATATTTTTATCTTTGGCTCTTTGTATAAAACGGTTCTTAGACAACCAAAATCCCACCTTCCCGGAAAGAAAAAAGGCATCAAGGCAAAAGACATCATGCTCAATTGCATGGATAAAGGAGAGCAAGGAAACTAATGTTTTCTTGTCTAAATATCCTGAAATGGAGTGGGTGAGTCTACTAAAGTGGATGCAATGATAAATTTTACTACTAATAATCAAAGCAGTGTGGTTGGGAAAGTTGGAAGGAAGATTCCTTCTTCCTCAAGGGTAAGCCTTTATTATTGAAACTTGGATGGTTGCCCACTCCAAAACCCTCCCCACCACAGCCCATAACTTTTCTCCTTCCTTTTTCCAAATGGTTATTAACCTCTATTTTGGATAACCTACTAACTGCATCATTCTGTATAGTCTTTCTCCGTCCAATAAAACAGTAACTCTTAGCATGATGATAATGATCGTCAATAGTATGAAACCCGGCCGTGTTTTGTGTTAGTCCCCACATTTTCACTCCAAATCAGATAATCAGTGCCACTTAATTAGTAACAACTCAGTATCACTCCTTCATCTGATGCCAAGCGTCCAATTAATTTAAGTTAGAATCAGATATCACGTGATAATTTAAATTAATTGGACACTTGATATAATTTTAAAAGTGACACTGAATTGTCGTTGAGAAAATGACATGGCGCTAAAGATCTCAATTGTTTTCACTCCTTTCTTTGGTGGGATGGAAATTAAGTGGATAATAAGATCATGGAGATATGAAAACTACCTCTTATATATATATATATATGTGTGTGTGTGTAGTTTTCTCTGTCGTTTCATTTACACTTGAGACTGGATTTGGGCCATGGTAATTGAGTTTCTAAGTGAAGTTTCTTAAGTTACTTCAGTATCAGTACCAATAACACTAGGCAATATATATGAAGTGACTCTTAAGGTATGATGCTTTCCATCTCCTAACTATCATTATTCGCTAATATAATTACTACGTTTTAACTGAAAGAAAGGACTATTGACAACTTCACCTACTGATGACTGACTGTTCACAAAACTTTCGAGAATTCAAATCCCCGATACGTGTATATAAATCCAGTACAAGCAAAGTTCCCAAGACTTCAGCAAAGTTTATTCTTGAAACCAAAATAAAGCAATTTGAAAAAGAAAAATAAAAAAAAAATGCAACTTTCGTCAAACCTACAAGTTGAGGTCGTCTAAATTGAGGGATTTCATGGTACATGGATTGCTAAGGAGAAGCAACAGTTGATTCTGTTTCAGTCAATCTAAATTTGTGCTTTCATTCGTGCTTTTTCTCATATATATTGCTTACTAAAGAAACAAAAACCCGATCAAGTATGCATTACAAAGCCAATAATGTGTCTGTTTGTGGCTTGTTTTGGAGAGGGGACGAAGAACTTCTTCTTCTTCTTTTTCCTCTTTTTCTTCCCCTTTTTCTTCCTTATGCTAGTGCTCAAATTTCCCTGTATATTATAGAAAGTAGCACGGCAAGAGATACATGAAAGTGTTAATTCCAGTATTGGGTTAATGTATTTCTACAAAAATTAAGGTGGAAAGGTACGTGAATGCTGGTTGCAAGCTTTGTAGGACAAACTGGAGTTGGAGACGAGATGTAGTGAGAGGGAATCAATGTATATGCTCAATCAAACGTTTCCATCGGAAGCAAAAATCATTTATTATGGCTTCAAGTTGCAAATGTAGTGCAAATACACATCGAGCAGATATGATTGCATGCTCTCTCGAGCCAAAAGATATTTGGCTCCGAATAAGCAGAACCCATATCCTCCAAAGACAAATTTACTTCCCTGGTTCGACTCTCAAGTATCCTTCTATTTTGCTCCCCTCATTAATGATTAATTTGTAAGATTTGAAATCTCCTCTTGAAAAAAAAAAAAAAAAAAAAAAAAAAAGAAGAGCAAATTTACGTGGTAACAGAGAAAGTGCCTGCTGGGAGTAGGACCTAAACCATACAGAACACAAGTAAAGGCGCATAACAAGTAAAGATACTGATTGACAAAGAAAGGCGATTCGGGACCGAACAAGAAGGCCAAAGGGCTAGCATATGATGATAACTCTGTAGCATCCATAATCCATGCCATCTCTTTTTGCTGTAAAGTGGATGTTAAATTCTCCAATTAATTGATGATATACTGTGGTAGTCCTCCAGTCCTACTACATAATTATTACTTTATTAGCATATGTTCCATAAAATGTGAAAAATTCAGCTTATTTATTAACTCATGATTATTGTTTGGCTACGTAGTCATTATTATTTGCATTACAAAATTTCTCTAAAGATGGACGCTTACTCACTATTACACGTTAGTTCACTATTTTCTCATTAACCATCATTAAGGCTCTTTTATCTTTATTTTAACTCGTACTACATGTATAATATATCAATTGTCCTTTCTTTATCCAAAAGAAAACTTTGAGATGTTAAGCTGGACCATAAAATAAAGAGCAAAAAACCTCAGCGCCTGTAGACTTTTGATCATCAAACAATTTTTCATTATAAATTAGCCACTGAATTAACTAATCAGCACACCTGTGGTCATTTCGTCGATTATTGCTCTTAATTTACAAAATAATTAGAGCACATGTCAAAATGTAAGGGTATATTTGTCTACCAGAGGTACTTTATTCTGAATATTTTATAGATAAAGAACAATAATTGATGAAATGGCCATGAGTGTGCTAATTAGTTAATTTAGTGGTTAATTTGTGACGAAAAATTGTTTGATGATCAAAAGTCGATACGGATAATAGTTTAATGACCGCTGAAAATTTTTGTTCTAAAATAAATGTGTTCATGATCCTAATTGGAGTTAAGTGAAAAATGGGTATCTTTTCATTTCTAGAAAACAACCTAGCGGAGTTGTCTGATGATAACTAAAGAAGATAAAGAGAAAAGCATTTCCACTTACGTGCTGGAGAAGGTATGAACTTTTAGAACAAAGAATGAAAGAAGGGGAAGCGGTCCTTCTATGTGCATGTGTAATGTCTTGGATTTGCGCTTTGATTCGGGCACGTTCGTTATCAAAGTTGATGTCCCGGCGTTAAGATTCCGGCATTCAGCTTTAGAGATCTTTCTGTTGACCGTTTGTCTGTCTTGTACACCTATTCTGTATCACATTTAACATTCGAATACATGTGTTGTTGCCCTCATTGTATTTAGATAGTGTCCCAATTAATTGCATTTTTCTAAACAACTAACACTTCGAAAGTAATATTAACCCAAAATCAAGAGAGTCGCGATTTGATCTATGATATATATGAAAACTTAATTTTAAATCCAAATTAATTGTTATGTAAGTGATAATAATGTGTACATCGTCAATATATAATAAAATAAAATGAAAAACTAATTTCTTTGAAGGATTATAGCCTTCAAGTATCCTTGTATGTATGGGAGTTGGTCCTCTTTATCTCATTTTATTTGTAACAAACATTTGATGACTATCCTTGCAGCTGAAGCATAGTGATGCCTATGTAGTAATGCTTTATGTTGATGAGCTGTAAGGATTTTTTTTTTTAATATAAGAAAAAGTTTGGATAAATTCAATTCCAATCACCATCACGAGTCAGTACATGCCCCCTAAAATCATAGATTGCTTAAAGGGACTCTTACAGATCATCAGTGACTTATATTATTACAGATCGATCACCAACACAATTCTCATATTGACAGTGAAAATTGAATACATGATGTTTTACGAGAAAGTGGTCTATCTTTACCAATTAAGCTAACACTCTGGCAAAGGATTGCATCCAATGAATGCTGAAGCAGGGATGATGAAAGACATTAGAATGTGGACATTGATAGAAGACATTAACAACCTAGTTAGTTTGTTTCAATTGTACTCCTTTTATGTAAGAAATACCGGTAGTATGAATCTATGTAAAAGTATTAGTGAATATGCGTTAGGCATATTAATAGATAAGGAGAGATTTTTTGTCACTCCTTAGATGTCAGGGTACACTTATGTAAAGTTGATTGAGTAGTTACTCAAGTACTGTACAGTTTTGACATATTAATAAAAAACTTCTATTGTTTTCAAAAAAAAAAAAAAAGAATGCCTAAGTGTGTTCATTTACGCTCTCATCAGATGTATCCGCTATTTGCACTGAAAACCAAAAGTTATCCACAAAAAAAAAAATTCTCTGTTTAAATTAGTACAACTAGTTACTGATTAATCAATTATACGTCTCTTGTGACGTATAAATGTCGCGTGCTTGTTATCTATCGAAATCCTGATTAACTTAGTATATTTGATTGATAGAAATACTTTTATACCTGTACACTTGATGGAAATGCCTAATACTTGGGATTATCATAAAGAAAGGATCGGGTTAGCGTTTCACGAACTCAAACGGGCCGGCCGACATTCTTTATCACTTTCAATTTCCGATGATTGAAGAAACCTTAATACTCAATTAGTAGTCAGATGAATTGTCCTTAACTAATCTTGACGTTAACGTCTGGTCAATAACTCAATATGTAGATGTTCGCAGTTGATCACTTAATTGTCCGTTGGTTCACCAAGAATTAATCATCATCCATTCTTGCACCTTCGAATTTCAGTTTTGTTTGAACTAATATGTCCAATGGTGAGTGTATTAATTAAAGTGTCTTCCTTCAAAATTTGACTTTCTCATAGGTTGATCGATATACATAAATTTCATAATTTAAAGGTGGAACTTGGTAGGATTTGTTATCTTATCAGTCAAGCACTCATGGTATAAGTTTTGGCCAAATATATTTAATTAATTTCTTCTCTCCACTTCTCCTCTTCTCTAATTTCTCTCTACTTTTTTTTCTCTTTTCAAAAGTCTTCTCTTAGAGAGGGAGACCACCACACATTACTTTAGTTTTTTTTAAATAAAGTCTCGCATAAGTTTTCTTAGTGAGAGGTTTCTGTTTCTCCTAAGGTTTTCTAGTGAAAATTTTTTGTTTTCCAAAGGGTTCCTACAGAATTTTTTGTGTTTTTTTAGATATGAACTTATTTCAGATCTCATTGTCAGATTTGACTTCTTTTTTTTTTGAATCTTGGTTTATTTTGATAAATTTCATCATCATTATTGGAGTTTAAAACCGTTGATTGGTAGATCTGACGATTACAACATGCTAGGAGGGAGTTGCAGCAATTTATCTGTTAGAAGACAACTTTAAAATTTCATGTATTTTTCAGATCTGTTCATAATTTTTTTGGATCTATTCCATCTGTTAAATTACAAATTTGTAATTTCTAATGCATGTTTAACTTATCATTAGGGTAACAATATAGATCAAATCATGCTGGACGATTTCTAGTAATTTGCTAATAAAATTTACTTTTTGTCCAAAAAAAAAAAAATCAAACAAGTTATTCATTTAAAAGCGTTGGTTGGAAGAATAGTCATAAAGAGATAGATCATTGCAGCAAAAATTGAAAAAAGAAAAGTGCTCCTACATCATACGTTATGCGGATAATTATAATTTGGAAAGAATTATTGGACTTATAATTTTCTTTCTTGTCAAATTATTATGACAAGAACAATGGCGGAAACTCCAAACTCCCACACGACGCCTTATGCGTTAGTTGGGGTTGGATAGCCTATTCATTATGTCACCGCTAGTAAGTAAACTTAATTGTAAGCTGCTACAGTTGCAAAACTTTAATTAAAGACATCTCATAAACAATTGTGCATGGCGAATTGAGTTGAAATAAAGTAGATGGATCTAAAATATCAGAAAAGTTGTGATGTTATGACAGACAAAATCGAAATCATGATTATTGATTGTCTCAAACAATTAGAAATGACAATTACATTGGTTCAATACCATACAAATTGATAGATGGAATCATAAAAATTTACCTTGGCAAGTTGAATCTTGATATATTTATCTTTAAGCTCATAATATAAGATATTTTCAAGTTTTCTGAGAGCTGTCTCCTAATTCAAGTCCATTTCGATGATATGTTTTTTAGATGTTTGCATAATACTATAATTTAGTGTAAAATTTATAAGAAGAACTTTTTGTAGAGAAATTGAAGAACTTTTTTTTTTAATTATTCTTTTCCCTTTCTTTCACCTCTTCTTCTTCCTTCCTGTCACCACCAATGCTTCAATCACTGTTGGCCATCACTGCCAGTTGGCACCCCTATTGGTGCTAGCGGCGCCGCCTCCTCCCCTTTTCTCTCTCTCACTCCTTTCCCCCTTCATTCCCTTCCTTCCTCTCCTCCTTCCCTTGCTACGCCTCTCTCATCTCTCCCTCACCTCACTCCCTCCACTTCCCTCTTCTCGGCGTGATCATAGACTAGTGCACAACTAGATTTGGTCACACGACAAGGTCACAAGGAAGAGGGAAAGAGGGCCAGGAGAGGAAGGGGAGAGAGAGAATGACAGGGAAAGGAGGGAGAGACAAGAGAGGAGAGGAAGAGGAGGAGAGAGCAAAAAAGTAGAAGGCTGTAGTGACAGCGCTTGTAGGTTGAAATGGGAAGGTGATAGTAGAAGAGAGGAATGAGCATGTGTCTTTTTATTGTTTTATTATGCATATGTTAAAAATTTTGTGGTGTTTTTAGTTGTTATTGTAGATAAAATTAAAGAAAAATTTTGAGTGTGTTTGAATAGAGTATTATTTAAAATATTATTTGGAATAAATATTGTAACGTTTTTTATGATATAATGTATGTAAAATAAAAAAGTAATTTAAAATATAAAAAATATGTTCAAAAATATATTTATGTTGTAAGCGAAATATTATGTGGGGAAGTTAACTATCCAAATTTGTCTATTAAAAATAGGCAAAAAAAAACTGGACATCCAAACGGACCCGAGTAAGCATAGCGCAGATGTTGTCTAGTTCCTTCCATGCTATAACCCGTATTATGAGAAGGATTTGTGTACGTCAAGGGAAAAAACAGGGCCTTGTTGAGTAATTATCCTACAATGAAAATTGGTCGCCAAAACATCATTTCCTCATCAGAAACCCATCAAACAGCGTACAAACAATCATTATTATCGTCTAATCTACAAGAAGTAAAAGAAAAGTATAACCATTAGATAGCTCTAATACTTTAATTGGAAGAGTAATGATGTTGATTCTTACTTGAATTAGTAAATAATTTTCGCCTGCCCTTGTGAGCAAAGAAAAGGTTGCCTTCTCAGAAGTACCCTTTTAACCCATTTTTGCCTGTAACCTCTTAATTAATCCTCTCATTTTGCACTCATGTCATTCTCTAATCTCTATCAACAATCACGTCACGTACAGCTCCAAACAGTAGTATCTAGTACAGCTCCAACTAAACTCCACCAATATTTATTTTCATCTAATTTTCATCTAAACCGACACTAAAGAATATCCTTAATCAATTGTCATCATCGTAACGTCTCTCCCAAGATTCACCAAAAAAACCTTCATCAGTGCCCCCCCACTCTCACTCAACTTTCCTTAGCAGCCAAAGTGACTTACGCCTTACCCCAGCTTTCTTCCTCCACGTGTCCGTCCATGTAAGAATCAAATTAAATTCTCTTTCTTGAAAAAGTTTGGGTTTGAATATATTAATTTAATTGCCCTTTGGAATTGGCTTGAATGGTTTTGGGGTAGCTCAGTTGAGTCACGAGATCGCATGTTTGAACCACCTCTTTTACCGTTTATGTATCATTGGGAGGCAGGGTGCACAGACGCACAGGGAGATTAATTTGACAAAAAAAGTTGGAATATTTCCTGTGTTGATAAAAAGAAAAAAGAAATTTTGGAGAAAAATACTTTTTCTTATAAGACCACAATTAACTCACAACAGAATATTATTAACTTACAACCAACTAATGAACAATCAGATAGACATTAATTTATTCGTGTAAAAAAAATTTTGTATACTAACAGATTTGGATGGATGGCACAGAATTTCAATTCAAGAATTACTCCTTTTCTTTTTTTCTCAGATCTAGATGGATGGATGGCACAGAATTTTAGTTCAAGAATTACGACTCTTTCTTCTTCCGGACGCGATGACATGAATTTAGGATGCTCGGGTTATGAGGAAGATCAATTCGTTCCGAATAACCAAGTTTGATGGAGTTATAATTTATAAAACTTGTTTTGCAACCCATTTCTAATATTCATTTTCAACCCAAGCATGAATACGTTAGTAGTTGAAATTAGATTTCATTTTAATATGAAGAATTCGGCTTGATTTGGCTAGCTACCAATAATAATATGTCACCAAATAAAACTTTCGCTCTCTTAAATTAAGCTACCCTTTTAAAACCTCACTCCGTTAAACCCAGCAAATACTCCCTAAATCCTACTCTACCGCCTGTGAAGGAGGAGTCTGAGTACGACTTCGCTCATGCGGTCCGTGCCATATCTATGTACAACTTTTAATGCAATAGGCCTAGCCCCGGAAGCATACCAATTTTTCTCTCTCACACAGTCACACATTGGAACGACGGTTATGCTTCCCAAAATCTCGTCCTTAACAGGCCCGCACTTTCTCTCCCTTACTTCCGCGTGTAGTGTCGCCGGATTCGGTAACGGTCATTTTTCCCGATCCCTCACTCCGTCCTTTCTCTCTCTAAAACTATGCATAAACCCCACTCTCCACTCTCTCTCAGGCGCTAGCTAGATACACGTACACAGTTAACATCATTGCTCGGTCGTAATTTTCACTTTCTCTGATTAAATTGAGTGCTTTTTTCGGAGGATTAGGGTTCTTAAGAAATGTGAAGTTAGCAATGGTGGCTACTATTTCTGCTAAAACACCAAACCCTAAGCTCTCATCAGAATTCTCGTATAAGAATAGTACTAGTAGAATTGATAGTAGTAATGTCCGGCTAAATCCAAAGAGACCTCCATTGCTACCTTCGGAAGCTGAAAATGGACCTGCTGGCCAGCTACGGCGGCCGAAATCCAGAGAGGTTACGTCACGGTACTTATCGTCTTCGTCCACGTCATCATCTTCTTCAATTTCGACGTCGTCGTCTTCGAACTCAGGAAATTCCATTTCCTCGCGCCGGTCGGCTTCGCCGATGGTGTCAAGGACTACGACAACGACGGCGATGACTCCAACGCCGCAGAATTACCTGCGTCGGGCGCAGTCTGCGGAGCGTCGGAGGCCGGTCACTCCAAAGCCTTCGTCGGTGGAGATGTCCAGTGCTGCGAAGCTACTTCTGACGTCGAAGAGGAGTTTGTCTGTGTCGTTTCAAGGTGAATCGTTTTCGATGTCGGCAAGTAAGGCGAAGCAGGCTCCCGCTCCGGCATCGGCTTCTGCTCAGGCGGTTATTGGTGCGGGTAGCGCGAGGAGAGGTACACCGGAGAGGAGGAAACCGACGCCAGTGAAGGATCGGATGGAAAATTCAAGTTTTAAACCTAATGATCAGCAGCGATGGCCTGGGAGATCGAAGCCTGGGAATTCGAGTTTTTTGACTCGGAGCTTGGATTTTGGCGCTGCTGCTGATAAATCCAGATTCAATGGATCTTCGAATGATGTTAAATCAATGCAAAAATCTTCAATCGATGCTAACAATAGACTTAAAGCTGAAAAAAGATTGGAGCCAGCTACGAAAGATGTTGAGCTGGAGAAGAAAGCTGAGGTTGTTGCTAACGGGACTTCAGCTTTATCAAATGCTGCTACAGATGCGGCGCCTTCAGATAGTGAGAGTGTTTCTTCAGGGAGTACTACAGGTTTACAGGAATGTGGGAATTTGGCTCAATCACGAGGAGGCCTACGTGGCATTATCGTGCCTGCGAGATTTTGGCAAGAGACAAACAATAGGCTCCGAAGAGTGCCGGAGCCTGGTTCGCCACTGTCAAAACATAATGGATCAAAAATTAAAAATGTTTCAAAGTTAATTGGTGCAAAAAAATCTTTTAACGATACCCCTGTATCATCTCCTCGAGTAATTTCGGGGTATGTATCTCCTCTTCGAGCTGGCCCAAGGCCATCATCACCAAATAGGAGTTTGAATTCATCTATCAATTCTGCATTTAGAGGGATGACTAGTCCAATGAGGATGAGAAATGGTGTTGCAAGTATGTTGAGTAATGATGTATGTAGCACGCCGTCTATTTTGAGTTTTGCTGCTGATATTAGAAGAGGGAAGGTGGGGGAGAACAGAATCGAAGATGCACATGAATTGAGGTTATTGTATAATAGGCAGTTGCAGTGGCGATTTGCAAATGCTAGAGCAGAGGCTGCTCAATTGGTTCGGACTGAGACAGCAGAGGTAGTGCTAATGTTTGTCCCTTCTTTAATTCGAAAGACGAGATTGCACCTTCATGCACATTTTGCTTTGTCTCTTTTTGGATATAGCTTTGCTTGGAGTTCGTTCCTCACTTAATTGCTGTCTTATTGTGGTATTCTGTTGCATTCCTTTGGGCTCCTCTGTGGAGGCTTTCAATTGCAATAAGCGGTTGGAATTATCAAATTTCAATGCAGATAACTATGACTAACGTAGACCAGTTTATTACCAGTGCCGTATGAGTCTCTGGGAAATGAACCATTGTGCATACTTTTTGCTACCTTCACTAGTAGAAACAACACTACTTGGTTTCGAATTTGAAAGTCAGGTGTAGGTGGATGCCTTGTTGCTAACATTTATGAAGCCATTAATAACTAGGATAGAGTCTGAGGATGGCTAGTTCTGAGGGAATTTTCTGGGGATGAGGAGCTTAAATGCTAAAGAGACATGACAGAAAAGGGTGGCTATTTACTTCCCTCTCTGATAATAACTCAAATTGGAAAGATTGCTTTCATGCATTTTAGACAATGACACCGTAAGCGAAAAAATAATTTGGCACTTACTTCTGCTGCCAATCTTGAGAGAAGAAGTATACTAGTATACAAATGGTAGGCGGAGAAATGATTATTGAGAAATGCTAGGAATTTCTTTTTTAAATAAATAGCTAGATGCAGCCCATTCAAATTTGAAACCTATTTGTAGGCACTGAGATAATAAGACCCTGGTTAATAGGTTCAGGAAGAGAAACCCAAGGTGAGTTGGTTTTGCAATTTCAAGTTACTGGAGCTGGAGAAGAAGAGCTCCAGTAAAAGGAATAGTTCGGGTGAGCTTGATTACTTGGTTTTGTTTATAAAGTTTTTGACAGTATAGCTATTTTCTAGAATCATTCTATGGGTATTGTTTTTCCTAGCTGTGCAAATCAATGACGTGGTAGACTTAGTGGTTAGATTTATCTGTATTCAGGTGATTTCGGCCTCATTTGAGACATGGTGTCACTTCTGTACCAATAATTGACCTACTTGTGACTGTTTAACATCCTTCTATGCATTTCCTTTAACAAATCCACTACTTGTTAGTATAGAAAAAACATAAAATTCACGAATAATGTGTTACAATTAGTTGAAATCAGTAGATAACATCGTGGACAAGGACTTTGGATTGACATGATTAAAAATTACCCACCAATAATGTTTAGGATCCTTTTTATAGATTTTTTTTTTTCATGAATCCCCTGTAATCTAGTTTATAAATGAAAGAAAGTAATCTAAGTATACAAATGAAACAATCTATGTTGATTACTGAAATCCAGTTTATGAATCAAAGTAACCAAATGCATTTTTTCATGCCGCTAAACATCTTTATTGACATCATCAAGTTTCTAACATTTGCTTCAGCTATGGGTTGAGTCATCTATTGGGTCTGATATTCTCTATAATGAGAACCTAGCAGCCTTGGTACATTCTTTCCTTGCACATGAAATCTTGGGTTATTATGACATTAACACTAAAACCATCGTTGCCCCATAATTATCATATTCTGTAGGGCATAGATTGAAAAAATCCTAGGCCAAATTTTTATTTTGTCGACAGTCATAATATGGGCTCCTTGCAACAATTTAATTACTTAAGGCTACAATTCTGTTGGCTGATATTTCCTTTGATTTACTTATCCACCAGAGAAGTCTGTATAATGCCTGGGTGACTGTCTCAAAATTGCGGTATTCTGTCAAATCAAAAAGAATGGAGCTGCAACTACTGAGTCAGAATCTGAGGCTATTCACCATCCTTAATGATCAAGTAAGACTCATTTGTTGTTGTTATAATGCCGTATATGAATTACTAGTTAGTTGTTGAAGACTTATTTCATGCTTTTAGCACCATAATCTGGAAAGCTCTAACCCTTTCTTCCTTAGCTCATGATTTATCTATTGGTTCTTTCTTGAATGTGCATCAGATGATTTAATCTCTCTCTCTCTCTCTCTATATATATATCTCTCTCTCTGTCTCTGCGCATCTGTGCATGCTCACGTGCTTGTCCAGCTTAACCTGGAAATGCAGATGTGCTGCAATAGTTGCAACTTTTTAACAGGTTAATTTCATGATAACAAAGAAAATTTCTTTGCTTCTTGATCTTAGCCATGTTGAAAGTGATAATTCTTCTGCCCCATATACCTTTTGACTTTGAGGCCAGTTCCAGCTATATGTATCTTTAGTGGATGCCACTGAATGTGGATGCCACTGAATTAAATACGTTTGGCATATCTTTCATGCTTTAGTTAACATGATAAGAACCGTTTCCATCTACTAGCAATGGTCTGGATCTGTACTAAGTCTCAATTTGTGTCTATTTATTTCAGGTTCCATATCTGGACAACTGGGACATGATTGAGAGAGATCATTGCTCTGCTTTGTCAGGGGCTATAGAAGCTTTGGAATCTAGCACTGTGCGTCTTCCAGTTGGTGGTGGTGCCAGGGTATTTGTTCTTTTCTTCTTTTATTTTTATTTTTATTTTTTTAAAATTTGTGTTATGTGTGACAGCCCATCATTTTTTAAGTTTGGCATGTGATGGCCTAATATTTTCCCTTCTCCAATTGTCTTTTTTTGCAGGCAGACATTCAGGATGTTAAAAATGCTGTTTATTCAGCTATTGATGTGATGCAAGGAATGGCATCCTCCATATGCTCTTTGCTCCCAAAGGTGATTTCTGTTTTTAATAAATACAAGGAGCTACTGTTTATTATCAAATATATGTAGCAAACTTTGTTAACTGTTAATTGTTTGGTCTTCATTTTAACCTTATTGCTTCTACGCTTTTTCTTTTGCAACTGAAGAGCATCGTTTTAGTAGCTTGTCATCTTTCCATCAAACTATCAGCAAGGGAAAATAATTGAAGGGTAAATAGATGGACACTATTCCACCGCAAGCTCAACTTATATGATAGGCTAGGTTTTCGCATATGCGACGAGTGGCAAGTTCAAGGTGTTTTTCTTTATGTTGAAACAAAAAACGCTAAACTGAAAAGGAATTGTAGAGATGCCTATTTCCTGTCAGAATGTGGAAACATTAAGTCTACAAGAAAGAAAAGAAAAGAAATGTATATTGGTTACTACGTATAGAATGAGCATGTTTTGTCTACTTGTAAATCATTTATTTTCTCTGTGTTTTTCCTTTCCCCAAAAAAAAAAAATTCCTACTGCATAGCGGGAAGGTTTAAGCAGCCAGTGTACAAGATCTCGTAGGCAGATGTACCACTGTTTAATTAGTCTAATGCTTTGGGTAGGCTCTGAACATTCAGCTCAAGTTATACCTGCAAAGTAACATCACAGACACATGCTTCCATTATCATACTTGTGGTTCTCCATAAACTTGGAATATACTTCTCTACTATGTTCTGAACAATTTGGTCAACAGGTTGAGCAAGTCAACAAATGGATCTGCGAACTTGCAAGATTGGTAGCAAATGAGCGCAATCTGATTGAGCAATCCAGAGATCATTTGTCAAAGTTAACAGAGATGGAGGTAACAGTAAGATTTAGTTTTGTGTTCTGTGGAAATTTTTGATACTTATACAATTAATATCAAATTTGGTTGGTAGTGGTATCTATCTCTTCTATCATTGTGTTTGATCCCCCACTGTCTAACAATTGAAATGCTGAAGGACTCTCCTGATAAAGGTTTTATGTTTTCCAGGTGAAGGACTGTAGCCTCAGAGCACACATTCTGCAATTAAGACGTTTGCATCCTGTCTTAACAACCAAAGACTAAAGCTGATCAAACTTGACTGACGTGAAATCCTAAAACTTCCCCAAAAGGCCAATTTTTGCCTTGGATAACACGAGAGGTGGTGATTGACAGACAGTGAAACAGTTAACTTTTGGGTTGAAGAACTGAAGAATGGGCATTTTCTTCAATCTTTGGAAAGTAGTAAAAAAAGAAAAAAAAAAAATTTGGCATGCACAGTTGGTAGGAAATCATTGAAGTACGACCTAGATTTGTATACTGCTCATGTTCAGTAGCTTAGTGATATATATGTAAATATTTCTAATGATGATTCTGATAATCAAAGGCTTTCTCACTCAAGTTTGTATGGAAATGCACGTATTCGTATCATTCTGTGTATTCTTGTCTCTTTTTTTGTTTGCTTGGTTATTTTGGCTGCTTTAGTTAACACATATGGACTAAGTAGCTAACTTTGCTACACTACCACGGTCGTCCCATGTGAGTAGCACTTGACAGAGGTTTTTTTTCAAAAAATTTTTTTTTTAACCCACACCATCAGTTGCCTTCTATTTTTCATTTTCTTTTCCGCCATAAATCTTAACCAAACATGTGCTTGAGATGTGAGGGGTTGGTTGCTTTTTGTTGTCTTTCTGCGAGAGCAGGATAGCAATGGGGGCAAGACTTTTTCTGCCTGTGACATCATTCCCACTCCCTTCCTTCTCTACCTCAGTAATCTTCTCATTCTGTTCCATCTCTCGTCTCTTTTGTTCTTCTGGGTGATCCACTATTACAGGAGAGAAATGCTGAGATTCTTCTTCTCGGTAAGTGCATTTTTTAACCCCCCCCCTATTTTTGGTATCTGAGTTCAATTGTTAAAATGATGCAGGTTGAAATGCGTCTTTAATCTTTATATGTACTGCTCCAGATTAGTGTTGCATGTTTCATAATTTTTTCTGATTTCCAGTGATATGCTTTGATTCTGCCCTAAAGCCCTCTCGTGTTCTTGATTTTGCTGTATCATCATATGCTTTTTGCCTTGATCAACTACTTTGGCTTTTTTACTTTTTGATTGTTTACTTCATGGGGTGATCCTTAGGAGTACTAATGATTTTCGGGGAATTATTGCAGGGACAGAATATTATTTGGAGTGTATATATGAACAGCTAATGGTTGGAGCACTATTGTCAGGTTATATATTTGTTTGATAACTTTTTTGGGTTTGAGTTTCACTTTTTTTAATGCAATTGGCTCTTCAAATTCAGCATGCTATGCCTTAGTTTACTAGGATTCTGATGATACCCTCTTCTCTTTTCTTATTTCTTGATTTTCTTTCTTATGAGTGGATTTAAGATTTTATTGGTTTGATTATCTGAAAACTTCAAGACAATGGACCATACAAACCAATACAATGTGAATGTCGAGTGCTTAAAGGAAAATGAAAATTTTAAACACCATCTTATATTTTCCCCCTTTACCGTGCTATAGGGAACAAGAAGCGAACCAAATAACTAAGTAGAGGTTCCTTCTTGTGATGAAATGGTCAAGATATGATGTTTTCCAATGTAATAACTAGCAAATGTAAGTTGTTTATTTCATTACCTTGAGGTTCATTCAGAACATTTGGAATAATCATAAACTATTTGCGATGATTGGTCTTGAAATGATTAACAACCTATATGTCTTCGTTGTGAAAAACCTTGAATCTCCTAAGCTGCCATTCGTAAGTAACTTGTAGAAGTTGCTGTTCTTGGCAGTGTCGAGATTAAGTGAACTTTTATTACTAATGTTTGATTTCATTAGCACTTTGACTTGGTCTTATTCTTCAGTTTTCTTATGAAAAAGAAGAAAAGGTAATTGTGACTGGATTTCATGAATATGTTTGGATTGGATAATGCTTCGTGGGATGGTGTGTGTTATATGGCAGGATGAATTAGGTAAATGAAGATCCAATAGCAAAAGCCATAAAATCTGCGATGAAGGTTACATGTTTCCCTTGTTTGGACTGGATAATGATTCATGGTATGCTGTATATATTGACCACAAATATTGGACATCTGTATCAGTTATTTATCAATGAAAATTTGAAAAGTTATGCTAAAAAACTTCTCTCCTATTTGCCTTTCCTATACGTACAGCTTGTTGTTCCCCTTTTGGATCACTCATAGTAACATACAAGCGTCTTTAATTTTCAGTAGGAGCAGGGTTGATAATTTTGACAATACGGGAACTATTGTCATATGTTGGTCAAAGTGTTGATTTTTTTCTTTTGTTAGATTTTTAGTTTTGCTATGATCGTACAAAGAATGATTGGAAATCTGTAATTCATGATAAATGATGTGGATACTGATCTCCAAAAGAAACATATATACTACTTGTAGATTTCCCCTTTTCATGCATGATAGTGGGGAAAATATCTAAAACTTAGTCACTGTTATTGTTGTTTAAGCAAATATGATTCAGCATCTTCCAGCAGATGAAAGATTTTCAATTAAGCTTGATTATATTCGTTTATGCTTTTGCAGTTCGGAAGGTAAGGCTTAAGCTACTGCAAATTATAGTATCTAATGTTTTATTTGTTCTTCTCTTGGACATGGTACTTTTACTTGACAATTTTATTCATTCCAATTTATGGACTTTTGAGAACTTGTTCATATTGTGCCTATCTGTGGAGTTTTTGGTCCTCTCCTTTGAATTTCTGGTAGCAAGGATTGTTTGGTTTACATATTCTAGGAACATCTCAGGTAATTTTGATAAAACCTGAACATGTTTGAAAGACAAGTGTCGAAGATTTCCTTGTTTTGGCTGATGAAGTGTCCACACCACCGGTCAATTGGAAAATTCACATTATAAGGCCTTTCTTTCCCATATCTCATAAACTGACGATCTTCTTGAGAAATATTAGGTTGGTTTACAGGCAAACATCAATATTACAAGAAGAGGTTGATTAACCAGGAAATTAGATTTGGTTTAAAAATTTGATGAATGGCAAGCTTTTAGGATTCTCCTCTCTTTCTTGCTGATAAGGCTTATTTTAGCTCTTAATTTTGTTTTTGATGTTGTTTTTCAAAATTTCAATCGACAATTCTGGTATCCTTGTGATTTTTTAACCTATAGCCCGAGGAAAATTCCTTGCTCCTGGATGGTGGTTGTTTTGAGATTTATCGAGAGACAAACTCTGTGATGTTTGACTTGATTCTGAATATTGCCTGCTATTGCTTTAAGTCTTCAGTCTAACCGAGTTTTTTTCGTTGAAAAAAAAATGATAAAAGTAAAATTTGTACAGTTACCAACCATGTTGATGTTATCAATGCGTGATTCCAATTATCAGCGATGTTTTTTTTTTTTTTTTTATCAATTATTATTAACAAGCATCGTGTTTTTCTTAAATTTATTCTTCAATCAAACGAAAACGTCGTCAGAATCCTGTTTCGCTAATATGCTTTTTGCTTTCTACGCGAGTGCCACTGTGAGTAATAAATTCATAAAGTCTCATTAAATTTGATTACGTCCTTACAATCTTTTAGGATTGGGTGGAAGATTATTAGTTGCTCACTGCAAAGCATAGATATACAAACCTTTCTGTAAGATTACATGTTACTAGATTTTTCCTCCAGTATTTACCGTTACTCTGTCAATGTAGATGATAAATGAAATGCTCCATGTAGTCTTTCTTAACTGTATTCAACGTGCATCTTGTTTACTCACAGAACCAGATCGTCGAATGGAAGAAATCTTGAAGACAACGGCCACAGAAAGAGACAGGAAGCACCCTTTGATCCAGATTATCATTCAGGTACGGGTACTCCATGAACTCTTCATGTAAAAATGTAACGTCTTTATTGCTTCAATGCTAATATCTTCTTATTTGTCTGTAGACGAGATGAGGAAAATACAGATGAAAAGTTCTTCAACAAAGAATATTAGAAAGGTAAGATGTTTGACTTTGAGATCAAGGTGTATGTCTAACGTGAAGAGCAAGTTAACTTCCTGTAACGTTTACTTAAATCTACAATATTTCGGTTAAACTACTCATGAACACACTCTGGGAATTCCCTACCGAAATTCAAATGATAATTACGTATGTTTCCCATCTTTTGCAATTTTTCAATTTCCTTCCATGCATTGGTTCATTGGTTGTTAGTTTATCGTATATTTTTCTTCTTAATATAATGATGCAAATTTATTTATGCTCTGTTGATTATTAGAAAAATGAGGAAGGAAACGAATTGAGCTTGTGTTCGTGGGTCACGTAGCTGGTTTTCTATCAATCAGAACCCTACAATAACGCATCAAGATATTTATGTGTATGGTGGAATTAAACGATTTTGAGTTAACCATCAAGGAACCACTGGGCCAATGGCTCAGTGGTCATTAGGGAGGGGCTTGAGTCCCTCCTTGGGCTGAACCCTCATTTGCAGCGAAAAAAATCTAAGGGTTGTGCCAAAGCACTTCTTTGGTTTAGTTGGGTCTGTGTATGTATTTTTGCTGACAAAAAAAAAAAAGTTAACCATCAAGGGGTTAAAAACGGAACGTTAGTCTATTTGGATTGTAATTTTTTTCTGAGAAAATTTTTGGGTGCATCCTTCATACTTTTTTCAATTACCTTTCTCTATTTCTAATTGTCTCGTAAAAAATTAATTTTTCATAATGTATATATACTGACGGATCTAAATGTATGTTATATTTAATGAATTTAAATTTAAATATTAACTTTACATGTGTTACGTAAACATAGACCCGCTAATGTATGTATAAGAGATTGGATTAATCTTTCCTACATTATTATTTTTGTATAAATAAATGATAATGATATAAAATTTAAATTTAAATTTAAATTTTCATGCATGTATCATAAATTTAACAATGAAAGAGTGTATATATAGTTAATGTATATAAAATTCAAATTTTCTTTGAAAGGTTTATCCAACAAAATGTGGAAGTAGACTAGAAGTAGCAGTTAGAGGCTGCAATGGGAGTAGGACCCTCATGTGGGGAAGCGGCGCGACGCAAGTGCAACCATTAGCGAATCGTTTGCCATTTATGATTTCTCTCGCCTTTTTGTTGCAGTCCAATGACTCCAATTGTCCGGACTCTTTTCCAAACAAAATCTTTATTGGAGGGGAGTACATTAAAAGATGAAAAGAAAAAGGGATGACGTGGATCCCACTGCTGATGGAGGAGAAAACCAGGGACCTTGCTGACGCGTACCGCATGTTTTCCCTACTGGATGATATGATATGCTATGAATTGACCTCCTTTTCCTTTTTGTTAATCTCGCAAGGCCTATTAAATAAATGATTAATCACATACTAAACAAAATGCAGAGGAAAGACTGGAACATCTTTTTTAAATATGAATTATTCTTAAAGGTTAGTAAATAGATTCATACTATGCATTTCATGGTCTTAGAGTTGTATAATATAATGGTCAACAATATTTTCAATGGTTCTCTACTATAACAAGGGTTGATTTTACTTCATATATGTTTTTTTAGTATTGGTGGAAACAATTCAATTGAGAACCTGAACTGCGTCCATAACTATCAGCATTGTCTTAGATTATATGTTTTTGTTTTCGAGTTTTCATTAAAGTATTTAGGAACCTTCAAAGAAATTATGCATCAATAAAGAGATGATGGATAATGGCTATGCTGGTGCATGTTGTGAAAACATCATCATTTTTGTATTTTTTTTTTTCGAGGATTAGAAAAAGATAAATAGACTATCTAAAGTATCATAAAGTAGTTGACTGTAAATGAAAAGCTCCGTGCAGAAAGGGTATTAATCGCTTTTGCCTCACACTTTGGATCCAACTCCCCGAATGCGACCAAAATAATTTTCGAAATGTGGAGACTTCCAAATCCCTTTTTGTTAAGGATTTTTCTTGAAGTTATGAGACTGCTCAGAAAGGTTCAGGACCATAAAAACCAGTAGTACAAAGCCAGCTGAGGACGAACGCATATGGCACCATTTGGATTGAGGAAATGGGAGGGAAAGGAAAGGATAAGAAGTCTAAATTATTTTGTTGAATTATGGTTCCCATCCAAAAACGAGGGGAAACGGAGGAAAGTGAAATTAAATTAATTAGATAATTTAGAATTTTTTAAAGGATCATTTTCTCCTTAATTTTTTCAATATATTAACACTTGATCCTTTTCTTTTGCTTCTTCAATTCTAATAAAAATTTAGTATTAGTTTGAAATTTTATTTAGAATGATTACTATAGTACTTTTTGTGATGTGATGTATGTGAAATAAAAAAAATAGTTAAAAATATAAAAATGCGAATTGAAAAATGTGTCTGTGATACGAGCGAAATATTATGTAAAATAATATAGCTATCCAAACACTCTCAAAATCACTGTATTTCCTTTCTTCTCCTTCCATCCTTAATCTTAATAAGACGGCGAAAACCACTTTCCTCTACTCTCCTTTCTTTTCTTTTTCATTCCTTCAATCCAAACGGTGGCACAAAGTTTAGAAATGCAGAGATGAAAGTGTCCATTTCCTCTTCTTGGTTTTAAGTTTTATTTTCTTATAATCGATCGAGTCTCTTGCAATCGGACCTCTGCTGACGGAAGCCAATGAGAAAGTGAGTTTGATTCCTAAGTGCTCCGTGCCCGATACCATCATGTACGTTTAGGAGACGCCAAACTAGCAGCGGAACGCAAGAAGTACTGCATAGATTAAAGAATAATATAAACCTGACTTATGGTAGTAATGAACAACTCAATAAGTCGTTATTATAAACTTAAAACCAATCAAAACATTATTATTGAATTGTGCAGACAGAAACGAAATGGGGGAGTAATTTATGAGTATTTGCATAAAGAATTAAAGCTGGGGAATGAGTATCACATGAACTCCGCTATTCGGCGGTGCAACTACACGGCAATCGAGCTTCGACCAGTTCCAAAACAACTTGTACGGACATTTTTGTCGTCTCTTCATTTTTTAATCTATAACTTGAACTGATGATTTCTCTATTGGTTGTATTTTTCTTTTTATTGTCTAATTTTTAAGGATTAATCTTTCCTATTTATACACAGCATCGTCAGATGAAGAATAAATTCAATTTTTACACAGATATCATAGATTCAATAGTGATAGTGTATATTAATTATCAGTGTATAAAATATTGAGTCATTTCATAACGTGATTTAAAAATTATACTCAATTGGTTTCATAAATTTTGATTGTTCTCATAAATATGTCCATAAGCTCAAGTAATTTACCAATTCTTATTACCAAAACAAATATTACGTGATGATTATTGTTGTTTATCCTTCGAGATTAAACGCAAGCCCTTCATGAAGAAGGCAATTAAATGACACTTGAAACCCTCAATAATTTCTCTCTCAAACTGAAAGGCATTAATATATTATTATTATTATTATGGTTTCAAAGGCCGTTCTATATTTTGCAGATGGAATTCCATAAAAATTACGAGTTATGATTAGTAGTAGTCCATTAGAATTATTTATTCGCCAAAAAGCAAAAATAGTCATAACAGGTCAGCTAACAGCTCAGACCACCACAACAATTAGCCGATTCTCGACTCACCGGGTTCCAGAACTCAGCCACATGCTACAAAATAACCGAGTTCCGAGTTCACTCGTTAGTCATATGCTAGTAACTACCGCCACAAAATTCAGCGAAATTACACAAAAAGATTCAAAAGCTTTGGCTCTTTTCCACCAACTCCTTCAATACCACAGCTTCCAAAACTCCCCCACACGTCAGACGCCTCCGACGACCGAAACGAGGCCGACGCAGACATATTCTGATCAGATTCAAATTCAACCATCATTTCATCACCGTCCGATCCATGCATGAAAAACGGCGGTTGAACTCTCCACAAGCCGCCGCTGTTACAGAATGCTTCCGAGGCTTCATTCGAATCAGGACTCAATACTCCGACACCGTTCATAGGCCGCAGCGTTCCGCCGGCGAGGACTGTTTCCACCGCCGCTTCACACACTGGCCAGTTCCCAGTCGACAATAGCCCTACCGCTCCGCTCACCGGATTCACCGTACGACCACATGCTTCATATAACAGCGACTGAAATAAAGCTAAAAGATAAAACAAATTAAAATTTCTACTTTTTTTTTTCCTTAAAAAAATTAAGCAAAATTCCAAACGATGCATTTCTCATTTGCTATTGATCTTCAGTTACCAGGTTTTTTGGAGTCGGGGACGGCGGTGATGAAGGACATGAGATCACTGCGGCCGAAGAACTTGGAGACGAAAAGAGTGGCGTTGGCTTGAGCTTGGGGAGTGGGGATCCAGCCCAAACAGGGCCTAAGGGCGCATTTGTCGCTGCATCCTCTTCGGAGAACTCTACATCCATTGCAGCTCATCTTCTTGTTCTTCTTCTCAGGTAATCTTATATTGATTTCCCTCGAATTTAATTAGCTAAAAGTTTCGGTGTGTTTTTGGATTTCTTGAAGCCAAAGCAAAAGCAAAATACTAGTAGTACAGGAAAGAGGATAGGAGAATAGGGGTGAATGGGACCAAAGCCTAAGCGGGGGTGACGTTGAAGTTATAGTGGGGAGTTGCACTGTAGAAGTGTGCGGGACACAACAATATGCTATCATAATTAAACCATTTGGGTTTTATCTATTTATTAATATTTTACACTTTACAATAATAATTTTTACTTCCTGAGGCATTTAATTGTGTGAGTATTAAAATTTAGATTTTATTGATAGTCTGAGTTTAGTTTAATATATTGTGAAGGTGTGGAGATGTAGGGATCATTGGAAGGTAGTGAGGATATTTGAAAAAAACTAGTCAATGTATGTATAAGAAAAATATTTAATTGTTATTTATGAAGCTCAAATCATGTGATAAATATCTGGCGTAGGTAATAATTCCACACTTTATTATTATTTTTTTTTGGTGTTGATAGCTAAATGATGACTACCAACATCGGGGAAATGAAAACTGTCATTTTGCCCTAATCCCTCTGCTATGGTTTAAAGATATATTAGATCAGCTTAAGGGTTTTTTGAGAAAAAAGTGAAGTAATTATGTTGGTTACCCTCAAACAAAAAAAAGAAAAAAAAAACTATGGTTGGTTAAATTGATTTATTCTTTACTAGGAAATTGTGAGTGCGAGTGTAAAGTGATGTGATGTTTGTAATAATTTATGGTGGGGTTAAAAGACGAGTTCGTGATGATGGATGGTAAGACGGAATATATCTTCCAAACTTTGGGTTCGAGCGGCTGCGTGTCTCCGCGGCTTTCGTGATGAGTCATTTTCCACCATTGGATTTGGATGTCCCTTTCATCTGTTTTTGTCTCTGCCTTTTATTCGTGGTGCTTTGGGAGGGGGACTCGGAGGTGGATAGAATGAGACTCCTGATATCCAATCCCACACCCTTCTTTTTCTCTGCACCGTTGGATTTTTTTTATCTTGACTTGCATTTCTTTTCCCTCCGATATGATTTGTCTAAATGACGCAGAAGCAAGATCCAACAAGAGCGTAACAAAGCAAAGGGTGCTGAAATTTGCATCCAGCATAAAAGAGAAAGATGGGGCTTTAATTGGTCACTCAACCTTGGAGAGAGTGATTAACAGCATATCACATTTCTACACATAACATGTTTGTCCTTAAATTGCAAAAGAATGACAACAGTTGTGAAATACCCAATTAGTCCAAAATAACATCATCTGATTCCAAAACTTTCAATACTAGAGAAATTATTGAAGTTTCCTCGTAACTTCTTTGAACAATTTGCGATGATGACTACGCTTGGCCAGTTCAAAAGCAACTTGCAAGATGAAAAACAAGTACGGAATGACCTTCTACTTCAAAATTTATTCACTTTGAAAGTCAAACTTCTTTAGGCAAAAGAAATCTTAGAATAAAGTACAATTTTTTGATAGAAATGGGTAGTTAACGCCTTTTCACCTGCGATGGTGGACAATTTTTTTCAAGATAACTCAAAAAGAGTGGCCTAATAGAATATTAAAATTCCTTTGTTTGGATTCACTTGTTTTTTCAAAAATTAATTTTTTAAATACAATACTACAGTAATACATGAATAAAAATAGCTCCAAAACAGCTTATCCATACAATATATAAAAAAATAACTCACAAATATATATAAAAAAATTAAATTTTACAAATCATCACCATCCACCACCATTGCCACCATCCCCTCTTTCGTTTCTCTTCCCCTCTCCTCCTTCTTTTCTCTTCCTCCTCTCTCTTCCTTGCCCTCCCCCCGGCCCTCCCTTCCCCCTCCGATCTGGCTTCAAATAGATTGTGATAGGGGAGAGGGGAGGGGCCAGATCGAGATAAGGGGAAAGGGAGGTGCGGGGGTGGCGAGGAAGAGAGAGGGGAGGAGAAAGGAGGAGGAAAAGGGTGGTGGCCATAGTGGGTGGGGGTGATGGTAGTTGTGAGTGATAGTGTTAATTTTTAAAAAGAACACTAAAAAATTTTTAAATTTTAAAAGGTACCTCAAAATATATTTCAAAAATTCCTCCAAAAACACCACAAAAAATATTTATAATAAAAGTTTTTCGTGCACACTATTACAATAAAATATTTTAAAAACACTTTCAAAAGTAGCTAATCCAAACAGAGTGGAGAATGTAGCCTTTTCTTGGTGCCCATAGAGTAAAGAGTCCATTCTAACATCGCCTCTGTGCTAGAGAACGAACTGTGGGCCATAAGCCCCAAAAGTCGAAACACTTGATTTGGAGCAATTTTTAACCCAGTCCCTAACTGGCTAACTGGACGCAGATTCGTCATAATGTACTCTTATGGATACTTTATTGGGCCTCAAATGCTACATAGCCCAATGGACAGTGGCTGAAGGTTTGAAGTTTTGAACCTCGAAAGGAATTGAACGCCCCACAGAGTAGCCCAGGACCTGAAGTTTTTAACGATTTACCTACTCTTATGTATAATTACATTGACCCTGTTTGGCATTGTGGTACTTTTGCTAAAAGTGTTTTTGGACGATATTAAATTCATTGAATTTAGGAGTAGAGTTTTTGGATATTAAAACACTTTTAGTACAAATTCAAAATTGGTACTTTTAGAACAGCATTTTAGTTTCAAAAAATAAAAAAAAAAACTAACTTTTAAGCTATGTTTGGATAGCAAATTTTTCCAAAAAATTTTTTCGCTTGCATCATAAACACATTTCCCAATTCACCTTTTTATATTCCTAATCACCTTTTTATCTCACATACATCACATCACAAAAAGTGCTATAGTCATTATTCCAAATAATAATTTGGAATAATGCTCTATCCAAACTAACAAGAACTATTGCAAATTTTGAACTAAATTAAGAGATAAATACGTTTTATAAATTTATATTTGCACATTATCAAATAGAAAAAAATATTTATTCAAGTATGCACCAAAATTATACGATTAAACCCTTAACAAGTACTTTGACCAAAACCTCTATGCTCATTAAAGTGGTTTTTGGTTAAGTCATCGCAACTTCAAATGGACCTTAAGTGATACTCCTATACGGAAATACTTTTAGTTATTAGTTTGTTACAAGATATAAGCAATCTACAATCTACGTTGTCAGTTAATAATCCTTTTTGCATGAACAACTTTTTTTAGATCAAGTTCGTGAAATGCCATCATTATAATCAAGATGGACGTAAAGATAAATCTTTTGTAGATTTTCTTCTAGCTTTATTGCTCGACTTCAAATAAGCTTCTTGATTGAACTGACAAGTACGTGCCTTTTGTTAATCTTCGCATTGCCGTAATTGTTAGAATTCATTACGATTAGCTCTGCACAATCATTTGCAGATGTATGACTGTAAAGAGTTAAATCTCTCGGCAGTTGGTTTAGATGGATCAGGATTAAAATAACGATAATTACCTTCATTGTTCCTTGAATAACTTGGTGCAGACCATTAACACCAGTTTTCAGCATGCACAGCCCCATTTTGGCGTACCTCCTTATGTAGGTTTGGTGAAAATTGATAACCTTCCAGGACCTTCTGATGAATCTTCGAACGTTCAATCAGCCAACAGTAATTTATTCAAGCATTTCTAGTGTATAAAAGCCAAAAGAATATACCACTTCTTTTTCTTTTCTTTATTACTCGATCAAGACTGTTGTTTTTGGCACTCTATTTTTGTCCATGACACTCCATATTTTAATATGTTTTCGGAAAAAATACAAAGAACATAAGATTGTTATTAATAATAACTGAAATGCCATTAACAATGCTCATCGATCAAATGTATAATGATGGTTTAGTTATCCGGGCATGATTTCACATTTATATATCGACTATAAGGCGTGCAACCTTCATTTTGGATGGAGTTGTTAGATTTCTTTAAACCCTATCCGGATCGTTATTTTTAGAAGTTTTTATTAAAAAAAAATGTATTGTACTAATTTGATGTATGTGAAATACAAAGGTGATTGAGATATGTATTCATGATAAATATAAAAATTTTTCTGCAGAAAATCACAATCCAAACAAGGTTTCTTTAACTTCCTCGAAAATGATTGATTTGAGAAAGAAACGTACGGAGTTCGTACTTGACATCTCTCTAAAGAGAAAAATACCTTAACTTAGTTATCACTATATCAAGATTTTAAATGCTTGTATTTTTTTTTTAAAGGAGAAGGTGGATATAATTAGGTATTACCAAGTATAATTATTCAAAGCTAATTAGCCACCAGACCGGGTCGATTTTTTTTGCCGTGGCCCGTGGATAAGAACAACCAATGGGACTTGGTTGGTGGTTGATGTAAGCTATACAGGGTGGAGTAATTGTAAACTTGTGGCTGTTTCAATGGCCATGCGTGATCCAAATGGTGTTGTATCTATCTGATGTGGCCAATGAGAATTCCCTTTGTGACTTAACTGCATCGATCACCTTCTTGAGTTGGTCCAAAACAGTGCCAGAGAAAATTCCAAGTAGGCAGAAAGCCTCTTGTTTTGTTAGCTCATCCCAAGCTGCTGACTCACCAAATGGGATTGATGATTTGTAAAACTTTAAAATTTGAAGAACAACAGGGCAATAATAGTATTTTTTTTTTGTCCTTATGCAAATTATAAAGAGTTTTAAACGCAAGATTATGAGTATACATGCTACCTACAGCCTTCGGAAAAGATCTTTTCTCTTTTTCTGATTCCGGTGGGGGCAAAGCATCTAGTCGGTGTTCCCGTAAATAGCTCAAATTGACTTGGCAGACACGAGCTCCTGGATTGAAACGTGACCAACCATTTGGCACCCTAATCAGCAATATAACACCACTCAAGTACAAGGCACTAGCAAACCAACCAACTACCTTTGCGGTAGTTTGCCATGCATGTACTGTGAGGTAAAAGGACAAGAGTTTAAACATTATTTTCTATTAAAGTTGTCACTTAATGCGATTTTCTTAAATCCATTTTGGACGTAATGCATTTGTGGTGGTTCAGTTCAAATCGATTTTTCGTAACCCTGTTGGATCACCCCTAGAATATGTTAGATTAGGGGTAGATGATGACAATTGACAAAGAAAAAAAAAGTACTAGCACATCAATCCTCCACGGTTGGTTGGTTAAGACTTAAGAAATATATACAGGAAGGACAGTAAGCATTAGAATTTCAAAGCCAGGGACAACGTACAACTTCTTCTTTTTTTTTTTTTTTTTTTCTTTTGATGATGTATAACATAAATAACTACGAGTAATTTTACATGAAAATGATTTGGATTAACTTTTTATACATTTTCTGAGACTTTACTCTAGCTACATTTGCTAATAAGAGAAGACTTCATCAAGTACTGTTAAGAGTAGTTTTCTTTCAAGTAGGTGCAATTATGAACCGTTTCAAGGGGAAGAATGCCGACCAACTAATTAAAACAGGAGGCCGAAGTTAGTTGAAGCCACAATTTCTTGCTCAAGTGGCCAACCACTAATTTTCCACGGCATACTGGAATAGTCTTCATGTTAAGCACGATTTAAGTTAGGTTGACATAAGATAAAAGAGTTTGATCAAATCTTACTACACAAAAGGAATACCTAAATAATAAGAAAGAAACGCGAGAGTTGAGACGTGGCGACAGCACGAATCTGTCAAGGCGAAGCAACTAGGTTTTGACGTAGTTGAGGTGCATGACTTTTAGGTTCCAACTACGGTGAATTGGACCGCGTATGTGTGATGAACTCTTCTTAGAGCGTGTTTGGTAAATCGGCAAGGAATGAGTATCAATCAAAGTCAATAACATTTAAAACTAATGTTTGGGTAAATCATTCGTTGTCATATGCATCCAATTGTCATATATATATATATATATAATTATCTCAATTATATTAACAGGTGTAAAAGTGTTTGACTTCAGCCCATTTGATTAATCCATCAGTTGAACGAAATCATTTCCATTCCAAACCCAAAAAGGTTAAGGGGGAATGAATGTGAACCAAACGCCTAACACTGGAAAAAGTGTGAATGTGGAAAGTCTCTAGTCATTCCCATTTCCCCTCCGAGTAGACGTTGATGGCTGCTATTAGCTTCTGCGGTGGATGAATTGGAATGGTTTCTATATGACACCGGGCCTTGCTTAGTTGTCTTTTCTAGATCATTTGCGTTCTTTCATAACTTTGGAATGGTTTCTATATGACACCGGGCATTGCTTAGTTTTAACAAAGGCGTTAGATTCACATACTATACTAATTTAAAGGTGCCACCAAGGCAAGGCTTAGTCAAATTGATGACTCTGCTAATCCACCGGATTTCTGGCGTAATTGTCTGCGTGTGATTTGGTTCCTAATTAACGCTGATGAGGCGTTTAAGAATAAAGAGTGGGTTCAACCACATTAATTATTAAAATTCATATGTTTGAGATAAATACTACATTGATGAGGGAGGGGAGGTGTTTAATTAAGATTAGAAGTGAGTAAATCCCTTCCACGTTTTTCATGTGATATGTGTGGAATTGCTTGCGGGGCATAGCATGGTAAACATGCATGTTAATTGTGTTTCCTTCTTTTTAACGCCAATCTTTATCAAGGATTGCTTGCTTTCTTTTGTTTTCATTTTTTTTTTATTCACCTCACTAATTAACACGTTTAAATGTAGAGAATGGCTTGGTCTTGTGTCATACCATTATTGATTACAAAATTATTTTACAAATTCGATAAAGATGTTCTACAGCGTTTTGCATGAATAATTCGACCAAGGTATAAAGTTGCAGAAGGAGGTAAGGTGTGAAACAAACACAGAAATTGTACTAAATGTAAGGATGTTGTCTAAATGTGAACAAGTGAATATACGTAAGACTCGTTCTCGATTGATTATTGTAATTGATTATAAATTCTGATTTTGAATAATCGATTTTTGTGAGGTTCTTTATTGCTTTTGCATTCTGATTATATATTTTTTTAATGATAAAAAGAAAATCAAAATCTACAATCATTCAACTTTTGCTGATTATGATTATTCTTCATCATCAGTTTTTATTATAATCAGATTCATTAAATTCTAAAACAGCCCAGAACAAAAGCCTTGCATGATAAGTTAAAATCTGCCATACTAACAAGTGTCACCATTAGCAAAATCCAGTCATTATTGGCCTCTTGTGTGACCGATAACGTGTAAGTGAGTTTTGTCGGTATATATATTTCTTGTTTCTTAAGAAGTGCAAAATGTCGGTACAGTTGAATATCGTACGGAAGTAGAACCCCCAAAAAAAAACAAATTTTTTTTTTCTTTTTCAGTTTATGGACATAGGATGGTGTGTAGTATTAGGATTAGGGACTCAAAACTATCCTAATTAATCTCCTGTACTGCTATATATTTATATATAATCTCTGGCTGATTTAGAAAGAAAATTCATGACAGCTTCTTAAGAATATATTCTTTACGACTGATTAACAGTTGATTAAACGTTTTGCTGTGAATAGAAGAGTCTTATTCTATTCCCTACATCTTAAGTAAAGCAAAGCTACCAGCTGCTTGCTAGCTAGCACACTGGATGACCGGCAGCTGGGATGGAAACCAAAATCAACTGTAAGCAGAAAATGGAAGCAAAACAACTAACTATACAGCACACTAATTAATATGTTGTCATAATCAGCACCAGTATCAGTATGGGGAAACAACTTGCCAGTAATATCATTATCTTATCCCACACCAAACCGTCCATCCAGGTCTGGCGAGTTCCTATCCTCACCGTCTTTGTAGGGGATAAACATTAACAAATGCACCGCAAATTATTGATTAGTGTATTATATCAAAAAAATTAATTTCTATTTGTCAAGTCATCATTGCTAATCCGAAAACTCAACTAGACAAAAAACTTGGAGTCTAGCTAAGAGTAGCCCTTTTTTTTTAAAAAAAAAAAAGATTTCAGGAATCATGCGAGGCAGGGCACTTAAATTAGAGCTCACTAGGTGTGCATGTGATGTATCATGTATGTTACTCATCGTGATTAACAAGTCATTTACACTATTTACTCTTTTTTCTAAAAAAAAAAAATTAAAGAATAAAAAGCAAAGAATTTCTCTTTTGGATTGACCTATTTTTCAAATACAATGTTACAATTAATACACAAACAAAAACAATTCAAAAAGCACTTCATCCATACAATATATAAAAAAACAACTCACAAATACACATAAAGAAAATAAATTTTACAACATTTTTTCACCTATCACCACCATCCACCCCGACTGCCACCACCGTCACCACCCCCTACCTTCTCCTTTCTCCTCCCCCTCCCTCTTCTTCCTCCTCCCCTCTTCCCCTTCCCTTTAACTCGCTCCCTCCGCTTCCCGGCCACCCTCCAAACCTCCCCTCGATCTGGTCGCTAGTCATGACCAGAAGCCATGGTCTAGTCGTGGCCAGATCACAACCAGAAGATTTGGTACTTTTTGGCGCAATTTAGTCACGACTAGATCAGGAGGGGAAGGGATGGCTAGAGGGTGGAGGGGAAGGAGAGGGAGGAGTGGTGGCGGTGTGGGTGGTTGTGGGTGATAGTATTAATTTTTAAAAAGTATTCTGCAAATTTTTAATTTTAAAAGGTACTCCAAAGTATATTCTAAAGATCCCTCCAAAAACATGTACAGTAAAAATTTTTCATATACACTACTATAGTAAATTATTTCAAAAATACTTTCAAAGACAGCTAATCCAAACGGAGCCGCACATTATCTCTTCTAGTCAAATATGTGATACTCTTTGTCCCTAAAATCCAATTTAGCTAGTAGAAATATTAGTTAAGTAATTACGAAATTTTTGATTTCGCTATCGAGCCCTACCTTTTTTTCTTCTCTCAACCAACCGCAAATAACACACACACTCAGAACCTAAGCCAATTTCACAGCCCAACCCAAAAGGCATGCTGAATTTTTTTCTTCTCATTCTTCCTTTATAAAGTTTGGAGTCTCCTTTTAAATAAGAAAAAAATGCAAGATACTCTGTTTTTTTTTTCCCATTGACGTCAACTTTACTTGGTCATATACTAATTGCATACTACACTACACCACAAAAAACTCATGTCACGTAAGGCATGGGGGTATAATACTTTGGTTGTAAATTCAGTAAATACTACAACACATACATTTGGTAGCAAGAAGTAAGAAATCAATATATAAATCACTAAAGAAATGCGGCTAAGATGGCACTATGGTGTAACGCGTGAACCTCATGGACGCAGCCTTTTGTACACTCATCTTGAACACCCCCCCCCCCGGCCCTCTTTTGTGTTTTTTTTTGAAGGAAGTCATCTTCAACTTGGAAACAAGAAATGGTCGTAGATTTACATGTGAAATCCAAGTGGCCACAACTCAACACAACTCAACCTCACCTCGCCCAAAAGCATCAACTACCAACATGCCAACAAAAGCTTCATAGGCCTAGCGTACCATATGGATCCCCATGTCACCATTTCCCACCTCCCCCTCTCAATTCTGACCAAATTTGGCACCCTTTACAGTACTGCTACAGATACAGATGCACGATGACGCGTATATGCCCCGCCACCAACCACGACTCTTTGTCCCCCCTCCCCTGCCTGCTCACGCTTCTTCCTGCAAATTGCCAATTTGACTACTCCATATATAATCCTTAGGTACACATAATGTTGCATTTGGTCAAGAATCATAAGGAGTTCTTTTCAAAATTTCAAGCCCTTCGTTGGATTTACTAGAATCTTTTTCTAAGTATCATGCAATTGGTTGGATGTACGACTTTTTACGATCATGAAATACAGAGGAGGTATATTATAGTTAGTGTGCAGTGCAAATATGAACAACACGAACTAGCGTCAAATAATTCTGCATAGAAAGAAAGAGATCACGCCCAATGTTCAAAGATTCACAACTTTAAATGTCAGCTTCTTAATAATAGTTCAGGATCAGCGAATTGACAATAATAGAATGATGCCTTTTGCATTATCAAGTCGAACACATAAAACATAATACTAATAAGCATTAACCCGAAAAAAAAAATGGAAAAAAAAAAGTCCACTACAACACGTCTAAATTGCATTAATGAAAAAATGAATTAAATTGATTGATCACTGTCTCTATCGACAAGTTCATCTGTACATAGACAAACAAAAACTTTCCCATGAATCAAAAAGAAAAAAAATAAATGATTTTACACCATAAGCTAACATGAATATTTCAACCTAGACTGCAAATTCCACTAGTATTTAATGTTCTCCACTTTAATTGGCAAATTGAAGCGAGATTTTTTTGCGGGATGAGGGCTCTCGACCTCATCTTCAGTGGACCAAAACTCCGGCCACGCAGGCAAGTTCAAGTCAAAGTCCCGGTGGCTGTTGGTATTAGTTGACCCCACCCCTTCAGATGAAGTAAGTCCGCTGTGTCCGCCGCTGCTGCCGCCGCCAATTGTGCCTTCATAGTGGCACCGCTTGTGGCCTCCCAGAGCCTGTCCAGAAGGGAAGCACTTATGACAAATAGAGCACTCATGAGTCCTCCCGCTACCGCCAGCGCCGACGCCGCTAGTACTAGTAGTAGTCACCGTAGTGGTGGAGGTGGACGGCTGGTCATCGCCGCCACCGCTAGGAAGCTTCCTATGACTAGCTTTGTGCCCACCTAGAGCTTGGTACGACCCAAAAGCCTTGTTACAAACCGAACACTTGTACAAGAGCTTAGGAACATCCGAGGAAGTCGAAACATGAGGCGGCGGAGGCGGCAAAGAGGCCTTTGGCGCCGCTGCTGCAGCCGTGGAGGAGGAGGAAGAAGAGGGAAAGGAAGAAGGGAGGTTGAAGTTTACTTTGCCACCGCGAGCGAGCATAATTAGGCAGAGAGCTAGATACTCTTCCTCAGTGGGCTGTGGATGGTCAAGGCTACGCGGTCGTTTTGATCTTTTTCCCTTAGCCCATGGCTCCGTTAGATGGCGGAGGCTTGGGTTGTCGAAGGGGAAGGAAGGAGTAGGTGTAGTGGGAGAGTTCAATGCTTCCAGAGCCATATCAGGTATTGTTTCTGAAAGTAATCAAGAAATCAGCAGGAAGGAAGTTTGGTTGCTTGTTGTGACAGAAAAGTCGCGAGAGAGAAGGGTTTTGCTGGGGAGAGGAGAGCAAGTAAATTGGTGATTGGAAGAGTGATGGGAGTGAGAAGTGGAAGGTGGGGGGGACTATATATATAGAGGGAAGGGTTATGGGAGTCCGTAGAAAAGTAGGAAAGGAGTGGAAGTTGCGTGAGGGGTGACAGGAAAGTACTAGTAGCAGTAAGACGGTTATGCAAGGTATTTTCGCTCTTCTATTCTAAGGATGACGATGTAAATAAATGGAAGCAAGCAAACGAAATTTGGGGTCAAAGGGGGAGCATTAAAAATTGGAAAGTGAGTGGAGCACGTTTAGTTGAGGCGAGGGGGTTTGGTTGCTTGGGGGCCAAGTGGAGCACGCTTGGTGAGAGTGAAGTCGGTTAGTGTGTGAGCGTGTGTGTGTGTGTGTGTCATTGCTGGGGTGTGGGGCTTTCTCACGGAGGGAGGGACTGTGTGAGAGTGGAGACTAGGTACGTAAGTGTGAGTGTGTGAGAGTGGACCAAAATAAGTACAAGTGGTAGTGGTCTGGAACTGGTACAAGAATTCCCCCTTGGACTAAAGACTGCGTCAAAGTCAATCCACATGAACGCTAGTAATCCCCCACGCGGCCTTTTACGTGGTACAAACTACAAAGAGTGCTAGTCTTTTTCTTTTTTTCTTTTTTCTTCTCCCTTTTTATTTAAAGTTACGTCCTTCGATTATACTTGAATTCTCACTATTTTATCTATGACACTTTAGTTTCTAAAGTATAAAATCTACACCATTTTAATTCTTAAAATATAAAATTTGCCTCCCTTTTTGTCATCAATTTCAATTGCGCGAGCCAATGAAGTTTCATTTAAGTGAAATCTGATTAGATCAAACGGGTATTCTGATATTTTCTTTGAATCCTTTTTAAAGCAGGTGGAGTTGGAATACTCGATCTATAGTCGAAAAAGGGATTTAATCTATTTTTAGTGGCCACTAAACCAAAACTGATAAGTGGTTTCATCTGTTTAAGTTGAATGAAGTTTCGCTTTCTTTGGATTTAAGTAAACTTGTAGTACAACATGAGCCCTCCACCATCCACCGCACCACCAGATGTCATGTGAATATGTGCGTGTATTCCAGTCGGGTCACCAGCCGGCGCCCAGCAGCCATTTGGGAATCAAAGAAAGAAGGAAAAGCAAAGCCCTTTGAACTTCGGTGAAAGGCGGCTGAATTTGCTTTGTGATCATCTGGGGTCGGCTAACATCTATTAATTAGTTCAAATAATTCTCTCCACCTGTCTATCCTACACAATTTGCTGCTCTTGCATGATTACTAGTCTTCTCAAGTAAATTCATGCATCTCTTCCCCTGGCAGCCGGCTGCTATTTTGCACATTGCAAAATTGATGTGCCGACTTGGACATTTCAGAGTGGTTAAAATATCCAGTCTCACTTGGATAATTCTAAGTTCAACAACTATAGGTAAGAAAAGTAGTACTAGTATGCAGTGAAATTGATTATTTCTGAGTTTCTCTTTTATCTTGATTGTCAGCTGATGCGTTCTATTTTTTCAGCCCTTCAATGATTTTTCTACAGTAAACAAAGTTAAACTTGACCTTTTCAAAGAAAACGTGATATATTGTTTATATCATATCAGAAAAGTGGGAGGGGGGGGGGGGGGGGAATCAAATGCACCACGTGTTTAAAACAAGCCAGAAGTAGATGGTAGTGTGTTAAAACAAGCCAGCACAAAGTTAGACATTGTACAAATAATCTGACGTTTATATAATTTCGTGTGGTATAAATTCAAATTATATATATGTAGTATGCATCTGTTGTAGCTGTTGGTGTAAAAAAAAAAATTACTATATTGTAAGTGCATAAAAAAATTAATCATTAAATAAAATCGAGTTATTAATTCCGGATTAGGGTGCCGTGGACCTGGAAATAAATTGGCAATCTCAACAAGCTAATACTTGTCCGATTGTCCGCCTGCGTGGTTTTATTGACAGGTGAGTTGATACCGATCACCAAGACGAATTTGGGCACCTATTGGCTGATTCATTTCTGGGGGAAAAGGAAATTGGACAATACAAAAGACCCTACAGGGTTACTTGATGTTTGACATTTGTATTCATTGTGGCATGTATTTTGATGTTCACGAGACCACGTGTTACATAAACGAAAGTTGTTCTAGATTCGGAAATTCTTCTAGATTACTTATAACAAGGAAAAAAAACAAAGGAAATAATTCCAGAAAACCATTACATAAATATATCTCAATTCTTACCTCTTGCTAGTTACTAGCCTAAATATTGTATGTGAACCAATTATCCAAATGGGTAAAACTCTATTCCTATGTGGGAATCCTGTACCCTACACTTAAGAAGATCGGAGGTTCAAATCTTGTATCCTGCATATAAGAAAATTTAAGAAGTGTACCAAAGTACTCATTTGATCTAGAAAGATCTATCTTTCCTCTACCCTCTTATACCTATCTTCCGATGTAATCCAATCCGATTGGAATCTCCCTCCCCTCTAGATTCTAGAATAGGATAGTACAAATATTGTATTTTTTTTTTTCGAATAGTACATATATTGCCGATTGGAAAAAAAAAAATCTATGGGATAAAGAGAGCAGCATGATTTGAACATTACTCATCTAGCTTTTGACGCCGCCGGAGGAGATCTACATGGTTCCCGTACAGTACAGCCACTATGAAATTTATTTAATCTTTTTAACCGCGGTTGTTGACCTCCTCATTTAACCAGTCAACGTTTGATTGCCAAAGAGAATGCTGGCCTCTTCTGTTGACTGTCATTCTTCTTCTGGATTTTGACCAGTAACGCATACCCTGGAAGCTGGAAGCTGGAAGCATCCAGATTCCCTGTTATCTGTTGCCACTGCCTTACTTCAAACCCTGACGACTTTTACCATACAATTCAACTCCCTCATCCAATTAACTCTGATTAGTGCTAGAAATTAGAATTGCCCTTCCAATACAACAACTCTTTGTGACCCAAAACAGACCTCACTCGTATGCCATCCATTACTAACCACATCCTTGTCTTTCTTCAATATTCATGTCATCATCTCAACCTAACACACTTATATGTACGATGCTAAAATGTGGTTCACATATGTTGGGAAGGGACTGAATACAAGTAACTTAACTAACAACTATCGAGGACAATAACTTGGTGGCGGTGAAGTTTCTGGTTGACTCTCGAGTCCTTTCCTCTCCTGTTTTTCCTTTTGCAAGACTTAAAAGTCGTCGTTAGACCTAAACTAAAAAATAAAAATCGATAAAAGAATTCGCCGTGAATTAGAAATTAAACAAGGTTTTCATGAGTATAACAAAGTTTACAAGACTTTGGTTGATTTATTCAATCAAATTGAAGAAGTTCTAAATGAATGAAGCGGTTGCTCCTCCTTTGGGAACGATGAGAAAATCAAAGATTGTATCCAATTTGTGTTGTGCTTTTGTTGTTCTTGACAGGATAAGCACAGAGAGAAAGAAGGCAGCCTGCGCCAAGTAAGCTAGTGATTTTAAGTCACTGCTTACCTAAGTAACTTGCTAGTTCACTTTGCACTCCGTTTTCATTGGTTGGTGGACTGGTCGCAGCTAAAACCACTGGGTTTTGGATTTGCTTGCAAGATACACACATAACATTTGTTGAATGAATATGACTTTTCTGTACAAAGCCGAAAAAGCCCATTTCGGCTGCCAAGTGATTGACCCGCCGGGCGACTACTCTTTGGCTCTCCATGAATCTTTAAATTTATTGAGAGCAAAATGGAAGATTAAATTAACGACCAGCTTCAATTTGCATTGCTAGATCAATCTGTTAGCACGTGTGTTAAAAGCTTTCTACTTTATTTTATTTTATTTTATTTTACATCATTTCCCGTTGCCATAATAAAATTTCGGCCTTATTTGACAAATAATTTTTTGGCTAAATTTGTCGGCTACAAGTTTTTTAATAATTTGAACTACAGTAATCTCACAAAAATTTTTAAAATTTTTAAACTATACAGTTTAAAATATCCAAAAATTTACACATTTCAAAAAAATTTTCTACAATTTGTATAGTAAGTTTTAGACAAATACTCAAAAAACTCACTTGCTAAACAGGGCCTTCGTATTCTCGCAATAGTGAATCTTGATATGAGACAATGATCAAATTTTATTGATTGAAATTATACTGCAAGTTTTTTTTATTGAGTTTGAATGTTATTGAATATAAAATGTTGTTCAATCTTGACTTGATTGGTTGGCGAATCAAATTTGAATGAACTTTTATCAAGTCGAGCTCATAAAACGCTGCTCAATCTCGACGTAACTAGTTAGTGAATGAAATTCGAATGAACTCTTACCAAATAAAGTTCAATTCGAATATCAAATAATTTGATTCATCCTTTAACTCAATTGATTATTGTCCAAGGGGCCTCTAATGAGTTTTTTTGCTTTTATTAAGGTAAATTATGTTATAATCATAGTAGCTTGACTTGTATGTAACTTTTTAGTTTGTATGGGCCGAGAAAGTTCTGGATTCTAATTTTCCAGAAAAAAGTTTAAACAAAAAAAAAAAACCTTTTATACTCCTACTAAATGTTTTAGTCAAACCTTAAGCTAACTACGGAAAGCGTGGTTCTGTACGGGAAAATTGCCACGCTCTCCGTGAGACTTGTATGGTCGTTTTCTGGATCACTCGTAATACGACCGAGAAAATCTCAGACCCAAAGACAGAGTGAGAGAGAGGAGATGTCGTCGCACGCGCAGCAGCCAAACGATCCAAGGCTACCGTCGGCGGCGCGGCCGTACAAGGCTCGGGTCGTGGCCCCGCAAGATCTCCCCATAGATTACTCCGGTTTCATTGCTGTCATCTTCGGCGTCTTCGGCGCCATGTTCAGAGTCAGTTAATTTCTCCCTCCTTTCTCTCTTGCATACTGATCTGTTGATCCGATTTCTAGGTTTTGCAATTTTTCTCTGATATCTATAATAATAAATGCAAAATATTGGGTGATTCATTGTGCAGTACAAGTTGTGCTCGTGGCTAGCGATTATATTTAGTGCGCAAGCCCTAGCTAACATGAGGAATTTTGAGAATGATTTCAAACAGATCTCCATGGCCATGATGTAAGCATTTCCATCTCTCTTTCTCTTTTCCCTCTCATTATTATCATTAATTGCTCATTCCTGCTCCGAAGAATCTATGTTTTAGTTGCTTAGATTAATGCGTTTAATCGCTATTGGTGCCCTAATTTGAAACTACTCTTGGGTTAGACACAAATCTGGGAATTTGTAAGATACTATAAAATTTTTTAGTTTCCTTAAATATGTTTCGTTGCTTAAGTTGCAACTGAAGTGGTGTAAGTGTTCAAGATATTTCATGAGCAGCATCTGGATTTTGCTCTTGCGTTGGGAAATTACTAACTAGGATACTTATGTGAGGAATGTGTTTTCTGCATGAATTGATATGTCAGAGTGAGTTATATGGTCTGACATGGTTTTCAGCTTATGGTTTTAGTTGCTTATTTCTTGTTGCTTGCGAATGTTTTGCTCTGGTATTTTATGCGTTTGCTGGGGTTTGTGTAAGTTTGATTCATTGAGTTACTTGGAGGTTGTGGGATGTCTTGGTGCAAGTGTGACAGCGCAGCTTAGTTTTACTCCTAATTCTTTTGAGTTCCTTTTGAGGAGTAAATAATTAAGTTTTGTGACTGGACACAGGCCGACTTAAAGGTTCTTTAGCAGATTTTCATGATTTAGGTAACAATCAGTTTATACCTTTTGATGGGATTAAGTTCGAGGAAAGCAAAAACTTCGTTGTTTTTATTTCTATAAGAGATGAATGATACCAGGATTGTGAAATTTTTTGATATCGTCTTTGGTTTCTCCATGAAGTTTAGTAGTCTCTCCATGATTGACTACAAAATGACTAAAATGCTGAATTATAGAATGAAAACCAGAAGTGATGAATATCTTGGTGAAGGTAGCTAGAAATTCAGACTTGGTATTAGTGTCCCTAGCATCCCCAGCATCTACATTGATAACCTGATTAAGCATACTAAATGATTTTAGGATGATTCTCATACTCCTGGCAATGTTGTTAAAGGATGTAGCGTTGCTAATAACTGATACCATATCTCAGGTTTTGTGGTAATTAACATTTGCCAGTGTGTGCTGTTGTTTAAATTTGCAAATTTGATCGGTCAAGATAGTATTGTTGTGTGATAGAGTCTCAATTTTGTTTTGAGCTTTATTTTGGTTATTGTTTATAGTGTGTGTTCTTTGTTGTAACCTAACCCTGCTGGCATACCTATCCCTGCGTTTGCCAATTTACCTAGGTTTGGCATCATGGGCTTGGTGACAAACTATTTGGGGATGGGACCTAAGGCAAGCACAAAACGATGAAATCAGCTATTGCAGTTTCAACAAACAATTCCTGGAAGTGGTAAAGACATCACTCACTCTTTGGTTTTGTGGGTTAAAAGCTCTACATTCTCTTGCTTTCTTTTGTAGGGTGGGGGTGCATCAACCCTTGTATGTTTTAGTTGCTATTTTCCTTGGGGGAACTTGGAGATTTCTTTAATGGCCTGAGAAAATAGAGGTTTACTGCTGATGTTTGATTAAACAAGTAACAGGGAGGTGAAATTTTAACTTACCTTGATAGTGGTATTAGGTCTTGCTACGTTACAGTCTGTGTTTCTTATTTTTGTTTTTGTTTTATGTGAGGTTACTCATGGTTTCTACATCACAAAACGGGGTGATATTTCAAACCAAATAACCTAGTGCCACGTTGTGTGAGTTATTTATGAATGTGAACAATTGATGATTATATGTGGAAATGAGGAACTTTCTGCAATGGAATTTGGTGGGACATTTGTATGATCTGGGAAGGCGACGGATTGAGGATATCATTACCAGCTTTTTACATTTTATCTTGTTGGAGAATATTTAATGATGAGATTCTTCTTATTATTATCACTCCAATTGAGTCAGGCGGTAGTACAAGCATGGTTGTATCATCAGGTTTCTTTGTGAATGGTGAGTCAATCGTGCCAATATGGGATACCGTTAGAGAAGAAGAAGCAAGATATTAGTTACCTTTCAATTTTGCTCATCTCTTTAAATCAACTAAAGTTGAATTAACGTGGACTTTGTGAGTTGTATTATGAATCACCTCAATTGATCATGAACTCCACTTGTTCCTCGACGGGTAACCGTTTTCCTTAAATCACGGTTCACTTTGGGACCTAGAACAGATATTAAAATGGCCAGGACAGGATTTGTACGAATCTGATCCACTAATCATCTCATCTAGACTTGGATAAGCGATACAAAAAAACTGTAATACTACAGAATTGCTGATGCATTGAAGTGACAACTTGAAGCGTGGTTCATGAAATTCATCACGCATGCGTCATGCTGTCCAGTCCAGAGATGCAACTTGCAACAAGTATTTCTTTGATTATTAATCGTCAGAAAATAGGAGCGCGACTCTCTTCACACACTTGTACCACTCCCATCCTCTCGCCATATTTTGTTTACATCGGCTTCAAAGAGTCAATGCCTTACTTGAGTGTGAAAAATTTAGGGAAAATGCATGCTACTAGTGTGTCATTAGAATATGAATTAATGTTGGCAACACTGAATGTATATATATATATATTAATGAGTTTGAATATATGACTCGTGTGTAAAATTTAAAAATAAATTAGTATTAACTGTCACGTACTCATGTTCCTTAATTTTACACTGTCAAGTAGCAGATATTAATCCAACAAAGTATATTATCGGTGTATGCATTAATATGCATAGATAAATCTGAATTTGAATGTAAATGCCTAGTTATGCCCTCAAGCGTCTACATTGAATACATAGAAGGTGGTGTATGAAGGATTAATTTAAAGAAAATTTATTGATACAAAATCTATCCTACTCGCCGTCTAATGAGAGAGATCCAGCTGTGCAGAGTTTTCCAGCAGCTACTAATAATAGGGAGGTCTTCAGACTTTAGGGAAGCAAACAGTTGAGCAGGTTTTTTGGCCAAGTTAGGTGCTGAAGCTACAGAATAGAAGACTTCCTTTTGTTTCCTGTGTACTATTTGGATTTCTCATCTTTTGAAAAACAAATTTTCATACACAATGTTACAGTAATATATAAAAAATAATTTTTTTAAAAATATCACATCCATACAATATATCAAAAATAATTTTAAATATATAAAAAAAAAAATTTACATTACTTTCTTATTTCATTTATTATCGCCACATATCATTACCACACTTACCCACCACTGTTACCCATTCCCTCCCTTCTCCTCTTTCCTCTCCCTCCCTCTTTTTCTTCCCTTCCCCTTCCATCCCTCTTCCCCTCGGGAGTTTCCTACCACAACCTACTCCTCCCCTTCCCCTTTCCCCCCAAATTTGGCCATGACCAGATCGTGACCAGAAAAACTATGATCTGGCCACGATGTCATAACCAGAGCCCTCGATTTGGCCTCGGCCAAATCCGGAAGTGGGGAAGGGGAGGGGGTGAGGAATGGGGGGGGGAGGGAAGAGGAACGGAGGATGGGAGGAAAGAAAGGGAGGAGGAAAGAGATGGAGGAAGAGGAAGGGGGGAGAGGAGGGTGGTGGCGGTAGTGAGTAGTGGTGATAATTTTTAAAAAATATCATTTTTAAACTTTAAAAATACTTCAAAATATAATAAAAAATATCACGAAAAATATTTATAATAAAAATTTTTTAATATATATTATTATAATAAAATATTTTTAAAATACTTTGAATCCAAACGAAGCAAATTGTCTAAACACGTTAAAAAATAATAAGGAGAGGTACCAATGAACAATTGGCCACCGTCTACTTTAAAACCAACCCCCTTCTCTTGCTGACTCATGTTCTCATTTGGTCCTTGCTCGTCCTTTATATACCCGACCAATGAACATAGCCAGGGATTTACTCCCCATTGTGCCCAACTCTCCGGGCCTAAAACTGTCACAGAAACCTACAAAAGATATTTCCACAGGGGCATTTCTGTAAAAACAATAGAATTACCTAACTCAACCACAACGACCACCACTGCCAGACGAGCTGAGCACACCAACTCAGTAGCAGCAGCTGGTGGCGAGAGAGATCAAGTGACGTCATTCAAAGTACACATGGCATCTTCTACCACTGACGCCGCAGACGACCGAATCCCTCGTATTGCATCTACTATTCGGGTCATACAAGATTTCCCAAAACCCGGGATACAGTTTCAGGACATAACAACGTTGTTGCTTGATCCCAGGGCTTTTAAGGATGCTATCGATCTGTTTGTTGAGAGATATAAAGACCAAAATATCAATGTTGTTGCCGGTCAGTTGCCTTCTTTTCTTTTCTTTTCTTTTTTTCTTTTCTCTTTGCTTTGTCGTTTCAAATACTGTTTCAGAGTTTTGGTACTTATTCCTTTGTTGTCAAGTCCTGATTATTTGTCGTTTTCTTTTTATGGATGGTTTGCCTTTCAGTTTTTGTAGTTGACCGTTTGCAGTTCTATACATAATTTGTAGTTCATGTGGGATTTTTAAATTTTAGGAGTAATGGGCTGTAAAATGAGTCCTACAGGAACTAAGTAGAAAGCATAGAGATTTTGTGCACCATCTAGAAAAAAAAACCTTTTTGATAGACAATTTGGTTTAAATGGCCAATTCTGAGGAAATCTTGTTATAGACTAGTATAGTCTTGCTGCATAATCTGCGTACTTTACTGGCTGCTACACAGGAATAGGGGAGAAAGACCTCTATTTGGGGGCATATTTATCTCTATTTGCCTGCTGTTTATTCCCCACGCTCGTCTATTGTACCCTTTTTTTTTGGAAAATAAAGGGTACAAACATTGCTTTTAATTGATGATTCAGGTCCAATATGATAGACAATATGAACTGGTTGTTGATTCAGATCTTGTTTGGATCATATAGGTTGAAGGTTGTTCTAACCGTGTTATGTGTAACTAAAAAAATGTTAACTTTGGATCATTTCTGACGTGCTTTTCTTTCAAGTTGTTACTTTATTTTTTGAAGATTGCCTGCATTATGCTTATTGCGGGATCTCAACGAGTCATTCACTGGTTTTTCTGGATAGTCATTGCCATATATGTCCTTTTCACTTTCTTCTTTCATTTTTCTCATTTAAATGTATTCCTTCTTTGCCTGTGTCTGCATTGCTGCTTCATATTTATATCGTACATTCGATACTGATGGAAAACAATTATTTCAGGTATTGAAGCACGAGGTTTTATATTTGGCCCTCCTATTGCCTTGGCTATGGGGGCAAAGTTTGTTCCCATGAGAAAACCTAAGAAATTGCCTGGTAAATCCTTGATGCTTTTGTCCTCATCCTTTCTGTGATTACTTTATACTGATTTTTTTGATATAGTTGTGGAGGAGAGCATAAATATGAAGAAAACAAAAGACGAAATGAATTAAAGATCCAGAAATAGAGGAAATAATGGCTTTCATTACCTTTTTTGTCCCTTTGTATACTTTTAGGATTACTATAATTACTGTTTTTTCAAGTCTGCAACATGGAATTAATAGGAATGTTTACTTTTCTTCATTTGTCTTTTCTGAATTGAGAGTGTATCTTAAGGAGGAATAGGATATTTGACAACCTTCAAATATTCGCAATTGGACTACTATAATAATCAGAGGCATATATTAAACTTAAAAAAAAAAAGAAAAGAAAATGAAACATGTAAATAAACACAATTGTACAAGTATGTTATCCAAAATGTATAGAGACCTATCCAATTGCTTATAAAATATTTATGTCATTATGTATTCTCCTGTATGACAACAAATTATAGCACTGAAGTATAATATTCCCTGTGCAAATTTTATTTAACTGATTTTGGAGCAAGTCCACCAAGAGTTTGAACTTGATAAGGTCAGAAATTTTATCTTCTTTATGCTGCACAAGGAGTAAAATATCATTTGTGAACACATCACTTGGAAGGATAGCTTTAGTAGAATGCTTAGTTCCCACAGACATTTCATGTAGTTCACATTCTATTTTGTGGTTTCCATCTCATCCAGGTGATTGGAGTATCATATCCAAGTTATATTTGTTATACAAAGAATTTAGGATTCTATGTTATATCAAAGTTATATTTGCATGCACTAGTCAAACATCATTTTACGATGCATTTAAGTTTCTCCATGTCTGTGGGAGAATATGTTCTTTCCTGTTATTACCATAGCTGGAAAGGTTTTGGTTATGTTTCTCTGTGTGCCAATATCTCCATGTTTCAAAACCTTCTTTTGAATCATCTTCATACCCTGCTTATCAGCGAAATATGACTATTATATAGTTATCTGATTATTTAGCTTTGTGCTATTCCTTTGAGGCATTTTCTGTAATTGACCTGTTTTTTCTGCTGCAAATAATCTTCTGTCTAATGCAATCTTTCAGTTTGTTTGTTATCCATGTTTGTGAATATCTTATATTAACATCCCCTGACTATAAGCTTCTTAAAACTGTGTTTGTACCATATAACGATCAAATGGAGATGGAATGTCTTTTCAGGAGAGGTTATTTCAGAAGAATACTCTTTGGAGTATGGTACAGATAAAATGGAGATGCATGTAGGGGCTGTACAATCTGGAGAACGGGCTCTGGTAGTAGACGATCTCATTGCAACTGGAGGAACACTAAGTGCTGCAATCAGGCTACTTGGTAGTTGCTACCTTCATAAAAAGCTGGGATGGGCTTTAAATTTTTTTTCCCACTTTTAATGTTGCTTTCTTTTCTTATCGGGTGAATGTAACTTGGAGCCCATTGCAATAATAAAGATAAGAGGTAACTATTCCCCTGCACTGAAGGTTTGGCTTTTCCTGGGACAGGAGGGGAAGGGGTGGGCAGAATGAATTTTCTAGTTATTTGACACGAATCTACTGACTGAAGCCCTGCCAATAGGCTAAAAGTGAGAGTTTGTAGTGTTTGTTATTTCTCAAAATGATTGGTCACAAAGGGATGCTTTTTTTTTTCTTTCATTATGTGCTCGTTTTGCTTGGACAACTATGCTCATTGGAGATATGGTCTTTGAGAGTTAGGAAACATGAAATAGATTTTTGGGCTATTTAACTTATTGTTGTTCATACTTCATAGTATCATAACTTGGATCTTTGCATGCTTCATAACAATGTACGACCACTTCATTAAAAAGCTTAACTTGGTAGAATGGTGATAAACTTGTTCAGTTTTGCATTCTAATGAAAAGAAACACTCATTTGAAGTTTCTATCAAAATTATACAGCGTTGTTTCTGAAATATGGTGACTGTCATTTAAAAAATTGTTCAACAACAAATGACATGTTCGATGGTAGTATACCTTTTGGCTAGTTTTTTCCCTGTAAAAAAAATTATTCTTGTCATTTAGGATTTCCAATGTTCAAATGTAGTTTGCTTTTCCTTTGCAGAGCGCGTTGGAGTTCATGTTGTTGAATGCGCATGTGTTATTGAATTGCCCGAACTCAAGGTATGCAACTTTGATAAAATCCAAAAATATTAGCTGTTATTAAGCCATTGCCAGCTTAACGCATTTTGAGACGACAAATTGCTTGGGACTTGCAATTGAATAGACACAGGGATCTTGAGAAAAATACTATGTAGATCCGGGTGTGAAACTACTTGTCTTCCTGTAGCCTGTTAAATCAATGACTGCTTATGTGTTCTGTAACTTCAGAACAAATTACTAGTCAGTATACCGTTTGAACACATCTAAACCTGTTAGAAAGGGGTAACAATAATATCTACAACTCTACCATCATGCCTTGTAATTGTGTGTGGAAAAGTTTACTAGGTTTGCACATCCTGGTGGTACATTGGTATTGTAAGTTGGTCATCTTTTCATGCGGTACAAGCCTACACCACCGTACAATTAGGTTTTTAAAAGTAAATGTATGAACATCAGATTATAGTATAGTACCTATGAACATCAGATTGTCACTGTATATTGGGGTGGCACTCTCTGCCATAGTGCTTGTATGTTATTGACCAGGGTTTTGGAAGTTTCTTAGTTTCTACGTAATATAAGTCAGTGGCAGAAACTACTAATTTTGTTATGGCTTTTGTCTCTTTGTGTACTCTCCTTGCTTCTTGTGTACCCTAATTCCAGTGTTATTAATCTGTTGATGCTGCATTTTGTTCAACTGTAGGGTCGGGACCGGCTAGGAGACAAACCACTTTTTGTTCTTATAAGTTGAATTTGGTCTGGGAAGCTGTCATGGAAGAGCAATATGGAAGTTTGCTTCTGATGTAATAAATTAGTTGTAGAATTAATAAGGACATAAAATTACTATTACAAGGCAAGTGAATCTTGTTTCTGAAGTGGGTTCACTTTTTCGTATTGATTGGTGGAACACATTAAAGCTCGAGTTGGCTATGACCGGCTGATGATTTTTATGCGGCATATCACGGGAGAAGGATGTTTGACTTTCGAGTCTTCCTACTGGTGTTAAGACGATAGAACATCCTTTTCATTGTTAATTTTGATCAAATTATACTTGACAATCAGCTATGCAATCTTTCTTTTCTTGGCACCGCTATAGAAGATCTCTCACTCGGTGTGATTGTGTGTCCCTTTTTGTTGTGCAATTGTTTCTTGATTGTTCTTTTGTTCATTTTTTTTTTGACATTTACAAGGAATTGTTGGAGAATGAAGCCTGGAGGTCGGCAAAAACTGGGGAAGTCAAAAGTGTATGGGGGGATCGCAGCCCCCATCTCCTGCCCCTGTAGGATCTTAAGACCCTCCATTTGGCAACCAGACGGAGAGTTGGCTGGCTGGTTGCTTCTTTACTTCTTTTTTTTTTTGTTTCCAACAAGCAGAACACACACACACACACATATGTATATTATGTCTGTGTGTGTGTGTGTTTATGACACACGCACACATGATAATATAAGAGCTAATTATAAAAAGGAGCAACTGCCCTCATATCCTTTTGTACGGATTCTGTTAGCCACACCGGAAAGTTTCTTTCCCATTGAATGTCATTAACTAGCCTAATTACATAACTTGTTAGCGTATGACTGCTTACATTACCTCTTCTAGGTACAGAAGTGAAAGAGCAATGTTCAAAGCTCAGGCCCAGTTCTTCAATGTCCTCCAGGATCGTAGCAATTCTGGTGTTCTGGACATTGCTTGCTTGGATCTTGTCAATGGCTTCCTTGAGGTCTGAATGTAGTTCTATCTTACTCCAGCCTGCCTCCTTGCCATTAGTAAAACTAGTCTACCAGTTAAAGTTTCCTCTATTAGTGCCTCCCCTCTCTTCTGCTCAACTATACCCCGTGCTCTAATCTAATGAGTTTCCCAGTCCAGTTCGTGGCTATGATTCCTTTTCCTGACCTGATCATTCGTGCCAAGATGGCTGCATCTGTGTTGATCCTTATTGTTCCTTCTTGAGGTGGCTTCCACTCCCATTGGTTTTTGGTGATTCTCCCTCGTTATCCCTCGCATTGGCTGGTTGCTTTTTTCAGTTCTAGCTATTGGCATGGGAAGGGATGAAGAAGATTAAAGATACAATCAAATATCTGTGACTAACCCCTCTTCTCCTCTTTTCTCTTTTTGCCCTTTTTAGAATAAGGGAGGAAAGAAAAAAGGTAAAAGTGTATTCGATTCAACAACAGTTGCGAGACCTGGGTTCAAGTTCGAATTCTAAATGAATATTAATAGTAGAAAAATGGGTTTAGAATAAGAACAAAAAAAATACTCGTCCAAGGAAAAGGCATCAAAATTAGAAAAATGTATTACAAGATATATAACTGAAAAATAAAATGCTATATTTCGATTTGTAATAGAGTTTAGAAATTTTTGTATTCCTTATTATACTATGACTTTCATACCCTACACAATGGTCATTGAACAACTTATTCTAGTTCAAGTTTACCGGCTTCGAGGCTTCAACTGGTAAAATCTTTGCAGCCTCCAAAATTTTGCTTCGGCAATTCGGTTGCGAATGGACGCCATACAGGTCATTGAACAACGTTAACCAGTTCAATAAACTGATTCACAAATTTACAGAGGCTTCATCTGGTGAAATCTTTACAACCTCCGAACTTTTAGCGTAGCCAGCTCCTAAAAAAAATATGAATAGGCGGTGCTAATTCTGACGGCGTACCTACTGCAGTTGACTTTGTCCCCAAAAAAAAAAAAACGCATTTTAGTTTGACTTGTCATTTGCACTGCGTTGACATTTTTCAGTGTCAAACAGGGGGTTCCACCAACGGGAAAATAATGCATCTACATACGACAGATTCCAATTTCCAACAGTTTCCATTTTTAGCAAGGGTTAAGTGTTTTGTTTTTTATGATCGTATCAAAATTGGTTAAGGGTTTTTAAATTCCGGTTTTTTAATGAAAAATCGATTTGCAATTGCACCACACCTTTCTGATCATTGCCCTTCATGCTTCCTGCTCCTCATCACTCCTCTTCTTAAATTTTCTTAATGAAAAAGGTTTTTCTACTCCACCTTTTCTCCCCTTTGGTTTTTTTAATGAGGCTCGAATGCTATATGGTGCTACACATCTGAAACTCCAGTAGAATGAAAAGAAATAGGTTTTGTATATGAATAAACCACTGAGATTGGTTCATTGGTCAGTAGAGTACTTTTAAAGTTCTTCCGACTAAAAAACATTTTATATATGAATAGCAAAAACTGTTGGAAAGAAAGAAATAGAGAGCAATCAATTTTCAAATTTGTAATGATGAAAGTTTTTATCATTTTCTTAAATACATTTTTCGACCCAAAAAATAAATAAAGGTTGGTGTCTCCATTAAGATTGAGGAGCTCCTAGACAGGATATTTCATTTCTATTTTTCCCCGATTTTTTTCTCTTTTTCCCAGATTTGAAGATATGTTACTTAAAAAATTATTTAGTCAAACTTTTGACGTGGCGTTGGTGTGTGTGTGAAGGGCGAAGACCCTCTCATACCATACACACTATAGTACTATTATTGGTACTTCAGTAGAGTTGACTAAGCAAGCATACCTGCAGATATAGCTGTCTTGATGTTGCTAGGGAAGATGACCATTTCAACTTCCTTATTACACCGAACCAAATGGTTCATGATTTTGTATCGAGTAAGTTCAATAATATTGCTTAGCTCATCCGAAATTTGAACCAGCTTAAGATGGTTTTAGCGGCCTTCTTCTTTCATACATATTTTGCAAGAATGGTTTAACATCTTCTACAAAGCAGACAGACACCTCTAATATTGCATTATAATCAATTCCTGTTTTTCCGAATCATAATGCATCTGGGGAACCTCAAATTGCAGTGCTCTAAATAACGTTTGAAACTGGGCAAAAGGCAGAAATGCAGGAAGAACAAAAATAGTGCTGACTAGTTGAGGCATGATACAGCCCCCGGGCAGATCGACTGGTTTCCGTAGTCCCCTCTTTAGGGGCAGCTCATTGGTTCGACCCCCGAGAGAGCTAACGCGCTGTGAACCTTGGGGCGGGGCTCTGACAGCCGCAGGAAATTAGTCGGGCCCAATGGTTCCGGACACCCCTGTGTCGACAAAAAAAAAAAAAAAAAAGTTGAGGCATGATACATAAATATGCAAATGCAGTATTAACAATTGAAGTTGCTTCTTGATGAAACATGAAAGAAAAAATGAAGGAAAAATGAGCCATTATTCATTTAGTTTACGATATTTGAAAGCATGACTCGTTCCTGCAGTTCTCATTACGAACCAAAAACTAAGAAAGACATGACAGTAATCCAAAGTCAAATCCTCCAATAAGCTGGATGAGTTGAAAAAAACGTAATGATGATTTGCATCCATTGTACCATTTCTTTGACGCGTGCTGGGACTCATTGAGCTGTACTTTCAAGTAAACATGCATTTATAATTGTGGGTTAAAAATAAAAGCACTATCCTCTCAATAAATTATTCGGTAGTTATGAATTATGTGTTGCAATTCTAAAATAATGCTCCTAGACATTTGAGTTTAGCTGTTTTTACACTTTATGCAAGTCAACCAACAAGAATATTAAATTATTCTTTACACCATCTAGGGCTGACTTGGAACTTGAAATGGTCCCCTTTTGCCTACTCGTTTAGGTCATACTAATAAACTTATCTTTTCTATTTTCTGTTCCATTATTTCTTGCCTACTTCTCCAAACATGCATCTTATTTTAGCTTAAACATCGAGTCAGTTTCTTTTATATTGAATCTTGATCTTGTAGAATAAAGATATCACATACTACATGAAGTTTGGAAGACTTTTTGACGCCCAAAGTCCTATAATTACGTTTCAGAAGAACTGGGATAAGCTTAACTAACATTAAGTATGGTTTAATTAAGGATATATATTTATAATCCTATCTTTGCCTCTAATCATTGGCAGAATTATGAATTCTGTACTAGCTTAATCTTAGTTCAACTCCTACAGTTAGAAAAGACGTGGCCAGAAGGCATTATTATTTTTACGAGTGCCATAACAACCAGAACAAACTTGTATTGTTGAAATATTGTATTTCATTTTACAAAGCTATACCATACTTTAACAATGAATAAGTAAAAGAAAATAGATGGCACGATAATATACTTCATATAAAAAATACAAAAATAAAGAATCTATTATCTCTTTTTTATTTTTTTTCAAATGTTAAAATTGTGTTATGTAAGACTTTTTTTTTTCCCTTTTTGAGGAATGTTATGTATGACTTCACAATAGTCGCATGTCGGCACAGGCTATAGTTTCGGCTATTTGAATCTAAAAGTCGAGTTTTCTCATGTAACTCAGGCACCAACTTTGCAAACAAAGATTAAAAGAAAAAAATGAAATTGCAGTTGGTTGTAAAGACTCAAATACAGTACCTATGATACCTTTTTCTTAAGCAACAATAATAGCTGTTGATTAAGTAGAAAGGTCATTAGAGATGATATGGATACTAATAACTAAAAGAATTGCAAAGGATGTGAATCCATTATTAAATAAAACTGCTCATGACTAACCTTATTTGGTGGGCGCAATGACGCGTCTATGAAAAGAATAAAAATATGTGTCTTCAAATTAAGTAGCCAATTTCTTTGAACTAATGTTGAAAGTGTTTGAAATCTTCGCTAATCGCAAACTAACAATTAATTAAACCCTTGATTGTACTTTCAACACCTAAACTAAACAAAAGGTATACGCAGCCCCGGACAACGCTAGCGATCCAGAAATATGAAACTGAATATTTCCTGCTCTTGGAAGCAAAATGTGGCTGAATATCTTATGGAATGATATATTTATGGAAGAAAAGAAATGTTGAAATCATTAAACTTTTGGCCTCCAAACATTAAATTAAAGTTTTTATCAAGTGATGTAGTATAAAGGGTCTGTTTGGATTGAAGATTGTTTGAAAAAGATTTTTAGAATAATATTATTAGTAACACTTAAAAAGATGATTGGGAACATGTTTATGATGTAATCAAGAAAATTTTTTTCCAATTAACATCCAGTTGTCATGGTTTACGCTTTGACTGGACAGATTGGTCTCATTTTTTATCTCCAATGATTTCAATTTCATTTCCTAAAGTTATAATGGTTTATTTCAGTTGAACAAGTTCATTTATATAAGTTTTTGAATCTGCATATTTGTCCCTTGTCAAGTTTTATGTATTCTACTGAAAAAAAAAAAAAGATATTAGTCAATTTACGTATTACTAGAAAATTTATTTAATCCAAGTTTTGGTCCGGCCTGTGTTGATCACACTGGTTTTAACAGCTTTCTCGAGCCAAGAAAAATCAACCCGTTTGTAATGTGTGTCTAATTGTAACTTGAGGGATTTAGTGAGCGCAATTGAAAATGAATCCCGAACAAGGGAAATAGAAATCGTTCCCTTCTATTTCAATTTTTTTAAAAAAAATTATCCATTTTTAAGTTCATATTCAACATGAAAATTACAAAACGACTCTATAGACAAGTCTAATTTGAACAGAAAGTGCTGAAATGGACCTATATCTCAAAAGACAACTACATGTTATATGCATGTAATTGTGCAAGGGTAAGTAGAATAGCAAGATAATTGTAACGTCTCTGATTTGACTTTGAAATCCTTCTCTTTCTCTTTTTCTGAAATTATGCATGTTGTATAAGCACATCGTGTAGTAAAGCTCAAGTGTTTTATATACATTAATTATGTAAAATATATTTTAAGGGATTAGAAGAAAAGTCCCGTCTAAACCAAATGAATACTGTCTTGTACCCTCGAAAATTTTTGTTGTTGCAAGGTGTGATATTGCAAAATTTGAACCTTGAGCCTAAATACAAGTCACTTATTCATTTTTCATTTTACCATACGAATGCTATATCATACCCTTCCAAAATTTTCTAACTACAAGCTACTATAAAATTTGAACCCGCACCTACACTCGTGGGACCAATTGCCAACTTGTCTTTAACAAGTTATTTCTTCGTTTTTCATCCTGTAAGCGAATTTGGGAGATATGGAGCGAAATTTTCAACATTGGCCCTTCATTTTTCATCTTGGAAGAGGAATTGAGAGATAAAGAGAGAAATTTTCTACAATCTCTACGTTTTCCTTTGTTGTGAGTGAGTTCTCTTTGAGATTTGCAAAAGGCAATTCTTACAGCAACTAAGGGTGCAAATGTCAAACACTGATGTTTAAAATGTGGGTTTAATTTAGAGGAGTTTAGAGTTGACGTACACTTCCCTCTACGAGTTTATGATTTCAAACGAATCAAAAGAAAGTAACTCACAAAAAAAAAAAAAGATTAAAAACCACAACAACCCCAGGCGAGGCAGAGAGTAGCTAGAGGCAAAACACGTGTCTTTCGATAAATGGCTTAAGGCAAAACAAATTCCTAATGTTGGTAGTTTGATAAGACAAAGTTAGCTGTCACCTGAATTTTTGCCCCTAAGTGCTTTAGATGAAATGAAATGGTACAAAATTGCGACTCATGCATACACGAAGTGACGACTCTTTATTATTAGAAAGAAAGAATCACTAACTCCTACTTTGGAACAAAAATACCTCCTCCAGTCGTGCAAGCTGCAAAGCCGGCCAGCCAAAAAAAAATACCATCCCACCACAGAAATTCCCAAGAGAACCAAATCTGATTTTTTGAAATTCCAATATTAGTAGATTTTATTCTCAAGCCTGTACACATACGAATGTCTAATTGAGTTGCTGCTTTTTTTCCCCTTTTCTGAGACAGAATGAGAGATGAGAGATCGTGCATTGGACGGTGCACTTGTTCTTCGCACACGGTACATTGAAGACTTAAAATCTGTAATGTTTTTGTACTTGATCTATAGATTAGTTGTGTAGTACGAAAATTCAGAGGGATTGATTCCCAGTCCCTTTCTGACGCGTAGGATCGAAGCGTGAGAATCGGCGGAATCAATGGGGGGGCGGGGGGTGAATGAAGCAGTTAATGACTATGTTCAGGTAATCTGAATCGCTTTCTGCTAAGCTTCTTGGGATATCCCAAAGTGTTTTTAATCTTAAAAACCAGACTCCCAAGATGTTACAGCTGGGTTTTAATTCTGTAGTAGATACTGTCCTTCCCAAGAGCATTTTCACAATTCTTTTCTATCCATGATTCGCTCCTGTCTGTGTAAACTTGCTTGGCATTTTAAGATTCTTCTTTTTTTTTTTTTTTTTTTTTGACGGATGCATGGGGTCGAATTTAAGATTTTAATCAACCTGCAGACAGGATTAAAATCTTGATATGGTGCAGATTTAATACTCACAAAGAAGAGTTCATCAAGATAAGCCAGATAGATTTAATATGAAGGGAGAAGAATTCCATCAAGAGAGGCCAGAGTGAGAGATCTATCGCATTGTGCTGTATGGAATGGGAGATTTTATGCATTTGCACGACGTATTTAAACTATGACTATGTCTCACCAAGATTTTAAACTTTGGATGGATGATGGAAAATCCCCATAATGCTCTTTATTCCAGAATTAAATTCTCAATCTGCGCTGCGAATAGAATAGTTTTAAGGAAGAACAAAAAATGTTATCAAGACAGGCCAGATAGAACAATGCATGCAATGCTGCCACTAGTGAATGGAAGATTAATGCATTCGTTTAAACGACATTAATCAAGACAGAATCTCATTTGAACTTCGAATCACATTACATTAGCCCTTTTGCGTTCCATAATCAAGCAGCTAAGAAATACATCTTCTCATGCAAAATGCAGAAGTCACACAAGGAATAAGTTAGCGAACTTGCATCAATGTTTAACCTGAAACTAGTAGAGACAATGGTTAGGTTTTTGCCCTTTCGGGTTTCGGCAGTCTCAGGCCGGGGGACAAGAACCGAAGTTTGAGGTTACTCTGTCTGATATGGAGGCCTGTAACTGTAAGGAATGTCATACTCAGCTCCACGATCAGGCCGACTTCCCTGATTTTGTTTATCATCCCTTGAAACAATTTTTCTGCTTGAGTTTTCTACTTTATAGTATTCCCTGTACCAAACCACGTTGTCTCAATCCCATCAGTGCAACTTTCCATTCTCCGTAACTCGCAGTCTTAGCTAGTTTTCGGGTCGAAACTTGCATTATCATCATCACTTCTGATTAGTCATAATTAGTCGCACCTAAATGAATGTTAATAATCATAAGACTACGACAGTTAACCCTCCCGTCAACCCTAATGCTTTTTTAAGCTGAGTCTTAATATGGTTTAAGCCCATTGACATAATGAAAGTATTTTAATGCATAATTGCAAGAACTTGTGGGACCCCCTTCTGAGTTGTATTTTGCCTGGTTTGGCCACGGTGGACTAGTGACTCATGAGGGAGATTAGTTACAAAGCATTAGGACCTCCCCTAAAGAATGATTAGCTAGGTTTTGAGTACTCAATATTCAAGTCAAACCCCAGCTAACATTCTTTCATTCCATTGTAACAATATACTAGTATATATATGTCCCCAGTTTTTTGTTCATTTCAAGCGTGACCGAGTATCATCATCAGTATCGGTACTAGTGAACAAACATTCCCTTTTGTTTCTTTTTCCCAAAAGGCTGCTAACTCCACTTCTAAGAAACTTAAAAACATGGAGCCAATGGCAGCTTTTTTTGATGAAGAATGGGAGTCTTTGAGCAGAATGTTCTCCACTGAAGATGCAGAGTTCATGATACAGCAACATGGGCATGAATCCCTGTCAAATGACTCTGACAGCAGTTTGTTCTTCCAGACAGCAGCAAATTTCTGGCCCGTTGGTGATGCTAACATTGAAAATGTGGCAGGGGTCGGTGAGAGTTTTTTGTGTTGCGATAATACCATTGATTATAGTAACTTCCTAAATGTTTCTCAAGACAGTAGCAGTAGTAATGCAAGTGATACTAGTATTGTTTTTCCCAATCTGAGCTATGAATTCCACCAGGCTAGTGATATTAATGTTTTCCAAGTAACAAATGGTACACCTGAGTCCATGGATTTTAATGCGATGGATGAGAAAAATGATAACTCCTCAGTTCCAGTTTTCCTTGATGGTCTCGTGGAGGACATTATCTCTCCAAGGGAAGTGATGGGTAGTGAAAAAATGAACAATGCAGAGACTCAGCCAGCAAGCAATGGCAATTCAGCTAATGAATTGCTGCTTAAAAGGAAGTTCAAGAAATCTAAACTCCAAACTGAAGCAGAACCTGTTGAAAATTCTAAGAAGAAATCTCGAGTTCCGAGAAATGTGAGTAAACTTTTACAGCTGGATGTGTAAATTTAATATCTCTTTGCGGGCATCTTTGATTAGTCTTTGTTACTCATGCACTCTGGTTTCTGAGCAGGTTCAGAAAACTAAAAGGATTGTGCAGCCCAAATCCACGAAGAACCAGAAGGCACAGCAAATTAACAAGGATGAAGAGGAGGCTAATGGTGCACAGAATGGACAGAGCTCCTGCTCTTACAGCTCAGAGGATGATTCTAATGCTTCTCAGGAGTCAAATGGAGGAGAAGCTTCAGATAACAAAGGGCCAGCCCTCAACTTGAATGGTAAAACAAGGGCCAGCAGGGGGTCTGCAACTGATCCGCAAAGCCTCTATGCAAGGGTAAGAAATTCACCAGCCTTGTATAAATATTCAGAATTTAGGATGATGAAAACATGATCTAGTTTGGATTACAGGATTCTTTACTAAAGATTTGATTGTTTGTATTGCAGAGGAGAAGAGAAAGAATAAATGAAAGACTGAGAATCTTGCAGAATCTTATCCCCAATGGAACTAAGGTAAACTTCAATAATGAATTGAAAGTGCCTAATTCACATATTCTTCACTACAAGAAATAGGTATCATCTTGCTTTAGTGGGATTTGGACGAAAAAAGTGCCTAACAGATCCTGATTGTACTTGACAGGTTGACATTAGCACAATGCTTGAAGAGGCAGTCCACTATGTCAAGTTCTTGCAGCTTCAGATTAAGGTAAGAACAATCCGACAATCCTGTCTTAATTTGTCAAGTTCCTTCCCTGCTTTTAGCTATCTAGTTTGATGACAATTTTGGCTAAGTCCTATGCTCTCGTGTCTCTGCAGTTACTGAGCTCAGATGATATGTGGATGTATGCTCCTATTGTCTACAATGGACTGGATATTGGTCTGTATGGGAGGACTTTCCCCACCCTATGATCCAGGAAGCAGCTGCTGCAATTTTTTTTTTTCATTTTTTTAATTCTTTATCTGCTGCCAGAGGAGAAAGAAATAAAAGAAAAGGACAAAATTGCAGAAAAAAAAATGCAAAAAGACTGTACAATCTGACTTGTAATTGCTTCTCAGAGTCTCATGTTTGATCATGAGTAATAACTTACATATTTTAGATTAGCTTTTGCAATTAAAGTATTGTTGCACATGGCTCTCAAAGAGTACTTCCATTGTACCAAAGATTAAGATTCATGAATCTATTCAATCAACTGCACATTTGCAATCATGATCCTGATTCCTGAACAACTCAATTTTATGCTACATGTAAAGAATGAATGTGAAGAGTCATAAAATATTATTCCTGCTTGCATTATTGATCTTCAACAAAACACACCTGTCGCTAATGCTAATTGATGGTCATATTTTATGACAGCAAATTTTGCATTTCTCTTCAATAACTGTCCCCTTGATATGAAAATTTGGATGTGACAAAATTGGTTTAAGCATTACGAGCTTGAAATTATGGTTTTAATCGCTTCTCACCGTGCAATTTCTAGTTTGCTGCAAAGCCCTTGAAAGTTTCTAAGAGCAAAGCATTGAATTTCACAAGTTTAATAGATTATGTTATGATACCTTTTCACGTTCAATTGTTCAGCATTGGGAACAAGTCAGTTAATAAGAAAAAGAAAAAACTCAGAAGTTCGGTCTGTAGTTTCGTAAATTCAATTCGTATGTACTTGTACAAAATATGCCAGTTTCCCTTCATGAATCTCAAAAGGGTTGATCAATTTTTATACCGTTGTTCTCACTTTACAATCATTAGGGTGGAGGTAACCATTCATTAGAACGTATGATTAGCAGGTCCCCCCCCCCCCAACACACACACACACACAAAGACACTACAAGTCTTACAAAAGAGGAAGGAGAAGTGAAAAAGGGTTGAAATAATATCAAGTGGCATTAATTTGGAGATAGATCTATCTTGTAGATCTTAGTAGGGTAGGTGGATTTTGACATAAATTGCCTCGATATTGTGATTATACTAACTTGGCGCCCCTGTTTTTTTAGTATGTCTTTGATAAACAATTTTTTTTTTAAACAATTTTGTCTACAAGTGCTTTCTAAAAATACACAAAATTTTTAAAATGCGAAGCATAGTTCATTTGCACTTCTACCGCCACAGCTCCCACCTTGGTCCGCCACCACTTCCTACCGCCACTACCGCTTGCGGTAATGGGAAGAGGGAGAGGGTGGCAATAGTGGGAAGGGAGGAAGAAGAAAAGAGGGAATAAAGGGGGAAAAAGGAAAAGAAAAACAAAATAAAATTTTAAAGTTTTTCATCTACTTCTAAACATCCAAATACATAAAGGTTTTTTCTATAAATTTTACTGCAAGTTACAACAAAGATTTAAACAAACTATAAAAAATATACGATTCAAGTGAAGCTAAAATTCAGTCGGAAGACTTACCGTGGATTGCCCTTTTCCATCCCACGGGTGTTGTTGCTCCGAAACTTATTTTGATTATTCCATTAGGGGGAAAAAGGGATCTTTCAATCAGACACCTTAACAGATTTTATGATTAAACTGAAATTCATCTAGAGTGGAGAATATTTTTAAGGATGTTTGGTCCCTGTGATACTCATAAGTCATACCTATTGTTTGGTAGTATATTACTATGGAAATCATTTAATAGGAAACATTAGAGATATTGCCCCTATTATTTCTCTGTTATCGGGTATTGTTCTAGTTTCGAATTAATTAACTTTTTAGTGGAATGAAATCGATTCCAAGCCACCCGAGCAAAATAGACCCATAGTAGTGGCGTTTATGATTCCCGTTCCAATTCCAACGCCAGAACATAAACCGCACCTCTTTAGTTTTTATCTTAATTCAACTTCTGAAAATTGTAGTGGTGGCTCCTATGGAGTTTGTCTTGTCTATAAGCCTGTTTCACCATTGGGCCTTTTGAAATGCATTATTGGGCTTGAAATGAATCGATGATACAGGTTTGATGACAACTTTTCAGGAAATTGTTTGTTTTTAGGGAATAATAGGATTGGGCTTTTTGAAATTCATGATAGGGCTTGAAATGATACAAGTTTGATGACAACTTTCAGTCCTTGATGCATTGGGCCTATTTGGTTTTTTACCAAGTTTTTTAGCTACTAGCAACTTTTACTACAGGAACCCCAAAAAATTTTCTAAAATTTTTTACCTACACACTTCAAAAATCTATACACAAAAAATTTCCCAAAAACTTTTCTTCCTCCCTTACCCAACCCACCACACCAGCCACCACCTCCACCACCTCTCCCGGCGCCGGTCACCTATTCCGATGCCGGTAACTTCAAAAAAAATTTTTGAGTCCCTCACCCTCTCTCCTCCCCTCCCCTCTTCCCCTCACCCTCCCCCGCCACCCTCCCCCTCTTGCTAGGTGCGATCTGGTTGCGTGACCAGATCGCAAAGGGGGAGGGGGAGGGGGCCTGCGATCTGGTCTAGTCCCAGATTGCAGAGCAGAGAGGGGGAAGGTTGCGGAGAAGGGGGAGGGGAAGAGGGGAGGGGAGGGAGGGAGAGAAAAAACAAAAAAAAAATTAATGCACAGCTGCCGGCCTTCCTCGGGCATCGGAGTGCGAGGGGGAGGAGAGGGAGAGGGGAGAGGGGAGGAAAGAGGGAGAGTGGGCAGAAGGGGTGGCAGGCAGAGGGGAGAGGAAAGGAATGGTGGAAAAGTTTGGGGGTGGTGAGGGAGAGGGGAGGAAAGGGGTGATGGGGAAGGGAGAGGAGAAAAGCAAAAAAAAAAAAAAAAACAGAGGTGCTGCTGGAGGTGGGAGACAGAGGAGAGGTAACGGGGAAGAGGAAGAAGAAGAGGAGAGGAAAGAAAAGAAAAAGAAAAAGAAAGAGAAAGAGAAAAAGAAACAAAAAGATAAAAAGAAAGAAAAAAAAAGTTTTTCACTTTACAAAAATTTCTACAAAATTTTTCACATTCCAAAAACTTCTACAAAAAAGTTTTTCACCTTACAAAAACTTTTATAAAATTTTTTCAAAAACTTCTACAGTGCACTACAGTAAAGTTTTAGACAAACTCCCAAAAAACTCAGGTTCCAAACAGGCCCGTTGTTTGTTTCGGGGGAATGATAGGGAAAGGAAATAAAAAGAAATAGAGGGATAAGATTTTCTATATTTGGGCTAATTTTTTATGAGAAGAAAGAAAGGATAGGGAGAAAAAGGAAAAGATAAGATCTAATTATTTTTTATTAACTTACTTTCTATCTCAAAGTGAGTGGAAATGGAGGAAAATGAAATCAAGATTAATGAAAATTTTGAAATTTCTTCTACTCTCCTATGTTTTCTTTTCCACTGAAATCCTCTCCTTTTCTTTCTTTCATGCCAAATAGTATAGGCAATACCGTCAAAGGATGAAGTGAAGCGGAATGTGTTTGAGTTGGAAAGAGATGGTGCAGCGGGGCCAAATGGTTTTTTTGCCTTTTTTTTTATCAAGTTTGTTGGGGTATAATCATATAGGATTTACTGACTGTGGTTCGGGATTTCTTTTAAGGAAGATAATCCCTTTCTTTATACACACCCTATAGTGTAAGGAAAGAACGACAGAAAGCCTCAATTTTTCTACCGAATGAACATGAATGATCAAAGGATAAAGTGCCCTGAGTTTATTACTTTTCCCTCTTAAAGAAGTACAAAGAATGAGCTTTAGTTGAAATTTTCGAACAAATGATTTTGACATCTATAATATATATATATATAATGGAAGAGCTTCCTATTGGTACAAACAATTAATGTCACTTAATATTATACCAAAAATACCCTCTAAATTTATTTTAAAACTATTCAAGTTCCTTCTTTCTCTTTATCATTATCATAAGTACATTTACTCACATTTCCGCTTTTTCTCTACCATCATTTTAAATACAATAACTTCCTAAAAAAAATAGTATCCATAAGGGATTGAATAGAGCAAAGCAAATCCGCGACACTTCAACATGGATCCATTTGCAGATCATCTCTAGGACTGTCAATGGGGTCGAGCCAACCTGAGTTCGACTCGTTCAGCCCCACAACAAGTCCGGTTAGCCCGATATTTTAGTGAACCGGTTTGAATTTGAGTCTAAAAATTAGGTCCGAATTAAATATGAGTCGAGCTTGGACCTTAATAGACTCAAACCCCATATAGGTCCAGCCCTTTAATTACCTATATATATAATTTTTATATTTTGTATAATTATATATCCAAATATATTATTACTAAATACTAAGTATATCTAAATTACAAAATATAAAAATACATCTGAAGACTCTTCTATGAGCTTTCTTGAAAGCCAATATTAGTAATGCATAGCTAAATCTCTAACTTTTCTTATTGGTTGAGTATATTTTTGTGTTAGTATAATATTGGTTGATTTCTTTTTTGGTCTAGAAACACAAATCATCAAACATATTTGGATTCAAATTATAAGGCTATAAAAAAGTTTCAACTTTTGAAGATGTATTGGTTTATGACCGCATGTTTTATTACTATTTTTCATGTATTTTGAACAAATTAAATATAAATATTGTTGAAATTTTTTTGGTTTATATACTTTTTAAGAATTATTATTTGTTCTTGTTTAGTTTTAATATTGTAGTCCTGTAAATGTTAAATTAGTTTTACAACTTAATAATTATAGTAATTATATTAAGAAAATTAAGAAGTAATAAGTGAATTTAGGTTAAACCCGAATAAGGCTCACAACCCGATTATTACGTGAGTTGAGTATGAGTTTCATATTTATTAACCCGAAACTTATAGCCTGAAACCCGAAGATGTTACAAATTAAATGAGTTGAATTCGAACCTATGAAAGTTCGGCTCATTAGACCCAATTGACAGGCCTAATCATCTCGCGGATCCTTGTGTTAATTGGTGCAGCTTGTTTATCCACTTGCACACTTTTCTCACTTCTTTTTGACCATCTGTATGTACTAACTTCTACAACAAATTGGGAAACTCTTAGACATCTTTTTATTGACTCTTGAGAGCAATTAGGAGCAAAGTAGCTAAACTTTTTTGTATAAAAACACCTAGAGATTTAGGAAATTTTCCAACATTTTCATAGCAAGATTTGTAGTAGAAATTCTATCGTACTTGAAAGATTTGAAGACAGAGTAGTAAGAGGAGCATGGAGGAGCTTTATCACTACATTTGAAATAAGAGCTCTTCATTTTTAACTCTTTACTTCTTTACATTCATTTATTATCTTGTTGCAAGAGAAATAAATGCTTGTACTTGCTTAAATCTATTCATAGCTAAACTACTTTCTCATAAAATTGAGATGGATGTATTTGTATCAGGATTTGCAATGATTATGGTTGATTGTTGCTAATTATTGCACTTGTTATTTCATGTATTCATGTTTTATATTTGTGATTACTTGATCGCTAATTGCAAACCATCTAATGTATTGTTAGGAGCAATGAAAATTATTTTCAATAATAGATTTGGATTCATAAACCCTAAAGAGTATACTTATGAAAGTAGAGATACATTTAGGTAGATTTTTAAAAAGTAATTTCACACATCTTAACGATCTTGTATCTAATTATTCAACCATGAAAATGGGTAAGTGATAGATATATGCATACTTGATTCACCGGTGAAATTGGGTTTAAAATACACTAGAACATTACTCCTTGGTAAAATATTAGTTAATAGTTTCAATCAACTTAATCAATTCGAATCTAGAGCAAACAGAGGAGTCAAAAACCTTAGGAAGTGTCTTTTATTGATCCTCAATTGTTGTTTCTTTTCATCTCATCAAGTATACTTTCTTGTATAACTTTTACCTAATTTTTAGTTGTTCAGATAGTAAAAGAGTAAGTTTACAAGATTTAATAACTGCAATTGTTCCTTATAGAATCGATCATAACTCGTATCGACTTGTATACTTGCAGAGAATGATAAATATTTATTACTTGATAATTATTACTTGACATACAAGTACAAATGCACAATCAGTATATATGATTCAGTATGGCAATAAGGGTAAAGAAGTAAATTGATTTACAAAGGAAAAAACTATTTGTCTACAAATTGTATTTGTATAGTACTTATTTGTTCAAAAATTAATTGTATGAATCATAAGCATATCTTATAAATTATTTTTTTTAATCTTTTCAATCAATTTTTTATTTTTTATACATTACATCACAACAATCATTATAGTAATTATTTCAAATAATATTTTAAATAATTTATTGTTGACGATAATCCTTATTCCAAATATTCCAATTAATTTGGTGATAATCTTAGATTCGGAGCCCCAAGTCCAGAACCCGTATTAATCTTCTAATAGCAGGCCAAGCTCTCTCTCTCTCTCTCTCTCTCTTTTTCTCTCTCTCATTCATTCTGCGCCACCATGACTTCGGCGGAGCAGCCGCTGAAGAAGCGGAAGATATTCGAACAATTTAAACAATCATCACCATCACCTCCACCTCCACCTCCATCTGCACCACCGTCACTACCAGCACCATCACAACAACAACATCCGCCACCGCCAGGAACGCCGCCAGCTCAGCCTCTAACGCAGGAAGAAATTTTCCGAAGACAAGGAAACCTCGAAGAAATTCGTAAAGTCTACAATTGCCTCAAGCAAATCAAATGCTGCATCGCCCAAGAGGAGCAGGAGCCCCGTCACTTGCCCGAACTAGAACAAGCTTATCTGTATCTCATCACTGCTTCCCGAGGTTAGGAATAAAGTTGATCATTACTGTTTAGCCCCTCTTATTTTGAGAACTTTACGTTTTTATACCTAAGTTTCTGTTTGCTAATTTTCTTGTTCGGTTTTAAACGCGGATGTTAGATTGGAAAGGAATTTAGGCTAACTAAGTTTAGGGTATTTTGTATTTGGAATAACCGGAGCCAATTTCGCATTGAGTTAAATTTCATTTATTATCTCCTGAAGGTTCGATTTGTTAAGCGTTGGAACATAGAAGGAATTGTAAGAACTGAGGAAAAAATGTGGTAGAAGTGGTGAGAGAGGTGTTGAAAATGAAATCCTACTTAACCTCATATGACTCAAGCTAATTTTCACTTTAGGCTCCGCTTAGGCAAAACCAGCCTAATTCAAACCAACACTATATGTTTATGCTTCTTTTTTTTTTTTAATTCTTTTGACGAGCTCAAAGTTGTGTTTGAGCTTAGATTCGTTACTTTTTCAGCTGGTTAAAATGAGTTTTTATTGAGTCAAGCAGGAGTATAGCACGAATAGCTTGATTGGCTCGTAATAATATTTGAGTAGCATGCCTATCAGTCTCCCTCAGCTTGAGAAGTAAATAAATTTGCTTGAGCGTGGTTTTCATTGCTTGACAAAGCAATCCCGAATAAGCTGTTGCAGAGGCAAGTAGCTTGATCAGTGTTTCAGAATAAGCTCTTATTGAGCTAAGTAGCAGAGTTCAATATCATGCCAAGTGGTCTAACAATAAAGTGGCTGAATATGTGCAGCATTTAAATGTATATGCATGATGGTCTAACATCAAAGTTGCTCTTATGTTTTTAGTTGAGTCCTACCAAACAAAAAAAAAGTACATTTCTCTGTGAGGTTTTGGCAGGAAGGTAGTTTACATTAACTTTGTGAATTATTAATGCTGACTTTCAGGCTGTACAAGTGTACAACGTATAGTAGCTGATTTGATTCCCAGATATGCATCATATTGTCCTACTGCACTTGAAGCAGCAGTAAAGGTTGTTATTAATATGCACAACTGCAGCTTGGCATTGATAAGCAATGGGGAGGATTTTGACGGTGTTGCATTTGAAACTGCCGAAGCATGTATTTTTGGTCTGGTTGATATCTGCGGAGCTGCTGCAAAGGAAGCACCAACATCATCGGTTATTCAAGGCATTTGTTCGGCAGTTTTTCTGAGTGTGTTTACCTTCTTCATATCTTCTTTTGAGGGGAAGGATATTTTTCAAATTATTGACAAGGAATCTCTAATGATCCAAGATGCCAAAGAATTCACTTCTGAGTTCAAGGAAAAGTTTTTGGATGAAGGAGATTCAAAATTGTTGAAATTACTTAAATTTCGTGCTGTAAGTTTCCTCAGGTTATTCTTTAGTTGCCCAAAACATTCACTTTCAGCATGCTTTGAGCTCTTCGACTCTACTGCGACAGATGCGACAAACATGGGAGGACATTACTTTCTTCGTCAACTGACAAACAGGCTTGATGATGCTGTTTCTTATAATTTGACTCATGAAAGTGATGATGAAAAGCCATCTCTAAGTTCCATGGGAAAAATTTGTCAAGGCAACAATGTTGGTGCCTATCGACACTTAGAAAGCAACCTTGTTCCCGGAAATGTTTCTGCAGTTTCCAGGAACTGCATACTAAGCCTGGTGAGTTTTTAGTGTTGCTTTAGATTGTTGATTTGGTACCAATATTATGTTGAATTCTGGTATGTTCTCTTTTCCCCCTTTTGTGCAAAACTTAGATTTGCTCGAGTCATGTCTGTGAACAACATTGAAGCCTTTTTACAACCTGAGATCAAGATAGATATTGTTTGTATCCATATTCGTTAGGATTGGTAGGGAAAGAGCAGGGGATGGAACGTGCCCATTAGAATCTATGGATGGCTTTCCATATCTATTCCTGATTCTGGAGATATAAAATTACCCTTTTGCATTGGTTATCCAAGCAAAGTCACCACTAGTTTCAGGGCTATAATTACTTGACAGACTTGCACCTTCAAGGTATTGAAAGATTTATATAAGACAATATCAAGAGGACTTTCAGGCTTGGTTTCAGGTGCTCTGAAATCTATGTGAAAGGCTAGTTTGACGAACTTCCAAGAGCTGTATTCTGTTTGAATATTTTATTCTTTACTTATTTTGGTAGTTGAAGTATCAATGTTGGCTTATCATATAGCCCAAAAGGAAAAAATTCTGGAAACTGTACCTGAATATCTTCGTTATTATCATTTTATTTGAAAACTACATGGATGGAGCCTTTGTGTGTTGGTTATGGTCTATCTGAGGTGCAGAAAAGAGGAGGATCAACAACAAAATCTGCACAATCGAAGAAAAAATAATAAAACTGAAAAACTGACAAATAAAACAGCAACAGATGACAATGGCAGAAGAAATTCATGGCAAATGAATGGCCTCAAAGTCATCAGTATCAAAGGCAAATTCAGATACATGGAAGATGGAAAGCATGTGGAGACATCTGAAGACATCAACACAGTTACATTTGTATCACATGCAGCCCATGTGTGTTCAAGAGTCATGGTTTTTGAACTTTAATGCTTTACTTTAATTGTTTCTTTACTTAGTCATAGAATTTTTGGATGAATCATCAAATGACATGACCCGTAGATTGTACATGTTGTAGCAAGTCCCAACTATAAATAAGGGACTCCAGAGTATTGTCAATACAAGTTCAGAGCTACAACCAGGACACGAGTTCAGGAATTCGTAATAAACAAAAGCTAAAAAAAAAAACTTACAACAGTTAAGTACGCAGCTTTATACCTGACAGGAGCAATATTCAGATTTTGCTTGGTTTTCAGGAATTCGTAATAAACAAAAGCTAAAAAAAAAACTTACAACAGTTAAGTACGCAGCTTTATACCTGACAGGAGCAATATTCAGATTTTGCTTGGTTATGTACAGGATCTTTGAGTGAATTGTAAACTATACTAATGAAGTTGTTTGGAAAGAAAAGGAAGGTGAATTTTATTGATAAGGAAAAAACTTGTATCTATGATACATTGGAGTCCCCTATTTATAGTTGGGATTTATTACAATATACATGTATAATGATTCATCGAATAACTCTATGACTTAGCACAGAAACAATTACACTTCAATATTGAAATCTGAAAATCATGATTTTTGGACACAAATGGGCTGCATGTGCTATGGTAGTAGTTGTACAGATGTCTTTGAGATGTGTCTACGTGCTTTCTATCTTCCTTGCCGTTGTGTTTGTCTTTGATACTGATGACTTTGTGGCCATTCGTTTGTCTTAAAATTTTTCTGCCATTGTCATCTGTTGCTGCCATTGAATTTTGCTGCCAGTGTCATTTGTTGCTGTACCTATACTTCTTGACTTGCCATGTTTTATCTGTCAGTTTTTAATTTTACTATATTTCATTGATTGTGCTGATTTTGTTGCTGATCCTCCTATTAAATAGCTAGAATTCGATGCAGATAGTATGGAAATAGTATGTGGTGGCTGTGGTGGAAGATTACAAAAAAATAGCAATTGATGCAGATAGAGGGTGAATATCATATAAAATTCATAGCAGTGCAGTTATTCTCCTACTTAATGATGGACCAAATTAGATTCAACACTTTAGTAGATGATGTTGATCTTATCATTTGTCCCTAGGCAACTGTTCTGGTATTGTATTAGACAATCACCCTGATAACTATTCCCAGCAGACACTCTTTTATTTATTTTTTTGTGATATAGAGAATATTAAGTTATGCATCTTTGACCTAATTTGTTGATATAAACTTCTACCATGTGCCTGTCTATTTATTTATTTTTAATTTTTTACACTTCTTGTTCTTGTTGTGTATTCTTTGTTCCCCAATTGAATTGCCAAGTTATATTGTCAGATGGTTGGTAAATCAAAATATCTCCTCATGTTTTGGTCTTCAGTTTATGACCATCCATGAAATGATTGATCTAGTCTTTACACACATCCTCATCAAATGCAACTGGTGGAATCCTTTTTTTTTTTTTTAAAAAAAAGTCAAATTAGAATGCCACAATGATAACTGCGACTGTGTTGTCAGTCTATGGTTCTCCTTCTCATGTCCTGTTTCCGACGTTTTCTGTGCAGGTTCTTGGGAAAGACTCATCCCTGAAAAGTTGGATTTTCTCTAGGTACAGAAAGTTACGTGCATCAGTAGCTTCAGAGATTGTTTCAAAAATTACTTCTCTTTTGGATGGAATATTTGAATCTTTCACAGAACAAGTAAATAGAGAAGAAACCCAAGCCGATGATAACGAGAGTGAATGTAGCCAATCCAAGTATGTTAGTCAGTACTTGGTTTCTAGGGAACATAGTCAACCAGAATCATCATCTGAAGTTAGTGGGAAAGATTTTACTTCGATAATTTATGATAAACCTTGTGCAGACAACATGACTAGCAGATTTTCCAGCTCACATTTGAAAAGAAGCAGCTCAGTCGATTACCATTCAAGTGCAAGTCCCTCCATTGATAGTGGAGGGTCAAGGTCCATGGACTTTGATTTTGGGGGCCCAGGAGATTCATCCCATTCTAGGTCTTCTGTTCCAAGAGACTTGTTGAACCGACATATTCCCTCGCCTATCACAAGAACACCGGGGGGCTCAAGGAGTTCACTCCATGGTGTCCAAAGAGAGAAAAGTCAAGTTTTGAGCATGGACGTCTCTTCTCCTATCTTGAGGTCTGTCAGTGAAGCCATGAGTTGTTCTTTTGATTCACCTAAGAATCCTTTGTCACTGGGAAATCCTTCAATGAGTAAAGTGGTTTGGTACTCTGATGGTGACCCGGCAGCCATGGATGTTTTTGCAGCTTCTAAACAGCTTTGGTTGGGTCCTTTAGGTCCTGATGCATCTGAAGGGCTTGTAAGGTCTCAGTTTGAGAAGTTTGGCCCCATAGACCAGTTCATCTATTCTCCATTCAAAGGATTTGCCTTAATAGAGTACAGAAACATTCTTGATGCTTTCAAAGCCAGGGAGAATATGCGAGGACGTTCAACTTGGGGTGCTAGTCTTCAGATAAAGTTTTCAGATACAGGGTCTGGAACTAGGGGGGATATAAATGGGGTTGCTGTTGGTTCAACTTGCCATGTTTACGTTGGTCATGTTTCAAACCGATGGGTCAGGGATGAGGTAATGAATGAAGTCAACAAAGTACTCCATAAGGGACCTCGCATGGCAACTGATCTTATTGGTGAAGGTGCATTGCTGATGGAATTTGATACACATGATGAAGCTACTATTGCCATGGCTCATCTGAGAAAGTGGCGCAAGGAAAGTGGTATCACTCTTCCGCAGTCACATGGAGGTCCTGCTGATGTGATGCATTTCGAAGGAAATAAGTATTATGGTAATAATGTAATTGATGCTCAAGCACCGTCCGAAAAGCCATCTGATGGTTATTTGCCCAGGGTATCACGTTTGTCTTCTATGGTTTCGCAGTTACGAATGAAGTATAATATTCCTCAAAACCTGGCTCATCCTGACACTCATTTATCTGGAAATCATCACATTGCTTCCACAAAAGAACAATTACCAACGAATATTCTCTGGATTAATATCCCCCAAATGAACCCCATTTTTCTCACTGATGATGAAGTATTGGCCCTTTGTAATGTTGCGATCAACAATGTTGGATCTATTGTCAGGTTGACAAGACAAAATATATCTACAGGTTCCTGTTGGTTTGTTGAATGCAACAGCATAGAAACAGCAAGAACTCTTCTAAGCACTCTTCGTGATTGTCCAGAGATATTCTTCCAAATTGAATTCAGGTTAAATTACTGCTGATGCTTCTTTGTTTCAATCATTTTCCTTTTCTGTTGATTGATAATTTCTGTTTCTGCTTTATCCTTGAAACTAGAGTTTTAGGGGTATAGCTCATTCACTTTATACTTTTTTGGGTTAATACAAAGAAAGACAATCTTAAAATAAGAGGCATCTTATTTGTAATGCTGATTTTATTGAGCAAACCGTGTCCTACAACATGTTATCAGTTGGTTTTGAGACTTTCAAGAATTGGTTTAATGGTTTTCGGTTAGAAAATGAAGGAACAAAAGGAAAAAAAAACATAGCCTCAGTTTTGCTGGTGCAGTGAGGCACATTTTATTGATTGCATAGGGATGTTGAAACGAGCTCTTTTAGATTAGATTTTATAATTGGTCACCATAAAAAATGAAGAATAGCAGGCATGTGCAAATTAATTGGGTGGCACTTCATTTTTCCTTGACATATCTATGCATTTGTTGGAGGCATCTCATCCTTTCATGCTTTAATTTGAGGACTGAAGGAAATAAATTCATGTTTTCTGAAACTCATGGGTGCCGTTGCCTTTCAGCATGAAGCAGTTGCTAGACTCATATTTTGATTAGCCTAAAGCATCATACTATAGTTCATGCTTTGTATAAAACTAGTGGTATAGGTGCACTCAAAGTTGTGCAAATGTAGGGAATTAATCGAGGAAAAGAAACAAATGGACAGTGAGGCTAAACTTTTTCAAGTGGTGGCACCATTTTACCCATTAGTGTGAGGCTAAAGGAAATACAAAAAGCGACAGAAAAGTTAACTCCAACCCCTTTCTCTGGCTTTGTCAAGTAATAAGATATCGGTCCTGTTGTTATAATATTGGGCGCGAACAGATTATCTTCTACTTATTCTTTCTTCCTTCCATCATATATGTATGGTGTCAACTACTACAGTCCTAACAGAAGTATGTCCTAATGTTTTCAACAGTCATCTTGGAAAGCTCCAGACCCAGCTCCTGGTAAAGCCTGATGGCAATGCTCTGGAGCTTACATCACCCAGACTAAAGCCAGAAAATCATGGAGTCATGAGGCAAGGTGGACATGCATTTCAGTCAAACTGGGCCCATGTTGGTCATTCTGGCAGGCATGAAGTTCGGTCAATAACTCCTGAAGCATTGTTTGTGGATCCTTCTCATGGAGGTAGTTTTTGTTATCTTATAAGTTTATGTGCAGAGGATGGTTGCATATATTGAACAAAAACTACATGTAATCCTTTATTTTCCTTCGTATGCTGGAGAAGAGTAAAATATTTTCAGTGTTTATGTTTTTCTTGTTCATGCTCAGGGGGTCATGTTGTTTCAAGTTCTGCTGAACAGATGTGGATGTACAGAAAGCCAGAAGCAGAGCTGCATTCTGGACCACGAAGCATTCCGCATATATCTGCACCAACTGTTGGGCCTTCTATTGCACCACCACTACCAGTTCAAGCGCCTTATTTCCGACCTCTTAATTTTCCACCAAATAGTTCATGGGATGTGCGTGGTTTGAACAACCATATGCCTATAAATCCAATTTCACCTCGTGTAATGCCGAATGTTCATCGCAATCCAATTCCACCACCATTTATACCAGCTTCTGTGACTCCGTTAGCTCAATTTCATGGAAACTCAATGCCTTCATTTGATCAGATGTTTTCTGTTCCTGCAGTTACACCACCTCCCCTCATAGCTCCCTTACCCCCTTCTCAACCCGATGTCCAGCCTCCATTACCTCCATCCCAGCCTCCACCCCCACCTCCACCCCCTTATTCTCAGCCACCTGTCGCTCCTCCTCCGCCTACTTCTCCACCTCCACTTCCACCTTCAGTATCTTCTAGTTCAGAATATAGTAAGCAGTCTAATGTACAACACAAGTGGCAGGGAACCTTGAGCAAAAGTGGTATACATTACTGTACAATTTATGCACAGAGAGTTGATTCTGATATTTGCAAGTATTCAGATGGGATGGTGGAGCCAACAGAGTACATATCTAATTCCCACTTGATTATTTGGTAAATTGAATTTGAAAGACTTCTGAAACTTTCTTATTGCTGTCTGTCCAGATGGCCTATTAAATTAGATATGACAAAGCGCACTGATTTCCGGCATGTCAAAACAACATTTTCCAATACTCCGCCACACAGAGTGAGTTGTTGAACACGCTATTCAATTTCTTCTCTCTCCCTCCCTCCCTCTCTCTATCTCTCTCACACACACACTGGCGCACCCATAAACACACATACATTGTGGTAGCGCTACTGCCTTCTACAATATCTCAGTTCCTAAGCTTTGTCTTGGTCTTGTATGTTAGCCGGGCATCAAAAGTAGGTAGTTTCAATTTGTTTGGCAGATATAAGTGTTTTAAGTGTATTGAAATCTTTTTGTCTGACTGCTAGAAGATCACGGATGAGGCTGGTACTTTTGTTTGCTTTTGTTTCTAAAACTAATTTTTTTAAATGTTCAGGAATTATCTGGAGTTTCCTTTCTAATTGTTATCACTTTTATTTTGTTTCCTTCTAATGGTTAGTTGATGGAAATAAGGCTGCGCATGCCTAATCACGTCATCTTATCTGAAATTTTTTGAGCTGATTCAAATTAGTGTAGGTCATAAGATTTTGGATTATGGGTAAAAACTCTTTTTTCTTTTTTCTATTTCTTTTTCCGTCATTAGTTACTTCACAAACTAGCTTTACAAAGCCGAGTTAACTGGAGTTGTAACATGACTTAATTTTATATAATGGCCTTCTCAGCTCTCCTTCCTTTCCTCCAAGAGACTTGAATTGTGTTCCCCATTTTATATTTGCTTCTCTATACATCCTCTTGCAAATATGTATCTTATCCCATGAGATCTGCACAAGGCAAGTTTTTGGCTATTTCTATGATTTCAGTTATTCGAAGTCTTTGTTTCTTTCATCCTTTATCCTGGATATCTTGATTATTTAAGCTGGTGTGAAATGTAACAGTACTATATTTTATAAATGTGATGCAGAGAGAAATATGCTGGTTGCTTCCCTCCTCTCAGGACGACAATAAGGGTGTAAGTTTATCCTTCTCTGCTTTTTAAAATATGGATGTTTAAACCAGGTACACGGGAGCAATGATTTGTACACAATTTACCATGATTTATCGTAAATGCATACCCTTATATTTTTTAACCCCCTTGCTTATGGTAACTTTCTTGATTTTAGCTTTCTAAATAGTTAGTGGAATTAGACAACCCGTAAAGTTCTCAATGTGGCAAGGTATTAATGGGATTCACTGAAAACTCTTCGTGCTTGCACATGCCTCTTATTTGGTGGCATCATCTCCTCCAATTTATGCTTAGCTGATGATACTGCATCTTGATGCAAGATGAGATTCTCATTTTGCAGAAGCTTTATGCTATTGTGTCAAATACCTTCGTGGATTTGATTTCTGGTGAAATTTGACTAACTAAATGTAAATTCATTGACTACTATAAGGGTACTATTCTGTCTGGTCTCACGAATACTTGTATTCTTGTGCAGTTTCAAGATTTTGTAGTATACTTGCAACAAAGGCAATGTGCAGGAGTAATCAAAATCCCAGCCATGAAATCCATGTGGGCAAGGCTTCTTTTCATTCTTCCGTATTCACCCGATGTGTGTTCCATGCTATCTATTGCTCCTAATCCCTCACTTTGCCTTCTTGGTTTGGTCTTGCCTAAAGAAACAAACTTTGAATGGGTTTGACCTGTTGAGTGGTGGAGGTAAGGAAGGAAAAGGAAGATTGACTTCTATTAGGTGACATGTTTCTTACTAGTATATTTCAGATGCCTGAATTCTCCAAGAATTTTGGCATTGATTAACTTTTGCATGAAATATCGTAGTTTCATTCAATACCCTGTAAATCAGCATAAATTTCTGATAGTCTGGATGAACTCCTTTGCTAGGTAATATCTTCATGAATTTGTAAGCATTAATTAGTCTGATGTTGATAAAGGTTGCCTATTTTTGGTGCATTGCTAGATATAAAATCTTATGTTCCAAAGTGTTCATATATGTTATCTTATCCAAGCTTAACTTTGCTGGTTCATAGCTAATCTCTTCGGAGTTTGGATGGGAAAGCAGCTCAAGGAGATGTTATTAAACTTTAAACATCTTGTTTTAAGTTTGTAGAAGTCTGTATATGAATGTGTATCATCCACAGGATGACTGATGAGGATGACTAATTTTTCCATCTTTAGCTTTGTGATATGCTCAGCCACAAAGGTTCCGCTTTAGATTTCTTTCCCCTGTGCCAGTATGCCAGCATAGATTCCACGTTAGCGAATAATTGATTGATCTCATAGTCTTGTGCTGCGAAAATGATAAAAGGTGTCACAGAATTAAGTAGGTTTTGTGAATGCTTCCTGTAGTTCCCTCAAACTTTAAAATTTGGATGAAATGATTGAAATTTTATTGCTACCGCAAGAATCAGGTTGTCAACCAAGTTATCCTCACTCTACTGTAATTGGTTGTTGAGAATTTGTTCTCGGTACGTGTAGGTATAGTGAAAGTACCCCATTAATGTTAAAAATACGGTTCCACAGTCTTTGTTTATAACCTCTTTTGGACGTCAACCTGAACCTAGGATTTGAAGCAGCGTTGGAGTAACAATTGGCTAATAAGTAGTAGCTTTTATGGTTAATTGGCCTCTCTATCATTTTTGCCATTTCAAAGGTAATTGTAAAATTAAAAATGTTGAAGGAAAATCAAGATAATTTTAAAATTTCTGCACAAATTCCAGGAAAAGGTATTATGATCACGCTCATGACGGTGTACTTTGTTCTTACCAAAGGCCCTTATATGCTCCTACCAAAAGAAAAAAAAGAAAAAAAAAATTGCATGCGGTACCCACTCCTTTGTCAATCCACCTTTTTTTTTTTTTAGGGGTTTCAAAAGCCATCTCTCTCCTGCACTAATTTCCAGGTAAAAAATAGGACTAGAGCGAACTTCCAAAGTTTACCTTTTTAAATTACAAAAAAGTTTGAGAAACAAGTGCAAATCCAATATGTTTAAATTCTAGTAAAATTTGGTCCATATGATGAAATACAATCTAAGTTTCATCAAAAGTCTTGCGTGAATAAACTAAACAAATTCACTATCAATCAAGATCAAGTTAGTTTCTCATGTAGTAATGTTGTATTTTATGTTAAATGGAATAATAACTAAGCCAAACTCACACACATTCTTAACCTTCATATAAAAATGGTTTTTTTTTTTTATTGGGTGCTCAAGAGCACACTCATTAGTACACTTAGATCACACTTATCTTTTGTTGCATTTGTATGTTTTTCCTCATTAGCATTACTTTCCAAAAATATGAACATGCTTTCTCTAGTTAACATTATTTTTCTAAAATATGAATACCTAAAATCCGTTTTAATGAGTATTTAATGGGCACTAGTTAGACAATCTCTACAAAAATTAAACAAAATATTTTTTTTGGAGAACTTATTATTTTTTGTAAGTTTTCAGAAAAACTAAAATAAAACAAGAAAAAAAGTTGTTCAGGGGACTTTTTATTTTTTTTATGGGATAATTTAGTAATTTCAAATAGCTCTCCTCACGTTTTGAAAATTACACATACCTCTCCTAAAACATAGGTTTGGGTTTCACCTTGATGATGTAAAACCAAAAAAGTATATGAACGCCCAAAATTGCCTCATCTAAATTTCCTTAATATGAATAATCATTAAAATTTTTAAAAAGTCAATAATACACTTGTATACTACCAAAATTATGAGTTTTATTATTTAGCCAATATTTTGATATTTTCCATCCCTATGGTTTTCTACATCCACCCAAATTTTCAAACTCTTATCACTTTTTCTTCTTGTGAACAAACTCTTTGTCTTAGATGTCAAAATCCACCTTCGTAATTCTTACCTTCATAATTTTTACCTCTTTATAGGTTTCTTTCATATATTGCTTACCAAATCATTAGTCATAAAACTCACAATTCTTACCTTTTTTTCACTCAAACGGCCAAGCCCTCAGTTACCAAAATCATTCTAACCCATACTTTCAACATTTGGGTTGGTCATTCTAAATCAACCCACATTTTTTTTTTCTTCTAAATTGACATAATTTTATTGAGAACAAGTTTGATGTCTATTAAGAGAAACTAGGCAAAACATCAACAAAGTGCAAGTTTGGGATAGTAGTTTTAGTACAATTTATCAAATTTTACTTTTCTGTAATCCAGTAGTTTTTTTGTGCTCAATGATATGAACAATTGAGTTGTTGATAGTGATGATTGCTTCCATCATCATCAACAACGGTAACATATTTGAGTGATAGAAAGGAAGGAAACATCTATCTTGATTAGCATACTTGAGTGATAGAATGTTATAATTTAATGGTTATGGTTAAAATAGTTTGGCCACAATATATGGCTCGGTCAAAAAGAATTGTTTTCCTTTTTTCATTATCCTTTTTCTGTTATCTTTTTCCTTTTTTATCAATGGCTTGTCTTTTGAAAAATTATGAAGGTTATTATAGTCATTGTGTATCATTAAGGGAAGTAAGTGTAATATTGAAAACCTCAAGGAGCTCAGTGAAATTGTTAGAAATTCAAGGGAGGTTTCTAAAATTAGCCCCTTTTTTATTTGTAGATTGGTCAAGGTGGCGACTGCTACTTATATATATGTTGCTGGCGACTGCGAGTATTCAGTACCGAATCCCTTCTCTGCTGTCTCCCCTTTCTCTGAATTTGCTCACAAAAATGTCGAATAGATTCGGCAATCAGAATTACAGGAATGAAAGTAACAAAAAGGGATTTCATAAAACTCAAAAGCAATTTATTCCTAAGAAAGAATCATCTGCAGATCAAACCTTCTCCAATTCTTTAAGACAATCCTTTTCCCGCCAATCCGATGCAACATCCAGCGCCGCTGCTGCCGGCCGAAGTGGAGGTGGCGGTGCAACGGCGGCTTCTGGGAATAGTAAGGTTAAGATGGGGGAGAATGGGAACTGGGTTTCTGATAATAGTACTACTGGAATTCAGACTGGCAATTATGTTAATTACTTGCCCCAAGATGAGGCGGTGGCATCTGGGCTAGGGGCTGATGAGGGTGGAGTGGACCCTGTGGAGTCTCAGCGGGTGGTGGATCTTCTGAACAGGGAGTTGTCTCGGTTGCTCAAATTGAAGCCCAGAGATTTTTGGAAAGAAGGTTACCATTTTGTCTTTCTTCAAAAAATTTTTTTTGTTTTCTGCTAGTAAACAGTTTGCATTTTTTTTTAATTAGTTCATTTTGAATTGAGAAGAGTCTTATTAAATGGTGATAAATATGTAGGATGAAAAACTATTGCCTTAGAATGAAGGAGCCGGCAGGGTTCCCTTTGTGCTAATAGTGACAAATTCAATCTTCTTTCAAGGTTTAGCTTTGTACATTTTTGACAAATTACAATGCCAATTGAAAGAGTATTTTCAGCAATAAGGTCAAGGAATTGTGAAATGCTGTTGGAATTTGTTATGGAATTAGTATATTAGTCATATAACTAGAAATTATTGGCATGCCACATATGAATAATTACTTATGCTAAGCGTGCTCGTAATGATGTTGACCCCTTTCCTTTTTGTTTTTCACAGTGGCCAGCGACACCTCTCTGCATGCTTTTCTAGAAAGCTTCTTGAAGTACAAGAGCAGATGGTATGATTTCCCATATCGTGGAGCCAAGGGTATAGTCGCTGGAGTCATTGTTGGGGAGTTTGAGCTGTGTCGCCGTGTATTTATGGTCTTGTATAGAATGTGAGTTTTGAATGCTGTAGTTAAATTTCTATGATAGGTTTCATTCTGTGAGGTGGAGATTTTTAGATTTGATTGATTCGGATATCGTACCATCCAGATCTTCAAATCGGGATCCTGGTGCTAAGACAGCTGATAGTCTCAGTTCAAAAGATCATGCAGGTATGTGGTTCTGTAAGAAGCATTTGCAAATGATATGTTGCCCTAGTTGTTGGATACGAATGTGCTGCTGGTGACTTAGAGAAAACCCACCCCCCCCTCCCCAAAAAAAAATAATTATAGCATGCTGTTCTATATGCATACTGGAAGGTAGATTCTTTTGCCTTCCAATGCATCACACGCTATTTGGTAGTTAAGAGAGCATGTCTTGGTATTTTTCCCCCTGTTTGTGATTTGTTCTCCATTGGTTGTTGAGATATATAAATGTGCTATATAGGCACTGAAAACACTGAGCTGCAGAGTTTTCAAGTAGTAGTTTTATATTTTGACATATGCTGGACTTCTTTGGAATGCACTTTGTTCACTAATTCCATTTGTAGTTCTTCTGCAGGACAAGAAGTTGCTTGACTTGCCAAAGTTACTAGATATCTGTGCCATATATGGTCATGAGAATGAAGATCTTACCAGATTATTGGTAAGTGTGTGGGATTAAACTGGTATACAATTTTGTTTCTTCACAATCCTTTGCTATTGTGCTTCTGTCTGTTACATCATGCAGGCTATAAATCGTTCTGAATTGTTCATGGGACCCCAACTCAGTCTTCTTCTTCTTCTCTTCTGGTTTTGCCAAATTTGGAAAACTGCTGGGTTTTTTTTTTCTTATGAAGCATTTTTGTGTTTTGGGTATTTATTTACATGATATTGGATGCTTTTAATGGTTCTGTATCTCTGTGTCATCATCATCATTTAGCATAAAGCATGCCTAATGTCATTCTTTGTAATTGGACTCTAGTTACTGTGTTTTTTGTTTATTGGTTTCTGGGCTACCCTCATTTGTTTTGCTGGTTAGCTATATGCTATTTCTTCCTTGCTGAAAATGTCTTTTTAATCTGTACCATGCTGTATGCAGTGTTTGTTCAAATACTCAGCCTGTCATATCGTTTTAATTAGATTTCCCTATAATATCATTAGCTGAATTTATTGGTTTTTTTCTGTAAAAAAACACATTTGCTGGTTGAATTTCTGGTTTTAGTTTGTTATTTGCATCTTGCATCAATGAGTTTTCGGTATATTGATATTAAAATCTTACAACTAATGTTGTGCCTGCAAACATGTTGAAAAAGGCCTGTGGTGTATGAGTTGGTAGCTCTTTCCCTATTTCCTCTCTCATGTTGCTGTGTTTAATGATGTTCCTCAGGTTGTGAATGCAATAAAAGCTCAGTGGTGGATGCATGATAAGTTTACAGCAGTTTTGTCACATTTTCTGACCCTCATCCAGACAATGTATCAACGTTGTAGCTCATCTTTAGAGGTGGTCTTTCTTCTTCTGTTTGCGTTTATATGTTTCCTGGAAGGTGGAGTAGATGCTAAGAACAATACATTTTTTATGATATTATTATGACAAAACATTTTCATTAAATTTTTTCAATCTGCTTTTTGGTGAGCTTAGACTTATAACAGATGTTTTTTCCCAGGACCTGGTTTAATTTTTCTCCATCTTTGCATGGTTCTTTATTGGTTATGAACATTACATTTAGCAAAAGCATCTTATATGATGTGCCTGTTGTATACTTGCTCATGGCCGGGCATGGTTGTGCAAACGCACAACATATGCCCATTGCCACATGCACATAGTGTATGGTGAATCATGATTTTCATCTGCATTTAGTTGACATTTTAGGTGACAGGAGAAAATTATGATTCTCATAAGAGTGGTGAAGTCATATGTATTTCTCATCTGTATACATATGTTATATTTTTTTTCAGCGCTGGGTAGTGTTTAGTATAATGTGATTAGTTGGTGGAGTTAAAATTGGTATCTGAAAGTTTAGGATCTAAAGGTGATAATCCCATTTGGATTGTTAGTTTAAGTGTCAATTAGATGCCCTTATTGGTCCTCAAAGTGCTTCAATTTTTTTTCTACTGAATTCTAGGCAACCAGCTGGATTGGATTTTTAAAGTTTATTTCCTAAATCAAAGTTGTTGAAGGACTGTACAATGTGATGGAGAAAATGAAAAATTTTATTCTAGCAAAGTTTTTCTTGTTTACCTGATTTGTGAGTAATTTGTGTTGAAGAGTTATGCTATGTATTTGATGCGGATGCATGTCCATTTGCAGGTCCTCTTTGCCACAGGTAACTTACAGGATCAACCAGTTAGTCGGCTTCGTGCAGACTACTTAGAGGTAGCTTTTTCTTCATTTCTTCATAGATTTTTAGGGTAGTCCTCTTCCAATACCCTCCACTCCCCATTACCCCTGCCAACAACACCCTTTTTGCTGTACAAGTAGAAGAAGAAAATTTCTCATTGACAACCAAAACAAAAACAAATGAAGCACTGAGAAATTCCTCCTTTTCCCTTGGGGATTGTAGAATAATTTCATCAGAGCTTTCAGAGAAAAAGCATCTTACCATTCTATGAGGACCATCCTCAGTCCTTAAAAGGGTTTAGTTGGTTACCAAAAGCTAATGTATGTTTGCTTCAAATGGGTGGTTATTTTGAAGCTGTCATTGTTTCTCCTCACTTTCTAGAAGTACCAATCTGTCACCACTTTTTAATAGTTCATCATTGTCTTACTATCATTTGCAGGTTATGGATTTTATAAATGATGCAGTTGTCAATATGGATGCATTTGTTGCTGCATACAAGTATGCAGCTGTCTTCTTCTGTTGTCCTGTTGATATGAGGTATTGCATTCACTCTGGAAGTTCCCCTCGTACAACCATTCAAACATTGTAGATGCACTCCATTTCAATTAGACGTACGAGGCTAATGCAATCATAACAATAACCAATGTTTTTGGCAAACTCAATGTGTGTCCATATTTTTTGATGTATATGTTATTAGTTAAGTGTGAAAAAAGATTTTTTTTTTTATTTTGTGCTAGCAGTTTGAAGGAAGTTTTTAACTTATTCTAAATATCATTAAGACAGAGAAGGGGAAGTAGGTCAGTTAAAATCGAGATGAAGAAGGGTATTTTAGGCATTCTATTAAGTGGCAGAAAATTTTTACACAAATGACTGCTCACACTTCAGAGAGATACTTTTGGGTAACCCATATAGCTAACTGGCTGAATGAACTAGTCAAGGAGACAATTCTGCTTTAGAAACAAATTTGAACATGATAAGAATGACCCCACTAAAGCTTGCTTAAAGTTGCCTCAGCATTTTGCTAGTAGATGCATTACATTTTTGCTCTTCATAGACAAAGGAATTTACTGAATGACGTTACATGGCAGGAGGATGAGAAAAAAAATGTTGTGCTTCATTGCAATTTAGTAATATTGTGAACCCACATATTCCCCAATTATCTTGGTTTCAAATTCCCCATCTATGTTGAGCATTAATGAGTCAACCACATTTTTAACCAAGGAAATTACCAGTAGTCATCAACAAGGAAGAAAATAGTTGTTGATAGGTTCAATCATGATGCAGTTTTATGCCTAATTTTTCTATCTGCATGCTTTAAGAAGTCATGTAATTTCCTTCTCCCTACAGCCATGGAAATTAACCATTCCTTCTCCCTACAGCCATGGAAATTAACCAAGGAAATTACCAAGGAAATTCCTTCTCCCACATTTTTAACCAAGGAAATTACCAGTAGTCATCAACAAGGAAGAAAATAGTTGTTGATAGGTTCAATCATGATGCAGTTTTATGCCTAATTTTTCTATCTGCATGCTTTAAGAAGTCATGTAATTTCCTTCTCCCTACAGCCATGGAAATGAGGAGCTGCTCACTACTCTTGCAAGACTACATGATTCACTACTGCCATCATTGCAGAGGGGTTTTCACATTATTTTGGCTTCAAGAGATGACGCAATACAGGAAACATCTGGTGACATGCTTTCAGATATTTTAATCAGTTTGAAGTTGTTGTCAACGAGAATAGTAAAATTTGGTTGGAAACTACTGTATTTCTGTTATTTAAGTGATGAGGCATTTGAAAATAGTTGTCCTTTTCCGGCATCTATGAAGATGTTTCCAGCAAATGTGGATGACCCTATCATAAGGACAGACATTTTGGTACAAACACTAAGAGATATTGGCCAAGAGTTCTCAAGCATAACTGAGGCAGAAAAAAGAGGAACTTTTCTCCAAAATATTGAGAAGGAGCACAAGATCATGAGCAGAGTTGTGTTATTACAAAACACAGGTACAATTCTATGTGTAACGAGGTTTTAGATTAGATGGTTGGCTTCCTCTAGAGTTATGAGACATTATCAGATGACATTAAGAGTTACCTCACTAGAAGGTATATACAAAAATATAGCTATATGTTTCAGGATTTCATGTCAGAGGGTGATTTTTGGAAAATTTTAGGAATTGACAGTTAATACTGTTACATGTAGCATATTCAGTTTTATGCATGTGAGAGATTATTGTTGCAATGCAGTGTCTGTTATATTCCCAGAGAAGGATGACATAGTTTCATGGAAGACCTTACCATAGACAGAGATAAACATGCCCCTCTCTCTCTCTCTCTCTCTCTCCCCGCTGGTGTTTGAAAATCATTAAGCAATTCCCGGAGGTCTCTCACGAAATATATCAATTTTGTTGTTTCCAATGCTTGTTTTTCATGGTAGTGTGCATAAACGTCTTACCAAACGCAGCATGTTTTGAGACTTCGACTGTTTTTTCCCCTTTCTTTTGCAGGATGGATGTCTTTGGATGATGATCAGAAGCAGTTTCTTTCTGGTATCCTTAAGCATCCACTGGAAACCAATGCAAATGATGCATCGCACACAGCATCTTCAGGAACAGTTGGTAGCGTGCAGACTGATGAAGACAATGCAATTTTGGAGTCAAAAATCAGTCAAATAAAAGATTTGTTCCCAGACTATGGCAAAGGGTTCTTAGTTGCTTGTCTTGAAGTATATAACCACAATCCAGAAGAAGTGATTCAGAGGATCCTGGAGGGAACCCTTCATGAAGATCTTCAATCCCTGGACATATCATTGGAGCAAAGTCTAGTAAGAAAATCAGCTGTGTCTGCAAGCACGATGGGCAAGGGAAAAGGTAAACTGGTAGAATCTGCAACCCCCATGAGTCAACTTGTAGCCTATCAACCTGAGGGTCCATCAATTTCATCTTCCTCATCTTCTATAGGAAGGTATATCAGGAAGACTGCTACTGACTTACCGGAGACGGAGACCCTGGATTGCAGGGATGAGAAGTACATAGAAAAAACTTCCGCTCTTGTTTCACAACTAGAGTACGAAGATGAATATGATGATTCTTTTGATGATCTGGGCCTTAGTGTTGGTGATTCAGGGTTGGAGGAGACTGAGATTTTGGGTGACAAATTAGCTTCTGATAAGGGAAAAGCAAGGGCGGCTGATAATGATAGCTCAGCTCCAAACACTACCTCAAAATGGAACTCTCGTAAAAAGCCCCAGTTTTATGTCAAGGATGGTAAGAACTACAGCTATAAAGTGGAAGGTTCTATCGCCGTTGCTAATTATAATGAGGCCAAACTAGTCAGTCAAGTCCAGAAGGAAACTATCCTTGGTCTTGGACGTGGCGGGAATATTCCATTGGGTGCAGTTAGAAGGTTGGCTGAGTCTAATGAAGAAACTGATGTCGGACCTGATAGTAATGAAGGTGCAGGAAGAGGTGGTAGGGGGAACTTCAGGGGCAGAGGAAGGAGAGGTGGTGGAAGAAGCCATTACCGAAAAGATCAAGCTACGAGGAAGCATTTTTCTGGAGTAATGAATTGATTCGTACAACTATACCCTCTTTTCTGTGATACTAATATAAGATCTCGTTGTATAGTTAATTGTACAGAAGATAAAATTTTCTTTAGTGAGGGAAAATTTCATATTTTACAGGAACAATAGCATACTGATTCTGGTGTTTTGAGACTGGTTGCGCGGAAGTTACTGCATCTGGTAATGGGTTAATAACAACATGCACCCGTGAGAAATACATAATTTTTATTTTACCCCGTGCATTGTCCAATTGCATCAATACGACTTTTTTTCCCCCCAATATGATGCACTTCACTTAGTAAACCAATTTGACTATGTTTTCATAATTTAAGTCCATTAAATACATCCACAATGATTTACACTTTTTAGAATGTAATTCACATGTCACGTCAGCATTCCATTTTCTCCTCTTTTATTACACTTTCACTCATAATGGATTACACTCCACAAAGTATAATAGTATGGGTCCACTATTAAATTAAATATTTATTTTAATAATGCATGACTCATATCCCATAAATAAATAAAGTAGTTTTTAAAAATAATTTTGTTATTTTTAAATAATAAAGTATTAAATTTCATTAAATTTTTTACCTTTTGAATTTTTTATTTTCTAAAAATAATATTATTAATTTTCTATATTTGGAGCATTTAACATATTTGTAAAACTACTAAAATTTTCATCCATAATCACAAAATATTGAAATTTTAAAAAATTGTGCACAAAGGTTGAGGAAAATGAGTGAGAGAGTAAAAGAAATAATAGAATAGAATAGTGGGATATGAAAAAAAAAGTGTGTTGTGTGTTTATATAGAAAATTAAATTATGATTGTTGGAAAAAAATGAACGTTGCAAATGGACTCCACAATTGCAAAAAAATGAACACGGCTAAATTTTATAATAGATAGCTCACCCATTACACGCATCATTTTGATGATGCGTGTAATGGGTATTACACAGCCACAATGGATAGCCATGTAACCAACCCTTAAACTGTCAGACATTACACCGCTTATTCCACGCAGTTGGAGATGCTACGTAGTTGGAGATGCTCTAAGATTCGATGAAACGACCTAAATGAAATGATAACTCGGGAAGAAAGGTATGGCCGCGCGCATCCATACATATCGAGCGACAAACATACCCTCCTAGTGATGGCTTGCGGACAATGATGATCTTATCATGTGTAGACCTTTTTCACAAATTGAGACACAATTAGTTCTTCCCTTGAAATATTTACTCCTCAGACGACGACAATTAATTGTATTCAATGTAGGGTTGCGAGGTTGATTGTCTCGCACTATAAAATTTGAAACTTTGGAAGCGTGAATCGATCTAATCAAACAATGAAGAGGGCAAAGTGGATTATACGTCCTCCCTAAAGAGGTACTTTGGCAATTGACTTTCAATCTCTTTGGTAACTAATGCTGTAAGCATCCGTATCTAAAGACAAAGGATGCTTTGCCCTATACACCTAATCTCCGGTGATTTATGCTTTTGCTTTTCTGCCGGCTGAGGCTTGCATATTTTCCCCCCCACCGGGCAAAATGGAACCTGATCTATTTTGTATCCCGACAATCTACTACTTGATATACTAGAATCGTGAAACAGGGATCATGCGGCAATACGAGCAAGGAGATCAAACGAGCACAACATCATTGATATTTGCACTGTCAAAATGCTGAGACTTGCACTTTCACTGCAACTTCTGTCTTTGGGAGACAAAATAGTTCATCCCAGTAAACAGTTTATCAAATGCAGTTATGCCCAACATTCTACTACATTAAAACCTTATTCATTTAATTAGTACAAAGAATAACACATCCAGTATGGGAAACTAGCACGCTATGTGATTACTACTAAAACAATGAACGGAGTACAACGGGAAGCTGGCCACATGTAATTTCAATGATTTACTGAATCTCAAGCCATCTCGTTGAAACACACAGCATAGTGCCCGGTGTTCTTGTCCTGCATACGAGCATAACGACGTCAAAATACAAACCAACTATAGCCGTATTAAGATGCCAAATTTACCAGAAACGAATTATAATGTGTTTCTGCAAAGAAGTTTCCCTCAAATGACACATTTCCCAACACAAAGCACCAAAATTTTAAACAGATTACATTGTACCAAAGTAACGTGCCAATGATCCAATACCAATACCATGTTATTCACACACTATAAAACAACACAACGGTGGCTTCCATGATTAACAAATCAGATAAGAAGTTTCTGTATTACCTGGGATATCATCCTCTGTTTGTTCAGCAACTGAGTCCTTGCCTTATTAAGACCGGAATTTGGTGATCTGTATAGCCTCTGAGGAAGGACAAAATAAACCACAGTTAATCACAATACCACAGGACAGAGACGTGTGCCTGAATATCTAATGAGCCACACGCACCCACACACCCAATAGACAGGAGGTAATGAAAGAGGTAGCGAAAAGCAAGCAAACCCAGCATCTCTATTCCCGTTCAGTGAAAAGTAGCAGATTCATCATGGCAATTCAAATACAGTACAAATTAATCAATAAAATTGATTAGATATATGACCCAAACTACTCTTCTGAAAATAGATGAATAATTTAAGGTTACTCACTCAATCTGATACTCTTAGAGACAATAGTAGTAGATCTAGAAAGCAAACATCTATACCAAAATAAAAGTGGCAGAAAATTGTCACCTTTTCACTGGCAGATAAACGATGCTCAGCAGCTGACATGAATTTCTTCTTTGGATTGAAACCAAAAACGTCATGAAGAAATTCATTTTCCTATTTGGACAACAACGACCAAATTTTAGGAAACCTAATAAACATCTATCAAGAACAAAATATTTATATGGCCCAATTATTTTCTGAGGCAAAAAATGAGTTAAGGGATCAAATTAAATTAAAAAAAAAAAGACCTGCACATGCTTCACAAATCCTCCCCCAAGAAAATGCTTTAAAAAATTCAACTGTCAAAACAAAAGAACAGTCAGCTTTGACAAAGCTTGCAGGTCTGACATTCCAAAAAGAAAGAGCAGGGTGAACCTGGATCAATTGAGCCCACGAAGTTGTGCTCAAAGACTCTCCAGCAACCTTCATTGAAGTTTCTGGACTATATCCATCCTGATTAGCATTTAAAGAATAGCATCAAATGAGTTTTTAATCCTTAGGATGGATAACTATCACCACCACAGAAGTAAACAAAGAAAAAAGATAGATCACCTCGAGAAATTCCAAGATATCGCGAAATGTATTTCTTTGGCTATTGAGATCTTTCTTTGCAGAACCTTTGCCACCAGCCTCTGTTGAAAGATTCCTCACTTGGTTTAAGATTTTACCCCTCAGACCCTGAATATGCACCAGCTCCCGAGATTTGTCTGCTTCACTGTTAGAGCCATCACTGGATCCCTTAGATTCACCCGCAAACTTCTCCAAGCTCCCCACCTCAAAAATTAAAGCAAGAGCTTCACCAGCTGCAATGCGCACAGATCTCTCCTCCTTTTCCAGTAAAGTAGAAAAGTAGTAAATTGGCCTGCATAATCAAGAAAATGAATATAATTTCTTCTACCTGCAACACTCACTAAAATTACTCCAGAATATAAATATAATACTGAAAGGAGGAGGAGGTTTACTCTTGCCAACTTTTTTGGTTAAGCGTCCAACCATCCACAGTTGTAAGCAGGAATGACCAAGCAGACACTACTGTGGTTATCATAGCTGGCGAAGGTCTACCTGCTTTGACCTGAACGGTAAAGAAACCAAATAAGAATAAGCATTAGATCTACAGCACTAAATAAAAACATTCTATACCTACAACACCAGGTAAAAAAAATCTCTACATGTCAGCATATAATAGCAAACCAGAAGTTTATTACCAAACTATAATTGATAATGAATATATGCACATTCATGCCCAATTTACAGGTATGTGCAGAGCAGGGAAACATAAAGTAGGTAAAAAGATGAATCCCACTTTAAACAGAATAGGAAAGTTTATGCATACATACATTGGGACCCAGTTTTGGATGAGCCACTTGCCACATTATTTGCATTGATTTTTCCGTTTGCTCTGGCTCTTCAGCACCAACAAAAGTGATGATTGCCAGACACTCCAATAACTAGAATCAGCAAAGGTCCATAAAAACAATCAGCTTTAACAGCAAAAAAATTCAACTTAAGAATCCCAAGTCCAAATAATATTATCCATCAATATACAGACCGAAGACATCTTAGATACTTCACTTCGAGATCTGAGGGCCTCAGAAATAGGAGAGATTGAGTCTTCCAGTATTTCTTGCGATTTGTCTCCAGGTCCAGCAGTCAAAGCCAAAAGTCCTACAGAGAACGACATAAGTTCAATAATAAGCAGATGAGACATAAGAGCAATTTAACTGATGATTAGCTCAAGGATTACCAATAGCGTGAGCAGCCAAAGCAACCTCTTTAGCAGAACCACGCTTGATGGAACCTATGCACTGATGCAACAGTGTAGCAAACCTGGAAAGCAACATAACTATGAGAATTTGAAAAATATATGAATGCCACTTGAACAAACGTACAACATCCAAAATCTTGAACTGAAAAATATAAAACCACACAAAAAAGGTCTCTTTCGCATATTCCCATCCCCATTGTAAGATAAGATTCTAGCATTTGGAGTAAAAAACAATGTAGAAGCAGTTTCTTATCATGTGTCCAAGAGAAAGCAAAATTCACGAAAACCACATCTCTTTTCAAATAAAACATCATACATATTCTTTGAAATATGTTAAAGCACCAGCAAAAAGTCATAAAACATCAGTATATCAAATCCCTATATCTTAACAAAATTATAAAAGGGCAACAATTAAACCACACCCAATTGATAGATGCATACAATAGAGTACCATAGTTCCCAAAAGTTGAAAAAACCCAGTAATAGCCAAACAAATTAAGAAAAGCCTTACTTCTTTTCCACAAACTCATGCTGTAAATTGCTATTAAAAGACTCTATAATAGCTGCCAATGCTTTCTCCCTTGTAGACCCCCTGTAGACATACCATAATTGCAAATCTCAGACATCATATAAAATGGAAAGTCACCACAAGCCAACATGTCACAATGTCCAAACTCTAGTAAGTGCACAGCGTTAATGAAAATCTGTATGATTAGTTTGAAAGCCAGTACCTTTTCTCATAAAGATCATCTAAACATTGATCAAGAAAAGTCTCCCTATCAAATTGAACATCCTCAGAGCCTGACACAACCATAGAATCGGAACGGACAGTAGATGAGGAGCTAACACTATCAGTATCATCACTATCCAGCATAGCTGCATTCTTCTTTTGTGAACTCCCTACAATTTCAAACCCACATAATCACCTTCAATATCAATGTCAATTTACAAACAACCCTATATCAAAGCAAAAAAATTGCCAACTTGGGCAATCTAATAGCACACAAAACAGGAAATTGCATCAACCAAAACAGGCAATTAGTTAGTAAAGTGGTGACATTTATTATCCTACAAGCAAAATTATGGCAACAGACTTCCCAGCAGCAGACATTACCCCATGAACAAAATGCACCAATAAACAACAAACAATTTCAGAAAAAAAAAAACACAATTCAATGAACTTCAGCAGCCCTATTGGACCTGCAGCTATTATCTGTAACAGAATTGAATAAGATTTCTAGTAAATATTACGAAAAAAATCAACCAAGAGAGGGTATCACTTGATTAATCTAACCTTAAGAAGTTGCAAACTAAAGATTGAAATTAAAGTGGTAAGTTTTATCTGGGGCACATACAGAACTAGCATAGGTCTTTCCGCCCAAGATAGCAAAAATAAAGAAAAATGATCATATATTTGCCTGATTATTTCATAAAATCTCACAATGACAAGTTGCCAAAATCAGAAACTATCCCACCGGAAAAAACAATTCAAGTAACACCCAGAAAAGAAAAAACTAAAAAGACAGAATAAACGAATAAATTTAAAAAAAAAATTTTGAAGAACATACGTCTGCCCATGGTGGTGATGATTGATGAGAGCTCCTAATTAAGTAGCGTCAGAAGCAAAAAGCACAACAAGATTGACTAGTTGGAATTGGACGGTGGAAAGCTATTGAAACAGAAAGATCGGATGGCTGAGATTGAGAATTAGAAACAGGAAAGGAACTGCTGGCCAGATGATTCAACTTCTTCAACTTTATTAATTCGAGGAACAACGTATCCATGAAAAATTTCTCGGAGATAAAAAGATTGGAGGATTTTGAAGGAAGGGATTCTGACGTTGTTTTTCTTTTTCAGATGATTTTTAAGGAAGAAGAGCGAGGCGTGTTGAACGAGGGTACACAGGTTTTATAGAAGAAGTTAAACACCAAGGGAAAAAAAAAAAAGACTTAATATTTACTTTTCCAGTTAGGGGAAAATGGAGATGGAAAATTGCACAAATGGGCCTCATGTCTACAAATTATCTGTCCTTCCTTGATCTTACACATTTGAAAGGATATATTTTCATTTTACATGTTGATAATTATTTACTGCCACAAACTAGTTAGGTATTTGACAAGCATCAGTCTCTCATTTTGGCACATTTCAGTATTCAAGAATGTTTATTTATTTAATCAAAATTAAAATTCGGCTCAAACTTAAATAGCTCTAATTTTATACATGTAAATTTCATATTTTATAGGAATCGAGCTAAATTCAAGTCAAATTTGAAATTTTATCGAACACAAAATTCTATTCATATTTTAATTAGTTAGTTAATAGATTTAAATTAAAATGAGCTTTTATCACATAGAGTTTGATTCAATTATTGGCTAGTTTAGTTTGTCTTCTAATTTATGGTCCATAAGTTATTAGCAGGAAGTGTAAGCTGAAAAAAATGGATTAACATGGAACTTGAGACGAAAATGTCAAATTTCGGATGTTTTTGCCAGGTTGAAAGTACACAATTCTAAACTAAAGGGGTAACAAGTAGTAATAACTTTACAACGAGTGGGACAAATTGCGAGACGGTGCAAAATGGAAAAGCTGCGGCGAGGAGCAATGGAATTATTCACGTTGGCTGGTTTGGAATATTCGGGGTCCGGCGATCGTGTGGGGAGAAGTGGTTGTGGTGACGTGGAGAGATCAGGACCGTTGCTTAGAGACGGGTCCGATGATGTTGTGGAACGCTCGGTAGGAATGGAAACAAAATTAATTAAACCAAATATTCTAGTGTTTAAATTTTGTTCAATTATTTTAATAAATTTAAAAATTTTATTTAATTTTGATTTATTTGTTTATTGAATCGAATTTAAATAAATATTTTATTAAACTTATTGAATATAAAATACTATTCAAACCTAATTTGATTAAATGACAAATGAATTCTTACGAATCCAACGCAAACTCAACATCGAATAGTAAGGTTGTGTTTGGATTGTATTTTTTGTCATTTTTTATGAAAAAATTACTGTAGCGATTTGATATATGTGAGGGAAAAAGATGATAGGGAAATGTGATCACGAAAATCGATAATATTTTCCGACGGAAACAAGTAATTCAAGCACGACCTAAGTAGCTCAACTATGAACGCTGGTTCCATATGCCACGTTCGGCCAGTTGTTCAAGAGGTTGAATCGGGATGTTGGAGAGCTGCCACATGGTAGGAGCACGTGCTCTTCGCTGTTGGTCCTGAGTCAGCCACGCAACTGGATGGCTCACTCGGTGGTACAGGAATTTACTGGAGGAGGAATATACAAACAGTTCTTGCTTTGCTTTCTAGTTTCTACTTCCGGCAGCCAATTCTTGGTAATAGTCTTCAATTCTACCAATTAAAAAAAGAAAGAAAGAAAATCGCTTTCGTATACCATCCAATTATAGCTACACAGAACAAATTTTCAACGTTTTTGATATCAGTAATGACATGTTGTTATCACATGGCTAGAGACAATTCATCTGTCTAATTAAATAGTTGTCTTCATCAAAGATTGTTTTGTTGCCATGTTTGACAAGTGATTTGCTTGAAAGCAACACCAGACGAGGGTTTAAAGATGGTGGGTTGTGGTTGATTTTATTGGATTGAACATAAATTTTGGTTCGAAACCCGCAAGCAGTTGGCTAAATTTGGTGTCAAGCACCTGCGGTAGAGACCACCGGTCTGTATCTGTTGCCAGATTCATCAATCAACTGCAGAATTAATTTGGGGATCTGATAAACGGATTATCCAGAAAGCCCAAGAAACTTTAGCTTTATGGGCTCTCAGACCCAGTTGATTTCATCAACCCTTTTTTGGACAGCTTTAATCATGGGACCAATATGGGTTGGACCCATTTTAATGCAGCCCAAATACCCAATAAATTCCATTTTATTTTTTAAACTATTTTTTCTAAAGCCAAATGTCTCAATTACCTTTTTAAATATCATTTACTAAGTTTGTTTAACTTGGCAAAAGTATCAACCATCAAAGTCATGGATTCTCCTCAAATGTTTGATGATTTAGTTTTGTACCTGTCCAAATTTTTACTTCCTATGACTAAATGCAACCCATGTTTCCTCTAATAGACGATCTTATACATATTTGTACAGTCCAGATGACGATGAAGTTGATTAGTTCTAATTTTTTTGCACGGTAGAAAAATCATATAATAAAACCTATGTCAATTGATTTTTTTTTTATAAATTCAGTTTTCGAGGACCAAATTTCATGAGATTTGAAAATAAATTTGCTTTCTCAAGTTCAATTTGGATGTAACGAACTTTGCTAATCAAATGTCTCAAAATTGTTGGGTGGATATTGGCATCTAGAAAAATTAATCTTTTCAGGTCTTGAGAGAAAGTAAGACTCGTGGAGTCCCAATTAGACCTATCTTTTCAATGAATATTATTGGATATTCTCAATTAAGCACAGTCTTATATTTTACATACCCATCCCGCTCAAATTAAATTTGGGCATGAAAACCCATTGGATCTTGGAACTTTTTACCACCTCTATTAAAAAGAATAAAAAATCATTTCCGGTCGTGTCATTGTACCGTCCAAATACGCGGTAAACTAGCACAATCACATTCAAAAAACTGAATTTGATTGAATGATTGTTTGAATTAGTCCATTGTACCCTCCAATTAAGTGCCGTAAACAATTATTCGGCAGGTCTCGCACGATTTAGATCCAAAAACTCGTTGGACAATAAGTGGGTGCATTGGAATTTCTCAAATTTGTACCAGACAATCTGGACCAGCCCAGAACCATTTCAGGGTTATACGTTTGAGATATATGTTGGTTATCATATTGGGAAATGGGAAACCAAAGCCCACAGGCCCGTGCTGAAGTTGTACTCCAAGCAAAAGTTGATGGTTACGGGTGGAATTGTGGACGTCCTTTTAGTTCAATTCGCTCAATTTTTGTTTAATAGGTTCAAGGCGCTTGTAACTTTATAAACATGCCGAAAGTATTCCATGATTGTGTGACTTAAGATTAGCCAAAGATGTCGAATTTGTAGTTGAGTTTTCAACAACCAAACAAATTCCTGTAATGATTAGTCTCTCAAAAGTTGTACCTCAAAGCGCTGAACTGAATTAGTACGTACGACTTGGTCGAATAGTTATAAATGCATTTCGAAATCTTTGAAGTATGTTTGGTCTCTAATTTCATGTTTTTTTAAAAAAATTCCAGCAGGAGGAAGGTGAGATTTAAGAAGTGGAGAGAGAGAAGAGAGAGTTTCAATTTCAACAATTGGAGCAAGGCCTTCTCGGCGGACTCTAATTTCATTGTCGACTCTTTTTTTCCAAAATAGTAAAAGTATTAGCTTTTTTGGGAATTTTTTGAAAAATTTTATTGTAGCAGAGTTTTTAGAGTATATTTTGAAATATGTTTAGAAAATAATTTGAAATATTTAAGAGTAGTAGAATTTTTAAAATATATTTTGAGATATTTTTTAAACATTAAAAAAAATTTAGATTACTTTTTAAAGTACTTTCTAGAGTACTTTTTAAAAATTTTTATAGTATTTAAAAAATTAGTTTTTGAAAAACTATAGGATCCAAACAGAGCCAGTATCGTGACAGTATTAGTCTCCAGAATAAGAGAAATGGAAGGGGTTCAAATTTCACTCTCTCTCACAAAATAAAAGTTGAATTGAGGTCAAAGAAATATGTAACCCGTAAATCTCATGCATGGCACATTTCACTCGCCGCCAAAGTAAACTAATTGTAGTTAGGGAGAAATGATGTATCATTTTCTAAACACATTATAGTTTATTGAAAATTAATTGTATAATATTGTAACTAATAGGATATTAAATTATCATTCACGTAAATTTATACATCTCAAATTTTGTCAATATTACATGCCATCATTTCAATTTTACGTTCTGTTTTTCCCCCCTACGAGTTGCCAAATTTTGGCCACCAACCTATGAGCGATTATTGCTAAACCATCCTCCCCACCTTTTACCCCTGTGCACCACCCACGGGAGCCTATTTCTCAGTAAAAGGCACGTTGTCAATAGTGTTTGACCATGAGGGGGTGCTGCCTTAATCACTCAGCATGATTTTCCAAAATGGATGTATGTCTAGTTTAATGATGAGATGGTGGTTGTGGTATTCTATTCTCTTTCTTGTCGCAAACTTCTTGTTGTCTAATGAAATTCTAGGCAAGCAAAAGCAATTCCAAAGACCCTCCAATTGAAGGGACACCCCCCCGAGCCAAGAATCTATAGGAGTGAGCTGGGGGAGTAAGGGCGGGTGCAGAGCAATGTTGGGTGGGGTACAAATGGGAAGTACCCATGTGAGCACAGCACACTGCCCAGAGAGAAGTGTTTTTTTGGGGAGTAGGAGAGGAGGGTTTGAAAGGAGATCAAGTGCAGTCAAACATAACATTGGGAATCCAACCAATTATCATCATCTTTCTTGGTTTGTTTCCCCGGGGAGGTGAAGTGAATGAATGAAATGCTACTGCTACAAGGAAAGGATGGCAGAGGGGGTTTTGCTGAAAGAGATGGCCAGCAGTGTAGTCCTGGGATTTAGTAACTTGAAAAGAGTGATAGTAGCAAGCAAGCAAGCAAATTCTGATGATGATTTTTCTGAAAGAGAGGACTCAATAGATAGAGAGAGAGTTCTGTTCTGAATGCAGTACCCATTCTTCCATTGTCAGGACAACTTTCAAGTCCCCAGTCAACATCATGTACGGCACCTTCTTCTGTTCCCCCGCTGCCCAAGTTCCATGTCCCATCTTTTCGGGTCGTTATTTCCCCCCATCCAACCCTTTTTCATTCTCTATTGGACGCTTGATTGAACTTGTCCCACCAACCTATATGGGCCATAATTTTAAGCAGCAGCAGTTGATGGTGATAAAGGATTTGAACATTACGTAGTTTTGTAGATTAAGCATAAATACTACACTGTATTAGAACCAACTTGGTAGCTAATAACTAAAAACTGGGAAATCGTTCAATTGTAAAATCAAGTTGAAGTACGTGAAAATATATAATCCATCCCAGATGCAAATAGGCGCTGTTGACAATCGAATCCTATCTAACCATTGTTCACAGAATGACAATACAAACTAGAAACTTCAGAGAAGTTAGATTGAAGCAGGAGGCTAGAAGTAATACCATTGGATACCAAAATTATTCCAAATAATATTTTGCTTGCATCACAAACACATTTTCCAACCTACCTTTTTATATTCCCAATCAACTTTTTATCTCACATACATCATATCACAAAAAGTAGGCCATGCTTGGATTGCTTGTTTCTGTCGAAAAATATTGTCGTTTTCCGTAATCACATTTTCCTATCACATTTTCCCTCACATATATCAAATCGCTACAGTAATTTTTCCATGAAAAATGACGGAAAATGCAATCCAAACACAACGTAATTATTCCAAATAATATTTCAGATAATACACTATCCAAACACATGACAGCAATGGATATCCTAACTAGAACTGCATAATTAATTGTCGAAACAAATCAGTTCTATATATGGTTGGAGTCCTTTGGTTCCCCCTAGTTTACTTTCTTAGCCTATCATTCAGGGGTATCCTGTTGCATATCAAGTTTGGTTAAATTTTGTAGTTCTGCCCAGTAAATTTGATCACTATCATGGCATTTGGTACATGAGAGGCATGGAAACTTTAAATTTTAGAACCCAAAGAATTTGTTGGAAAGACTGATTTTCAGGAAAAATCCACTTTTCATCCTCAAACTTTGTGACGAAGACACATTTGGTTCTCAAACTTTTCGTCAGAACACATATCAATTTATAGCCAACACAAGTCCACACTTGACTCTTTCTCTAATCCACTGCTTTTCTTCTCCAAGTTTCCCCTTTCCCACTGAGTTAATGAAGTGAAAAGCTGCTTGAGATTAGCAGAGTTAATGGAGTGATTCATCAAAGTTTTTTCAATCCAGTATATTTAATATAAATTAAATGATTCATAATAAAATGCTCATAAATAGATATTACTTTGTTCGTGTAATAAAGGAAACCCATAAAGAGCTGATATGTTATGGGCAATTTTTTTTTTTTACTTTCACGTATTTAATTTATGTTAAATACAAAACCTACTAGTTTTCCTTTCGTAAAAATATTAGTATATCACTTTTTAAATTTTACTTACAAACATTTATGTATTTAACATAAATTATATGATTCAGAGTAAAATGCCTATAAATAGCTAGTACTTTATTCATATAATAGAAGAAACCCGTAAAGAGCTAGTAAAAAGTGGGCAATTTCTTTTTTTACTTTCACGTATTTAATTTATGTTAAATATAAAATCTACTAGTTTTTCTTTCGTAATAATATTAGTGTAACACTTTTTGAATTTCACTTATCAACGTTTATGTATTTAATATAAATTAAATGATTCAAAGTAAAATGCTCATAAATAGCTAATACTTCATTCATATAATGAAAGAAACTCGTAAAGAACTGGTATGTTATGGACAATTTTTTTTACTTTCAAATACTTCATTTATATTAAATACAAAACATGCTAGTTTTCCTTTCGTAAAAATATTTGTGTAACGGCTTTTGAATTTTATTTGCAAATATTTATGTATTTAACATAAATTAAATGATTCAAAATAAAATGCCCATAAAAACTGGTACTTGGTTTATGTAATAGAGAAAAGCCATAAAGAGTTGGTACTTTATGAGATATATTTTTTTAAAAAAATATTTAATTTATGTTAAATAGATAACCTACTAGTTTTTTTTCGAAAGAAATTACTGTAACACTTTTTGAATTTTACTTAAAAATATTTATATATTTATTATAAATTGAATGTTTGAGAGTAAAATGTCCACAAAAGCTAGTATTTTGAATAGGTAATGCCCATTAAGTAAGAACTTAAAATAATACCAAAATGGACAACTTGTTCAAGGAATTGTGTAATGTCCACAAAAAGCTGACTTGTGTTGGTTATAAATTGATATTTGAACATTTGTTAACGGCCACGTGGTCTTCACCGTCCAAATTGAGTAAATTCCCGTTTTTTGACTAAATATGGCAAAAAATCGTTAATTCATGTACTCAATATGTTCTAACGAAAAGTTTGGGGATCAAATGTGTCTTGGTCACAAAGTTTAAGGATGAAAAGTGAGTAAATTCACCGTCCATCAGCAGGAAGGAAAGAAACGCTCTTTAAAAAAAAAAAAAAAAAAAAAAACTTTGTAGCAATGATTCGATCTTTTCGAGTTTCCAGGTATAGACCATACTCGTCTGTTTTATATAATGTATTATAAATTTTGTTGGTACTGCTGTCTGCGTACTTTTATGAAACCTTTTAGTGTTGGGTTCCCGCGAATCTGCAAGCTGCATGGGTCTTTTTTCTATTCTCAGACAGACACCTTTCACAGATGGACTCAATTTATTTTGCATAATTATTCCGTAATTAATATTCTGTATATTTCTTTTCTTTTTGAAGGATTTTGTCTTTTATGTTCATTAGTTGCTTTTTTTTTTGACAGATTTATTATTAATTCCAGACCAATTGTATTTCTGCATTGACTAAAATGATCGATTGTCACTGTTGAATGTACCTTAGTATTCATTCCACCATTAGTGGTTCATAGTTGTACAGGGCCTTAGAGATTAAATTCTGAGCTTAATAGTTAGGGGTAGAAAAAGTGTAGGGAGGGAAGAGAGGATGAAAAAAGAAAAAAAAACTTGTAATTTGCACTTCTAAGCCAGTCTTTCTCTCTCTCTCTCTCTCTTTTTGGGATTTTTCTGAATGCATCTCTTCGGGATTTTCTAAAGCAGCTTGATTTGATCAAAATTTCTATTCTTCAAGTACTATTTGCTTTTTTCCCCACTTAAAGCTATTTGGTTATGTCAACTAAGAATGCAAGTTCACTAAGTAGTAAGCTAACACGGTATGAAATGGTGTGCCTGCGTCCTGCATCAACATTCACCCTCTAACATCTAAAGATCTGCGACAATTACCTACCCACCCCAAAAAAAAGAACAGTAAGGATGGAAGATAATATACGTTAGAATTTAGTGACTGGGGAATGAAGCGTCAGACAGATTGAAGAAACAATAAAGCCTTGAACAAACTTTTTTTAACTTACTGGTTTTTAGAGCTTGTATAACTCTAGTGAATCAATCCCTCATTTTTATTCTTCTGAAACGCGTGACATAAAATTCATCCCCTCGGCACATATTCAGTGTTCTGAAAATCGGATTGGCCGATTGATTCGATCGATTGAATCGTGAACCAGTCATATTTTCGATCTGATTCAATAGTTGACCCAAAGTTTAATTAAATAGATAAAAACCAATAGAATCGGGCGATTAAACTAGGGTTACTAACTTTTTTATTTTTGAGAATAAATGTTTCAGCTTTATTCACATTATTTAACATTAAAATAAGAGTAAATCTTTTCTACACTGACGGTGTATACACTATCATCGTTGGATTCATGATATGTGTGCAAAAATTGAATTTTAAATTCAAACTTTGCATAATTATCATTCATTGAACGCTGATAGTGTATAGTGTATACACTATCAGTGGAGGAAAGATTAATCTTTAAAATAAATTTTAAACAAGGCCTAAAGTGGTCCAACTAGTCAAACCGCAAACCAACCCTCTTCCAACTCATTCTCCCATATGAGTTTAAAAACATTGCATATATATATTTACATACATCTTACCTTACCATGTTCATGGTGTCGATTGATCATCTCTTCTTCGTGATACACCTGGGTTTGCACATTCTATGAAACAGAGTGGGTTTGTGAACATGCGCAAAAAGAATGCTAGAGATTTATAAAACTATTGAAGAATAAATTCAAAAAGTATATTAATTTTTTGAAACAAAAAAAAATTATTGGCTCATGCATGATCCTGACAAAGAGGTGATTGTTTTTTGCTTGTAAAACGTTCTTTCAGTCAAACGCACGCATTTTCTTGATATCTTTCTACTTTTTACTCCCTCATAAATCTTAATTAATTTCTGTGCTTCTAATAATAAGAATAAAGATGAAAAATCAGTGTGCCATCTCACATGATCCAATCAGCTTCAACTTAGGTATCTACGTCCAAACACATCTCTGCAAAGAAAAGTGTCTGCAGGTGTCTCTCCCCAACCACCACCACCACCCCCCCCCCCCCTCCCCAGCCCCCGGCTTCTTCTCTTTCTTCCTCTTTTAAAATGGGAACAGCAGACTTGTAGTGGGCATCATGCTTCTATGTTCTAGTTGGAGAAGAACCGCCATGTTTATCTGGGTACCATATGCCTGTAGTGCAGAGGCACAATTTCAGCTCGTATGGCTTTACATATTTGTTTTTTCCTTTTTGAAAATGATATCTTGCATTTTCGCCTAAACAATTTGGGAGAAGTTCCATTATTAAAATCCCAGCTTTAATTTTGTCTCGCTTGTAACTTGTAACACAATTTTTATTCAAACTATTGAACTTTTCCTAGAAAACTAAACAAAATATTCGAGTGGGTTTAGAAAAGTTGGATGTGCCCTTTAAGATGTACAGTTATTCTGCTAAAAAGAATAAACATCACTTCCGGTCGTGTTATTGTGCCCTCCAATTGTTTTCTGCTGAGACTGATTATCTTGTTTTCTTTTACAATCAAATCAATGCTGGCTTTCTCTTAAATATATGTATAAAGAAATGAAATTCATGCTAGCTATCACAGTATCACGTCGCAATGTTCGAAAACTGTTAGTAATTGGAACCTCCTCCTTGGCTTTTACCTTTACTAGTTTTTTCAGCCTCACGCGATGCGTGAGGATGCCCTGAGTCTATGTTAATCAATATCAAATGAAGGCAAGTGGATTAATGTAAAATGTTTATATATTAATACATGATAGTTGTTAAATAAATGTGGAGAATTTGACTTTATGTAAATTGAATATTGTTGTTACTCATTTACTCATTTGATTTGTAATTTTCTCTTAGATAATCAGTCAATACCTTAAAATCTTTGCGAATTCTTGATACTATAAATAAATGATGCATTCATTTGAAAATGTACAATTACATACAAATATCATAAATATGGTGACGCTGATCACTTTTAAAATTATGCACGCACTATTTGTATCTAGTCAAGAATGAAATAAGTTTAAACAAGTAAAACCCTTCTTGAAACTTATTGTGAATAAACACAATGGTGATATCAATAATTTAAAAGAACAATCATCACATTTCTACGCAATAAAAAATGTCAAGAAATTGAGAATTATTCATGATGTAGTAAAACGAATATGCTTCTAGTAATTGTAGTAAAAAATATCATATTGACAGGTGTAGTTTCTTGTAGTAATCTTTACAATAAAACGTGTCTTCCCAAACTTCTTGCACTCATTGCAACAATTTTTGGGTGTAGCACGTACATCATCGTCATCATTTTTCTTCTTTGCATCTCTTTTTTTGTGCAGAGACCATTAATCAATGACGATGAACTTTTCCTTCTTTTCTTTTGTCAAGCATTCTTTGAAGTAGAACAAATTATAGTAATCTTGAGACATGCAACATGTAGTATATTTTACCTTATAACCTTAATAGCTAATTGGACCTTAACTACCATTTGAATCCCGTGAGGATGCCTGGATTTCCGCTTGAATTTGCTACGAAATATCTAAGTATTTGATTGGACTTGTTGCCAATTTCTGATACATTTGTGGGAATGCATTAGTAGGAGAATTACTTAGGAATTACTAAACAATAGCTAGGAACAACCTAGAGAAATATATCATACTCAGATTCACTGCAATGTATTATCCCTATTTTCGCAAATGCAAAGCAATAGTATCCCTGCATCTACAGCTAATCTTAGTAGGGACCATTCAATATTGATTTATAAATGACCAAACTACTTATTCGATTATCCACCAAACCGAATAGCTCCTATTCATAGCTTTCTATCTCACTGGTTTTTTTGGAGGAAACTACTTATTGATCTTATTTCGGAGAAGATTTGGAATTCAGAGACCTTATTCACTGCATGAGGTAGTCTTTTAAACCTTTGCCACTTTTTTGTATGTATTTTTCCTCAAAGTTTTTGTGGTACTTGCATGATTAGGAAATTAAACTATACTTTGATGAAAAAAACATGTGGCTTTGACCTACAGTATGTCAAAATTGCAAGCAATTGATAGATAGTATTCAATTTCTGGTTTCTTTATATATTTGGCTTGCAGATTTTTCTTGCTAAGCAGACCCAGAATTCTTGTACTTGTGCTTCAAACTTTACTGTTGTTGTAGTCAAGCAATGGTAATTTATGTGAAAAATCACCTAATTTTTTAGAGGATTGCTAATTGATTCCATTCTTGGTACTCTGGCCTTTTATTGTGGTCCTATAGTTCGACATATTAGTTTTCAGAAAGAAACAACAATCCTCAAAAGGTTTGTATCTAATTGAAATTTTAAGGGATAGCTGGATAATCCTTCTTCTTATCTTTAAACCCATGAGTGGGTTATGGAACGAGCAAAATTTTGGTCCCCTTCCCCCCCTCCCCGGGCCTACTTCTGGCATGATATATCAACATAGAGACGATATTGCCCGTCTCCTTGCATTCTTCTCTGTATACGCTTCTTCTAAGTTTGCATATTTCCGTCGGCAACCCATTAAAAAAGCTCAGCTATACATAAATAAGAATATTTCAATAAAAATGCATACCCAATCAAATTAGTAGTAGAAGGCAATTAATAAACAAATGAAAGATAGTTGTACGTCTAATATGCCAGTAAGAATCCATAACATATTCATTAACATGGCTCACTAAACTATTATAATCATGTAAACACTTCGACTTATTAAGCCTTTCAGTACAAGGACAAAACCACGGAAAGGTAGAAATAAACCACAGAGCTCACCTTGTAAAATGAGACAATGAAACCTTTCAATTGGGAAGAAGGGTTGCCTGTGAGGGAAAAAGAAATACGAAAAAGTGGCAAAGGTTTAAGCACAGAATGGTGCGTAAAAAATCAGGAAAACCAAATACATGCATGGCATATCTTTAGAGCTGTTTATAAACCACAGAGCTCACCTTGCAAAATCAGACAATGAAAGCTTTCAATTGGGAAAAAGGGTTGCCTATGAGGGAAAAAGAAATACGAAAAAGTGACAAAGGTTTAAGAACAGAAGGGTGCGTAAAAAATCAGGAAAATCGAATACATGCATGGCATATCTTTAGAGCTGTTTATCTTTAGAATTGGGATTTCCACAGGCTAGTGGATACACAAGTGCACCTGAAGAAGCACGGAACTTCCCCTGACCGAGCTGACCTGATGAGCTCGGAGTGCTGATGGAAGAGCTCGTCCCAAGCCTGCAAGATAGAGAGGAGTGATCTCACAAAGGGGGCCCCGAGGTGGTCCCCGAGGGCACTCCGACGGTCAAGTTAGTTTTCCGGTGAGTAGGGTTCACGGGGGTAGTGTAGTCAGAGTGCGTAGTGTGTGTCAGAGTGGTGAAAGTTACCATTTATACTTGTCAAGAGAGTCCCACCTCCGCACGGTGCGAGACTTCCCCGGAATAGCTCCCGATCCCGACCTATGGGGGATCTCCTCCGGTCTTTCCGGGGTCCTCTCCCAGAGCCCTTTGGAGCCCTAGCGGCGAGGCGGCCCAAGGCGGTTGTGGAAGGGCTGGAGGCCGCGGCCCAGCTCGGCCGTAGCCGGGCTGCCACGTGGTTGGGCCCAGGACAGGGCCTCTGCACTAGCCCCCTAGATTAGGTAGGACTGTCAGGCAGACCTAATCTGACCCTGTCACGTGGGAGGCCGGCGCCGCGCACTACTCCGCCAACGTCACCTCTGGTACAGTGCTGTCACAGGAACGCCGCGCCCGCGTCCTTTCGGTTGTCACACCTCTTCGATTTCCGTACCAGCATTAAATGGGACGGTTCGATTTCAAGCAACCGTTTTCCCCCCATTCTTCCCCCTATAAATAGGGGTCACTAGAATTCCGTCCGCTCTATTTGCTATTTCTCCTTTTCTTAGTGCATTTTCGCATTCCCAGAAGTTCCAAGGTTTCCAACTCCCAGTGCCCAGACTCCGGCGACTCTTTCAATCTTCCGACTCCGGCCATCAGTAAGTCCCCTTTTTCACAGCATCTCTCCCTTCCATTCTCCTTCGTTCAATTTTATGTCGGATCATTCCGACACTTCCTCCTCTGTATCTGCAGTTCCGGCCCGCCTCAGAGCCCCCAGAATCATCATCCTTTCCTCGCCTTCGCCCTCATCCTCATCACCACCTTCTCCTCCTCCCCTTTCCGCTTCCTCCGTTTCGAGCCCTAGCTCCCACACCATGAGCTCTCCATCCGCCCCTCCCTTTTCTGCCCAGGCCATTCAGGATACAGCCGAACTGGACGCCCTTCTCGAGATGGAGGCCACCTCCATTCCTCCCCCCAAATCTCCTCATGACTCCCCTGGCGGAGCCCAGGGGGGAGCTGGAGAGGACAGGGATTCCTCTGGGGGAACCCCTGCTCCCGAGCAGGGGGATGACCCTGAGTTCTCCTATGGTTACCCCGACCTGCAGGAGGCCACCCTTTCACCTCAAGCCGTGGCCGAGCTGGCCAGGACCTATTCCATTCATCCGGCCTACGAGCCGAGGGCGGCGGGGCCCGACGACCGGGCCTGCAGACCTCCCTCTGGCTTCGTGGCCGTCTATAGGGAGCAACTCATCGCAGGGCTCCGACTCCCCATTCCTTCAGCTCTTACCGAGATTCTGAACTACTGGGGGCTCAGAATCACCCAACTTCACCCCACCTCCATCAGGATCATCACCGGGTTCCTGATCTACTGCCTTCTCTGCAGTATCCCCTACTCTCTATCCCTCTTCCGGGCTGCCTTCATCCTTAAGACCGCCCTCCCTGGATGGTACTACTTCTCCCGCCGTGGTCCCCAGACCAAGGGAGGGAAGGGTGCCCAGGAGGTGTTCCAGGGACTCCCCTCCTCCGTGAAGGACTGGAAGGAGGACTTCTTCTTCGTCAAATCCACTCACTTCCCCCCCAACGTATGGAAGGTTGGGGGGGTCAAGGCCGACCCCTACCCGAAGGATCTGGACTATGATACCCTCAGCCAGCTGTCCAACTCTAGGGTAAAGCTTGACGTCACAACACTTTCCACTGGGCAGATCTCTGCGGCCGGACTGATGGGGACGTTGTCCGGACCCTCTGGGGAGGTGGTGACCCCCGAACCCGACCTTGGCACCTGTAACGCCAGTCTTCCTCCTATTGGACTTATAGGATAGTGTTTTGTTTCCTTTTTTATCCTGTCCTCTGCTGACTTGGTTGTGTTTGCTGTAGTGAGGAAACTCTCCAAGTTGCTGGGCGCGTCCACTGAGGAGGCTACCACCACTCCCCGGCCAGAAGCTGCCCAGGGAGGGCCTGGGGCGACCTCAACCGTGGGAGGCAACCAAGCCCCCCAGAGAGAAACGCAGGGGACCCCTTCCCCCGCCAAGAAGGCTGCCAACAAAAAGGCGGCCGGGCAGAAGAGGGGTCGAGGGGACGAGCCCTCCCAGCCCGGGAAAAAGCTCGCGCTGGTCCCCGCACAGCCTCCTCGCACGCTGGTCTCCGGGGGGCCAGCCCACCTAGGCGTGGGCTCTGCCGAGGAGCATGCCCAGGAGTCAACTCCCCCGAGCTTGTGGCACTTCCGCCACGTTGCCCCCTTGAAGCCGGGCCAAGCCCCCACGATGCATGACCCCCGCCACTTCTGCCCGTCCTGGGAGCTCTCTATCAACGACCGAGCCCAGTTCCCCGAGGTGGCTCGCGAGCTGATGGTGGGCTCGGTCCTCCCTCGTGACAAGAGGTGGATGGAGCTGGCCGAACCCTCCGAGCTCCTTGACGCGTACTACACCGCCCAGGCCCAAGTAAGTCTGGCCCGTGGGTTAGTTGTGCCTTCGTGTCTTGGTTAAGTAGTGTGACGTGCTTACCTGCTCTCTTTTCTCCTCAGGCCAACGCAGCGGGTGCTGCCCTGGCGACCCGCTTCTCCGAACTGTCTCCCGACCTGGAGAAACTACGAAAGAAGAATCTGGAGGCGGAGAAGAAGCTCTCCCAGACCCTTAAGGAGGCAAGCTCCCTTAAGGACAAACTGAGGGAGGCCGCGAAGGAGCTGGACTCGACCAAGAGAAGGCCGGCGTGGCTAGGCTGAAGGAGGAGCATGCCCTCGAGCTCTCCGGCACCGTCAGCCGGGAGAGGAAGAAGGCTGTTCGGGAGTTCCTTTCCTCCGAGCAGTTTGAGGAGGACATCGCCCTCCTTAACCTGCCCATCCTCCAGGTCGGCGCGACGCGTGCCCTGGACAAGGTGAAGAGCCTCAACCCCCCTGACTTCAACTTGGCGGATTTCAAGGACTACAATCCTGCTGCCGAGGAGAGACTGGACTGGCTCTTCGACGGGTACCGCAAGGGGCATGCCCTGAAGGGGTTGGTAGGCCGAGCCGACGTTGGGGCCGAACTGGCGGAGGTCCCCTTGGAGGAGAGCGAGTCTCCCGGCAGGGCTGCTGGGAAAGAGCCGGTGGTCTAGGGCCGCGGCCCTTCCAGAAACCCTTCCCGTCTTCTCATAAGGATGTGACCATGCTCCAGTTGAAAATGCTCTTGGGGATCCATCTGAGATGGAAAGGTCCGACTGGATAGCCTTCACCATACGCCTCTTCGCATGTTTAAGGTGTACCTCCAGCTCCTACTCCTGACGGACTACCGGCAAGAAGGAGGAGGCCCGAGCTGTTTTCTCTTCATAGCTCGGCAAATTTTGTAGCAGATAGGCAGCTCGGAAGCTTTGTAATAGATAGGCAGCTCGGAAGCTTTGTAATAGATAAGTTTGCAATGCATACACAATTTCGAAGAGTTATTTTCTCCTTTCCTTGCCTACTTCGCAAGGCCATGTGCCGACCTCCGGGGCCGAGCACCAAATAAGCCCCCTAAGAGGGCGTGCCAGCCTCTTGGGGCTGAGCACTTTAGACGCCAAGGGCGTTCCTGCCGACCTCCTGGGTCGAACACCTCACACTTCACCCCTTGGGGCTGAGTACTTTAAATACTAAGTGCGTTCGTGCCGACCTCCCGGGTCGAACACTTCACACGTCACACCTGCCAGCCTCTTGGGGCTGAGCACTTTTAGACGCCAAGGGCGTTCCTGCCGACCTCCTGGGTCGAACACCTCACATCTCACCCCTTGGGGCTGAGTACTTTAAACATTAAGTGCGTTCGTGCCGACCTCCCGGGTCGAACACTTCACACGTCACACCTGCCAGCCTCTTGGGGCCGAGCACTTTTAGACGCCAAGGGCGTTCCTGCCGACCTCCTGGGTCGAACACCTCACATCTCACCCCTTGGGGCTGAGTACTTTAAACATTAAGTGCGTTCGTGCCGACCTCCCGGCTCGAACACTTCACACGTCACACCTGCCAGCCTCTAGCCCCCCACTAGGACATTAAGCAAGGGAGCGCTAAATGTGCTAGTGCAAGGCGCAGATTTGAGGATTGTGAAATGAAATAGGTATAAGTAAAAATGAAAATGAGCTTTGATTGATGAGGAAACAAAAATTCGGATTCCAGAGAACATGCAACCGAACACCCCGGTCTAACCTACGCTACAAACAATCGCAAATTGGAGAAGTGCCACGTCCGAGGTACCCCAGATCCATCCATCTTAGCGAGCCTGCAGTAGCCAGCTCGGCTCACCTCGAGGACCTTGTACGGACCCTCCCAGTTTGGATCGAGCTTGTTAGAACTATAAGCTCTGCTGATCGAGTTCTTTCGCAAGACCAGGTCTCCTGGCTGGTACTGTATAGTCTTTACTTTGGCGTTGTGATAGCGAGCGAGCTGGCTTTTATACTTAGCCATTCGAATAGCAGCTTCCTCGCGCCTGACTTCAAGCATGTCCAAGTTGCACCTAAGCTCTTCCTCGTTGGATGTTGCCACGAAGTTCTGTGTTCTGGGTGAGGGAAGACCCACCTCTGCGGGCACCACAGCCTCTACCCCGTAAGTAAGGGAGAACGGGGTCTCGTGCGTAGCCGTCCTGGGCGTAGTGCGGTAAGTCCAGAGGACGCTAGGCAGCTCATCCAGCCAATTAGACTGGGCGGACGCCAACCTGGTCTTCAATCCCTGCAGAACGGTTCGGTTAGCGTTTTCCACCTGACCATTGGCCTGGGGGTGACCAACTGACGTGAAGTGTTGGTTGATCCCGAGCTCGACGCACCAGCTCCGGAAGGGGTTCTCAGCGAACTGGCGGCCGTTATCGGATATCAAGACGTGCGGGATGCCGAAACGGCAGACGATGTTCCTCCAAAGGAATTTTTGGACCGCCCTCCCCGAAATGGAGACTAGGGGCTCTGCTTCTATCCATTTGGTAAAGTAGTCGATAGCCACCACGAGGTGCTCGTACCTTCCGGGAGCTCGGGGAAATGGTCCCAGGAGGTCTATTCCCTATTGGGCGAAGGGCCAGGGACTATGAATGGGGATCATTTCTCGAGCTGGCTGGTGACGCAGTGAGGCGTGCACCTGGCAGGCTCGGCATCTCTGTACCAGTTCTGCGGCGTCGCGAAAGACGGAGGGCCAGTAATAGCCCAGGAGAAGGCACTTTTTGGCCAACACCCGGGACCCCACATGTGCCGCACATATACCTTCATGAACTTCACGCAGAACATAGTCCTCTTCCTCGGGAGTCAGGCACTTTAGCCAGGGGGACAAGTACGACCTCCTGTAGAGGGTTCCCCCGGCGTAGGCGTATTTGGTAGCTCGGAGTTGGATTTGCCGAGCCTCGGTTTTGTTCTCGGGGAGGGTACCCGAGCTGAGGAAGTCGACGGGGGGAGCCATCCAGGTGGTCGGATTATCTACCGCCAGGACCTGAACCTGGTCGATACTTTTCTGCTGCACCACCTCTACCAAGACCTCCTTGCTCAAGTGGGCGAACGAGGAGGACGCCAGCTTGGACAGGGCGTCCGCGCGCTTGTTTTGGGACCTCGGCACCCGGTCGATCTCAAAAGTGTCGAACAGGGCCACCACCTCTCGTACATTGGCCAGATATTTCTTCATTACCTCGTCCTTGGCCTCATACTCCCCGCGGATCTGGAGGACGACGAGCTGAGAGTCGCTTCGAACCCGGATCGCGGTGATGCCCATCTGGTGGGCTATCCGCAACCCCGTCAACAGGGCCTCGTACTCCGCCTCATTGTTGGATGCAGGGAAGTCAAAACTAAGCGCATAGGTCAGTTCCTCCCCCGTGGGCGAGGTGAGCAGCAGGCCAGCCCCGCTGCCCTCCTTGCTCGAGGCACCGTCCACAAACAACAGCCACGGCTCCTCCATCGGGGTGTCCGTGGGTGTTGGGACTAGCTCTGTCGGGGTCGAGCTAGCCCCCTCGGCAAGGAAGTCCGCCAAGGCCTGAGCCTTGATCGCGGTACGGGGCCGATAAGTGAGGTCATGTTCGGCTAGCTCGACAGCCCACTTGGTCATCCTGCCCGAGACCTCGGGCTTAGTGAGTATCTGGCGCAGGGGCTGGTTGGTCAAGACTGCGATACTATGAGCTTGGAAGTAAGGCCGGAGCTTGCGAGCAGCGTGCACTAAGGCCAGAACCAGCTTCTCGGCCGGGCTGTACCGCGTCTCTGGCCCTTGTAACGTTCGGCTGACGTAGTACACTGGTCTCTGGGTCCCCCCATCCTCCCGCACCAAGACCGCACTGACGGCCTCGTTGAAAGTGGACAGGTATAGGAATAGTGTCTCCCCCAGCTCGGGGGCGGTCAGCGCGGGCAGCTCGGCCAGATAGGCCTTCAGTTCGGCGAAAGCTTTCTGGCACTCCTCGGTCCAACGAAAGTCTTTTGGCGCTTTCAAGATCCGGAAAAAGGGGAGCCCCCGAACCGCGGAACGCGAGAGGAACCTGTTCAGGGCAGCCATCCTCCCTGTGAGTCGTTGGACTTCCTTCACGTTCCTCGGGGGGGCCATGTCCATAATGGCCTGGAGTTTATCCGGGTTGGCCCGGATTCCATCTCGAGACACCAGAAAACCGAGAAACCTCCCCGACCTGACCCCGAAGGTGCACTTCTTCGGATTCAGGCGCATTCGGCTCTCTAGCAGGACGTCCAGAATCTCCCTCAAGTCGGATATGAGCCGCTGATCAACCCGGCTTTTAACTATCATGTCGTCCACGTAGACCTTCATGCTTTTACCGATCTGGTTCTGGAATAGCTTGTTGACCAGGCGCTGGTAAGTAGCTCCCGCGTTCTTCAAGCCAAACGGCATGGTTCTGTAACAATAGGTCCCCTCCTCAGTGATGAAGGAGATCTTATCCCGATCCTCCTCAGTCATTTCTATCTGGTGGTATCCCTTAAAGGCATCCAGAAAGCACAAAACGTCAAAACCCACGGTAGAATCTACTAACCTGTCGATCCTTGGCAGGGGAAAGCAGTCCTTTGGGCAGGCCTTGTTTAGGTCCGTGAAGTCCACGCACATCCTCCAGGTCTGATCCTCCTTCTTGACTAAGACGGGATTGGCCAACCAGGTCGGGTAGTGGACCTCCATGATGATCCTGGATTCCAGCAACTTGCCGACCTCCGCCTTGATCACCTCATTCCTCTTGGGAGCGAAGCTCCTTTTCTTCTGTTTCACCGGCTTGAAGTGAGGATCCACGCCGAGGTGGTGGACTGCCAGGTCCGTTGGAATACCGGGCATGTCATCCACCGACCAAGCGAAGACCCGGGAGTATTCCCTCAGCAGAGCTTTCAAACCCTCCTTCTCCTTGACGGGCAACAAGGTCCCAATGCGGAGAACCTGGTCGGGCCGGTCCCGCCTTAGGGGGAATTCCTCAATCTCATCCTGGGTGCCCAACTGTTGGGACTCATCCCCCGGGATGTAGGGTTCCAAACAGGTCGTCTGGGCGACCACCTTCTCCTGCCCTCGGAGCGTGGCCAGGTAGCAAGCCCTGGCTACCGCTGGGTCGCCGCGCACCTCCGCTATCCCCCCAGAAGTGGGGAACTTGACACTGAGGTGGAAAGTAGAGGGAATAGCTTGGAGGGCGTTCAGAGCGGGTCTCCCTAAGAATACATTGTACGGGGACGACTGCTTGACCACCACGAAGTCAACGGGAACAGTTCGGCACCTGGGGGCCTGTCCTACTGTGACCATCAGGGTGATCATCCCTTCCGAGCTGATGGGTGGCCCGGTGAAACCCACCAGAGGCGTCCGGACCGGGGTCAACTGGTCCTCCCTTAATCCGAGCTCCTTGAACACCCGATAGAACATAATGTCAACCGCACTACCCTGATCGACATACACCTTCTTCACCCGGTAGTTGTTGGTGACAATGTCTATCACGATGGCCTCGTGGTTCCTTGAAGCTAGGGGGACCGCGTCCCTTGGTCCGAAGGTAATTTCCTCGTCCATGCGCAAGCGCTTCAAGGAGTCGTCCCCCTCGGGGGGTGGTCGCTTGTTCTTCCGAGCTGCATGACTGTCCCCCCCCGTGGGACCTCCGGCGATGGTGTTTATCACTCCGGCCAAGTTCTGAGCGTCCTGGTCGGGTGAATAACCCCGGGGTGCTCCCCGCCGATCAAGTCGGTCACGGTGTTGGCCCTCGCCTCTTTCTCCACGGTAAGCGCGTCCTGGCTCCTGGGCGGGGCGACCTGGTCGCACAAATCGACCCAGGAAGCCACGCTGAACGAGGTCCTCGATCTCCCTCTTTAGGGCCCAGCACCCCTCGGTGTCGTGCCCGACATCCCTGTGGAAGGCACAGTACCGGTCCTGATTCCTCTTATTCCGAGGCGTCCCCATCTTGGGTGGCCGGTCCCCCAGACCCTCTGCCTCCATGACAGCCAGGACCTGGGCCCTTGGCCGTGTCAGGGGTGTGTAGCCCTTCTCCGGTAGTGGTGGCAGAGCAGGGGCTTTCTCCTTCGAGAGCCGGTCAAAGACATTCTTCTTGGCCGGGCCGTCCTTGCTCTCAGGGGGGTTCCCCCGTCTCTTTCGATCTCCGAAATCCCGATCCGACTCTCGTTTTAGGCGGCTGGCCTCTTCTGCATTGGCGGCGGCGTGAGCCCGGGTCAAGAGCTCTCCCAGGTTCTTGGGAGGCTGTTCGACAAGCTTGTAGTAGAGATCCTCTACCCTCAACCCATTCATGAAGGCGGCCATGACCACCTTTTCATCCTTGTCCCTGATCTGTAAACTCTCCGTGTTGAAGCGCGTCATGAAGTTCTTCAGGGACTCACCCGGCTTCTGCTTAACGGCCATCAGGTGGGCCGCGTTTTTCGAGTAAGTCTTCGAGGAGACAAATTGGGCGGCGAACTGTCTGGCCAGCTCGGTGAAACTCTGAATGGATCCCGGTGCTAGACCCTGAAACCAGAGCCGCGCCTTACCCTTGAGAAACATGGGGAAGGTCTTGCAGCGGAGGGCATCCGCGGCGTTTTGTAGACGCATGTGCGTCAGGAAGACCGAGAGGTGGTCTTCCGGGTCGGTCGAACCATCGTACAGCTCGATGTTCGGGATTTTGAACCTCCGGGGTAACGGGTAGTCCTCGACCTCCCGGGTGAAGGGCGAGGCTGCGTAGTTATCCCCGTACGGTTGTGGCCGCAGGATCTGCTCGAGCTCATCCCGGACGGGCTGCCACTGGGGTGGGTCGCGCAAGTGATTCCTGACAGATCGGGCGGGGGAGCGTTCGAGCCCATTCCGCGTAGGTTTCCGTGGGGAAGGGTCCCTTGGTCGGCTCCCCGCGGACCGGTCGTGTGAGTACCTCTCGCTGTCCCCGACCACCGAGGCTCGGGGACGAGGGGGAGTCCGCGGCCGTTTCCTCCTAGGGGGCTGGTCCTGTGACCCATCCTCCGAAGAGTCAGGGATCGGCTCCTTCTCCTTCTCCTTCTTTAGCCTGCCGGATTATATCCTCCAGCATGGGGAGATTCTCTGTTACGAACTGGAGCATCTGCCGTCTTCGGTCCCCTGAGAGGGTCGAGCCCCCAGCGCCCCCGGCCGCTTCGTTCTCCTCTCGGCGGGATCCCTCTCCGGCCCCGGGACCGGTGCTTTCAACGGTTCGCTTGGACCGTGTCCTCGTCATCAACACTAATAATTACCTTTCGTTCCCACAGACGGCGCCAACTGAAGAAGCACGGAACTTCCCCTGACCGAGCTGACCTGATGAGCTCGGAGTGCTGATGGAAGAGCTCGTCCCAAGCCTGCAAGACAGAGAGGAGTGATCTCACAAAGGGGGCCCCGAGGTGGTCCCCGAGGGCACTCTGACGGTCAAGTTAGTTTTCCGGTGAGTAGGGTTCACGGGGGTAGTGTAGTCAGAGTGCGTAGTGTGTGTCAGAGTGGTGAAAGTTACCATTTATACTTGTCAAGAGAGTCCCACCTCCGCACGGTGCGAGACTTCCCCGGAATAGCTCCCGATCCCGACCTATGGGGGATCTCCTCCGGTCTTTCCGGGGTCCTCTCCCAGAGCCCTTTGGAGCCCTAGCGGCGAGGCGGCCCAAGGCGGTCGTGGAAGGGCTGGAGGCCGCGGCCCAGCTCGGCCGTAGCCGGGCTGCCACGTGGTTGGGCCCAGGACAGGGCCTCTGCAGCACCGTAAGAAAAAGCAAATGATATAATCATGGAAGCATAGAATAGTGTGCTGTGGGAAGAGAAGATTACACGTAGCTTATAAACTATGCATGATGCAGTATAGGTGTCCGTGATATGAGCAGCTTACAACTGAGTGCAAAGTTACCTTGTGCTGCCAAACATATAAAAGTTGGGAAACACGCGAGCGAAGGAACACGCGGACAGGAGCAAATTTCCAGCCAAGCCACTACCACCAAATGACCAAATGACCAAAACGCCCCTCAAAGTCACAATAATAACAGTATAACCGGACCACTTTCACTGTAGCTAAGCCAACTGACGCTTTTAGTATAGTAAAGATATATATAATTATATATACAGGTTTTTGTGGCAGTTAATTGTAGCGATCCAACATTCTCATCGACCGAAACAAGATTTATCTTATACACACACCAAATTGTTCCTTAAACTTTGTAGCTACAGTGGAGAAGTCTGGAAGAAGGGGCGAGGATATATACTTGAGAATAAGGTTTGTGGGGCTAGTTACTAAAAGTTTAACACTAGGACCCAAACAAACTAAAAAGGTATAACCTTGAGTAATTTCTCCCCGCTAATGCAGTTTGAAATACTTGTATTCCTTTAATTTGTATAATATTTTAGAAGCAAAACACCAAGGGTGCGAGGGTGCATTTGAAATTTGAATATGAAGTTTGAAATATGAAATTTGAATCAATTAACTGAATTGTTAATTACTAACGGTGCGTTTGATAAAACTGAAATTTGAAATCTGAATTCGTTAAATTACTGTATGGTTAAGTATTAAATCTGATATATTTGAATGTATATCATATTAAATTATAAGTGAATAGTTTATCACTTATTTTTTGGAGCAAATTTTACCTAAAAACTTTAGTATCACTTAATTGATGCAAATGTTCTAATTTTGGTTGTCAACGCATATGAACATATTAAGATCTGAACCTATTAAGTTTAAGTACTGAATTGTACCATCAAACAGGTCTAAATTTGATATATTTGAGTGTATATTACATTAAATAATAAATGAATAGCTTATTCCTTATTTTTTGGAGCAAGTTTTAATGAATTAGAAAATTCAATCCAATTAATTAATTCAGATATCTTATTTTTAATTATCTAACGCATCTAAATGTGTTACTAAATTTAAGTGTTGAATTGAATTATTAAACGGATTGTCACGTAAAAGAATTTATGCATGCATATTTAGAAGCCTATTCAACACGGACGTAACACCGAGGTTTACAAACAAAATCGCTTTAATTAGTGTTTAATTTCCAAGGAACAAATACATGATATTCCCAAACAAAGAAATTAATTTGCAGGCTATCCTTTCACGAAGAGATTGATACCCCCTTGTCAGTTGTGAGCGGGGAGTTTTTCAGATCGTAATGCAACCAACAGTTCTCAAATCTCAAGACCTGCCTACCCGTCTATTGCTGTAATCCGAGATCATGCACATGAACTCTAGTAGCAAAACTTACAATTATCAATTACATTCCTTTCTCTCTCTTTTTTTTTTTTCACATAATATCCAAGCTTGGACCACCCCACAATTCTTAAATGTTATTCATTTTTTCATTCGTTAATTGTTAAGCTCGAATTCTTGGCAATTATTTCTTCATGGGATATACAAGTCCGTTTTTTTGCTGTTAGCTGTATTATTTAGTGTCAAATTCTTTGGCATTATTTTGATGAGTAATGCTAACCTAAAATTACATGGCAAACAGTCAACATTAAGAACAAGTGTTGTGGGGAGAGTTGGATTTGATGTTAAGGTGAAAATGATTGTAAGTAGGAGACCTTAAATTTAAAACCTTTCATTTAAAAAAAAAAAAAAAAGACAAGTTGACAAGTTAATTTCCAGCTATACTTTGATGGCAATTATTCCTAACTAATTGCCAACCTAGTCCATGATTCTGCTGACACCTTCGTGGTCCGGGGCTCTGGCATTGATGTCACAGAGGTCAAAATCTCGATTTAAAAATGTCTCAACTCATGTTGGTAATCGAATTTATTAATCTCTTCAAATATTAATGACCATCATGCTCTATGTAAATTTGTCATTAAATGCTGCTTAAAAAAATTCCATAAACAAAAAGAAAAGAAAAACATAAATGTATGTCTAAGGGGACATTTGCTAACATTGAAGTTTGAAAATTGAAATCCGAATTCATTAAATTATTGGATTGTTAAGTAATAAATCTGATATATTTGAGTGTATACCACACTAAGGTCTTGTTTGATAACCCAATTCAACACTTAAATTTAATAGATTCAGATCTTAATATGTTTAAACGCGTTTGATAACTAAAAATTAAACATCTGAATTAATTATGTGGCATTGAATTTCCTAAACAAAACTTGCTTTCAAAAATAAGTGATAAATTATTCATTTATCATTGAATCTGATATACACTCAAATATATTTGATTTAATATTTAACAATTTAATAATTTAATGGATTCATATTTCAATTTTCAGATTTTAGTTTTACCAAATGCACCCTAAGTGTATCACTTATTTTTGGAAGGTAAATCTTGCCTAGAAATTAGTCAATTAATTAATTCAAATATTCGATTTTTAGTTATCAGACGTGTCTGAATATATTAAAATCTAAATACATCAAATTTAATTGCGGAATTGGATTATCAAATAATAACTCAAACATTATATTGATAGCTGGCCTCGTACCTTTCTGATGCATCTGACATCTACCCACGTTTTGGTGACAGTAACATAAAATGGGGTATGCCTAAGACAAGGTTAAAATGATGAACTAACGTTTAATTACGACTCCAAATTAGTATAACTTCATAGAGAAATGCACCAAACAAGACACCCATTAGCATAAAAATAAATCTTATCCAATACAGCAGCAGTGTTCTCTCATTTATTGCTTCATAATAAATTAACAAGCTACTTGCTGAGCATTCGGTCTTAGTACAGTTACAGACTGACCCAATTGCTGAAGTCGAGATCATAAAGTATGTGGGTTCGTATAAAACTACAGAGAAGGTCTGGTGGCCTTTGAATTCATCAACCTAGCTCCAGCTAGCGTTGGGAAGAATAATCAAAATGGTCCATCAAAATTCTGCTAAGCTAATAAAGACACAGCACAATCATTAAAAAACATGGCAGTAGAAACCATAGATGCAGAAGAAGAAGAAGCCAATGCATCGACTTGACTCATTTTTGGATCTTGTGTCATTCTTCTTCTTAATTAGTGGAGTATTAGCTATGACCATAGCTGCTTTGCTGTGCTTGACATTTAATTTGATGAAGCCACAATTAATAATGTTAAGATTCTAGGAGCACAGAAAAAAATGAATCCAGCGTCAACTTGGCTTTAAGATATTCCATTAAACAAACTTAGTAGCTAGAAAGTCATCAACTACTAGCTTAAATAAATGAAATCATAAAGCTACATTGGAGACCTACTTAATATGAATTAGCATTCAATCAAGATTAAAATTTTAGGTTTAGTAGAAGATTGATTTTTATATCTATTTGATTAGGACACCCTTTTTTTTTTAAATTTAGAGAAAAACTTCAAGCTTTATATGGGAAAGAAGAATCTTCATCGAATTTTTTTTAATGTATATGGAGGGGGAGTGTCGAACCCGAAATCTTTTACTTATACTCCCGTACCACCCAATCCCCCGGCTCCAAAAGTTTATATAATTATTGTCTCTATCACCTCAATTAAGTCTTGGAAACATTTAATCTACATTTTAATCTGCAGTTGAGCTCGTCGAAAGCTGCAGGAACAAGTGACACTCGGCCAGATAATGAAGGAAAGAACACTGTAGAGTCAAGACTCGAAGACTCGAGACGGAGTAAGAAAAGCAATAAATGCGTTCAATGAAACAAGTCATCATTGACAAAGAAGAAAATAGAGAGAGAAAGGCAAGCCAAATCATGCATAGAAGTGTTAACACATATTGGCTCAGTCACTTCTATATAAAAGATTATGTGTTCGAATCCTATTATTAAGATAAATTATGTTAATGGATAATATATAAGAATTTCCTATATAAAGATTATGCGTTCGAATCCTATTATTAAGATAAACTATGTTAATGAATAATATATAAGAATCTCCTATGTGCGATATATTGAAGGTTGATATATAAGAATTCGTTTTTTGAGACGTGTTTTTGTCATGATAATGATTAGAGTCGAACTCACAATAATAATGTTTTTGGAGGCATATCCTATGCCGTGATAATTATCGAAACTAAACTCATCCAACATTTTTTATAAAAAAAAAAGAAAAAAAAGTCCTGTTGAATTACGTCATGCCGGGGGAGTTTGCCTACAATTTCTACCAAAAATCAATTTTGAGATTGCTTACATGGTAACCTTTGACTAGTCATGCGACAGCACTACTGGACTGGGATTAACAAGAGAAACCGGCCCCATCTTTCAGCCATTCACAGAGGTACTAAAACCTGAATGTGGACCCCAAAACAAACCTTGCCACGGTTTAGCAATTCTTAAGTAATCAAAGGGCACGTCGTGTCACGCGCCTGCCCCTACTACCAGTCCCATCCATGATCCATCCATCCCACGGTTTTAAGCTCAAATTCCCTCGTTTCCCTCAAACTCAGCAATCCCATCCCTTCAGCCCCTCCCCCATCTCACTTCTACAGTCAAAGCCCAGTTGTCGCCCTCTACATCTTCAATTTGACCCAATTTTTTTTTTTATACAAAAAAAGTAATAATAACAATAATATAATCCCCACCCTCCTCCTCAGCACCACCACCACCTCCACCTCCACTTCCACCACTCCATCTCTTGCTTACTTCTTTACTACCTACATTCATGCCCCATTTTACGCTTCCCTGAATTTAGCTTTTAGCTAGATTTTCCATATTTTTATTTCTGTTGAAACCGTTTGTTAATCTTTAGCAAATTACTCACGTATATTAACCCCCAAAAAAGAAGAAAAAACTATCACATCCTAATCGGCATCAAAACTGCATCCTAACCTCATCTCGATAGCAATCACACTAGTATATACCTACTGCATAGGTCTTGGTACCCTTTCGAGCATTCTTTCCGATTTCCGTTGACAAATTTTGTATAAATCAGAAACCGCACCACTTTCACACAACACTCACAACTGAAAGAAAGGCAAATACACATGCAAAATTCTCAGGATGCATTTTCATCTCCTTCAAGTCTACTATGCCGAGAAGAAAGTGAGAATGTCTTAAATGATGGTGGTGGTACAATTGGTGATTACATGTCAAATGCGGGGAAAGAAGAAGAAGAAGATGATGATGATGCTGAGTACGTAGAGATGTTGCTCCGAGAAGAGATTAGCGGCAATGGACCTGTACTTCAAGAACAAGAATGCGCATACATTAGTAATTGGATTAAAGAAGCTCGTTTGGATGCCATCCAATATATTCTGAGTGTTAGTCTTTCGAGTCTCAATCTTGATGGATTATTAGTCTTTCAAGTCTCAATCTTGATGGATTATGCATTAATTGTATTAATTGTGATGGATGAGTCTAACCTTCTACAATCTTTAACGCAGACCAATGCATCATTTGGATTTAAAATCCAAACAGCTTTCTTGGCAGTCACATATCTTGATAAATTTCTTTCAAGAAGGCTTATTGAGGTATCATTTCATCTCAAATTCTGATTCTGTTAGAACCCCATGTACTCCAGTGGTTTTAGAGACACTGTCTCGCTGTCTCCCTTCCCCTTTCCGGGCACAACTTCCTTGTTCTTCTCCATTGATCTTTCATTTATGGGCTTTGCTCGTTCTATACAGGGTGAGAAATATTGGGCAATACGTCTGCTAGCAATTGCTTGTTTATCTTTGGCCGCAAAAATGGAAGAATGCAGAGTACCCCTATTATCAGAATTTCCAGGGGAGGATTACAATTTTGAAGGCAAAGTGATAAGGAGAATGGAGATTTTATTATTAGATACATTGGAGTGGAGAATGGCAATAGCTACTCCTTGCACCTTCACCCCTTATTTCGTATCAAAACTTTGCAAGAACAACCAAATGAGAGACGCGGTTTCCAGAGTAATTGAGATCATCCCTGTTGCAATAAGAAGTAAGTTTATCTTCTATTTTTGAGTTTTGTTCCAAGTCCAAATCTTTTGGTTTCAATTAATTGCTGACATTAGTTTTGCTTCATATGGCAGATGCCAATCTAATCCATGATAGACCATCTACAATAGCAGCAGCAGCAACATTGTGGATGTTGGACCAAAGATTATCAAGAGAGTCTTTGGAGCTTAAGATCAACGCCTTATCCTCCAGTGGTTTTCTAAAAATTGTCAGACTCCTCCCTAGTTTATACTAGTTTATTTAGAATTCCTCTGAGTTTGATGGTTAGCGTTTGTGTCCTAATTACTATTCTTTTTTTGGCAGGAAGATATAATATCGTTTTATAATCAAATGAAGGAACTAGACACGTCCAGCAGCATAAGATCTCCTCCATTAACACCAATTCAGTTGCGAAGAACGTCGAATGATGTTTTGGAGAACTCTACAATTGCTAGCTCTGGCCTTAGTGCTAAAAGAAAGAGCCTTACTTTCACTGATGAGGGTGATCAAAACGTTAAAATGCCTGATAGTAAACGACAAGGCTAGAGAAATCTTTTAAAAGTGGTTTGGCGGGGAAAAGAAAGCAAAGTTTGCTCGCGTTACGCCTATGGACATCTATATGAATTGCAATTTAATTGGTGAGGTTGATGGTGATTTGTTGTTCTTCCGTTACATCATAGTATATGATATGAATGTGATTAGATGTCTCACGAACTACTGCAAAATAAAGGAGAACATATGAGAGGAAAAGAAAAAAAAAAAAAAAAAGAAACAAAAAAGCATACTTTGGTGCAGCATGAAAAAAGCTTATTTGAAGTCAAGGTTCACAGCTCATAAGTTTGAAAGAGGAGGAGTGCTTCAAGAATCAAGATCACTTTTAAGAGTCATTCTTGATATGGACACTTATACCTATTGATTTGTTTGTTGTTTTTCTTTTTTTTTTCCCTTTATCTTTTTGGTTATTGTTGGATATGTATCTCTGGCAAGCCTAACTTTTTAAGGGTGTGCTTGGGATGCTTCTTTCTCGAGTCTTTGAAAGGCTGAAAGCCAAAAAGACTTGGGAGAAAGAAGGGCAATCGGAGTGGGGTTAGAATGGCTGTTTATCGTGTGATTAGATGCATCTAAATGTTCCATGTTGGCCATCAGAACTCAAAAGAAGCTTTTGTAAAGTGATGGATTTTATTGGATTGGTTTGAATGTTTGTAGCATGACGCTTTCGAAACGGGTCCTGCTGTTTTTTTTCAATAGGCTCTATGGGGTTTTGCCGAGTGGTGAAGCCTGAAGAAAAGCGACACACTTTGTTGTGGAAACGGGTGGAATTTCAGTAGAGCAGGTATTTGATCCTGTGTACTTCGTTATCTGTCAATGAAGTAAAGCCAACGTCCCATGTTGTTGTTATGGGGCAAGGTTGCTTGGTCGTTTGGGATTGTTTCTGAAAGAGATCGTCTTCTTTCACCTCGTGAATTTCATGCCCCAAGAATGTTGAATGCCAGGGGCTATGAAGCAATTTCAAATCAAATATCAAAGTTGTTTGGTCTTGCATTTCTAAGACAGCCTTTGCGTTAGTTTAACGTCTGTAACTGCAAATTGCTCAGCAAAATTGAGGCTTTCAGTGACATAGGATGCAGTGGGGAATTTGTACCTCTAAACCAAGTGAAACTTCCTCCATGCATGCTGAAACTGTAATGAGCCAAGATGGTGGGGAAAAGAAGAAAGGTCCCTTTTTCTCTGGTCTTTTTTCCCTTTATCCTTGCAAAAAGTGCTTCGAGAACGAGTCCAGCCCATGCAAATCAACGCCCGTATATGAATCTCTGAGGAGGATGCTTCTGAACTGGCCCTTCCGTTCTTCTCTGCTTTTTTCGTTTTTGTTGTTTAGGTGGTCATTGGATTATTCTACAAGACATATATTTAAGCAACCAAACTAGTCCACCACAAATTAGAAATTCTGCATGACTTGTGTTTAAGCAATCAAAAGTAGCGGCCAGCAGGCTTTAGTTTAGTGATTGAGATTGAGATTCCAGGATTTAGATATATCTTAAGTTCTAATCCCCTTTCCCTTGGCTTCATCTTAAATTTCACTCATCCCCTACTGATTTTTTTTTTTTTTTTAATTTTTTGAAATCAATCGAACTTTGTTGCTTTTAGCATAGCATATAGTCCAATTGAAACTTGGGATGATTTTGTATGCTTTTAGCATAGCATATAGTCCAATCGAACTTCAGATATCCACCATGTGAGAAGCTTTTGGTACACTTTTGGCCTGGTCTCCTCTCAGCAGATTGCTGCCTTCTTTGTTGCCAAGTGAGTTCAAGACTAGACCTTAGAGCGGCAGCAACCGGCAGCCTTACCTCATATGGTACAACGCATAATAATTGTGCATATATTTATCCGGACTGGTCTACCTCTTTGTCTTCGAGTGCTAAGACCTATCAGAAATACTTCACCTGCACAAGAAGTTGTTTGTTTCATATTATACGCACAAATCTTGTAGCATGGAAAGCTATACAGAAGATACTACTCTCTTTTACCGGCTTGAGCAGAAGGCCGGTTACCAGTGTTCATCCTTTCGTTGAATTTTGCATGATCAATGGTAATTACCAACCCCTCATAATTAAGAAAACGTAGCTAAGACTCTTTAGTATCCGGAGACCTCGAAGGGAAAGGCCATGAAAACACTTTTGATGTGACTTTTATTGATGTGCTATGTGACATTGACTGAAGGACGCGGTTCTCCAAATATAATGGTGCTGGTTGCTACTAACTTATTGTCCAGAAGCAAAAAGAAAAAGATTCCAATCGTATTGCATTCCATCCCTCAACCTCAAGTGTGTCTGGACAATTTTCGCAAGTTTTCTGCAGAAAGTGGCTGAAATCTCCCTCAGGTAATAAACTAGATCTTTCCTCAATCCGTCGAGTTAGATTTGGAGCAAATACTTGTAGCCTATCATTATAATATGTTGAGGTCCGCAAAACAGGTCCATTTAAACTGTGATTTTGTGTTTTTTCAGTCAGAAATTTCACTCCTTCCAATTTCCACTTCTCTTACTAAACCAAGACGATAAACAGGCTAAAGCTGGTCGCCCGGTTTTAAATTTAGAAACAGCATCAGACACCAAGGGGTAAATTTGAGCCTCGAAATTGAGGTTCTTTTAGGATGGCGGAATAGCAAACCAAAAGTCGAGCTGGAGATTTTCTAAGTACAAATAAGCAATCCCACCTTGCTAAATTTGCCATGGAAATATTTGATTGTATCACTTAGTTCATGATTTGAATAACTATGTGTCTTCTACATTCTAGAATAACACACAAATTTACAGGGATGGACATGAAGGTCGAGAATTACACTAATGAATCACTAAAAAGTGCACAAGCAAAGAATGGTATAGACAACAGGACTTAGCTAACACGAAGGAACTGACGAAAAACCACAGGATACTTGAACAGTCATATAGGCAAATATTCATCTGTAAGAAAGTACTGCTTCGAAAGAATCTGAAAGGGAAAAGGGAAACGTAGTCCTAAACCTTCAAAAATTCATTCAGGAAGAGACTGTTCATTCAAAAATTCATTCAGGAAGAGATTGTTCATTCAAAAATTCATTCATGTTAGTCCTTTTAGCCTTCCCTGGAGTAGCTATAAATGCAACCCGAAAGAAGCTTACAAGGATGAAGAAATTGTTCCTACGAGCTGAGTAGGCCACATATTAAGCAATTTGAAATGTGGCCTTTGATAAAATTTCTGTTCTATTGCTTCTACGTATCAGAAATGTAGTCGGTGCTCCCCTAGTGCAGAAACATAGACATTCTGAAGCACACTCCAAATCCAAGGTTGGGCAAAATTGTCAGTGGAATTCTCTCCATCATGTTTCAATTTGATCCAACAGGGATCATCTTTATAGCAGCGGCTATTGGCATTCCAAGAAATCCCAAGCACACACTTGCAAACCACTGCTGCCAAGTAAGAGGGGAAGTGTTTGCAAAAGTACCAAGAAATTCAACAATTATAATTTGGAAGAGGACCGTGCAGCTGATCACAGCTACAAAAACATAGTTCTTCAGTATGCCTTTGAAGACATTTATGTTCTCCATTTCTCTGGAGCTAATCTCATTGAAAACCTGCAAGAAAAAATAATGATCGATTTGAATTAATAACACAAGAAGTTTTAAACAGAATCCCACCACAGACTAATCATGATCATCAGGATGTATTCTGCCAAACAATGAGCTATTTAGTTGCTACCATTAGGTAGACTTATGTGGACAGCAATGCTCATCTTTCTTTAAACCAAAATCAGGAGATAGAGTCAGCAAGAAATAAAAATCAACTTGCACTACCTACCTGCTGGATGACATACCATGCTGCTTTAACAATTATTACTCTCTCTCGTTTTGGGGGAGGGGGGTGGGGGGAGTGATGAGAGTGAGAGCGAGGGAAAAACCTTCTATCAATTCAGTGTTCCTTGAAAAATAGTCATGAACTTGAATTAATGACAGCTTAGTGGTTTAACCACATTCAATTCCACTATTTGCTAAAATGGTTATCGTTCTAGTCATGCTCCAGAATTCTAAAGCAACAGGGACAAAGTCCCTGCATATCATCCTATACTTGAATAAGTCCTTAAGCATACCTGGCAAAAGACAAATGAGTTGAATATGAGGGTATTCAGAATCAAATCAGAATCAGAGCCATCAAGATGGAAAACTGATTTCCCTGATGTCTGAAGATACCATATGATCACGAACTGATATATTGATTGCCCCAAGATATTCCTCCACATGACATTGCTAATAAAGTTTCCTTTCCTTCCTACTGGAGGTCGCTTCATCAAGTCACCATTTGGAGGCTCTGTGGCTAGAGCAAGTGCTCCTAGTGTATCCATGATCATGTTGACCCATAGAAGCTGGACAGCCGTGAGAGGAGCATTGCCTGATACCATACCACAATGCCACCACACAAAAGTAGAACAAAAAAAAGTTCAACATAAGGATTCCATGATCTTGTATAAGAGGAATCTCAGGTGGAGATGGATAAAAACGTCTACCTGTCAAACAGGCTGAAGAAAAGTTGACAATTAGGGCAACCACATTTACAGTCAACTGAAACTGCACAAACTTCTGAATGTTTACGTAAACCGAACGTCCCCATTTGGCAACAGTCACAATTGTGGAGAAATTATCATCGAGAATGATGACATCAGCGCTCTCTTTAGCTACCTGGAATTTTTGAATCAGCACAGTGACGAGTCAAAAAGATTGCCTGCCTAACCTATCTCACAATGCCAAAAGTAGATACAAAAGCAGACAAACTGGAACAGCCACTAGATTGATCGAGGATGATTTATATGTTTCATTTTTGAATAATCACATTTTACTAAGTTAAGGTGGGACAAATTTTAAGTGAATAAATCTAGTTGCAGCAAAAGTGAGGCTGAATATTGCAATAGAAGTTCTTCCCCAACACCCCCCCCCCCCCAAAAAATTTTTTTATTGCAATTGAAGCTTCAAAAGACAGAACAAGACAATAAACCTTATGTTAAAAAATCAAAATACAAGGCTAGTTGAACTCCAAGAGTAAAATTGATGGGACAGAAAAAATCATGACAAAAGTTCAAGAATGTATTACCTAAGAATAAAATCAAAGTTCTCCACATAATACCCAGGAATAAACTGCTTGACTTTGGATTATTGAGCATTCGATAAACAGAACGTATGCCATATCACTGTCCTTTCTAAAAGAATGTCCATTACTAGTTTACAGAAAATTCTAAATTAGCACTTGAGATAAATCAGTAATGTAGTTCTAGAAATTGTCTTCAAAAAGAATCGAACAAGCTGCACGTAGCTGCTGGAGAAAAACATTTCAGGCATTAAGCATCACCTCAGTTCCAGATATGCCCATTGCCAGCCCTATATCTGCTTCATGAAGTGCAGGAGCATCATTTGTACCATCTCCAGTCACAGCAACAACATCTTGAAATGTGGTGCGCAAATGTCTCACAAGGGTGTGCTTATCCATTGGTGAAGAACGAGCCATGACCTGTCAATAGACATGAATCTGATATAGTTCCCTAAGGCAGCAGTGCATGAAGCCAATTATAGTTGTCAATGAAAGCAAACAGCTAGTCGCAGATGATGGAGTTTTTCATTATTGCAAGGTAGAGATGGGAGGTTTTCATTACTAATAGGATTTAACACCCCACTAAATTGCCAATCTTAGCCTAGCTAATGGAAGCAACAAAGATTCTAGCACACAACTTCTGCAAATCCAGGTAGACAATTTCTCTTAAAAACTAACTTGATTTCTTACTATTGATCATAAAAGTTCTATTGTGGATGCCGAGGGCCATTAACGTGACTGCATCAATATTAGGTGACGGAACAAGAGGACTAAATTACAACAAAAAAGCACCTGTAATTTAGGGATGATTTCTTGCAACTCTTCCTCACTCTTCAATCGAAAGTCGGGGCCTTCAATTGCTATGCCCTCGTCAGTCAAAATCCCACAATCTCTAGCAATTGCCTTGGCAGTATTTATGTTGTCGCCTGTGACCATCCGCACAGTAATCCCAGCTGACCTACAAGTTGCAACAGACTCCTTAACACCAGGACGTACAGGATCTTTAATACCTATAATTCCAATACAAGTATAGCCCTCAAAAGGGATTGGGTTTTCAGCCGAAACTTCACTTCCAATTTCCTTGTAAGCAAGGCATAAGGTTCGAAGAGCCTCAGAAGCAAATTGTTCAATTGTATCTTTGAGATGACTAATGGATGCTTCATCTAGGGGAACAAGCTCTCCTTCTTTGTTCAGGACCTTGTCACATGCAGCCAATATTATTTCAGATGCACCTTTACAGTGTGCCCTGAAATCTCCTTCCTGAAGCTCCAATACCACACCCATACGCTTCTTCACAGAGTTAAATGGTTCAACTTTCACAAGTTTAGATGCTTGTCTCTCAGCCTGAAAATCCCCACCAAGTGAAAGACCGAATTCCAAGAGCGCAGTTTCAGTGGGTGTTCCCAATATTTCTATTTTTCCCCCTTCACACTTTACTACATCTCCTCCAGTATTGAAAAAGATAGATTGAAGCAGAATTCGGACAACAGAATCAGGAATTCCAGAGCAGATATTAGAAGGCTCCAGAGAGCTAAACACTGTACCACAAATGCAAGTTTTTACAACAGTCATATGGTTAGTAGTTAGCGTACCAGTCTTGTCACTACAAATAGTTGTGGCAGATCCCATAGTCTCACAAGCAGCCAAATGACGAACTAGTGCTTTATCATTCATCATCTTCTTCATGGCAAATGCTAGGCTTAGTGTGACAGCTAAAGGTAAACCCTCAGGAACAGCAACCACAACAATTGTAACTGCAATAGCAAAATATTCAAGCATTTCCACGGCATCATCCCCAGCCCAGCTCCAGTGTGACCCTTCTCTTAATTTGCGGCTAAACAGTCCTTGCACCAGGACAGAAAACGTGATAACAGCAAAAAATAATCCTATTTTTCCAATAACGGTTGCTACTCCATTCAACTTCACTTGCAGTGGTGTCTCATCATCTCCTCCTTCACTGAGGGTGGCCATCAATTTACCCCACTGAGTTCTCATTCCAACAGTAGTAACAAGCATTTTGCAGGATCCATCTTGCACCTTAGTTCCAGAGAGGAGAAAAGGATTTTCAGCAGTAACATTAATTGGTTCACTCTCTCCTGTTAGGCTCGATTCGTCTATCAACAAAGAGTATCCTGAAAGAAACAGTCCATCTGCTGGGACCTGATCACCTATAGATAGGTGAACAATATCACCAGGAAGTAAATCATATATAGAAATCTTCTGCCTGTATCCATTTCTAGTAACATGAACAGTTATCTTTTTCTTTTCCTTATCCAAATCCTTAAATTGTAACGACTGTTTATAATCACTAGTTGCTGTCACGAAAACTACTAGCAGGATACTGGCAACAATTCCAAGTCCATCATGTGCACCCTTTGGCCAGCCCTCTGTAGCTATGCCAACAATCAAAGAGATAAGCGCACATACAGCAAGAATCATAAGTGTTGTATCCTGAAGAGCTTCCCAAACAAAAATCCAGAAACCCTTCTGTGGGATTTCAGTAAATTTATTAATTCCATAAATTTGTTTTCTCCTATCAACTAAATCATCAGAAGTGCCGATCCCATCAGGCACTGATGTACGGAGTTTCCTCACAATACCTTCAACCCCTTCATGAACCTTCAACTTCCTCAAATTACGGCCTTCAACAATGGATCCTAACTCATCAGCGCATACTTGGAACCCTGCCGCTTTGACTTCCTCGGGTATGGTGTAACTAATGCCTGGAGTCATTCATTTTGAAATATTAATCCAAAATGTGAAAGCTATCATACCCCAAGTCATCAATTATAAGCAATCATAGTACCTTGAATGAAACTAAGAGCAGCTTGTGAAACCAGCACTGCAATTCTAAGCTTCTCCTACAATGTTTCAGAATGAAGTTCAGAACACAAAACAGAACCGGATATGAATTCTAGATCAAATAATAGAAACTGACGCCAAATTAGTGGATCATTTTACCGAAAACATTGTTTTAAAATGTTATAAACTACAATAAAACACAAATGTTCCCTGAGCTACTCAATTTGTCAACACAGTTAGCTAAGCTAGCTATTTTCAAATTGTCCTCGGAATATAATTCTTCCTTTTCTAAGATACCACAAAAAACAACAAAAGTTCCTGAAAACCAGAAAAGGGAATGAGATATAGTCATTTTGCTACATCTAATAACTTTTACAGCTTCAATTTATAGTTCGAAAAAGACCTAATTTAGCTTTTCTTTTTTTCTTTTGAAAAATAATAGAAAAATCGAAACTATAATCTAATAGATAAATACGTTGAGTATGATTGTGAAGCCGATCTTAGGTGCACGGCAAGATCAATGAATTTCCCCTTGAAGTCTTCCACGCATTTCCATTGATGGAAAAAAAAAGCAGCTAAGGAAGTTAAAAAAAAAAAAAAAAGAGTCAACCGAGAAGGCGAAAATACATCTTCGCTGCAATTTCTCAAACACATAAAAAAGAATCTACTTATTTACTGAAAATAGCGGAGCGAGCCCGTGCTCGAGCTGGAAAACGCGAAAAAAAAAACAAAAAACAAAAAACAAAAAGCAACCTGATTGGAGCGTTGGATAGCACGAACTTCGAAGCGTTTGGACAGATTAGCCGTGAATCGAAACCTTCGTTTGCGATTTTTGACGAGCCAGCACAACTTCCTCCATCTCTGCAGCGCTTCTTCCGATGAGTTCTTCGCCTTCACTTCTCCGAAGTTCTCCTTCAAGTAGCTCTCCATCTCTAACCTGCTTAATATCTATCTATCTATCTACTTCGCTTAAAACCCTACCTTCACTTCATTTTACTGGCAGATCAACGACAAAAGTATAAGTCTGCTAGTAACTGAATTTTCGAATATTAATGGAAGCAGGCAGTTGATCTAAATCTGAGAAACTTCCAGATTTTTATTTTATGTAGAAAATGCAACGCTACGCTGAACTTAGGTGGAGGAGGAGGAGGCAGTTGAGAAACGTGGTTTCTGAATATGGATCTCGTTTGCTTGGTTTGGCATTGGCTTAGCTTAGATTTTAAGTAGTGGAATTTCCTTTTCCAGTTTCTGGTAACTGTAATTGGTATGGACTATGGATCTGTGAGTCAACGTGGCAAGGGATACCGGTACGGACTATGGAACTGTGAGTCAACGTGTCGTGGGATACCACTACCAGAACGGGAAGAAGTAGATATTTAATTGAACAATTAACCATCTACTTGCACACTTGTTTATTACAGCAAATTGTTGCTGTTCATGGGAATATAATCTAACAAACTCGGATAATTACTAATTAGTCAATAGGTAGAGTTGTTATCAAGTAGAGTTCAGTACGAATAGTACGCTATTCTACTAAAAATACTTAAACTCGAGCTCCAACTTGTTGAGTTTGACTTTGAATTCGAGCTTGAAATCGATCAAATCAAACTTAATAGGGTTCTTAAGTTCAATTTTTTTTGGTTAAATTTAATAACTATATAATAAATAATTAAATATAATATTATAAATAAAAATATTCGATAAGACTTGATGAATACTTAAATTTGATTTTTTCATCTCGTATTTGATTAGAAAACCTTATCAAATAGCTTAAGCTCGACTTAAAACTCAATCACCATTGAATTCGAGTCATGTCTTTGATCAAGTTATTCGTGAGTTTAGTAGACTAACTTCATTAATTTACACCCTCAATCAATACTAGTCACTGAACGCTATATTTGCTACTAATATAGTGGGAGCAAGTAGGAACCCTATCTTCATGAAAATAATTTGAATTTGTTTATAATCACTAATGGAGGACCTTGGATATTGTTTTATGTAGACTTCTTTGATCTCTGTTTGGATTGGGGATTTTTTGAAAAACAAGTTTTTTCAACTATAACGCTACAGTAATACACAAACAAAAAAATCTCAAAAACACCAAAAATAACTTTAAAAATACCAAAAATACAAAAAAAAAAAAGCAACCTCAAAGATATAATAAAAAACAACTTAAAAAACACCAAAAACATAAAAAAACCTTAAAAATATAAAAAATATAAAAAAAATAACCTAAAAAATAACTTCATGTACAATAAAAGTTTTTCAATTATATTGTTACAGTAAAATATTTCAAAAACATCTCTAAAAACAGCTAATCCAAACGGAGCTGATTGGTTATCTACGATTAAAAAAAAAAGAAAACTAAGATAGTCCATAACAAATGAAGCGAACTTTTAACTTAGTTGGTCAAAATTTTTTTTAAAAAATGTAATTGATGGCCTAGATAAGTCAATTTGAATTTAGATGAATGAGATTAGTTAGAGGAATAATTTTAAATGTGACAAAATTTGTTATAAGATTATTTTGATTCTTTCTTTTCATGGAATACCAATTTTTGTTTTTTATTTCCAATTTGCGTAAAATAGAACTTATAGAGCAACTAAAAACAGTTCGCAACTTACAGATTAGGTCAATGTAGAAGTGTTTCTATTAAGGTTTTAGCTTGCTTTTGCATTAAAAATTTAAGGTGAATAAAGTTGTGTTTCTATAAATTAAGTCGTGTAAACTTCATCAAAATTTTTTTAAAAAAAGGAAAGAAAAAACAGTCGGGTTGGTTAGTAAAATAGTATGCAATTTAGAAACCCTTCAGGGGAAAAAATGGAGAAAAAGTATTGATAAAGTTTGTCTAACGTCTGCTTCAAAAAAATAAAATAAAAAATAAAAAACAAATTAGATCTTTACCCTCGACCATAATCCTTCACTTACGTAGGTTGGTCTGAATTCCGAGATGGGACATTTCTTATGTCTCGACCATATCACACTGGGCGATCATTTTTCAAAATTTTTTTTTTCAATCGGCAACATCTCCGTCTACTCCACTTTTATTCCTACTTTAACATATTTTAGGAGGTAGCTCAACTGCATCACGAGGAATCGATAATCTTACTCCTACTCGAACATATTTTTAGAGAGGTAGTCCAACTACGATGTAAAGAATTGATGGAAATTAAATTAACTTTGACACATTTATATAGATTTGATGATCCAACTGAACCATGAGGAATCGATAAGGCTGTACCACCTTTAGAACAAAGGTTCGAATGCAATGTGCACTTGCATGAATTCGGAGAAGTGATGGAAAATAAGTTTTGAAAATAAGTTTTGAATCTTAACCTCTTCATCCACAAAGATTCTTTTGCTATGGTCAACAGCCTAAGGGGCTGAGGGTTCATCGGGCGACCACCAATTAAAAGCTAGGAATAGGCACGCATAATCGTGGCAGCTGTGGATTGGTCTGGTGAAGGGCCAAACCAAACACAGGTCGACACATGATGTTCCATATTTCCGCCGTCTTTGTTTGTCGTTTAAGTTTCACGGTCGCCGTTCGGCCGAAGCCCGTAGACTTCCCGGTTGTTGAACAGTCGTCCAAGCTATCGTTGGAGATGAACCAATTAAAAGCTAGGAATAGGCACGCAAAATCGTGGCAGCTGTGGATTGGTCTGGTGTAGGGCCAAACCAAACACATGTCGACACATGATGTTCCATATTTCCGCCGTCTTTGTTTGTCGTTTATGTTTCACGGTCGCCGTTCGGCCGAAGCCCGTAGACTTCCCGGTTGTTGAACAGTCGTCCAAGCTCTAGTAGCTATCGTTGGAGATGAAACGTTTGTCATATCTGCTTGTACAGAGGATCCGAACCGGAGAAATCAGCAACAAAACGACATTCATGTAATTCTCCATTTGTACTAATCCGCAACAAAACGACGTTTCTGGGATTGTAAACTGTAGATAGTGGCGGATTAGTTATCTCCACTCCATTACTGTAGTTTAGAGGTGTCAAAATGGGTGACTTGGGCGGGTTTGGGTTGGGTAAAATGAATAATGGGTATAAGTGAGTCAACCCATTTATACCTATTTAATTAGATGGGTATGAATGGGTAAGTCAAAAAATGAATTGGGTAACCCAATTACCCATTTATAACCCATTTATTTTAATTTTTTGTAAATTCATTTAAATTTATTTTTGCAAACTAAGTTATCAATTTATACGACTCTTTGTACCCATCATTAGTTTTAAATATTTATTTATAATGTTCAATAAACCTAATTACCAATTTTTTTCATTTATACTCTATTTCACAAAATTACATATTATTTAACAATTGAATAATAAGAATATAAAAATTTGAACTAAGTACTATAAAAGTTAATATAATAATTTAATCCAAAAATTTTGAATCCCTAACATTTTTTTCATATATAAATTTAAAATTTCATTTTAGAAAGATAAGAAAAGAGGCTCAAATTTATCATAAATTGGTAATGCCGAAAAATGAGCAAGTTAACAAACTAAAAGAAAATAAAATAATAAAATAAAACCAACAAATAATAATAATAATAATGAAACAAAAGTAGTTAACATCATGACAAAATGAAAAATTTGAAAAAAAAAAATGGGTGGGGAAAAAAAAGAGATTTAGGGGAGGAGAATTCTAAATGGATTAATTGGGTTTGATGGGTTACTCAATAATACCCATTTATTAAATGAGTATTATTGGGTAACCCATTTATACCCATATATAAAAATTTAAGATACCCATACCCATCTATTCATGGGCGGATATGGGTAAATTTAGTTAAGTGGGTTGATTTGCCACCTCTACTGTAGTTGGCCTCTGTCATGATGCATGGCCCAATCTACAATCTAATTTTATGTCTCCAAGCCCACTGCATTAGCTATCTACAACCAAATTTTGCCCATTAATGAAACGTGTGGTTGATGGGCTTGTATAACGGATCAAATATCAGAGGAAGAAAGTATAAAATCTGAAAATATTTTACTGAAAATTATTTAGAAGCACAACCGCAGTCGGAACAAGAATCATGAAAGATCTTGTTTTTGGTTTTTTGAGGGGATACTTAGAGATGAGTTTTGAGGACCTCCATTGATCGTAGCTATAAATCAGAAAAACAAGAATAAAGAAATTATGGTTAGAAATATAAAACTTGTATGAACTTCTAATAAGAAATGAAAAGAGAAGGGAAGGGGGGAAGAGATGAGTTTTAGCTTAAAGTTTTATTAATCTTTTTGCCTTGAGAATTTAGAGAAGATTTTATGCCAGTTGATTAGTCCATATGTGCAATTAACTAGAAATCTCAAGAAGATAAACTGACACTTAAATCTATTTGCAAAAAATGTGGAGTTAAAAAAGGGGAAAAATGCACTTTTCATCCCCAATGTTTAAGGTGTTCACTAATTCGTCCCTAAAGTTTCATAGAAAACACATTTCATCCTCATAATTTTGTGATTTTGACCAATTTTGTCCCTAAAGTTTATGAAGAACACATTTCATCCTCATAGTTTTACAATTCCTACCAATTAAGGACAATTAAAGGATTGTTAACAAATTTAGGCATAATATCATCACATGTCCCATTAATAATTGTATTATTAATACTTAATTCAATTATTGATTAATGTATAGAAATAACAACAAGTGTTTTTGGATAGGAGACTATCTCTTTTTTTTCCCTTTAAATTGTGATATGATATATTTGAAACTAAATAAATAGATTGAAAGATAAATAGATGATTGAAAAACAAGTATATGATGCAACAAAACAAAATTTTGCAAATAAATGACAATCCAAACCATTCATTCTTTTGCATTAATATTTTTCTCCAATTAGTTGTATTGGGTCTGTTTGACATTTTTCTTCAATTGGCTATAGTGGGATTGTTTCTTTCCCACTGACTTCATTTTCTTTGGATCTTCTTGTTCGATTGTGATTAAAAGAAAGTAATCGTGGCTAAAAATTTCTTAGTCTTTTTTGTATTAAAATGAGAAAGTGAATTAAGAAAAGATTTTTGAGCTTTTTGTTGATCAAATTTTTTTTTTTTTTTACCTAATAGGCATGCCGTGATCAAGTGACGCTATCCCATTCAAATTGCTTGACAATCTACCAATTGTCCTCAATTAGCCAAATTTAGGAAATTATGAGGATCAAATGTGTTTGCGTAAAACTTGAAGGATGAAATTAATCAAAATTATAAAATTACAAGGATAAAATGTGTTTTGCATGAAACTTTAGGGATGAAATTGGTTAACACCTTAAACATTAGGGATGAAAAGTGCATTTTTCCCTTGAAAAAGAAGTAGAAAAGTATTAAAGGGCTGATCCTTAAATGCATGGAAATTGTGAATTACGATAACAACATATCGAATTGACGTCTCTAATTATAGCTTTACTTAGCCACTTTAGTTACAAAACACACAAGTAGCTCGATCCCAAATCGCTAATACCATCACACATTTGCAGCAAACTCTTGTAAACAAAAAAAATAAAGAGCAAAAACCCATCAATTACTTGTATATCAAGCTACAAACACATATGGGACCCCATACTAAAAGGACAATAATCTTAGCTCCAAAGAGGCAGCATAAATTCAATGCAAGAGTTCGACTAAAAGTGTTTTTCATACAGTATAAGGAAGAAAACCTGAAAATGTAGGGGCAATCTCCAATCACCTCCCTCTGAGCTTATCATACGATTAATGCGCAAGGGGGAAAAAAAGACAGGTTATGCGAAACCTCATACTAAGTCACAAGCCATCGAATTTACCTTCAAAGCAATATATATTTTTTGTATCATATCACCTTCTAAAAATTATAGTTTAGCTCTAAATTGTTTAAAACTTCAAAATTTCTTACTAAATTTTATATTTCTATCCAAAACCATTATAACAATTCTACTATATATATTGTCACTTATTTTTATATACAATTTTCAATTTTTATTCATAAATTCACAAATTTTTTATTTTTAATATTAATACAATTTCACTTTAACCAAACATTTTGTTTAATGTAAGCGGGAGGTTTCGAATTTAGAACCTCTCATTTACATTCTCTCTTCCAATACCATCCAATCCATTCCTCCTCTTTTATTTTTATCAAAGTTAGTTCTTTTTTAGTTTGTAATGATCTATATAATAATACTAATAATAACATATTAATTAATTATGACATATTTATGATTTCACGGGTCAATAACAACTCAACTACGACGATTTCAAGAGTTGGACCAGTGACCTTTGACCCAATAAAATTTCTAGTTCACTAAATGGTCTGGGTTTTAAAAACTTGGGTAAAATAACCACAAACAGACTGATGACCAAGTTACAAATCGATAAAGTAATTGTAACACGAGTTGATGGTAGAATCTCTTTTTACATTGATGGATCCTTTTCCAAGTTTTCATATGGGATAGTGATTGGACATTGATGGTAAACATGCACAGTCTAATGTGTCTAATCTAATCTAATCTAATCTAAATCGTTTACTTTTACGATATGATTAACATTAATTATGTCCATTGATGCTTCATGTCATCTACTCTAAATTAATTAGATGGTTGACCCCATCAAGGTAATGAATATTGTCCGCTTAAAGTTTTTGTTGGCCTTTCTTAGTCCAAATCCCAAACAAACCTAGAGGAGTATAAATCAAATGATTTGTATCCACTGACTCAAGCATGATAAAACTCGTTTCGCAGCGTGACCAATTTATACTCAATCGTTTTCCAGCTTCCTGCTCGTGTCCTCAATACATTTTGACGTATGCATCAGTTCTTCTTCTATAGCTAACAGTAACGCTTTGTTTGATTAGAGAGAAAGCTATGTGAAAAGGTGAAGGAAAGAAAAGAGAAAATCACTTTATATATATATATATATATATATATATATTTGTTTGATAAGAAAAATTTTGAGAAAAAATGGATAGTTAGTGAGAGTTATTAAAAATACTGTGAGGAATCGATAATTTTCCTCCAAAATTTGCAAGACACACAATGATGGAAAGTGAGGAAAAGTGGGAAAAAATTTTCTAACTTTCTTGGTGAACAAACACACACAAAGGAAAAAATAACTAACCTGCAAGAGATAGTCTCGCTCACCTGAGTAAAATGTGCTTTAAAACTAATGATTGGGGATTAATTTATTTTTTTTTTGCTTTTGTTTTGTAGGTGGAAAGTTTTGAATTCAGAATCTTCTACTTACAATTCTCTTTTGATTGGGTATTAAATTTGTTTCCGAACTTGTAAGCACTTTGAATTAATTCATTTTTATGGCCCATATTTCATTCATTTCACGGGAAATTTTATGTCCCATTAAGCTTTAATAAATCAATAGATTTTTTTGGATAAAAAAATGAAATCAATAGATGAGACAGAATCATTATGTCACTCAAAAAAATCGTGAATAGTCCATCCGGAAAAAAAGAGAAAAAAGAGGAAGAAGAAGAAATAGCGAACATTTCCCAAACAATTCGCGAACATTTCAAAGACATGTGACAAATTGTAACCATTCCTAGGATGCATACAACATTTTTAGTTGGGAAAATTTGTCTCTCAACTATATGAAGCCTTTTGTCCATGTCTGTGAAATCGAAATTTATGATTGAAAGTGCGACCCAGAGAGGCCCTGGTCACCATTTTAAAATGTGGGGTAATGGGCTGCGTGATGCGTTTCTTGGCGCACGCCAGGATAAGAAGAAGATTGAAGATAATGTTCGCCTTTTTCTCTGTCTTCCCCTCCTTTCTCTCACCTAACCCCATTGTACAATCAGAACTAAGCTAAAGAGATTTTTCACATGGATATGGTACGATATTGGATTTAATCTCCTCTGGTATGATTGGTTTACCCCAAAAATGGCTATGTCTCCCTTCATTCATGGAACTGACTTGGAATGCAATAACAGCCAGGCTATAGAATCGTCAAAGGTTACAAAAATCCCTTTTTTGCCAATAAATTGCAGGGCCTTTACACGTTGAATGGGCTAAAAATTGGCACGACCTTTTTTCCCTTGTTTGTTTAATGAAGGAACCTCACACTTGGATAGACTTGATTTTTATAGACGCAATGACTCAGACTAATGTCACGCAGAAACTATCCAAGTTTTGGCCAATGAAGGGAAATAGGAGCTCGCATCCGGAAGTTCATGTGCTTAGATTGAGAGTTGTACAAATTAGCAAGACAATATTATCATTTCTAAAGTAAAGAATCTCAAGTAGAAATTTGGACAGAGAAAATTTTTTACGTTTTTTATAAACATATTTTTTAATTATTTTTTTATCTCACGTACATTAAATCGTTATAATATTTTTTTTTTTTCTATCAAAATTCCTAAAAATAACAATCTAAACGGGTACTTAGTCGTAGCTAGCAATGCAATCTGATCGAAAGACAATTCTTTGTAAATTGGTGGTCGCTTTTGTTTTCATTCCTCCTACTCTGATCAAGTCTCTGTTAATAAATTTTATTAACAGATTTATGATAAGCACTCTTCATTGCTGTGCAATTGTTGTGTGAATGCCCGTCATGCCTCCATTTCATCCAAAACAGGAAGCAAAGAATTTCACATAACTAAATCATTGGCACTAATCGAATTATTTTGTCCTTTTGTGGTAGAAATTCCCTTTTTCACTAATTATCACGCAAAAGCAAAGTTTTAAATTTTTTTTTTTAAAAAAAGAAATCATTCTGCACCATCATCATTCTAGAAGAAAAAATTGTAATATAGCGAATAGTTAATATTTTGCTTACAAAATTTAATACTTCACTAATTTTCTCAAATAGTGATCACCTTTATTTATTTTTTTTGTCGAACAGTAAAGTTACACACAAATTAAATTAAAATTAGCCAAAACACTCCGAGAGGATGAACCTAAGGAGGAGGAGTTTTGTTTCGTCTAAATTATCGTGATGATATTAAAAATTTGGAAAACGAAATTTTTGTTCATCACAACGAGACACGTACACAAGTACTGGACCATCATACTACTACTGTATACGATATTATTATTATGTTAGTAGTATGAGCCGTTTTTAAGCACCACCGTATCATATATTCATATGTGGCTGGACCAGAAGAGAAGAGAAGTGGAGCTCTCGTGACTCGGGAGGCTTCCATTTCTCTGCACGCATGATTGATTGCTCAGAGATTAGATTAGCTTTGAATAGGGATGGGAGGAGGACATGACAACATGGGGTCGATGCAGTGTGTGGTCATATTGAGGAGAAATAAATTTATTTTGCCATATGATATCCATCAACCTCAGCTATCCTTTTCCAACGTGGACAAAGTCGAAAGACTTCATTGTGGTAGATGCCGGCTACGCTATACAAAGTAAAAGAAAAGAATATGTAAGCAGAGGAAAAGTCTTTTATAGATAAGATAAGCTCGGTGACACATCAAACCTGCCAAAGCATTATGGATGGAAATTTCCCTCTGCATGCGCCCTTTCTTTAACTACTGCTTCTTCTTCTTTCTTTCTTTCTCTAAAACTCAAAAAAAAGTCTTCATATCATCCATCCAGTGTCAACAGGTTATGCGACCTGTGGGATCAGAGCACCACATTGACATGGCCCCCCAATCACCTTGGTGAACGCCTGTAACTTTCGAGCTCGTGCCCTTTCAATTCTTTCTTTGGCTCCATCATTGATGGAAGCCTATGAAGCTGAGCTCTGCTACGCATGATAATAGTAGTAGTAGTAGTAAGTATAGTATAACTCCTGAATTCATTCACCCCGTGATCCAATTGCCTGGTCAAGCACTACCCCTTATCCAACCTCTGCTACAAAATTCGTACCTGATTTCGGTGCATTGAACGCGATGAATTAATGCTCAGTGGATAAAGATATGGCTGTGGCTTACTTTTAAGCTTCAGAATCTAGGAACCATATCAATTGGGTACGGACTGTTGTCAGTCAGTCACAACCGACCGTCCAGAAAGGGCTTATATATCATATATTATCAACAGAGGAAAATTGTTTAAAAGATAAGAAGGATCTAATAACGTCATGTAATTCTAACATAATTAATATATACATCAATCCATATGAATAATAGTTGAATATAACATTTTTATCCCTCTCTCACAAACCATATCCATTTGGTTCATTAATGCCAATTTTGCTTTGGCTTTTATTCTTTACCGATAAAAAGTTGGACAAGGTTCAGCCACTATAAATAAAGACCACCAAATAGGCTCATAGGATAGTAATTCAGGTCCGTTTGGATCAGTCATTTTTTTAAAAATAAAATTTTTAAATATAATACTATAATAATACATAAATATAAATAACTCAAAACATATCTCATTCATATAACATATCAAATATTTCAAAAACTATTTATAATAAAAAATTTTCATATACACTATTACAGTAAAATTTTTTAAAAACATCCCAAAAACAGCTAATCCAAACTGAGTCCTTCGATAGCAGGTTTTCGTTTGTCAAATTTTAGTTGGTTGTGGCGTGTGGCATACAGCCGACTTTGGTTTATTTATACACACATTGAATTGAATGCCCCTTAAAAAAAGTCTCATTTTCTATTTTCGTGGTCTTCCAGCACAAGAATTTTACACTGCTCTAGTATTATCTCAAGAGCGTTGGGTTAGTCCTATGTTTTTTTTTTTTTTTTGATCTAATGTGTAGACGCAGAAAGGTGGCACCTCAATTTTTAGGGTCATGATTACTACGTCACCTTCAATATCATTCACATTTGAGCCAATTGGAGGATCCTTTTTGTAATCATGTTCCCATACAGATGTCTATTCTGGACTTGACGAATGGATATGGATGCGGCAACCTGAAAAAGAGGGACCATGCTAATTAAAATTGTGTGTTTTTTTTTTTGGGGGGTGTGGGGTGGCTGCTGGGGTTTTGAAGGTAACTTCGATATGTTGCATCAGATTCTTCCATTAGCCTACAGTGAACTCCTCAATTGACGTTTCTTTTCACAAGGAAGGAAAGCACTACACATTTTGCAGTAGATGGAGATTCCCTGCAAAAAATTTGAAGGCTTTTTAGGCATGGTTTTCAGCTAGACAACGTGACCCGCAGTTGGATAGCAATCAGTATTGGTTGTTGCTCTATCATTTCTTGCAATGTTATTAATTGTCTGTGTTGAAGTAGTAATTTCTGAGGCCAACTTTTATTTTTTGCCCTTTTCGGGGGGCTGTTTATTGTCCTAATTTATCAACTTCGTCAGCAGTTGCATCATGGCTGTTCTTAAATGGTTGCTATTATCAACATCCACTCAGCGATTCCTTCTGTTTCCCTGTATTTTCACTGCAATAGTACTGTGCAGTATGTACAGAGAAATCCTTTACTTCACCTACAATAAAGCTTAAAGCTATTAAATGTGGAGATTGTACTTAAGTTTTTTGCTTTTCATGATATTGTTCTTCTAATCAAATAAAGCTTAAAGCAACTAGATGTGGAGATCGTACTTAAGTTTTTTGCTTTTCATGATATTGTTCTTTTAATCCAAAAATTAACTGAAAGGAATTAGAAGTTCTGAATTCAAATTTCCTTCTCTTCCCCAACTTCTTAAATATCACCCTTCTCTTGCTAGAAAAAATTTGACAAAATAAGGAGTGAAAGGACCGCAGCAAGTGAAGAAGCCAAGAATTGACAGTAGGTGGTAGATTGTAAAACAATTCGAGCCATGTTTTTATGTGGAAGCAAATAACTATATCCCATTAGAGGTGTCAAAATGGATGACTTGAGCGAGTTTGGATGGGTGGATTAACCTATTTAAATAAATGAGAATAAATGGATATGTATAATATACCAAATTACTCATTTATGAGTCACTTAAAATTCTACTCTTTTTCTATTTTTTTGCATGTTATTTGACAAAAAATAATGGTATTTTATTATTATTAGATTGGTAAGAAATTCAAATGTATTTGTTTAACACTCACTAAAAATTGAAGTTAAATGTATAAGTATTTATAAATTGGTATAAATGAATGAGTTGATTCAACTCACCATCCATCAATTAAATGAGTTTAGTTGAATACTCATTTAGATCCATTTAAAATTAATCGGTGAATTTGAATGGGTTATTAGTGGGTGAGTTTGTGCGGATCAACATACATACATAATTGAGTCGTTATCAATACCTCTGCCTTGCCTAAATCATCCAATACAGTGAGTTGAATCTAGATACTTCGATGACCTTTTTCTAGGGTCTAGGATGAGAACAGTCTAGATTACTCCAACACAAGCTTGTGCTTTACAACGTCTATATTTGTTTGGACAGAGTATTATTTGAAATAATTATTGTTACACTTTTTGTGATATGATGTACATAAGATAAAAAGGTGATTAGTAATATAAAAATATGGGTTGAAAAATGTATTTATGATGCAAGCGAAATATTATTTGGAATAATGAGATATACAAACACACGATTTTCTGATAAAAAAAAAAAAGCAAGTCAATTTCTTTTAGTATTTCATTATCATAAAACATGAAATTTAATACTACGTGTAGAACTCTCAATAGAGAAAATAAGAAGAAAAAAAACACATAAATTGTAGCAAGCTTGGCACCACAAGGAAAAAAAAACAAGGAAAAAAAATGGCTATTCAGCTGTCACCACGTTGAAACGAAATATCCCATGTTATACCAGCAAATACATCCAAAATTCCAAGTTCACATTCACGCAACTATAAATAGCTCTCAAAAACTAAACCCAGACTTTGACCTGCACACAAGATAACATAACACTCGACTGTGATGATTTGCCAGCCCACCTTCTATTCATACCAACAGTATCCCGCATACGTTTTCTCCCCACTACCACTCATCAAGAAGACTCTCTCGCAATTCAAGAACTTGAAAGGAAAAAAGAATATAACTAAACTATAAAAAAAATCCCATCATCATGGTTCCCAGCCTCCTGGAGGCTTTGAACGTGCGAGTTGTGGGCTCTGGCGAAAGAATCCTGGTCTTAGCCCATGGCATCGGCACTGATCAGTCTGCCTGGCAGCGAATTCTGCCCTTCTTCTTGCCGAACTACAGGGTCATCCTCTATGACCTCGTCTGTGCTGGCAGCGTCAATCCTGATTACTTCGATTTCCGGCGTTACACCACTCTGGATGCCTACGTCGATGACCTCCTCCATATCCTCGATGCTCTTGGCGTCGATCGATGCGCTTATGTTGGCCACTCTGTCTCCGCCATGATCGGGATTCTAGCCTCCATTCGCCGCCCTGAACTGTTCTCTAAGCTCATCCTGATAGGTGCATCACCTAGGTAACCAAAAATGGACTGCTTCAATCCCGGTATTTGTTGTACTTTTACAAATTTAGTACCGTATATTTTAAGACTAGCCCACAAATGGAATCTTTGACCCTTTTTTTTTCCCCTTTGTTTTTGTGGTTTTTTTTTTTTTTTTTTTGGTTTCAATTATCAATTAAGTATATGAAAAGTAAAAACTGGATTGATTGGCTTTGGCTGAGGGAAGAATTAAAAGGGGTATGCCAATTGTGAATTGTAATGATGAATTTAAAGACTCTAGCACACTTTATGAGTTTATATTCTCCTGAAATGAGGCATCTGTCTAACCCCAGCTGGACAATGACCAATAATGTTGTCGTCCATTTTTTAGGTTCTTGAACGACAATGACTATCATGGTGGATTTGAGCAAGGAGAAATTGACAAATTGTTTTCGGCAATGGAGGCCAATTACGAGGCATGGGTCAACGGCTTCGCTCCACTAGCGGTGGGGGCCGATGTGCCGGCGGCTGTTCGAGAATTCAGTCGGACCTTGTTCAACATGAGGCCCGATATAACATTATTTGTGTCACGCCAAGTTTTTAACAGCGACTTAAGGGGAGTGCTAGGTTTTGTAAAAGTGCCCTGTAGCATAATTCAGACGGCTAAAGATTGTTCAGTACCAACATCGGTGGCGACTTATTTGAAGAATCACCTTGGCGGGCGGAGCACGGTGCACATGCTGAACTTAGAGGGCCACCTTCCCCACCTGAGTGCACCGGCTTTGTTGGCTCAGGAGCTCCTGCGAGCTCTGCCCCGGTGCTAATGGCTTTTCTGCTGGATGGCTAGGCCAGTCAGTCCCACTTTCTTTCTTCTTTTTTTTTTTTTTTTCCATGGATTGTGGAAAGGGGGAGGGGGAGGGGGCGGGGCCTGGGTGGGGTTGTGTGGGGAGTCTTGTACCAAATTCTCTAACGGCTTATTATGATGAAAAATTGGAGAATTGAATAAGTGGGCAGACGAGATGATGTTGAGACATGGCAAATAAATTCTGGACAAATTGCTTTTGAACTTTTGGATATACTCTTCTATTATTAGTATGATCTTTGCTTTGGATGGTTTTGCATCTTTCATTTTCTTTACTCTTGACTCTTGATGAGAGAAAGAAAGAGGACGAGATGAGGATAAGAATTTGCACGTGACCTTCACGTGATGACGTGTTTGTTTTCTGTCTTCCCTTGAATTTTTGGTGTTTTGCCCCTCCCTCACCTCCACGTTTTCTTGTTTTTTCTATTAACCCCATTTGGTTCAGTTAAAGAAAAGAAAGGGAAATGATGAAATGATATTTTGTGAATTTGTGTACCCTTCATCTCATCAGTTTTTCCAGATTTTGTTGTTGTTGTGTTGCACTCAGTCATGAATGCTTGATTAACAGTGACGTGTCAACAAGTTTCTCTCCTTGAAGTAACAGTCATGAATACTTGATTAACAAATTTCGAGTGTGTTTGAATTGCAAGTTTTCAAAGAAAAATTGCTACGTTTTTTCGTGGGCACATTTTTCAATCATTTTTTTACCTCAATTATATCAAATCGCTCAATTATATCAAATCGCTATAGTAATTTGCCTAAAAAAAATCTAAAAAAAAATGAAATCCGAACAAGGCCGAACTGAGAAGTTCATGGAAAACTTGTTTGCTTCATATGGGCTGCTCAAACTGAGGAGAAAAATACCAATTTTGGTTATGTGAAACAAGTAAACCAATGAAGTCAAATGATGAAGTAAATCTGAACAACATGATATGGTGGATTAGTAAAATTCAGTGAACAACAAATGAGAGCACCAATCCGAGACTTCCAATGTTCTGAAGATATAAATTTGTTGCAACACATTACACACAGGAAAGACAAAAGAATTTCTCTTAGGAAACCTTACCTTCGAGGTAATTGCATGTTCTAACTGTAAACACATTACAGTTTAGACATTTAAATGCCTTATACATTATTGTTGAAAACAAATGCCTCAAGTTGCTTTGCTTATGGGCAGCACATATGAAGAGATACCATACCACTGCTGAATTCGCGGATGATAAGTAGTAGTAGAGGAAGAAGACCCACGAGTATGAATGATCCAGAATATTGTCGTCCCCACCACTTGAAAGGCCTTGCCATGGATTCGCTGTCCCAGTCTCAGAATTGGCCTGTCACTGTTTCAAACAAACAGATTATTGGCTCTTTCCTATCTCACATTTCTGCTGTATGCAATTCTTTTGATAATCCCCACTGAAATTGTCTTTCTCTCTGTTTTTCCTTTCACAAATAATCAAAGCAATATGTATCTGCAAAGCTCAGGACAATCTGATTTTGGCACAAGTTTCAGCAAGCAGATATTGTTGTATCTCAATTAATTTGATAGTGAACCTCATGAAAACCAACTTCTGGGACGACATTATGGCATCAACTATTTAATCAAACCAATATGATCCGAATTCAGCAACATTCCTTAGCAAGGATTGTTGCAGTCATCTGAACATGCTCATACGCGGATTTACGCAGGCTGGTTTGGACTTTCATGAGTTTGACAAGAATTTGCAGCTATCCAACTGTTTTTGTCCATTCTCCTAGGGCTAATACAAAGCTTCCCAAAGCTTCGCTGCAAGATTTTGCTCTCTCCTATACTTTACTGCAAAGGCGGTGAGTTATAAGCTTCAACCATTTCAAATCAATCGAAAATTTGCTTATATATTAATTTTTGGATTAAGTTTTTATACACTATTAATGTAGATTTTTTTTTTATAATAGCAGTTGTTAATGTATGTCACTTATGTAAAAATTAAATTTGAAATTTGAAATTAAATTACATGACATATATTTATTGACAGTACATAAAAAATTTATTCTCGTTCTTTTCTCCACTATTCGAGAGTGACCTAAGCTTTTACAATAGGAATGGGAAGATAAAGAATTTCATGGTGCTCGTTGCTGTAGATGAGTAGATCATCGCCTGGGCACCACCCCTGCAGTTGGGCCAGCGCTGCATGAATGTTTTACAACTCTAAAATGGGCTCTACTCATTTGTTAGATGCTCATTTTAATTGCCACCTTCACTGCTTGAATGATTCTCTCTGGCTCATGTCTATGTTCTCAAAGCCCAAGCAAGAGTTCAAGGCCGAGCAACAAGGAAAAGCCCGTCTAGCATTTTTTTTATTATAGCCCATTGTATTTTGTTTCTAATCTTGTATTCCGAAATGATCTTGTCTTGTGTTTATACAGCTGTAAAAAAAAAGATAAGTAAAAAATAAAAAGGCTCCCCGTGGTAAATTTAATATACAGAAAAGTCTCCAATGGTTTCAAAATGTACAACAGGAGACCTCATACTTTGAACTAAATTGTAAAAGTGACGGAATCCGTTAAACTTAACGAAAATGGACGAAATGACAAAAATGCCCTAATATAATTAAGCAAAAGACAACTCAATAAAATCATTTGTTTTATTCTCTAGAGAAAGAAAATTGAGGGTTAAGGGGTAGAATAGGTATATTTGTTAAAAATTAGGTATAATTTTTTTTTAAAAGTTCCAATAAGTTATTTATGTTAAGTTTAACAGATTCCGTCACCTTTACAATTTAGTTTAAAGCATGATGTGTCGTGTTGTATGTTTTGAAACTACGGAGGCTTTTCTGTATATTAGGTTTATCACAGGAGATTTTTTTGTTCTTTACCAAAAAAAAAAAGAAAAGGAGATTACATTACACGTGCACTCAAAAGTAGTTTATATTTGTAATAGGGTGTTATTCTTTTCCCTTATCCGCCTAAGATTATAAAACTATTCTTGGCATCGTAGTAAGAGTGTGGCAATGTAATTGGCCTTGAAAGCCTCTTTTCTCACCGGAAAAAAACAAAAGGAAAAAGACGAGAGATCCCACTACAAGACCATTTCGTATTTGTGCTGATCTCACTAATGATGTTGAAACGAGAATATATCTACTATTTCATTGTTATTTTTAAAAAACGGAAGCCTTTACTTTTATATGTCAATACAAAGGGAAATGTGGATGTTTAGTGCTATTGAGTGGAAGAGTATCTCCGACAGTGACGGAGATACAGTGGGGCGCAATTGCCCCACTGATCCCATCAAAATATATGATTTATATAAGGGTTAATTACATTTTATCCCCTTAAAGAATACCTCATTTCTCAGGTTATGATATTTTTTTGAGAATAAAATGAGAAACTAGAAAGGAAAGAGGAAAATCCAAAATTAAAAGAATTGAAAGGTTAAAAAAATTGTATTTTAGGGAAGTGATTTGAATAGTTTTTTAATCACTTAAGGAGAAGATAGATCTTTGCAATTCCTCTTTTTTATTTTCAATCATTAAGGTGAAGATTTTTGTGAGAAAGAGGAAAAATTAAATAAAGAAAAAAGAGAAAAAGAAATAAAAAAAAGGAAAACAAGGTAAATGAAAAGTCAAAATAATGCAAGAGTAATTTTGTCCTAAAGGGGGTTAAGTAAGCAAAATTAAAGGTTAGGGGGTAAACTGAAAATGAGGTATTCTTTAAGGGGATAAAATGTAATTAACCCTTTATATAATACAAATTCATAGCTTTGCCCCTGTAATTACATGGTATTGTTCCCACTACCTTTCAATAAGATTTTTAGTGTACTTTTCTTAAATGTATTTAATAAATATTATTCTTTGTACCATTTCACTTCTCATGGTTGAACAAAGACTCAGCCTTACCTTTATTCTTCTTTTCCTTTTTTTTTTTTTAAAAAAAAAGAAAAATTGTCTCTCTACGCACAAATCCATTCAAGAAGTTGCCATCATTTTCATTTCTCTACGCATCGAAATTCACAAAACTGCCTAGTTCTCTCGTTATTTCACCTCTACAAATGAGGTAAATTTATTACGAATTTGATGGAAAAAGTGGCAAAACCATTCATTAGGGACTTAAGGTTTGAAAGTAGTATAATTTTTTTCTTAAGCACCGCTCCTGATCTCTGAAATTACTAGGATCAGTTTTACTTCACCAATAGGCTATTTTTAACATAAGATAAAAGAACAAAGCATTAGTAACTTAACACTAGTGATTTCTAATGTACAAGCGCCTGTTGATTGTAATAAACAGAGATAGTAATTATTTCAAATAATATTTCAAAAGTAATCTTTTGCTTCTTTGAATTGGAAAAAAAAAAAAAAAAAAGAAAGCAAGCGCTGTTGATTTCAGTTAATAGGTTCAATTAGTGTGTTTCCTTTAGATATTTTTGCATTCGGACAGGGTTCAACAAGAGGACCATTTCCACCCTTGTACGTTAGCAACATCTCGAGTTAGTCAGTCAATTGAAGCCACGAAAAATATGATGATGGTAAAAACGAAAAACAAAAAAAAAGGGGGAAAGAGATTAGCAGCCACCATCGTTGAAAATTACAGGAGACGAAAAATAATAGCCACCAAATGTTGATAGGTTGACTGAAAAAGATAGGTCAACCGGTCACCACTTACTTTTAATTTTTGATTTTGTAGCATGGGATTAACAAATTCGGAGGTTAGACATGTAAGAAGATAGCTGAGTTTGTCACGTTATCATCAATTTGACCCCCACGATGGTCACCGGAGCTCGTGAAGCCCCCCGGGAATTAGGACCTTTGTTGCTTTTTGACGTTTCCGTTTGAAAATTTCCAAGCCTTGTAAAATTGAGCCACTGACCATTTTAGCTGAGTTGGGCAGAACAGCTGGGTTGCTTGTGGGCAGTTTGGGGGCCTGATTCAGCTGTTTATGCAATTCTTTTTTCGGTTTTTAAACTAAAGATTTCTCATTCATGTGTGAAACTTGTCTTAGCACCCAAAATATGAGGTGACAATTTTTCAGGCATTTTTTTTTTTTCAGATGGAGAAACCAAATGGGGCAGCGAGGGAAGTCGAACTTATCTTCCTTCCTTCAAGCGTTGTCGAATTGCCACTATAGTCCGAGGCAAGGTTGTGTTTGGATTGTAATTTTTTATAATTTTTATAGAAAATATATTGTAGCATTTTGATATATATGAGATAAAATGATGATTGAAAAATGTACTCACGGAAAACGTAGAAATTTTTTGATAGAAAATTCGTTTATGAGAAATCTTTAGTCCTCCGTCTCTACTGCCAAAACACAAACAAGATAAGTTGTGTAGAATAGTCGTTTACTGTACTTGCCTTTTTGGAGAGTCTTCATCATACTTGAAACATCACGCAATGTAAACAATTTTTGTTGCTTTTTGAACTCTCAATTTTTACCATTATAATGAAAGGACAAAGTCTTATTATTGTTGTAAATACTTTAGTGTAACCATACATAAGTGGTATCAACCAAAAAAAAATGTACGTAAGTTTTGTTGATAGTCAATGCAACCATCCAAATTACTAATAAATAACTACTACACTATAGAAGATCATTTTAGTATTTTTAGCACTTTTTATTATGTGATATGTGTATAATAAGAAGGGCAAAAAATCTTAACGACCACTAAACTATTAATCGGATCATATTTTGGTCATCAAACTATTTTTCGTCAATAATTAGCCACTAAACCAATTAATTAGTAAACTCGTGACCATTTGGTTAATTATTGCTCTTAATATGTGAAATTAGCAGTACACGTGACGTGACAAAGTGCGAGGACAATTTTGTCCAGCAACTACGCGATCCTATTTCACAGATTAACTGCTAATTTTACAAATTAAGAGCAATTATCGACCAAATGATCACAGGTTTACTGTTTAAATTGTTTAGTGACTAATTATTGATGAAAAATAGTTTGCTGGCCAAAACATGATCCGATCAATAGTGTAGTGACCGTTGACGTTTTTTGTCCCAAATAAGAATGTGGTTGACAGAATATGAAAGTTTTACAAAACATGTAAGATATGACAATTTTCTTTTTGATTAAAAATGGGTTATCTAAACAAATTTATAAGTGAGTTGGGTAGTTAAGTCCCCAAGTTTGCCTCAAGAGTTGCCGGCTTTTGGGGTTAAATTTGGGATTAGGTTTAACTAACTAATTTTAAAAGTCTGGAAAAAAAAGACAAAAACGCAGGGGAGGTATCTGGGGTAAGTGGGTTCTTCTTTAAGACCTAGTAGAGGCTTCCCTACTAACTTTCCCATAGTCCCACATCGTTTCTTTGGGGTTGGGGGATTGGGTAGTTAAGTCCCCAAATTTGCCTCAAGAGTTGCCAGCTTTTGAGGTTAAATTTGGGATTAGGTTTAACTAACTAATTTCAAAAGCCTGGAAAAAAAAATCTATAATTTTTTGCTTTAGTAATAATTTTTTTTTTTGGTGAAATCAATTCATTAAAGAATTTTCTTTTAATATTTACAAATTGTGCATAGCCTGGTTTGCCCACCATAGCACTAGTCTACTACAATTGAAGTTTGAAGGGACAAGTTGTTGCATCAATTCTTCTATTTAAACTCATTTTCCGTCACGTTTGATGCTGTATGACGAATATATGCACGAGACACTTCAAAACACAAGAAGATGGAAATTTTGAGAGAAGAATTTACTGTAATTTCAACATTATTAATTTTCGCTGTTTACCGCGTTTTTTGGCGTATATTTTGCTAGAAAATGAGCAAAGGAGCAGTAGCGATACTTAGAAGAAAGCTACCTCTTCTCAAAGCCTGAAAAATTGAAACCACCACAATAATTTGGCATCTGGACTCTGGAGAATATATACGTGAAATTGGAAGCTGCATAACAAACGATGCTTCAGAATGTTCAGATCCGATGTCAATTTTTCCCACTGACATTCACATCTGTGTACCAAAATAGACTGCTCGAATTAACTAAGAAAGAACGTACATTTGGCAGAAATAGATCCGATTTAAGAGGGAGTCGTGAAGAACCATACCAAGTGTTCTTTGTTTTGTCAATTGAATCGTAGCAGCCCTGCCAAGTGTAGCAAAACAAGTGAAGGTAAGTGATAGGATTCTCTTTTCTACTTTTAGGGTTTTTGACTTCAATCAAGGGAACGTTGGAAAATTTTGTTTATGGCCACATATATGTTCTGTTGCGAGCGAAAGGAAATGAGTTCTTGATCACGTTCTCCTTTATCATCTCTCATCCACGCTTTTTCTTTTTTCTTTTCCTTTGCACTGCTAAAAAACATTAGAAAAGAAGGAAGAAATATGATGGCTTTGCTCTTTTTAGTCTTGCAGATTTTCAAAATTCCTTTGTTGCAAACTTTCTTCTTCCATCCCCAACCCTACAAAAAGTCATAATTCGGTGCTATTTCTCGTCCATGGATTTGCATATTCAAAATGGACCACAACAAGCCAACACCTGGCCTTATTCTTCAAAACCTATCACGTGCACGAACAACGCCGATTAAATACACAAAAATTTATAACAGTAAGTTATAGTAAAATTTTATATAAACTCTCAAAAAACACGTCATAGGTTAATAATAACTAATGATCCCATGCTCAAAAGAAGATCTGTGGAAATATATGATTGATCGTTCAAATATTATTGAAAATTTGCATGAAGTAGTAGAGTACATTAAAATCGTAATATATGCCATAGAAATCCTTTAGCCAACATCTATGATGAGCCGTATCAGAGCAAATCCCAGACCTTTCGCCAACAAATTTACGGTGTACCGGCCTGGATGACAAGTAAGTCGTTGATTGTTGCCATTGAAACGTACTAATTGGCACATGAAACATGTGGGCAAGAAATTAACTGTTGATGTGTAAGAATGTCTCGCTCCAATTATTTTAAGCAATTCCCGTACGTGGACGATTCAACAATTGTAGCTGTCACCTTTGGCGATTAGTTTGGCAAACAATTGATTCTGCTGTTGGTACTCGCTTATCCCACGTCTTCTTGAATATTTTCTCAGTTAAAATAATTGAAGTACTAATTATAGCACTCCACTAATCTCACCTTTGTTTTGACATTATTGTAGTTCAATTTGGTTGGATCGCGGATGCTTCTTCTTGGTCTTGTTTTAATCAGAGGCCCCGTTTGGAAGGCTAGTACATGTTTTTTGTCTCGAAAAAGTTTAATAGATTTTCCAAGGACAATGAATGCATCGATGCCTTTTTTTTTTTTTTTTTTTTTTTTTTTTGTACAAGGGATCAATGCAAATGCTGCTTTTATTGCAAGAAGGCTATCTTTTGTCCATCTCTAAAATTGACCATACGAATGATTCTCGGATCCATCTTTTGGGCCCTCTGTTAGCAGATGTAAGGCGCCGTGTTGGATTAGACGTTTTTCCTGAAGATGAATGTTATGGCATAAATCCCGGCTGAGTTTTCGTTTGGATTGATTATTTTTTCAAAAATAAAATTTTTAAATATAATGTTATAATAATATATAAATAAAAAATAACTCAACAAACGTTTCATTCATATAATATATCAAATATTTTTAAAAATATTTATAGTAAAAGTTTTCATATACACTGTTACTTAACAGTAAAATTTTTCAAAAACATCCCAAAGAACGGCTAATCCAAACGGAGCAATAAAAATTACAGTTCGGTTCACACAGGCAGTCCAAATTTATTCTATTTCAAAAGTTAAAGCTAAAAAAAAAGGGGTTAAAACAGATACCCACTAGTGCTTATGTAGCAAACGTGTCTAATTGGCGATAATTCCGGTGGAGCCATAGATGGAGAAAAAGGGCATCTCTATATCTTAAAAGAGATTTGTGGGTATTCTCAAGCCACTAGGCAATTCTTCATTTGCACATTTACTTACTGAGAATAAAGATTCCTGGAGGGAAAAATGAAGATTTATAATGACTTCCGTTAGCTCTCGTGTTTATTGGATGGTTAGACTTCGATAGTTTGTGCCTCCATTGGAAGCAAGAGGAGAGATGATCATGATTACTTGTTTGTGACGTCTACAGAGATCAGCAGTTCCATAAATACGTCACTCCGAATGTCACTACTGCTTACCCAGTAATTGCTATTAGAACGTAGTTTTTTACAAAAATTTTTACGTTTTTTTATAAATATATTTTTTAATTATTATTTTATTTTATATATATCAAAGTTTTTTAATAAATATTTTTTATAAAAACAACATCAAAACTTGTTAATTACTCTGAATAAATATGTCACTCTGAATGTTGCTGATGAGCGTTAACATTAAAAATGTTCAACAAACCAATTTTTCTATTCACATGCCCCATATGCACCATAGAAGGGGATTGCAATTTTTGGAAATTTTTTTTTTTGAAATTTAGGATAATATTCTTCCTATAATTTTTTAATTACTTTTCAACCTCATGCACGTCACATTTTCCCAAAGTGTTACCGCGTTAATCTTCTGAAAAACGCTCAAAAAAAAATAATTCTTCAATTCTTTATATCCATTGGTACACCACAAGTTCAATTAATTCTTCATTTAATAAGAAGAAGAAAAAAAAAAATAAAACAAATAAAAAGAAGAAATTTCAAGTGACAAATGTCTTCCAGAACCAGAAGGTGGCAGAATTCGCATCTTTTCAAGATATAAAGTCAAAAGTGAAAAACTTCGATAGCACACACAACTAAGCACAACCAACCACGGAATACCCACAGACCAAAGCCTCCTCAACTTCACCCAAATCCAAAAAGCTCTTTTCTCCGAAGGCCAAAACTGCCTCAAAATACAAAAAAAAAAAAAAAAAAAAAAAAAAAAAAACCCCAAACCAAGCAACCGATGTGATGATGATTAGTTTTCACCAATTTACATTATGAAGTTTTCATTTACAATTGACCGCTTATATACAGTTTGATCTTACTCCTTTTTCCCATCTATTTTCTTTTTCATCATCAGACTAAAATATCTCAGAACTAGTGCCGTGGTACGTACTAGTATTTCTTTTCTTTTCTTTTCTTTTCAAGCCCCCTTTGCAACCACCGCTAACCGATAAGCCTACGATGAGACGGTGGCATGGCCTCCCCATGTGGCATGTTGTAGACATGATGCAGCAGCTACTAAGCAACTGACACATCAGAAGACGCCCTGGCAGTGGCAGCAGGAGCAGCAGCGGCGTTGCCGGATCTCGGTTGCCGTAGGAGCCCAATCAGCATCTCCGCCTGCCACCAAATCAACCATATGCCCCACAAACGACAAAACAATAATGTCACGATATTAAAACAACATGCACATAAACATAATAATAATAATACATACAGTAATAATCAATGAAGGAAGTTTGTAAATTGAATGGCTAATAATTCCATCTGTCAAATGCTAATTATGCTGCTGAAAGAAATTACTACTACTGCCATTCACTCACTCTGGGTATTATCTTTTCCAAATCCAACGAACACGAAAAAGAGAACAATTCGCCGATTTCCTCCTTGTCATTTCACAAGACTTGTATTCTAATCCACCATGTTTAAGTCAATCGCCAAAGTCACATTTATTATTATTGCATTCCCCATAAAGGAATGGCTTGCTCCCACCAAATTTTACTCTTCTTAGTAGGGAAAGATCGTCATCTTTTTGTTCCTCCACTTCATTTCTTAGCCTACCTTCCTTCCTATTCATTAGACGGCTGCTTAACTTTCAATACAAGAAAATCTTCTCCTTAATCATGTTTCATCTTTGATTAATTACTACATTTACTATCCCTCAATTAAAGTATCTTCCCACTAACTTAACTAACGTCATGATTAAAGTAAGACTACATATTCCACCAAACTACCAAATTTTTAACTACATAAATTAAGCAGCCACGTTTTCCTCCCACTTGTCGCCACCGACCAACCCAAAAAAAAAAGAGAAAAAAAAAATCTTTTTTTCCTTCATGGCAAAAAGCAAATTTTTTTTTTACCCAAAGAAGAACTTTCATGGCAGGAGTTTGCAAAATAATGATAATGACGTGGCAGAAACTAGAGGTGAAACAGTTGCAAAAATTCTTTTTTTCAAATTACCTTCTGTTTAGCCCGACTAGTTCCGGTCTGAGACAGAGCGACCAGAGGAGGAATGGCTCCTTCCCGCGCCACCAAAGTCCGGTAACTCAGGCCGTCTTCACACAGCTGCAATAGTATAGCCACCGCAATCTCCTTCTGCCGTTGAGTCCCAACTTCCACAATCTCCACCAGCACCGGAATCCCACCTTCGTCCACTAGCGCCGCCCTGGCCTCCGCCACCGATACCAGCAAGCTCAAAACAAACGCTGACTTGTCCACCATGTTCGACTGAAAGTCCGCCATCAATTCCACCAACGGCTTCATTATCCCAGCTTGAACAGCCCTCACCTTGTTATCTTTCACCGAACACAACGAATAAAGCGCCGTCGATGCATCCTTTTTCCCCCGAAAATTCCCATTTTCTAGAAGATTCACTAGCGGCGGTATCGCCCCCGACCTCCCGATAGCGGCTTTATTCGAATCAACTTGCGACAGTCTTAGTAAAGCACAAGCGGCGTTTTCTTTGGCCGCGGCGTTTCCCACTTTCAAAGCTCTAATCAGCGGCTTTATGGCACCGGCGGCCGCTATAACTTCCTTATTTTCGTCGTAGAGCGAGAGGTTAAGAATTGCAGTGACGCCGTACTCATGCAGCTGAGAGTCGGTGGAGGAAGAAATGATATCAATCAATGGTCTGATGGCGCCAGCCTCGGCAATCTTAATTCGATTCTCGGGTTTGTTTTTGGCGAGGAGTCTGAGCTCCAAGGCGGCTTGTTTTTGGTCTTCAGGGGAGGGAGAATTAAGATCGGAGACGAGCTGGCGGATCAGTTCGTCAGAGGAGTAGTTGTTGTTTTCGGAGGAGGCGCAAGCGATAAGTAGACGTCGGCTCTGGGAAGAAGCGGTGGGGAATTCGCCGGATCTGTCGCTGTTGCAGTCGCTGAAAGCGGAGGAAGAACCATCGTGGATGCTGAGGCCGCTGAAGCTTCGCCCCATATAGGTAAAACTATTGGACTGGACCTCTGTTTCCATTTCTAGTGCAAAAAATGGGATTAGTACATCAAGAATTAGGTGGATGGAGCCTGGAGGGGAGGTGAAGACCGAAAACGACAGCGTTTGAGGTTGTACGGGCCCTTTTGAGGTAGTTACCTGTATAGGACCTAGCTATGAGTTGATCATAGCCATTTTCATGGAGCTAGCCAGCAAGTGGGTGTGGAGTTCGGGGGGAGTGGGGAGTTCAATAATAGGCGAAGGCAGGGGAAGAAAAGAATATGAATAATATGGTGAGTGGGTTTTGTTTTTGTGGGGATGGGATTGGGGTGGGGCTGATGTTGGGGTTTGTTTGGAAGGGGGATGCTTTCCGGGGGACAGAGGTGGTATTGGCCTTTTTTTTTTTTTTTTTTTTTGACGGTTAGAGGGTGGGAGGGAACACTTGGGATTCTCGGTGACATGTTTTCTATGCCAACTCAATGCCACCAATAGTGTTGCGCCAAGTGTCATGTTATTATTTACACTTTAATTTTCTAATAATTCAGCTTGGCTTGGTTTAACACAAGTGTAAATAATAACATGACACTTGGCGCAACACTATTGGTGGCATTGGGTTGGCATAGAAAACATGTCACCGAGGATCCCAAGTGGGGAAAGAGGACACGTGCAGAAGCGTAGAGAAGAGCACGTGTGAAGATTTCCAGAGTCTGTCTTGTTTTCTTTTCACGCGTGCATGGAAAGAAGGTTCGTTATTCGATGGTTGCTTTGGGAAAGTCTCTCCCAACATCCCAGTCCCAGTTCCCCCCGCCCTCCGTCCCAGGTCTCTCTTGTTTTCTTTAGTTTGCTTTTAGTTTTCTGCCTTCTCTCGTCTCTCAGGTTCATTAGATTTTCTTTTTCTTTTCTTTTCCCTGTCGATTGGATTGGTAAAGCTGCTCATCATTCAACTACTTCATCATGGATATACAACGTAAAACATGAATAAACGTAGGGGGTTTTAGATGGATTACTGTGGGAATTATTTGATTAAAAAAAATTAGATTGAACATTTTAGACGTTTATCTCTCGTCATTACTCGATAATGACTTGGGTTTCAAATTAATTGATTCATTACTAGATTGAAATAAATCCGTTGTGATTCGAAACTAAAAAGTGTAAAGGAGACCCTAGTGGGGGTTTATGATTCGAATTCCAACTTTACTTGCGTTTTGAAATTGATTAGCGAATTAATATGAAATTGACTTGATGACAAAAATAACACACTACTAACGGTTTAGATTTCGATCTAGACTCAAAACTTCGACTCAATGAGAGTAAAACAAAAAATACACACAAAAGCATCAAATTGTTTAACTTTTATTCAATTTTTTCTTGCTTGTACGGGCTAAAAACTTTGTTTGGATTGCATTTTTCTGAATTTTTTTTTAGAAAAAAATACTGTAGCGATTTGATACATGTGATATAAAAAAATGATTGAAAAATATATTTACGAGGAACAGAGCAATTTTTCTTTTGACTATCCAAACAGGGCCTTATTAGACGTAGTTCAAGTTCGAAGAAGAATTCAAACTAGACTTGTACAAAATATTATGGCGTTCATTTCACTTAGATTTGTCCGTGGGCATACTTTTCGCGGTACAGATTTCAAATCTCTTGTTTCAACTATTACAAATGTCAAATCCCTTATTTTAAATGGCTTAACAATTCAAGTGAGAAGAAGTATGAGCTTATAGATTTGACAACAAATTATTTAATCCAAAAAGCGACTATTTTCGAATATTCAATTTAGCCAAGGTAGTGTCAGATGTACTTATAAAATTCTATAGTATTTGACGGAGTGGTTGAAGTCTGTTTGAGATGCAAACTCAACTTTTTATTCGTTCCAAAAATTCAAAAGTTGAATAGGTGAATTTACACATTTAATTTGAACGTGTAAAATTACAAGTTTAGCTAGAGTTACACATAGATGAATTTACATATACCTAATTCTTCACTCGGGTAATTATCTTCAAAAACTAGTTAGTTGTTAAATTGCCATCGCAGAGTAGAGGGAAGAAGCTGCATGCTTTTCTGGGAGGGATGTTTAAATTTCTTGCTAGTTTATGTGCCACGAAAATTATCGAAAAACAGTTGGAGTGACCGATCGAAAACTGGTATTGCTAATGCAAAAGTTGACATCTTGCCCATAAAACAGTTTACATCTTCAACTATTGACTTTTGTCTCGCAAATTAGGCTGCTCTTTTAAGAACTCAAGAGTCAACTATTTCTAGAGCATATAGAAGAGGGGTACATAAATACCACGGTGTCACCTTAAGAAAAAAAATAGAAAATAAAAAACCGTGAGTTTCCAACCGGTGGTTGCAAACTCAAAAAATTGTCCGGCGATATTTTGCGAGTCAGGACGAGGGGTAGTTTTCTATTCCATCCGTTCCAATTATTTAGCCGTGTTTTGGGAATCCAACTTTTTAAGAATAGTAATTTAATTGTGATTTTTGTGTTTTTTTTTTTTTCAATTTTAATCCCACAAATTCAAATTTTAAATTTGAATGGTAACATGTATATGATTAGAAAAAAGGGTTATATTGGAAAGAGAGACTAAAACATATTTTAACTTTTTCAACATGACAAATGTTTTGGGACGTTCCAAAATAAAAAAGTATGACATTTTCAATGGCACAGAGGAAATATTTGGGATCTCTTGTCACAGTAGTATCAATGAAGATGCACAACTGTATTATATAGCCAACTATGTGTTTGTTATATGATCCACTTCGTCCTATTTCATTTTCATATTAGTATATACTTACTACTTAATAGTTAATCGTTATACATTTGAAAACGGTGGTACACTCAAGTTTGTTTTCATAAATGCAATTCCTCAAATATTCTTCCTCGAAACTGAATAAAACGATACACTATGAATTTGAATGGTTCAAAAACGTTTAATTGACTACAACAACTCACTTCGTTTCAATAACGTGTGATTCTAATTAAAGAAATAAATGACCATTTAGAGGGGGAAAAAAAAAAAAAAAAGGGGAACGAACAACGCATTCAACACCAAACAAATCCACATCGAAAGCGCTTCCTTCAAAAAAGGCCAAAGTTGCTTTCCTTGTATGGGTATATTTTTCCATAGGAAGCCATCTCAATCTGATGATGATATCATTTAAATTCTCCGTGTGAGGACCTGGTAAGAAGTAAACGGCTGTGGAAGACGAGAAGCAAAAAAAAGGAAACATTAGCTACCAACATTGAAAATTGTTGTACTTGGAAGATAACCGAAAGTTCAAAACAGCTCCGGTGCAAGTTCTTGATCAATTCTTCGTTTTTTCAGCTATTGACATCAACATCTCTGGTAGACTCTTCTGTGTGATTGAAGAGCCTGACAAGTCTTCGGAAGTTAGAGCTACGGAACGGATACGCTACAATGCATGAGATCAGTTTGAGGGAGCCACAGCAACTCAACCAACTTGGGAATAAAACTAGTGGTGCTGCCATGATCATGATCTGCATAATTATTTTCTGTTTATTAAATGTGCATGGTGCCATTAAGATGCTTTTATTATGGAACTGTCTAGTCAAACGTCATTGACAAAATCACCTCCCACAAACCTTACAATTTTCTCCAACCTCATTGATTGGTTTTGCCCGCAAGTGAAACTTTTAAGCACGGTTTGAGTGAGATTTTTGTACGGATGATACAAAATTAAAGAATTTTTCTGGATTTAGGCACGGTTTGGAAAATTGCTGTCCAAACAAGGCCTTAGTTAACTTTTAATTTCTCTAAAATATCCTTATTTAATGTATTTTGTGATATATATAATCTACTTTATTTAATAGAGTTGACTTTCGATAAATAATTGCTTTGGTTCATGCATTGAATGGTGCAATTTTTCATCAATATTGTTATAATAATTTATGTAAAGGTATAATGATTAATCATCCTCGTAAGGGTATTTTACCAAAACAGTATATTGGATTTACTCTTTCAACAAAATTAACTAATTTTTCTTAAACTGTATGGGAGTAACAAAACGTGTCTCGAATGTTGCAAAATTTTAATAGATAAACAACAAGAAAATTTCTTCAGGTTCTTTTGCTTTTCTTTTTTTTAGGTATTATTACTGGTGAGGAAGGAAGTTATCAAGCAATCCTGTGAAGGGATTTTTTTTCCATTTAGACCACACTACAGCAAAAGCAATTAAACTTATGGGGTTATAATAACCCATGCTGCTTTTAATGGGGTTTTGTTCACACTTGTCAAATAAAGATATCAAAACGTGGGAGCTGAAAATTGTAGGCATTGCATTTTGCTTTTTCCATTTTTCTTTTTTGGGCTTCTCTTAATCGGGCTGCTTAATTTAATTATATTCATCCTTAATTTAATTATATTCATCCTGTTCTAGTGGGCACAATTCGCAAAAGATAAGCCACAAGGGATTTTAAAATAAGAAAACTTTTTACCGCAAATAAATTATTTGCGGACCTAACAGTGGAAACACACAATTGATGGCATTCGAAGCTTTTGAATGGACGACTAAATTCCTTTTGGATTGAAAATTTCAAGTGAGCCCAACTACCATCTCTGAGAAAGGTGGGCAACCGTCAATTTCCAGATACCTCAGCCCATACTTCTATTTTCTTTCTCATTTTTTTAGTGCCCTTTTTCTTTTTTAGTTTTGGTCTAGTTCCCTTTTTTTTTTTGGTGGTTGGGGGGTGGTGTTGGTGGGGCGTAGGGGTGCAGAATGTTATCTAGAGTTAAATATACTTCAAGGCTCTTTTTTTTTTTTTTTTCCATACTATTTCTTCTTAATTTACATTAATGGCTTGGACCCTGAATCAGAAATCGCATGCCAAAATAATCAAACTATTTGTTTGGAATGCACATAATTTGTACCTTATTTACACACATTGATTTATTTGTATCATCAAAATATTTTTTAATTTTTTTTATTTTACATACATCACATTAAAAAAGTGCTATAATATTTTTTTTTTAAATAATCATTTCAAATAACCTCCTATACAAACACACTAAAGACTCTCATGAACCTGGCGGCGTTCATATTCCAATCACATTCCATTCGAACATCCAATGTGGTGATACTATTGTGGGAATCACAGTAACTCCATTGAAAAAGCTTCTAAAGACTGATTAAGTATTCATATAAAATATTCATATAAAATATTTGAAATGGCTTTTATGTCGAAATAGGAAACTCACGAAAGCAAGTGAGCACTGATTTGCAGCATTCTTAACCAAAAGAAGGAAGTTTCATTTGGAATCACTCCCTTTCGGCTGTAGGAACTAATTAAAATAATGTCACATTTTGATGGGATATAAGAGACAGCTACACCGCCTAAGTGGACCTCAGACACCTTTACCATAGTACTATCTTTGATCACTCCAAGCATTTGATTAGTTGAAAAATCAGAACCATAAGAAGAAGAAGAAGAAGAATACCATACTTGTTCGTTAAGTAATGATCGAATCAATTCAATTGATATACAACTGATAAGGCTAATCTACTAATTTGAGAAAGCGGAGTTCGATATCTCTTAAATAAAATTTTAAATTCAAATATTGTGATCAGAGAATATAATATTAATAGAGTCGTCAAAAAAGATACCCTAGAATCGAGCAAATCTTATGGTTGGAGAATAAAATACTAAAAGCTAGTTTGGGAGATGAGATTTGAACGGAAAAGAAAGGAATAGAAGAGAAAGGCTGCATCTCCCACATTTGAGAGTTTTAAGCATAGTTGTTAAAATCGCGATCCGGATCGTATTCAGAGTCGCAAATCATATTAATCTCTGTAGGATCGCATAGAATCGTAGCAGGATCGGTAAGATCGTGTAGGATCGTAGGATCGTACGATCCTACAATTTTTTTTGTAAATTTGTGAAATACGAAACTCCATTTTGCAAGTAAATGAAAATATTTGTGGTATATTTGTAATTTATCAAAGAATTGTAACCTTTAATTGCAATTAGGAGCTTTTGGTAGGATCTTACGATTCTCCGATCCGATCCTACGATCCGATCCTGTGAAACTAAAATCGATCCTACGTAGGATCCTGATTTTACAAACCTTGGTTTTAAGTGAAAGGAAAAGGAAAAGAAACAGACGGATTTGGAAGAAGGAAGAAACAGCTACAGTTTAAAAAAAATTTCCGCCCCAAGTCGGGCAGAAAGCAAAGGAAAGCAAGGAAAGGCAGCAAAAAGTTTTTTAAATTGCCCATTCCACCCCTAAAAGCTTTTGAATGAAATATTTATTTATTTATGTGTCCAAATTACCGCTTTTTTTTTTATAAACTCCCCGACAACATTAAAATCTCTTCTCTTCTTTTCTCCCATAACTTAACCTTTCTCTTCTTTTCTTTTCTATCCTCAACTCACAAACTAGCTATAATAGAGTCGTCCGGAAATATTCCCTGTTGTGCTCGACTTTGGATTAATCGAGACCCAATGTGATCACTCAGCATCCGAGAATTTACCCAAAAAAAAAAAAAAATTTAACATTCAAGCTTTGATCACAACTTCTTTTATATCCCGATGAGGATGACCGCAACCTACCCATCCTAGGCGTAAGTCAGGCCCAGCCCAATAAAAAATTCCAACTATCGTCAAATCAGCAAAAACACAAGACGACATCGTCTCAGCATCCTTCTTGTCCGACAAGAAATTGCCGGTGGCAGCAACCTCGTAAGACTATGATATCTTTTCGGGAAAGACAACAGATAAGAAAAGGTTTTTTAAAAAAAAGGGTTGAAACCCAACAACACAACCAGTTTTCCTATAATCCAACCCCACAAGAATCTCTCTTAATTCTAATTCACACCACCAGATTCTTCAGAATCTTCGAACTCACCTTCGACAAAAGGAAAAAAAAAAAGAACTCTGCGACCATGAGTAGTAGAGGTCCAGGCCTCTTCTCCGACTTCGGCAAGAAAGCCAGCGGTAAACAAAGAAAAGAGAAAAAAAAACAGTTAAAGTGGTTGGAATTCACTTTTTTTTTTGGCTCTGAATTAATGGAAGTTGAAAATTTTGCAGATGTACTGACTAAGGACTATAGTACTGAGCAGAAATTCTCCCTCTCTTCCGAGAGTGACGCGGGAGTGGTATGCACCGCAATATTATTATTATTATTATTTTGATGTTTTGAACCGATATATTCTACTTCTATTTAATTCTGATGGGTATTGATTTTTTTTTTTTTTTTGCGTGTGTCTTTAAATTATGATACTAGTATTGATTGATAAAGATGGAAAAGTTTGAGAGGACTGGGAAGTTAAGAAGGTCACAGAATAATATGGGTAGTAGTAATTAGATTTCCAATTAGTTGGCATGCAAATAGGCAATGTAAGTACAGTTTTACATATTTATCATTGTGTTTAGTTCATTCTTATTTTTATTAGATTTATGGACGAAAGTTTGTTGAAGAAAGATTTTTTATTTTTGAGAAAGATAATTATACTAGTTATTTAAGAAGAATTGCTTTTTGGGGATGGGAGGGGAATTTTGGAGGGGGTGGGGGTGGGGAATTGCATTTTGGGCTTTTTTTATTAATTAAAATGTCAGCTTCAATACGTTACTTTTACTTCTTCTATGGCTGATTTTGAAGTAGAAACTTTGTGATATGCAATTAGCTAGTCTGTGGAAAGTGGAAACTTTGTTTTTGTGATGTGCACTTAGCTGGTTGGCAACAGATTTTGGTGAAATGGAAACTAGTTTCGATTTTGGAGGAGTATTTCTACTTATACATAATAAGAAAATTGGTAGCAAAATGTATGGTCTGACTCAGTTTTAGATTGTTCCACCATTGTTCATTCTTTCTTGCTTTGAGCTGTTCTGCTGAAATATTGATGTTGTTCATCTATTTTCAAGTTCATTCTTTTTACCTTGAGGCAAGGTAAAGGGTGGCTTTTTTTTTTTTTTTTTTCCTTATTTAGAGTTTAGCGAGTATTTTGTTCATCATCACTGATCACTCCAGTGTGAACCAAGTTCTACATGTATGGTCATTGAAGTGGTATCATTGAAGTTTCACAATGCCCTGGTACTGGGGTCATATTACTGTTTTCTTGTGGATTAACTGCTACCCTTCAGAAGTCTCATACGGTAACCTATTAAAGTCTATCACCCTATATGAATATCCATCGAGTCCTCAAATTGTCATGCGATTTTATTTTACATATATCAGAGGGGTTTCAAATGGTAACTCTGTCTTGTTTTCAATAATTTGGCCACACTTCTTCCTGAATAGTCCAAATTTGTTGCTTGCTTGAACTTTTTATTTTAAATTTCCTGTGTCAGATTGCAAACACTTGTCCATCATTTACTCATTGCTGTTATGTTGTGTTGCCAGGCCATTGCGTCCTCTTTAGCTAAGAAGGGTGGATTTTCTGCTGGTGTTGTTGCTGCACAATACAAGTACAAGAAGTCTACAGTTGACGTCAAAGTTGACACAGAATCCAGTGTACATGTTCTTTATCTAGTTGCTTTTTCCTTCCCCTGTGCCTCTATACTTATTGAATTACTGATCTCATGATGTTACTTTGGCAGATTGCAACAAGCATAACGGTGACTGACATCTTACCATCTATGAAGACTATTGCCACGTGTAGATTTCCTGATTACAATTCTGGCAAGGTTGTGCTTTGATTGGACACTCCTGGTCCTGGCTATTGCAACTTGGTGCAAGTTTTGTGTACACAGTTTTTTCCCTTTTTCTTCTGCAATTAAGTCGTTCCATTCTAATTTGCAGATAGGGGTTCAATATTTCCATGAGCATGCAAGTTTCACTACAGCTGTTGATCTGAACAAGTCTCCAAATGTTGATATTTCCGCAACCATTGGTACTCCTTTCGTTGCTTTTGGTACAGAAGCAAGTTACAAGGTGGATTCGCGTTCGTTTACAACGTACAATGCTGGAGTCAGTCTGACAAAACCAAATTATGGTGCTTCTGTAATGTTGTAAGTTTTCCCCTTCTGGTGGACTCTTTTACAGAATTAAGAAGTAAAAGAGGATGGTTTCATAACAGACTAGCTTTGAGAATGAGAAACATATGTTTTGTATGGACTGTTGCAATCAGACCAGTTCTACCCTTCAATATGGGCATTTTTTTAAAAAAATATTATTATTTAGCATCTTTTTGGATGTTGTTAGGTTCTGTGCTGCAGTAGTAAACAATAATGTGATCCAATTTTTTGTGAATTAATGGTGTTTTATTTTTTGGTAGGGCTGACAAAGGAGATGCAGTGAAGGCAACTTATTTTCACCAATGGGACCAGGAAAAGAGAGGCGTTGCTGTGGCAGAAATTGCAAGAAAGTTCTCTACGAATGTCAGTATTTTGACAGTTGGAGCGTCATATGCAATTGATCCTCACACACTGGTCAAGGCAAAGCTGAACAACCACGGCAACCTTGATACCTTGGTGCAGCATGAGTTGGCACCAAAATCTTTCCTGATATTATCCGGATCCTTTGACACCTTAGCCATGGATAAACATCCCCGGTTTGGTTTGGCACTATCTCTCAAGCCTTGAAAAGTCTATAGTCTAGAACATATGGATGTGGTCTTCTTCCAAAATGAAGAAAGTTTTTTAGATTTGCTGATTCTTTTTGACTAGGTAATAGGGTATTCTTTATTCTTACTTCTTAATTACCTGGAGGCTATATGGACCATAGTCCTTGGAACATAAATTTTATCTACACTCAACTTTGATGTGGTTGCATCACATAAAGTGATCATCCATATTGCTTCTTGGAAAATGAGTCCATACAGCTGGCCAAAGGTGTTAATTTTCTTCTCTGGACCAGAAGCTTAATCTTCGTTCGGATGACTCGATGGTGAATTAAACTTTGGATTGGATTTTTTATTAGTTATCCGGAAAGTAGTTTAAAGCACCATTGCCTTCTCGAGAAGGGGAAGTATTTTACATGTTGGCCATTACCAGACCATTAAACCACATGCTTGAAACATATTTTTATGGAAATTTGAGCTGGAAGACCTATGCCTATCAACCAACAGATTATTGCGTAAGAGCAGTTATTAATAAGTCAATCTTCAATTATTTGGCTAGAAGAATTCGCCATAGCAGAGTAGTTCAGTGATCACAATCACATGTACTATGTATGCCATGGTTCAAGGAAATGTCATGATTCTGTATTAGGAGAAAATGTCACAATCGCATATACTATTACTATAGCAACTGCTTTTGTGCCTTTGCGGCCATGGACGTTGTATTGAAAACAACGTTTGACATGGAATTTACTTGGATTACATGAAACAACAACTGATATCCAGGCGTTTATGGTTTGGTCGAGAAAAATAATTTTGAAAGACGAACTCTTTCCAGAAGAATGTGGCTTAGCAGCTTTCGTTGTAAAGGCAGCATTTTTCCACTAGGAGATTTCTTCAGTCCCGCTCACCTCATTTGACTTCATTTCAGAGCACGTTGAAAGGGCCTCAGGTCTGATTAAGGAGGGGAAGTCTAAAGAGGTTGATTAAGGGGCTAACAGGTGTACAGACTCGATTAAATCAAATGAGTGCTCTAATATCTCTTTTGAATTTTTTTCACTACAGCCTGCAGGTGGGGTTTGAATCCCTGACCTACAGCCCAAAAGGGAGATTTAATCCCTTTTTAGTGGCCACTGAGTTAAAGCTCGGTAGTTGATCTCAGGTCTGTTAGACCGAGTCGATTATGAATTTTCTGCTGTATACCATGTTCTAAAAGTGGCTAGGAGGTTTCAACAAACTCTATCAGGTTTGTGAGAGTAGATAAAGTCTAGATGTTTATGCTTGATGGTAAGAGTTGAGAAAGCGTCTGAAAGTTTTGACTACTCAAATTAACGTTGTTGATGGAGTATGCAACGCCATCCAGACAACCATCGACTGCATATAAATTATGCGAAAGGAAGAAATCATTGAATGAATACATACATGGCTAGGACCTTTTCAATGACTTTAATGGGGAACTTAGAAGGATGATCAATTAGTACTACTTCAGGCGAAAAAGATCAAAAATTATTTAGTACCACTTGATCACATGAAGAGCTAAAAGTCAATTTTATTAGAAGAATAAAAAAAAAAAAGAATGAAAAGTCTTAGGGTTCTCTTTCTTTCTTTCTGTCTTTTTATTACGACTGAGTCTTAGGGATCAAAACTGAATTCAGACGTTTGTAGAAATTAATTGTTCCGGTATAAGTTGGAACTCTATTGGCCAGTTTATTTTTGTTTTTATTTTTTGTTGACTTTGGAATTCCAGTAATCAACTTCACACGTCACAGGTTTAGCTAGTAAAATGCGTTGAATGTTCTTTTTTCGAAGGAATGTGTTGAATGTTCTAATTTCCAATACGTGCTGAACTTTCACCGATATGGTGACATTTTAGAAGCCCTGGTCAGATTAAAAAAAAAAAAACCAATCAAATTTCTTGCAGGTTTGGACCTTAAAATTCTACTCAGATATGGAATTTCAAATTGCCCATCAACAAACAGCATTTTGTTTCGTTTTGCTTATTCACTGACACTAACAGCCTTCTTGAAATATTACAGACGATAAAGTCGCTCGTGTGTTAGCTAAAAATGCAAAATTCATATGTGATGATATCTTTTGGAGGAAAAATCCTTCAGATTTTGTTGTGCCATTTCTAATGGCGGATTTATTAGAAGGTTAGTGAAATTCCAATAATAATGTTTTTATCTGTTCGGAAATTGGTTTAATTTCTTTTTAGGTAAAATTCTTGTTTTGTATGGAAGTAACTAATTTTCTAATTAGTTTTAGTTGCTTGAAGTAGTAGTCAAGTAAAGCCCTATTTAGCTAGATACTATTTCCTACTCTATATGAGTTTAGGAAATAGTATTGGTTTCCAATTGTTATTTGATTTTTTGGCAGTAATATTCTCTATAAATAGGTAGGTTGGCATACTACAAAGACACACAAGAAAAGAGTGAGAGAGTTCTTAGTGGGTGAGAGAGTTATACAAGAGTTGGAGTTTGGGAATCAAGTTGTAATCTTGTGGTGTTATTTCTCTCATAGTAAGAACAAGTATTTCTCTCCGTGGACGTAGGTTTAGTGATTAAACCGAACCATGTTAATTCTTGTGCGTTGCTCATCGTTCGTGCTAGATATAGTTTTCTATTAAATTGTTGGTCTTTTCCTTTTTCAAATAATTGGTCTGATACCCTAACAAGTGGTATCAGAGCTCCGTTGGGGTTTTGGTTAATTATTTGAAATTGAGTGGGTGGTTGTATACCATAGGGTTTGGAACTATACAGTTTCCAATTCAACCGTTTAATAGAACTACAAGTTTCACTCTTTGGCAAAGAAGAGTGAATGATGTTCTAGTTCAACAAGGCTTGGTAAAAGCTTTGAATGGAAAGAACAAGAAGCCAAAGAGCATGAAGGATGATGAGTTTGAGGAGTTGGACGCAAGGTGTGCGAGCACTATTCGGCTCTATGTGGCGGACAACATCATAAATAATGTGATAGATGAGGAAGATTCTACAGCAGACCTCTGAAAAAAATTGGAAAAGCTTTATCTAGCTAAAAGCTTATCCAATAAGTTGCATCTAAAGCGGCAACTTTATGCACTAAAGATGGTGGAGGGTGGCAGTCTCATGGATCACATGAATACATTCAACGGAATTTTGGATCAACTCCAAAAGGTTGGCGTAGATATTGAGTAAGAAGATAAGGCTCTTTTACTTCTTATCTCAGTCTCTGATTCTTACGAAAGTGTCGTGACAACCCTGTTGTATGGGAATGACACTTTAGAATTCGAGAATGTGCAGTCTTCTTTGTTGGATCATGAAAAACAAAGGAAGGCAAACCAAGATGTGACACAAGAAGCTGCGTTAATTGCTCGATGTGAGAATAAAAGAGGAAAATAATTTGACGGTGAATCTAAGGTAGGTGGTTCAAAAGCCAAGAGAAATGGTGGAATCCAGTGCTTTGGTTGTCATGAGTTTGGCCATATCAAAAGATATTGCCCTCATCAAAAGAAAAATGATGAGAATGACTATGATAATGTTGTTGGATATGCATCGCGTGGAGATATTCTCACAATCTCCAAAGGTAATAATACTTCTTCTCGTGATGGTTGGATTTTAGATTCTGGATGTGTTTCACATGTTTGCTCCAGGTTAGATTATTTTGATATTCTCCACAGAAAGAAGGCAGGTTTTATGTCCTTGGGTGATGGATCTACTTGTCAAGTCAAATGTGTTGGAGTGGTGAAAATCAAAATGTTGAATGGAGAGATTCGTTCTTTGGGTGGTGTGGCTTATGTCCCAAAGTTACGAAGGAATCTAATTTCTTTGAACCAGTTAGACTCCGAGGGTTGCCATTTTTTCGCTGCAGGTGGAGTATTGAAAATCACACATAGTGAGACGATCTTATTGATGGGGAAGAAGTATGATAATTTGTACCATTTAAATACCTCAATGGATTGGGAGCGGAAGGGGATCCAGGAATGCTCTCAAATTACAAATGGTGGTGAGAGGAAAAGTCCTGCTATGCGAGAGGGTGAATTGAGACCCCTCTCACGAGTCAACTAGATGTTGGACTCGGTTAGCTACACACGCTCATTTGTCGATTGAATCAGTTGAAAACAAGACCGTCTTAATTCCAGTGTGTAGCTAGGCACCAAGGTACTTGGTGGGAAAAGACAAATAGAGTTTTTTTTGGATGGTTTGTTGTGTTTGCTAAAAGAAATTTTCGCCAAAGTGGAGATTTGTTAGGAAATTGGCTTAATTTCTTTTTAGGTAGAATTCTTGTTTTGTGTGGAAGTAACTAGTTTCCTAATTGGTTTTAGTTATTTGAAGTAGTAGTCAAGTAAAACCCTATTTAGTTAGATACTATTTCCTACTCTATATGAGTTTATTATTTAATTTTTTGGCAGTAATGTTCTCTATAAATAGGTAGGTTGACATACTACAAAGACACACAAGAAAAGAGTGAGAGAGTTCTTAGTGGGTGAGAGAGTTATACAAGAGTTGAGGTTTGGGAATCAAGTTGTAATCTTATGGTGTTATTTCTCTCATAATAAGAACAAATATTTCTCTCCGTGGACGTAGGCTTAGTGATTAAGCCGAGCCACGTTAATTCTTGTGCGTTGCTCATCGTTCGTGCTAGATATAGTTTTCTATTAAATTGTTGGTCTTTTCCTTTTTCAAATAATTGGTCTGATACCCTAACATTATCCAAAAACAAAAATTATAGACAAAAATTGTGTCCAACATCATCAATACTCAGTGGTAGAAAATGCAAAAACAAGTAGTAGTATATTCATCCAGGATACAACCAAAGAAAGAAATAGAACTGTTGTAGAATTTCATAAACATCGCAGAATAAAAATTGATCACTAGAATCTCTAACTTTAATATTCCAAAGCGGAATGATCATGCAAATGAGTATAGCTGTGGAACGAAGGAAAACCACTTGAAACCGCAGCTCCATTTCTCAGTTAACAGAGGGCATTTGGGAATCCAGTGCCAGGTCTTCCTAGAAACCTTGTAATACAAAACCTCAGGCCAAGTGTAGCAGCAAACGCAGAGAAGTCCCTCGTGCCAAAAGCAATAAACATGCTCATACTTGTGGTAGCAAACTGATAGAAATTTTTTCACCATCATTTCCGGCAGCCTTTCGACTTCAGCCCAATTTTCTCCATCTCCGCTCAACTCCCATAACTTCAAACTCCTTGAAATCCCATCACTCCCAATCCCCCCAATCAGGTACAATTTCATGTGCTTAAATTATGCGAAAGGAAGAAATCATTGAATGAATACATACATGGCTAGGACCTTTTCAATGACTTTAATGGGGAACTTAGAAGGATGATCAATTAGTACTACTTCAGGCGAAAAAGATCAAAAATTATTTAGTACCACTTGATCACATGAAGAGCTAAAAGTCAATTTTATTAGAAGAATAAAAAAAAAAAAGAATGAAAAGTCTTAGGGTTCTCTTTCTTTCTTTCTGTCTTTTTATTACGACTGAGTCTTAGGGATCAAAACTGAATTCAGACGTTTGTAGAAATTAATTGTTCCGGTATAAGTTGGAACTCTATTGGCCAGTTTATTTTTGTTTTTATTTTTTGTTGACTTTGGAATTCCAGTAATCAACTTCACACGTCACAGGTTTAGCTAGTAAAATGCGTTGAATGTTCTTTTTTCGAAGGAATGTGTTGAATGTTCTAATTTCCAATACGTGCTGAACTTTCACCGATATGGTGACATTTTAGAAGCCCTGGTCAGATTAAAAAAAAAAAAACCAATCAAATTTCTTGCAGGTTTGGACCTTAAAATTCTACTCAGATATGGAATTTCAAATTGCCCATCAACAAACAGCATTTTGTTTCGTTTTGCTTATTCACTGACACTAACAGCCTTCTTGAAATATTACAGACGATAAAGTCGCTCGTGTGTTAGCTAAAAATGCAAAATTCATATGTGATGATATCTTTTGGAGGAAAAATCCTTCAGATTTTGTTGTGCCATTTCTAATGGCGGATTTATTAGAAGGTTAGTGAAATTCCAATAATAATGTTTTTATCTGTTCGGAAATTGGTTTAATTTCTTTTTAGGTAAAATTCTTGTTTTGTATGGAAGTAACTAATTTTCTAATTAGTTTTAGTTGCTTGAAGTAGTAGTCAAGTAAAGCCCTATTTAGCTAGATACTATTTCCTACTCTATATGAGTTTAGGAAATAGTATTGGTTTCCAATTGTTATTTGATTTTTTGGCAGTAATATTCTCTATAAATAGGTAGGTTGGCATACTACAAAGACACACAAGAAAAGAGTGAGAGAGTTCTTAGTGGGTGAGAGAGTTATACAAGAGTTGGAGTTTGGGAATCAAGTTGTAATCTTGTGGTGTTATTTCTCTCATAGTAAGAACAAGTATTTCTCTCCGTGGACGTAGGTTTAGTGATTAAACCGAACCATGTTAATTCTTGTGCGTTGCTCATCGTTCGTGCTAGATATAGTTTTCTATTAAATTGTTGGTCTTTTCCTTTTTCAAATAATTGGTCTGATACCCTAACAAGTGGTATCAGAGCTCCGTTGGGGTTTTGGTTAATTATTTGAAATTGAGTGGGTGGTTGTATACCATAGGGTTTGGAACTATACAGTTTCCAATTCAACCGTTTAATAGAACTACAAGTTTCACTCTTTGGCAAAGAAGAGTGAATGATGTTCTAGTTCAACAAGGCTTGGTAAAAGCTTTGAATGGAAAGAACAAGAAGCCAAAGAGCATGAAGGATGATGAGTTTGAGGAGTTGGACGCAAGGTGTGCGAGCACTATTCGGCTCTATGTGGCGGACAACATCATAAATAATGTGATAGATGAGGAAGATTCTACAGCAGACCTCTGAAAAAAATTGGAAAAGCTTTATCTAGCTAAAAGCTTATCCAATAAGTTGCATCTAAAGCGGCAACTTTATGCACTAAAGATGGTGGAGGGTGGCAGTCTCATGGATCACATGAATACATTCAACGGAATTTTGGATCAACTCCAAAAGGTTGGCGTAGATATTGAGTAAGAAGATAAGGCTCTTTTACTTCTTATCTCAGTCTCTGATTCTTACGAAAGTGTCGTGACAACCCTGTTGTATGGGAATGACACTTTAGAATTCGAGAATGTGCAGTCTTCTTTGTTGGATCATGAAAAACAAAGGAAGGCAAACCAAGATGTGACACAAGAAGCTGCGTTAATTGCTCGATGTGAGAATAAAAGAGGAAAATAATTTGACGGTGAATCTAAGGTAGGTGGTTCAAAAGCCAAGAGAAATGGTGGAATCCAGTGCTTTGGTTGTCATGAGTTTGGCCATATCAAAAGATATTGCCCTCATCAAAAGAAAAATGATGAGAATGACTATGATAATGTTGTTGGATATGCATCGCGTGGAGATATTCTCACAATCTCCAAAGGTAATAATACTTCTTCTCGTGATGGTTGGATTTTAGATTCTGGATGTGTTTCACATGTTTGCTCCAGGTTAGATTATTTTGATATTCTCCACAGAAAGAAGGCAGGTTTTATGTCCTTGGGTGATGGATCTACTTGTCAAGTCAAATGTGTTGGAGTGGTGAAAATCAAAATGTTGAATGGAGAGATTCGTTCTTTGGGTGGTGTGGCTTATGTCCCAAAGTTACGAAGGAATCTAATTTCTTTGAACCAGTTAGACTCCGAGGGTTGCCATTTTTTCGCTGCAGGTGGAGTATTGAAAATCACACATAGTGAGACGATCTTATTGATGGGGAAGAAGTATGATAATTTGTACCATTTAAATACCTCAATGGATTGGGAGCGGAAGGGGATCCAGGAATGCTCTCAAATTACAAATGGTGGTGAGAGGAAAAGTCCTGCTATGCGAGAGGGTGAATTGAGACCCCTCTCACGAGTCAACTAGATGTTGGACTCGGTTAGCTACACACGCTCATTTGTCGATTGAATCAGTTGAAAACAAGACCGTCTTAATTCCAGTGTGTAGCTAGGCACCAAGGTACTTGGTGGGAAAAGACAAATAGAGTTTTTTTTGGATGGTTTGTTGTGTTTGCTAAAAGAAATTTTCGCCAAAGTGGAGATTTGTTAGGAAATTGGCTTAATTTCTTTTTAGGTAGAATTCTTGTTTTGTGTGGAAGTAACTAGTTTCCTAATTGGTTTTAGTTATTTGAAGTAGTAGTCAAGTAAAACCCTATTTAGTTAGATACTATTTCCTACTCTATATGAGTTTATTATTTAATTTTTTGGCAGTAATGTTCTCTATAAATAGGTAGGTTGACATACTACAAAGACACACAAGAAAAGAGTGAGAGAGTTCTTAGTGGGTGAGAGAGTTATACAAGAGTTGAGGTTTGGGAATCAAGTTGTAATCTTATGGTGTTATTTCTCTCATAATAAGAACAAATATTTCTCTCCGTGGACGTAGGCTTAGTGATTAAGCCGAGCCACGTTAATTCTTGTGCGTTGCTCATCGTTCGTGCTAGATATAGTTTTCTATTAAATTGTTGGTCTTTTCCTTTTTCAAATAATTGGTCTGATACCCTAACATTATCCAAAAACAAAAATTATAGACAAAAATTGTGTCCAACATCATCAATACTCAGTGGTAGAAAATGCAAAAACAAGTAGTAGTATATTCATCCAGGATACAACCAAAGAAAGAAATAGAACTGTTGTAGAATTTCATAAACATCGCAGAATAAAAATTGATCACTAGAATCTCTAACTTTAATATTCCAAAGCGGAATGATCATGCAAATGAGTATAGCTGTGGAACGAAGGAAAACCACTTGAAACCGCAGCTCCATTTCTCAGTTAACAGAGGGCATTTGGGAATCCAGTGCCAGGTCTTCCTAGAAACCTTGTAATACAAAACCTCAGGCCAAGTGTAGCAGCAAACGCAGAGAAGTCCCTCGTGCCAAAAGCAATAAACATGCTCATACTTGTGGTAGCAAACTGATAGAAATTTTTTCACCATCATTTCCGGCAGCCTTTCGACTTCAGCCCAATTTTCTCCATCTCCGCTCAACTCCCATAACTTCAAACTCCTTGAAATCCCATCACTCCCAATCCCCCCAATCAGGTACAATTTCATGTGCTTAAATTATGCGAAAGGAAGAAATCATTGAATGAATACATACATGGCTAGGACCTTTTCAATGACTTTAATGGGGAACTTAGAAGGATGATCAATTAGTACTACTTCAGGCGAAAAAGATAAAAAATTATTTAGTACCACTTGATCACATGAAGAGCTAAAAGTCAATTTTATTAGAAGAATAAAAAAAAAAAAGAATGAAAAGTCTTAGGGTTCTCTTTCTTTCTTTCTGTCTTTTTATTACGACTGAGTCTTAGGGATCAAAACTGAATTCAGACGTTTGTAGAAATTAATTGTTCCGGTATAAGTTGGAACTCTATTGGCCAGTTTATTTTTGTTTTTATTTTTTGTTGACTTTGGAATTCCAGTAATCAACTTCACACGTCACAGGTTTAGCTAGTAAAATGCGTTGAATGTTCTTTTTTCGAAGGAATGTGTTGAATGTTCTAATTTCCAATACGTGCTGAACTTTCACCGATATGGTGACATTTTAGAAGCCCTGGTCAGATTAAAAAAAAAAAAACCAATCAAATTTCTTGCAGGTTTGGACCTTAAAATTCTACTCAGATATGGAATTTCAAATTGCCCATCAACAAACAGCATTTTGTTTCGTTTTGCTTATTCACTGACACTAACAGCCTTCTTGAAATATTACAGACGATAAAGTCGCTCGTGTGTTAGCTAAAAATGCAAAATTCATATGTGATGATATCTTTTGGAGGAAAAATCCTTCAGATTTTGTTGTGCCATTTCTAATGGCGGATTTATTAGAAGGTTAGTGAAATTCCAATAATAATGTTTTTATCTGTTCGGAAATTGGTTTAATTTCTTTTTAGGTAAAATTCTTGTTTTGTATGGAAGTAACTAATTTTCTAATTAGTTTTAGTTGCTTGAAGTAGTAGTCAAGTAAAGCCCTATTTAGCTAGATACTATTTCCTACTCTATATGAGTTTAGGAAATAGTATTGGTTTCCAATTGTTATTTGATTTTTTGGCAGTAATATTCTCTATAAATAGGTAGGTTGGCATACTACAAAGACACACAAGAAAAGAGTGAGAGAGTTCTTAGTGGGTGAGAGAGTTATACAAGAGTTGGAGTTTGGGAATCAAGTTGTAATCTTGTGGTGTTATTTCTCTCATAGTAAGAACAAGTATTTCTCTCCGTGGACGTAGGTTTAGTGATTAAACCGAACCATGTTAATTCTTGTGCGTTGCTCATCGTTCGTGCTAGATATAGTTTTCTATTAAATTGTTGGTCTTTTCCTTTTTCAAATAATTGGTCTGATACCCTAACAAGTGGTATCAGAGCTCCGTTGGGGTTTTGGTTAATTATTTGAAATTGAGTGGGTGGTTGTATACCATAGGGTTTGGAACTATACAGTTTCCAATTCAACCGTTTAATAGAACTACAAGTTTCACTCTTTGGCAAAGAAGAGTGAATGATGTTCTAGTTCAACAAGGCTTGGTAAAAGCTTTGAATGGAAAGAACAAGAAGCCAAAGAGCATGAAGGATGATGAGTTTGAGGAGTTGGACGCAAGGTGTGCGAGCACTATTCGGCTCTATGTGGCGGACAACATCATAAATAATGTGATAGATGAGGAAGATTCTACAGCAGACCTCTGAAAAAAATTGGAAAAGCTTTATCTAGCTAAAAGCTTATCCAATAAGTTGCATCTAAAGCGGCAACTTTATGCACTAAAGATGGTGGAGGGTGGCAGTCTCATGGATCACATGAATACATTCAACGGAATTTTGGATCAACTCCAAAAGGTTGGCGTAGATATTGAGTAAGAAGATAAGGCTCTTTTACTTCTTATCTCAGTCTCTGATTCTTACGAAAGTGTCGTGACAACCCTGTTGTATGGGAATGACACTTTAGAATTCGAGAATGTGCAGTCTTCTTTGTTGGATCATGAAAAACAAAGGAAGGCAAACCAAGATGTGACACAAGAAGCTGCGTTAATTGCTCGATGTGAGAATAAAAGAGGAAAATAATTTGACGGTGAATCTAAGGTAGGTGGTTCAAAAGCCAAGAGAAATGGTGGAATCCAGTGCTTTGGTTGTCATGAGTTTGGCCATATCAAAAGATATTGCCCTCATCAAAAGAAAAATGATGAGAATGACTATGATAATGTTGTTGGATATGCATCGCGTGGAGATATTCTCACAATCTCCAAAGGTAATAATACTTCTTCTCGTGATGGTTGGATTTTAGATTCTGGATGTGTTTCACATGTTTGCTCCAGGTTAGATTATTTTGATATTCTCCACAGAAAGAAGGCAGGTTTTATGTCCTTGGGTGATGGATCTACTTGTCAAGTCAAATGTGTTGGAGTGGTGAAAATCAAAATGTTGAATGGAGAGATTCGTTCTTTGGGTGGTGTGGCTTATGTCCCAAAGTTACGAAGGAATCTAATTTCTTTGAACCAGTTAGACTCCGAGGGTTGCCATTTTTTCGCTGCAGGTGGAGTATTGAAAATCACACATAGTGAGACGATCTTATTGATGGGGAAGAAGTATGATAATTTGTACCATTTAAATACCTCAATGGATTGGGAGCGGAAGGGGATCCAGGAATGCTCTCAAATTACAAATGGTGGTGAGAGGAAAAGTCCTGCTATGCGAGAGGGTGAATTGAGACCCCTCTCACGAGTCAACTAGATGTTGGACTCGGTTAGCTACACACGCTCATTTGTCGATTGAATCAGTTGAAAACAAGACCGTCTTAATTCCAGTGTGTAGCTAGGCACCAAGGTACTTGGTGGGAAAAGACAAATAGAGTTTTTTTTGGATGGTTTGTTGTGTTTGCTAAAAGAAATTTTCGCCAAAGTGGAGATTTGTTAGGAAATTGGCTTAATTTCTTTTTAGGTAGAATTCTTGTTTTGTGTGGAAGTAACTAGTTTCCTAATTGGTTTTAGTTATTTGAAGTAGTAGTCAAGTAAAACCCTATTTAGTTAGATACTATTTCCTACTCTATATGAGTTTATTATTTAATTTTTTGGCAGTAATGTTCTCTATAAATAGGTAGGTTGACATACTACAAAGACACACAAGAAAAGAGTGAGAGAGTTCTTAGTGGGTGAGAGAGTTATACAAGAGTTGAGGTTTGGGAATCAAGTTGTAATCTTATGGTGTTATTTCTCTCATAATAAGAACAAATATTTCTCTCCGTGGACGTAGGCTTAGTGATTAAGCCGAGCCACGTTAATTCTTGTGCGTTGCTCATCGTTCGTGCTAGATATAGTTTTCTATTAAATTGTTGGTCTTTTCCTTTTTCAAATAATTGGTCTGATACCCTAACATTATCCAAAAACAAAAATTATAGACAAAAATTGTGTCCAACATCATCAATACTCAGTGGTAGAAAATGCAAAAACAAGTAGTAGTATATTCATCCAGGATACAACCAAAGAAAGAAATAGAACTGTTGTAGAATTTCATAAACATCGCAGAATAAAAATTGATCACTAGAATCTCTAACTTTAATATTCCAAAGCGGAATGATCATGCAAATGAGTATAGCTGTGGAACGAAGGAAAACCACTTGAAACCGCAGCTCCATTTCTCAGTTAACAGAGGGCATTTGGGAATCCAGTGCCAGGTCTTCCTAGAAACCTTGTAATACAAAACCTCAGGCCAAGTGTAGCAGCAAACGCAGAGAAGTCCCTCGTGCCAAAAGCAATAAACATGCTCATACTTGTGGTAGCAAACTGATAGAAATTTTTTCACCATCATTTCCGGCAGCCTTTCGACTTCAGCCCAATTTTCTCCATCTCCGCTCAACTCCCATAACTTCAAACTCCTTGAAATCCCATCACTCCCAATCCCCCCAATCAGGTACAATTTCCTATTCCCATCACTGACTAACCTGGCAAAGGCAAGCTGATTTGGCAATTGAATCGGAGATCTCTCCCAGCTCCCAGTCTCCAGATCAAAGCATAAGATGTGGAAAGGCTCGGTGGTGATAAAGTACAATTTCCCTTCATGGAATACTCCCCCTTGATTGTTTAAAATCAGGTTGATCCCCTGGAACTGCTGCCAGAGGTGGATGCCAGAGTCGTAAACAAAAGCAGTATTTGATGATCCAGAAGAAGACATCATCAATAGCTTGTAACCGGTTGACGTAGAAACCAAAGTCAAGGACTCGAAACTGCAGGGAAATTTGGGGTACTTGACGACTCTCGAAGACCTTGACAAGAGGTTGCAGACTATAAAAGAGGAGGAGCTGGGATGAGAGAAGCAAAGGCGGCCATGGGAGGCGGATAAAAGGGTACAGGACTGCGCAGGTGAGACCGTGGGAGAGTAGGAAAGAGGCAAATTGCGCCAAGCGTTCTGGACAGTATCATAGAGAGGACATTTGCAACTAAACTGATGGTGTGAAAGTAAGAGGAAAGAAGAGAAAGGTGAAGAAGAAGAAGTAGGAGAAGCAGGAGAGTGTTTAGAAACGAAGGAAGGAGAGAAAAGGAGGGACTTGAAGTGTTTGCAGGTTGATCTGAGGCTCAAGAACGTTTTCAATGGAAGAAATGAGAGGACCCGCTCCAGGATGTCTTCCGGCAACCTGCTCCATATCTCCGGATCCATTTCTTGCTCTATTCGATTTCTAACTCAGCCTAGTAGTTGTTTTATACGTGTGTGTGAATCCATTTCTTTTTCAAGACTGAGCTATTTTCCTTGCTCCTCTTTGACCTCCATCTCCATGGATTGTCGCTGGCTGGAGGTTTATGAAAAGCATGTGGCCATACCATACCCTCGATCTATACACACCAGACCAATAGCCAGCGGGGTTGGAACCAGGACTTACATACAGCAACTGGGGTCCCCATTTTTTGTGGTCCGGTACCAGTAGGCATTTTTTTTTTTTTTTTTTCCCAACCCCCCTTAAAAAATTATTAATGCGTACATCGGGTTTCAAACTTTTTATTTTTTATTTTTTTTATTTTGGGGGTTTACTTTTAGTAGTGTCGAGTTTTGTAGTAGTTTAGTAGCTCTTAAAGAATTGTAATATAGGAGTGGTTATTTAGGAAAGTAATATGAGAAAAAACCAAACTTTTTAAAAATTTAAGAGGGCAATACTGAGAGAGAATAAATAGTACCTCTTGAAATTGAGGGAAGACAATTAATTAACTTTTTCAGGAAAAACTTCAAAAGTTCGTAACGCTTGCAAACTTGTTCAATCATTTTTGCAAAACTGAGGGGGTCAGCGGCCCACTCTAATCTCTACAAGCCAGAAGAGTACGTTTTAAAATTGTAAGAAAAAATTATAAATGTTTGTAAAGCTTTCCAACTTGTTAAATAATTTTTGCATAATTGAGGGGGGCCCACTGTCACCTCTAACTCTACTTGGCTCTGCCTGATCGTAGTAACTCTTGCGACACATTCACGTCTTAGAAAACAGGTTGTCAACTCTTGCAACCTTACATTTAAACAAAAAAAATTTAAAAAAAAACTCTTGTGACCTTTCGGATTTTCTTTCACGTAGACTTCTTTGATGACCATACACAAAATGCCAGTCACAAAGTAGGCAGCCCAGCTGGGCTCATTTAAAGGAGTCAACTTCTCTCTTTTTTGTGAAATCCCATTCTATTACAAGGAGAGGAGTCAACTTCCCTGCGGTCTATAATAAACTGCAACTAGCATCCACCTACAACTGACCCGGAATCCATAAAGAAAACTGCATCCATTTGTGATTCTCTAGTTGCATAAAACTTTCTGGGTTCTTAGATATACCTCAAAAGTATCGAAAACTAGAAAAGTCAAACTATCACCTGCTCTAATACAGTTGTGTACAAGTAAAAACCTCTAATATTTTACAAAGAAACAGCTTGGCCTTCTATGTTATCTAGAAAATATATTGGCAAGCAACGCTACTGATGATTATTAAATCTTACAACATATGCAACTTTAGTGAAAGCTATTTAAAACCAATAGCAGATAATCATATAGCAAAGTTAGAAAATAAAATAAAAACTTCAAAACCATTTTGATTGTTCACTCTCAAGGCCGGCGGTCACATAAATGCTAGTCTCCAGGACGGCCACGCTATACGGCCATCCCCACAAACGTTCCATCTACCACCTCGTCTCTATTTCAATATTTCTGCTGGTCTGGCCCAGCCAGCACCAAGACGTACTTGTATACCTACCACCATTGTCATTTATCTTTGGTAGCAACCACTCGGCTGGATGCTGATTAGCTTGGAACAAGTCAACCTGTCATAGAGATTCAATACCAAGATCTAGTCGGAACACAAACTAAAGGAGAAAAACAAGCAACAAACATGACAACCATGAAAGAGATTGATTTTCCATATAGTCAGAAACTTTTGCCAGATCCATTTGCATTTGGATCTTTGGAACAAGATAAAAGAAACAGAAAGTCTGTTGGTATAGAGGAGTTGATAGAATCCCATATTAAGTTTCTGAAGTACAATCATAAGAAAACGTCGACTCCAAGTACAAATGCAATAGCCTATCCTCGAAACTGAATAAGAAAAAGAAAAATGATAAGACAAAACTCTACTTTGTATGGGACTATGTACTTATGGATCTGCTCTACATCCACAATTAGAACTAAAAGATGGGTGGTCTTTCAAACAACAAGGAAATTGGACAGCAGCACATATAGCATGAAATTCTCACAATTTTCTTCAGTATCAAAATTGGGTATGTGCAGGATACTAGATATATACACAGTTGAAAAGAGAGACATGGGATTCCGAAAGCTAAATTACCTTGGCAGGATCAAATCTCAGTCACTCCAATTATCTTGATCAAGTGCAGCACCCTGCCCCTTCCTCCACTCATCCTACAATTGAACTCAAATGGTGTAAGGCCCTTGTGCCCATAAGGAAATCATAGCATGATTTGTGCACTTTAACTTAAATAAATAGATAAAATGTGGTGCAAATTAATGCGAAAAGCATACCACTTCACCAGTGGTAAAATTAGAAGGAGACCAAACCAGAATCTGTCTATCATTACCACCAGTGTACAGTTCCTGACACAGGTAGAATGAGCTTTGTTAATTACCGGATTTAAGGTGCAAACCAAGACAAAATCCTCTAGATTAAATGAATAGCAACAGCCTCAAGATTTAACATCCTCAATCACTCATCTTTGTTTAAGGAAATACAATATCTAAACAACAGCTTAAATGAACATATTGATTAAATGCAACTGGAGTTGCATTTAAAATCTCTGCATTGAAAATATTACCAAGAATTCTCCAGACAGATTGAGGGCAGAACCTTCTTAAGATGCTAAATGACAAATGCCCAACAGAATAAAAGACAAAGCAACACTGCATCCATACACTTGTGCAAGCATACAGACGCATGCATGCACAAACACACACACACACACAGAGAGAGAGAGAGAGACCTGATCCTGTGCACTATACCAACAACAGTTCACATTTTCATAATGGCCACGAAAATTCATCAACATCTTGCCTGACCACATATCAAATGCCTATGCCGTTCAAGTGGAACACATGGTAAGAGATGGTTAAGTGTGTATTAGTACAAAATAAGATTTGACTTAAAGGAGAAAAACAATTACTTTTGCGGTTGTCATGCATGGAACAAAAACAAGTGCTGAATCTTGAGTTGTGGCCAACTGTAATGGCTTGCTTGTTTGCAGTCGCGTGATTTCAAAATTAACTAGCGTATTGCACCCAGATTCTATGTCCCATAACCTCAACCTAGAATCAGAACCTGCAACCAGGACCCAGAATGAGAACATTAAAGCAATTAACTTATGTTTTCTGGCATAAAATGCATCAATAAAGCATTACAACATCTCTGAACAAGTAGACACCACAGTATTCTATCCAAAGATAAGCCAAGGGTTTTGATTGCTCACATTAAATAAAGTGGATACACCTCCATCTTCTACGAATTGGGGAAATAAGCAATGTTACTCAGAATAATGACAAGAGTTCACTGGGACTTTATCGATCAGTTGACTCAAGGTTATCATAACTGCTGTCCCAATTATTATCCTAACTAATGTACAAAATGCACATAGAGAGAAAGGCAATGTCATGGCTCCTATATGGTAAAGGCAGCTACAGAGGGGTGGAGGCATTGAGAAGAATCAGACGCACATCTCAAGGAATTTTCACATCTGTAGACCTAAAGAGCTAAAACACTTGGACATCATTTCCAAATTCAGCAATTATAAGCTCGAAATATATGACCCTTGTTTTCAGTACTAAGGAATTCTTGGGGCAATTGTCAGGTACTTAAAGTGGTAACCAACAGGATGCCCAAATTTCAATTCAAGAAGTGTTTACAACACATGTGGAACAAAATGTTGAATAAAAAGCAAATTGAACCTGCACTTAGAAGGTACATCCCATCCCCAGTAGCTCTTAAACCAAAAACAGCACCATAATGAGCAGTAGCGCGATCCTGAGTGGACAACATTCCAGGATGCAACCTCTGCTTCACAGAACCCTTAAGTTGAGAGGAATGCTTATTAAGGCCACCATGTTTTGAAGAATTTCCATTATTAGTTTTCCTTTGAGGTGGCCGGGACTTTACTGATGAACTTGGATTGATGGATGAAGATTTAGACGTTATAACCTGAGAGAATATGGTGAGCAAATTTTTCAGAGATAGGAATGCACCATAACTGGAGGAAAACTGAAAACCTTGAACCCTAGGAATTGGCTATTCTTCAGCTGACCAGATATGATAGATAATTGCCTTTTTGACATCGTATGAAGATTATAAAGCAAAAAGAACTACCAAAAGGGAGATGACATGAATTTTCCTTACACAATGGGGCGTCTTTCTAATCAATAACAGAGAAAATCTTAATGCTCGTCTCTCCACCATATCTTAATAGACAACCGTAACAAGCAGGGATAATGTATGTTTCACTACTCAAATATCATTGCTGGAACATTTCCAGGGAAATCAGAAGGCAACATGCAAACGAAAATGTTCATTTGATCCTCCAGATTAGAATATTATAGGATGCTTTTGACACAGGATGGAAGAGAGATAGGGACCTTATTTGCAGTGGATCGAACCAGGAGGGGAGGGCGTCTCCCAAGCTGAGAGCGAGACTGGTCTAACACATGGAAGCATCCAGCTCGCCTGATGTCCCAGAAACGTATTGCACCATCACATCCCCCAGTTATCAAAATCCACTCACTTGAACTAGACCACTCCACTGACATTACACCATCTGCAATGGAAAAATATTTTGCATTAAGGGCCTTTAGATGCATAGCTGTACATTTGCTATATTTACAAACTAAAACAAAGGTAAAATCTGTAACTAAATGAATCAAAGGTTAAGGAGGAAGAATTAAATAAAAATGTTGACCACGATTTTAGATGGATGCTCTTATCCTAGTCTAGTATGGAACAGGATCGAACAGGTGCAGTGTATTAAGGGGGTGAAACATGTTATATTAAAAGAGCAAACACGCATATTGGAACGTACATAATACCAATTTCTTGAAAGAGAAGGAATCTACTTCACAGTCACAAAATTATTCACAGCATACCAGTTCCTTGTCAGATAGATTCTCGGTGATGTATTATTTTTTATGCTTTTAAAAAAATTGCTAGTCCTGGCTCAAATCCTTTCATGTGTTTCTGACAAGGTAACATCAGCTTAAATGCAAATCCAAGATAACATGGTCAAAGCATCACACCTCTAATTAAGTTAATTAATCCCAGCATCTAAGCTTAGGATCTAAACATCAATTCCTACTTCAACCAAATCAAGTCTAAGCATTACTTTGAGCCAAAAAAAAGGCTTTAGCCACCAATAAAAAGTTAGTACATTTTACAATAATAAACGTGTAAGATGACCAATAATATGGATTTGATCTCCATATTTCGCACATTAAACTAGAATAATCAGTTCCATGTTCAATTCATAATAACCATGCTTATAAGCATTTGCCACAGGAAAGATATCCTATTATGATTAATGATTACTTGTTTCTGTCTTTTCTTTTCATTTTCCCTGATTTTGACAGGGAATATGATTTGGCACAGAGTTTGATCTGAACTAAATTTTTTTGAATCATGTTAAAAATGTAAGTAACTGGGAGGTCAATTCACACAAAACAATTCACACAAAGCAAATAAGGTGGAATACAAAATACAATGGATGTTAAAGAAGAAACCAAAATGACAGCAAGCCTTAGATTCAGACATACCACGGTGTCCAGACAAAGTGTGAGCAAATGCCCCTGAAGCAATATCACAAAGGCGTACTTGAACATCTTCAGTCCCGGCAGCAATTAGCATATGTGAGGTTGCTAATGAAGACATAGCAGTCCTATAAACCTTTCCAGGCATTTTAAAGTCCATTACCACCTAGAAAATGAATGAACAGCTAAATTCAATTCTATTGGATATTATTAAATGGAAATTTACTGTAGCCTGTAACCAAGAGGATAAAGCTAGTAGTATGTAGAGAAATGTGTACGCATATCAAACCAACAGTACCTGTGTGGTATTTGTATCCCACACATTGATGTGATGATCATATGAACCAGTAATAAATAGCCCTGTGTCGATAGGATACCAGGTCACTGAGGATATGGCGTATTTGTGACCATGTTCATGTTGCTTGTCAACAACAAAGAGAGACTTGTGCCTAGCAATAAGACCATTCCCCTCATGCGATGCACATTGAACATCGTAAACAGCAACTGAAGAATCTGCAGCACCAGCCAACAAGTATCGACCCTCTGTCAAATCAACCTGAGATTGTGATCACATGAATGGCCACAAAAAGGTTTCTTTAACCAAAATTAAATCTTAATCACACCTGATTCAGCAAACAACTCATCTAATGTTTGTATTAATGGAACCCCCAATATCCTATCAATATATGTGCTTAAGACAATACAGTTTCTGAGCATGCCCATTACATCTACTTCAAGCTGGTAAAGTCGTATCACGTTGACATACAAATATCATATGAGTTAATTTTTCACCAAGAAAAGAACAACAAAAACTAGCAGTCCTAGTAACACAAAAGAAGCCCAGTTAGATAGCTAAACCCCAATAAGACTTGAAAGACAAACTAAGCTACTTTATACTCAACCTCAGGCTCAGCTCGAGCTCTGAATCACCAACTAATTCAAACAAAGAACTCAGCTAGATTAGCATCAAACTTCAAGTTTCAGCATACATAAATCAAGCTACTCAAGTTCAGCTCAATACAAGCTCGTTCCAGCTGCCTCCAACAATAATCAAGCTGAGTTCGAACGCATACAGACAATTTTAAATTGGCTAATAAAAATAAACCAAGCTTGAAGAATATAAAACTTAGCTAATTTCCGATCGTTCAACCAATAAAAAGCAAAATTCAAGTCTTTAATCACACTCTTCCATAAAATTTTCTACAGCGCGAGATATATCAAGCTGAACTGAACATGAGCTAAAAGAACAACTACATTATCCTAGAACACATAATATCGAAGGCACAAAACTATTAATCGCAGTCATTATTATTGCGATGGCTAACGCTTAATTTAATTGAGGTAAAGGAGCTTATTAGTGAGTAAAAAGTGAACCTGCAGAGAGTTAACGGCGCCGCGGTGAGCAGAGACGATTTCCTTGTGGTTCGAAAGCTGAATTGAGGAATTTCTGCCGGACTTAATCCTACTACTGAATAAATTAGGTCGAAGCTTCCCGAATTCCCTATCTCCGATCTCCTTCCACATCGTCGTCCTCGCATCTTCCCCCCGGCCGATTATCCAGTAACTAAGTATCCAATTCAAATCACTGCAATATATATTTATATGTGTTTAATCGAAAGGGATGACTTCTTGTACTAATTTATAACAATCGGTTCTAACTTCTGTGAACAAGCCAAATCTCGGTGACATTGAACTGTTTGGTTTCTGGTATTGTTTTTAGTTTTTCAGTTGACGTTTGCTTCTGGAAATTCGACAGCTTTTTGGGCCGACTTTGATGGCACAGATCGTTATAATTGGACTTGGGCCCAAGCTCCCCGATCCCGTGGTAATAATAGGAATTCGATCTTTAATTTTTTTAGTCCTTAGTTTCCCGTCCGTAGATTTTCGGAGCAAGCCCAAAGGCCAGCGCATTCCAATATGGAAAATACGGAGGCATTGGAGTTGGGTTTGCGTGAAACGTTAAAGCGTTCATTTAGGCTCTTAGATTGGAACCTTTCTTGCTGTGTTAGGTTCAAGATTCAAATCATTAATTTAGACCAATAATTGGATAGAGTTGTTAAAACGAAACGAATTGTTCGGTAGTTCGATTCGTTTCGACATGTTCGTATTCGTGAAAAACTCGTTCGAAACCTTAAATGAACCGAGTTCGAACGAATTTTTTTATTCGATTAATAATCGAGCGAACACGAGCATGTTCGCAAGTTTTAACGAACGTTCGTGAACATGGACATAATTATTATTTGACAAAATTTAGGGTTAATTTTATGCTAGACTTTTATATTTGGAGGGTTTTATTTGTTATTTTTACGTTAATGTTAGTTATATAGTTAATGAATAATAAAATTTAGTCACTTACTGCTTTAATTGTTTTTTAGAATGATTAATGATTTGTATGGCATATTTAAGGTTTAAAATAATTTGGATTCGAGCATTTCGAGCATGTTCGCGAACGGCTCGTTTATGTTAAACGAGCCGAACATGAAGTCGAACGTGAATTTTGCTTAGCGTGTTGAACACGAGCACAAGTTTAGAATTCGAAAATTAACGAACGAACACGAACGTTGTTCGAATCGCTTAACGAACAGAGTTCAAACATGAGATATTTGGTTCGATTTGACTCGTTTACGGCTCTATAATTGGAGGAAGGTTCAAATCCTGCCACTCAGTAGGGTGGTAAGGATGTGAAGAGAGGTTGAATGGGGAAAGAAAAAAAAAGAAGCATTGATATAGAAAAGAATAAATAAGTAAGATTATTTCAAAGTTTATGTCATGGAACACCTTTTTGGATGTCGAACATATTTTGGTCCAAATTCAATTGTTACATTTTCGAGATCAATTCATGATTCATGAGCGGAGAGACATTGGCAGATTTACGCTATCTTGAGCAAACCATCAAGGTCTCATCATCATGTAATAGCAATTAAGAAGGTGGTTGGAGAATGGGTGGCAGCAGAGGCGGACTCCTTTTTAAGAGCAATCAAAGAGTTACTCGTAGCAAAGCTAAAGCCCTAATGACACTTTAATTGCTTATCGTGACAGCCTCGTACCATTTCTTCCCTTGGGGCCTCAACCCCGCAGCATTATTAGCCCCACGATCAAAGGGAACATCATCAGTTTTTTTCTTTTTAATAAATAAATTCAATTTGAGAAAATAACGTGATTATTGCTATCTCATGCTGGAAGTTAGTTTAACCACAAATAGGAAGAGTACCCAGCGATGACATGAACGAGAGGGACAAGACAAGAAGAGAGGGGAAGCTGCAGCCCCCCCGCTAATACAACGACAAATGAAGTAGTCTCAGTCTCCCCCCCCCCCCCCCCCCCCTCCCCGGCGCTCTCTTCCAAAACTAACTGTTTAAGGCTGGGCGAAACAAAATTACCTATACAAGAAGCTCAAATCAAATCCTTTTGGTTATGCTTTGGGCCTAATTGACGCCCGTTTTAACGTCTTAAAAAGTTGTTCCATGTTGCATCATTGCTTGATCTTTGACATTCTGGATTAGCCAACTGTCGGTTTAGCCTTTTAACTTGAACAAATAGAAATTCTTTTTTTTTGTTGAATTAAGCTAATGATATCATCATAATCACTCGCCATTAAAAAAAAAAAAAAAAAGCAACTCGGGCATCTTGGTATATGCACATCCAAGCTTTTTAATTTTTCTTTCGACATAGGTTTATTGCCATGGACTGCTTCATTAATTTAGCATCTGAACAGACGAATTACTTAAACAACATTTGTTCGTACTGTCAGGATAAGCCAGTTGTCTAACATTTTTCCACCATTCTAGCCGACTTGTTGCTGCTTGTAAGAGAGAGTTGAGATAAAAAAATACGTGACAAACAAATCCCAAGGGGCAGGTTTTGCTCACGAGATCATAAATCATTTACAGAAATTCTTACAAATCTCTCACTACTATATTAGTTCTCAATTCATATTAATTAATATTAAAAAATATTAATCAGGCTCAATTTGGATCTAGAAGGATACAGTTGTCTTTTTTTAAAAAAAGAAAAAGAAAAATATGAACACAAAACCTTTCATCAGTTGGACATTTTATTTGGATTGAAAATGTAGTTCTGCATAAGAGGAATAGAATTCTCTGGCACTAGAGTACTAGACTGATGCAATGATCCGTATTGGTGTATATATGATTATGTGGATTGGCATTGTAGCAGACCCGACAGTCCAAATAAATCTGCCACGTGCTCTTCATTACATTAATTGATCAATTAATTACTCTTTATCTACCTAAGGGTTCATTTGTGAGTTGAGGATTTGGACAGAAAAGAAAGGGAAAGAAGAGAAAGTTTGATTTTCCTTTGTTTGTGAGTTTTTAGTAAAAGAGAAAAAAAAAAAGAAATTGGAGAGAAATGGAAAGAAAATTGGAGGAAACTTGTGAACATTTTTTAAAATACCTATTTTATCCTTAAAAATATCTTGAACAAATATTTAATGACTTTTATATCCAAAATCATTCCATTAATTCTCAAAACTCCCAAACAATATAACAATCCCTTTTCTTCTCTTCTCTTCTCTCATAACTTAAGTGTTCCCTTCTTCTCTTTTCTATCCCAAACTCCCAAACTAAGCTTAAAGATGAGTTAGAGGGTCCAAATTAATAAGTTTTGTTTGGACAAGCCAAATTTGGTTTGCAAAATTTGTTTTCACAAATCCCAATCACCTTTTTATCTTTCCAATCACCTTTTTATCTCACATACATCACATCACAAAAAGTGCTACAGTAAATATCTCAAATAAATCATCCAAATAAACTCTTATCCAAACAAATTTGAACTAGGCCCGAAAACTTGGCCATGGGATAGACTTATTATATACTACTATATGTGACTACAATAAATAGAACCCGTGTGATTTTGAATCATGAGAGATTCCCAAACTCCATCTCCTTTCCGGGAAATTATTATTCCTTTTACCCTTGCTAACCAAATTTTGTCAAAAGAGGGATGCATCAGTCATGAACCAGCCTGGCCAAAGATCTTTGCTTGACCATCCGACCAATCTTCTAGAGCACCGTGCAACTGGCCACGAGGTTCTCATTATTATTAGTAATAAAACTTGCGAGAACAGATACATGAAGTAAATGGTCAATAAAGGTTATCTGCAATGCAATGATGCTCCCATGATATAAAAACCTTAAAAGATGTTTTCACTTCCAACCGTGGACAATATATGGTTGGTCAGTCCTAAATTTCTTTCGGTTGAACGTTACACTACTAGCATCTTTGAATTTCGTCTCACTCAAAAGTTTATTGAATTACGTGTTCATCTGTAATTTCACATGGATGACCAAAGATTAGACGTCCTTCCTTTTTTTTTTAATAGATAATAGGAAACAATTTTTTTTACATCACAAATACGATTATATTCTTATATTTTAAATATTTTTTTTAAAAAATCTTACAGATATTACATTATGTAGAATGTTAGATGTTATTTTAATTTTTTTAAAAAATAATCTTCAATTCAAAAATTTTCCAACATGCCTTTATGTCGAACAGATACAACTCAGTCAAGCCTCAATAAAATTCACTAGTATTCTGCATTGTTCATCGTTCATCTAACAGCGTATGTGTTAACAGCCTTGTTCGGAAAGTAATTTTTCTTTTAAAATTTTTTTATTTTTCTTAAATTCAATTTTCAATCACTGTTTATCTTACATCAAGTTAGAAAAATGTATTATTCTTGAACAGATTAGCCGAAAATCAGAACAAAGATCAATTTTCGACTATCATTGTCATATACTCGTATGTTAACCAATTAACCATCTGCTCAATTGAGCGACATCAAGCTCATGAGCTCAACTAGCTTTCAAAATATCCAAAATAAAAACTACTGGCTGCTGGCCCACTGAACATTTCAAAGTTGAAACCAGATTTACAATTTTAAATTGGGTTTTATACATAAATAATCCACCTGAAAATGAAAGTGGGATGTAGAAAATATTTTTAGGATAGTGACAGTCGTACTCAATAGTTTATTGTCTACCCATGAATTTTGCTGTATAGGAGACTGCAATAATAGACCAGCATTTGGCTATTTGCAGACAGCTGTATTCCCTTCTGCATTGCAGTTGGTCCTCTGTACATCAATTCATATTCCCTTTCGTATATTGCTTCTAAAGGCAACAAGCATCTTTTGGATGTTCACTAGGGGTGCTCTTTCTATATGCTTGTTTTTCTCAGTCATTTCTAAAAACAATTTTTTTTAAAAAAAGGTTAATTGATTTTTCTTTCATGAGTTTACAACACTTTTGACTTCAATATCAGGTGTTATAACTTTGGATTCAGAAGCCACAGTTCTTTTATTTTCTAGTTTAAATAGAAATCCTGCAAATTTAATGATTCAAGGTAGGTTGGCACCTATAATAAAGTGATTTTTTCTTTTAAAGTATATGTATTTGTATGATAGCTTTTCTTTTACTTTCAAGTAAAGTGAAAAAAAAAATGTGAAGATGGAAATGATGCAAAGGGAAAGTTTGGTGATCAGCCATACAATGGGATGCTAAAAAATATGACCATGCTTCTCAAAGTCGTAAAAAAGAAAAAATGCATAAACAACCATAACTTAAACCAAAAGAAACAGTGCAGGTAAACAGAGAATCTACCAACAGCTGCTGATTCTGCCAACTACTGCCCATGCCTGACTTGTCCAAACTGCAACAGTGACCAAGGATAAAAAATTGAAAGCCCCTTTTGTACTTTATTAAGGTCAGCTGCTTACATAAGCTACAGTAAAACAAATTTGAAAAACTGACCCCTGAAACTCCACCAAAAACCAGATCCCTAATCTCATTTGATAATCTTCATTTTCACATTGCATGAAGCCATGAACCATTGAAACAGTGACTCCTCAGAAAGAAGTTGCTTTCGTGGCCATCGTCACACGTCACGTTGCCATGAATTACGTATGTCAAGCCTCGGTCTTGCGGTAAGCCCAATGCTCTGCTCTCTTGCTTGTCTCGCCCCTGTCACCATTTCTTTGCCTGGTTTCCTTGGTTTCAAGAATTATTGTCCCTATGCTGGTCCTAGCCATAGATTTCGAGTTGCATTATTCTTTCTGTTCTTTCTTGAATTTCATGGTTTCACTTGAGATTCTGTGACTTGGGTTTTGGCCATTTGTCCCATTTTTTTTTTAATATTTTGGTTTTAAGTTTTGGTCTTTCTATGATTGGTCTCTCTACCTCTGAAATCCTTGATAGTTCACTCTGATCAGATCCACTGTTTTTCTTTTTAACTTCAATGCTCTAAACTTGTTCCTTTTGTAAGTATTTTGTGGGAAAATTACACAACATTCTTGAATGGTCAATGGAATTTTTCTTGAAAGACGTTAGAAAGGCCTTAAATCTTGAGAAATGAGCTTTTTCGTTAATTGTTTTTTTCAGGTGACCAAAATGAAAAAGAAGGAAACTTTGTGAAAGGTGACAACTTTAGGATAAATTTGTTTTGGAAGTTCCATTAGGAGAAGATGTTGTGTGCTTGTTCAGGGGAACAATTTAAGTTTGAAGAGCCTGCTCCGCAGTCTCCGGAGTCGTTGGCCACAAGAGATTTCTCAGCCAGTGGCCTTTCATCAAGGAATGGAACAGGGGGCTGGGAATCAAAATTAGAAGATGCTCAAGTTGATGAAGTTGAGTCTACCTTGAAGGAGGCACTTTCCTTAAATTATGAGGTGCGCCAGTAAGAGATACAATTCAATTTAATTTTGTAGATTGCTTTTTGGTTTTATTCCTAAATGTAAATCTGAAATTGCAGGAAGCTAGAGCTTTGTTGGGGAGGCTTGAGTACCAAAGAGGGAATTTTGATGCTGCCCTCCAAGTATTTCAGGGAATTGATATCAAAACCTTGTCACCGAGGATGTCTAAGGCCATTGCTGAAAGAACTCGGCCCCGAAAGCCACGCCAGAAAGGCCAAAGTTCACTCGTCGGAGTAATGTCACTGCACTCAGTGAGCCTACTTCTTGAAGCAGTTTTACTTAAAGCAAAATCCTTATGGGAACTTGGGAGAATTAAAGGTAAACAGTTGGTTAATGATGACGCTACAGTCATTTCTCTTGAAACTTGATAGGAGATCATTTCTACAGCATTAGAGTTGACATTGAATCGCATTGAATTTATCTTAGTCGAATCTTTCGGGTTGTATTTACAAGTTGTGGTTTTTTCACCCGACTTGGATTATCAAGCGTCACTATGTCATTCTGCTATCTGTATCACTTGATGAAATCTCACTCCGCAGGGCACTTGAGTTTAGTATCTGTTATTCTACTGGTTATTAATGTTTCTGGTCTGGGGATTCTGTATGTATCAGACGCTGCAAGAGAGTGCAAAGTTATTCTTGACGTGGTTGAATCAGCACTACCAAATGGAATGCCAGAGGGAATTGGTGAAGATTGCAAGTTGCAGGAGATGTTTCACAAGGCACTGGAGTTGCTCCCAAAATTGTGGATGCAGGTAGGATGTCTGGATGAGGCTATTACTGGATACCGAAGGGCTCTTTCCAAGCAGTGGAATTTGGACCCCCAAAGATTGGCAATTGTGCAAAAAGATTTAGCTGCCACACTTCTCTATGGAGGTTTTGAAGCAAGCCTTTCACCTTGTCCACAATTACAGGGTCAGACAGCACCAAAAAATAATACGGAGGAAGCTCTCCTTCTGTTGTTTATACTGATGAGAAAGGTTTTACACGGTGAAATAAGCTGGGATCCAGAGTTTATGGATCATTTAACTTTTGCACTAACAATTTGTGGGGAATATGAGTGTTTGGCTGACCACGTGGAGCAAGTTCTTCCTGGTACCTATAACCGAGCTGAGAGGTGGTATTTTCTTGCTCTCTGTTACAGTGCTGCAGGTCAGAATCAGACTGCAATTGAACTTCTAAAGAAGGTTTCTGGATGTTCAGAGGCTAAACACAAACCTCACTTGTCTTCGCTTATGCTGGGAGCAAAATTGTGTAGTAAAGATCCAAAAGAAGCTCGTGAAGGAATAACTTTCGCCTGTAAAGTGATTGATGCAGCTATCAATCAAAATGAGCATTTATTGGGACAGGCACGTAAATTTCTTGGTATCTGCTATGGTAACGCAGCAAGAATTTGCAGTTCAGACACTGAAAGACTATTTTTCCAAAGAGAATCACTGAACTCTCTGAATCATGCAGCTCACATTGACAAGGAGGACCCTGAGGTCATGTTAAATCTTGGTTTGGAGAATGCCTTCCAAAGAAATTTGGTTTCAGCTTTTGATAATGCAATTTCGTATTCAAACATGTTGAGCGGGAGCTGCGCAAAAGGTTGGAAATTATTGGCTCTAATTGTATCTGCCCAGCAGAGACTTCAAGATGCTGAGTCCATAGTTGACCTTGCTCTAGATGAGACTGAAAGGATTGAACAGCTAGAACTTCTACGGTTGAAAGCCATTCTTCAAATAGCTCAAGAACAGCCCAAGCAAGCCATAGAGACCTACAGGATTTTGCTAGCTTTGGTTCAATCACAAACCGAACTTCAAGCTCCAAACAGCAGCGAAGAGGTAGGTTCACGTGCCTTTTTGTTCTTAGAGAAAAATAGAATTAAATGAAATAAGGTTAACAAATTGTTGAAATTTCTCTTCGAGACTCCCTATGTACAAATATTAGAGCCTGAAATCTAGCACGTCCTTAGTTCTTGTTGTATGATACTACTACCAGATAAAGCTGCTGTTAAGTTGAAGGATATGGAAATATAAAGTCGGAAGTCTAAAAATCCCTGTGTTGTTCAGCAAGAACTAATGCATAATAACATTATCTTGCTCTAGAGGTAAATTGTGGAAGATAAACTTCTTTTTCAAAGTTTCTTTTTGTGGAATTTGCAGGTAGTATCAATTAGAAAATTGGAAGGAGAAGCTTGGCTAGATTTGGCTAGAATCTACTCAGACCTCGAGACATGGCCTGATGCAGACATATGCATCGACAAAACAAAAGCAACTAAAATTTTCAACTCTCGGGTTTGGCATACAAAAGGTCTGAAAGACAATTTCCATATTAAGTGATAGAAACTTCAGTAAATTCTGGTTTTAAAGTGACCAGGGAGACATTTTTGGCATATATCTGCAGGTACATCATTTGAAGCTCAAGAACAATACAAGGAAGCTCTTGTTGCATTCTCAGTTTCACTCTCCATAGAGCCAGATTATGTACCAAGCATTGTCTCAAGTGCTGGAGTGCTGATAAAATTGGGTAGACAGAATCTTCCCATTGCAAGAAGCTTGTTGATGACTGCTCTCCGACTAGAGCCGACAAACCACTATGCGTGGTTCCTTCTTGGAGTGCTATCCAAGTCTGAAGGCTTGAAACAAGCAGCCGCAGATTACTTCCAAGCCGCACATGAACTAAAGCTTTCTGCTCCTGTTCAAGACTTTGCTTAACGACGCATTGAGCACCAAGGTTCCAGGGATAAAGGAACTTCTATTGGGACCTTAATTGTTGGTTTTGGCTTTTATATACTGACAGTGTAGACAATTAGTTACATTAGCTGGTGTAAATTCTGTCTTTTAACCACCGATACCATTTTTGGATGTTATTACTAAATTCTACACTGTCAGTATATAAACAATTTATACAGTATTTGCTCTAGAGCGAACATGAAAGATCAGCTCACATTACCAGAATCAGTGTACAAAGATTTCAACTATCAACTAGCATTTTGAATAGTCAGAAAAAGTGAACAAATAGATCCTTTGCGAATTGAATGGGAAAGTCTGATACATAGCCTCCATGTTACAGTCATTATTTAGAATCATGGTATTGCGTACTCTAAGAATCTTAGGTGACCTTACTGATTTTCCAGGCACTTGGATGCCCAAGCTTCTTTCTCTTCACAAATATTCCAGAGGCACATTAGCCAACCGTTGTGTTGTCAACGAGAACCACCAGGTTGCCATCATTGGTACAAGGCAGGCAATGACATACAAAGTTTATGTACCATATAACTAGGAAAAGAAATCAGCCCACGAAATTAAATTCAGCATCAGCTAAAAAGTGATAAATCTACAAAGAAGGCAAAGCGCAGGGTAATCAACCACAAAGTCAATAAAAAGTGATTCCGTGGTACAAGTTAAGCATAGTTCCTGCTTCCTGACAAATGTAGAATAAAAGAAACATGAAGTTCAACAACTCAGTTCTAACATAAGCTACAGCTACTGTACAGACTACACACGAACTTCACATTCAAATGCGAGAGATTTTTATTTTTTTATTCATTGGAGTATGTTTAAATAAGGTAATTTTCACAACTTCTCTTTGATTCCAGTCTATCCACAGCCTATTGAGAGGAAACCGTAAGCAAAGAGACTAGTCCATGTCCTGCCAGGAGCTTGTATTAACATCCCTTTCTCCTCTTACTGTTTTATTGCCATGAAAACTGCAAATAAATAAAAAAAAAAGGTCATTATTGCAACTGTCAGTAGAGCACTCCTCCTTCACTAGCACCACTTGCATGTTTGCATTCACTAGTTCTGACTAATATCTGATCCTTTCAGGGAAAATTATCAATAAATCATAAACTACATCTACAGATTTAAAAACTATGAAGTAATATAGCTGTGGGATGGAAACTGCATCACATGCATTTCAGAAACCAATAATTATCTTTAGTAACATAATTGCATAGTTGCAGAATCTAAAAAGATTACAAGTTTTTAGTTGCAATCATTTATTTTGATACAGGATGCTGCATCATCATTCACTAGCATCATCAACACGAAGCCCAAACACATTTTTAATAATGTAAAGCTTAGTAGGAATCTAATGAGTTGTAATGGACTGATAAAATTTGAAAGAGATATTTTATTGCTTCTGATGTCCTTGATACCTCCTCTATACACGACAGTTTTTCTATTTTTTATTTTTAAGGAACACATAAGTGCATTTAAATGCTGCAAAAGATGTAGTAAAATTGGCAGAAAAGTACAGAAGGATCCCTATGAATACTCAGATAAAACTCCAGTAGAAAAATGTTAAGAAAGTGCGATAGGTCAACCAATCTCCAAAAATGTCCCCAATTTCTAGTCATGTTTATCTAAAGAAGATTGATGAATATGTAATAGCATTCTTCCTAAAACATAAAGATCTAACAGTCAGCCAGGTTACTTTCTTCTATTCCTTTGTGCATGTTTTACTTGAGTAGGCACCATTAACACAAGTGACATCAATAAGCAAAGTATAGAACTTTTATATGCTATTGCTGTATCCTCACAACAGTGTAGCTCATTCCCCACCACTTAGCTGCACTTCGAAAAGAAGATCAAGTGCATTATCCTAAAACAAATACATCATGTATACTGTGATACCTGCTCTACAATGGGCCTCACTCAAACAACAAAACTCAATAAACTGGTGAAGAAAAGTCATTAGTAAATTGTAAACCACCTACAGCTATGCATCATCTATAAGAAACAACTCTAGACAAAACCCCCAAATTTTTTTTTAAAAAAGTACACATTTCCCAGCATCACTCAAGTATCATACTAAATATAAGCTTTGCGCTATACTTTAACAATATGTTCAAATAAATGATAAAATGTCTGTGATTTGATAAAGGAAGCTCGTAGTTACTCACAATACATCAACAATAGCAGTAAACTGCAAATACATCAACTTGAAGGGAAATAAGAACAAAATTATCAACTGAATCAGTTTACAAATCTTAATCAGTTGATCCATACTCACTGTGTTGGGTGGAAGACAAACTGACAAAGCAAAACCTTATCCCATCTGCCACTGCATCCACAAAAATGTATTAGCAGCCGGTTTAAGTCTGATATGCCATTTACGTGTTACTAAATAAACTTATCCAGACAAAACAAGTATAAGCAGCCAGTCCAAGTCCAATATACCATTTACAAATTACCAAATTAACTTATCCAGATCAAAGTAGTACGCCTGAATAGTATAAGCTAAAGAACTATTTTCACAAGGGGGAAATAATGGAAAATGACCCACAATGGAAAGAGAAAAAGACAAGCATCGTAAACAGATACATGTTATAACATGAGGCCAGAAGCCAAACAAATCATGATATAATCGGAAGTAATTGCCTTGAAAAAACCAAAAAAAAAAGTACCTTTAAAACGGGCTCGCCCTTATTTGTGTTAGCAGATTGCTTAGCAATGGCTGCCTGTTGAGCACGCGCAGCTCTTCCAGCAGCAGATTGCTCAAATTGCTCTTGCCTGCACAGGTCAGTGCATGTTAATCAAAACCAGTCTACCGAAAGAATCCAGACCTATTGTGAAGGTGTGGCAGTTTAATTTCAGAGTAGACAATTAGAATAAAATGTCTGCAGCCTATTTATATCAGCAGAAAAGGACAACGGTCAAGCAAAGCTACCTTACTAATTGGATTGCAATCACATATACAAAAGATCAGGCGGCATATCCATTTTCATGAATACCAATTGAAAAGCTATACAACATTGTTTTTGTCAAGACACAAACTTCTCATTTTTCAACGACCCTTTATCCTCTTAACGTTAGAAAAGTAAAGTTTTTTTCCTTTTACATAAAGGTACTTCCTTTTCCTGATTTCAAATTAAAAAAAAAAAAGGAAGACTTTTTACGTAATAGTCTTCCATTTCCTGATTTCCCTTCATATTTGAGCACGAATGAGAAATCTGTTGAAAACATCAGAACATGCGACAAAATCCTAAAGCAATTCAAATCTATTCTTCTAAATTATCACGACTTTGAGTCAATTCACTCTATTCAAGGCCCTTCAAAGTAACTTAAACCACAAAACATTACAACCAAAAGAAAACCCAGATAATAAACTAACATCAGCAATGAAATTAGCATTGATTAAAAATCAACAGGAGCGAAGAGTAGTATTGGCTTGCCTTTTCAGGGCGGCTTCGGCAGCTTTAGCTTTGGCTTCTTGATCCTTTTCGTTCCGTCGTTGTTTGCTTGCTCCTCCATCGAAGCAGGCAAAGCAACCCATGGCCATGATTGTGTTTCTCTATTTCAGTCAATTTGCTTTAGACTTCACCTTTTCTAGATTAGATGTTGAGTTTATCTTTAATCTTTTCTCTCTGTTGACGAAAACTTCGTATTAATGTTTTGACGCGTCTGAAGAGCAGAAGAAGACAAACCCACGTGGCTTTCCATTTAGATGTAAACATCTTCTGTAACAAAGTGAAGACGCAATACTTTAGGAGCATACATATCACGCCTTCAGTTATGCTGTTGCTATAAATACAAGAGAGTGAAATAAGTAGTAAAAATTGCACAAATTAGTCTCTCACATTTGAGATTTGTATCTTTTTAGTCCATCACATATAAAATGTTACATTTTCATCCCTCGCAAATGCAAAATAAGTATACATTTTCAGTCATTTAACTCAAGTTTTGCTCATATTCGTGCCTGAAAAAGTCACGTGCATCTCACTAGTTACAAGCATTGGAGGCAAAATCTTGGCCTCTCTATTGCCTCAAGTATGTCCATAAAATTCCTGACTCGTGAGGTGCATGAGATTTTTTTTTTTAAGATGAGTAAAATTAGAATGAGGGACTCAAAATGTGCATTCTATATTTGTGAGGAATAAAAATACATCATTTTATATACGAAGTACTAAGAAGATATAAATAAATAATGTGAGGGACAATATGTGCTATTTTCTACTAATAAGCTTGTAGGATCTTAATTAGATATTTGCAATCATATATGAGTAAATCTTATATACACTGACAGTGCATACATTATCACGTTGAATCCATGATACATGTGTAAATTTTGAATTTTAAATTTGAATTTTGTATACTTGCCATTCATTTAACGCTGACAGTGAATACACTGTCAGTGTAGGAAATATTAGGTTGTGTTTGGATTGCATTTTTCGTCATTTTTCATGGAAAAATTACTGTAGCGATTTGATATATGTGAGGGAAAAAGGTGATAGGGAAATGTGATCACGGAAAACGACAATATTTTCCGACGGAAACAAGCAATCCACGGGCTTGACAATTAGATAAATCCAAGAAATCAATGGCATTAATTGGGTACAATCGGGATTCTAATAGAATCATGACTCTAGTATCTAGTCTTCAATTTTTTTTATTTTAATAATTTTTAAATTGTATTTAAAGTTTACCTTAAAGACTATCATAAAGACCTTTAAAAACGTGGATAACAATGCCGTACCAGAGTCCCGCCTTCATCACCCGACCTTGACAAGACAGGAACTAGACAATTTGACGAAACCAAGCGACATCGTTTATTTGAGGCACAGCACAGATTTGCACCATATTTCTTCTTCCCGGTTCCCTCCAACTTCTTCAGCCAGCCACCAGACGCGTATCAAAGGTCAGCGGAGTGATGAGCAGCGGTCCGGCCTTAGATTCATTAGGTCCATTGGATTCTCTTCAACTCGAAAGCGGACTCTCTCTAGTCCCCCGAATCAAGCTCCTCTTAACCGTTTTCCGCTCCGACAAATCCGTTTCCCCAATCGACGACTGGAAAGTCAAGCGTTCAATAATCGACTACTTGAAAAATTCCCACTCAATCACTATCCCTGATGATAATGACGACCTCCAGATTCGAAAATTCAAGGACTTGAAGAAGCGGAAACGCGAGGACCCCGTCGCTCGCGGCAACTTAGTGATTCGGGAGCTAGGGTTTTTGTGGAAGACTTTAGGGGTCAAGAAGGAGGAGGAGAATGAGAGAAATGAGGAGTTGGAGAAGAAGTATGCTGAGTGGAGGAGAGGCTTGGTGGAGAAAATGGATGGAATGGAGTTGAATTTGGAAGGGACTAAGTTTAAATTGAGTGTGGCATTGCCGGCGTCTGATGATTTTGAGGCGATGAGGAAGGATTGGGAGGAAATGGTAGCTTTCGGTACTCGAGGTTAGTCAAGTTTCCCCCCACCCACCCCCCCCCCCCCCGCGGGGCCCCAAAAAAAAAAAAAATCTTTTTCCTTTTTTTTTTTGTTGTTGCTATGCATGCTTCTGGTTAATTGCAATTTGCAACAGATGGGTATATGGTGAAATGGGATGCTGTTTGATGAATAAAGGGAAAGAAAAAGTGATTATTTGAGAGTTAAAGAGAAGCAAAAGTATTTAGAGTTGAAATCATTTCTCTCAAGGAAACTAGGAAAAAGGGATTTCAGAAATAAATCTTGGTGGTATAGTGTGTCGAATTTGTTGCCGGATGCAAATTGGCTTAGTAAAACCGAGCTCGAGAGTGTTGGAGCTAATTAAGATTTAAAGTAGTTTTTAATTTGAGTTCAAGAGGTATATTGCCAAGGTTACCTGAGCTTAGAATTGCTTAATCGAACCTTGTTTTACTTAATCTGATTGGGTGTGGCAATTAACTTTGTTGGGTGGGTTTGGACTGAGTAATGCCTTGGTTTCTGTTGCTAAAAGAAATATTGCTCGTGTATTAGTTAATTATATAGGCAACGCCTTCTTTCTTTCTCCTCCAAGCTTGGTGCTTCATATCTTACATGATAATTTAGGTATTCAAGCTTTGAGAGAATTTCTTTTTTGGCGCAATATTTGGATCAGAGACAACCTCTGAGGGATGACTTTATTTTTCGTTCTCTTCTTGCTTTTTATTCTACTAAATTTTGGAGATTATTGTAGGATACAGTAGAAGTAGCAGGCAGCAGCCTGACACGATTATTTTAAGAGGTGTACCCTCTCGGTGGTTTGCTGAGCCACGGGTGTCATCTAAGCCCTCCATGCTGGTGACACATTCAATAATCTCTGCTTTTGGACAAATAAGGTGTGTACATAAAGAACTTGAGCAATTTGGGTAAAGCAATTAGTAATTGTCATCAGAAACAATGTTGGACTCCCACATATAAATGTCATGCGTACTATCTTTGAATACTTGATACTTCAGTCTTGCAGGTGTATGGCTGATTTAGGTGATGGGAATAGCTTATGCAGATTTCTGACTAATATTTCTGAAAGCATTTTTTGGTCAATATATTTGTGTAGTACATCATTAAATCATCAGATTGGGCTTTTAGCGGACTTCTTAATGTGTCAGAATCATGGTTTTCTTGCTTAATCTGTAAAGATTATCATGTTTGTGCTAGTAATTCGTTGTTGAGAATTATATATCAGTTATGCTGCAATTGCTTGAACTGGGAAACATGCTTGCAGTGTGTATGTCTTCACTTGGATTTATTAGACTGTATTAAAGACATTGATGAAATTTTGGGGCATGATGTTTGATTATTTGTTTGCCCGAAAATACACATAATACAGGGTGTGCAATATCTTGTTTGACACTTGTTTCTGTTCATCTCTCTACAAAATGCTTCAGAGTTCGTGGATGGTCTCCAGTGTTTGCTAGTTTCTGACAGTTTCTTAGAATAATAGAAGGATCAGTTATTGACTAAGGACTGAAAATTCCTTGTCTGTTGATTTCTGCTCTGAGCAAGTGGTGTTTAATGTTTATGATTGTGGACCTGTTGTCTGGCCATCACATTTTGCCTTGCTGCCTCTTAATAGAAATTCAGTTACTAAAATGTTTTCTCACTGCTAACTTTGCGTCATCATTATAGTTTTCTCCGTGAACTAGATTAGGTAGGCTTAGAGTATTTATTTTTCTTTAATCATCAAATTAGGTCTAAGAATGTGATAGTAACTCTTAATAATAATGAACCAAGACATGGTGTTCCTATTCCTGGGACAAGTGGTTAGTTCATGAATTTATTTGGTGCTATAACATGAATGCATTTCTCAAAATTTTATTGTTCAGATTTCATAACCTGATAGCATAATTCTGTTCTGTGGGTAGGAATCTTGATGTTGCTGAGGACAATGGTTATGGTGGGGATGCAGATGAAGATGGAGTAGAAATAGTTCCAGGTCTGCAGTGTAAGATTGTTGTGAGGTTCGAAAAGTACAAGGACTTTTACAGTGCTTTGAAATTCTTATGTGGACGTTCATTCCAGAAGGTAGTTATATGGTTTCTCTTCTGATCGTTGATGCTTTACATCTCCACTTCTAAACCTTCTCCCAAAAGATTAAAGAGAATAGGAATCGGAGAATAGGGGAAGAAGTAAAAAATTTCTACTTGGGACTTTGAGTATCAAATGATACTCCAGTATTATAGATCTTGATAAAATGCTCAAGTGCAGTTATTACTTTATGTTGATCTTCATTGGATGTTTTTGAAGAGTAACCATTTTATGAAGGTGATTAAATGTATGCAAGCTGAATACTTTTGAAACAGAAATATGATAATGTTATACGTTCTGTTTTTGTGCTATTCCTTTTGTTGTGATTAGTCATAAAACCATCATATTAACTGACAAACTTCTTGATAATGGTCAATAGCTTGGGTAAGTAATTTTCTGAAAGATAACGGTGACTACGTTTGGAAGATTCGTGTGCTACAGTAAGCTTATTCTGTCTCACATTTGCTTGAGTAATGTATGCAACTTCTCCTGGTGCATGCAGCAAGGATCACGTTTGAGGGCTGATTATGAGGTTACATGGGATAAGGATGGATTCTTCCGGAACTCGAGAACACAAACAGAAGAAAGAAGCAGATGGGAGCCTGCTAGAGGGACTGGGTTGGGAAATTATAGAGGTGAAGCTCCTCGCCGTTCCTATCATGGGACTCTGTTTAGCCCGGATGAAGCACGTCCAAAACGGTTCAGGGTTAGTGTTGCAAACCTTATTAGCAGCAAAATAGAATAACTAAAATGGAGTTTGTACGTAGAAGCAACTATATTTTATCATGATGTTTCTCTGGATTGGAATCTCTTGCTGTTATCAGTCCCCACCCCTCTTCGCTTCCATTACTAATCAAATTGAAGGATCAAGTACATTAGCAAGTTCTGACTCGCATCTGTTTTTCCACTGCAGGAATGAAGGGATTGGTGAAAGTCTTGGGACAAACGCCTTGACGTTCTCATGGTTGTTTTGAAGGCTTTTTTAGTGGGTAAAGGTCACATATCATACAATTCATCTGGCTTCCGTTGGGACAAGGGTTTCACTTGCCGTTTCTGCTCCGCTAAATTGTCTGGTCCAATTCGTATCTACCATTTGGTGTAACAGTAAAGGAAGATTATTACAATTGCTTGACCAAATATTTATATATTTTAAAAGGAAGACTTTGGCAATTGCTGTGTGTATTCATGGAAGTGTGAAAAGGAAAAAAAATGCCCTTCTTCCTTTCGACTTCATTATTGCACATTGACCGTGTGAAATACGGGCATAGATGTCAAAGATGAGCCTGTGATGTCTGCGACAAACCACCCTAAAAAAATCAATCAATTGGCATGAAATATTTGTCGAATTACGACTGATGCACTTTTGGGTTGAACTTTCATCAGCAATCCTTGCCTGTACATGGCTCCTTCGAAATCATTCAAATCTGTTTCTCTTTTCCAGAAAATTTCTAACAAAAGGCAGAAATTGCTCCTTGAATGATAGAAGCTTCTTTAACTTAGGCGCTTGTTAATTTGTAGTTTAAGACAATTATATAGATATTTTCTCTTAGCAATCGTGGAATGTTGTGTGCGCATTCAAATGACCTTGAATTTACACGATTGATGTTGGATTCAGAGCTCCAAAACAGCACATGGGCTGCTTCTACATTAATCTAGAAGTAGTGATGTCAAAATGGGGTCTAATATCTAGTGATGTAACTCCTTGGCGTATAAATGCCGATTCTGAAAATGAGACAATTGAAATTTAAGCGTAATCGTCACTCATATGCTTGGTCAAAAGAAACCAACTTATATAGTTATCCTAAAAGAAGCTCAGAATAAATGGACAGAAGACCTATAATTTAGGTTGAAGAAAAATGGAAATAGACGGAAGATCTAGATAACGATGACATTTATCCATGTAGGTCTCGGAAATAGAAAATGTTTCTTTTGTGGGGATTAGTTAAGTCAGAAAAGCAGAAGAAGCATTTTTATTTCCCACAATTCCTCCTAGAAATGACAACACAATTTCAAATCAAATGATTTATGCAAGCAATCTGTGAATTGCGGCAATATGTGCTTTAGTATTTGCCTTCAATGACTCAAAAGTTCTCTAGACTGAGAACTGTTCAATTTGCTTTCTAGGTTATCAATACTGGTTTAGTAGAGTAATATCAATACTGGTTTTGCGAAGATATCAAAGCCTATTTCGATGGAGTACGCTGCATGAAAAGTGAATCTATGTACTCCATCTAATGACCGAGTACTGCTTCGCACCGCCAAGAACTTGTCAAGAAAGTAAAAAAAATTATATATATATATATATATATATATATTTTTGTCGACGGAGTGGGTGTCCGGGTCAAGTCCGTAAAGGCGGCCCGACTAATCCCACTCCGGCCCGGCCCAGCGTCCCAACCAGACCTAGCACGTTAGATGCACGGAGAAGCCGATGTTGCCGCGGAGGTTCGACCCCAGGACCTAACGGTCCCGAAGAAGAGGCGCCAACCACCAGTCCATTCACGTGGGGGCAAGTAAAAAAAAAAAAAAAAATTATATGTTGAACATAACATCCGTTCCCATGATTGAATTTTCTAGTAACCTCAGAAATATGTTAAATGTGGTGGTTAGTGCTAATTCATACTTTAATGAATTCAAAGAAAAAGGGGTTTAGTGACAATTTTGTAATCATGAAATCAGTGATGACATATCTATCTTTGAACATGGAATACAAATGGTTTGCTTTCCATTCATGTCCAGTGAATAATTGACACTCAGGAAATCGTCAAAGATGATTGCTTTCCAATCCAAACATAAACATACTACATGGTACAACAACAAAATAATTTACAAAAGAAAAAAAAAAAAAGGTTACCGTAGCGAGAGGAATTCACAAAGGAAAAAAATATTTCGATCAAGATGCAAATTCATGACCAGCTCTTCCTGTGACCATGCAGCGTGGGTGTCTTTTCCGCTGGTCCACTTAGCACACTATCTGGAGAAGAAGGAGCTGAAGAAGATGATGGTGATCCATCATTTGCCATGTTCTTTTCGCTTAAATATCTTCTTACGTGACGATTCTTCTTCTTTGGAATGTCAGAACTTGAGCTCTTCTCCTGCATCACGGGTGCTAAGTGCTCATTCTTCTTCTTGTGTCTCTCGGAACTTGAGCTCTTGCCCTTCATCAGAGGTACTAAGTACCACCCAAGAGTTGTGCATAGTATGGCAAACGATTTTCCATAAATAAGTAGGAACAACAGAATCAGGACTACTGTCACGGGCAAGAAGCCTAACGTGTGCCTCCAATTTTCAAAAACTAATCTCCAGTTCCAGCTCTTGGCTTTCGGTCTTTGGATCGGCTCTTCTTTTGGTTGTCGAACTTCAGGACCAACAGCTCTTGAGGCCTCGATGCTATGCTTCTCTCCTGCCTCCGAGCTCGTCATCATTTGCTTATCTTTGGCATTTTTGATACCTGTGTTTTCTTGCCTCTTTACCTTTACTATTATCGGCTTCCATTCGTCGGATTTTGAATTGTTGGAATTCGAATCGGTGAAGTAGACGAATGAGATGTCATTTGAGCCTTTTTGTGTGTAAATCTTCTTCTTCTTGTCTTCAAGTTCAGCTAGAAGTGCATGGAACTTGTCAAGACCTTGATTTGCATAAGGGTTTTTGCTATCTCTTCTTTTACCACGATGATCATGAATAGCACTTTTTGATCTGCTGGGACTTCCGCGTGGGCTTAAAAATTCATCGAAATCATCTCGTTCTTGATTCTTGAAGCTGCCACAACTGAAGGGACTGCACATCTGGAGAGAGAGAGAGAGAGAGAGGGAAATGATACTTTTGGGATTTGGTCTGTAGGATTGTTTGTAGCTAGGATTGACTTTGATTTTGATGGGATTTAAAAAGATCAAGACAGAAAGTGTCCAGCACTCATCATGGCCTCTCTAGAAGATTAGATTTAGGACTGAGCGAAATGTCAAATGAATTGAATTGAAGTTCTGAGAAATGCTTGCAATGGAAGTCTATATACGCATTTTGGTGCTGTTTGACTTCTAGAAAAAAAGGGTTTAAATACTAAAAAACATCAGACTTAACGAATTTCCAAGAATGACAAAAAAAGAAGGGATAATTTCAGAAACCTCCCCTGAGGTTTCTGACACTTTCACTGACATCCCCTGAGGTTCTCAAAATTTCACTTACCTCCCTTGATAAAAAATTGGGCCCCTTTTCTGACGTCATCAGGGCCAAAATTACAGATATATCCCAAGTAGTTGGGGTTAATTACTACCGTTTATGTTTAAGTTACATAATGAATTTTCTTATTCTTTACGTACCTATTCTTGTCATGCAAGATTACACGCCTGACTTCAAATTACGTACTTTGCAAGAAAATGTCTGTGGAGTCATTTGTTACAAGACAAGAAGTTCAATCAAATAAGAACAATTTATGTACACAGGTGGGATTGGGAATTCAAGCTTGTCCTTTTTGGTATTTAGGATAATGTTTTTATATGAACTCAAGGAAGATGGATAGCCTATTTTGCAAGGTTATTAGGTAATTTACCTTTGTGGAATTCTTGATATCAAGCCATTTGATTGCTAATGTGGACAGGTGGCTTAAGCGCGTAATAAGTGCCATGGATTCGAAGTTCGGCTGAAATATCACATATCGAACGAAGTCTTTATTAGAAACCTAATTAGAAACCTATTAGAGTTCAGTGAGCTCTCGTACTAAGCTCCACCGCCAACCCTCCATTTCGAAAAAAAAAGACAAAAGCAAAACAAAAGCAAACACACGAAGCGCAGAATAACGTTGAAACCCGCAAGCGGGATTATGTGTTTTTTCTATTTCAAGGTTAGCTCGCATGCGGGTTAATGTTATATTTGAGCGCGAGAAGAAAAAATTGGTAATTAGGCTCTTTGGGCATTATAAGTAAATATTTAAATTAATGGCAGTTTTATTACACCAATATTATTGTATTATCATTATTATGATTATTGTATTATTTCTTATGCAAATATAACATTTAATTATTTAAATTTGATTTTATTTTTACAATTTATAAAATTTTTATCACTTATATAATATTTTTAAAACCCTAATACATCTAAATTTGATTTTATTTTTCAAATTTATAAGATTTTTATTTAAAAAAATGGGATACGGATAAGATATCCGGTTGGTTCGATTTGCATAGGTGCATATGAGAATATCCGAATACTCCTGAAACCCGCAAGCGGGATTCTGTGTTTTTTCTATTTCAAGGTTAGCTCGCATGCGGGTTAATGTTATATTTGAGCGCGAGAAGAAAAAATTGGTAATTAGGCTCTTTGGGCATTATAAGTAAATATTTAAATTAATGGCAGTTTTATTACACCAATATTATTGTATTATCATTATTATGATTATTGTATTATTTCTTATGCAAATATAACATTTAATTATCCAAGCAGTTTGATTTTATTTTTACAATTTATAAAATTTTTATCACTTATATAATATTTTTAAAACCCTAATACATCTAAATTTGAATCTAATTTTCTACAAGTCATACTTATAAATGCGAAATCTAACAAAAAAGTTAAATACAATTTTTGCAGGTCAAATTTAACAAATGCGAGCTATTTTCAAAATTTTAAATATTTGCAACATTTTTTAAAACAAAAATTAAATTTTCTGCAAATAATTCCCTACCTCTCAAAAAATACCAAAATAAAAAAGATAAGAGCTCGCATTTGCTTCCTAGAAATAATTCCCTAGCTCTTAAAAAAGGAAAAAAAAAATTGAGAAGAGCTCGCATTCGTGGAATGCGAGCTCAATAACCAGAGCTCGCATTCCACGAATGCGAGCTCTTGTAAGCTCGCATTTGTGAAATTCACAAATGCGAAGACCCCCCTGACGGAAATTAAACCCAAAATCACCCCTTTTGTAGAATTTTTTTAAAATTCATCACAAAGTTGGAAATTTCTCAATAGAAATACAACTTGTCTGGATTCCTTTCACTCTCTGATATCATTACGGTTGCTTTGCGATTACAGCGGCAAAACCTGTTTTTAATGGAGAAAGATGTAGGTGAATTCCATGATTCTCCCCTATGGCTTGAAGAGGCCATGGTTGCAGCTAAAACTTTTTACTCAGAGCTCTAATTGTAGCACAGCAAATGCACTTGTTATCACTCCAAATTAGTAGCAAAGAATGTTAATAGCTTGAAACCTCAGAGGTAGTTAAGTTGCTTTGCTTTATATGCTATTGCTACTGAAACAGCAAACCTTCTGGCCGTTGCAATTTGCAGCTAGCCGTTGCAAAATCTGCCAAATAACTGTTGCATGGCACATCTGGTGCATGCAATTTTTTGTATTGCACTTACCCCCCCTCAACTTTACTAATTAGTCCAAATCATTTATTCTTTTTTGAATCTTCTACTAATACAACTTCTGCAAAGGGTAGCTATGGAATAAAAATACCTTCTCACACATGAAAATAATATTTTAATCTGATTTGGACTGGATTGTTACCACAAAATCAAAAGCAAGGGAGGTAAGTGAAATTTTGAGAACCTCAGGGGATGTCAGTGAAAGTGTCAGAAACCTCAGGGGAGGTTTCTGAAATTATCCCAAAAAAGAAAGAAACCATTTTTTAAGTTTTAACACCCCATTCAATGTATTCCTTGTTGACCAGTCATTCGGTAAATAATCAATGAGAACACAGACTTGAAATTTATTCTACGCTGCTACGTACTTTCCTTCACAGGCTTGAATCTTGTACTTAGCACAGTAGCATTCTTGGAGAAGAGGGTTTTGAAATGGTCCAGTCTCTAATCATGTATGAGATCATCACATTATCTAATTAACCAAACGTTGATTGTGGTTAAATATTTCAGCCGTCGATAGATGTTCAAATTTATCTTATAACCAAGCAATGATGCACCACAATGTTGGTAATAGATTACAGTAATTGTGCCACCCTCCCAGACAGTCTATTTTATATTCTTGGTTAGTGAGTGAATTGTTTATAAATTTGATATTTGAAATGCAGAAAAACAAATATTGGCTTAGATTTATCAGCCATGACGCTCCCTCCTTCGCTGATCCAATTAGGAAACGCAAGAAATTAAGGAGGGTTGAAAGAAGTGGCCTATGACGGCTGGCGGCTTATTGTCTTAGTGATTTTGGCCGTTCTTTTTAAAAAAAAAAAAAAAAAATATTTACTTCCAATCCCTTTTCCATTTCTTTTCCATCCTCAACTACAAGGCTTAGTATTCGAACTCTGAACGTGACAAATTTTAGTTCTGCTTAAAATATACTATAGTGTTGTGCTATTTTCTTTTCTTTTCTTTTCTTTTTTTTTTCCCTTTTCCGTTCTTCATGTGAAAAAGGATTAGAAGATGCATATTGTTGACAGCCGCTCACTAAGCCAGTAAGCCGTCCGTGGGAAGAAAAAGTCCCCTCCTGTTTAGGCTTTAGCACATAGCATTATTATTAGCGGAAGTCACACTTTTGAAGCTTGAATTTTAGCATTTGTTCATTAATTAATGCACCATGCCTTGCACAACCCAAGGATTGCCTCTACTGAATTTCAAACTTCAGTAGCATGTTCTTTGAACTTCAATCAGTGTTCTTTCAATTGGACAAACTTAATAATTGCTCCTACAACCTGATTAGCTTATATTAAACAGTTGTCGAGAATTGTTATAATTTGCGTCCATTGCCGATTGCAGCTTTTCTCTCCGGAGCTGAGCTTAATAGAGTTCTAATCTATCATAATTAAGAAGACAAATGATCGAAATCAATATCTGGATTATGTTAAGTGTCGCTTGTCTAAACAAAAAGAACAAAAAGTAAGCACAATAATTGATGAGTAAATCTTATATCCATTGACAGTTTATACACCATTATCATTGGATTCATGGCATATGTGCAAAAATTAAATTTTAAATTTAAATTTTATATAATTGTCATTCATCTAATGCAGATAATATGTATACTGTCAGTGTAGAAAAGATTAATACGTAATTGAAAGATATATGATAAAATTACTTCCACAACTCAAGTAAATTCACTGGTTTATCCAGGTTACCAGACAAATAAGGCGTTGGATATTGACACTACTAAAGAAATTTTCCCTGCTCCACTTTCGATCCATCCTATAAAAGCTTCAATAAAAGATTTTGATGCAAAATTTTTTGGGTTAATCACAATTAATCCCCTTAAAGTATATGTCATTTCTCACTTTACCCCCTAACCATTTTTTTGTCTCACTTTATCCCCCGTTGGACAAAATTATCCCTCTATTATTTCAAACTCTTATTTTTCTCTTTTATTTTTTTTCTTTCCCCTTTTGTGCTCTTTTATTTTCTTTGTCTCTTTCTTCTTTCTTTAATTTTTCCTCTTTTCCACAAAAATCTTCATCTTAATGATTGAAATTAAAAAAGAGGAATCGTAAAGATCTATCTTCTCCTTAAATGATTAAAAAATATTCAAATCACTTTCCTAAAATACAAATATTTAGCCTTTCAATTTTTTTCAGTTTTTCCTCTTTCCTTTCTAGTTTCTCATTTTATTCTCAAGAAAATATCATAAGATGAAATTGTGACCTAATTAATAATCATCAATTGAAATTTGTGACACGTGGCATCATACAAAAAATCAAAATTAGTTTTTGATACCTTTTAAACCTTCATCCAAAAATGCAATTACAAACTCAAAATAAAAATTTTCGTTGAGACGGAGTTTTCTATTGGGAATGATGAAAGAGAGAAGAAAGAGACAAAGAAATAAAAGAGAGGAAAAAAGGTAAATGAAAAGTCAAAATAATGAAAGGGTAATTTTGTCCTATAGGGGGTTAAGTGAGCACAATTAAAAGTTAGGGGGTAAAGTAAAAAATGTGACATACCTTAAGGGGATTAATTGTAATTAACCCAAAATTTTTAAGCAAAACCGTCCAGAGAGAGTGACGAATTGGTGCCACACTGCCCACACTGGACTTGACTGTAAAGGCTGTATACTTCTTCGTCACCCCCGCTTCAAAAAGGAAGCACCAAAAATTATCTACTCGTTAAATTAATTTCTAATTTGCCAAACGACAAATTGTTTTGTTTCTAAAATAACATCATCTTTAGAAAATATCTTCCAACTAGTGTTCGTGCAGATATTATACAGATTTTGATTTGTTTTTAAGCAGGAGATCTCGAACTTATGACGTCCCATTTACAATTACTCCTATTTTACCACCTCACCTTTCTTTCCGTGTATTTTGATCTATTTAATGCTGCTTAAGGCCTGGATTTTTCACTTAGGAAAATGTCACAGGTGATTAATTTTACTTCTTCTCACCCTTTGATTTATGATGTGCGCATTTTTCCTTTTTTTTTTCACCCTCTTGATCTTTCAATTTCCAGTATTCTCATAAAAACTTTTTAACTACAATCACATAATTGAGGCAATAGATATAGTATAATTTCTATAATTCATTGGAGTGAACAAATATAAGAAAATTCATCTGCCTAGTAACAATATGTAGAATCTTCATGAAAGAATTCTTATAAAATTTTCTGAAGAGTTAGCAAAAGCAACTTCTTTTGAAACATATGGAAAAAGAGCTTTGGCTTCAAGTTGGATTGCATTTTCTCGGATTTTTTGTAGAAAAATTACTGTAGCGATTTGATGTATGTGAGGAAAAAAGGTAATAGGGAAATGTGATCACGGAAAACGACGCAATTTTTCGGCGAAAAATGACTGTCCAAACGGGGTCTGATTTCGGTCATATTATAGCTGCAAGGTTTAAGCCAAAACATCCTAACCTTAGAAAGAAAAAAAAAATCAAGTGCATGATCTTAAAATTTCCGGAAAAAAATCAAGTGCATGATTTGAAAATTTCCGGATCTTTTACTTTGAAACTAAACCGAAATCCATAAAAGAAATTCATAGATGTATATGGCTGAGAATTGAGAATCAGCTAGGCTTTTTTATTGCAATTCATCAACTAATAAGCAATATTGTAGGGTTTACATGTTTTACCTCTAAAATTATTGTCTATCATATTGAATAATGGATTAATTTTTCGTACACTGATAGTGTACACACTGTCATTGTTGAATGAATGACAATTATATAAAATTTAAATTCAAAATTCAACATTTGTACATATATTATTGATCCAACGGTGATAGTGTACATACTGTCAGTATACATAAGATTTATTCTTGAATAATTATTGAAAACTTGGAAATATAAAAAAGAAGAGACTGACAATAAGAAAATGTAGGAGCCACTAACTAATATTTAAGATTGAAAAAAGTTATAACTAATGCTCTAGTGCAAATGTTACTATGAGAACAATTTTTGGAAAGAGCATTACTTTGGCAATTATTTTTTTCAACTAATGTTACTTTGATAATAAACTCCAAATTGTTTGAAGTATTGGTCAAACAATGTATTAATTTGAAATTTTCGAACTAACTACATATAAATGTGCTACTTCCTCGCCAAAAATTATGAAAATACCATTAATTAAACGACACATTCCCGTTGAACCAATCGCGGACGCCGGGTGCCACTTGTTTGCGTTAATCGGGTTTATATTTTTTACGTCCGGAAAAAAACAAAATTACCAGAGAACTAATATTCGTCATTGGTTATCGTATAGCAGTACTATTGAATTTGTCCTTGTTATTAAAAAAAATTGCCCTTTTGATGTATTTTTGCTAACGCGGGGAGAGTTTCCACCTATCCTAAAATCTACATACGCAAAATCTTGGGCGGTAGCCCTAATTTCGTAGGCTTGCAATTTACATAATGACCTAGAAAAACAGCTACCCAAATTACTTAGGATTGTATCATGAAATTCGGGATGATATCTTTCCAAAATTTTTGGAATTTGATAATATCAAGGTTTTAATTATCTTAGTTTCCATTGATGAATTTTGTTGCTATTGCAGATGCCTTCGAGTAAATTTGTAGCCGACAACCGAGAATTATTATTTTTTAAAAAAAATGAAAGACTGACCCTTTTAAGGTTTTAGCTCTTTTATGTTTCACAAAACCATAAACAAAAGTCGTCATTCAGAAAAGAAGATTTTAAGAAATGTAAGAGGGCTATTATTTAGAGATTCATTTTCATTCTCACCTGATTTTATCGCCTTGGCTGTCTCGCCAGCTTATTCACATTGTTGGCCTTCTGTTGCCAGCGAAGAAGTCATTAAAAGGTTTTTGTTCTGTTTTTTGAACTTCCTTGAACAGTTAATAAGTCATCAATTTTGGTACAAACGTGTTCGAGGTGATCACGTTGGATATGTATGCACTAAATGCAGTTGATGAATTCACAGAAATTCATGCTACTGGATGATTTATTTCAAGAGAATAATACTTTGCCTGGCAAAAAAAAAAAAAAAAAAATTCTAGTATTTGAAAATTTTGCTTTTGATTTGCAAAATGCATCAATGTAGGTGGCAAATATAGGTGGCAAACAAACCCATTTAACTAAATTTATCCATTATTTTCTCTTAGTTTGTTAATTTGCTCATTTTTTCAGTATTATCAATTTATCTAAATTTATCCATTATTTTCTCTTAGTTTGTTAATTTGCTCATTTTTTCAGTATTATCAATTTATGATAAGCCTTAGCCTCTTTTCCTACTTATTTAAAATGAAATTTTAAATTTACACCAGACAAATATGTTAGGGGTTCAAAATTTTTGGATTAAGTTTTTATGTTAACTTTTATAGTACTTAGTTCAAATTTTTATATTTTTATTATTCAATTATTAGATAGTATGTAATTTTACGACATAAAATACAGATGGAAAAAAAGTTGATAATTAGGCTTATTCAGTATTATAAGTAAATATTTAAAATTAATGATGGGTGCAAAGGGTGGTATAAATTAATAACTTAGTTTGCAAAATTGAATTTAAATGAATTTATAAAAATTAAAATAAATGATTTATAAATAAGTAACTGAGTTACTCAATTTATTTTTTGATTTGTCCATTTATACTCATCTAATTAAATGGATATAAATAAATTACTCATTTATACCCATTACCCATTTTAATCAATCCAAAATCGCCCAAATCGCCCATTTTGACACTTCTAATCAACGATTTTGACATCTCTAGTCGCAAGCTTATGACTTTTAGCCACATTAAGAGAGAAAGATTAACAACAAATCTTGATTATCTAGCAAAGGCTTTTCGGTGCTTAAATAAACTCTTTTGCTGACATTCTTGATCTCCTCGAAAACAACTCCCAAGCCCAAAAATACATACATAGACAAAAAGGAAAAAGGAATCAAAATCAAATATAAGAAAAAAAAAGACCAAAATATTCTCTGGGAAATTGAAGAAAGAGAAGGGTAAAAAGAATGGAAAAGGAGAAAGAATTCGAAAAACAAGCATCTTAGTACACTTCACATGATATATTTATATACTTGTATAGCATCCCAAAGAAGACCTTCCATCTCAAAGGTCGACAAAGCTGATTTTGTATGGCAATATTTGCATTTTTATACATGCTATGTTATCTGATACTACCTCACAGCACTACATATGTTTAGATTAGTTTGATGATCAGCTTCAAACATTTAGATTGTTTACAGAATGCAACTCAAACATTTGAACCAGATTCAGAGTGAAACCTCCACACAAACACGTAGTCCTTGGACTCACAAGCCAACCTTGTAGCTTCACAGAAAGCATTCGCCACTTTTTTCTTGCCATCTTTCCCCCACTCAATCCTCACCCAAGAAGTGAAACCATTTAACGTCTTTGGTAAGCCAGAATTCACAAAATCAAGCACCACCTCCCCACCAATCCTCCTGCATGCACCTCCTCCGCCACCGCCAGATGGCGTGAAATCAAGCCAAGGACACTCCGGTTGCCCCACCATTTCATTATAGGCCGCATTTGTCAGCCGGACTCTATTCTTCGAGTCCGAAACGATCGCAGGCAAAACCTCAGATTCCACTTCTTTCTCCACTTCTTCCGCCCTCTTAACAATTTGTTTACCTGCATTTGGAGCCAAAGGATCTTCAGAGATGCGTCCCACACTAATGCTGGAGGCGACAGGCCTGATGGCCTGAGGTGCAATAACAGCAAATTTGGTGGTGGAGGCACCAGACGCACCCAACTGGGGCATGAAATCCACCTCTTCAGGGGAATCAGCCGCCTTGTTCAAATCTATCACCCCTTGATTATCACCACCAACAACCCTGGCTGGGAGAGAAAGTGGTGCGGTGCATGGCAAAAGCGGGAGCGAGACAGCGTTGGATGGGGTGGTCACAGGAGTGTCCAACCCGCATTTGAGGGGGACAAGGTTTGGAATCAGGGGAAGCTGGGGAAGCCCACATGGGTTATGGATAAAACCTTGTAAAGCTAAGGTTTTGGCAGGGGAAGGTGATGCCTGATAAGAAGGAGAAAGGACCTGAAGACAAGTCCTCGTTCTTTTCATGAAAGGTGGTGCAAAGGCAGTTCTACCTCTCTTTCTTGTCCTTGTAGGCCTCGCCTGCAAATGAGCCCAAACATTCATCAGGTAAGGAGACCTCCTGATGCCCTCAGGGAAGGAAGAATTGATATCTGCCCCATTATTGGGGCAGTTGGCTGCTGAGGATTCAGGCTTTGGAGCAATAGGCCTATACCTGGCCATTATCTCAGCAGTTTTTCCTGTGTTATAAGGGTTCAGGGTTTGCATCATCTTGACAAAAATTTTGATGTTGAATCTGACTTTGACCCAAAATTTCAAGATGAGAAGAGAAGGGAGGAGAGAAGGGGAAGAGGAGGATGATCTGGTGCTGTGCTGCTGCTCTCGGTGAAAGCAGTGAAGTGGGTCTGGGTGGAAACTTGGACGTGAGTGGAGGAGAGAGGAGCTTGATTTAAGAGTGAAGGTAACCAATGAGAATTGGGCAACATAAAGTATTAGGAGACACTTGGAACTGTACGGTGGGTACGTGTTTGAGAATACTTAGAGATAGGGACATGTGGGATTTCGAGGAGGTTTAAACTTACATGCATGCTTACACTTAAGAGGCTGCATCGGTTACACACTCAAAAACTCCAAGAGAGAAGATGGAGAGGGGAAGGGTGACTGTAGGTATATCGTTCATGTACCATGATAACTATTTTTTTTCTTCTTCTTGTCCTTTTGTGGTGGATCGATGGTAAATTTTGTTCTACACATTCAGACCTTGCAAGAAGCCATATACGAACTTAGCTAACAAATTCATCGACCAATTAATACAGGTTGTGGATGGGATAGGACATTGCTGTTTAGTCCACTTATCCACTAATGGCTCGTTTGTTTCACAAAAGAAATTATGTTGGATTAGCATTCCTGCGAGAGTGCCTTTCATCGCTTGTTTGGCAATAATACGAGAGGGAGGGAATGTTTGGATATTCCAAAGACTCGACCTAACATTTCGATTACTGAGAAACGAAACATTATTCGTTAATCAAAGCTGGTGTATATATAGATTATCATCAAGTGAAGAGTCTGTTTCTCTCTATTTTCAAGGAAAAAAAAAAGGACTTGAATTGTTATTCAATGCTAATGAAAGGTAATTTTTCTAAATTCTTTTAGAAGCTCCTTAATTAGATATTGGATACAAACAATTTAGAAGTCAAGAAAGAGAGAGAAATTTATACTTTTGCCCACTAGTTTGTTCAGAATTCTCAAGGTTACAAATAAGTACCGCAAGCCTTAATATGTCAGTATCAGAATCTTGTAGGGGGATGAATATTCCAATGTATATTTTGAGAAGATGAATGAACATCCACATTTATCATTTTATTAATTTCATAATAACTTGCACCAAAAAAGAAAAATCAACTAAATGTGGATAACAGAAACTCTGTAACCCAATTCTTCACAATCTCATAAACCAAACAAGCCTTAAAATCTTGGATGAGCTAATCTCATGTTCCAAATTTTCTTGTGTTTTTTCACTGCCCTGCTTTTTGGGTCTTGAAGATGGCTACCGGCGTCTATCTGTCACAAGTTCACCAGTTTGTTTACACAACAATAAATATTTGTTTTGACACACATAACTGATGTGATGAGATAAAAAGAGGCCGAGAAAAAGAGTTGAGGAGGCTGTTACTAATTGTCCAGCGGTGGCCTTTTGTCTCATCGCACCGAAGGAAAAGCTCCTTTGTTACCGTAACGCGTGTGCTGTTGGATGCCGTGCATGGTGTACACCTATCGGCCATCAGTGACTTGTTTTGAGCAGGCCTTTCAAGTTTACAATTTTATCCTTCTCAAATATCTGGCGTTAATGTTACGGCCTGGATCTTATTTACACGCTAATTTTTGGATCTAATGTTTGATTTTCTCTAGTCCTAATGCAATTTACACTTGAAAGGGGTAATTCTATAATTTTAACACAAATTGGATTGTAAATAGGATTTTGACCTGTAGCGTTCACCTTTTATTATCCCCCAAAAATTCATTTTTGAAGGTAAATTATAGGGGTAAAGTACTAATAACCCCCTGTAGTTTCATTTATTGTCATAAAACCCTCATAATGTTTCAAAATATCCACTTCACCTTTCTATGGTTTCATGTAAACTGGAAATTTAATGGAATGGTCTATGTAACGTTATTAGTTGAAATACCAATAGTGCTCTTACTTAAATGATAAATCAAATCTTGACTTAGCACCTTCTACAAAATCATAAGGGGATTACATAGATAATTGTAAAAATCACAGGAGGTAAAATGGATATTTATGCAAATTATAGGGGAATTAAGTGGTAATTATGATTTAATCAGATGCACCTTTAGAGTGCGCGTGGTCTAATTGCTCGTAGCTGATTATGTATTCCGTCCATTTTTCACTTACATTATAACGGAATTATGTGGCTATTTTTAAATCTTAGGGGAGTCAGTTTGGTATTATGCAAAACCATAGAAAGGTTATACGTAATATGTACAAAATTATATGGATTAATTTTGTGTGCATTGAACAATGTATCATTAGCACCCTAATACGTATATAAGAAAACGAAATTTAAATTTAAATACTATACATTCAAAAGTACTAATTTATACGCTGTCAATGTATACAAGGTTAATCCAAATCATGCTGCCACAGCGCACATAGTTTGTTTCTACAGCAACTTTTGTTTAATTTTTACGAGATTATCAGTTTTTAAGTCTGAATTGCATGTGGACTTAGAAATTGACATTTTATGCAAACCTCGTTGTAGAAACAAAATTTGGACTGTTGGATGAAGCCATTGACGCAGCCATTTCTGTAACTCTTGTAATGGCTTTACCTTGGAAAGGATGATGGAAAATGGGCAGGGCTAATGGTAATGGGGTTGGGATTCTACTGCATGCATTCGATTGGAGGAAGATGATTGAACATTGCAAACAAGAGCTACGCGTGGAACGTGACTAAGAGCGCTGATCAAAAGGCCAATCCGAAGTGAGCCTCGCTTTGATAACCAATGCCAGTTTAGCATTTTAAGAATATTACAGGCAATTTTCTCTTACAATCAAGAAATAGATTCAACGTACCCAGTTATAACGGATTGGTAAAATTAAATGTGCTATTGACAGTGCTAGAGAAATCAGAAATGTTAACAAGGTCATTGCAGTATTGTAGTAGATCAAACTGAATTACCTTTCTTAACATACATATAAATGCAATTCTTGAATAGTACAATTCGGTTAGTGCCTCAGAGGATGTAAAACAAAGAGAGAATATTGCAGGTTCAACTTCGCATTCTTCTTGTAATACCCCTAACTAATGTTCTTTTCTTTTTTTTTTTGTTTTGTCAATAAGCGCTTCGCACTTGATCTACCTATCTGGATACATTAAAAAGTCATCCTAAAATTCTGTTATTTTATTACCATTTTTTAGAGATGGAATTCAATCTGTCTTGACGTTGCTTTCTACCATAAGTTGCCTGCTAAAAAAAAGGTGGTTTCTACCCCCCAAAAAAAAAAAAATTTGGTGAAGCTACTTGATGAGTCAAGAACTAATTCTAGAGGGTGTATTAAACAGCCCAAGAAGGGTATTACAGGGATGAGTTGGTTGATCAATATATCATTGCGACGGATGTACAATCAGAAAATGTCCACTGGGCCTTATACCTGACGAGTTAGCTGTTGCAAGCATTGCCAAGGGGCCAATCTTAAACACCAGCAAATGCAGAAAGTGGAAAGGATCAGCATTAAACACCAACAAATGCAGAAAGTGAATTTACTTAAGTTTTATTGCAGTTCCAAAAACACCCTCCTTTGATTGCTATTTTTAAGAGTTTTGTTAAAAATGTATTGTAATGATTTGATGTATGTAAAATAAAAATGTGATTGAAAAATATGTTCACAACAAATATTGCGATTTTTCTGCGAAAACTCGCAATTCAAAGGCTTTTATTAGAAGCACGCTTGATTTTCAATGGTGGCTCTACTGTAGAGAAACTTCATTGAAACCCAAAAGTTGGCCAAAACTGGAAGTCTTGAAAACCTTTTTGACAATAAAAAAAAGGGTCTTGAAAACCCAATAGTTAAATTGAACCCAAAAGTCTTAAGAACCCAAAATTTAGTTGTGAGTTCTCTCAAGCCCAACTCTTGAGTCGCATAGTCGTCGCTGGAATTCGAGTCAACTCGGGTTGGGAGAGAGTGGTGGACCTTACTAGCAATTGTTTATTTCCAAAGGACTAGGAGGCATAAACCATACTACGCGGGGTGGGAAAAATAGATGGAGATGCCCAGTCCAGTAAAATGATTTGTACTGAATCCAAAATGGATCCATTAATGGTACAGATAAACCAAAATTAGAGCAAAATTTAATATAACGAAGGCACCCCTAAGCCAGTGGAGGTTAACTATCAAGGATGGCTGCATCCTTGATCAATAAAAGCCAAAGACTCCTAAGTATGTAATCATGTAAAAAATAGCAAGTGTTATTCTCAACAAAAAATCAGAATATTAGAGAATTTTGTCCAAATTGCCATTCACGTTTGCTATCTCAAGGCTAGGTTGCATTATGGTTTAGTTACAAGATCCATCAATTTTCCAATGATGCAGCTACCTAAACTTATAAACATCATCCAGAGTTAGATTTTACTATCTTTTCATGCTCTCAAAATAGTGAAAACATTTATATTAATATAAATTTTGGACTATTAGTGTAGAAAGTAGACTCTATCCCAAATCTTCATGATTCATATGAGAACTAAAATATATCGAGAGTAGGAAAAATATGAGAACTCACATATATACTGAGAGCAGGGAAATCACGAAGGGACGGATACAAATTTCATCTAACAATAAAAAATCAGTAATCACCATGCTGTGGTGCACTTTCTTAGTTTACATAATCCGACTAAAGATAAATTCTGAAGCTAAAATAGCAGGAGTAAAATTTTCTATGCCTTTCCTCTTAAAGATAATAATAGCAAAAGAAATTCTAAGATGGGGAATAAATCAACGAGTCCTTGTTTCATGGAGTCTTCTACATTGCATACTTGGGAACTTCCTGTGAACAAAGAATGCACAAATACCGATCAGCTTTGGAATGAGTACCAATTTTGTCAACTATTTACACACGAGGAGTATGCTCTCACACCCTCCAAAATCACAAAAATAAAGTGCCATTGGTATAGATACAAGGCAAAAAAATGGAATTACAATATACAATAGCATGACAACCAATAACGGCCTTTGCAGGGGCTAGCTACTATCTTTGTGATCATTTGTGAAGGAATGAGGCAGGGCAAACCTCTTCACCATCAATGCCATATACTTTCCCAGGTGCTCCACCAGTGTCAGCTTTGTTTCACTGGATTCCCTTGTGTGGTCTCCTAAGAAAACTCCCATGTGCGTAGTTCCCTGTCTGAGTTTGGGGATCAGTAATGCAAGCTGTCATGATTTTTAAAAACTGAAATGCCATGCGGTGATGCGGCATGGCATTTTAAGACACACTGCGGCCAATTCTTTGAACCAAATCAGCTCCACAATTAACATCCATTTACATCTATTTTTATATCTGCTTGACTTCCATTCGCAAATCAATACATTGCAGTTGAATTAATAGATCAATACAAAGATTGTGTGATGAGCATTTCAAGTTGTGTTTCAAGTAATCCATCACATGCGTCTCAATTGAGAGCTCAGACTGGAGTGCTGGACCTTTCAGAGTTTGCCTTGTAGCCACCTCTGTATCATGTCCAATGCTGCTTTTGGCTGATCCATAGGAACCAAGTGGCCAGCATTGTGTACTCTGAGAAAGATCAATGGTCCATACTTTTTTTGTAATCCTGCCTCCAAACCGTCTCCTGTAAATGGAACAGTAGGAGCTGCTAAGTAATTATCCTGTCCTGACCATTTCATAGCCTCAACCCATCTAAGAGGTAGAGTAAACAACCTCGAATTAAAGAGAGACAAAAGCAAAAGTAAAAAAACTTCTTTAGCATTTGCGCACCACTTCTTTAGCCTTCATAAAGCAATGACTAAATCCAACAGGTTCGTTCTCATGAAACCTACTCCCAAGTCTGAATCCTAGCAAACCAAAAGCCCGAACATTAATATTCAATAAATCATCCAAATAGACTTCACTTATACTTGTGCATAAACCTTAAAATAGAGTTGGGCATTTTAAGAATTCAGGAGGATATACCTCAGATCTGTATTCTGCATCTTGTTGTAATTATTCCAGTAGGGCAATGTTAGAGCAGCATCCCTTACAGCTTCTCTTATCTGAATATATGGAAAGGGAAAAAATATCAATTATATATTTTTTAATAACTAATGGACGACTTACAATTGAGGATAAAGTGGCACATTAGTCAGATGGACAGTTTAAAAGAAGGAAACGAATATAAGACATGCAGACAAAAAGAACCAGTCAAGAATATATAGAGCAATTACTCTTTTTCTCCTTGGATTTTTTCTAGATGGAGAACAATTCTTACTCTGTTACATCTCGACATAAATTGAGTGTCTTCTCTCTCATATTCCAATTTTCATCTTGTCATCACCCTTTGCTTGCATCTACTCTGGCAAAGGCAATGCAAGATCAGGGAAATCAGGTTGTTGTTGTTGAGAAAGATGGGCAGCTATAAATTTGGCAACCATATCAAGAACTTAATCTTGAAAACACCAAGAACAAGTGCTTATAAACAAACACAATGGAAAACAAAACAAAACAAAACAAAATAAAAAAGAAAGAACACAATATAAGCAAATAACAGAAATTTCGTTTCAACAAGGGGTCTGAAAGACTTTTTAGTAACTACTTTAAGTTTAAATAAAACTATTATTGTTTATATCTATATAAACTCATCCAAAATGGATTTGCTATTTCCACTTAAAACTACAAAGTGATTGTGTTACACTGTCTGGTATTCTCAAAAATTTCTAGCCCAAAAAAAAATCCATTCTTCCTCTTTTCACCCAAAATGCTAATGGTCATTTTCTGCCAAAATCAACAACCAAAACCAAAATGCAAACAGATTTTTTCATTGATATCAGATCAACTGCTAATGTAAACAGGTGCATGACATCTGTTCAAGATATATCTAATGCTTGACTTGTCCTAAACCAAGTTAACAAAGTAAAGAAACCTCCAAGTCAACAACGAAAAGGAACCTGTCAAAGATGCTTGCATCTGCAAGTGTTGACAACCATGTCTAGATGACCAATTAGTCCATTTAAAAACAGAAAAAGGAAAAGTATATCAGGAAACCAATGACAGTTCTCTATATATATATATATATATATATATATATATATTTGGGATAAGCTCAACAATTGAATAAATAAGACAACCTCCTCACACCATCCAAAGCTAGTAGTTGCCAAAAAAGCTATCAGAACTACTGGTGTAATGTGTGTCTATGTATATTTGTGCAAATGTGAGGGAAAGCATGCAATAACGAAAGAAGGGTATATTAATCAAAGAGAGGGTGGAGTATGGTTACGATTCTTTGATTGCAGTATAAAAGGTTACCATGAGCCCCAACTATTCTAGCCTCAGTCAAATAATAGAGGTTTGATAAGTGGGATGATTGACAAGCATCATGTAGCTAAAAATCACCCCCTTCAACTCCTAAGAAGCCAAAAGGTGGATCACGAGATTAATACATTCCTGGCACTATAAGCTTTGTACTTGCTGGGGTAGAATTTACTGAGAATCCCCAAATTGAAGCTGATGGTTTTCCACTACTAAAGTCATCTCCCAGTAATATTCCCTACATTTCCCTTTTACTTTTAGTTTCCAACAATACAATTTCCTTTGCACTGCAAAGAGAAGTAGAAAGCCCATAATGCATTAGCAAAGGCAAAAAATGAAAAAAAAAGAGCAAATTCCTAATGCAGCAGGACCAGTGACATACCTCTTGACACCCTGAATCCATCATTACTCTAATGGATCGAGTAACAAGATCTTTAGCTGCAATATGAAAGTATCTTTAGTTTTGCAGGCAAGTACAAGGTGCTGTTTCAAGTGATATTGAAGTAGTAGAATGAAAACACTGATTCACATGTGCAAACAATCACATCACTAAGCAACTTTTAAGCATATAATAGCAATGTGCTACACTATTTCTATCGTTGACTAAAAATGGTCAGGAGTAGGGAGTTGAGATATACTTGTGACAACTAAATGGAAGGCAAGATGCGACTAAATCAAGTTTAGTTCATCCCAAATTTAGGGACCTGCAAAAGGGGTTTGGCAGGAAAGGAATGGTAAGCAGAGCAATTACATTCTAAAACTTCGGTCTCTAAAAAAAAAAAAAAAGAGGTAAGGCAATTAGGTGCGTTGGCCTAACTACAAAGGGTTATTAATACATATTCTTTAGACATAGAAAACCAAAACGTAGTACATAATCCCACACTTCTCTCAAGAAGCAAATCTTTAACTGTAGTGGTTGGTATAAACGGCAACATAACAACTCTAGCCCAAAAAATACAGAGGAAAAGAGCAAGAAAGTACAACAGAGTTTTAATTTTTTGAGGCACACACCATAGTTTTTTTTCAGAACACAAGCTACACACCAAAGGATGGGTCCCAAAACAGAATAAATCTAGCCTGAGCAGTACATACACGTAACACTCCAGAGACCAAAACATCAGATGAGAAGAAGGGGGACAAAACGCATCAGATAGGAACAAAAGCCAAACCTTCCAAATGGACAACTGCGCATGGACAAACCCAAGCCCATACATATCCCCAGAGAGCATGGACAGAGCGATATTTTTTTTTTGTTTTCGAGGCAGATACCACAGAGTTCTTCAAGAACACATGCCAATAGCAAACCTTTGTAGACCAGATATTGGAACCACTAAACCACAAGGAAAGGACACGGTTCACAAACACAGAGCAAGTAGAAGGAAAGAAAGCTAAACGCACAACTCAGCAAGAGCAAGATCGTACCTCTCCCGAGAGTAAAACAGAAGGTCTTCAGAAGGAAAAAAAGGTCCTAGGCTGGCCAAGCAAAACAAAGGACGAAAACATCAACCTTAGGCTAAAACTTATAGAGAAAACTTACAATGAAGATTGCACCTCAGCGGACAGGAAGAAGAAAACTTACAGCGAAGGAGGAGGAGGAGAACCAAACGGATGACAGAGGATTTGGACTGCTGAGCATCAAATATCTCAACAGGCTCTTGTACCAGGGTTCAGAGCAGTTGGACAAGCAACAGAGCAACATAGAACAAGGAGGCTCACCGCTACCGAAGATCTTGGTCGTATAATTTTGGTGAGGAAAGTGGCGGAGAGGAGAAGCGGTGGAGAGGTATTCGTTGTTCTGTATATCTAACCCTAAAGTAAATGGACGCGGGGCTGGAGCGGTTGTCAGAACAACCGCTCCGGAAGGTGTAACACCATTTGTACATGGTGTAACATCATCTGTACAAGGTGTAACAATAGAACAACAGCGAGTAACACTAGAACAACATTTTTGTGGGTCCCACACGGCGTGAAAATCGAGTTACAAGATGTGATCTGAGCCGCACAAATTTTTGAAACCTCATCCAAGCCGTGAACTGCCTGGGACGGTTGTCTCTGACAACCGTCCAGGCCCCTCGTCCAAAGTAAATGGATAACATTGTCCAGAAGAAGGAGAGAGAGAATGCATTGGGAAGAAGGGACGCGGCAGACGACGCAGCAGGAGGCACATGGGATACTGCCAGAGGAGAAGATGAGAACCCGTAAGAAACTGTTGGCACGTTATCGCGCGATGCGCGTGCAGCATAATGTTCTCAACTCACATGCCGGGCACGTGAGAGGACGACGAAAATTCTGGCTGAATGGAGTTGCCATGTTATCTACTTATTATGTTGAAAAACCGTCTTTTTGCTTTTTCAGTTTTTAACTTTTTATTGATTGTCATTTTTATTGCTTTTTTCGCTTTTCCTCTTTTTCCTCTCAGCTCAGAGCAATATCCCAGCTGAGGTACGTAGTAGTTCAACCGTATTACTAGGGCTCTTCTGCAACAAATCAATGTTTGTTTTTCGACTCAGTTCAAAGGATATTCAATTAAATATACTGGATTCGTTGCCGGCAGCCATGGAGTTCTTTGTGTTGTTTGTGCGATTTTTGGATGATTGAGAATTCCCAGATGGAGGTCGTCGGTGCCGCCACCACTGAAGAAGAAGAGGAGATCAGGAGGAAAAAATACCCATCATTGCCTTCTAACTACGTCTCCCTGACCCAGCTCCAAGAGCGATGGCTTCAGCAGCAGCAGCAGCAAAACCAAGAACAGGAAAAGAAAGAGCATCAACAAGGGAAAACAACAACAACATCATCATCCCAGAATCAACAACGACCGGAAAAGCCGAAGAAGGAAGAGTTTGATGGACAGAGGAGCAAAAATGGAGAGCGAAGAATTGAGGGTAAAAGGGAGATTTATGTGCCTCGGAGGCGCGTATTAGGGGATGGAAATCGTCCGGGAGGAATTGGGGCCGAGGATAGGGAGTCGAAACGGGGAGCTTTTTTGAGGGTTGAAAGAGCTGATAGCAGAGTAATGGAGAACAGAATTAAGGGGAAGCAAAAGACGTACTACAACCGGGGTAAGTCCAAGATGAGGATGATGGCTGGGGCCCTAACTGGAAGAGAACACGAAAATATGAGAAATTCCGGCGGAGAAAATGGTCGATGGAAAGATGAGGGGTCTAATTGGGGAGAATTGCAGAGAAATGATACCACCGGGGATGATAGAAGGGCCGACGAAAACTTGGGTGTGCGCCCCCTAGAGGCAGTGGATGAGGAAAACAGGGGAAAACAAGTGAATGTCGTCAGTATAGGTGGCGAGAAATGCATTGATCACGAGGCGTTGGGGGGAGGAGTTTGCAGGAGAAATGGTGATGATGATTGCGGAATGGGAGGAAGTTTAAGTCGGTGTATGGTGGAAATGCCGCCGGAAAATGATGAGCATAAGGAGGAAGTTCCTGTACATTTGTTAACTGCTGATGATCAAGCTCCAGGAATCGCCCAAGCAGCAAATGTGAGTATGGTGGAGGTGCTGCCAGAAAATGTGGTACAGGAGGGTGTTTTAGTTGGTAATGGGAGCAAACACAGTCAAGGGAGGTTTAGAGGTCATTATCGGGGAAATTTCCATAATAATAGGAAAGAAGGAGTTTCTGAGGAGGGTAGTAAGGTACAATTGGGACAGGGAAAAGATAAGGAGGTAGAGGAGAAAGCTTTGAGTGGTAAAAGCGAATGGAATGGTGGCCAGATTCAGAGGGGGAGGACTAGAAGAGGGATTCAAGAAGGATGTGCATATAAGGAGAGGGTTTCAAATAATTTGAGGCCAAATATTAGAACAGACTTTAAGGCTTTGTCACTAAATGACAACAGAGAGGGAAACTTGACAGCAACCAAGTGGCTACGTGGTGGGCGGTCGGGGAGATGTAGAGAGTCAAGAGATGGTGGTCTTGTTTGGATGCCAAAAGGGGGAACCTCTGGAAAGCTATGCAGCTCAAATGGGACAACTCAGGTGATTTCCTGTTTGGGTTTTTCATGCTGGATTACTTGTGTTTTTCATCTTTTAAGTTTCGATTGCATGGCCTTGATGAGGATAGAGATTTGGGAGAAATTTAATTGAAATAATGGGCCACTAATCGTGCTAGAGATATTAGAAATTTTAACTTTAACAAGGTCTTTGCGGTATCTTATTGATGTGGTAGTAGTTCAAGCTGAATTTCATTCCTTTACACATGCATATAGTCTATAGATGCTATTGTTGGTTCATGTTACGAGTCAGTGAGTGCCTCAGGAGAAAGTAAAACAGAGGAGAACGTTGTCCTACATTCTTGTTTCAATATCCTATCTAATTTTCCGTTTTGACCATAAGCCTGTTCTTGCTTGATCTATTTATCTGGATACCTTACAAAGTTCATCTGGAAGTTCTGTTAGATTGTAACCGTGGTTGGAATTCACCATGGCTTGCCTTGTCTTTTTAGCATAAGTTATCTTGTTCCGAGTGATCCTGCAGTCATAAGTAATGTTTGCCTTTATTTTGGTGATCCGATAACTGCTTCAAATGCCATAGATACCCCACGAAATGTCAGCTTAGCACAGAGCTGGTGTATCCAGTTTAGCCTGACTTGTCTTATGTCTACCTCATTGCATCCCGGAAACAGGGCCTCTCACTTTGTTATGTTTCAATAAAGCGTAAGGTCTAGTGCTCATCTATGGGAGTTAATGGTCTTTTTGAACTGATATATATTTGGAATTCCATGCTAAAGAGTATTTTCTGTGGGGTCTGATTATACAAGGAATTTCCATGTTTTGCATCTCTGACTAACCACCTTCCTTGTAATCAGGTTCATCGATGAAGTCTGGAAGCAAAACCAATTAATACTCCAAGTTGCAAAACGGACTTTGGAGAGACCATTAAGAAGCTTTTATTGCAGTTACTCGACAACCAATTGACATATTGTATATTCTGGAGTGAAAAACATCGTGCGAAATTGATTCAGAAGACGTTATCTATTTTTAGCATCGCATGTTGATGCTTTGTATTTAGGCATCTTGTATAATATTGATTCAGGTTTGGACAGTAGATTGGCAATGTGAGGTGTCAAGTTTTCTCCTAATTTCATATGGCTAAGGGTTGATTCCAAGAGGTATTTAGACCATTGATTTCTTTTTATTCCTTTTGAAATACCATCGAATTAGCTTCAACACAAGCACAGTCGTATTATCCTTAGCAGAAGATGTGGATATAAACACAAGCGCAATTGTATTATCAAGGAACACTTGGCAAGATTATAAGGAGTGAAACAGGATGTGAGACAGGGTGTGGTACAGAAGATCCATTGCGAATTAAAACGGCAAGCTTGCGAATTAAAACGGCAAGCTTAGTATTCACTTATGTTGGGCTTATTGAGGTGGCAGTACTTGTCTAGGAGAAAATGGTACTTGAAAACAAAATGGCTAATTGGTGTTGCACTCGTACAATGCTATAATTAGTGTGTACTTCTAATCATTTATTAATGTTAATATCTACACCACTAATCCATAACAACTCAAATTATGAGCATCCAATTGTTAGCCCCTCCATTCCCATCCAAAATTACATATTCTTGACTTTGGATGCTAATTAACTTTCTATCTTAATCTGCTCATCTAGTCTTTCATTCTCATGAATGCTAATTGCAAATAATCATCACCTACAAAATGATTTCTGTCATGGTTTCATCGCAAGCCACAGTTGCTGCTCATAATTCACTTGAACAAAATGGCTCGTGTTTGTCCAAGATATTCATTCGTCTTTTGCAATGAAAATGTCAGAGGTCATAAATATTGTGAGTTGTTGTTTAAGCGGAAAAAATTGCAATTTAAACTCAGCAGGACTTCGGCAAGAGGATATTTCAACTTTGGAGAATTTTCCATTGAAAAAAGAAAGCTTTTTCTTGAAGTTTGTTGTTTCATATGTATGGCAGAGAAGGACTTATCAATAAAGCATTTCCATTGCTATTGAGTTAGCCGTGAAAATTTTTGCAGGGTCCTTGTTCCACTGGACCAACGAACCCGATAAAGGAAAACTGATATTGACCACAAATTAAAGGAATTATGCAGACTGCTAATCTTATTAACTAAGATTGAAGATGTGTCACATTCTCAATCCAAATAATTAGTACTAGGTTTTTCCCCGTTGACTGAGTCTACAAGATTTGAGATAAGATATCGTTGAGAATCCCATCGTTTGCTTCAGCGACATACTAACCGTCAACAACACTATCTGATTTATACCAGATTGATTATCAATATTTTATCTAAATCCAGATATGATAATATTTTTCAGAATTTAGGTACACAATCATGCATGCAAAGGATATCCAGTTATCACACCTATTGATCAGCACAACACTTGACCGATTAGCCTAGGAAATTCCTCCAAGAATCCTAATTACGTAATCTAATACAACCTAATATTTTGAATTGGTTTTGTTAACCACAAGTTTCATGATTTAATTATTATATTCATCGTGATATTATTATAGATACTGGTAAAAATAGTGATATTATTCTAGACACTGGTAAAAAATACGTGAGATATCCTATACCAGAATTAGTTTAACCCTCCCATCCATTTCTGGATATCCTAGACGAGAATTAGTTTAACCCTCCCATCCACTTGTATTTAAAGGAGCATCGTCTATGTCATCATAGATAGGTAGCCTGAGTTCATCTGATACAGTGAAAAAATGGAAAAGCTTTGCTTCATCATTCTTTCAATATTCACTCTATGCTCTGTTGCTCCTGTTGCTGCTACAGCTAGAATGTTATATGTCAATGATACGGGGATACCAGTAACCCAGGTATACAAGTATGCTTGTCATCCACAAAGATTTAAAGACCTTGGCTTGAATATCGAGCATTTCACCTACTGTGATAAATCACTTTCTTATGAAGTAAGGGCGAAAGACATCATAGATAGGTTGTCATTGGAGGAGAAAGTGGAGCAGCTTGGTAATAGAGCTTCTGGAGTCCCCCGAATTGGGCTACCGGCCTACGATTGGTGGTCCGAGGCATTGCATGGTGTCTCCGACGTTGGCACAAATACAACCTTCTTCAATGACAATATCCCTGGTGCAACGAGTTTCCCCACCCCGATTACCTTGGCTGCATCTTTCAACAAGTCGCTTTGGAAAGCTGTTGGCCAGGTGCATTTTGGTCTTGAATAAATCAATAGATAACTAATGAGTAATTGTATTTCACTATAAAAGCACAGTAATTCATTTTGCAGATTTTCTTTCTTTCGAAAATTTCATAAATATGGTCCTGAAATTTTACTTTTGACGTACTAAATTAAGTTGCATTACAGGCTGTCTCTACGGAAGCAAGAGCCATGAACAATTTTGGTCAGTCTGGGAAATCATTCTGGAGTCCAAATATCAATGTTGTGAGGGATCCTCGTTGGGGAAGAGCTTTGGAGACACCTGGGGAAGATCCTTTTGTGGTTGGGACATATGCCTCCAACTACGTGAGAGGATTGCAAGATGTTGAGGGCACTGAAAACACTACAGATTTGAATTCTAGACCCCTCAAAGTTGCATCGTGCTGTAAACACTACGCAGCATATGATGTTGACAATTGGTATGGAGTTGTACGTGAAACATTTGATGCAGAGGTAAATTGTAAACAACATAGAAATTTTGGACATCGATATGTACTCCATGTATATATACTTTATAGAACGTAACTAGTTGCTTATTGTTTGTTTGTTGATGTGTTATTTTGACTTGCAAGGTGAGAGAGCAGGATATGATTGAAACGTTTGTGAGGCCATTTGAAATGTGTGTTAAAGACGGCGATGTTTCTAGTGTTATGTGCTCTTACAATCGAATCAATGGCATTCCTGCTTGTGCAGATCACAGACTTCTACATGACACCATTAGAGGAGAGTGGGATCTTCATGGGTATTAATTCAACATCACAAACTTTGTGTTTCAGCCTTAACAAACATGATTTTGGTTTTTATGATATCTGCAATGACAATTATCAAGACTGACTACTGATTTTTCTCTTTATTTTTCAGGTATATTGTTTCCGATTGTGATTCTATCGATGTAATGGTCAACAGGCACCATTTTCTCAATGATGCGCCAGAGGACGCCATGGCTCAAGTTCTAAAAGCTGGTTGGTCTAGTGTTGCTTTACTTTTGTGCTCTTTTATTACCATTTACTCCATTATTCTACCTTCTTGTTTAATTATCCCATCTAATTATCCTTTCATCGCATTTTAGTTAAGATATAAATAAGGCAGAAACTACTACTAACTGAAAAATGGATTGACATACATAACTTAGTTCTCATGATTAAAAATGTAAAGAATGTAGGATGAGATCTAGATTGACATAGACATGTTTCATTAACATCCACAAAAGATTTTGTTTATTTTATTGCTCTTTTCTTGATACTTTGTAAATATGCCTAAAAATTGTATTAACATTGTGTACAGCTCCAATTTTGAAACGTTGTAATAGTGTTGTGTGAAGAATTGTAAGTCCTATGTAAGATTGTTCTATTCACATTTTTCAGTGCCATCTAATATTCTTGTTTTAATAATTTCAAGTCCCATTTTATTTTTTTGGCTTTTTTTGTGAGTAATTAACATTTTTCTTTCTGTTTTTGTTGTCATTTCAGGTTTGGATTTGGATTGTGGAGAATATTATACCAAGTATGGTGCCAATGCAGTAAACCAAGGAAAAGTTAGGGAAGCAGACATAGACAAAGTCTTGAAAAACCTCTACATCGTCCTTTTCAGGCTTGGACACTTTGATGGCAGTCCACAGTTTGAAAAGCTGGGCAAGGATGACATTTGCTCTCAAAGCCACATTGATTTAGCCATTGAAGCTGCCAGCGAAGGAGTGGTTCTACTCAAGAATGATAACAATACTTTGCCATTGGATGCTCAGAAAGTTAAAAAAGTTGCCGTGGTTGGGCCACACGCCAACGCCACTAAAGTTATGATTGGCAATTATGCTGGTAATTGTTGAAATACAAACAAAATCAAGCATTGTTATTTTTTTATTTTCTTAATTTGCATAGAGATTGATTTTTTTTTCCCTACAAATGCTTTCTTAATTTGCATAATTTTGTTGATTTGTGTTTGTGTGTAGGTATACCATGCAAATATACCACCCCACTGGATGCATTCAGACAAGCTTATGGGAATGATAATGTGTACTATGCACCAGGCTGTCCAGATGTTGCTTGTAGAGATTATAGTTTGGTTTTCCCAGCAGTCCAAGCATCTAAAAAAGCGGATGCTGTCATCATTGTTGCTGGAATAGATACCTCAGTTGAGGCTGAGAGCCTTGATAGGGAAAATCTTCTACTACCTGGTTATCAATATGAATTAATAGATCAAATTTCAAGGCAATCCACCACTCCTATTATTCTGGTAATCCTATCTGCCGGTGGTGTTGACATTTCTATCGCCAAAAATAATTCAAGAGTTAGTGCTATCCTTTGGGCTGGATATCCTGGAGAAAAGGGTGGCCAAGGCATTGCAGATGTTATACATGGGAAATACAATGCTGGTACGCCTGTTTTCTTTTTTCCTTCTAAAATGCTAATACTTTTTTTTGTTTATCATGATATGAAACATCATTAAGCCAAAAGTCGAATCTTATCTTACTAATACAATTTGCAATTTTTATTTGTAGCTGGAAGATTGCCCCTTACATGGTTTGAGAACGATTATGTCAACCAGATACCAATGACATCAATGCCATTGAGGCCAGTAAAGGAATTGAATTATCCGGGTAGAACCTACAAGTTTTACAGTGGCTCAACTGTGTATCCATTCGGGCATGGGCTGAGTTATACCACATTTAAGCATTCCGTGGTAACAACAACGAGATCATTGTCCATCAAGCTGAACAAGTTTCAATTTTGCCGTGACCTCAATTACACTGATGGTGCTAAAGCGCCTGCATGCCCCGGAGTTTTGATTGATGATATCAACTCTGACAATCTAAATATTGAGTTTGAGGTTAAGGTAGCAAATGTTGGGGAAAGGGATAGTAGTGAGTCCCTCTTGATCTATTGGGTTCCTCCGCAAGCCATTGTTGATGCTCCCATCAAACAGTTGGTTGCATTCGAGAAAGTTTTTGTACCTGCCGGAGAAAGCGTAAAGGCTAAATTCAACTTGAACGCCGGCAAGAATTTGGGACTGATAGATTACAAAGGTTATAATATTTTGGCTTCTGGAGAGCATACCATTGTGATTGGAGAGAACGATGCTTCATTCCCTCTTCACATCGAGATCGAAGAATATGTGTTCAACCAGGAGGATTAGGAGTTTAATTTTTTTTTTTTTTTTTGTTAGCAGCTTATTAGAGATGTTTAGGTAGCCATTGCTGTATTGCAATTATCTTTTAGTTAGGCTACTACTTTGGAATTGATTGCTTAGGGTGGTATTAATTGGTATTCCTTTTTCCATTGATATAAATAACATAGATGCTGATTCGTATTTGAGTTTATAAACTTTTGATATTCCAATTAATGTTCTAAAATTTTTGAACTTGTGACACAAAAAATTACCACACAAACTCCTGTAGTTGTACAATAACATATACTTACAAGCTCCGAGTTTAACCATGCATGAATGAAATCTTTGGTAGTTTTTTTGCCTGGCATAAATTGAGTTCTCAAGTACGTGCTGCAGCCATCGGGTTTTCAAATAAGTGTTTTAGCCCTTATAATCCCTCTATCTTTACCACCCTTCAAACACTAGTTATGAATTGATATGAGTGCAATAGTAATGAATTGATATGCATGCAGAATTCTCAATTCTCATGATTGAATAGTATGAAGATCGAGTTTATTGGATAAGTATCAATAGTTTGTAATTAAAAGAATTTATACCGTTGGCCTTGTTCCCTCCTGAGATTAAAAGCATAACTCAGTATTTCTATGAGAGCCAACAGATTCTGCTCTTGATAAGGTGGCTGATGATTGAATTATCTTAGCAAAAGATGAACATTAGACACTAAAGTTATGCCACACCAAAAAAAATTTGTTGAGACACTAAAGTTAGCAAAAGATTGATTTATCATGAGACACTAAAGTTATGCCACACCAAAAAAAAATAAAAATAAAAAGATTGGTTTCAGTTCTACAATTTCTTGAGGAATTCAGAATTAGAGGCACCAAGTGTTCATTTAAATTACTTATTCAGCCATGTTTGAGAAATTGATTAAACAAGTATGAGTTACTACATATTTGTAACAAAGAAAGACGGAAATTCGCTAGACCTATCATATAGTTGTCTTCAAAGTTTTTTTCACTGTCATGTTCAGGGTTCATGTTAACTATCTACTAATTTAGAGTAATCGTCGGGAATTAATTTAATTTTTTTCCCGTGCTGGTTTATAATTAGCTAGTTATCAATAAAACCAGGGCATCTGATCTGTAGTTTGGGTTAAATAGTCTTCTCCCTAAATTGTGTATCTTTTATTGACTAATGCTTTGGTTGTAGCTAGGAAGACATTTAGTTACATTCTCGATCGTAGAAATGTGCCATTCCCTTGTCATAGGTTTATTTATAATAAATCAACTTAAACAATTATTCGAGTCCTCTCCTTGATTGATTAGTTCTCTTTTATATAGTCTTATAGACATGTGATTTGTTCATTTGAGATGGTATTATTAACGAACTTTAAGAAACTGATTGATCATGGGATATCTTGGGATTATATCCTAGAACATTTTGGGCATCCATCAAATGTGGCACCAGTTAATAATGCGAAAAAAATGACATCTACAAAATCAAAATTCATGTCGGAGGATCAAACGAAAGAAGAGACAATTAAAACTACAAAAGAGACAATCCAGACTTAACTAAACACTGAAATGCCAAGTGAGGTACTAGTGCTATCACTAACAGACGGCAAAATGCAGAGAAAGATAATGCAACGAAACTTCAGAGGTGCATGGCAATTAGCAACCATCTTCCTGGGCTCATTCCTTGCTATATCAACGACGTTATACCTTTCCGATATACATGAAAAAAAATAGCAATCCTCTATTCCTCGTGTTGCAATCAACAAAGAGGAGATAAACTGAAGTTAAAAAGAAATAAAGCTAGCACAAAACTAAGTTGTGCATGCACTTTTTGTCAGGAAAATCAGCCGCTAAGTGAATGTATCCAAATGGGGTGTCAAAAAAAAAAAAAAAATGAGGAGGAGAGAAGGATAAAAAAAAAAACCAGATTAGAAGTCTTTGTGACACCAAAAAGAAAAAAAAAAGACGTAAATGGACTGAGATTTAAAATTACAGCATTAGAAATGACTATCAACTGAAATTATATTAATTTGGAAATTTTTTGTACGCGAGTTAATATGCTAAATTACTCAACAGACATAAGTGGGAAATGGTAACGGCTCTTTGTCATATAATAACAGCATGATTTGGATATCCCAACTTCAGGATTTTGTAGTTTACGTAAAAGTATCTATAGAAACCAGTGTCACACTAGTATTAGGCTAATCATTTGGGTGATAAATCTCCCAAGTAGATTAATAATGTGAAGAGTAATCTATAATGAGATAATTATTCTGCGGTTAGACAGATAGATATATTTAGATATGCATATAAATCTTATTATTCACAGTATCTAACGAGAACTAAGATATGCATATGGATCTAATATCCAGATTAAGCTAACGACATTTGCATAATATCCTCCAGCTCTATCTTGCATGTCTATATCAAGGGGCTATTTGCAGTGGCGTTCAATTATCACTTACAATGGCAAGACTTCACTCCATTCTCTTTTTGTCAGTTCTCTGCTATGTTGCGACTGCCAAGAAAATTCTTTTGTCCACACCGAGAATGGATGATTCTCAGTCTTCCCATGTAACCCAGACCTACACCTACGTTTGCCATCCATCAAGATTTAACGACCTTGGCTTAAATATGGAATATTTTGGCTACTGCAATAAATCACTTCCATTTGAGGTTAGAGCCAAAGATTTGGTAGATAGATTGAGTTTGACTGAGAAGGTGGGGCAACTTGGAGACCAGGCCAATGGGGTGCCAAGGGTTGGTCTACCAAAATACTATTGGTGGTCCGAGGCATTACATGGTGTATCAGACTTCGGTGATACGGCAACCTTTTTCAATGCTACCATCCCTGGTGCAACAAGTTTTCCCACACCTATTTCCATGGTTTCATCCTTCAACGTCACTCTTTGGAAAACAATTGGCCAGGTAAATTAAGAGGGCATAAAAAATTTTTTTTTTGCCCTTTTTCGATTTGGACCATTTTTCACTAGTAAGTAATGAGGTTAAAAATTGCATTTGAAGGTTGTTTCTACCGAAGCAAGAGCAATGAATAACTTAGGTCAAGCTGGACTAACATATTGGAGTCCAAATATGAATGTTGTGAGAGATCCTCGATGGGGAAGAGCCCTGGAGACACCCGGAGAAGATCCATTTGTAGTCGGAACATACGCTTCTACATACGTGAGAGGGTTGCAAGATGTTGAGGGGACTGAAAACACCACAGATTTGAACTCTAGACCCCTCAAGGTTGCAGCATGTTGTAAACATTATGCAGCATATGATGTTGATAACTGGTTTGGAATTAAGCGCGAAGGCATTGATGTATCAGTAAGTTTTATAACAACTTAAAATTCTTTAGCTAAAATCCATTAGATTTTTGGGCATCATGTTGCTTATTTTAATTTTGTGTTTTATCTCTTCCGAAGGTGAGGGAGCAAGACATGCTGGAAACATTTGTGAAGCCATTTGAGATGTGCATCAATGACGGTGATGTTTCTAGTGTTATGTGCTCTTATAATCGCATCAACGGCATCCCTGCATGTGCAGATCGGAGACTTCTCCTTGACACCATAAGAAAGGAGTGGAATCTTCACGGGTATTGACCATCATAAGACCTGGAAATTGAATTTTTGTGACCATGGGTTTATATTATCTTCAATTAGGACAATCATAATTTACTTCTTTTCCTTCAAAAAAAAAAATTTAGGTACATCGTTTCTGATTGTGATTCTATTGAGGTAATGTACAAGAATCACAAATGGCTCAATGATACTCCTGAGGCGGCTGTTGCTCAGGCTTTGAAAGCAGGTTGGTAGTTGTAGCCTAATTTATACTTTTGTTATTTTAGCTGTATTTCAACTGTTTGTTCATTTACTCTTTCAATTTTGAAAATAAGTAGGGGTTGATGTGTTATTTTGGAAACAAGTAGAAACCAGTAACCAACGTATCCTAAAGCAGCTTACAGCTGTCGACAAGGAAGCAAGGAAAAAATGATGCAGAAAAATAAATCAAGTGATGTGAAAAAAGTCATCATCAATTCAATATGGTAAAGAAGACAGTCCCGCAAGGTAAAATGTGAAGGTTAGCAGTTTAGAAGTTTGAACATTGAAATTCAGGTAAAGAAGATTAGTGGGCTATATTTATTAAATTCATCAAGGATGAAAACAGCAACTGTTTAAAAAAAAAAGCAACTGCTTTTTCAGTTTTTGCAAGAAATCTGTGTAGTTTGGCGAAGAAGAATTTATCTCCTGAAAAAGAAACCAAACAGGAATGACCCATTTCCTTGATAATAGTACACTTTTTGCAGCACACCGGTTCCGTTTATGATTATCAAAACTGAAAAAAGGGAACAAAAAAAAAGAGGAAAAAGAAAAAGATTAACGTTGCTATTGATTGTCTGGTTTTTCTTTTGTTAATAATAGATTTCAAAATATTGAACAACAGTTCCGATAAATTAACGTTCTATACTTGATTAGAATCTACCCGAACACAAATTATAGCAGCGGAAATATGTTTTCTCTCCTATGTACGATAACTTTCTAGGCTTTTTATTTCATGTTTCCAAAAAAAAGGAATCTTTAAATGAAACCCTTTTTCCCTGTTGATTTTTGTTGCCTCTTATTGGGCATTTTATTTATTTATTTATTTATTTTTACTTAAGGTTTGGATTTGGACTGTGGAGCGTACTATACAAAATATGGAGGCAATGCAGTAGTGCAAGGGAAAGTTAGGGAAGCAGATGTTGATAAAGCTTTAAAGAACCTCTACGTTGTCCTTATGAGAGTTGGCTTCTTTGATGGTAGTCCACAATTTGAAAGCCTTGGCAAGGCTGACATTTGTTCCGAAGGCCACCGTAATTTAGCCATTGAGGCTGCTAGGCAAGGAATGGTTCTACTTAAAAATGACGATGCAGTTCTGCCATTGAATGGACAAGACATTAAAAGCATTGCATTGGTTGGGCCACATGCTAATGTTACTACAACTATGATCGGCAATTATCATGGTACGTATGAAAGAAGTTAAAATGAAAAAATTTATAAATTTTATTTAATTTAAGACTTTTAATTTTTTTTTATTAAAAAAAAAATTGCATGTCTGATATATCTGCATGAAATTCTTTATGTTTTGCAGGTATTCCATGTGGATATACCAGTCCACTGGATGCGTTTAAACAAAGTATTGCGAATGTGTTATATGCAATCGACTGCGCTGATGTTTCATGCAACAATGGCAGCTCATTTTCTCCAGCAATACAAGCAGCTAAAGACGCGGATGCTACTGTCATCGTTGCAGGACTGGATTTAACAGTTGAGGCAGAGCAACTGGACAGAGAAGATCTTCTCCTACCTGGTAATCAAACTCAATTTATAAATCAAGTTGCATCGGCATCCAAAGGTCCGGTCGTCCTCGTGATCATATCAGCGGGTGGTGTTGATATTTCCTTTGCCAAAGCGAATCCAAACATCAAAGCAATTCTTTGGACTGGTTATCCTGGAGAGCAAGGTGGCCATGGCATTGCAGATGTCATCTTTGGAAAATATAACCCCGGTATATATATACCAAGTCCATTACACTCACTACAACACTTGGTTGTTTTGGTAATTCAATACTGATTTGCATAATTTTTTTTAATGCAATTAAAATCTCTTTTAATAGGTGGAAGGCTGCCCCTAACATGGTATGAGAAGGATTATGTGGATTTGATACCGATGACATCATTACAATTGAGGCCCCTCGCCAGTTTAAACTATCCTGGCAGAACTTACAAGTTTTTCAATGGCTCTACTGTGTATCCATTTGGATATGGATTAAGTTATACAACGTTTGGGCTCAGCTTGACAGCTCCAAACATAGCATTCGATATCCCCCTGAATAAGTTTCAGAAATGTCGTGATCTCAATTACACAGAGGGTGCTTCCAAGCCCTCGTGCCCTGGAGTTTTGATTGACGATCTTGGTCACCAGTGCGACAGTTTGACTGTTGGTTTCGATGTCGAGGTAGCAAATGTTGGGGAAAAGGACGGTAGTGAGGTTGTATTCGTTTACTGGGCTCCGCCAAGAAGCATTGTTGATGCTCCTATCAAACAAATCATCGCATTTAGCAAAGTTTTTGTTGCAGCTGGGGAGAGCACTAGTACTCACTTCGATTTCAATGTTTGCAAGAGCTTGGAGCTGGTCGACTACAAAGGTTATAAGCTTTTGGCATCTGGAGTACACAAAATCATTGTGGGTAATAACGATGGATCATTCCAAGTCCCTATCAACTTCCAAACATGATATTTTAAGAGTTGTTTTAGTTACAACTCTTAGCTTTGGTTGTTTTGTAGATTCTTTAAATAATTGTTTAGGCTTTGCATAGAGGAGAGTTCTATTTAGGATTTTTCCTAGATTGGTAGGGTTTGTTTTCATCTTGGGTTTCTAATGTTTAACATTTTCTTGTTACATAAATTTAGTGTCTGGATTCAGTCTACATATATGTTTACCCTTTGTGAGAAAAACTGTAACCACTAGTACGCTAAGGGTCACCGAAATATGGTAATTGGATACATACCAGATGTGCTACAAAACAAGGGCTCCATGCCAAATTTTTTGTAAGTTTTGGTAGTAACAGGAATGGTAGAATTTTCTGAAAAATCCTGAATACCTTTTTTGACCTTTTTCTTTGTCTCAAGTAAAATGCTGCTCTAAAATTTTTCTAAAGCAACTAAAAGGCATTTTGTTTCTTTCTTCATTTTTCCTTTTTTTTTTTTTTTTCCTTTTTGGGGTTTGGTTGAAAAAAGAAAGGGTGTTGTGGGAGTTTACTAAACAAACCCTTTTAGTCTCCATGGATATTCATGCAAACTCTTCATGGACTGCTCTGTCCCTGTAATTTCCCTCCAGCTTGGATGCGTAGTGTTTTTTTTTTTTTTTGTTCTTATCTCATCCCCATTTTGAGCAGAAGAATGCTTAATCAAGAAGAATTCGTGCTAGACAGGCAAAATTTGAGTGCGGGGATCTCAATTACATACTTGAAAATTGTCCTTTCAGTTTTAGTCATACTTGTCTATTTGGTATTCATTTCGAACCGGTTTTGCATGTCTTCTTCTTCCTTTTTTTTTTTTGGATTAATAGCAGAGGCAGAAATGGTTTACGTAAGAACGATGTGCCACTTTGCAATTATAATTTCTGATGGATTTCAGTCAAGACTTTTTTTTCAAGATGCTTTGTACTCTAGCGCTACTAAGTCATCGCAAGTTGCCCCATGATTCACACGTTGCTAATGACATCCTGCACAGATAAACAGCTGCATTGGGAAAAGGATTTTCCTAATTAATACTTAATGGGCACTCATTAAGGCTGTTAAAATATATTTAATCTACCATGTAAACTAATAATTATTACATTTTCATGCACTTTTCTTAATTAACTTGATATTTTTCAAAAGTTTAACACCTAAATTATGTCTCAAAGAGCGTCCCAACATAAAATACTAGTAGTAAAATATCGTGTACTGGTGCAAAGTAAATACATCTTTTCTCTACTTTTCATCATTGATGATGGGTGAGCAATTGGCTAATTGTAGAAGGATTTGTACCTTGTCTTTTTTTTTTTTTTAACCTTCACTCCTTGACACTCTTATTATTACTCTCATTTGTCAAGTTCAAAATTCGAATCGTGAATGATTAGAAGAAGTTTAAACGTTCTTCTCTGGCTATTGAGCCAATCTCACTGGTTTACTTAAGTTGATTATTGCAAAGTGCCAAAACAAAACGTCAATTACAAAGTGAAAAGTAGATATTGTGTGTGGAACAGCTGTTTGAATCATTTTTTTTTTTGGCTAATGTCGTCACTCTCTAACCATGAGTGCCCTACTTTTGATCATAAACAGCGATTCTTATGTATATAAAAATAAAACGAAATTCTTATCTTCTCCGTCAAGATTTTGGTTTTGTCAAAAAGACTTGAGCTTAAAAGAGTCTTAAAGCCTCTACCCATCCGTGGGAAAGGCAAATTTTAATGTCAATCACAATGCCTCACTAATTTCCAGGCATTTAGCCCTTAATTGGTTGAGAATGATGCTGATTCATGGCGTAGAAGGTTCCTCAGCAGTCGAAAATTTACTACATCAAGTTGAACCGCGTTACGAATCTGGATCGGTGAGACAAATTTGTTTGGTCATCATCATTGATTATTTTTTACAATCCATTTCATCTTATTACTTAATCCAACTCTCTCGCCCAAGTTCCTTGAATTTGCTTTATGTCGTAACTGCAAAGCAACGGCGTACTTTCGGTTTTTTTTAGGCTCCTTGCACCCTTATTAGCTACTTTGTCTCGTCTTAGTTTTCTTTCTTCGGGAAAAGTCGGGTTCCATGGACAATTTCGCCATCAACTGAGCTGCTCGAAAAAATCAAACATGGACCACTCGTTATGAGGCCCATTTGGCAACAATGATCCGTTGGTAAGATGGGACACGTCAAAGTCAACCACCCCAATATATATACACTGAGAATGTCACCGTTAGATTCATAACATAGTGTAAAAATTAAATTTTAAATTTAAATTTTATATAATTATCGTACATTCAACGCTGATTGTGTATACATTATTAATATTAAAAAAATTAATCTTTTCTTCTTTTTTTTTCCTTATTTTCTCTTTTTGATTGAAGGGACATGGTGGAGTACTTTATTTCAAGATAGAAAATTTGGCTTTATTATTTTTTTTCTTGTTTTGTTTTTGCAAGATAGAAAATTTTGAAAAGACGGGAGGTTGATCTCATTTCGAGGCCGATCCATTGCATCGGCGCAATGAACGACTTATAGTAGTGGTGATTCTATAAATATCCATCTTCTTATTTTGTTTTCCCAAAATCTATATAACCTTCCCTTCTTGATTTTGGTATAATCAAAAGAAAAACTCCTACTTTTGACCTCCTTTTTCCTATTCATGTGTCGACTTAAATGCTAAATATTTGGTGGGGGACAGAAAACAATACCATGTATGGTATGGTATAGAAGCGAACCACTTTATGTTCTTCTTTTTTCATAGATACTTGAAAAGGAAAGTGCTCAACCGAAGAATCAAAAGGACAAACAAATGCAATTCCTCGTATTGGTAGAGCTAAACCATTTATATTACCTATTTCTAATCTTCCCAAAATCGTTGCACGTTCATATTCATTTTTCACTTCAAATTTAAAGGCCTAAAAAATTCATTTATTTTTGTCAAAATTTTCCCATCATAGTAACATTTTCTTTGCATCCACACGCGTAAATGCAAGTAGTTATGAGCATCTATCATCACCAGCTTTCTAAAAGTAAGTTGATGGAAAAGCAAAATGCTTGATGACGTTCTATACTGTTTTTCCATTCGCAGCATATACCCATGACGAAAGGAATCCATTTTCTTTTTTAAACTTTAGGAATGCCAATCTGGAGGCTAGATTGCTATATTCCAATGCTTACGCAATTTTCCAATACCATTTTGTGGCTTCCTTTTTTATGTTACAACATTGGAAACAGATGCTCCAATCCCATTCACCTATTGTTGTTTTTGTAGCACACCACTTGGGCTAGTCAATTTGCCTCTCTTTTCAGACAGAAAATTTCAGACAGACTCCGAAGCTACAGTTTCCACTGGTTATTGCAATTAAATTCTGCATTCATAGTGTTTGTGTGGTTAAATGTTATTAGAAATCTTATTTTTTTAAAAAAAAAAATGCATATTTTCTGCATAATGACTAATGAGTAATGAGGAGGAAGTTGTCATCTGCTTCAAACTGGGGGAACATCCTCTTATATCACTTCTTTTATATTTGGTGGATGATAACAGCGTAATCATCGGGGTTACGAGGAAATTGAAAACCTCGTTACCTTTCAAACAATGGTCGTTGTCTTCTTTTTTTGGGAAAGAGCATGCAAGAATAATTCCTTAACAAGTTGATTCAGTGGAAAACAGAAGTAATTTATTCCCCAGGAATTGATCTATCAGCTGTTCATTGCAATCGAAATCTCATACAAGATTGGAAAATAATTCTTAGAATCCAAACATTGTGATTTTCTAGAGAATCTTGAAACTTGGATCACAAATTGCGGATAAATGGGGACAATTCCAATTCATTTCAAAATTTGTAGTGATCGAAACGTTAAACGGCCAATTCAATCAGTTGGTATTTGTAAAAGGGTTCTTTAACAGGCACTTGTCATACAAAAATTATCGTGCGAAAATGTACATATTAACATTCATTGTCTCCCGTTGTATTTGAAAATAATTTTTATATTTAAATTAAATTTCTTAAAATGTTAATACTTGAGAACTTTGTTAATGAGTCCAAAAAATTTAGGAAATATTTGTTCTTTTAGTTAACATGACGCTTGTTACTTAGTACTAATAGTTGTCATCAAAATGGGGCTTATTATTAATTGGAGAATTATATCAAAGTAAAATGGAAGCGACAAATTTTTTTCTTCCAATATATGTAAACGATGTAGCTACTGAACAGGTGGAATTAGAGTTTGTACATCCATTTTACCAAAAAAAAAAAAAAAAAAGCATTTTACTATTAGGAGTATATATAATTGAGGTAATAGAAAGGTTTCATGACAAATACTTGCTCACATGACAGTTGAATCTTTGAAACTCAAAAGCAAGAAAAGAAAAACAATAAATGAAAGAGCGAGGCAGAGAGTTTCTGTACGTACGTTTGTGTTTTTCTCCATGCACATAGACAAGGCAATCAATATAGTTGTGAATGCTTTGAGGTAATAGAAAGGAAAACAAGAGCTTAGAATCCACAGGAATTATGACTGGTGGTTAGGTGTTGTTCGATTGGACTGTCGATAGAGATGGCGTTTGATTCGGGGGAATGGATTTCATTTCCTTGTTAAAGAACTTTCTTAATTTCACTGTCAAATTCTTAATGACCAGTACCTACATATGAACCCATGTGGGACAAATTCAATGTCTCCAAGAGACAATTTTTCTTTTTTCTGGCGAATAATTCACCCAAAAACGAATTTTTGTCGAATACAAACTATAAAGGCAGACGAGTTTCGACACCTTAAATATACGTGAATAAAAAAAAAAATCCATACCTTAAAGTCCCACCAAATTCTGCCGGCTAAACCAATAAAACCAGAGGTTGGGATTTGGAGGGCAAGACTAAAAAGATGTACACTTGAAGGGGCATCCTCACATTTTGTAAAAAAGCTTGGGGAGTAAAGTCTAATAGCTATGAGGATATAAGAGAAAATCTATAACATTTTAATATAAATTAAAAAGGATTTCTAAAATTGGGAGGAGAGCAAAGTCTAATTTCTATAATAATAATAATAAATTCATTTTTTAATGAGATACAGAAGAATTCCTAAAATTTTAGGGGCGCACAATTTATTTCAGTATTAGTGTTTTTGATCCTTGAGTCTTGAGCATTCCCAATTTCTGCTCACTTTTTTTCCCAATTATGATCATGAAACATTACCAATACCTACGGAGACATTTTTATCAAACCAGTTCCTCCATCTTCTCATTTCCTAATAAACCCTAGTCCAAAATTTCTTCCTATTTTGCTTTTACCCTGTATCGAATGTTAACTATAATCCATTGATTCAAATTTGGAAATCATCTTTCTTTATGGCAGGATGATGAAAGGGTGTAAAGTATCATATGGTTAGTCATAAGTGCCTCCAGCACATGCCACAGTCATTGGGGTGAAGGGGATGAATGATTGCAAGATATATACTGTAATAGTTAAGACCAACATTTTTTTTTTTTTGCGATGTGTGTGGTAAAAGCTATTGAGTGTACGCATATTGTCCCATTGATAATGTTGTTCTCCGAGTCTGTTTGTATCTGCATATGAATGATGTAATTTTTACTATTAGTGCAGATTTAATGAAATGATTTTTTTATCAAAAAAATTATGAGCATTGAAAGATTTTTACAATTTGTAGATTAAATTTACATTCCACAATATGAGCTGTACAATCACAAATGCTATTTTTCTTTCGTAAAAGTAAATTAGCATCCTACAATCATTTTTGAATCAAATTAAATTAGAATATAATAACACCACTCCTCATGTGAGAGGTCATAATTATGAAAAATCTAGCATAATTTCAAATTCCAAACAATCCAGCTGGAGGAAAGGTTTCTCAACAATGATGGAATAAGCTTCAATAAATTATTTCTAAGGATGAATATATGATAATGAATTATATAATCTAACAAGCTGTCTATAGAGATCGCACGTCAGATTTTCTTAAGCATGTCCTTTGGGCTGGTGACCACCACCAATGTATTAAGACTTGGTGGGGTGGGAGGTAAAATATCAAACCTTGCCTCCCACCAATTTGCCACAATTAAATGTGGCCTTACTTAAAAAATTCAAGTGATGGTGATTTAGTTCCCTCCGAGTTACCTCAGAACCTCTTCAGATCCTCCCCCTCCCCATAATGTAGGAAGCTATCGTATCGAAAAAAAAAAATTAAAGATAGCTCTAGCCGTAGACAAGGAGCAACGAATAAATCTTAAAATCTGAAACAGTAATTTTGAGCCCGTATGAATTGCTATTTTTTGAAATTTTTGTAATAAAATATACTATATCGATTTGATGTATATGAAGTAAAAAAAGAAATTAAAAAATGAGTTCACAAAAAATGTAAAAAAAAAAATTTTGAAGAAAAATGACAATTCAAACAAGATTTTAGAATAAATTAGCTCAAACCTAGAAAGCAGCAACAAATAAATCTTAACATCTGAAACAGTAGTAATTTTTGAATAAATTAGCTCAAACCTAGAAAGCTAACGTGCTATTGCAATTTTCTGAAATAGTAGTGATACATCTTTTACCTTCGATTGTTCGATGTTTGAGAATTTCTAAGTGCAAGAATCCGAGAAAGTTGCACTACTGTTAAATGATATGTAGAATATAGGGTGTGGCGCTTTGCTAGTTTTAGAAAAAAGGGTATAACGATCTCTGGAGATGTACCTAGTAATCATTAGAAAGAACCCAATAATTTTAGCATAGTTCTAGAAAACGTATCGCACAATAAAATATACAATTCATGCTGTGATGTCTTTGACGAGGCCACAGTATTGTCCCATAGGTATGATTAACATTTTTGGAATGATTCAAGGTTAAGGATAAATGATGTCTTTGACGAGGCCACAGTATTGAAATTTGAAATCCGATCATAACATTTTTGGAAGGATTCAAGGCTAAAATTGCGTTTCACAAAATTGAAGTTTGAAAATTAAAAATTGAAATCTAAATTTTTTAAATAATTAAATTATTAAGTACTACATCGAATATATTTGAGTGTACATCATTAGTGAATAGCTTATTATTATTTTTTTGAACAAGCTTTTTTTTAAAAATTCAGTGTCACTTAATTAATTCAAATGTTATATTTTGGTTATCAATTGTATCTAAGCATATCAAAATTTGAATCCATCAAATTAAGTGCTGAATTAAATAATTAAATATGGCCTTATTTTTTGGAATAAATATTGTTTAGAAAATTTAGTGTCACTTAATTAATTGATATGTTCTATTTTTTATTATCAAACGCGTCTAGACATGTTAAGATCTCAATTCATTAAGTTGAAATGCTAAATTAAGTTATCAAACAAAACTCAAAAGAACAGTTTTACAAGATAATTTTCTCTCGATCACCATAAATTAAAAGCTTGGCCCAAAAAAATAGCAATAATAATTGACAAAGAGATGCAAATAACTCTTTTAAAAAAAAAGAAATAGAATGCTACTATTCCCAATATTAGTCAAAATAGATTAAAAAAATAATTAAAGAAATTTAACGTAATTCTCCAAGAAAATAATTTTGTATTTTTCGAAAAATGACAATTATGTACCACCAACCAATCAACAAAAACACTTGATAGTGTTAACGAAATTAAAAAAAAAAAACTAAAAAAGAAGCAAGGGTTAATGGGAGGCAGCTCCGCAGCTCCACGCAGCATAATAGACTGGGGGACAAAAACTGGGCCGGTGGGACCAATGAAAGATGAAGGCTGTGTCATCTAACTCCCGGACCTGGACTGGACCTGAGCTAACTTTTCCGGTTACCTTACCAGTTACCACACGAGCAGATCTAACGACTTGTCCTGTAGTATTAATCTGAGGTTTCTGACCGAAGATTCAGCGATTCTCAACAGCTAATCACTTAGAAAATTAGAAAGGATTATTTTATTTTATGCCTAGGCCACAAGATAAAAAATTGAGATAGGTATCATTTAAATTTTAAAAATTTGTAAATTCACGGGAGGAGTTAATCTGCAGCTCCATCCTATGGTTACACCTTTTAACAAATCTTAAGATTGATGGTACCAATTGTAAATGTACTGAAATTATGTTGTAGATTTAACACAGAAGGGTATGAATTTATCTTATCTCAGAAATTTTTTTTAAAAAAATTTTGGCCAAATTATATGTATAGGATTTAAGTGATAATTTTGAAATCTTGCTATGGACTAATCTCCTTCTACCGTGATATTCTTATGTTTAGAGCACAAAATGCAAAAAAAAAAAAAAAAAAGAATTAGAAGTTTTGTACAACTCTTCTAACTTAATTATTTATAGCATGAAGGTTTATTATGATCAACGTTACGTCTATAAAGCAAACTTTTTGACATTAACCAATCTGTGATTAGTTCATGCATATTAATAGTGACAATTACGTGCCAAAATCAAAATTAACACAATTCGTATGTTAACATATTTCTTGAATTGACTATGATATTGTTCAAGTTTCTACTTTCATACAAATTGCTTTGGACTTTTAGTTCAAAACGTGAAGGTCGAATTGCCAAACGTTGAATCAGTTGTTAATAAGTTGGTGTCAAAATATATGATATAAATGACAAACTCCATTCCAAAGTGGTTTGCAATTCAGTTGAATCTCTTTGGAACTCACTCACCACGTGCTTTTGTCAATTAAACATTGCAAAACGATTTCTAACAAATCTCATAAGTAAATTTTTTTCTTTTTTATATAAAAAAAAATCATTCCAATTGTTTGAGCATTGACTAATTTTTATTGTACGTGTATTCATAACCTGATGATGAGGTTCTCGATATTAATAATATATTAATGTCTCGTATATTTTGCTTGTAGTACTCTTTTCCGTTCCAAGTCCTTGATGATTTCAAAGGCCGAAATACAATACCCTTTATGAGAGTAAGATTTTTATCAATTGTCCAATGGAAAATGCAATTCAATCAATTTAAAAGCTTTCATCATTTCTGGAAACTTAATCTAATGAAATGCACAACATTGACAGGGATACTACGCTTACAATATTATTGATACCCAACACCCCCCCCCCCCCCCCACCAAAGCCAATCCCAAGAGCCAATCAAGGCTTTGCAAAACTACTATGAAGAAATAATACAAATCAAAATAAATACCTACTCACATGAGCAGTATATCGACAGCAGAATATTCAAGAGGTGTGTGACCAATGATATTCGTATTTTGACAGTGACTAGTTGCCTTAATATTATATAACAAATGGCAGTTACAACCAATAATATGAAGACTAGAGAGCTTAATAATGTATCTCATCTAGACGACCCCATTATACTAATCCCAAATCACCACATTAATACAGCTGTTCAAGGTTGATTAGATCGCAATTATACAACCCTTGCCAAATCAAAACCCCAAATGTAATTTTTCCTCAACTAGCTCTAGCTGCTTGGTATCTTGCAAAAAATTAATTTATAGAAAAAAGTGATTGTTGACATGGCCATCCAATAATAAATAGTAAATAATAGTACAACAAACGACGTAGATCAAATCCAACGGTCCATGTTCTCTCCTCTGTTTCTGGCTCTCAGTTTATCTTCCCAACAATCCCCCACTGTCACTCCCCCCGCCCCCCCTTCTTCCCTTCTTCCCTCCTCCATTTCTCCTTTCCTCTACAAGCTCTTCTGTTTTATGCTTCCTCAAGCTCTAGTGCTTTTGTAGCAATACAAAAGATGAAAATAGAAAAGTAAATACAATCCAATAAATAGCTATCGGAGTTTTCCTACGTAGAGGAAAAGAAAGGAGAGGGGAGGTTAAAAAAAAAATGTTGTTAGGAAAGAGGCAACGTCCACCAATGAAGAGGACTACAAGTATGACAGAATTTAGTCTGGATCTTAGCATCACCACCGTGGACGGCGGTGGTGGTGGTGTAAATGGTGGTGTTAACGTCTCTCAGCAGTTTGATCCTAACAATCCATGTAAGGGCTTGGATCAAAGGTTCATGGCAGCTGCTGCAGTCTCACCATCACCCTCACCAAGGCCAAGAAACCTTAGGCGGAATTCAGTAGATTTTACTACTGAAACTGCTCATTTCTTGAGGGCTTGTTCTCTTTGCAAACGCCGTCTGATTCCTGGCCGTGATATCTACATGTATAGGTATATTATTTTCTTTGGCCCTTTTATTTGCCTTTTTTAGAAATAAATATCTCATGGGAGTTCCTTACGACTAGTGTATTTGTCTTTGATCTCAGGGATACATTACCACCTCAAGAATCAGAATTTAACAGCGATTTAACTTTAAGCCTTACTTGTTGTTTCATCCCTATATAGTTTTTTTTTTTTTTTTTTTTTTTTTTTTTAATTATAGAAGTGAAGGATGGGAAGGAAGAAACCGAGTTCTATATATTTTTTTTCAATCACTGGATTATATTTGCTACCTTTTTTTCGTTTTTTCCACCTTTAATCTGCTTTACCTAGGGATCTTTGTTTTGATAGAGGCAGAGAGTTAGAATTTGACGGTGGTTTTCCTGGCAAAGTTTAGATTTTTCTTGTTTTCTTGCCTTTCTTGAGGTTGCCGTTGGGTAGAATGCTATGATTAGGTTCCTGGGCTTTATTGGGAAGTATATGACAGAATCTGAAAAAAAATTCATCGACATAATTATGTCTATTTATAAAGCAGGAGGGAGAGCGGCTTCAACTGGCGACAAGTAGAGGCTGTGTACCTGCAAATTTGATTGTTCCATCTACATGTAAAATTTATCACCGTTTACTTTGACAGACTGAAGAATAAAGAATTCATAAACCTATATTTGTCTATCAAGAAAGTCAGGTCCAATTATTGTTTACCATGTTTGGATGAAAACCACCATTTCACAACTTTATTAGCTGATCACATCCTTCAATTTCCTGTGTACACATTCTACGAACTTGTTTTACCTTTTTTTCCATTTCTCTAACAGCAGTCATAAATAGAATTAATCCCTGCAAAGGCTAAATAATGAATTCATCTATAGTGAAAGTAAAATATAGCTGGCAGGCATACTAATAATGTTTCTCGAACCCTATTAATCTTTTTAACTACATTGACAAATGAATTCCTTGTTAATTTTGTTTCTTTTCCAGAGGCGATAGTGCATTTTGCAGTCTAGAGTGTAGACAGCAGCAGATGAATCAAGATGAAAGAAAAGAGAAGTGCTCATTTGTGGCATCCAAGAAGGATGCTACAAACGTAGCCACAGGATCCAAAGTCTCCACCAAAGGCGAGACTGTCGCTGCCGTGTAGAGTGGAATTAGACCCCATACTCCATTCATATGTGCCCACTAGCATGTAATATATGGCACTTTTCCATATATCTATATCTGCATATATATATCTATCTATCTATGAATGAATGAATGTATTATGTTCATGTGGGGCTGCACTTGTATGTGCACTCTCCTATGCTGGTGGGCAATTTTTGCACTATGATTTCTTGTGGATCTAAGTTCCAACATACACAACCTGATGGAATCTTCTTGGTTGATTCTCTATTAATCCTAGTTGGTTGGTGATTGCCTTTGTTATTCCAATTAATGTATCCATAGCCTCAAGGCCATTAATGGAAAGAAAATTGCAGGGTTTTCAGTGCAAGCTTTGGTCTTCCGAGTAGTGTATTTTAGTTCTCTTTTAGTTGTGTTCAATCAAAATGCAGATGGCCATGTTAATTTGTAGGGTGGAAAATATCCAGGGTTTTTTTTTTTTTTTTATCACAATTACTTTTGGTCTCTCCATAATTGTGTATATACCCCACACATGGAAAATGGGCCATATGAGAGTTTTAATTAATGTGCAAGGCATTATATATAAATCCCGGATTTTCCTTATTTAGTTGTGGTCCATTATGTTTTATAGTACTAATTTTATTTCATATTCTCATTTTCGAATTCAACACTTTTTGGTCCCTCAAATCTTTTAAGTCATCGTACATGTTTTGACATTCATGGTCTCAACATTGGAGCATTTGGGACCTTATATATGTGACTGAGATTGTGCTCTTTGATCTCAATTTACGATGGATTATATGACAAACTAAAGAAACAAAAGAAACTATGCCAGTTAAAATTAGAAGCTAAGAGAATAATAATTGAAAACAAGTATGTACGTCACAGAAAGAACAAATTCTGTTAGATTTGAAATTGGTAAAAAACACTACTAAAAAAATCACTGCATTAGATTTGAAATTCGTAAAACGCTAGCAAAATCTCTCCATTAGATTTGAAATTGGTAAAACACTAGCAAAATCACTTGAGATTTAAACATTCACAAATTGAGATTCTCCTTCATCCAAAATTGATTTGAGTTTGACATGTATCTTACTTGTTTTACTTTCTTCTCATTCTCTCTCACCTCTAGTCTCTTCTTCTTCTTCTACCTCTAAGTGCGGAATGGCGACATTATGTTAAAGATTCCTATCGTCATATTGCAATATCTTTTGTCTCCTGGAAGCTGATGCATGACATCATAAGACACCAATTAAAGGAAGCCAAGACGTTAATAATAGTGACTAGATATCACACGTACTATATAACAAGGTCCATAGGTAATTTTGATTGCTATGGCACTTTATAGTTGATATATACGAGAATAAATTCATTGTGCAAATCAAACACTTCAGTATTAATCATTGAGGGGAAGGAAAAAAAATGGCACTTTATAGAAGATATATGACAATAAATTCATTGTGCAAATCAAACCCTTCAATATTAATCATTGAAGTGAAGGAAAACAAAGGAAGAAAAGGAACTGTTATATATGTTATATAGTCATTCTCAAAATTAACCCATCCCTCTAAAAAATCCTTTAAGCAAAAAGTGTAGCAATTCACTGGCTTGCCAAAAAAAAAAAAAGAGAGAATCAAAGCTAGAATTACTCGGTTGAAATAGTTATTTCTTTATTTAATTTCTGAATATTTCACTCTCACTGCTGTCTGCTGATGATCAGTAAACAGAATTTTCAAATATTCTGTCCTCATTTTCCAGTTGGGTCAGCTGCCTTCTCTTTTTCACTCACCCCAACATTCTGAGAATAACAAGTGTAACCGTAGTTTCATATACTCTCCAAACTAAACCTTTTGGCTGCCTTTTGTTTTCTAGAACTGAAGCTCCCAAATTTCCAATACCAATTTTACGCTCATAATTAGTGTCAATTACACACAAATAATGACTAAATCTATATTACGGATTCCAAAAAAAAAGTAATTCTGGATTAGAACCAAATTACAGTCTCAGATCCCACTTGTAATCTATTTCCTTGTCAACTAGCTGTGGCCATTGAAATGAATGGGACCTGGGAATTCCATAATTTTTTCCTCAGGAAATTGCACTTTGGGGAAGAGGGCATCTGGTAATAATGGTCCTACCCAAATAAATTCGGTTGCCCCCACAAATTTGTCAGCCGGAGCCCAAGTCCCTTTTTTTGATGTCCGTTAGTGCCCTATATCAATATGCAGACAGGGGCACACAATTACTGGTTCCACTTTGGGCGGTTCTGCTGCCCACCGGAGCCGGGGTGGTGTAATCGCTGTCGAATGTTTTCCCAGCCAAATTTTACTCCACTAAAAGTAAAGGTGAAATTCAACAACAATGTGGCCGGCAAAAAAGCAATGGAAGATATATGAATACGATATATGCTAAAAAAAAATGCTGAGATAATTTATGGGTTTTTTTTTTTTTTTTTTTGCAATTTGAGTAATTATTTGAGTAATTCGGTCTCTTGAAGTTACATTATTAGCATTTAAGTTTATTCAGCATCTGGAAATTAGTTTAATTTAAGATGACATTTGTTTTGGCTAGCATTCGAGCATAGCATTGTCACATACAATAATGCAGTTCAACTTTTTTCGAACTGTAAATTAAGATTAACCAACAATGTGTTTATCTGAGGCTAAAAGGCATCATTTAACAAATTAAGGGAAGTGGAAAAATAGTAACGAGTTAAATGAAGGAAAGGGTGAGAAAAATTTTCGACCTTCCTAGTTAAATTCTCTATGCTTGACAAGAGCACACGGGATCCTCAGTGTCACTTTTTCAGTGGCAATTCAGTGTCACTTCTATATTTATGCCAAATGTCCTATTTATTTAATTTGTCATATGTTATTTATTTAAATTTCTTCTACCATCACGTGATTAGTGAGATTGACACTGGATTTGGCATCGAGTAGTGGCACAGAGGGTCCCAACTGTGACAAGAGCCCCATATTAATAATTTGATATGGGCTACTTTCTTATTGCTTAGTCAAACTTTGATATTAAAATTTTAATCTCATTGTCTTGACAAGAATTGCCTCAAACATTTTTTTTTTCTCCTCAGTTTTACTGGATTACAATTGCCAAACTTAATATGTTAGGGATACGGAAGTTTACATGTGAAAGTAAAAAGGTAAACAACAACATGGGATCACCATTTTAGTTCACTTAAATTAAAATTGAAGATTAGGATCACATGGAACTATTAATTTTTCTCCTCCACAAAAAGAGGAAGCTGACTCAAGCATTAACTAGTGTTTTTCTATCCCGTCACGTAATTAAAAAAAAAAAAAAAAAAAGGTCAGGCAACAAGTAGTTCTGTATACTAAATTGTTTTTTTTTTAAAATATATATATATATATATATATATGTGACTCACAAAATGCAGTATAAATGGGTAGGGAAACAGATTGCGCTGTTATCCACTGTCTTGAATCTGTATAACTGTGGTACATGCATGCAATTGATCAAAGAACGACATACATGTTAAACCTTCATTCATCATGGGGACGTAATATATATCACTTAGTATAAATTATTTGAGATTTGGTTTGATGCGAGTGACAATGTTCAAAGAATACCAGTTAAGTGCAGCATTCACATCTTGAATGAGTGGCCAAATTAATGACTGCAAATTGGCAAGTTGGAAAAAGAATTTTATGGGATTCCATTAATATGGATTGGTGGACGCTTCCTCCGAAACCAGCTCATGATTCTCCTTTACCTCATAAACATTGAAGAAATATTTGTTTTTTGCATTAATTTCTTCGACCATACACTTGTATACAGTGTACTTGTTAATGAAGCATATAATTGATCGACTGCATAGCTCATGTCTTCGATCCTGCTTAGATGTCTTTACCCCAAAAAGGTGAAGAATGGATTAATTAATGAGATTGATGCAGAACGAATACTGCCCTCTTTGCTACTTCTTGGCATATTAAGTCAAACCTAAAAAATAGAAAATTTTATGCTATTATTTAATAATATTTTATTTAAGTTAATGTTTTAGTAATTTTATTTGAATCAAATTATGATAGTTTTATTTCGTACGAATTAGTATTTTAATAGAAATTTTCTTGTAATTGTAAGACTTATTTATCAAGTCTCTTATAATTGTAAGGCTTGTTTATCAAGTCACATAGTCTATAAATGAAGAGTTTTACTATTGTTGTCACTTAAGAAAAGTGAAAGTTTGGTAAGGGAAGGGTTTTTAAAGTTTTTCTCGCTGCTAGACTCTGCTTTGAATCCTATAGTTGTATTGATGAGTTCGTTAATTAACAATTATATTGAAGTCAAATGAATATTATATTTTAAAGTATAAAATATTTAAAATTTAAATTTAAAGATTAAAGTGAGAACGCAACTATAATTTAAGGGTTCAAAGTGAAATTCACACAAAAATTAATCCCTACAAAGCCGTTTTGGTCTGAATCACTCCAAATGCCAGAGATGCATGAGCAATAAGAGTTCGGAGTCCAAATTTAGAGTGTTCCTTTAACAAATATGGCCATACATCTTTTTCCTCCAGAGTTTCAAATTTCAACATTCTTTTTTACAGACCAAGATGTGTTAGAAAGCCTACACACCTATAAAAGCGTTAAAGATTATAAAGGGTAATCGCTTTCCCATGCGTGCATGTAAATATTCCTTTTCTTCAGAACTAGCATTTGCTTACAATAATGCATCTGGCCGAGTATCCACAGGTGAATCGTGTATGTCACCGGGGTGAAAATATATTTCACATAGGCCCATCACCATCTATCAAAGTTATACTTGGTTCTTTTTTATTTTCTTTCCCACCCGAAACAGCAAAAGATAGATTTAATTGTAGGTTTTGGTGGTTCATGACGACATGAGAAAAGGTGTATCAATTGATATCTTACTTTAGAGTTGAATACCATCATGATATCGACCGAAAGAATAACAAGAATAGTTAAAAGATTTGACAAAAAAAAAAAAAAACTATTTCCTTTTGGGTTGCTTACAAGGCCCGACTGGTTTAGGAAGTAAGCAAACGCAACTTCACCATTGCCGTGGATGAGGAAACAAATGTAGCAATAAATTATGAGATACCTTGTACTTTTGTATAGAGTTGGAGTACATCATAAATCCCTCTTACGTTTGGTTGAAGTTGCTTTCTACACAACTTCTTAGGTTAAATTTACTTAAGAAAATGCCATAAACTAAAACCCATCGTGCAAGTTGGCATCTGACTATTTCCAACGCGCTCACCTGAATCAGTGCTTCAAAAATTAATTAATTAACGATCTGTTTAACGGATGCTCATAAGGCACATGCCCAGATGTTAGATTTTTGAAAATATAAGATTAATTAGAAAAATTGTATAAATGTAAGGGGATTAATTAAGAAAAGGGAAAATCGTTCAAAACGTCCCTCACATTTTGTAAAATGACTTTTTTCGTCCCTCACTTTTAAAAGTATAATTTTATATCCCTTATAAATTCACATTGGTCAAATTTGATCCCTATTTAGGTTTTTAACTAGTTTTTGACTGGAATTCATTACATGCCTTGCACGCGATTAATTTTTAAGGGTAAAATTGTCAAATCAAATTTTACATTATCCGATTCATTGTCCTTCACATTTCACAAAATGAATTTTTTCAACCCTAACATTTTACAAAATGAATTGTTTCGTTCCTCTCATTTCACAAAATGAAAATTTTTCATCCCTCACATATTTCAAAATGAATTTTTTCATCCCTCATTAATTATATGTACGAATAGTTTTTTTCTCTTTAAACCCATGTATATATCTATTTGCTTTCACCTGAGAGTACGAATAGCATGTAATATATCTCTATTTGATTTTACCTAAACAGACTAATCGTAGTTATACACATGCTATTCATAGAGATATGCAAGGGTTTAAAACTAACAATTTTATTTTAAACTCATGTATATATGTATATAATTTCACCATGTGAACCTATTCAACATTTGTGGCCTTTTTCTTTTGATAATAATTTATTTACTGAGTTGTATGATAAGGTCATCTAATTAATGGGTTCTAATTCGTATTCTATAGTCATACTAACAAATTGCAGTTTAAATCTAAAATTTTTACTCGCCACTTTTAAGATTAACAGTTGAATTACTTATCTTGTGATTATTTTAAAATTTGAAAGTGTCAATCACTTATTTCTTTTTATCACACTTTTCCCCTTTTGTTTAGTCCAAATTTAATTCAATATAAATACTCGATAATATTTAGGACTAAATGTCTTCTTTGTTTTCAATTTTCGAATAAAAAAATGAATATGAGTGAAAAACAAACAATTTTTTTTAAACCTATGTATATATTTATTTGATTTCACCTGAGCAGTACGAATAGCATGTAATATATGTCAAATAGAGATATATTATAAATCAAATAAAAATATATTACATGCTATTCGTACTACTCAGGTGAAATTAAATAGATATATACATGGATTTAAAAAAAAAAACTATTCGCACACATGATCAATATGGGATGAAAAGATTCATTTGGAAAAATGTGAAGGATGAAAAAATTCATTTTGTAATATGTGAAGAATTATAAATCGAATTATGTAAAATTTAATTTGACAATTTTGCCCTTAAAAAATGATCACGTGCAAGGCACGTGATGAATTCAGGCCAAAAACTAGTCGGAAACCTAGATAGAGACCAAATTTGACCAATGTGAATTTGTAAGGGACGTAAAATTACACTTTAAAAGTGAGGAATGAAAAAAGTCATTTTGCAAAACGTGAGGGACGTTTTGAACGATTTTTCTTTAAGAAAAGTGTGTAAATGTAGAAAATAATAATAATTGTTAGTGTGTGTGTGTGTGTGTATATATATATATATAAAAGGTTAGATAAAATATATGTGTGTTAACGGGTAGGGATGTAATCGAGTCAAGTCAAGCTCGAGTATTGCTATACTCGAGCTCGACTCGACTCATATATACCTAGGCTCGAGCTCGACTCGAACTCGACCGAGTACAAAAAATCGATACTCGAAACTTGACTCGAGGAACTCGCTTTAACCTCGAGACTCGACTCGATAAGGCTCGACCTTTAGTCAAGCCTTATCAAGTCGAGCCTAATCAAGTTTTTTGACACACTTTCGTCTTTTCTTCCCTTTTTTAGATATTTTTTCTTTTTAGGTCTTTTTACAATTATGTTTTTACTTTTTTGCCATTATGAAATTTTATTATAAAGAAGAGTTTATTGTAAATTTCGTAAAACTTATACCCATAATGGTCATTTTATAATTATAATACATATATATTATTTAAATTATAAATATATTATTTAAATACTCCCGACTCGACGAGTAGCTCGACAAGTCTCGAGACTTAAAATATTGGCTCGAAACTCGACTGGAATGACAATCGAGTAGCTCGAGACTCGGCTCGAACTCGGTCAACCCGAATTCAAGCCAAGTCGTTGACCGAACTACTCGCGAGCTACTCGATTATGGCTCGACTCGCGTATATCTCTATTAACGGGTGCCCATATGACACCCATTAGAAAAACTCATTAATTAATCAAGTAATTAATCGTCCCCTAATCAAAAACTAAAATAAAAAATCAGATAATATCGGTTTAGGAGCAACTCCATAGATCCCAAATCTGGTTGATAATACATGTGTCACCAAATAATGATTATAACTTGTTATGTTTATCTCAAGTAAAGGATACCCATATCTAGAATAGTGAAATTGCAATAAAGTGAAAAGGAATATTTGCCACGTATAAGACTACTGCTTGATACGAATCTTCAAGTAAGAGGTTCAAGAATTTGCAATCATATGCCCAAATGGACTCCAAGCAATCCAAGTTCCTGAGTTAATCAACCAATATGGAATTGTAAGAGTATAATATTAAAATCTTTTTAGTGCAACCACAACAAATTGAAGAAAGAAGTCATTGTAAAAGATTTTACAGTTTAACCTATACTGTAGACTTAATCCTGCCCCAGTATTGAATATTCAGTGTCCTATTGTTTCTGTCTCCGTGTTATGGAGGCACTTGCACATTGCCGTACTGTTTACATACTAAACTCAAAAGCTTCTTGACCAATCAGGAGCTTTGATTTATTATGCAATCAAGATTTTATTATTCAACCCCCATTATTAATAGTCAACAGTTTGATGTGATGCCTCTTCAATTATTTATAAAAATACAAGAATAGCATTAATACCAATTATTTATAAAGTGCCTTTTAGGGCTGGTAAGGTGTCCGATGTGTCAAAACTTGAGTATATAAATACACCACGAACGAACATGTTAATATTTTACTCAACATTGTTTAGTTCATATACACATATTGGTAGAGATCGTAATAAGTGATTAAATACCCGTGTTTTGGTATTACAATGCTATTTGCAAGATTAATCCTGAATGTAATTTCCTGCTTAATTAGGTCTTGTTTGAATTGTGATTTTTTATAAACATATTTTCTAATCACCTTTTATCTCATATACATCGAAATGTCACGGTATATTTTTCTATAACAACTTTTAAAAATAGCAATTCAAACGGAGAAAATTAAACAACCGAAAAATACCAAAGAAAATTAAACAATCTTGAACAGCATTATGAACTGTAAACATGGGTGACTTTGAGGTAGTACTCTCATATTGGACACATCAACCGTCTACATTCTTCAAGCTAAATGATCTGTGTTGTTTATCTACACTCTTCAATGGTATATCTTCATTTCGCCAATTTTTTTTTTTTTTAACCTTCATTTGTTTAATCTCTACTAATTCACATCGTACACCAACGAACAAGTATGACCAAGTGCAGTCTGAAAGTGACAATAATGTTTTCTTTGCCTGTCAAGGTGACTGCTTCTTTAAAAAAAAAATTGAAAAATTTTTTCGCTTTGTCCTCTAGTAATAATTAATGAAGTTTATATATGTGAGAGGAAACACAGAGGAGTTACAAGGTCATATCATGATAATTGCGTTCAATAGTCTGGGTTGAATGAATCAGTAGTATTTTATTTTCAGACAAGCAATTTACAACAAATAATATCGAATGTGTCTCGAATTTAATCATTAAAGAGCTGAACAGATCCAACAATATGATTGAAGATGAGACGAATATTCTGCGATGGGAAAAAAAAAAAACTAAACGAATCAAAATGAGAGGCGCAAAAAGGAAAAAAGTGATTCTAGGAGCAAAACAAGCAGGAAAATCAATACAACCATGGAAAGTACAAACAAAAAGAACTGCTATATAACAAAGAGGCCCTTTTTGTTTTTTTTTCTTGCATATAGTAAACGTTATTCGTACTTGTCAAACCTTCACCATGAAATCTCCAATCAATGATTGGACGAAATACAGCAACACAATAAACAGGAAAAAAAGACTATTAATCCTCCTAAGCCATGAATAATACAGCATGGCGTGGATACATCTGTTCAATCATTTGATTATATTTGTGATTCCTTAACCAAGGCCTGGAATTATATCTTTCGCCCTTTATTTTTCTTCTCTATAAATTTCAAAAAAAAAAAATAACGAAAAGCCCCTTTAGAATATGATTAGTATCACACCAAACACAATTAAAAATTGCAATGCGGCCAATTGGGAGAATCCTATTTTTTGGCTGTCCTTTTTCCGTAAATGATGAGAAAAACTTTCATCTTCAGTTCTTGGTGTTTTCCACCCAGTGGTTTTTTCAATTGTTGTTCTCACAAAATTGATTGGAAGAGGACACAAGAAAATGGGTAGGGTCATCTGGAGCCTCACAAGTCACAAAAACTCACAACTGTTTCAATCTTTACACCCGAGCACGAGCAGCAGCCTCAATTGCATGGCTAGCCATCAATGTCGACCACTGGCTTTATTGCCGTCCTGTACTCTCGGCTTCCTGCTTGTTTGGGATGCATCACGGCCCGCTATTTTGGCCATTTTTTTGTGACCTTTCCAAATTGGAAGAGCTTTCTTCGCATCATCAACTTCTGATATATTTGTTATTTTCAATTTTCTTCAATTATTAAACCAAGGTAGGAGAATACCTTCCTAAATTTCTATCCTCATTTTTTTTGTTCTTGAATGCTGATATGTCAACATAGGCTTACCAAACAGGGCCGTAGTGCATTCGAACAGCTAAACAATACTTTGTTTTTAAAATATCTTGTTCATTTTTTATGGGACAAAATTGACATGACATGATTTGTGAAGCTTTTTACAACATTATAAGCTTCACATTGCAATAGCCACTGAGTTGCACTGTATGAAGTTGGACCCTTCAATCAATATCCAGAAACAAAGAGAGGCCATCCCTAAGACACATGTATGGCCGTTACCCAAGTTTAGCCCTCGAAAGAATTCTTTTTTTTTTTTTAATGGAAAAAATGGGGAGGAAGAATGACTTAGGTGAGTATTCAACCTCTTTTTCTCTTCATTTTTTTTTTTGGTTGGAGGGTTGGCTGGTAAAGAGAGAGGGATTATAAGTAGGAGATGCTGGATTAAAAATTTCCCACTTACAAAAAAATTTAAAAAAAAAAACTCTTTTTTTATTTTCTAGTTTCTTGGATAATAAAAGAGAAGTATTTCAAAACCAAAAAGAAAAAATGTGAATAAAAAGGAAAACTTTTATTCCTGATTTTCACTGAAAACCATCAAGAGCCAATACAATAAAATGACTATTGCATTATAGCATCAAAGCAAAATAGTAACCTAGAGGTACCCGTAGCACAAGAAACTTGTAGCAAGTGTTAAGATTTAAGTGGCAATGCAGGGCCGATTGGTTCAATATTCTCGAGTTCCATCAAATTCAAAAGCATTCAAGAGTCTTTTAGCACACTTATCTACGAGGAATTGGTAAAACATTTTGCCCAAGTGCAATTTAACAAGTACTATTAGTATGTTTTACTGGCTGAATCTATACCCTCTCCAATTTAACTAACATTGTCAGTCCAGTGTCCTCACATGAATATGACATTGGGCTTCAACTATAATAACAAAATCTAAAATGCCTGTCCAATATACTTGAGCTGCGCATCTGCAGGGCTCGAGTTTCCACAGCCCAACTAACGTGATCCAAGGTGTAAAGGTCTACTGTAGTCCTTGACCATCATATGAATCTTTTTACCCCAAACTATGGCCCAATTTATCGTAATTATGAAGTAGCGACCATCCTAATTGCTCCTCTCCCTAAAACTCCTGGTTTAGTAATAGAAAGAATTAATTTACATGCTGAAGTTACGCATTTTCTCGACCCCCAAAATCTGCTAAAACCATCAAAATCTCTCCCAGGCGTAACCTATTATGAAAGTATATCAAATAATGTTTCCTTAGAATTGTCCTCTTTTTTTAACCCTTACAAACAACTCATTCAAATCATCACATTTCTTCATAAGAAAATAATTTATTTCAATACAGTTGTATAAAAAATAATTAAAAAAACACTTCTAAATTTTAAATTTTTATGTTTGGAAGATATTAAGAAGGTTTGTTGAGATAGGATAAAAATCACTCTTGTTTCAAGTTTTGAAGAGATAGATATGGTTATTTCAAGTATATCACAACAATATCCATTTGAATCTCAACTATACGAGATATTTGAGGATGTCTTTTCGTCTCACTATATCAAACCGCTATATTAGAAAGAATCGACCTGATTAAAATCTTACGATCTCTTCACTCAAAATACCTACACATCTTCTTCTTCATCAACCATCAACCATCATATCTTCTTTACCATGGAGAAAAACATACACTTTTGGGGCATCACATATATTCTAGTTATATTATCACTTGGCATGGGCAATGCTGTGTGGACTACAGCAAAACCTGATTCGAGTGCACCATCTCCGGCCGCTGTGGACTGCAGTGAATTAATATTTGATATGTTGGATTGCATGTCTTTCCTAAACAACGGTCCATCTGATCCGAAACCTTCCCCTTCATGTTGCACGGGGTTTGAAACCGTGATAGATGCTGATGCTGAATGTGTGTGCGAAGGTTTGAAAAATGCTGCTAGTATGGGTCTTAGTGTCAATATTACAAAAGCTGCAATATTACCCTCACTTTGCCATGTTTCTGCTCCATCCATAAGCACTTGCAATAGTGAGTTTTTTTTTTTTTTTTTTTTAAATATCTAAATTGTTCATGTCATTTTTTTTTTTTTTTGACAAAAGTTAGAATTATAAACCTAATCCCAGAAGAAACCTCAAAAGCCGGCAACTTTTGAGGTCCTCCCAGGGACTTATAAACCCAACCCCAAACCCCCCCAAGAACCGATGTGGGATGGCAACCCCACAAGGGCAAGCCCGTAGGCCCGCTGCTACTAAGAAGTGAAGACCCCCCACGAAATCCAGTATAACTACCCCTGCAGGAATTTGCCTCTTTCAACCTATTCCTAAGAATGGCTTTTTTTTTCATGTCATTCAATTTGAGTTTTTTTTTTAAAAATTTATTATTTTTGCTAATTCTTGATAAGCTATGTTTTTAATTGCAGTGTCGATTGCTCCTACACCATCTAATCCTATACCATCACCTTCTACACCATCTCCTGGTATGTTTTACACCATCTCCTATAATTCCTGGCATGTTCTGGTATGTAAAATATAGTAGTGTTTTTTTCCTGGCACAGAAGTAATTTTTTCTTCTTGGTGACATATAAATATAGTAGTGATTCTGTCAAGGCATAAATATTTGATGTACTATCTATCACTTGTCCATATTTGTATCAATTTGGGTATCCTTTCAATTGCTTGTGTATCAAAACTCTCAACTCTCAAGAAATATTACTAGTGATTTAGTTGGTAATTTAGCTGCCAAACCCAAAGGATGATTTAGATTAGAGGGTGAAAAGAGGAATAAGACTCATTGCTCTTCTTTTAACATATTTGTTAAATTTATTACTCTCAATTACTTGTGCAGCCATACCACCCACCGCTAGTCCCCCGAAAACTTCGCCGCCGACAACTAACCCACCGACAAATAATCCTCCGACATCAGCTCCAATAGCATCACCACCATCGGGCGGGGGAAATTCTCCAGCTATTGCACCATCTTCCCCTAGTTCTAGTTCAGGAACAACCATTAGCATCATGTCAATTTTTATGTTTTCTGCTATCACGGTTGTTGGTTCCTTTTCGTTTTTAGCAGTGATTTCTTAGAATGAGCATTGTTGCAACTCATTTTTTATCTATTTTTAGTATAGTTTAGCTATTTTTTTTCGTAGTTTAGTTGAGCTTAGTAGTCAAGACCCTAATGTCTAATCTTTTATTTTCTAGTTCGTCTTGTCTATTTCTTTACTTCTTGTTTATATTACAGCAAAATATACAAATCTGTTGGACAGCAAATAAATAAAAAGGCCACCTAACATAGCAGCAAATGAAAAAGGCCACCTAGTAGTATTAGTTATTATTACAATCTGTTGATAAGGAGTCTGTTGATAAGGACCAATGTTATCCTAACAGCCTCTTGATTTAGTTTTGAAAAATCAAAATAATTTACTCTAATTTTGTTATACACCATATAAAAAGTATCAGGTCCCTATTTTCCTAGAAAACAAAAAAAAAAAATCATTTTGAACAACACAACATCGGATGAGATAATGAATAATTATGTGCATCAAAGAAAGTAAGATTAGATCATTAATGGTATTGTAGGACCTTGAGATAATGATATCACACAGTCTTGTCAAGGTTTTCAAAAATTAGGAAATCATATGTTAACTTGTCTTGGAATATGCAAAATTCGTTCTTATCAAGATCGTAGGATGGTTTATGTATGATCAATAAATGCAATCTATTGGCACTAGTCTGTTTTCAGCCAATAGTTCATAAAAATAAGTAAAGGGAGGTAGAAAATGCAATTTAACTAAAAATAATAGTTTCTTTAGCTCAAATTCATACTAGTTGTTAACATGATGTACTAATACTAGCAAAGTTTACCTACTATAATAAACTTAATTCTTTTTTAAAGGAAAATTAGAAAAAAAAATGATATGAATAATTTAACTTGATCAAATATATATCTGTTCAAAATCCATCCTAAATTTCCATTAAATCTTTTTTTCCAACAGAAAAGTCTTTGGTTTGAGTTTGAATTATTGTAACTTTATCTATTCTTGGTAATTTAGAGTTAATGTTTGAATTAGAAGATCAGATTATAAAGAAGACATTATTGCCTTTGTTCTTTTAATCATTCCTTGATTTTCTCCTGGAAAAAAGTTAAATGATACGTCAATCCTCCTCCTAAAGGTAGCAAGTTATGATTGTTAATTAGTTTCTTATTTGTGCAAGTGATTATGCTTTTACAAGTATGTGATTATGCATTACATATTTGTCCCCCATTTCTTTTATTGTGAGGGAGAGGGAGGAGGCAACTACTAAAACTTAAGCGAAGTATTACCCAACTTTTAAGGGTAATTCATGAACTTAAAGGCCCCGGGGGAAGGGACAATTGGTCACCCTCAAGATAACGTTGCTCCGTCCTGACTCAAATTTAACAAAGTATATTATTAAAGTGATCAAGGGAAAACTTCTCAAGAAAGAAAAAATTTTTAGACCTTACAGATGCCTATGAAATTCTTATGAGTCGTCTACCAATACATTTCCCCGGCGAAATATGAACACACATGTTTATTGACCTAGATTTTAGCTATGAACTAATCGGTGTTTGCGACCATGGCTTGTTAAATGAGGATGTAACTTCGAGAGACTGTTGCACCGTGCCGTGTGCCATCAAGTTTTCATGACTTGAAGAATTGAAATATCCACGTAGTTTAATCCAACAACAGAAAATGACAATCAATAATATGACTGATGCAGATGCAAAACTAGGTGAGGAATGCATGCCTCTACCCAACCCCCAACCATAACCGAACACCAATGCAACAAATTTAATACCCACTCTTTTTTTATTGGTGATCATACGACGCACATTCAGTCACCTACACACTTCATCATCTCTGTGTTTTTATTACTACATTTCTTGTTATATCAAGAAAGGCAGGTATTCTATTTTGTGATCAGAATGAATAGTTGGATATCAACTAAGAAAGGTAAAAACAAGTATGACAACTTCCGCCTTTATACCACAATCACAAATACACTAATACAGGGCAGGATAAACGAATAATTGGACAAACACTAAATTCTTCTTTCTTTTTTCTATCTATACATAAAACGAGAATGGTTGGTTGGTCGACTACGGCACCCAACACTCGGTCAACAATCCAAACGATCCAATCCCCTGGAAAACTCAAAACGCCGCCACCCCTGCCTGCACCTGTATTTCACGATATTTGTATATTTTAAGTTAGCTACCTTAGTTTAATTAATAAAGAAAATAATTAATTTTTTATATACTAACAATATATACACTATCACTATCGGACACTCCTTCTGTTCTATTTTGATAGTCCTAGTTTTTTTTTTCACAAAATTTAAGAAAAAGTAGTTAATTTTGTTGGAAAAACAAATTTAGATTGCTATTTGTCTAAAATACCCTTACATTAAATAAAGTTGATTTTTCATATATCAATATGTTTTGGAAAATCTAAATGCATTAAATGAGGTAGGTTATATTCAATACTAACAATCTATATTAAATAAGGTAGTTTATAGTAATAATAATTTACATTAAATAAGGGTATTTTAGAGAAATTAAAAGACAATTACATTTTTTAATTGGAAAGTGGATTACAATTTGAGACAGATGAAAAAGGAAAACAGAACTATCACCGTGGGACGGAGGAAGTATATTATAATTCATCTGAATTTAAATTTAAAATTCATATATTGCTCATGTGTAATGCATCTAACTGTGATAGTGTATACATCGGTCCGTCATTGTATATAAAATTTACTTAAAAAAATTGATTTGAAATTTTTACTAAGAAAAAAAAAGAAAAAAAAGAAAAGACTTTGTCATAGGAAGTATCAACCTCGAATCCTACAACAACCTTCGTGTACTAAAATATTACTAACAGAAGTAATCTGTAAAATTATTTTTACAGATGGGCCTTTAGGATCGTCTGTTACTCAAACTGGTACATAAAGATTTTGACTTTTCACACGTTGAAAGACAAGTACTAAAGTTTTTCCATTGATTCATAAAAATGTAGAAAATTGACAGAAAATGATAGAGGAGTGCAGGACTATAGGGGTGGGCATGGGGGGTAGGTGGGAGCTACTACAAAGATTGGAGGAGGGGAAGGGAACCCTTTTGTTTGCAGGCGGAAGAGGCTGGTAGCCATGTACCACGTGCAAAGAGGGTTTCAATTTTTCTCTCATTTAAGGACCCTTTTGTGAATGAACCCATCATCATCATACATACATGAGTATTTAAGACACTCAACCAACCTAAACCAACCCAAGACCAAGAACCTTTTAGTACCAGTGCATTGTCATCACCACCCCATCTGTCCCTCCTCTCTCTTGAAGCATCACAAATTTTTAAATTTTAATTCAACTACGTAGAATTTGACTGCATCCCAGACTTGTGCTTTCGCCTTCTGGTGTCTGTAGAAGTTTTCAGTGCATTTCAACTCCAATTCTTGAAGATAATGCTACCCAGAAGCCAATTAGATTGAATTGTTTGACTGTCCGTTTCTCAAAGTTTGGAGCTTTTTGGGCGGGTTTTTAAGGTCAGTCTCCTCAATTCAAATCTTTCTTTTGGCAGATTTTAGGCTGAGAACTTATGTATTTCTATAAAATTCATATGCAGCAAGTGTCTTGTTCTGATTTGGGTTCTACTGTTTTGCTGGAAACTTAGCTCAAATTGTCTCCGAGTATTGGGGAATAAAGAGAGTTCTCAACTTTGTCGTTGTTAGTTGCATTTACGGGATGGTATTGCTTCTGTGAATTTGAATACGTTATATGAATACCCAATTAGCTCAATATGATACTTATGTTTGTTTGAATTTTCTGCTATAGTGTTTTTACCTGGATCATTTGCTTGTGTGATATCGAATAGCTGCATTTAATCAATGAGTTTTGACGTTATAAAGTGGTAGTTCTGGTATGATGCTGCTGAACGTAAAGAATGGATTCTGTTGATGACTCTTCTCCATTTCAGCATGGCTGTTCTTTTCAATTGGAGCAATAATTTGTAATATAAAGTCAGAAAGTAATAAAATTTGCTTGACATGTTTTTTGTCATATTTAAAGTTGCTTTTTCATGAGCTTCGTATTGCTTTGCTGCATTTGAACAAGTTATGGATTATTATTTTCCTTTTGATGTAGAGAGAGAGATGGATGCAAGCAGACAAGTAACTCAAATTTATTTTCATCCATCCACCACACACAGGCACTATCAAAGAATAGGGTGAAGGCTAGGATCGTACTTTCCATACTTCCTTAAGAAATTGGAGAGTAGCTTCTATGCATTTGAATCATAAATTTTAGTTCGTAACTTCTAAAATGTGTAATACCTTCCTAGTTATAAACAAGTCCTATACCAACTTGTTACGTGGATATAGATTGTGTGTTTTTATTAACCAAGTGTTGGTGGTTTAATACAATGTCATTAATGATCTGAATGAAGTTGATGAAGGCTAATTGCGTGCCTTGTAATGATATTTAACCTTGCAAAAGCTTTTTTTTTTTTTGGTCCCATTTCAGGTGGTGCAGCATGTCAGAAGCCCAAAGGCAGCCTTTGGTGGGTGGTACTAATCACAGTAATGGGTACATGAATGGTGCAATATCATTTAGGTCTCCCAGTACTGTGTCTATTGTTGATGAATTCTGTCGTGCACTTAGTGGAAAGAGACCAATCCATAGTATCTTAATTGCAAACAATGGAATGGCTGCTGTTAAGTTTATAAGGAGTATCAGAGCATGGGCTTATGAGACATTTGGCACAGAGAAGGCAATTTTGCTAGTTGCAATGGCTACACCGGAGGACATGAAAATAAATGCAGAGCATATACGGATAGCTGATCAATTTGTAGAAGTACCTGGTGGAACCAACAATAATAACTATGCCAATGTTCAGCTTATAGTTGAGGTTTGTACCTATCTTTTTGTTTCTTAGCTTAAAATAGTTTATCATACAAATCGAGGAACGCATGATAAATGTGTTTATATGCAACCTATCTACGTTGAGACACTTCAAGAACTGCTGAATGGTTAGTCTGATAGCTAAATGAGCTTAATGGTGTCCCATCATTTGCAAAATTATGGTTTTCAAAGTGTTTCTTTCTTCAGAGTTTTTGAACTCTGGGGTTCTCAAGGTGGAGGAATGAGAAAATAGAATCAGGGGAGTACCTAGATGATCTTGATGTCTTTTGAGATGAAATGGATTTTTGGTAAATGTCAGGTGATTTAGAGATTTTTTTTGTTATAAGTATCAAAAACATCTAAATTTCTGATGAGCAATTTAACTTCTTTGTTTCTAGATGGCAGAGATTACACATGTAGATGCAGTTTGGCCTGGATGGGGTCATGCATCTGAGAGTCCCGAACTGCCAGATGCTTTGGGTGCAAAAGGCATAATATTCCTTGGGCCTCCTGCCACATCTATGGGTGCTTTGGGAGATAAAATTGGTTCATCACTGATTGCACAAGCTGCTGAAGTACCTACCCTTCCATGGAGTGGTTCTCATGTAAAGTCTTTTGTACTCTGCCTCATAAGCTCTGCTCTTCTAATGTCTGACCTGGTATTGTGTATAATAAATGGTATCTGCCTTTTAGGTGAAAATTCCTCCAGAAAGCTGCTTGGTCTCTATTCCCGAAGATATATATAGTGAAGCTTGTGTTTACACCACAGAAGAAGCAATTGCTAGTTGTCAAGTTGTGGGATACCCTGCAATGATTAAGGCATCTTGGGGTGGTGGTGGTAAAGGCATTAGAAAGGTTTGTTACCTAATATTACAAATGATGCAGTGATCCCTTTTTTTGAGTTTTAGGTCTCGAATAGTTATTTTGTGTAGCTAATTTTGGTCATAAGTACCACTTCCTTTCTAGTGATTTTTGAAATTATGGTGAAAAGATTAGTGGATTTCTATCTGAAAGCAACAAGGTTGACACTCTATTGCCATCTCTTCTTCTAACATCATTAATCAATAGTAAATTGCCATTTTGACTTATAGGTCCATAATGACGATGAAGTTAAGGCACTGTTCAAGCAAGTACAGGGTGAAGTTCCAGGATCCCCAATATTTATTATGAAGGTTGCTTCCCAGGTAATATTTTCTTCCACATAATGTGATCTTGATGCTTAAGTTTTAATCTTTAGAAGTCATTCTAACATCGGAGGCTGTTTCATGCTATTAGAGCCGGCATTTAGAGGTCCAATTGCTCTGTGATCAGTATGGCAATGTTGCAGCTCTTCACAGCCGTGATTGTAGTGTTCAAAGGAGACACCAGAAGGTGCGCTTGTACTTTTCTTGACTTCTGATCTGTATCTCTTTGTTTTTTGTGACTCAGGTTCTCTAACTTTCCTAGTAGTTTACAAGTATATATGTGAGTTAATTGAACATGTCTTTCTTTGTCTATTCAAACAAAGAGTAATCAGTCTTTAAAGCAGCATTATAACATCAGGTCTGTGTTATAAATTTGAAACTCAACTTTGTAATATTCAGGTCCACCTGTAAAGTATTGAGAAAAGAATTTGGAGTACTTCATTTGCATTTGACGTAAGGAAAACATTTTAGGTTAATAGATAATTGTCTGAAACACTGGGAGTCATTTGGAATATGAAAACTAACTATTACTTTTTCCTGTTGTCAGATTATTGAGGAAGGCCCAATAACTGTAGCTCCTTTAGAGACTGTGAAAAAACTTGAGCAGGCTGCTAGAAGATTAGCCAAATGTGTTAATTATGTAGGAGCAGCAACTGTTGAGTATCTCTACAGTATGGAAACTGGGGAGTACTACTTCTTGGAGCTCAATCCACGGTTACAGGTTTGACATACTTTCATGTATCATTATTTCCCGAGTTTCTCTTCTAAGATTTGATTTTCTTGTTTATTCTTAAATGTCAACTGTGGCTTAAATCTGATAAGATCTTAGATTTCAAATGTGGCATATTGGGGCTTTGGCAGTTAGGTTTCCTGAATGTTACTGTATTCTTGATATTTAGGTGGAGCACCCGGTGACTGAGTGGATAGCTGAAGTAAATCTTCCTGCAGCCCAAGTCGCTGTTGGGATGGGTATTCCTCTATGGCAAGTTCCAGGTTCAGTACCAAATTACCTAAGTTTATAAAAGGTCTTCATGTCATTTATCTTTCTCAATTGGATTCCTGATAGTAATTTTACCAGAAATAAGGCGTTTCTATGGGATGGAGCATGGTGCTGGATACGATGCTTGGAGGAGAACATCAGTTGTTGCTACTCCATTTGATTTTGACCAGGCAGCGTCTACAAGGCCGAAAGGTCATTGTGTTGCTGTTCGTGTTACAAGTGAGGATCCTGATGATGGTTTTAAGCCTACCAGTGGGAAAGTACAGGTTGGAAGTGATAGATTTTTGGTAGTTACATACATACATACATATATAATCCGATTTGGTATAACAGTAATATTAAATTAAATTTTCTGCAGGAGCTGAGTTTTAAAAGCAAACCAAACGTGTGGGCATACTTTTCTGTCAAGGTACTTCTTAGAAATTTAAGACACTGAAGATTTTTCTTATATGTATCAATGGTTGACTGACTAACAACATAATTCTTGCAGTCTGGAGGAGGTATCCATGAATTTTCTGATTCTCAATTTGGTAAGTCAAAGCCTTCTGAGGCTGTCTAGTGTAACAGAACTGCACATGCACCCTAGTGGGTGAATATGTTTTGCCTGCATTGTAATGTGTGTCAAAATTATTAGACTGATTTTGAATGCTGTCAAGAGTCATAATGCTCATAATTTAACCCAAAGTAAATAAAATCCCAATTTTCAATTATGTCTTTGAGGAGGATGAGATCATTTCATGCCTATAAAAGCCTGAGTCTTGTGTAAGAATTTAATGTTTGATTACAAGCCTGACTCTATCAGTTATTTCTATGGATATCACGTTGAACTATATGAGAACACAGAAAAGGTCACCATGTTAGCTGGTATGAATAAACCAGTGGCCGATGGTTCTGTCTAACTCACCAAAGCCTTGTAGAGTTGATGTTCAAACAGGAGAGCATTTATCAAGAGAACTTGCGAACTTTCAATTTTTGTATGGGCTCTTTCTGGCTGACCTGATTCAGGTCTTTCAGTCTTTTGTTTGTAAGTCCATATGGTACAATGAGAGAACTGTCCATCCCTTAGATTTTCTGAAGGCCCTGTAATCTGTTTATTCTGTTTAGTGCTTGTTTTATCGAATGTATATAAATTGTCTAAAGCTGTAGGATCGTAATGGAAATTTTTACCTCAAATTTTTTCTTTCACATATTATCCATCTGAAACGAAGGGCATTTTTTTGTACTTTTGAATATAAATTAAGTTGTTTCATTATCTTCCAGGACATGTTTTTGCATTTGGAGAGTCAAGAGCCCTGGCTATTGCAAACATGGTTCTTGGGTTGAAGGAAATACAAATTCGAGGAGAGATTCGTACAAATGTCGATTACACAGTTGATCTATTACATGTAAGTCTTTTTGAAATGGAATTATCTGTTTTTCTTTTAAGTCAACTGAATAGATGGTAGTGAATATTTTAGTGATTTTGTAGGCTTCAGATTATAGAGAGAATAGAATCCACACTGGCTGGTTGGACAGTAGAATCGCAATGAGGGTTAGAGCAGAAAGGCCACCTTGGTATCTGTCTGTGGTTGGAGGTGCTCTTTATGTAAGTGTTCCTTTCAAATGCTTAGTATAAAGATGTTGAAGGTTTATTTGGAGAATATATTTTCTGAACAACATCTTCATCATTCCTCTGTATTTTATTTATTTATTATTATATTTTTACCTTGTTCAAATTCAGAAAGCTTCTGCTAGTAGTGCAGCTGTGGTTTCAGAATATATTGGTTATCTTGAAAAAGGACAAATTCCTCCAAAGGTACCTGCCTATCCCACTTTTTTAGTTCGAGCATGTACATCTTCTTTGTTTCATCATTGATGGCTATTTCCTACTTGCAGCATATTTCACTTGTCAACTCCCAAGTTTCATTGAACATTGAAGGAAGCAAGTACATGGTGAGTATTGCGTTACAGCATGACAAAATTGCTAGGTCATTAACATCGACCTTGAGTTATCTGATAAGAGTGATGCAAAAAGGGTGGATAGGCTTACATTTGATCTCTTTAAATAGTTCAGGAGAAATGAATGTGATATTTCTTCCTGCCAATTTCTCTTTTATTTTTGACTCAAGGTTTTATTTTTATTTTTTCCACCTTCTTGTAATCTCTGGTTGTTTCTCAGATAAGTATGGTTAGAGGTGGACCAGGAAGTTACAAATTGAGGATGAATGAATCAGAGATTGAAGCAGAAATACATACTTTGCGGGACGGAGGTTTATTAATGCAGGCAAGGATTCTTGTTAAACATAGTGCTTTAATACGACCCTTGCATTGGCTACCCACCATATTAGCACTGACTTATTACCTAGTGCATGGATATATGAGTTGGATGTTGCAAATGGTTTTTACTTGGCATGATACTTAATGTATTGCATTTTGAAATGTCTCAGCTGGATGGGAACAGTCATGTTATATATGCGGAGGAGGAAGCAGCTGGGACTCGCCTTCTAATTGATGGGAGGACTTGCTTGCTTCAGGTACCAAAATCTAATTCTACTTTCTTACAAAATGTTTGATTTCTCATGACTTGATAGTGGAGGTCTATTTTCCGGTTGTCTCCAGAATGATCATGATCCATCAAAGTTGGTAGCAGAGACACCATGCAAGTTGCTAAGGTATTTGGTTGCTGATGGCAGCCGTGTTGATGCTGACACGCCTTATGCAGAGGTTGAGGTCATGAAGATGTGTATGCCCCTTCTCTCACCTGCCTCTGGAATTATCCATTTCAAGATGTCGGATGGTCAAGCTATGCAGGTAAACCAATTGTACATAGAAGTCTCTTTTATTTACTTCCCCTTGTCATTAAAACTCTATTTTATGGGTAGGCTGGTGAACTCATAGCAAGACTTGACCTGGATGATCCTTCTGCTGTAAGAAAAGCAGAACCCTTCCATGGGAGTTTCCCAGTTCTTGGACCACCAACTGCTATCTCGGGAAAAGTTCATCAAAGGTGTGCTGCAAGTTTGAATGCAGCTCGGATGATTCTTGCAGGATACGAGCATAACTTTGGTGAAGTAAGAAGTCTTTTGGCTTTATGGAAAAGGAATATTTTAGTTGTATTATGACTAGTATTTGCTAGGCCTTCGTCTAATAGATCCATCTTCTGGGCTATATGGAGAAGAAATATTTTATATAGGTTTGCTAAAATGTATGGTTTTCCTAATCATATTCATGCACATTACAGGTGGTTCAGAACTTGTTAAGCTGCCTGGACAATCCTGAGTTGCCTTTCCTTCAATGGCAAGAATGCTTTGCTGTTCTGGCAAATCGACTTCCCAAGGAGCTTAGACATGAAGTAAATGCCCTATTCTTCTGTAATCATGTTTTCCCAAATGTTAGTACCTGGTTGCTCTTCTGGATCTTATTTGCTTCTAAATTACAAACTTTTTTAGTTGGAAGCAAAATACAAGGAGCATGAAGGTATCTCGAACTTGCAGAATGTTGACTTTCCTGCAAAAATTCTCCGAGGTGTAATTGAGGTTGGTCCTTTATCAGAAACTTGACATCCTTCAACGGCTTATATTTTGTCTGTCATTCATTTGTTCATTTATTGTTTTCAATCTAGGCCCACCAAATGTCCTGCCCTGACAAAGAGAAAGGAGCTCAGGATAGACTAGTTGAACCATTACTCATTCTTGTCAAATCTTATGAAGGTGGAAGAGAAAGTCATGCCCGTGTTATAGTTCAATCTCTGTTTGAAGAATATTTATCTGTTGAAGAACTATTTAGTGACAACATCCAGGTTTGTTCTTTTGGAACAGAAGTTTATTTAAGATTAACATTAATATCCTGCTTTCTCCCATAAAGACAAGCATTGCATTGGCAATGTGAGACTTGCATGAAAAATACAGTCTTTCAGTAATGTATTGGTTAGCCTTTCATATATTATATACGGGAAACTGATATAATCAAGCTTTCTTTCAGCTCTGCTTCAGTTCTTCCTGCCCCCAAAACACAACCCCCATCAGAAGAATAGGGAAAATTGAAAATTATATGAAAAACAGTTTGGTTGCCACCTTTCCAGTATGCATCATTTTTGGCAATCTATGCTTTGCTGGTCTCTGATTGTCTTTGTGATCCAAAGCTGAAAGAATAAATCATGAGAAGCTTGCTTGAAATGTCAGATATCCACCCTTCTATTTCACCCTTAGTCAGTATCAAGTTCCAATGCATTTTCCTTTGCAGGCTGATGTAATTGAGCGGCTTCGCCTTCAGCATAAGAAAGATCTGTTGAAGGTTGTGGACATTGTTCTTTCTCATCAGGTATATCGGAAATACTGAATTGGTATACTGTGCTTGTTTCTGGCGGTCTGTCATTGTAAAGGATTGTTCCTAAACCATGCGACCTTACAGGGTATCAAGAGCAAGAACAAGTTGATATTGCGTCTCATGGAACAACTTGTATATCCAAATCCTGCTGCATACAGGGATAAACTAATTCGTTTCTCAACGCTCAATCATACCAATTACTCTGAGGTTGGACTTCAACTCACTTAATATGCAAGACATGAAAGATTCAAGAATCTGAACCTTAATGTGCTTTTGCAGTTAGCTTTAAAGGCAAGTCAATTGCTTGAGCAAACAAAGTTGAGTGAACTTCGCTCTAACATTGCCAGAAGTCTTTCTGAGTTAGAAATGTTTACTGAAGATGGTGAAAACATGGATACTCCAAAGAGAAAAAGTGCCATAAATGAAAGAATGGAGGCACTTGTAAGTGCTCCTTTAGCAGTTGAAGACGCTCTAGTTGGTCTTTTTGATCATAGTGATCACACGCTTCAGAGGAGGGTTGTAGAAACTTATGTTCGTAGGTTGTACCAGGTACTATAGCTCAACTTCTTGTTTTTTCCCTACATAAATTTTCTTCACTTTGCTTTCTCTAACATTAACATCTTTTTCAGCCCTATCTTGTAAAAGGTAGTGTTAGAATGCAGTGGCACAGATCTGGACTTATTGCTTCATGGGAGTTCCTGGAAGAGCATATAGAGAGGAAGAACTGGTATCAAGATCAGACACTAGAGAAACCATTACTTGAGAAACATAGCGATAGGAAATGGGGAGCCATGGTTATCATCAAGTCTTTCCAGTTACTGCCAACAATTTTAACTGCTGCACTAAGGGAAACAACACACAGTCCGCAGACAACAACATCCAAGGGATCTATTCTACCAGCTAGCCATGGTAACATGATGCACATTGCATTGGTGGGCATTAACAACCAGATGAGTATGCTTCAGGACAGGTAACCAAACATCTCCTTTCCATTACTCGCTGCGTTGCCAGTGACACAATGGGAAAAAAAGAGAGGATGCAAGTTTGCTAAAATTTTCTTGACTTGAGCACATGTGAAATGGAAGACTTGCAAGCATATGGTGCAGCCAAATGGTGTTGATTCAGCTAACTTAATTAATCTATTAAGTTTTTTGATTCATCAGGAGGTATAGGCAAATGATGACCTCAAATTGGTGCTTTTACCTATCTGAGAAAACATTTTAGTCCTTAACTGTAGGTAGGCAAACTCAACATGCAGAAAGATCATTTTCTACAACACATACGAAGAAAATTATTCTCCATATGGGCAAATGCAAAAATCCTACTTAATTGATTCCTCTTTTTGCCTGAATAGTTCCCTAAACATTTTATTGGTCTGCATTTGTTACCTGACATGATAAGAATGATTTATTTATGCTCCTTTCTAAATTTGGTTAAGATTCTACTTATTCATGCTTGATGTGAATGATTATTCTTATTGTGCATTTGGTTCATCTGCAGTGGTGATGAAGATCAGGCTCAAGAAAGAATAAACAAGTTGGCAAAAAAATTAAGAGAACAAGAAGTAAGCTTTAGTCTGAGAAGTGCAGGTGTAGGCGTAATCAGCTGTATCATACAAAGAGATGAAGGTCGGGGCCCAATGAGGCACTCTTTTCACTGGTCAGCAGAAAAACAGTATTATGAAGAAGAACCTCTATTGCGCCACCTGGAGCCTCCTCTATCCACATACCTTGAACTGGTTTGTCATCGTCTTTGCCTCCAAAATTTTTGTTCTTTTTCTGCCTTTTGTTTTTAAGAATCAATGAGGAAATAGCAGAACTAATTGCTTGTTTGCAATAAATTTGACTTAACTCCCATCTGAACAGGACAAACTTAAGGGTTATGACAAAATACAATATACACCATCCCGTGACCGTCAGTGGCATCTGTACACAGTTGTGGATAAGCCTGTTCCAGTTCAGAGAATGTATCTCAGAACTCTTGTCAGGCAGCCTACATCAAATGATAGTTTAACAGTTTATCAAGGATTAGACAAGGAAAGGAGTCAATCTCTGTGGGCTATATCGTTTACATCAAGGAGCATTTTGCGGTCACTGGTGTCTGCAATGGAGGAACTTGAACTGCATGTCCATAATACTACTGTCAAATCTGACCATGCTCATATGTATCTTTATATTTTACAGGAGCAACAAATAGATGATCTGTTACCCTACAACAAGTAGGCACATTTCTTCTTGATAAGTTTCTTACAACTGAAAGCAGATCAAATATATTCAAAGAAGATCTAACTTCAAGACATTGTTTGCAGGAGGGTGGACATTAACGATGGGTGTGAGGAAGCTATAGTTGAGAAAATCTTGCAAGAGCTGGCACATGAGATTAATACATCTATTGGTGTGAGAATGCATCGTTTAGGTGTTTGTCAGTGGGAGGTGAAGCTTTGGATATCATCTGAAGGAGAAGCAAATGGTGCTTGGAGGGTGGTTGTTGCAAATGTGACAGGACACACTTGTATTGTGCATGTAAGTTAGCTACTGTGCATCAATTGCTGTTAGCAAGTGATCAGCAATTGTCTGGAGATCTACTCGATTTTTTTTTTTTTAAATGACAGTTATCATAGCCTACGGGCAGACTACAAACATCTAAAAGTTCGTAACTTTACGAGAGATGCAATGTCTGAATTTAATGAATTTATTAATAATGGTAAATTTAATCATGTAAATCGGGTAGACTTTTGCATATAGTTATAAAAATATGGTTTTGCAGTGTGAGCAGTTAGAGGCATCTTTGTCCATGCATATCCTTACATTAAGTTATAATTATGTTTTTTGTTACTTGTGCAAACCGATGTGCATCTGATTTTGGGCAACAGTGGTTGCAATTAGTGTTAGATGATGAATATTGCGTAAATTAAATTAAGGTCTTAATGTTATATATCTATGCTCAGGTATACCGCGAAGTGGAAGACCCTACTGAACACAAAGTTGTCTACCATACAATAACTGAGAGGGGCCCTTTGCACGGTGTCCCTGTTAATGCATCATATCAGCCTTTGGGGGTATTGGATCGGAAACGCCTTTTAGCCAGGAAAAGCAACACCACTTACTGCTATGATTTCCCGCTGGTAAAGATTATAACTCTTGTTTCAAGATAGAAAAATCACTATGTCCTCACTAAACAACTTTTTCTTTAACAGGCATTTAAAGCTGCCTTGGAGATGGCTTGGTCATGCCAACATTTAGGGCATAAAAGGCCTGAGGATAAAGTTATCCTCGAAGTGACAGAGTTAATTTTTGCTAACACTGGAGGTAATTGGGGTACTCCTCTTGTTTCTGTGGAGCGGCAGCCTGGGCTCAATGATGTTGGCATGGTAGCCTGGAGCATGAAAATGTCTACACCTGAGTTTCCTTCTGGACGGACAATTCTTGTTATAGCAAATGATGTGACCTTTAAAAATGGATCCTTTGGCCCGAGGGAGGATGCATTTTTCCAAGCAGTGACTGAGGTCGCCTGCAGTCTAAAACTGCCTTTAATATACTTGGCGGCCAATTCTGGTGCTCGTATTGGTGTCGCTGAAGAAGTAAAATCTTGCTTCAGAGTGGGGTGGTCTGATGAATCAATCCCTGAGCGCGGCTTCCAGTATGTATATTTAACTCCTGAAGATTATGCTCGGATCGGATCATCTGTAATAGCACACGAAACAAAAATGACTAATGGAGAATCACGGTGGGTAATAGATTCCATTTTGGGGAAAGAGGATGGTTTAGGGGTTGAGAACTTAAGCGGCAGTGGAGCCATTGCCAGTGCATACTCACGAGCATACAAGGAAACCTTCACCCTAACATATGTGACAGGCAGAACAGTGGGCATAGGTGCTTATCTTGCTCGGCTAGGTATGCGGTGCATACAAAGGCTTGATCAGCCTATTATCCTGACTGGTTTTTCGGCATTAAATAAGCTTCTGGGTCGGGAGGTATATAGCTCCCACATGCAACTTGGTGGACCAAAAATTATGGCAACCAATGGAGTAGTTCATCTGACAGTTTCAGATGATCTTGAAGGGGTATCAGCTGTTTTAAAATGGTTGAGCTTCATTCCTCCTTACTCAGGGGGTCCACTTCCACTGTTGCCCCCCTTGGATCCTCCAGAGAGACCTGTTGAATATCTGCCAGACAATTCATGCGATCCACGTGCTGCTATATGTGGTGCTTCAGATGGCAGTGGAAACTGGTTGGGGGGGATATTCGACAGGGACAGCTTTGTCGAAACATTGGAAGGCTGGGCAAGAACTGTTGTTACTGGAAGGGCAAAGCTTGGAGGAATCCCCGTAGGAATAGTTGCTGTTGAGACTCAAACGATGATGCAAGTCATCCCTGCAGATCCTGGGCAGCTCGATTCCCATGAAAGGATTGTCCCTCAAGCAGGCCAAGTATGGTTTCCTGATTCTGCCACAAAAACAGCTCAAGCATTAATTGATTTCAACAGGGAAGAGCTGCCACTTTTCATTCTTGCAAACTGGAGAGGCTTTTCAGGCGGACAGAGGGACCTTTTTGAAGGCATCCTTCAAGCTGGATCGAATATTGTCGAGAACCTTAGAACATATAAACAACCTGTTTTCATATACATACCTATGATGGGTGAGCTCCGTGGTGGAGCATGGGTTGTTGTGGATAGTAAGATCAACCCTGACCATATCGAGATGTATGCAGAACGAACTGCTAAGGGAAATGTTCTTGAGCCAGAAGGTCTAATTGAGATTAAGTTCCGGACAAAAGAGCTGCTGGAATGCATGGGTAGGCTTGATCAGCAGCTGATTGGTTTAAAAGCAAAACTTCAGGAGGTGAAGAGCACTGAAGCTGTAGATGGCCTGCAGCAACAGATAAAGGCTCGAGAAAAACAGCTTTTGCCAGTTTACACACAGATTGCTACAAAATTTGCAGAACTGCATGATACGTCATTTAGAATGGCTGCAAAAGGGGTAGTCAGAAAAGTTGTAGATTGGGCAGATTCCCGTTTTTTCTTCTATAGAAGATTGTACCGGAGAGTTGTTGAGGACTCACTGATAAGGACAGTAAGAGATGCTGCAGGCGACCTGCTGACTTACAACTCTGCAATGGATATGGTAAAGAAGTGGTTTATGGATTCTGAGTTTTCAGGAGGTAAACCAGATGCTTGGACGAATGATGAGGCTTTCTTCTCATGGAAGGATGATTTCAGCAATTACGAAGAAAAGTTGCAGGAGTTGCGTGTGCAGAAAGTGCTGCTTCAATTAACAAAGATCGGTGATTCAGCACTGGATTTGCGTGCTCTACCTCAAGGTCTTTTTGCCCTGCTACAGAAGGTAACGTGACATAAATTCTTTCCCTTTCTACTTCTCATGTCCTACTACAGTTTTGAGAAGAGGGCTGATCTTTGGAATGCAATGCAGGTAGAAGAGCCATCCGCTAGAGAACAATTGGTTGGCGAACTACGAGCAGTGTTTAATCGATCAAGCAATTCATAACAAGTCAATAGTCGAATTTGAACACCAAAGTAAAGCTCATTTTGCTCCTTGGATGAGTTCATTGCTGATCATTAGTCTACTGAATTCCGTGCTTTAATGTCAAAAGCCCCATGATGGTGGCTTGAAATGGTTGGCGCAAGATGCAAAATGATCAAGTAGCGGTCTACTTAATAAGATGAAACTTGACAGGTTTTGGTCGTCCAAAAAATATTGAAAGGGAAACGTAAGATTCCAAAGCAGTGAGTATAGCAAAGTGTATATAGTGTAATTTGTCTGAGAGAAATATTAGTAGTATTCCATTCTTTGACCAGAGAAGAAACAGAGTGCCATTGGCGGTGAATTTTCAATTTCATTATCATCATTTCATTGTTAGCGGAACAAATTACATGTAACTGATCATAAACCATCTTTCATCTTATTACAAAGCAGTGTACTTTTAAGAAAGCCTGAGAAGCAGCAGAGTCATCAATGTAACATGCAAAGTAGTTAAAAAGTTTAATCTTTCCGTAGTTTTTGGATGCCTGTCCAAAGCACAAGGTCGTTCCTAGTATTTGTGCAGTAAAACAGTGTAGTCTCTTGCGAGGCGTCAAAAGAGAATGGGGGTGTGCATTCAGTGCAAAAGCGGTAATTCAGTGCAATGAATTTGGTTATTCGAACTATAGAAATTTAAACCGTTTTTAATTTCGAATTGGCTATAATCGAATTCATTCCGCAAATCGATTTCAAATTCGAAAACGGTAATGAATTCGGTTAGACAGAATTCATCTATTAAAAAAAAACTGATTTTTTTAAAAATTATTACTAATTTGATCTCCAAATTTATTCATAATTTAACACATTACTTATGTTCTAATCATTTTGTGGTTTAATTTAATTGGCATTTACTTGATCACTTATACCTAGAATCCTTAATCAATGATTTAAGGAACACATAAAAAGTGATTAATTTAAATTAGAATAAATCTTAGACTGTACAATGATTAGTGATAATTTATGAATTTATAATTTACAATGATTAATAATAAGTAATATTAGTTATAAACTAACAAATTACAATAATTAGTGTTAAGTTATATTAGTTACAAACTTATAATTTATTTCAAATCAAAATAAAACTTATTTACTTACATATGTTATTGTGAAAGTCAATACACTAATACATTGATTTGCAATTCACATGCATTCACTTACACTGCTTAGTTGTCTTGTCTATACTTAAAGCCTTAAGATTAGTGAATAGATAATATGAATTTTTATGTTAAATATGTAATATAAATTTAGAACACACTAATACTTGCAAGTTATAGATTACGCATTCAAATATTCAATAATTCAAACATGAATGATCAATGATGTATCAAATTACCAATATCTAAATTCTAATTACTAATTATGTTTATTGTTTAATATTTAGTATTATACATATATGTAAATTAATTATTATCTAATTCTAGTCATGTTACTCATGTATAAAATAATAAGTAGTTATCTTATATTGTTATGTATTACTATATATTTGTATTATTATAGTCATATAACAATTAACAAATACTAAAATAATATATTGTACATTATTATATATTATTATTATTATTATAAGTACATGATATGATGATAATACCATAGACTAATTATTATTAATAGCATTTACCTATATAATATAATAATATATTAGTAGTATATACTAATACTAAATAGTATTTATCTATATATACTAATAGTATTATATAATTTTATATACCAATTTGGTATTCGAATGCGGTAATGCGGTACCCTATTTCAATTACCGAATTTGAATGCGAAATCGGTTATTACCAAATTCATAATCTCATTACCTATTTCATACCATATTAGAATTCGGTGAATTCGGTATGTATCGAATTTGTATCAAATTACCAAATACCCGATTTCAAATTACCGAATTGAATTTGAATTTGATTATGAATTCGGTATGAACCGAATTTGCTCACCCCTTGCCAAGTAACGGATTTAATGTACTTGCACTATTTGCCATGGAAAATTGAATTGCAACAAGCACTTTCCTGCAAAAATGTAATGTTTTTAACATTGACTCTTATTACTTACATTAAGAGAGAGAAGAAGAATAAAATGGTCCAAATATATGTGTTGAATGTCCGCTGATGCTCATCCACTTTAAATTGCATTCAAAAAAATAATTTTTAATTACTCATTGTATAAATGGAACCCAAGGTTGGGACAGTTACCAACTTAATAGTCTCGAAATGATTTTGTCCAATTTAATAAAGGGGAAACGAGCTTTACATTATGCAAGCAATAATTGGTCAAGATTACATAGCAAAGAAAATAACAACTTGGCGGTCCTCAAACGAGGAAATTTAGATTAAATTTCCTATCAATTTTTTTGCTCTTTATCTTGAAGAGCGAGTTATTAAAAATCTCGTACACCAGATACAATACAAACAATTTATGGATTGCACATAAAAAAGAATGATTAAATAACATTCATTTCTTCTTCCGTTGTTTCTTTTCTTTCTCTTTCTTTTCTTTTTCCTTCTTCTTCTGCTCTTCCTTTTTCTTCTTCTCTTTCTCAGCTTTCCTTTTCTTTTCCTCCTCAGCTTGTTTCTTCTTCTCTTCCTTCCTTTTCTTCTCCTCTTTTTCCTTCCTCTCCGCCTCTTCTTTCTTTCTTTTTTCCTTTTCCTTTCTCTCAGCTTCTTCTCTTTTCTTCTTCTCCTTCTCCTTGGCTTTTCTCTCCTCTGCCTTCTTCTCCTTCTCTTTTTCCTTTTGTTTCTTTTTCTTCTTCATCTCCTCCAACTCTTCCTTTGTTTGCTGCTGCTTCAAGTTGAAACACATTTTGCCAGCTCCTTTTGGAATGAAATTTGCAGAACTCTACTTCTTTCCTATGATCAAAGAACACCCTAACAAATTGTTCTGCTCAAGCCCATCATCTCATGTTCTTTATACTATACAGTCTAGCTGCATGGGATTAGGCTGTCCCTAATCTGCTTTGTCTCATGGCTAATCCGCCAAATATTTTGCTGCCGTCCAATCCTTTTGATTCAGGCATTTGTCTTGTTGCATGTGCACTTTTATTGCAATGAACCGTCATTTTTATCAAACCAAGAATGTTTCCACGCCAATAAAGAAAAGTTGTCTAGCAAGTTCTTGTTTATTAATAACAATAACAAGAATCTATGTGCATTACACAATAAATAAACAGTACTACAAGAAGAAAACTGCAAATATTGGTTAAATGAGCAACACTTTCTATGCATCATCGTCACTACTGTTTGCACTCTATAAAGAAAGAATTATTTGCATCGATCTATGTGATTTGCCCAAGTCAGAATTCCTCTTATGCAATAAGAGCTCATACAAACTAGTTGTAAAGAAATTTTAACAGTTAAAAAGTTTATAATAGATCTATAGATAATTAAAATATCAGCTTCTCACATGAATTTGGATGACTAAGATGATACAAAAAAGAAAAAGAAAATACAACCTAGTAATGTGCTACATAGTTAAAAGTGTTAGTTATTTGATTTCCTTCTTTCAATCTTCAACGCGTAATGAAGCTAGGATTTAAGATCCACCGTCCACAGCTAAGGTTCATTGAAGATTCCTTTATGACTGGAAAATCAGTATTGCTTGGTTCTTGTAAAATAAGTTTTAGAATGTGAATCTGGAACACAGTCATTTCCCCTTGTCAATCCATATTTAAGTTGTCTACTAACTTTTGTTATCGAGTATTCAAAACTCGTAAACGGCTGGATATGGCCAGCAAATTCGCATGAAGTGAGCATTTTGAAGTTTAATAATGCCTATGATTGGCGCTTCAAATCCTCTGTCTTGAGATCACTTTCTGTCCCATCTGTCTCGTGTTAATTTCTTATCACAGGCACACACATATGATCATGTTTTAGGTCCTAGCCACCCAGAATGAAAAATGCTACTACATCTTTTAGTGAGAATTGAACACTCAATTTATGAGAAGAAATAAGTATCTTTTACTATTGAATTATGCACGAAGGGACAATGCTTCTTCAGGCTATAATTTTGTTAAAATCCATTTTTATTGATTGTCCTTTGTGTTTGAAAATCATGAATTATAAAACAAAAAATTCAACAAATTATTAAAAGAAAAAAAAACCTATGTACGATGGTTCCATAATTTTCCTGAGACACGACACCGTGAATATAACCAGAAAGAAGGACGAAACACAATGCAAAAGTTGACCAGACCATCTCAAACAATTTAAATACAAATTGTAGTATTGAAGCTCTCTCTTTGGGATAATATGTTAAACACCAGGAACAAATTAACCCATCAAGGTATTGCAAGTATGTAATTGGACTTTCTTATTACTATACAAAAAAAAATGCAAAATCTTTGGAGAGAAGGGAATATCTTCAAAAGGGAGGGGTTTTGAGGCTATAAAATAATTATATATATATGTGTGTGTTTGTCAGTTTTGAGACAAAGTATCTGACAGGCATCTATAGTAGACATCAGGGTCCAAGACACCCATTACGGTTAATATAACAGTCTTCAAGAACATAAACAAGTGCTACATCAATAATCATTTATGACTTGGAGACAAAATATGCATGTCGAGTTTAGTTTGGACTGCATGGACCGATGGTTAATTCAACATCATTAATTTGGCTATCTAATTCTCAGTACGGCAATTCCGCGTAAAACTCAACAGACAATTTGATTTTGACAACATTCATTTATAAGTGTTTGGCTTTATTGCAACTGATCCTTATGACCAAGAAAGAAGACAGAAATTGCTGAGTTTTTGGCTTTATTGTTACTTATCTCTATATACACCAATTCATGTTACATTATTATCGAAGCAGTGAGTTTTATTATGTTATTCCTTGACCAAGTTCTTTCAAGTTTTATCTACTTCTACTAGTATATATACATGGGAAAAAAAAACCCTCTCAGAGCCGGCTAGCAGCTAGTCTCATTGCTACATGGATGCTTGCCTGAGCTCAACATTAAAGAGAGGGAGCGGCATCATGATGAGCTATTCTGTACATCAGAATTTTAACGTTGTTTCATGCAGAGCTACCATACAATGTGGACAGAAAAGGGCTATAAACTGTCATGAAGTTCTGTCTAGTAGTGGAAGTGTGAGTGAGATAAAGAAGGCATACAGGAAAATGGCACTTCAGTATCATCCTGATGTTTGTCATTCTTCCGTGAAGGAAGAATCCACCAAGATGTTTGTGGAGTTGCAGGAGGTTTATAGGAGTTTGATGGATGGAGCTTTGGAAAATGATTGCAGCTTTGGGGTAGGCTTGGAAGAGAGGCAATGCCCAGAAAGGCATCCAAGAAGCAAGTGGGAAAGCCAACTCATTGAATTGAGCAAACAATCTCAAATGCGAAGACTCCAGAAAGATGGAAGTTGGGGATGCAGAATGAGGGCTCGATTTATCCATCCGTGAACTTGTGATATACTGTAGCATTCTTCTCCATACTTCCATCATCTTTTTACTATAAATTTTTTTTTGTTCCTTCCCCAAGTCCATAAGATAGTTTTGCAGGGGTAGAAAAGCTATATTGGATTGAATTCTTTAATTCTTTTACCTTCATTCTTTTGTTTTACTTTTCATGAACCTTTGCATGTAAAATATGTGCTAGTGCCTTGGGTTGTAAGGTATTGGAAGATTGCCGGTTCTTAGACCCTTTACAATCCTTAGATATTTGTAATAGAAAAGGACGTACGAAACTCAAAGGCTCGAGTCTTGGCATGCTTTTCAATGACAAAGTCTTGAAAGGAAAAAAAGAATTGTGCTGTTGCGCTGTAGTTTTTGGCTAATCAGTGTCATTTTTCTGGTGATGGAATAATTCAACAAACTGAATACGCAGTAAAAATAAAAAATGTAACCTAGTGTTTTTTTTTTAATTATCATCGCAAAGTTTATATCGAAAGCTTCAAGAAATGCAAACGTTTGAAGAGACAAATCTGTCGTTTTAACTTTTGACTAAAGTAACTATTTACCAATGCAGAATTTTCCAAATATGTTAGACAAAACTTCTTCGGAAATATCTTCACCGCTTATCTGCCCAAGGGCCAAAGCAGCTTCCCTCAAATCGATTGTCCAAAAGTCTAGCGGAATTTCCTCCTCTATTGACGACTTTAATCTAACAAGAGCATCCCTCGTCCGAACAAGCTGCTCACATTGTCTCTGACAATCAGTAACATTTTGAAAATCAGAACAAAACATTTAAGGGATACAAATTAGAAAAGTTATGACACTGTAAAATGTAAATCCATATTGGAAGTACACAAGTCAGTGTAACCAAAGGAAACAAAGTACATAACTCAGTGTCCAGACATCCAAGGGGGGTCTCAAACCATTCAGAAGCCAAACTCGAATCTTTAGCACTAAATTGCATAACATGCCCAGACATACAAGAAGGTGAATATTCTAAGATAAAAACAGGTTATTGAATTATATCATGCGTAGTCGGATCCCTAGAAGCTCGTGATGGAAAGCAATGGAAGGCTTCTCTTTCCACGCTGGACTAACAAATATAGCTCAAATACAAATAATAGGTCATTGTGAAACCAACATCCAGAGACTTTGGAAGAGACAATTAAGATGGCAATAAGTCAAAGTTTCCCAGAGCAGATGAAAGACAGGAAAGTAGAAATGATTTCACATGCAAAGAAAGTTACAGGAACTAACCTGGTTCACGGCCCATCTGCAACCTCCTGCAGGAATTGTGTTAAGACCAACAATCTCTAGAATGGCAGCCTCCAGATCAGTAATCCCTTGTCCAGTGACAGCACATGTAAAAATAAGTTTATTGAAAAAGGTAGCTGTAGTGTCCCATTTGTAGGAGGTAGTTGGGGCACAATCAATTTTATTAATAACAAGGATTATTGGAGAGGTAGATCCTGATGCACCCTGGAATTAAACAACAAACGATGAGAATCAGAGGTTTAATCTCAGAAGAAGAAATCTCAGCATTAGTTGCTGTTGGCTTACCCATATGGGATCTCATAAATACTATTGCCAACTAAATTGTTGATTAATCATTACAGCTATATTTTCTGTACAGACTATTCTGGCAACCTAAACAATCTAGGATAGCACCGTGACAGAAGGCCAGAAACACCATTTCTGCGCAATCATTTCGGAAGCTACCCTAGCATGGTTTGTTAGCGAGAAGTGCATATAGGGCACAGCACTAAGACCCCTGCAGCTGAGCAAAGGCAGAATCGTAGGCATGCACCTGAGCACAGTGGTTCTGGTTTAAGTATTGAATGCCAAACTAAATTTTGACAGCCATGGATTAACGAATAATACATATACCTAAATCAGAGCTTCATGATAACAAATTTAAAACTACTTATCATGCAAGCCAAGCAAGTAGCAAGCATTCTATGTGAAAGGTTACCAAATTCCAAATCTTGACATGCAACTCATCATTCAGATGCATACTCAAGAGAAGCAAAAACGTGACAATAAACTGGAACTGATTTGTGATAGTTTGAAAAACAAGTATTCCACTAACTGAGCATCTCAGCGGTGGGATTAAATAAGGGGACCAGCTCTTCTCCTCTCGAAGTACCTACCAGCAAGAATCCACTCATGCCAGTCTAAGGTTGCAACAAGAACTGAAGATAATTCCTATTTTCCATAATAATCAGCTTAACGGAGATATTTATCATTTCATAGCAGTGCAAATGCATAAAACACACATCCACAGTATTATGATATCAATTTCCAGGGAGCACAATTTGGCCAGAAATTTTCACAATATGAAGAAATAAAAAGGTCTCTCCAAGTCTCATGTGCAATTCAAGGCAGTATGAAGAAAATAATACCTTGTTACTTTGAATCCTTTCAAGAAGTACGGTGTCCTCCATAGTCCACCCATCGGCTGCACTTACGGTCATGATAATAACATCAGCACTTGTAGCAACTGCTTCTGATCTTTCCACACCTGTTACATAGTCAAATTCAAGAATGACAAAATCAGCATTTCCAACTTAAAATAAAAATTATTTTCTGGTTTGAAAAATTAAGAAGCATATGGGCACTTGATATGGCTAAAGGTCTTCACACACAAGGAACAAAATAAGTGAATCAAATGCAGGTTGCAATCTTGTTTTAGCATAGCTTCTTTGAGTAAAAACATCGGTTTACGCTTTGACTTGGTATTCTCTTGCTGGTTAAATAAAACAAGCCAATAGACAAGAACACTCAATTTGCCCAGGAATTCAATTTTCATCGGCTTTGACTAGTTCTTGTAACTCATACTTTGTTCTTAGATGACAGACAAGGGTCAAGTCAGCATGAAAAAACCAGCGATTTTTTACTTGTTTCACTATCTTTCTGACGAGCAAATGAAAAAAATGAAATCTTAAAAGTAAACAAGCATGTTTTTGAGTTTTAAAGAAATTGCACAAGAAAGATAAACTCAGAAGTCTAATCATTGCCATTCTGTCAAGTAATTTGACACAGAATTAAAACTATTCATAAGCAAATCTCCCAGTACTATGATAGAGAAGAACGACAGAAATCTAAGCCATGCTGAATAATCTAATGTACAAGTACAAAAGGAGATGCATTGGTGGCAACATTGACATTACAACTTAGCAAGGAAGATTATCTGGACTTACCAATTTTCTCCACTATGTCATCAGTTTCCCTGATACCTGCTGTATCAAGAAGCGTTACAGGAATTCCACGAACTGATATACTGGCTTCTACAACATCACGTGTTGTACCAGCTATGTCTGTAACAATAGCTCTCTCACTCTGCATGCTAAAAGGTAAACAAGATACACAATCAGCAGTTGACAGAGTATCACAACAAGATGCTAAAATGATCATGATTCACATACAGCAATGCAACTCACATCCTCTCCCCAGATCTACACAATATGGCATTCTTCTAACTATTTCAGATTTTTTGTCCCACAAAAGTCTCCAGCACTTCAAGATAAGCAGCTTAGAGCTCATAAGATGTCAGGGATTATAAGTCTTATACCAAGAAGCACTGACCGTTTTTGTCTTTTCTTTCTTAAATTAAGCCAATAGCTTGGGATGATATCATTTTAAGATATCTTGGCAATTATTAGTCAGCTAATAGTGGGAAAAATGTGTGATTCTATGCAAATGACAAATTATGCAGTTAAAAAAGTCTTGCCCTTAACTAGTAACTATCTCTCTCTTCTCCAAGTTTCCACGCATTTTTGTTCTTTCTTGTCATTCTCTTGGTCTTCTGATATCTCCATTCTTGGTTATTCCTTTCATTGACTCCTTAATTTTCTCACTAAAACTTCTCTCACTAAATAAGCATACAGCATCAATTCAACTTGGTCAAGAATTAGCTGCACTGAAATTCTTGCATGAGAATGCCACCTATGTAGCTTAGAAAGTTGATTCCCCCCCCCCCCCCCCCAACACCACAACCACAAAAAAAAAAAAGAAACAGAAAAGAAATAGAGTTGAAAGATAATGAAAAGAGATTTCTTAAGTTCATTGAAAAAAATTCTACATAAAATTTCACAGTGAAAACTTGAAAGCAATTACGCACAACTGAGTGATTTGTAATACATTTAAGGTACATGCGTCAAAGATGGCTTTCAGCCTTTGTGCATGGACACAAACAATTCCTTAAGTTAAATCATGCGGTAGTTATTTTTAAGAAGCACTTCAGTGATAAAACCAAAAGTTTGAAACAAATAAGAGAATTTCGAACATACTCTGCTCCAAGCATTAAGAAGGCTAGACTTTCCAACATTTGGTCGACCAATAATTGCTATCTGAAAGAAAATTTCCAGGAAAGAGCTTAACTTTCTGTTAAATAAAGTATGAAGATGTTATTCAAATTTAAATAGAAGCATTAAGAAAAGCCATGAGTTGAACGAGCAGATTGCATAAGTTCCCCACCTTAAAAAGGTTGAATTCCCAACAATTAAAAAGTCTATTTTCAAGTATGGATTAGGAATCTAAAGTCAAGTAGACAACTTTTATTCCATCATGCAAAAGCAGAACAGTAACAATTATAGATGATGGAACACAAGAACACATTTCTTCTATATTTCCCAAAAAAAAAGGAAAAAAAGGATTGATAACTGTAGGAAGGACAGGGAATTGCTTAGCAATCAAAAGGGTGGAAAAGAAAGAAAGATACAGAAATGGAAAAGATGTGTACCATGCATACAAAGGATGATAAGCTTTCACGTACATTTTAGTAAAAGAACTTTTTCTCCCCAGCTCTATTACTCAAACAAGAAAGGATTTGTTAAAAACCCCAAAATCCTTGCAATACCTGTAACCCAGATTGCAGAAGTTTATCATAATTGGCAGTTTCTAATGCATTCTCCACATCTTGCAACATCATGTGTATTTTGCTTGCAATAGATTTTAAGTCTAGGGGTGGCATCTCATCCTCAAAATCTAGACGAGCTTCAATTTCCGTAAGCAACTCAATGCAGTTCATTCTTAGTGTTCGGACCATCGCAGAGAAACCTCCCTGTCAGAGAGCAAGGATTTTATTTTCACAGAGAGCCTACTATTGGAGATAGCACATATGATGCATATAAGCTACAGCTAGCTTAAAAAATGGAAGAAGTATCTAAAATTGCGTGCCTGGTCAAAAAAGTATTTACTAACCAATAAAATATCAAATATCAATTAAACCAGAAATTAATGGAATTTACTTGTATTCCAGCCAGTGCAGAGTCTGCAGCTACCACCGATTTTGCTGAGATAAGTTTTTCCACATTTTCTGCTTGAGAGAGATCTAAGCGACCATTTAAAAAAGCTCGAAGTGTGAACTCTCCTGATAAAGTCAAGACAATAATTGCATCACCTTAGAGCACTGTCTCTATTTCACTTATAGATCAACAGCTTCTTTTAAAATGCACAAGGCACTTGAACATGTACTGATTTAAGCTAAATAGTTCAACTAGCACAATTATTACAGACGGGCTACAGAGTATATTGAGTTCCACGTCAGTGGAGATCCATACTTCCAGGGGAAAAAATCAATTTCAATAGCGCCAATTGATATGCTATTGAAGAACCAATGACATGACTTAGGAACCAATGAGATGCTACCCTTTAAAGAACCAAATGGATAACCTAAAACGTTTTAGAAGCTTGACTAAGAACTAATATTCATGGTCTCAAGGACCATACGATCCAGAGTAGACAATAGATCAACCCAAACACAGCTTCACTGCTGTTGACATCATAAGTATTGACATATAACTACTTCCTTGGACATCTACTCTAAGCACAGATTCAAATTCCTTCAAGAAAATATAAGTTTCAAGGCTTAAATTAGTGAAGTTAAACATCAACACCTACCAGTTAGTGAATTCAACTTGCCATCATTATATAAACTTCAATCAGACAAGTGCAACTTTGAGAAATAAAATGTGCCTAAATTGTTAAAGCCAGTTGCAACAGATAAGTTACATTTCAGAAAGTCTAGAAGAAGTCAAAAAGTACTTCAGGTGCCTGTAGTAAATAAATTCCACCTTAAAAGTTACAACCTAGAGCTTTAATTTGTAATCAGTCCATTTTAGCCCTATTTCTACAAGACTAATTCTACAGAAATAATTAACTCGAAAAATTCAGTGACAAGGAGCAAACCAGGTTCTGCAAGCTTTGCTCCAGCTTCTACACAAGCCCTCAATACACGGCGCAGACAAACTTCACTTCCATGACATTGGAGTTCAATCACATCTTCCCGAGTGTATGACTTTGGGGCCAGCATTGGAAGCACTAAAACCTACACCAAGTTACGAATGTCCATTTATGCATGAAAAAACATCACTTCCCATTAAGTAAAAGCACAGCCAACAAAATTTACATCACTAACACAAGCAATTTGCCCTAAGAATATAGCGACCATGGCTGAAAAACATAAAATCAGTCAAACATTTTTTTTTCCTTTTTATTCCACAACTAAACGAACAGCTGATATACAAATTCAAACTACCTAATTATACCACTTTTGATTTGATCAATACGCTATAATCCATATCCAGGAAACAAAATCATAGAAAGAGTGAATCTTCCAGAAAAGCAAACATAGAAATTTGCAGAAAATTTAAAAACAAAAACAAAAAATGACAGGAATGTTTCATGTTAATAGAAAAGGGAGCAACAATTGCTTCCCTACTCCACAAAAGACTACAATCACTATAAGAAATGCAGCAATCACATGGACATTAAAATCAAACAATTAGTAACTTGTACCTCGTCAATCACATTCCCTTGAAGATCCAAGACCTCACCATACTCCACGAAATGGCTCTTAGGCCTCCAAATTGAACTTCTCCATTTCCTTTTGGACTTTGGACGAAACAAACGCCCAACGACAGCCACAGAGGACGGCCCTGATAACCTGACAATCCCGACAGCGGCAGGAGGACCACCCAAGGAGGTAACAATGGCTGCTATGGTGGTTGAGTTCCCAAAATGCTGCTGCTGCTGTTCATAAGAGCCCACAACTCCATCTCCCACCAATCTCTCATCTTTATTCAAAACAAACGTGTGTTCTGCGACAAAAAGATCATAACTTCAGAACCCACATGAGAAATATGTAAAAAAAAAATATGAGTATAATTTGGGGGAGCTGGAGGGGCTTTACCTCTATGAGAGGCATGGAGGCAGGGGGAGGGAGTAGAGTAGGAAGAGAAGAAAAAAGACAACTTTTTGGAAAGTGGGATTGAGAGCTTGGGCAAGGAGGAGGAAGCAATAATCTTGCGGGTTGAGGAAGTTGGGTGCAAGCGTACGAGGAGATAACGCAGTGCTGGAAGTAGAGCCATCGGGGTGCTTCAGATTCTGCCTCGGTATGTTTTGTGCTGAAGAAAAGAGATGAGCAGTAGCTTCCGCTGAAGGCACACTTTTTTTTTTTTTGGGTAGGAGCTAAAGGCCTAATTTTGGTTTAACTTAATCGATTAATTATTTTGGCTCAAAATGGAGATTTAGAATTGATTACTTACCCTAAGCATTGCTTGAGTACTGGAGTATTTAATTGATCTCAGCTGCTTCCAGGTCCCTGAAATTTCCTTTGGGAATTTAACAAAAAAGAAAAAAAAAGTAGTCATTTGGGACCATTAAAATGATTTTTCTCAAGTTGAAAAACATTTTGCAGAAAAAATTACGAAGAAGTTCAATCATTACCATGCAACTTGTGCAACCGAAACTTTTCTTTTTTTATTATTATTTTTTGTTGGATCTTTCCTCCAACATTCATAACACAATTGACAAATATGTATTGAATAGTGCCTCAAAATAAATTCTTGTTATAGGGATGTACATCAATGTTATATTTTTATCACAAAATTATACAAGGTAATAGGTATAAATTTAATATGTTCAAAAGGTCATAAATTATATTAGATGTCGCACTATCAATTGTTTCTTTCCTTCCCATGAAAAAGATAACAAGAAGCAAACAAAAAAAATAAGAAGAATATATATTTTATTATTCCCCCATAAGATAGTATATACTATCAATTATATTTAGTCATCATTGGTCTCATAAAATTTTATTCTCAAAAAGAAAAGCACAATATTATATATGTGTGTGTGCGTGTGCGCAAGCGTGTTTCCTAAAAATAATATATTGATCCCAAAATTGAAGGTTTTTCTTTTTGGAATAAAAAAGTGAAGGGGTTGAATTAGACAATTGGATATGGTCCCAAGGAGCATGAGTAATTATTAACATAATTGTCATAAATACCACTTCCGAACCTTGTCCCCTTAAGAAGCTCTCCTACCAAACCTCACTCTAAAAGTTGAACACGTATAACTATTTACGTAATCTCACTTCTCCTATCTAAAGTCATTTTAACATAAATCCTGATGTATTTGTGTATGTCGTGTCCATCGCATAATATTTGCCTACATATCATATACAGATAGCTATGTTCAGTATTGAGAAATGCACGTAGTTGGAATAAAACTCAGTAGCTTGTGATTTAATGACTAACTTTCATGCACTTGTTGGTGGCATTGAAAAGACACAGTTAGGATCAAGTAAAACATTAAGTAGAATCCTAGAATCATGGGCACTGCCCTCCCACCCTACCCTAACATAAATGAATTTTCATATTACGATCACACACGGTTAGAATATTTTGTGATAGGCCACCATGCCTGCTCCGATAACGTTTCCTTTCGTTAGCTCTATACCAAACAGATACGTGTGTTATGTCAATAGGTCCAACGCATTCCTGATAACATGGGCTAGTGTTACGTATTTAATAGGTTCACATAATGACTAACTGAACATTTAGGCCTTAACCTTAAACTATGGTTCGAACATAGCACTGTTTTGTATTTTCGGATGAGTTGTATGATAATCTATTGGCCTGACAAAGTCGAGTCTCAACTAAACGAGAGATGCAAGTCAACGTTGTAGATGATGATCCACTGTCTCTAACGAATGTTGGAATCTCTCGGCTAGAACCCTAGGTCGCTCATTATGAATCAAGCACATAAGCGTAATGACGACAGACTCATGAATTTCCACCAGTTGTGTGAGGTGCGGCTTCCAATAACCACGCTCAAACAACATGTCACACAATGACAAGAAAAATGGAGCTTCCATGTGAAAGTTGTCGAATATTCTGTTTCAATAGCTGTTTATTAGCTCTAGAATGCATTGTTCACCTGACAGTAAACTATCTCGAATTCTTCGCCTCTGGAAAGAGTTTAGGTACTGGTTGAATAGCGCCAACTCTAAAAGCACAAACATGACAAAGGTCAAAAAGAGCTCGTCCTCGTCAGATTCGTCAGAGATGTCCCCACCACGTGAATAATCTTCATTATCCATCAAGTGGCTAGTGCAGCTTCATCAAAGATGAATCTGCAAGGTGTTAGGTAGCAATATAGATCAAAATCAGGGCCACTAGAAAAATAAACCTGAAAACTTAAAAAGTTCTAAACACCTACAACCCAAACCCCTGAAATTTGGGAGGTTCTTACAAGGCAAGGCATTGCCTTCCTAACACAACCGAACAATTTCACATTAAAAAAAAATGGTATCCTAACAGCCAAATGGAGAAAGACTAAGAATCGAAGTATTGACAAAATATGCACAACTAGAAGAGCAATATATAAGTTGGCTGCCTACATTATCAATCAACTGACACAACTATTTGTTAACTTGTCTGAATTATATGAATTATAAAATACTCAACAAAGTCATGGCCATGCAAAGCATGACAAAGGAAACAAATGACAGCCGAAGAGAAAAAAACACTCAAAATTCTGGTAGCAAGTGCTATAACTAAGGTTCTCAAACATAAATAAACACAGGCAACAATAGCCAGTTTTAGAGAAGTGCTCCAATGCACTAGCGACTAAAACGGGGGTAGGAGGGCTCTTGAGTGTCATATTCAGGTGGGAAGTAGTCTCGACACTTCATAAAGGTAATGCGATCGGGGTCCGATCCAACTAAATTCCAAATAGTTAGCTCCTGAGGGTTCTTCAATATTTCTGCCTTGGCCATTTTGGCTTTGTAATTCACGTTCTCTAATTCCCAAAGTTAAGCCAAGGCAACATTATGCTCTGATTTCTTTGATCCAGGGCAAGAACGATACTTGGTGGGAAAACTTATTGACACACTTATGCTGCTAGTCTTCTTCCGACTAACAAGCGATTTAATGGTGTTAAGAGCCCTGAAGTATCTATCAGTCACTCAACCGGACGCGGTGGCCATAGGACTATCGCTTGATGCATCACCAGACTTTGGCTTTCCTTTACCCTTATTTCATTTCTCTTTATTCACCCCTACTACCTCCACATCAGCATGCCAGTCCTCATGCTTCAACCTACCCTTTTTTCGTGCACATCGTGCAGCAGTTTCCATGTCTAGCTCATCGGTTGAATTACGGGGGTCGTTTTCGAAGTCAGAATTAAAGTCTCCCGTTGCGCCTTGATTGATAAACACTTCCTTCATAAATGATTGACTAAGTAGTCATTTTGGAACTTTATGAATTTTGGGTTCACCTTGTACAAAAAAGGAAAAAGGGAAGTTAACAAATTAGTCCAACTAAGGAAAAATAAACATGTGCAACCAGCTTACAAGTTCATGAATAGTTGTAAATGCTCCATCTCGGCCCACTTGTTATCGTCCATAAGGAATGTATGGTTCTGGCTATCCCAACCCAATCCCGTTCCATTTCTCTTGAAGGAAATGTACAGCTTGGTTAACTATCGTATTGCATAGTATTTGCTTCTTATACTATCGGAGCTAAAGGAAGTGCCGTATTTGGCCGTTGTATTTCGGGAACCACATAGCTAGAAATGTTATTGTCCCTAATTTCATTATTCCTGTGTATGTTGACCAGGTGTTGGGCAAAGACAATTTCTTGCTCCTTAGATAAGTGCACATGCTCCGTAAATTCGTGCCTTTGTTTTCTCATCTTAATTTACCCATGGACAAATCTACAAACAATAAATGAAATGTATTTGATTAATAAAGTATATTCTTTACAATGTCCAAACAGGAAGAGGAGCAAGAACTTACCTTGTAGTAGTTAGAAATGCACTGGACCAAATCGTTTTCCCCCTAAGTAGAAATGGGTGAACGAGTAGCCTGGCCGCTTGCTCATTTCAATGCTGGCAATATAATTACAAAAAATTATACTATGTCTTGGCTAGGCATTCAACAAATTCCAACTAAGCGAATATACCTTTATAAGCACATCGGATAACAGAGGGCATGTAGCCTTAAATGACGGCATCCATGCAATCAAATGACAACCAGCAATTGAGCACACTAGGAAGTATGATGATAGACAGAGTACAAAGTGTATCACAAGCGGCAGCTCAAATTACATGCATTAAGCAACTGTCAGCCAGCCACATTGAGGAAAAAATACAGTAATAGAATATTTTGCGAACAAAAGTTCAGTTTCTATGCAATAAACAACAACAGCGATTGTCATACTGTAAAGGCAAGGCAGCTAACAAACATCTATTGCTTTCCTACAGTAGAGTAGATTAGACCCTAAAAGTAGCCATGTCCATACCAAAGCTGGCCATTTCTTCCCCAAAATAGAAAAAAAAATCCCATGGAACGAGTTATCATCCTAAAAAGAAGGGGAAGCTCACCACAAAAGCAAATGTATCGACCGAGGAACATGCTATCTGTCCGAAGCCCGGTTATCTGCTGGTCGTTTGTCAAACTGAAATCAGCAAAACTGTCCTTGTCTGATATAATTACAGACGGGTGAGAATTGCTGCAGCCTCCAACCTTCCTAATGACTGAGCACAACCATACAAAGACGTGTGTGGCTCGGCTAAAATTTGCAACTGACTGACAAAGAGCTTTCTTCAGATCGGCAACGGTAGAAGGAGAGCAAAGCAGGGTATGGAGGTGTCATGGAGTGAAGAAGAAAGACAGAAGAAAAAAGGACAAGATCTACCAGTCCGGCTTGAAGAAGAAAGAAGGCGTGTCCAAGGCTACAAAGAAGGCGCGGTCAATCAGCCTGAAGAAGACGAAGGCGTGGTTTCGAAACCACGCCTTTCCTCTGGTTTAACAGAATTATGCTTCTGTTATGTGCAAGTGGAGCTGATAATTCTAGAACTCCACGTGTCATAACCTTATTAGTCTGTTTAGAAGTTAGTTAGTCCAGAATTATCCATAAAAGCATGAAGGAATCCGGATGATAGGAAGTTTTTTGTCATAATTCTCCAAGTGATTGTAAAGGTAATTTGGCTTTGCCAAATTCCCTCCATTTTCTCTTTTTCCTTCATTCTTTCCCCTTCATTCTGTATCCGTTGTTTCTGTTTCTGAAATTGATATTTTTCCGCTATTAATGAGAAGTTGGAGTTCATTATTTGTTTTCCATTTTCAATTCTAATAACTAGCTAAGAGATTAGCTCACTACTGCTGCAAGCAATCCGTCACCATTGCTGTAATTAGGTTCAATACCATAACAGTGGTATCAGAGCTTAACTACGAGCCATTGGGATGACCAAATCTCAGGAGGAGGTGTTGAAGAAGGATCTCTCTGAGCTAGGCAGTGTGGTCAAGGTGTTGGGGCATAGGCAAGAAAGCACAGAGAGAACTCTCAAGAATCTAGACCAAAAATATGAGAGTATGATGGCTATGATGGCTCAGATGATGGCAAGATTCAATGACAAGGACAAGGAGGCAGAAAGTAGTAGCTCCATTGAAGGACCTAAGAAGGAAGAAACACAGGAAGAAGGCTGTGGCAGATCAGATTGGAGAGAAACTAGATCCTACTCCAGAATGCCTAAAGTGGAGTTACCTAACTTCACAGGAGATAATCCCAGGGAATGGATCCGTAAGGCTAACAAGTACTTCAAGATCAATGGAGTAGAAGAGAACATGAAATCTGAGATTGCTGAGCTATACCTGAGGGACAGAGCTGATACCTGGTTCCACGGGGTATTTAGTGGCAGGGGAACCATTCCGTGGAATGAACTGGCTACTGCTTTGTGTAAAAGGTTTGGAGAAGGCACTCCAGAGGAAGCTATTAAGGAATTCAACAAGCTGAGGCAGGAGGGATCCATAGCATACTACCTGGAAAAGGTTGAGCTGCTCAAAGCATTGGTAATGCCTTCTTTCCCTCATTTGGCTGATTCCTACTATAAAGCATGCTTCCTAAGTGGTTTAAAGGAGGAAATAGTCAATATGGTTAAAATGTCCAGACCTTTAACTTTGGCTGATGCAATAGAAACAGCCAAACTGCAGGAAAATAACCTAAAAGCCATGCAAAAAATTCACAAGCCCCTACCTAACATTCTCCAGTCCCACAAAACTCCCTACCAAAACCAGAACCATAACAAATGGAACCCCCCACCTCCAAATCCACAGAACGAACTCCCACAAACAACTACAAAAATCCAAACAGCAACACAAACCATTACAAAAAAATCACCCCTAGTGAGTTCAATCTCAGAAGGGAGAAGGGACTGTGTTATAAATGTGCTGAACCATATACACTTGGCCACGTATGCAGACAATCCCACA